>NC_134104.1:68175000-69425000 GCF_040939455.1 Microcebus murinus
GCAGGGTGTCATTATCGCTGGCAGCACAGGGCTGGACACAGAGTTAAGCCCGACTTTCTTATCAGCTGCCCAGGCCCCGTGCTGAAATGCCCAGCCCAGCTGTGAGGTGGGGAGCCCGAAAGCAGGGCCCTGTGGTCACTGCCAACCTTCATCCTCTGGAATGGCTCAGGAGCAGGAATGAGGATGGCAGCCTGGGAACCAGAGAACCGCCGGGCTTACTGCCTCAGTGTCACCTTAAGCAATCGCTTCCTTTTCTGGGCCTCAGCAGCCCCATCTGGGAAACCAGGGGTGGAGGGCAGCTGGACGAAGTGGCCCCTGAGTCCCTTCCTGCTCTGAAGGGTTAGGATCCTGTGACCCCTGTGAGGTGGCTATGACCACCAATCCTTCTGCAGATAAGGAATCCGAGGCTGAGCAGAGGGGGGCGACCTCTTCCATAGCACACTAGTTGGTGGCAGAGCTGAGAGACCAGACTGGGAGTCTCACCGCACACGCCCTGACCTTCCAGAAGCCCCACGGAGGAAAGGTGTGGAGATGGGGGTGCCGTTTCTGGACTTCCATCCAGGGTCCACCCCCTCCCATCAGGTTCAGGGAGCTGGCTGGGGACCTCTCATAGGGCTGCCGGCCCTGCAGGCTCCGGCCCAGGGGAAGGCAGGGCTTCCTGGGTGTGTGGGCAGCAGGCCCACAACTGGGCTGTGATAACACCCCTGCCCTTATCTGCAGGCCAAGCACTGGGCGGGGTGCATCTGAGAAACAGGGACAGGTTCAGCAGAAATGAGGAGGGAGCCAGAGGGAGGGGTGCAGCTCAAAGGAGGCCTCCAGCCTGGCAGGAGAGAATCCACAAGGGACCCAAGGCCTAGGGGAGAAAGCATGGGGTGTTAGGAAGCCAAAGGAAGGGAGGGGCTAAGTCTCAACTCTCCAGGAGCTGAGGACCCTGATCTAAGGGACTTCCCTAAAGAAATTTCTGAAATCCCAGGCTGTGCAGGGAGCAGAGGGACCCCAAGTATACATCCCAGAAGTATTTGCTCTTAGAAGGGTCATGGCCTCCTTTGAGATTATGAGTAAAATTATGTCCTGCCCCATGGGGAAACTGAGGCCCAGGGTGTGAGGGGAGTTGACTCAACCTGAGACTGAGCCATGTAAGTGCAGTCCTAAGGAGGCAGGGCACAGAGGGACAGGGCAGGGACTCTGGGCAGGTGCCACGTCCCCCCACCCCCCGCAGCCAGTTCCATGATTCACATCCAGGCCTTTGCCCAGGGTCCAGGACCCCTCCTCTGTGACCCAGACCCAGGCCACCCCAAGGCTCTCATCTGGGAGTGGCTTGAGGGCGCCATGGCCACACCACTCTCGCCACCTCTGTGCAGCTGGGCAGCTGCACCCTCCTGCACCACACACAGGGGCTGGTGCATATGTGGGCATAGGGGGCTCAAGAGACTCCTCCCCTCCTTCCCTACCACATGACCATGAACTGTGGGGCTTCCCAGACTGAGGGAAGCTGCTTCCTTTACACTGAAATGTGGGTCCTAAGAAATTTAAATATGGCCCCTGCAGCTATTAACAGCAAGGCCAAAGCTGGGCAGTATTTTTGTACCCCAATAAGTACAAATACAAAAAGAAGCCCAGGGGTTTCTGAGCTGAGCAGGGATAAGAGTTGGGACTGTGGAGACAACACTGGGACAGGGCAAAGGGGAGTGAGAAAGAGTTAAGTCCCTGAGGCTGTCAGAGGGCTGGCCAAGGTCCTGGAGAGCTGGGCAGGGTCGGGACAAGGAAGGGCCTGGGGCCTGCGGGGCTGGTTAGGGCTGGGAAGGAGGAGGAAAGAGCAGCCTCCTGGCGGGGCTCTGCAGTCCAGAGTTCCAGAGGGAAGTCCTGCCGTGTGTGCGGTACCCACCTCCCAGGCGAGGCGGGGCAGGGAGGGCGGGCTCTGGGCCAGCATGCCCCAGAGGACAAGCTCCTACTCCCGCCACACAAGCATGTGCGTGTGCACACACAGACACGCACCTCCACGGGCCCCTGGGGGTGACGTCCTTCCCTTTTCACCAACAAACACCATACCCTGATTTCACCTGGATACAAGGGTGACACCAAGTGCCCATCCAGACGCTTCAGGAGGCAGAAGCACGCGGGCACTTGAAGAAAATTCCCTCCCTCCACTTTGAGAGCGTGAGTTGGTGGCCTGGGGGCTCTGAGCAGCTGGAGACACACTGGGTGGTCTGTCAGCTGTGCAGGGGAGAAAATAATGAGGACCATAGTGCTGCATTCATTGTGTGCCTACTGTGTACCAGGTGTTTTGCGCAAAACACCTCATTTCAATCTCTGACAACCTTCCAGGACGGTGACACTCTTCCCAGTCCCAGTCACACTCTGGCCACTGGCAGAGGCACAGTTTGACGTGCCCCACCGCCACTCCAGGACGGGCCCAACCCAACCCGTCCACCAGGCTCCAGTGTGACAGGGAGGGACCAGGCCCAGAGGGTGAATCGCCTGGCGGCGGGCGCCCCCTGCAGCCGGACATGCTGGGTTTTCTTTTCCGTCATCTGCAGCCCTGGCGGAGCTGGGCCAGGCTGGCCACTGCCGTTATTACTGTTGCCCCATTTTAGGAATGAGCGAAATGTTAGAGGTCTCACCCAAGGTCACAGAGCCAGGCAGGGTTCCAACTCTGCCTCCTCCCTCCTGGGAGGTCTCCATCCCCAGGCCCGGACACAGGCAGCAGGGCAGCTGTAGGAGGCAGGCAAGGGTGTTTAATGGGAGTGGGGGTCTCGGCACTCCCGCCAGGGGAGTGGGCAACGGCAGGGCACAGAGAGGCCTCCATGCCGGGCTCAGGAGGTCGGCTTCAGGTGCGGGTGCTCCTGGCATCGATGCGTGCGAAGGGGCGAGAGAAAGGCCTCCCCTCGCCTGGGGACCTCCTGCAGCAGGGGCAGCTGAACACAGTGGGGGCATGAGGGCTCTCCTGAAGCCCCTGCCCCGCAGCTCGCAGCCAAGCCCCCGCCCACTGGAGGCAGAGCAAAGGGACTGGGCTGGCACACAGAGTGTCACTGCAAAGGCCCCAGGGGGCACTGTGGGTCACTCAACCCACTTCACTGCTAGTGTTCTACCTGCATGTTTCATACAGGCTTCGAGTCAAAATTCCTTTAACTAAAGGAATCTTCACCCCTGGTGAAGGCCCAGGGTGTGAGGGGAGAGGGTCCCCCAAATTATAAACCACTGGACAAGTCTCAGTCCTCACTAATAGCTGAGGAAACTGAGGCCCAGAAAAGTGGCTGGCCCAAGGCCAACCAGCGAGTTAGTGGTGTAGTGTGAGGGGAGAGGGTCCCCCAAATTATAAACCACTGGACAAGTCTCAGTCCTCACTAATAGCTGAGGAAACTGAAGCCCAGAAAAGTGGCTGGCCCAAGGCCAACCAGCAAGTTAGTGGTGTAGTCTTTTCTCTTTGTGTCTCCAGGGACTCCTGTGTGTATTCTGAAGGCCTGAGACTCTACCTTCAACCCCTGTCCCTAAGCCCTCGGTGCTCCAGCCTCAGGGCCAGCCCCAACCTCAGGGGCTTCCCCTGTACAGCCCGCAGACGCCCTCTCCCAACACACACACACTTCTCACCTCCTGGAGGGCTGCAGCCTCGCCACTCCCTGGGGGGCCCTTCCCTGGCTTGTACAGACCCAGAGGGTGGGGCTGGGGCCCAAGGGGTGCTGGAGGCTCGAAAGCAAAGGGGCATGTTGGGGAGTGCAGGCTCGGCATGGGCACCCAGTCGGACCCCACGACTCTCTGCAGCTGGACAGCTTCAGCCATGTACCTGGGGGGCGACAGGCCAGATACAAGGGGTCATTGCTCTCCTTGGCCTGGTTCCCCTGCCACCTCAGCTTGGGGGACAAACAGCCCAATGCCAGACACTACAGGGAGCTGAGGCCAGTGTCACCGGGCAGTGTCATCCTCCACCCCATTTCTTGGGGCAAGAACCCGCAGAGGCAGGGAAGTGGGGAGGCTCCAAGGGGCTCCCACAGTGCCCTGGAGAAAACCCAAAGGAACAGGAACAGTGTAAGGACCTGGGGGCTATGGTAAGGGGCCAGAGGAAAAACCCAGCTTCACCCCACTCCACCAGCCCCCGGGTTCACTCTTGGGCCTCTGGTTTGCCAACTCACTTGGGTCCCAGTGGTGCACAAATCGTTAAATACCAGTTGCTGGCACAGCCCTGGTCGAAAGGGTTGTATCCATGAAGGTATCTGCGCTAGAGAGGGAAAGGGAAGGGAAGAGGAGCTCAGAACCAGCAAGAATGGGTAGGTAGGTCATCACCCAGTGGCCCTCCCTGAGCTGGGAGGCTCAGCCAGGGCTCAGCCCAGGGCTGCAGCAAGACCCAAGGGCGGGGAAGCCAGAAGAGTGAGAAGAGGCCCCCACCCCTCCTGAGCTCCCAGGTAAAGCCCACCCTGGCCCTCGCCCACTTCTGAGCAGCTCTTTCCAGAGGAACGCTGACAGCACACCCAGCTCTCCTGCCTTCTCAGGGACACCCCATCACCTTGTAACTCCTGCCATCCCCCACTGCGCCATCTTCCCCTCTCTGTCTCTTGGGCCACACACATTCTCCAGCTACCTTCCAGGATTTCAGATCTTCCTCTTGCTGCTAAACTGCTCAAAGACAGTTCTACCCTCTGCTTCTTCACTATCCCACCTTTCATTTTTCTTCTAAACTCATGCCTTCACTGAATATCATTATCTGGAAGGGCAGTTGTATGGGAGCCCAGTGATATTTTCCTAACCATAACATGGCCCAGGAAAATCTAGGCTGAAGGTCTTGAGTACACATGCAAGTCCTGAATGCTGTAGACTGAAGAGATTCTTCCCCTCTCCCCTGACCCTCTCCCACTTCACCCATCCTGACTGAGCTCCCTCCTCCACCCCGGAACAGCCTGCTATCAAATGTTTTGTCACAACCAAAAATGGCCCAGCAGCACCTCTGCCCACCACCAACCCCACTGTGGCCCTGCCCTGCCCACAAAGACTGAGATCTTCACCACTATATCCACCGAAAGGAACCAGGACTTCCTAGCTGAGCGATCAGGCAAGAGAAAGAAATAAAGGGTATCCAAATTAGGAAAGAGGAGGCCAAACAATATGATCTCATATCTAGGAAACCCCAAAGACTCCTCCAAGAGACTCCTAGAATTGATAGATAAATTCAACAAAGTCTCAGGCTACAAAATCGATGTACACAAATCAGCAGCATTACTATACACCAATAACAGTCAAGCTGAGAGTCAAATCAAAGACTCAATACCATTCACAATAGCTACAAAGAAAATAAAATACCTAGGAATATGCTTAACCAAGGAAGTGAAAGATCTCTACAAAGAGAACTACAAAACACTGAGGAAACAAATCACAGACAACACAAACAAAACATATCACGAAAAACATATCACGCTCCTGGATTGGTAGAGTCAACATTGTTAAAATATCCACGCTACCCAAAGTGATTTACAGATTCAATGCAATCCCCACCAAAATACCAATGTCATATTTCACAGATCTAGAAAAAAATAATTCTACACTTCATTTGGAACCATAAAAGAACCTGAATAACCAAAGCAAGCTTAAGCTAAAAGAACAAATCAGGAGGCATCACATTACCAGACTTCAAACTACACTACAAGGCAATAGTAACCAAAGCAACATGGCACTGGCACAAAAATAGAGACAGAGACCAATGGAATAGAATAGGGAACCCAGATATTAAACCATCCACATACAGCCAACTGATCTTTGACAAAGCAGACAACAATATACACTGGGGAAAAGAAGCCCTATTCAATTCATGGTCTTGGGAAAATTGGATAGCCACAAGCAGAAAAATGAAACAGGATCCACGTCTCTCACCACTCAACAAAAATTAATTCAAGATGGATAAAATACTTAAAGCTAAGATATGAAAACATAAGAATTCTATAACAAAATGTATGAAAAACTCCTCCAGATACCAGCCTAGGCAAAAAATTTATGACTAAGACCCAAAGGCAATCACAGCAACAACAAAAATAAATAAATGACACTTACTTAAATTTAAAAGCTGCTGCACAGCTAAGGAAATAATCAACAGAGCAAATAGACAACCTACAAAATAGGAGAAGATATTTGCAAACTATATATCTGATAAAGGGCTAATATCCATAACCTACAAAGAACTCCAACAAATCATCAAGAAAAAACAACCAAGCCCATTTAAAAAGTGAGCAAAAAACATGAACAGAAGCTTTTCAAAAGAAGATAGACAAATGGCCAATAAACATATGAAAAAAAATGCTCAATGTCACTAATCATCAGGGAAATGCAAATCAAAACCACAGTGAAATACCACCTTACCCCAGTCGAAATGGCTTTTATTTAAAAGTCCAAAAACAATAGATGCTGGCAGGGATGCAGACAGAAAGGAACACTTATAACACTGTTGGTGGGGCTGCAAATTAGTACAACCTCTATGGAAAACAGTTTGGAAATTCCCCAAAGAACTATAAGTAGACCTACCATGCAATCCAGCAATCCCACTAATGAGTATCTACTCAAAGGAAAAAAAGTCATTTTATCAAAAAGACACCGGCACTCGAATGTTTGTTGCAGCACAATTCAAAGTTGCAAAGATGTGGAATCAACCCAAGTGCTATCAATTCAGGAGTGGATTAATAAAATGTGGTATATGTACAGCATGGAGTACTACTCAGCCATAAAAAGGACAAATTAATGCCTTTTGCAACAATTTGGATGGAACTGGAGACCATTATCCTAAGTGAAGTATCTAAAGAATAGAAAAACAAACACCACATGTACTTGCTGTTAAACTGGAACTAACCAATGGGCATGCATGTGCACAGAGGGAAGTAAAACACAGTGGAAATCAAGGAGGGGGAAGGGGCAAAAACCTACCTAACAGGTACAATGACACTATCTGGGTGATGGGCACACTTACAGCTGTGACTCAAGCATTACAAAAGCGATCCATGCGGCCGGGCGCGGTGGCTCACGCCTGTTATCCTAGCACTTTGGGAGGCCGAGGCGGGCGGATTGCTCGAGGTCAGGAGTTCAAAACCAGCCTGAGCAAGAGCGAGACCCTGTCTCTACTATAAAAATAGAAAGAAATTAATTGGCCAACTAATATATATAGAAAAAAAATTAGCCGGGCATGGTGGCATATGCCTGTAGTCCAAGCTACTTGGGAGGCTGAGGTAGAAGAATCGCTTAAGCCCAGGAGTTTGAGGTTGCTGTGAGCTAGGCTGATGCCACGGCACTCACTCTAGCCTGGACAACAAAGTGAGACTCTGTCTCAAAAAAAAAAAAAAGCGATCCATGCAACTAAAAGCATTTGTACTCCCTTAAAATTTTGTAATTTAATAAGAAAACAGAAAAAAGAAGAATCAGGACTCCATGCCGGGCAGCTGCCTCCCGAGGAGGAAAATCAGGACGGCTCCAGAACTGCCCACAGTTGCCTACTTTAAGATATATAAAGCATTAAAAGAAACTGATATTCTATTAATGATTTTACTTAAATGTTTTGAATGTGATTAAATTTACAGAATTTTAAAATTTAGAGAAACAAATTTTGATTTATTGGATATATATAAAGTATAGAGAAGTGATGACTGTAGATGAGGTGTAGAAAAATACTTAAAGGAATGATCATTGTTTTAATAAATTCATAATAACTGACTGATTAATTTGAGTACCTTTCTCTCCACACACAGGACCCTCTCAGACATGAATGGAACCAACAGCTCTGACTCCTAGACTGTCCCCTCTCCCTGGCTCCTGTTCTGCTTCTGTGTCTCCCAGGCCCTCACACTCCACAGGACTAAAGCCACAATGGGCATCTTGATCTTGCCCCACCTCCCGCCCACCTCCCTGTGGCCTCCCTTCTCATTTTCCCCCAGGGATTAGGGCATTAGGCTTCTCTCTCTTTCTCCCCTTCCTCTCTCCCAAAGTATTGTTCATTCACTTGTGGGTTAGTTCACTCACTTATTCAGAAATACTTGGGGGCCTCAAAAATGCTCCAGGCACTGCACTGGGGATTGAGGACGTGCTGCAAACAGCATAGTCAGCCTTAACTTCCAGGACGGTGAGGGCAGCCCCAGCACAGGGCCTGAGGTTCTGCGGGGAGCAGTCAGGGCAGCACAGGCAGAAGGGATCAAGCAAGAAGAGCGGGCAGCCCAGAAAGTGGGTGAGGAAGATGAAACATAGGGCAAGTGAGAACAGCCAACCCTTTCTGAAGGTCAGTGATGTTAAGGAAGGATTTTGCTTTGCTTTTAAGATGAGACATGAACACGTGTACATGACAATAGAAAGGAATGGTAATAATGATAACAAACAACATATAGGGCACTTACCTGTACCAGCCACTATCCTATGTGGCTTACACAAATTAACTCATGCTGCCCCGTTTTACAGATGGTGAAAGTGAGCCACCAGGTGGCTAAGTAACATACCCAGGATCTACCTGCTGGTAGGCTATGGAGCAGAGCTGTGACATGAACATGTATTCTCTCGCTCCAGAGCCATTGCTGCCAACAACTTGGCAAGTGACTGCAGGAGGAGACTGGCAGGGTATAGAGGTAGCCAGGGAATGAGAATTAGGCCATGCAAAGAATGCCTGAAGCAGGTGCTGCAGGTGATGGGAAAGAGCCCATCTGGTGAGTCACAGAGTATAGACCACATTTAGGTGCACAGAGACTGGAGATGCTGGCTTGGCAGGGTCTCCCTCTAAGCAGGGGAGGGAGGGCAGATCTATGGGAAGGACCACTAGATGAGGGAAGGAAGAAGGCTGCCCAGAGAGGCTGAAATGATTCACTGAGGCTGCAGAGAGAAGACATACAGAGGGAGCTGATCATACAGAGGGAGCAGTCATAGATGGGGGGAACCAAATCTGGGGGTGGTGGGGTGACTGCCTGGTGGCTGAGAGGATGGGAGGAGGTGGGCAGAGAGGGCTCCTCTGTCTTTTCAGCTGTCCAGTGTCTGCAGCCCCTCCCTCATCAATGCTGCCCAACAGTTTTCCTAAAACAGCCTCTAGCCAAGTTACTGTCCTGCGGAAGGGCTCCCATGGCAAGGATGTCCATTCTTATCACTCCTGCTCAGCATTGTACTGGAGGTCTGAGACAATATAATAAGAAAAGAAAAAAATTAAAACATAAAGATTGGAAAGGAAGAAGTGACACATGACATGATTTCCTATGTGGAGTCAACAAAAAAGCTATTAGAACTAATAAGTGAGTCTAGCAAAATTGCAGGATTCAAGACCACTATATAAAAATCCATAGTATTTTCTTATAATAATGAGCAAATGTAGATTGAAATTTTAAAAAACACATTTGCTAGCACAAAAACCATGAAATACATAGATATAAATCTAATAAAATGGACATGAGATATACTGAAAACTAAAAAATAAGGATGAAAGACATCAAAGAAAATCTAAGTAAATGAAGAGGTATAGCATGTTCATAGATTCAAAAACTCAATCTTGTTAAAATATCAATTCTCCCCCACCTGATCTACAGGTTCAATGAAATCCAATGAAAATCCTAGCAGATTGTTTTTTGTAGAAACTGACAAGGTGATTCCAAAATTTGTATGGAAAATCAAAGGAACTAGAATAGTGAAAAGAACTTTGAAAAAGAAGAACAAAGTTAGAGAATTCTCGTTATATGATTTCAAGACTTACTATATTATAAGATTATAGTAACCAAAACAGCCTGGCATCATTATAAAAATAGATAGATATATAGACCGATGGAACAGAATAGAGAACCCAGAAATAGAGCCACATATTTACAGCCAACAGATCTTTGACAAAGCTGACAAGAATTTACATTGGGGAAAGGATACCCTCTTCAATAAATGGTGCTGGGGAAATTGGTTAGCCACATGCAGAAAAATGAAGCTAGACCCCCATCTCTTACCATATACAAAAAATCAACTCAAAATGGATTAAAGTCTTAAATGTAAGACTCAAAACTATAAAAATACAAGAATAAAATCTAGGAAAAATTCTCCTGAACATTGGTCTAGGCAAAAATTTTATACCTAAGACCTAAAAAGCATTGGCAACAAAAACAAAAGTAGACAAATGGCATTTAATTAAACTAAAAAGCTTCTACACAGCAAAAGAAATAATCAACAGAGTGAAGAGAAAGCCTACTGAATAGGAGAAAATATTTGCAAATTATTCATCTAACAGGGGACTAATATCCAAAATATACAAGGAACTCAAACAATTCAACAGGAAAAAAATAAATAATCCAATTAAAAGTGGGCAAGAGACATGAATAAACATTGCTCAAAAGAAGACATATAAAAATGGCCAACAGGTATATGAAAAAATGCTTAACATCACTAACTCCCAGAGAAATACAAATCAAAACCACTATGAGATATTGTCTTACCCTAGTCAGAATAGCTATTATTAAAAGGACAAACAATAGCAACAACAACAAAAACAGATGTTCGCAAGGATATGGAGAAAAGGGAATTCCTTTTTTTTTTTTTTTTTTCAGAGACAGGGTCTCACTCTGTCTCCCAGGCTGGAGTGCAATGGTGTGATCATAGCCTCACTGCAACCTTGAACTCCTGGGCTCAAGCAATCCTCCTACCTCAGCCTCCTGAGTAGCTGGGGCTACAGACATATGCCACCATGCCTGTCTATTTTTTTTTTTTTTTCATGTATGTCAATTGTCTGGTAACCTGGCTAATTTTTTAATTTGTTTGTAGAGATAGGGGTCTCACTATGTTGCCCATGCTGGGCAACTCCTGGCCTCAAGTGATCCTCCTGCCTCAGCTTCCCAAAGTGCCAAGATTAAGGTGTGAGCCACTCAAGAGTTCCCTCAAGAAAAGGGAACACTTATACACTGTTGCTGGGAATATAAACTGGTACAGCCACTATGGAAAACAGTATAGAGATTTCTCGAAAAACTAAAACTAGAATTACCATTCAATCCAGCAATCCCACCACTGGGTATCCACCCAAAGGAAAGTAATCAATATATCAAAGGGATACGTGCACTCGAGTGTTTACTGCAGCACTATTCACAATAGCAATGATAAGGAATCAACCTAAGTGCCCATCAATGAATAAATGGATAAAGAAAATGTGATATATACACATAATGAAATACTATTCAGCCATAAAAAAGAATAAAATCATGTAATTTACAGCAATATGAATGGAACTAGAGGTCATTATCTTTTTTTTTTTTTCTTCCAGAGACAGGGTCTTGCTCTGTCACCTGGGCTGAGTACAGTGGCATGATCATAGCTCACTATAACCTCAAACTCCTGGACTCAAGTGACTGAGTGACCTTCCCATCTCAGCCCCCTGAGTAGCTAAGACTATAGGCACACCACCACATCCAGCTAGTTTTTTCAATGATTTGTAGAGCGGGGTGTCTCACTACGTTGCCTAGGCTGGTCTCAAACTCCTGGCCTTAGGTGACCCTCCTGCCTCAGCCTCCCAAAGTGTTGGGAGGCATCAGCCACCACACCTGGCCTGGAGGTTATTATCTTAAGTGAAATAAGCCAGGCATAAGAAGACAAATATGACATATTCTCACTTATATGTGGGAGCGAAAAATCTGATTTCATGGAGGTAGAGAGTGGAAAGACTGATAACCGAGACTGGGAAGGGTGAGTGGGGGGCAAGGAGGAGATGAAGAGAAGTGGGCTTAAGGGGACAAATTATACAGTTATATAGAAGGAATAAATTCAGTGTTTGACAGCAGAGTAGGGTGACAACAGTTAAACAAAAATGTATCATAGTCAGTGATGGATACCCTAAATACCCTGACTTGATCACTACACATCATATACATGTAACAAAATTTCACATGGACCCCAGAAATTGTACTAATAAAAAAGAAAAAGAAAAAAAGACTTACTATAAAAGCAACATTACGACAGTATGATATTAATCAAGAAATAGAGTCCAGAAACACACCCACATACATATGGTTGATTGATTTTTGACAAATGTGCAAAGACAACTCAATGGAAGAAGGATAGCCTTCCAACAAATGGTGCTGGAACAACCCTTATGCAAAAAAAATAAATCTTGACCCATACCTCATACCATATACAAAATTTAACTCCAAATGATTCACAGACCTAAATGTAAATCTAAAACTAAAAAATTTCTAGAGAAAAACACAGGAGTGAATCTTTGTGATCTTGGATTAGGGAAAGAATTCGTAATTACAACACCAAAAGCATGGTCCATAAAAGAAAAAGAATTGTACTTCATCAAAATTAAAACTTTTGCTCTGTGGAATACACTGTGAAGAAAATGAAATGACAAGCCACAGATGGGAGAAAATATTTTCAAAACACATGTTAATCCAGAATATATAAAGAGCTCTTAAAACTCAATAATCAGAAAAAAATACAATTTTTTTCAATGGGCAAAAGATTGGAACAGACACTTCACCAAAGGTATACAGACAGCAAATAAGATCATGAAATGATATTCAGTCAGCATCATTAGTCATTAGAAAAAGACAAACTGAAGCCACAATGAGATATCACCACACATTTATTAGGCTAGCTAAAATTTTTTAAAACACAAAAACCAAAAACAACAGACAATGTCAAATATTGGCGAGGATGCAAAGCAACTGGAATTCTTACACATTGCTGGTGGGAATGAAAATGGTACAGCTATTTTGGAAGACAATTTGGCAATTTCTTTTAAAGTTACATATAAACATACAGTTACCATATGACCCTGCAATGTTCCCTTTAAGTATTTACCCAATAGAAATGAAAACCTACGTTCACATGCCTGTATATTAATGTTTATAGCAACTTTATTTATAATTGCCAAATACTGGAAACAACATAAACATCCTTCAATTGGTAAATGGATAATCTGTGGTACAACCATACGATGCAATACCATACAGCAATAAAAAGGAATAAACTACTGATATGAACAATAAAAAAATTGGAGAAGAATAAAATCTCATGGATGAATCTCAAATACATTATTGCTAAGTGAAAGAAGCCAGGCAACGATTCCATTTATTCTGGAAAAGGAAAAACTATAAGGACAGAAAATAGATCAGTGGATGCCAGGGCTTGCAGGTAGGGGGAGAAATTGACTACAGAAAGTCATGAGGAATTTCCTGGGGATTTGGAACTGTTCTAAATCTTGATTATGGTGGTTGTTGCCGAACTGTATCCACTTATCAAAACACAACTGCACACTAAAAAGGGGTGAATTTGACTGTAGGTAATTACTCCTCATTAAACTTGACTTTTAAAAAATCCTACCATGGCTCTTAGGTTTCCACTGTATCAAGATTAAATTCTCAGCCTGACTTTCTGTGTCTTTCTAATGTGGCCACCCCCAGCAATCAACTTGATTGCCCATGCCACCTTCTGCCCCAGTTGGAACTGTTTCCTCACCATCCCACAGACTTTTGCAAAGGTGTGGCCCTCCCCTGCCATACCCTCCCCTCTGTCTTCTGCCCCTCCCAGACCACTAAGTCCTACTGTACAATGCAATCCTCCCCGAATTCTCAATTCTTCCGCTGAGTGTGTGCTACATAAAACTCAGGACCAGCCCCTCTCAGAGCGCTCGTGGCTGTCTGGCTGGTGTTACTCTGATTTCAGGTTCATCAACATAAAGTGCAGGATGTAGCCTGACTCGCCTCTATTCCATCCCTCAAAATAACACAGGCGACCTAGCACACAGTAGGCTCTCGAGGCAGTGCACCCACGAGGCAGAGCGACCAGAGCTCCAGGTGGAGCGAGATTTGAGCTACATCTAGCTGGTCTGGAAGGACTAGCGAGGCATCCCGGGCGAGGGCCGGGCGCGCGGAGGGAGTCGGGGCATCAGTGCCGAGGGCAGTGGGGAAAGAGCGGAAAGTGCTGAGGTCACGGAGGCGCAAGGTGACTCGCACAGGCCGCGCCGCGGCGCCCGCGCTCGCCCCGCCTACCTTGCCTTCGCAGGAGCGCTCGGCCGCGCTCACCGACATGGCCTGGATCAGCAGCAGCAGGAAGAGCGGCACCAGGAAGCCCGCGGCGGGGACAGCCACTGTGACGCTGCGCGCGGGCTAAGGAGCTGCGCCACCGAACCGACCACCCCAGCCCCTCCCCGCTCCATCCACTCGCCTTGCTCCGCCAGTGGTCCAGCCCGCCCGCGCGAAGCCTTACCCGACCCCGCGGTCGCCCTGCCTGTCCAGGTCCCCATTCCACCGTTAGCACCCCGCTCCTCCGTGACCCCATAGACTCTCAACGCCCCACAGTTCCTGGGAGGCCCGCCCATCCCCTTGGCCCCTGCCACCCTCCGGGTCCCAGGCCGGCCTCCCGAGCCGCTTCTCCCTCCAGCCCCGCCTTGTGAGCCCCGCCCTCAGCAACCCCGCCCCTGGGCTATCCCTGTCCCCTTGCCACCGCTCCCCACGTGGACCAGAAGGCCCGTGCGGATACGCGATGACTTTGTCGGTGGAGAAGGGCAGGTGGGTCGTGCGCACCAGGAAGATCAAGCAGGTGACCAGCAGGGCACTCAAGTAGAGGCATAAGGACAGGACGAGCAGCATGAAGAAGCGGAAGTTGCGGTGACCGATGCAGTTATTAACCCACTTGCAATGGTGGTCAAAGTCCTGAGCGACAGGGAGAACCTGTCTTCCCGCCCAGCCTCCATCGCCCCCAATCCTGAGGCCTACCCCCCTCCCAACCAGGCCACCTGCCCTTGGCCCCACTCATTGGCTCCCACCCCGGGGAAGAAACTGAGCCACAAAGTCCCTAACACTGGGATTTCCATTGTTAGAGCATTGTTAGGGCTCTGTGGCTCATAAGGTCATCTGTCACCAGGCCTTTAGAGACAAAGTCTCCACATATACTAGTGGTCTTCCACATATACTAGTGTAACTTTGGGCAGAACATAGAATATCTTTGGGCCTCCACTTTCTCATCCATTAGATGAGAATGATATTTTATTACTATTTTTAAATTATTATTATTTTAAGAGACAGAGTCTGTTGTACATGCTGGGGTGCAGTGGCATGTTCATAGCTCATGGCAGCCTCAAATTCCTGGATTGAAATGATCCTCCCACCTTGGCCTCCCGAGTAGCTGGGACTACAGGCTCGAGCTCCTGCGCCTGGCTAGATGAGGATGAAAATAACACCCTTTCCCAGCCAGCCTCCTGCAGGCTGAGCCCTCGAGAGATGAGCATTGGGGGCCCAGGAGATCCTCTGACGTGGATGCCCAAACAGGGACAGGCAAAGCTCCCCAGACCAAGCCTATAGCCAGCCTGAGGGCCTTGGGTACCTAGTGACAGTGAGCCCAGGGGTGGAACAGGGGCTGCCCTTCCTTCCCCTAGCCTGATCGGGCCCAGGACGATGTGGATGCCCCATGCATGTCATCCCCTGTGCAGACAAGGGCCAGCCTCCCTGGACAGGTGCAGGCACAGAGGGGGTGACCTGCATGAGTGACCAAGACTGGCTGGGAGTTAGTCAGTCTTGGAAGATGGCTTCATGCCCACCCCTGGTCCCCCCCATAGGAGGGGTGCTCCTGGTCCCAGCCAGGGGCTAGAAGGGTGGCAGGTGGGCAGGCAAGAAGGGCACTCACCTCCACACAGACGTTGCACCAGGGGCAGTGGTAGGTCCGGGGCGGGCGGTGGAAGCAGCACTTTGGGCACCACTGCAGGCGGAAGGCCCTGTGGTTCACCCACACCACATGCACCATCATGGGGCCCTGCTCGGCGGAGCCTGGTACGGGAAGAGGGTTGGGCAGCAGCAGGAGGCCCTTCCATCACTCTGCTGCATGGGGCAGCCCTACAGCATCACTGGGCACAAGGAAGGGTGGGGGGGAAGTGGGTAGAACAGTCCGTGTCCCCACTGAGCAACCTGACCCAGCTAGAGAGGCTGGCAGTCAAAGGGAAGGTAGATCACCAGCCAAAGGAGATGTATATAGAACTCAGTCCTTTGGAACAGCAATTGGTGCTTTAAATTGTGTGTGCAGTGGAAGGAGGAAGAGACCACTGGTTTCTCGCCGTGGCCTGCCTGGCCCTTCCTTCCAAGGCAAGTGGAAAACAACCTCAGTGGCATGAGAAATGAAGTGTCAGGACCAGAGCAAAGAGGACGTGGCGTGAAGGGGTCCTGAGGCCAGAGGAAGGGAGATGGGAGGGCACTTTAGGAATCATCCTTGCAGGCACCAGCCCTTAGAGTGCCACCTCCTTCTCCCAGGGGGCTGAGGCCTCACCTTGATGTAAGATGCCAGGGTCTGAGAAGTTGAGTGAAACGAGACTGAAGAAGGTAAGGACAAAGAGAGGGCCTGTGACGATGGGAAAGACCCACTCCCCGTTCTGAGCCAGCCACCTGCAACTGAGACCAGAGGGAGACTGAGTCCCGAACTGGGGCAGCCCAAAGCTCCCCCCAGGTCCCAGCTCACCTGGATTAGGACTCACACACTTTAAAGCCACTCTGAATATCCAGACAGACACATAGAGGATCCACTGAATGTCGCCAGCATGACCAGCCACCTGCAGCTCCGCAAATGTACCAGGCACCCCAGACCTCTGTGCCTTTGCACATTTGGTTCCCTAAGCCTAGAACATCCCCCTTTCCCTGCCCTCGGCCCCCTGTTCTGCATTGCCCTGCCCATGCTATCTGTTTCCCTTGCTATCTTGTTGTAAGAAACCTGACACCTGCATGGGAGACTCACGGGAACGCGAAGAAGAGAGCGCTGAAAACCACCAGCAGCACCACGTTGAAGGCGGCAAACAGGCTCGGGAGGACCCAGGGAAGCGGCAGCTGAGGTGGGGGCCGAGGCTCCTTCATGAGGGGCATGGCATCGTTTAGCAGTGGCATGGCTCGTTCTCCCGTGCCCCCAGGGGAGATCAGAGCCACTAGGCTTCCTCCCCCATGCTGGCTCCCAGAGCCCCATGGCCACGGTGGCCTTGGAAGCCACAACCCAGGGTGGAAGGAAAGAAGTCCTCTGTGTGACATCACAGAGGCTGAGGAATGTGTGTGTGGGGGGGTGTCCTTGGCAGAACTGTCTGCAGCCTGCTCTGTTGCTTCCGGTGATGCTGACCGGCACTTCCGACAGCAAACCCAGCCCACCCCACACGTGCTGGGGACGGAGAGGTCTTGCCCCTGCGAGGCTGGCGTTGCTGGAGACCACATGACCTTAGAGAAACACGTGGGGAGAAAGTTGGTGGCTCACCTCACCCTTTCAGGCCCAGTGCTAATTGAAGCAAACTGTGCTCATTGCTCACCCTAGCTCCATTTCTTCCTTTTTTTGTGTGACAAAATTGCTGTGTGTGGAAATGGGCAATGGTCTGCTCAGCTAAATAACTTCCCAGCTTCCCTCATTTCCACGTCGGCTTCATGACACAATTCTGGTCAATGGGACATAAGTGGATGTCAGTCGAGGGTTTCTTATCCTCAGGCTTTAGGTAAGATGGCACAGTTGGCAGAGCTCTGTCCCCTTCTTTTTTTTTTTTGAGACAGAGTCTTGCTTTGTTGCCCAGGCTGGAGTGAGTGCCGTGGCGTCAGCCTAGCTCACAGCAACCTCAAACTCCTGGACTCAAGCCATCCTTCTTCCTCAGCCTCTCAAGTAGCTGGGACTACAGGCATGTGCCACCATGCCCGGCTAACTTTGCCTATATATATTAGTTAGCCAATTAATTTCTGTCTATTTATAGTAAAAACGGGGTCTCGCTCTTGCTCAGGCTGGTTTCGAACTCCTGACCTTGAGCAATCCACCCACCTCGGCCTCCCAGAGAGCTAGGATTATAGGTGTGAGCCACCGCGCCCAGCTGTCCCCTTCTTCATGTCTTGAACCTGGACGTGCTGGCTGAGGGTGCCACCTTGGACCCGTTAGGCAAAACAAGTCAGCATGCTACCCGGACAGAACGTGATGGCATTGCTAACCTGCTGCCCCAGCCATGAACTGCCTCCCTCTCAGCTGCTTGCTATAAGAGAAAATAACTGGATTTTCTGTTACATGCAGCTGACATTTGTCATTTGTTTTGGCCACTTGCTAAGTGTCTGAGCCCCTCAGTGTTTGGAGGATTCTTCAAACTATAAGTCTCTATCAGGGGCAAAAATCATTTCCCTATCCCAGTTGGAGCTGAAAATGGCCAGGTCCTCACATTCCCAGCCTCTCTTATGATTATTGCCACAGGCCTGGGACCCAGGTGCCACCAGTTAGCTTCAGAGCTGCTGCAGCCAACTGGGGAGTCTTCTCAAAGATGCAGGAACTTCGAGTATGCCAAAGTGTGATAACCATTTTGAAGTGTACTTTAATTTCAACAGTGATTGTATTGTTCTTCAACATGGGTAAATATGTAATTCCAAGGTCCCTAATTTGTTCTTAAAACTGAGAATAATATTGAATTGGGGGTCACTGAACTGGAACATTTTTAGGAAATTAATTTGATTAAAAACAGAGATCAGGCCGGGCGTGGTGGCTCACTCCTGTAATCCTAGCACTCTGGGAGGCCGGGGTGGGTGGATCACTCAAGGTTAGGTGTTCCAAACCAGCCTGAGCAAGAGCGAGACTCAAGCTCTACTAAAAATAGAAAGAAATTAATTGGCCAACTAAAAATACATTTAAAAAAATTAGCCAGGCATGGTGGCCCATGCTTGTAGTCCCAGCTACTCAGGAGGCTGAGGCAGAAGGATCTCAGGAGCCCAGGAGTTTGAGGTTGCTGTGAGCTAGGCTGACGCCATGGCACTCTAGCCTAGGCAAAAGAATGAGACTCTGTCTCAAAAAAAAAAAAAAAATAGTAAGACTATTTTCTTATGACTGATACTATATTTTAAATTCTAGTTTTAAGATTTACATATTTTCACTTGTCATGTATAACTATATATATGTATGCACATTTAAAATACCCACATATTGAAACATATTGACATTAATTAATTCTTAAAAGATGTATTGTATTATTGGAGGAGAGAACTGGTAGCTTGGAAGAGAAATGTTCCTTGAATAACAGTCTATTTTCAACGTAATGCAATAAAAAGTTATTTGCTTTCTGCCTATTCTGCCCAATGGTGTAGAGTCATCATCTCACCTAACCTAAAAGTAATTTTACTAGGATCTATTATCCTATATCTCTTTTTGCTGTTTGTGGAAATTTTATGACTGTAGACAATTATAAGAAAGTTAATAGAACAGTAGGTGATTACTCACTTCTAAAAAAAAAAAAAAACAACTGAAAATACTGAATATTTGTTATGTTACCTTATACTATGCCATGTAAAGCAGTGGTCCCCAACCTTTTTGGCACCAGGGACTGGTTTCAGGGAAAACCATTTTTCCACAGACCGGCAGGGGGAGCCCGGGAGGCGGAGCTCAGGCGGTGTGAGCGACGGGAGCGGTGGGGAGCGTCGCTGGCTCCTCCTCCCGCTCACCTCCTGCTCTGCGCCCCACCCTTCCTAAGTTTCATGGAAGACAGTTTTCGCTCCGACGGGGCGGGGCGGCGCAGCTCTGCGGCCTGGTCCCAAACAGTTACTGGTCCGCAGCTCGGGGGTTGGGGACCGCGGATGTAAAGGACTGTTAGTTTGATTAATAACACAGCTGACACTATGACCTTTTCTTATCCTCAGGCACCTATACTCTTATCTGACAACTCTTTTTGATGTTGCTACTTTCTAATGCTCGGCCCTAAATTCAGAATATTAAAACTGATGTTGTGTCTTTTGGCCTGCTAGATAGCACCGAAGGCTTGCTGTCTCCGCTCATAACCTATGACATGGCACTGTCAAACAAAGAGGGATGTTAAAAATGTATACAGTTAAGATGCTGATATTTTCTTAGTGTGCTTAAAGATATCGTAAGAGCTGCCCTGTTTACTGGGCCCACATTGTGAGGCAATATGATAAATAAAAGAGAGGATTTCATTTAGGTTTTGTATAGGTAAAGGGTAATCAGTACAAATAAGTTTTCAAGTAATTGGATCATCTTTCAAAGTGGATAAAAACGCCTCCTTTCTTTCTCTCTCTTTCTCTCTCTCTCTCTCTCTCTCTCATCCCCCCCCCCTTTCATTTTGCCAAAAGACCCAACCTTCAGGACACCAGGACCATGCAGCCTGGGAAGAGATGGCTTTAGGAACATAGACTATTGAGCCAGGGTTGACAGAATAAGAATTCATGACTCATGACTAAGAGAAATATGATTGTGGATATGGGCCTTGAAACACTGTTGATACAGTTTTTAATGTTTTATTTTCTGAAGAACATAAAGCCCCTTTTTATGCTTTTTGCTCCATTTCTAAACCCTCAAGTTTACAGACTACGACCATGACTATGACAATGGTCAAAATTCTCTGATTATTGGGTTTTTATTTAAATCTCTCCTTGATTGACATATTAGAAAGGATGGTCTAATTCTAAAATGGAAAAATACTCAAAATATTCTTTACCTGGGTCTACCACATCAGAATCCAGGCACATATGAAAGGTACTATGTGGTAGCATGGAAGTCATACTATGGAAAACTGTGAATATATTAAAATATAAATAAGCTAATTAATTCTCAGGAAAACTGTAAGGTGATGCCCTAATAATTGGGATTCAAAAGAGTGTTTTTACAAAAATTTAAGCTTCAGAAAATTACCATTGCCCTATAATCATTGTAGTAATGTAACACATTTAAGCTATATTTTGTGGATAGCTCAACTAATTATTATCTATGATAATTCTATAGAAAATATTACATATATTTAAAAAGACATAGATAAAGTCTATCTTTGGTCAGATATACAAAATCTCTTTATTGGGTTTGTTTACTTATCATGGCAATGTAATTATCTTCAATGTTCCCATAAGAACTTTACTAACTGAATAAATCAAATTTGTTATCATGACCATGCCCAAAATGTGACTTTCAAAAATAAATTTTGTTTAATTAGATATGACAAAGCCCACATTTATGAAATAAGGACTGAACTTTTTCTTTTTTGAGACAGAGTCTCACTCTGTTGCCCAGCCTAGAGTGCCGTGGCATCAGCCTAGCTCTCAGCAACCTCAAACTCCTGGGCTCAAGCAATCCTCCTTCCTCAGCCTCCCGAGTAGCTGGGACTACAGGCATGCGCCAACATGCCTGGCTAATTTTTTTCTCTGTTTAGTTGGCCAATTAATTTCTTTCTATTTTTAGTAGAGACGGGGTCTCACTTTTGTTCAGGCTGGTTTTGAACTCCTGATCTTGAGCGATCCACTCGCCTTGGCCTCCCAGAGTGCTAGGATTACAGGCGTGAGCCACCATGCCTGGCCAAGGACTGAACTTTATATGTAGAAAATACTAAAATGTGCTCCCAGAAAATTGGTGCCTGCTCTGTGGTTTTATAAAGTCCAGCCTTACATATAGCAAGTTCCTGGCAGGTTAAGAACATTGGACAATCTGTTGGCTCTCAGAGAAAAGAGAAGCTTCCACATTTGCAGTTACTGTAAATACCTGGAAGAGAAAAGACACTTGATCTTGACCTTGAAATAGACAAAAAGATAAGTTCAGTTAAAAAAAATTTAGAATTTTGAAAGCATCTAAATGATTTTCCAGACAAAATTTAATTCTCTAATCTTAGTATCTTACACTTCTGCATCTCTTGACCATAACAAGGAAGGCTTTGGGTGTTTCTCAATACTACTTCTTCCACCTGCGTAAATAAAACAACGCCAATAGAACACAACACACACAATATGAAAGCCTGGGTCTTTAGACTACATGAGATCACTACCAACCAAACCTAGTCACTGTGAGGTTTCATTTGGAAATCGCTGCTTAATGGAGGAGACAGGCTTAAAGGAACAACATCAGTGTGTGTACCAGTACAGCTGGTAATCCTGACTGCATGTCTTATAAAAAGGAAGCCTATGCCTAATTTCCACTACTTATAAGAAATGTGAAAAGTGATCAACTAGGAAACACATTCAATTAAATATCAAATGATTGAGGAGCCCTGGGGAAAACTGATGAAAATTGATGTTTTTGATTTTTCAAAAGTGACTCTTATACTGAGGAAGCCCAAACTGAAGTGATAGGTATCATATTATGTTATCATGTAATTTTGTGGGGAAAATTAGGTCAAAAAAATGAAAAGAAGAAGGACTTGTTCTTCTTGTTTCTAAAAATCAGCGTTTGACAGCTAGCAGTCCCCAGTTGCCAAGAGAAGACTGATTGGCTGGCCCCGCCAAAGCTTAGCTAAGGATAGGCTGGCCTCGGGTCAGGGCCTCCCCCAGGTCTGGTCCATGGGCCATACCGTATAGAAGATGGCCACTTAGGGACTTGGGGTGGTGCAGAAGCACCCATCAAAGCTAAAGCCCTCCCTCTCACCAACACCTTCCCTTTCTTCCTCCCTCAGTTGCTGCCCATCCTGAGGGGTGTCCAGTCTCCCCTGGGGTCTCGCAGTCTCTGCTGCCTCGCTGGGACCTACTTTGTCCTGAAGAAGTTTGGGAGAACATCTTCAGCATTCTGTTATCTCCTCTGGGAAGTCTAAAGTTCAGGGCTCTGAGCAATTAAGCTCAAGGTCTCTCAGCGGGCTAGAGAGGAATGACCCAGGGAACACTGCTGGGGAAATGGTTTGAGAAAGCTGAGTCAGTGTGTCATTGCCAGGGTGGGGCCGAGGCCATTGGCCTTTTGGGGGTCAGTGCCCTTGCCTTCTGTTTCCTGCCCTTCCCTGTACCTTGGAAGGTAATTGGACCCCTGAGAATCCTGGATCTCGGCATTGTTCTGTCCCAAGAACTGTACTCTAAGAGGAGGGCACAACTAGAGGGGGGCCCTGCTTGACCCTTCGGAGATACTCTGAGGTGCTGGGGGGCAGGAGTCCTCCTGGTACCACATTAGCAATCGCTTCCTCTGCTCATCATCTACTCCCAGCCCAGCGCCTCCTCTGCCTCGCCAGGACTGACGCTCTCGGCCTCTCACAGGCCCCTTCCTCACCATCTCGAATCTTCACCTCCCCTTCTGCCTCTCTCCACACCCCCATGGCTCTCTACCTGGTTTCCTAACCTATCTGAACCTCAGCTTTTTTTTTTAAATCTCTACAATAGGAATAAGGATAGTACTACCCTACAAGAGTGGTTGTAAGGTTTTCTCTTTCCTTCCTCCTTCCCTCTTTCTCTTTCTCTCTCTTTCTTCTTTCTTTCTTTCTTTCTTTCTTTCTTTCTTTCTTTCTTTCTTTCTTTCTTTCTTTCTTTCTTTCTTTCTCTTTCTTTCTTTCTTCTTTCTTTCTCTTTCTTTCTTCTTTTTCTTTCTTTCTTTCTTTCTTCTCTCTCTCTCTCTCTCTCTCTCTCTCTCTCTCTCTCTCTCTTTCATTTTGCCAAAGACTTCTGGCAAAGGTTGTAAGGTTTTCATGAGATAAGGAACATACTGCATTTCCCACTGCACCTGGCACACCAGACATGCTCAATAGACACCGGCTGCTGCTGTTGCTCTGATTTTATTCTTTTATCAGTTATGCAACCAAATTCTAAGGAGCACTCAGTATATGTCAGAACCTGTACTAGGAACGTAGGGGTATCATAGTATAAGACATGTATTTGGCCTCAAAGAGGTTTAAATCTATTTCAAGAGAGAAGAGAAACCAATAAAATAGTTCATAAGCATGTTAATTTGTCAGGTTTTTAAAACCTGTCAAAATGCTCTAAAATCTCACTCTGCCACTGTGCCTCTTAAATACGGCCTCCACTTGGCTGCATCTTCTGGCCCAGTGTTTGGCTTGATAAGCCAGTCATCAAGAGACATGGACTGGGCTTTGGGAAGCCTGCATGGGCCTCCCTCCCTCACGCCAGCACAGCACCAGGCACAGCCAACGCCTCAGCCCCGAGTCTCCCACCCCCAGGTGCCAGGGCCTGAGCTCCGTCCGGCTTCTCCAGGCCTTGCTGACCAGAGGACCCTGCACTAAGGAGTGAGGACTTCAGCCCCACCCTGGCCCTGGGCAACAGGAATTCTGCCATGAGTCCAGCCTGCCCTAAAAGGCTCCCAAAAGGGGAATACAGGATGGGGGCGGGCCAGAGGCAAGAGGCAGCCAAAGGCATTTGTCCAGGAGAGGTGGGAGTGACCACACCTAGGAGGAGTCAGGAACAGGGAATTCAGACAGCCTAGAAGATCAAATTCCTCCAAGGTGAACTCTGATACAAAGTTGGTGCAGCGAGGCCCGAGAAAGGAGAGACAGAGGGGAAGACCCTGCCGGGCCAACCGCCCTTTGGCCCACACTGCAGAGAGGCCAGCAGCACAGCAGTGCCCACACCTGCCTGCCCTGCCTGCCCTCCTTGGCTCTCATGGTGCCTGACAGGATTGCTGGGGAGAAAGGAGGCAATGGAGCCAGACAGGACTCAGATAAATCTTGACCCCAGGTAAGTGAGGGCGGCAGGCCCTATCGCTTCAGCCTATCCCTGTCTCCTTCCCAGAGCCCTTTGGCTCTCAGCACCCAGAATGAGACAGGACTGAGAACAGTGGGGCTGTCTCCTAGACACCTCAGGGCCTTGGCTTTGCCCCCCAATCTGGGGAGAAAGGGACCCTAGATGTGGGCTGTGGAAAGCATTCCCAGAGGTAACACACAGAGCCCCTGGCCTGCAGGGGACCCATTCCCTTGCTGAGGACCACTCTGACTCTGGGACTCTGTTCTTGCTCCCTGGTCAGCCCTGGGCTGCTGCCTAGACGAGAGTGCGGGCCCTTAGGGCACTGCAGCCAGCCCTGCCCCTGGCTAGGTGGCTTACACACTAGTCTGGGCCAATTCTCCACTCCCTCTGGGAAAAGGGCCCTGAGGGGAAGTGGACAAGCTACACTCAGGAGTGCTTGAGGAAGTATCAAGAAACAGAGGTCCAAGCCAGGCCTGGTGGCTCATACCCATCTCTATAAAAAATAGAAAAAATTAGCTGGGCAGGGTGACATATGCCTGTAGTCCCAGTTACTCAGGGGGGTGGGGCGGGAGGACCATGTGAGCCCAGAAGTTCAAGTAACTCTGGTCCAACGTGCCACCGTCCTGCCCCCATGGCCCATGGTCTGAACATGCTGGTGTCTCTCCAGGTACACAGCAGATCTTCTGGAGGTGCTGAAGACCAATCACAGCATCCCGTCTGCCTGCTTCTCTCACCCTCCCACGGCAGCCCAACTCTTGAGAGGTGAGCCGGGCACCCTCCCCACAGGAAACTGAAAGGTGGAGATGCACATCGCAGAGGGAAGTCAGGACAGCTGAGGGGAGCTGAGGAGAGGGAGGGGTCCTGCGCTGGTCAACCTGGACAGTGTGGGAGGAGACTGGCCTGGTGTCCATCATGGATTAAGGCCTTGGGGAAGAGCAAGCCCTTAAGGAGTCAGTAGGCCAAAAGGAGAGTGTGACAACCTAGCCCAGGAGACAAGCCTGCACATTGGGCCCCCACAAACCCCAACTGCAAAGCTCCATTAAAAGTGGGGACACTGGCCAGGTGCGGTGGCTCACACCTGTAATCCCAGCACTTTGGGAGGCTGAAGTGGGAGGATCGCTTGAGGCAGGAGTTCAAGACCAGCCTGGGCAGTATAGCAAGACCCTGTCTCTACAAAAATTTTTTTTAAAAAATTAGCTGAGCATGGTGACATGTGCCTGTTGTCCCAGCTACTCAGGAGGGTGAAGTGGGAGGATCACTTGAGTCCAGGAGTTTGAGGCTGCAGTGGGCTATAAATATGCTACTACGCTCCAGCCTGGGCAACAGAGTGAGACCCTCTTAGAGCAAAACTAAAAACATATTGAGGACACTGTGACCTGGAGCGTTTTTTCAGATCCCACGGCCAGGTAAGGACTCAAGTTGGTGCCTAACTGGTCCAAGCCCTGTAGGGTCTCCTGGAGGCCTGCACAGTGTTCTCCTGGGGAAAGGGTCTGCATCATTCTAGAGAAGGGTCATTGTGAGAGAGGTGCTGAAAACACAGGTGAACCTGTAAAGGTGTTCTCACAGTGGCAGCCAAGGAGATCCTGTTACTGAATTGCTTTTGAAAGTGAAAAGCATAGAATAAGACTCAGCTTAATTCCCTGGATATCCCAAACACTGAGAACCAAATGGCCTTAGCATTTCTAGAGGAAAAGTGGCTCACATTCACATTTTATTCTGCTTCCCTACTGCATGGCTTACTGCCTCTGAGATATTGAATGAAAGTCTGTGTCCCTACAGTACCATTAAGGCTTTTCCCAGCCTTCTTTCTGTTGTCACCTCAAGGAATGGACTGTATCTGAGCAACAGGATGCTCTCAGTGTGCATTAGGAGGCAGACATGGGCATGTCCTTGGGCTGCGGACAGCTTCATTTCAGATGCTCTGAACCAGAGCGATTGCCAACTGCCACAGTGTTCAGAGATGCCTGCTACTTGCTGTGTGGTTAGTGCCAGGAGGTGGATGGTACATCCAGCTCCGGGAGCCTCCTGTTTGGAGAGTGCAGCTGGTGGCACAAGTCTTACACTAGTAGTTCTCAGCCCAGGGACATTTGGCAATGTCTGGAGGCAGTTTTGGTTGCCACACTGGAGGTGCTACTAGCAGCCAGGGAAGTTATTAAACCTCCTACAGGGCATAGGACAACCCCCCACAACAAAAAAAGTATCCGAGCCAAAGTGTCAATAGTGCTCAGGTTTAGAAACCTTGCCTTACACAATGAAAATGGTTCTTGCATTGGTTTGCTACAAAATTTGCAAATAGAAACTCTGAGGATGTTCAAAATAGGAAAACTATTCTGGGTCTGGTAGTCAAGCAAGCTGCCTTGTTGCAGGCAGAGTAGGTAGGATTTGGGGAGCAGGCAGAGGGCCCTCCTGGGGTGGGGATGATAAGAGAATGAGCTGGCAGGTTCCCCAGACACTGGGGAGCTAGGTCTGGCAGGATTCAAGGCTACTGGTGGAGGATCAGGGGACAATCGAGAGGGCTGGGCAGGTGAGGTGGGGCCTGTTGTGTGCCAGCCTGAGGAGTTATATTTTAAACCACAGACAGAAGGAGCTGATGAGTGCTCTGAGTCTGGGAGGGGCTGGATGAAATTAATCCTTTGGGACCATTAATCAGTAATCAGGATGGACTGTGGAGGAAGAAAAGCCTTAAGAGCAGGGATATAAATTAGAGGTTATTGCCTCCAGTCCAGCAAGGGGGAAAAGAGTCGGAGCCAGGGCAGTGGCAGGGAAAGAAAGGAATGGTTGGAAAACACAGGCAATCCAAGGAAAGAGCAGGCAATCTTCAAGGATCTAGACATGTAAGTGCAGGCTCTGGGCAGTGGTGAAGGCACAGACAAACACAGGAGAACCAGCAAGAGGTGCCCATTGGAGGACATGGTGAAACATTTCTTGCTTCATTTGTAAACTCTGTTGTTCCTTAAATTAAATGTTAAGAGAGTTATTCTGGAAGAATTATTGAATCTTTCCATTTTTTAAAAATCCCCATGGTGTGATTGAAATAATGATCCTTAAAGGATTTTTTAAAATGTACTCATGCAAACATTTATATGGAAGAGCCAAGAAAAACCAAGACGATTTTGAAAAAGTGTAAGGAGGGAAGCTGCCCAACCAGAGATTAAGTCGTATAAAAAGGCTATAGTCAATAAAGCAATGAGTTAATAATGGCAAAGGGCCTGATAAGTAGAAAAACAGAACCAAACAGAGGGCCTAGAAAATGAGCCATGCCCACATGGGGACTTGGTACATGAACGATGCCACACACATCAAGGAGCAGGATGGACCCTTCAAGAAGTGCGGTTGATTCTAAAGACATGGACGCAAGCCTGATGCAAAAAAGAAAAAATTAAAAAGAGAAATTGAAAATAATAAAATAATTAAAAATTTAAAAAAAATTTTAAAAAGAAGTGGGGCTGACAATTGCCATCCCTATGGTAACTAAATACATATGAAAATAGCTCCAAAGTAGCTTGAATTCAGATAAAATATTTAAATGTAAGATATAAACATTTTTACAAAGAAAATAAAGAAAAATATCTTTATGATTGGGAAGAAAAAATAATTTCTTAAAACACAGCACAAATGATCATGAAGACTGACTACTAAAGCAAACAAACTTTTTTTTTTTTTTTTTTTTAAGGCTGGTCAAGTGGAGCAGTGGGAGTGGAGAAGGAACAAAGGAATCTGTAACTGGTTGTGATCAATTAGTTGTAAACACCACTGCACTCGGACCAACCAGCAAACAAACTTTTGTGCATCTGAAAGCACTGCAAACATTCTTCTGTGGCTGGTGTTTTGTAAAGAAAAACAAAACAAAACAAATAAAAAATAAAAGCACTGCAAACAAAGTTAAAAGCCAAACCACAGACTGGGAGAAAATATTTTCAAATCTCTAACAAAGGATTAGTAATTAGTATAAGAAAAATTAACCAATAAAATCTGGATAAAATATATGAACAGACAATTCATAGAAGAGGAAACTCAAATGGCCAATAAATACACAAAAAGATAGTAAACAGGGAATTACAATTTTTTTTTTTAGACAGAGTCTCGCTTTGTTGCCCAGGCTAAAGTGAGTGCCATGGCGTCAGCCTAGCTCACAGCAACCTCAAACTTCTGGGCTCAAGCAATCCTGCTGCCTCAGCCTCCCGAGTAGCTAGGACTACAGGCATGCGCCACCATGCCCGGCTAATTTTTTCTATGTATTTTTAGTTGGCCAATTAGTTTCTTTCTATTTATAGTAGAGATGACATTGAGCTCGAGGTCGGGAGTTTGAAACCAGCCTGAGCACGAGTGAGACCCCGTCTCTACTATAAATAGAAAGAAACTAATTGGCCAACTAAAAATACATAGAAAAAATTAGCCAGGCAGGAGGATTATGTAAGCCCAGAAGTTCGAAGCTGCAGTGAGCTATGATGACACCACTGCACTCTAGACCAGGGCAACAGAGCGAGACCCTGTCCTCTCCACCTGCCCCCAAAATAAATAATATATAATGTGTATATATATATATATAAACTGGGTTAGACCAGAAAAGTAAGGGAGGGGCAATCTTATAAGAGGATAAATGAGTTTGTTGGAGAGCCCTGGTATCAAGATATGGATGCTAAGGAACTTTTCCTTTCTTAGCTTTTCTGCAAGTAGGAAAAAGAATAGCTAGAGTACCATAGGCAGCAATTATAAGAAAATATATGCAGGATAACCTATAAGAAAAAAGAAAAAGAAAAAAGAAACTACAAATGCATTTCTATGTTGAACAATCAGAATGTGCTCCACCTTCATCTTTATAAACTTAAAAAACCTTTTTGGGTTATATCTGATTGTCCCTTTCTTATCTATGTGAACACACACCAAAAGTCAGTGTGTGCAATGATTAAGCATATAGACTTAGCATCAAGAACCCAGCCTGGGTTTAAATCCCAGCTCCTTCACTTCCAGGCTGTATGACCATGGGTAAGGTGCTTAACCCTTTAAGCTTAGTTTCAAAAAAAAAGCCTACAAAATGGGGATGATAATGGGAATTCTCAGGGAGTTATTTCTTTCATTCAACCCATAGTTACAAAGCAGTTACTGTTCCAGACAGGTGGAGATAGAACAGAGCCAGAGCCTGACAAAGTCCTTGCCCGGCGGAGCTCACATTACAGCGAAGGGCAAACAAGGAGCAAGTAAACAACTGTGTAAATAACCTCGCAGTGTTGGGCGGCCAAGAGGGGACACCATTACCCTGGCAGTCTGAGCAGGGAGCGTGTGAGGTGAGAGCTCAGTGATGTGGAGCCAGGCACATGGAGCTCTGGAGGGAAAGCCTAACAGGCAGGGGCCAAGCATCAAGTCCTTGTGGAGGAACAGCTGGGAGTGGCAGGGAAATCCCAAGCCTCCGTAAACAAAGAAGAGTTGAGCCGCAGTGATTCCGTCTGGAGAACACGGGGTGTGGGTGAGGAATCAGTGGAGACCTGGGGTTCAGAGGCAGAAGGAGAACCAGGCAGAGGGTGGTTCCGGGAGTCAAGGGAAAGGAGATGTTCAAGGAGGAGAGAGCAGACAGGGAAAGTGACCATGGGGAAAGGTTTTGGCCTCATGGCTTGTGAAAGGGCAGTTTCTACCCTCAGTGAGCTGGTGAGGACAAGAGTCCCAGTTAGGGGTATGAGAGGCCTCCAGCAGTGACTACCTGTTCCAACAAGGGAATATTGGCTTTTGGAAACCTACTGAATTAATTTTGGCTTTTTCCTATCTGGACTTTGCCTATTGTGTGTATTTTGTTTTTACTGAATATTTCTATTATAAAAATAATTCAGGGTCAGTAAACATGAAAATACAGAGAAAAGTAAAAAGAGAAAACGTTATCTATAGTCCCATCCAGAGACAGGCACTGCAAATATCTTAGTGTAATTTCCTTTTATTATGCTTTAACATTTGTAGAAATCATTCTATGCCTACAATTTTTGTTCTGTTTTTATAAGCATGATATCATATGAATTTTTCACATTATGTAAAATATGTTCCTCTCTTTTAAAAAGTTTTTTGTTATAAAATACATATTTATTATAGAATAATTGGAAAAGATAGGAAAAAAGTATGATAGAAAAGTAAGAAGACAAAGATCACGTACACTCCCATCACCCAAATATAAGCATTACTAATGTGTTTTTAGTATTGTAGGTATTTTTCTATGCAACGATTTTTTTCTTTTTTGTTTTTTAGAGATAGGGTCTCACTCTGTCACCCAGGCTAGAGCACAATGGCACAATCATAGTTCACTATAACCTCAAACTTCTGGGCTCAAGCAATCCTCCTGCCTCAGCCTCGGGAGTAGCTGGGACTATAGGTGTGCGCCACCTGGTCAGGTTAATTTTTTTTAAAGAGATGGGGTCTCACTGTGTTGCCCAGGCTGGTCTTGACCTCCTGGCATCAAGCAATCCTCCCATCTCAGCCTCCTGAATCACTGGGATTATAGGCAAGAGCCACTGCACCTGGCCTGCAGTGATTTTTTAATGTATTTATTTTATCAAAGTAATACATAATCATGGTTGAAGAATCATACAGTACACAAAAGGGCTACTAATGAAAATCAACCATCCCCTTCCATATCCATTCTAATTTCTAATCTTCTTCCTCACAGATAACTGTTTTTAACTCTTTTATCAGGCGATGTTTCTTCTGATAATTACCTTCACACTTGATCTTAGCCAAAGGCTGAGAAGTGATTAATTACCTTCAAATCGCCAATATTTGTATCCTATCATTTTCTGGGATATCAATTTTGGATATTATCTATGGCTGCCTCTGTGATACATGAGGATTCAGCACGCTTAGCACCAACCTTCTCCTATTTTCTCCATATAAATATATCAATATTTTGACTTAATTATCTCTATAGCTTTATATATCTATAGTTTATTTCTTATTCTGTCAAGTATGGACAGTATTCTTGATTTTCCATTTTGTAAGATAAAGATATTAGTCTCCTCCTTCCTTCAGTTCTTTTCTAACCCTTCTCCCCAATCAAATCTTTTCAACATAGTTGTAATTTTACTGTATGTGCTAATTTTGCATCCTGCTTTGTTCACATAAGTTCTTTTTCCTGTGTAACTTACATATAATAAAGGGCAACCATCTTTTTTTTTTTTTTTTTTTTTTTTGAGACAGAGTCTTGCTTTGTTGCCCAGGCTAGAGTGAGTGCCGTGGCATCAGCCTAGCTCACAGCAACCTCAAACTCCTGGGCTCAAGCAATCCTCCTTCCTCAGCCTCCCGAGTAGCTGGGACTACAGGCATGCGCCACCAGGCACGGCTAAATTTTTCTCTATATATATTAGTTGGCCAATTAATTTGTTTCTATTTATAGTAGAGACGGGTCTCACTCTTGCTCAGGCTGGTTTTGAACTCCTGACCTTGAGCAATCCGCCTCAGCCTCCCAGAGTGCTAGGATTACAGGTGTGAGTCACCGCACCTGGCCAAAGGGCAACAATCTTAAGTATATAGTATGATGAATTTTTACATATGAAAATTTGTAAAACCACCACCCACATCAAGATGTAGAGCAGTTTAACATCCAGCAGGGGCTCCTATACTTCCTCCAGTTAGTATTCCTCCTAAGACTGCTGTTCTAACCCCTATCACCTCTAGAGATCAATTTTCCCTGCTTTTCAACTTCATATAAACATAATCAAACTGTATGTACTCCGGCTCCCGTCACTCATCATCATGTTTTTAAGGTTAATCTGTTTTGTTGCATGTATCAATGTGGTTCATTCTTTTTTATTGCTGTGTGATATTCTATTGTGAGAATATATCAATTTATTTATCTATATTCTTGTTGAAGAACATGCAGGCTGTTTCCAGTTTGGGCCATTATGAATAATGCTGCTCTGATTTTTTTTTTTTTGTAATTATAAGTTCTTATTTCTATTGAATATGTATCCAGGAGTGGAATTGCTAGGTCTTTGAGTAGGTGTATGTTTAGCTTTAATAGATGCTACCAAACTGTTTCCCAAATTGATTGTACTAATTTATATTCCCAACAGCAATATATAAGAATTCCAATTGCTCCTTATCCTCACTAACACTTGGAATTTTCAGTCTTTTTAATGTTAGCTCTTCTGGTGAGTATGTAGTGGCATCTAACTGTGGTTCTACTTTGTATTTCCCTGATGACTGTCGATATTTAGCATCTTTTCATGCTTCTTGGACATTTGGATATCTTATTTTGTAAGGTAACTGTTTAGGTCTTTTTTCTTTTTTAAAAATTATGTTTTCTTACTGATAAGAATTCTTTATATATTATGGTTATGAGTCTTTTATTGGATATATGTACTACAAATATCTTCTCCCAGTTGGGTTTGCCTTTTCATTTCTCAATGGATTCTTTTAATGAATAGAAATTCTTAATTTTAAGGAAGCCCAATTTATCAAATTTTTCCTTTATGAATAGTGCTTTTGTGTCCTGTTTTTTAAAAATCTTTGCCTACTTCAAAGTCATGAAGATATTCTTCTCTGTTTTCATTTAAAAACTTCATTCTAATTTAGTTTTTAATTTCATCTAAAAACTTCATTTTGCTTCTTTTTTTATTTATTTTATTTTAGCATATTATGGGGGTACAAGTGTTAAGGTTACATATATTGCCCATGCATTTTGCTTCTTATCGAAGCAGAGAGAATGTTGGTTACCAGGAGCTGGAGACATAGGTGGGGGAATTTGGGAGAAGTTGGTCACAGGATATAAAATTTCAGTTAGACAGAAGGAATAAGTTCAAGAGATCTATTGTGCAACATGGTGACTATGGTTAATAACAATGTACTGTGTGTTGTATACTTGAAAATTGCTGAGAGTATATTTTAAATGTTCTCACCACAAAAAAATGAATATGAATATGAACATGAGGTAATTGATGCCAATTAGCTTGATTTCAACATTGTACAATGTATGCATATAACAAAATATCATGTTGTACACCATAAATATATACAAATTTTATTTGTCAATAAATACATTTTAAAAATTTTTTTGAGACAGGCTCTCACTCTCTTACCCAGGCTAGAATGTAGTGGTGTGATCATAGCTCACTGCAATCTCAGACTCCTTGGCTCAAGCAATCCTCCTGCCTCAACCTTCTGAGTAGCTAGAACTATAGGCATGTGCCACCACACCTACCTAAGTTTTCTATTTTTTTGTAGAGACAGGATCTCATTATGTCACTCAGGCTGGTCTTGAACTCCTGACCTCAAGCGATCCTCCCACCCAGCCTTCCAAAGTGCTAGGATTACAGGCATGAGCCACCTCACCTAGCCCTAATATAATGTTAATATATCCATGTCTGCTTATGTGACATCTGGCACTGGAGGTAGAAAAGTAAATAGGCCCTGCTGACCGACTTCATAATTCAAAAATTTTGCTAATTATATAAAGACTTGTTTGGTGTGTCTTATACCCTGGTTCAGGTAGACATTAACATACCTAGAATTATCTGATCTAGGCTCCCATGCATGCACAAATCTTGGTCACATGTTGGACACTCTAGGTGTAAAAAATAGTCATTCTTCTGCATGGATGGGAACCCAGACCAGATAGTTCTAGATCTGGCATGGCAATTTAGATCCAAGTGAGGAAGCCCATGTCCTCTCCCCCTCAGTCCTGCTCTTCAGCTCACTGGAGTCTACCTTCTCCTTCTCTCTAGCATTGGGCCCTGTGGAAATTGCCCTCACGAGCATCATGACCTTGCTTGTCCTGGGTTCAATTGTCATCTTCCTGGAAGATGCTGTCTACCTATACAAGAACACCCGCTGCCCCATCAAGAGGAGGACTCTGCTCTGGAGTAGCTCTGCACCTACGGTGAGGGAAGGCCCTGTAGCTTCCCTTTGGGAGGGACTGGAAAGGAGGCAGGGACCATTTTGAGAATTCCTCTAAACTCAGCAATTCATGTCAGCAAACAGTTGCCTGCCACTACCACCTCAAGGTAGGGGTTTTTACTCTGATCTGCGCTTGCAATTGGGACCTCATGCTTGGAAGGTCAACAGACAAAAGGATGAAGTGTTCCAATCCTAAAGGCTGCAGAGACAGCTGGAGAACCTGCTCAGCCCACCGTTGGCCCCACTCTGTACTCCACCACGGTTTTGCTGTTGAAAGCAAGCATCCTTCCTGTAAAGGCAGACAGTGTGGTTCCTCAGAGTATAGGAGGGAAAGATTTTTTCCCCACAGGGCCATATCAGGTCTACCCTTATGCTGTAGCCTTTTAAACTCACTCCCACAGCCTTGGTCCTTGGCTTGCTTGATTTAATTAGTTGTTCTGCCAACTGGCAACTTTTCTTTTTTTGAGATGGGGTCTTCCTCTGTCACCCAGGCTGGAGTGCAGTGGCATGATCATAGCTCACTACAGCCTCAAACTTCTGGGCTCAAGTGATCTTCCCCCCTCAGCCTCCTGAGAAGCTGGGGCTACAGGTGCGTGCCACCACATTCTGCTAATTTTTAAACAGTTTGCAGTGACAGGGTCTTGCTATGTTGCCCAAGCTGGTCTCAAACTCTTGGCCCCAAGTGATCCTCCCACCTCGGCCTCCCAAAGTGCTGGTATGACACTTTCTGGTATTACAGTGGCTGGTGAGCCACTGCACCCAGTGCCAGCTGAAACTTTTACGGAATGGTGACTCTAATGCATAGGTTTTGCTTCCTTGAGCTCTTGCCACAAAAGGTTTGTGTGGTCTCCCTTCTTGTCTCAAATGCTTCGTGCTCCTCTCCAAGCAGGTAGTGTCTGTGTTCTGCTGCTTTGGTCTCTGGATTCCTCGTTCCCTCATGCTCGTGGAAATGGCCATAACCTCGTGAGTATCCTGGCCCACCCCCAACTCTGGACTGAGTATCCCCCTGGGATCTGCTTCTGTTCCCCCTCACTGGGACTCCACAGTCCGTGTCTTTAATCCCAGTGGATCATGAATCTAGTCCTTCCCAATTTGTGCTAATCCAGAGCTCTTGAATTTCTGGTTCTGTTCAGGAAATGCTTTATTTTGGCACGTTCCTCAGTCACCTCTTTATTTCCATAGCCCCCAATTTCCTTCTTCCCCAGTCCTCTGGACCCTGCCCTCTCTCACTCCTCTTGGATCTCACATCCAGAATGCCCAGCCCCTACCATCGCCCCTCAGTAAGCCCCACCTTTCCCTGCAGCCTTTTTTCTTTGGCAGCAAAGTGGTGTCCCCTCAGCTGGGGCCCCCACCATATGCTCACAGTCCCACTTCTCTCCCCGCCCCAGGTTTTATGCTATATGTTTTTACCTGCTGATGCTGGTCATGGTGGAGGGCTTTGGTGGGAAGGAGGCAGTAGTGAGGACACTGAAGGACACCCCGATGATAATCCACACAGGTCCCTGCTGCTGCTGTTGCCTCTGTTGCCCAAGGCTCATGCTCACCAGGTAAGGTGGGAGAGGAAGGAGCACCCTTGAGGCACAGGTTAGCCTCTTCCTGCACGCTCCCAAGAGCCTCTTCTAGCTCTCTAGATCTGCTTCAAGACTCTTAAAATTAGGTTCAAATGGGCAAAACCATGATAAAAGAGTGGGCATCCCACAGCCAGGACCCACACATGGGCACCAATCCCAGGGGAGACCGAGGAAGAACTCCTAAGTGTCCATCACTTAACCCTTTGCAATCCTTGCTTTTTTCTTATTACCCACTCAACATTATCCACACTCGACATCCGAGTGCAAAGGGTTAAGCTCACTGCCTCCTGCAAACTTTAGCCACACAAAGAAAACTGGACTTTGGGCTGTTTGCTAGCCCCTTCTGCCCACTGTGGTAAATGAGGTTGAGGCCAACGCTCTGATAGCTCTTGCTCAAAAAGCAGCATTGTGGCCTGGAGGTGAGTGGGAGGTGAGGCAGCTTCCCAATGCTCTCAACATTCTGGCTTCTGTGTCCCCATCCATTTAGCCATTTTGGTGTCTATAATGGCAGCCAAGCCTCAGCCCAGGAGCCTAATGAGGGAGCCAGGAGGTCTTCATGGGGTGGGTGGTTTGTGGGTCTGTGTTCCTAACCCTCTTCCCTCCTCAGGAGGAAGCTTCAGTTGCTGATGTTAGGCCCATTCCAGTATGCCTTCTTCAAGATAACGCTGGTCCTGGTGGGCTTGTTTCTCATTCCTGATGGCATCTACGACCCAGCAGATGTAAGCCAGGAGTAAGGGGCGGCAAAGTCCAAGACTCACTTAGTAGGAATAGCTGGAGCCAGCACTTTTTGACATAGGGCCCAGGGACAGGGTGGCAGTGGAAAAGTAGAGGCTCAGGGACTCCAGTGGGCAGAGACAAAACTATAATAAGCCAAGGTACTGGGGCTTTTTTACTGCTTTTTCCACCATGGAAGAGGAGAAATAAAAGGACAGGGCTTGCTGCCTCACTGACTACTTTCTGGTCTGCCACCAGATTTCTGAGAAGAGCGCAGCTCTGTGGATTAACACTTTCCTTGGTGCGTCTACACTATTCGCCCTCTGGACCCTGGGCATCCTTTTCCGTCAAGCTAAGCTGCACCTGGGTGAGCAGAACATAGGAGGCAAATTTGCTCTATTCCAGGTAACTATACCCTGGGAGAGAAAAGATGTTTAATAATAGAGCTAGAAATGATTGGGGTTGGGAGGTGAAGCTAATAAAGGGTAAAAGCGGGGTCTGGGAATCTTCCTCTTAAGCCTCATGTTTCCCATGAGATTTGGAAAATGATCCTTGCTCTTTCCACCTTTTTGCCTTTCTGTGCTGTAATAGTTTCCCAGGAGTGCCATGACAAAATACCACAAACCAGATAGCTTAAACTAACAGAAATTTATTGTCTCACTATTTTGGGGGCTGAAAGTACAAAATCAAGGTGTCAGCAGGGTCACACTCCCTCTGAAACCTGCATAGGAGTCTCCTTCCTTGCTTCTTCCCAGTTTCTGTCAATTGCCAGCAATCCTTGGCATTCTTTGAGCAGTATTTGCATTGATACAATTTCTGCTTCCAGTTTCCCATGATGTTCTCCCTCAGGTGTCTGTGTCTCTGTGTCTCTTCTCCTATTTTTATGACACCAGTCATGTTGGACTGAGGACCCACCCTATTACATTATGACCTCATCTTAACTAATTACATATGCAACAACATGTTTCTAAATAAGGTCATATCTGAGGTACTGAGAGCCAGGACTTTAACATATCTTTTTGGGGGTCATAATTCACCTATAACATGTGTGTTATGAAACCTTCTTAAATTCTTCTACCATTGCTTTTTCCTTCCCTTTTTCTACCTATTACTTCCTAAAATTCTATAATCCATCAACACCAGCAGCAGTATCATCATAACTACAACTATTCACTACCTACACCATGTGCTAGGCACTTTTCATGCACAATAATCCCAGGAGTCATTATTATTCCTGGGATTCCTATTTTACAAAGGAAGAAACTGAGACCTAGAGATGTTATGAGGCTTGCTCAAAGGCATCTAAGGGATGGGACTAGAATTCAAACCCATGTTCCTTCTCATTACACTGCCTCTTCATCTTCACATCTCTTCTGAAAATTCAAAGGCATGTTTGTCAACCTTCTATGCTTTGCATTCTCTAAGCCCAAGATGACTTTTCCACCAAATATAATGACTTCTAACCCAATCTCCATTCTTTGTCTCTTTGTTGGGCTCCTCTACTCCCAAGGCATAATGACTGCTTTATCATTAAGAGAGTGATTTTGCAAGCATTCTCATTTGATCTAAGCAGATCCTTCCCAAATGTGAATTTCCAAACACACAGTAGTTAGAATTGAAAGGGCTGTGGGAAAAGAAAGAGAGAAGTCCCTGAAATGAAGCCAGTCCCTGAAATGAAGCCAGGGAGTAAGGGATAGAAAGGATCTGGGTCCCAGAAGCACTTGGGGTCAGACAAAAAGATAAGAGCCCTATTGCCAAGCCTGCCCATGGTTATTGTGGGGAAGGCTGGACAAGCCAAGTCTGCCTTGAAGAGGTTGATGCTTCAGAAAAATGTACTCAGGGAGGGCCATACTAAGATAAATGGTGCTTCTGGAACCTCTGCACAGAGATCTTCTCCTCTTCCTTCTTTCTTTCTTTATTGTAGCAAAATATGCATAAAATTTACCCTCTTAAAAGATTTTTAAGCATACAGTTCCATGGTATTAAGTACAGCCACACTGTTGTACAACCATCGCCACTATCCATCTTCGGAACTTTTTTCATTTTGTAAAACTGAAACTCTGTATCTATTAAACACTAATTCCCCTTTACCCTCTCCGCACAGTGTCAGGCATGGCAGAGAGTTGTCAAAGAGAACTTTAATGATAAATTGTCCATTATTCTAGGAGCAAGGATCTCAGGTACTTGAGTTAGATTGAATTATTCTTCTCTAATCATCCACCATTTTCATCCATCAAGTGTTCATCAGTAGCCATGGCTGAGATAGGGAAATAAAAATTAACCCCTTAATCAGGTCTTGTTTCTTGTTAGCAACTCTAATAAAATGTTGAGTAGAAGATGAGATTGTAATTTGCATAAAGATTAAAACTCCACAAATTTTTAACCAAGTCTGAGTCTCAACCCTCTGTAACAGCACAGCTCTACCGGTGGGCAGCATCTGCACAGTGGAAGGACAAGGCCCAGCAGTGGGCCAGCTGGCCTCAGTGCCATGGACGGCAGGTCCCAACCCAGCCTCACCTCTTTTCTGTTCTGCAGGTGCTCGTCGTCCTGACTGCCCTGCAGCCCTCCATTTTCTCAATCTTGGCCAATGGCGGGCAGATTGCTTGTTCACCTCCCTTTTCTTCTAAAATCAGGTCTCAAGGTGAGCATATAAGAGCTCCTACCCTATTGTGGAATGGATGAGACAGGGGAGAGTCAGGAAAGAGAGGGCTTCAGAACTGCAGTTAGACCAGCCTGACTTCTGCTCAGAATATTCAGAAAGGGATCTTCAAGAAATCCCAGCAGAAGCTTTAAGGAGACTATGGTCTCTCTGATCACACAGAGGAGAACTGCAACTCTACAAGCTTGAGGTCAGCCCAGCAACCCAAGAAGCCATGGTTCAATCTTCAGCTCCTGGGAGAGGAGTGGGTAGGGTTAAGAAACAGAAGGCCATGCTAATTAAACACACATAAGAAATGGGCTTTAATGCTAGCCTCAGATCACAGAAGGTAGAGAACCAAGTGCTGGTTCTGGCTCTATTAACCTGATATTTATGACAATTTAGTATTTCTAAGTCCTGGTTTGGGGATAAATTGGAGAAAGTGTTGCTCAACTCATATGTCAGGGCTGCTAATGGCATTCCACCTCTATAACATAGCATAACCTACATTATATTTCACCCTACACTGCAGTAATGAATTGCCACCTCCTCATACTGGAGACTTTCCTGATGACTGTGCTGACACGAATGTACTACCGAAGGGAAGACCACAAGGTTGGGTATGAAACTTTCCCTTCTCCAGACCCGGACTTAAACATCAAAGCCTAAGGTGAATGGCTTGGACAATGAAAGAGATGCTGTACTTATTAGAAGAGCAGCACAAGATTCCTTTACTGTTCCTTTGACCTTGACCAAATGAGGAAGGATTCCCATTATCAGCACAAGCTGGCAGATTACATTTGACTATAAAGATGAAGGTGAACTATACAATAGGATGAAATTGTTTTGGATCTTGCCCAGGGAAGGTGTTTTAAGTTTTGTAATAAATAAACAAGATGAAGTCTGAAACTCTGTAACTGGGCACAATCGCCTCTGTAGGTGCCACTGTTAGTTCTTAAAGCTTGTATATTGAAAGGTCACTCTGAGCTCTCCCAAGGCAGATGAAAAGGGGAAGAGTATATAGTAATGTGTCTGGTATAAGAATAGGAGTAGGCTGGGAGCAGTGGCTCACTCCTGTAATCCTAGCACTCTGGGAGGCTGAGGCGGGTGGATTGCTCAAGGTCAGGAGTTCGAGACCAGCCTGAGCAAGAGCGAGACCCCATCTCTACTATAAATAGAAAGAAATTAATTGGCCAACTAATATATATAGAGAAAATTAGCTGGGCATGGTGGCGCATGCCTGTAGTCCCAGCTACTTGGGAGGCTGAGGCAGTAGGATCGCTTGAGCCCAGGAGATTGAGGTTGCTGTGAGCTAGGCTGACACCACATCACTCACTCTAGCCTGTGCAACAAAGCAGGATTCTGTCTCAAAAAAAAAAAAAAAAAAAAAGAATAGGAGTAGAACTTGGTAATATAGCACCAGCCCAAAAGTCTTGAAAAAGCCAGGCTTCTAGAGAACAGATGGAATGACTATATGGAATTACTAATGACACTAAGCCCATCAATCTCCCCTTGTGGGATAATGGCTCTTTCAGTCTTTTGTGCCAAACTACAAAAGGAATCCCCTGATAATATGATCATAGAGCTTGACTTTGAGAAGAGAAATTAGTATACAAATGCAAAGGAATTGAGAGTACAAGTACCAACTGCATAAAATGTACCATACACGTGTACCAGGTCAAACACACAGGAAATGGAACATTAGGTAAAGCCACATTGCCTTTATTTGGCTAAATGACAAAAGCCAAAATAACCCTGAACAAATTAATAATACTCAGACAGGAAAATGAGAGACTGAACCCCAATTGAGGAAAACTTCCCTGTGGACTCACATTGGTAATGGGGTGAACATTCATGCCAAGGCCAGCAGTTATTTCCAAGACTCTTTTTTCTTTTCAAGATCCTCAATACAAACAACCCAAACAATCATGTTTCTGTGTTTATAACATTTAGTGCCTCCCAAAGAAGGGTGGGGAGGCCCACTTCAAACCTAAAGGAACACAACTTGAGTCATCATAATGTTAAACCTGGCACTTTTGTTTTCTACCCAAATCCCAGCACTAACATATTAAAAACTTTGGCAGACAGAAAATCTTCTTCTAACTTTTTAAGAAAGTTAACATTTAATAATATAATCCCAAGAACATGCTCTGCTTATTTATTTGGAAAAATAGAAGATAGGGACCACTCTTTATCCCATGACAATCTACTTATGAGAGAAAACAATAACAATCATTGTCATGACTTTGAAAAATATAACCTTTAAAAATACTTATATTGGTAAGCTTAAAAAAAATACCATTAGTTAAAAACATTGTTAAGGGAGCTTTTTTGTCTTACCTGTATTGATTCAACTTCTGGTGAGAGTATATGCTGACAGAAAATCTAGAAGCTATGGCTTTTAGGGAATTAAAAAAAAGCAACAAAATAGAATTGATTTGGAAAGATTTTGGATAAGCAATCTGGAACAGGATTAAAAAGGCAATGAGCTCCAGAAAATAAGCTATGCACAAATCAAGACAATCCAGAAAGGAAGTAAAAAAGCACTGAGAAGAACATGCCTGACCAGCTGTGTGGCCACAAGTAAAATAAGTATCACTCAGGTACAGCCTAAGAAGTCTCTGCAATCAAAAAGGGTCAAAGGTTTTCTCAATCTCCCTTCCATTTTTTCTCCTCTTCAGGATTTTCAACTTTTTCACATCCCTAACCTTCTTACCCAAGTCTCCACAAAATAATGGTCTTTGGCTCTAGTTATCAGAAGCAGCTACAGCAGTTCAAGTGATCCATTTCTATTCCTCTAAATGTTCAACCTCCATTCTTCAGTGCTCCTGAGTCTAGAGTATGAAAATAGCAAACTTCCTGCCCAGCCCACCTTAAGGTAACTGCTGAACTGGCACCTCCTCAGTACTAGCTATAGGGCTTCTTCTGTCTTCAGTCTCCTTCTGTCTTACAGACAGAGGCTCTAAGGTCAAGCAACTTTTAAGGTTCTCCCACAGGTGCCACATTTGGCCCATGCAGGTTGACTGCTCTCTTGTGTGGGATTCAGGGAAACAGCTCCATAGCCTCAAACATATTAATAATTGAAGATTTACAGACCATGGGCATAGTTGTAGTGTACAGAGCTCTAACTTCATTCAATTAGGCACAAATGATCAAATAATGCATCATTCTTAACAGCTTCTCCATCCACTCACCCTTGTCCAGCACCTAAGATTATTAATACATTTACTCCAAAGTATCTCACATGCCACATCATAAACGTTTTTGCTTTCCGTCAAAATTATTTGAAAATATACTAGTGTTGGGAGACTGAGGCAGTAGAATCTCACTAAAAGGGGTGAGAGAGTCTCCCAAGAACATGTGCATATGCTGGCAGACTGCTCTAGCAGTCTCACAGACCCTGTCAGCCTACGGGTCCTACCCCAAGCACAGGGCGTGCTAAAACAGCCCACTGAAAGCAGAGGAGATGGCTCAAACATTTGGGACCCAGAAAATATATTTAGGAGGAGTGACTACAGAGGAAAACCACATTCTGAGTATCTTCCTGTCCATACAAATACACTTGAGTGATGTGCATTTTGAGGGAACAAGTAGGTAAGCTTTACCAGTGACTTCATCACCTTTCTATGCCAGCGAGAATCAGACAGAAATACGCAGAATGCTCAAAGAGGGAAGACTATGGCAGAAAACTTAAAATATGAGACCATACAAAGCTGAGTAATATGGGAAAACACTAACTTCAACTGTTACAAAGAAAGGATTCCAAGCTAAAGCTTATGTGAACCAGTAAAAATAGCTCTTCATGAGAAGAGTCAGAATGTAGTTTTCATGGGCCATCAGGACAAGAGGCTTCCCCCTCTTCGTTCGTCTTCTCTGCCATGCTCTGCCTCTCTGGGTGATCTGAGTTTCAAGAATCTAGGTAGTCCTGCTGTACAGGCAGGCAGTGATTCTAGCCTCTCACCCTCAGGAAGAAGAGCAGGTTTTATCAGAAAATGTTTAGGACAGGAACTATGACATGCTCACAGTCCTGGCAGAGAGGCAAGAAAAGGGAAAATGTGGTTTTCTTAGATGAAAACACTAAAACTCCACCCCCACAAGGGGTATGTATGAGTTGATAGGGGGACATAAGCAGTTGTCCTGATTTTAGCTACAGGATTACTGATGGTTGATGATCTGCTAGGTCATGTAGCTGAGGAGATAGGATGGGATTTAAAAATTAGATCATGCTTAAGTGTCAGCATTCTTTGATTTGAAATTTAAGTGCTGAATCCCCCTGGACAACCTAACAGAGGAGGTGGGACCATAATCACAAGGCACACGTGGGAAAGAGGGAGAAACCTACCATACTCTTGTCATGTGAGCCCATGCTTTGTGGCTTGTTGGAGGAGCAGTGAAGGGAAATCCCTGCCAGTTGCAGCTTTCATAGGAAAAGAAACACCCCATGGAGCACTGGTTCCAGTTAAGAATATTCTTAAGCAGAGCAGAGGTTAAGGTAAGGCTGTTTCTTTAGAAAGGAAGGTGTTTCCTTATGCTTTTGCCTCTAGGTTCTGTGCAAATCTCTCTAAGTTCAGTATGGCTATGAGTAACATGGATTAACATCAAGTTCAAACTGAAGACATTACAAAGTCTCCTTTGTAAAAAGCTAGGTAATTGCACTGAAATAGGAATAGAAGGGCCAGGGACTTACTCTCAGCAGGAAATGAATCTAAACTGACTTTGTATAGGATTGAGTATTGTCCCATTCCTCTCCTCATCACAGTAACCCTAAAAGTGTTCCTTCCTTTAAAGGTAGATTATAGGAAAAAGATTCACAAGCTCCCAAATAATTGGGCAACAGAATTTTCTGAGAAGATGAACACAGCAGAAAAACTGCAGCTGATGCCATGTGGTCTGGTTCCATCCCCATCAGTGTCTTCATGGACCCCATTGGGTCCAACAAGTAACTCCTCAGGGAGTAAGAAAAGTTAGGCTCAGATCTCCTTCTTCCCACAGCCACATTGACACAGGTGCCAGCAGTAAATTTAGGGGATTTGTGACTGTAACTCAGCTTTTAGCTTTTCTAAAGCAAATCAAATTTATGATATTTCCCCCCAAATTACCCACCAGCATGGCTCATCACGTGAACAACTTGGTAATCCACTTTGCTTTAGAACAGAAGGCAAATACTACAGTGTATCAGGAAGAAAAGGCCTCTGCGTGTTACGCCACTTCCTTCTTCTGCCCACTCCTCAGGGGCAAAAAATTAGTTCTACATACTATATTTGAAAGACTAATTTTTAAAAAAGTAATAAAAATGACAATTTCCCTGTCAAGATCACATGAACATAATAGTAAAACAAAGTCCTTGGGGAGGGCAGATGGATGCAGAACAGGCTTCTAAGCTATAGTCAGTCTCCTTCTTGGTGTGGGTGATTGGTATCTCTTGGAGGATAGGCTGTTTCGGTTCCCCCATTTCTAGGTCCTCTTGCTCCAATTCTTTTCCTTTGTAGTTGTTCTTAGGTTTAGTGTTGGGATCACAATTTGGAATTCAACAGAGAGCTTCTGAAGGTGATGAGACAGAGGGAGGGGACAGGAAAGGAGGGATGAAAAGTTAGTCTTCTTCATCCTCACTGATATCATAAGCTGCAGCCTTGTGCCTGGAGAGATTTGCTGGGGAGGAGGGTGGGGAAGTCTTGCCAGAGAAGGGCCATCGGAAAGAGGGGGAGGGAGAGCGTTCCCGAGTAGGGCTGCTGCTGGGACTCTGCTTTGGACTGATGGCCTGCAGCATCCGACCTTTTCCCTCTTTCAGCATATGTTTCTGGGGAGACCAAAAGGAAGAGTTAGAAGAAACCTATGGTTCCTACTAAATCACCACTGGAGCATCTGAGACTTCAAATTATCATGAGTGCCGTCTGTAATGTTAAAAGTGATCAAATAAGCCAGAGGAGGGACACAGTTATAATCCTAAGCAATTTCCTCCCTAAAGTGGTCTATACTCTACTATTTATTTAAGGGTTCCCACCTTCTATGCATAGTCATCAAATTCTTGACTTCTGTGTCAAAGGAATTCTTAGAAGCCTATTTAGTCTGTAGTCCAGGTTCCAGGCAAAAACAAAGGAACTATTAATAACTCAGATAAAAGGGTATTTAGCCCAGTTTTAGAGTTCTCTGAAAAGGAAATTCCACATTCTTCCTGAATTATCTATTCTAGTATCCAAACACCCTCATAGTCAGATCTTTCCTGATATCTAACCAAGCTCACTTGCTGACTCTTTCATTTGGTTTAAAAAGACTCTGCAACGCCTCAAGGACAGAATTCCTACCTTACCCAGGGATCCTACAGCAGCTATTTGTAATGGAGGTAGCTTTCTTTTTACTGTTCTTTATTCTTTCCTTTCCTTCTATCTAAAATTATAATGTAGAAATAAGCTGAGAAAGGTTATTTGCTTATCTTGTCACCAGACTTCAAGGTTGATAGAGAGCTAGAAAAATTGTTTAAGAGAATGTATAACCTTTCTGTAAAGATTTTAAAGAACTTTCTAGAGACAGCTGAAACAGTTCTGCCCAGACAAAGGGAATAGCTTAGCTAACTTCTTAATGTTGATGTCCCTTTCTGTTCAAGGGTTCTATAATTCTTTTTTCTTTTTTTTTTTCTGAGACAGAGTCTTACTCTGTCACCTCAGCTAGAGTGCAGTGGCATCGTCATAGCTCACTGCAACCTTCAACTCTTGGGCTCAAGTGATCCTCCTGCCTCAGCCTCCCAGAGTGCTAGGATTACAGGCGTGAGACACTGCACCCAGCTGGAGGTTCAATAATTCTTATTAAAACATTGAAATTTCCTGAATTTCTCTGAAATTTTCTAACTTGTCCAGTGAGAAAGAACATACCAGCGCTCCTTCTGGACCAAACATTTCCAGGAAACTTCCAATGAATTCTCGAGACTTCTCCTCCCATTTCTGAATGAGGTCAATGCTTTTTTCCTCCACCTTCTGAACAAATTCTTTTGACTTTTCCTCCACGTCTTTCACTTTCTTCTTTACCTTGTCAACCCTCTCCTGCAAGTGGTATTTCTTCTCCTAGGGAAAGAAATAACTGTTTTGAGAAATAATACTTCTCCTGACCTTCTCTACTAAAGGAGAAAGAAAAAATATGGCTCAAGTACTCTATTGACACTCTTTTCGGTCTTTAGAATTTTGTTTTGCTTTACTCTTCCCCACACTTCTTTAGCACAATAATTGATAAGGTGTGCTTTGGATGGTCATTTTATATGAAGATTTCATAACTCTAGTATTGTGGGAGCTCAGGACTAAATATACAGGCTAGGCCCAGTAATAGACAGATAGATAGCCAAATAAAGTCATATTTTTAAGATAAAACATAAATGTGAAATATAAACATGCCCAACATGACCCAAAGCTCATTGTAGACAGAGATACAGAGTCAGCAAAAAGATCACTGCACAATATTGCCAAGAATAAACCAATTATAAGAGATCAAAAGTGGAGTACTAGATCTTTTACTTAATTTATTGTACTTGATTTTTTCCCCTCCTATCACTGGCTTATTCTATGATTTTGGATGAGTTGTGTGTTTTATTTTTTAGTATTTGGAGGTCCCTTTACTCTTTGGTCTTATTGACTTTCCTAAAGATAAGGAAAAATCTATTTTATAAAACAAATGGAAAGCTGAACAGATATTTTATTTAAAAAAAAAGATAAGGAAAAATGGTATGAACTTTCTGGTGGGTGATGGGGGGTATGTTTAGTCAAATGAAAAGTATTCTCATAATTTACGGATCATAAAGAGGAAAGGGAATATGTTTAGGGTTTTCAAATACCTGAGTCTTATGAGAAAGTAGATAAAGATTCTACAGTAGGTGAATTGACCAGAGCTAGCATTTATCTGCATAGATAAATCATAGTTAGATGAAACAATTTCACTAACTCTCATAGCATAATTCACAGAGATGGGAGCAGGTGAGATAGCATGGGAAGCTGGTCACATAGAAGATATCGTTAGCACCTTTCTTCTTTTAAAATCAATTTTATTAAAGTATAAATTATACACAAAATACATAGTGTTTCTAAAGGGCAATATTAAGCTAAGATAAACTTAACCTTTCATAAATCAAAATTTAAAATACAGGTCCACGTGGGGAAATCACATGCAAAATGTTGTATGTCGGCCGGGCGCGGTGGCTCATGCCTGTAATCCTAGCACTCTGGGAGGCCAAGGCGGGAGGATTGCTCCAGGTCAGGAATTCAAAACCAGCCTGAACAAGAGCAAGACCTGTCTCCACTAAAAATAGAAAGAAATTAAAATTAAAGAAAGAAATTGGGCCAGGCATGGTGGCTCATGCCTGTAATCCTAGCTCTTTGGGAGGCCAAAGCAGGAGGATTGCTTGAGCTCAGGAGTTCGAGACCAGCCTGAGGAAGAGTGAGACCCCGTCTCTACTAAAAATAGAAAGAAATGAATTGGCCAACTAAAAATATATGTAGGCCGGGCGCGGTGGCTCACGCCTGTAATCCTAGCACTCTGGGAGGCCGAGGCGGGCGGATTGCTCAAGGTCAGGAGTTCAAAACCAGCCTGAGCGAGACCCCGTCTCTACCATAAAAATAGAAAGAAATTAATTGGCCAACTAATATATATAATATAAAATCAGCCGGGCATGGTGGCTCGTGCCTGTAGTCCCAGCTACTCGGGAGGCTGAGGCAGGAGGATTGCTTGAGCCCAGGAGTTTGAGGTTGCTGTGAGCTAGGAAGACGCCATGGCACTCACTGTAGCCTAGGCAAGAAAGCGAGACTCTGTCTCAAAAAAAAAAAAAAAAAAAATATATGTAGAAAAAAATTAGCTGGGCATGGTGGCGCATGCCTATAGTCCCAGCTACTCGGGAGGCTGAGGCAGAAGGATCGCTTGAGCCCAGAAGTTTGAGGTTGCTATGAGCTAGGCTGACGCCATGGCACTCTAGCCCAGGGCAACAGAGTGAGACTCTTGTCTCAAAAAAAAAAAAAAAAAAGTGTGTCTCACAGTCCACACAGGAAGAGGATCCAAAGCTTTCATCAGATTTTCAAGAGATCATCCAATCAAAAAGAAAAAAGGTTAAGACCCACTGTTTGAAATGCATTGATATAAGTACTGTACTCTATAAATACAAATTCTTATTTATTTAATTGGTTGTGTATCCTTATAGTAATGTATTGATACTAGACCATAAAAGCAGAAACTGCCCCTATTTTATTCTCTTTGCAAAGAGCTTAAATAATGTTACCTACACAGAGGCATTCATTGAGCTTTTGGGAGTAATAATTACAGCAGACTGAAAAGCAAGTTCAGCTCAGATAGAGTGAGAAGCAATGTATGTCCTTATAGAGCCAGGGAACTCTGGGACGAGGTTGGAACTCACATTGATAAAGCTGACATTGAGCTCCTTTGCTGTGTATCCTCTCTGTAGGTTCCGTCTCGCATACACATCATAGTCCCGGACAATTCGGGTGATAATGTCTGATGTGGAGATACCTTCTGTCCTCTGTGTTGGAGCAAACATGCCTAACTCAAGAACACATACAGACAAACACTGTGAAGTTCTGGTTAGCTCAGGTAGTAAGACTAGATGGAAACTAGGAGCAACATTTCTTTCCCTTCCTCAAAAAGCAGAATCTCTTATTACCAAGTGAAGTTTAGAGATGATGACATATGGAGGGAAGACTGAATCAAATACTAGGAGTAAGAAAAGGAGGAGCTACAAGGTACTAATATTAAGAAAATTATGGGACTGGGGAAGGGTTTCCTGAAATTAAGAGATATATCAAAAGTAGATATTTAGACCAAGAATTAATGGATATCAGTGATATGCTCACCATCACCTTTTATTCAAAGTGTGACCTGAAAGAGGATGTTGAATTTCTGTGTTCACATTTTCCTCTGGCTGAATCCCTGTAGCTGCCCTAATACTCCATAAAGTGAGGATGCACATCAGCTTACTCACCTGCTTCCTTGATGTGCTTATAAACATCATCACTCCCAGCAGAAGAATAAGGGATATCATCATGGGCTACAAAATCAATCTGAAAATAAGGAAACATCATTTAAAACCCAGAATAACTGCCTTCAGAAAGACCCAGTAAATATTCCCAGGCCCAGAAAAAGGACAATAAACAGAGACCAGGCCTCAAATGGACCTTTTTTAAAATCTCTCTTTGCTTTGCTTATAAATTTCACAATTCATTCACAAACCACCCAACTTAATTATTTATGGATTATAAAGACAAAGTTAGCCAGTTGATTTTCTAGCTATTTCTCCTGGTCTACTAGAGGTGTTCCCTCACTCTGTATACCAGTCACAACGCTGTGGTCAACAGGGCCATAGGATTTGCTGGTGAGCTAGTTAGTGGGTTGAACCTAGGAAAGAAGGAAATCTCTCTATCCTCTTGGGTCTATAAGGATTGGTCAAATAAGAGTTTCTGAAAGTATAAGAAAGCAGTCACTTTGTTAACTGGTTTCTCTCTCAGTCCGCAAGAAAAGAAGGAATATAAAGATAGCAACCAAGAGCTCTTTTACTGGAATAGATACATCTGTACTTCTAAGAAATGTAAAATCCAAAGCCATATAATAAAAAAAAAGACTTTTGGATCTATCATTTTACTACTGTCAATATCCTTTGCAAGAGTAAGAAGAAGTTAATGGCACTGGATCAATCATCTTTTTGAGAGACATGCTAAACCTCATCTATTTACTCCTTCCTGAATAGGCCCTGGGCCTTTTGCTAATATAATTACTAACACCACTATATCCAACTTCCAGATGCCACTGTAGTACAAAGCATACTCAATGGGACTGTGTCAGGAACTCTCAGCTAACATCTCAATTACCCACGAACCACTGTCAGGGATCCATAGGCAACAAGGGAAAGAATGCGGAAAAGCAAGGTGGTTGAGTATATAATGCTAACAAGGAGAAGAGGGAAGCTGGAATTTCCTCTAACCTCATACTTCTGCCTGAGCCTGCCTGGCTCTATTGCTGAAAATAATCTTGCTCATTACCTTTGGTGCCACTGGCTGCTAAAAGCTAGAGAACTATAAAAGGTCTGTCCTAATCCTAAATAGTTATAAGAAAATAGCCCCTAGCTTCAGGACTGCCCAGGCATGCTTTAGAAGCAATTTGGCCACCTTTGTTCTTTCCTGCCTCACTAAACAATTTACCTCACTGAACATTCCATACACCCCTGTAGAGAACTGACAATATGCTTGCTGGTTCCTTGAGCTTGAAGGCCTCCAACCTGGCCTCTAAATCTTCTCATCTTTTGTAGGAAACTAGTTGCTTTAATGTGGGAAAAGTAAAAAGAGGTAAGGGGTTTTATAATAACCTTTATAAACCGAGTAAATGCGAGAAACATCCTTAATTTCTGATCCCACATAATTTCTAGCCCAAAATCAAAGCTCTGAAACTAAATTTAAGTCAATGCTAGAGAAGTCTATGTTAATCTGTCTTGTTTCCTGGAATGTGACCTTTTTGAGAGCATAGCTGGAGCTATGGATATTCTAAAGAAACTGGCATGCTATAAGGGTAGATATACCTATGATATGAGAGAAAAAAAAAATCACATAATGGAAGAGATCAATTCCTAGCCCTGCTAATAGTATCTCCTGGAGCAGTTTATTTGGTCTCTCTAGGCCTTGTTCCTTACATGTAAAGTGGAAATAATAAGTACCCCACAGGATTGTTGTGAGTGAAAATATAATATAATGTATGTAAAAGTGCTTGTAAACCATCCAACCCCATGTAAATGTCATAGGTTACTAGTATTTTTAGTAATATCATTGTCACCTCCTATATATGAAACTTACACAGAAGGTAGAAGTAAAACAGGGCTAGCGGAAAACTAGGCCAAGTGTCAGAAGCCTTGAGAGTTGAGGAGATTCTGGAGCAAGGAATAGGGACCTATGCCCAGTTTCTTACCCGGTGTTCTGCCAGGAACTCGGGTGTCAGGGTCCAGGGGGCATTCCTCACCACCTCATCCACGTAGCGGCAGTGCTGCACTGCATCATAGCGCTCATTTTCATTCATCACCGTGAAGCCTTTGAAGTTGTGTGTTAGCTCATCACTGCAGACTGAGTTCACCACATCATAATGTTACAAGTCAAGGTCCTCTATGCTTAACCTCTCCTCAGTCACCAACCTCTCCCATCTTATCCCACTTCCCAGAACTGCAACCATCCTCCCCACTTAAAGAAAAATCTTCTGGATGTAGCTTAGTCTGGGTAACAGTGCTTTTCCTAACTCAAGATATACCTTCAGGAGCAACACTCACTAAATAGTATGTTCACACTTTGGAGAAAAGAGGGTTCCACAGGGGACTAAGATCTTTGACTCTGAAATAAACCTACTGTGCATTTCTGCATCAATTAAGTTTTTAAAGATGTTTTCCTATTTTATTTTAATGAGATTGGACTGGAGCACATAACATTTGCTTGGCGGACTTTGTACTTCAGTTGATCCCAAATGATAAACTGAAATCTAGAGTAAAATAAGGCTAGCGCTGTTCTTAAGTAGGGAATAGGGGTCATTGTTGCTTCTATGGCTGCAGAAACTCAGCTGAAAACAATGAGATAAATACTAGAAATCATAGGTCAATGAACTTAGAGTTCCTCTCTCCAGGTATAGGTTGCTAGTACCTCACATGCTTTATGTCTTAAATAGGGTATACTATATTCTTCATTTAAAAACTGGAATAATATACTTAGGTTATAAAGATAAGAGAAAGCAAAAGACTTCTACAATCTTTTTCTGAACAGTACTTCAGTTGTTTTCTTACCTCCCACAATGAGGTATGTATTGGGGAAAAGGTTCTTTGCTTGCATCAGAGCCCGGGCATGACCAGAGTGAAATAAGTCAAATATTCCATCTGCATAGACTCTCACAGGCCGCTCACCTGAATCCAAATGAAAGAATTTATCACATTTGGAAATAGAAAGGTAAGAAAGAAAAGAAAGGAAGAAAGAGAATTTATCACAAAATGTGTTTATTCAATACCTCATATTTGATAAATGCAAACAGCACGGTGTGATTTTTCCATCACTACATACCCCTCCTAAGATGTTCTCTGGGTTTTCATACTAATTTGGGGGTAAGTTCGGGTTGTAAGAAAAACACACTTAACATTTACTATAAAGACATTCTTGACATTATCTCCACTAACTCTTTGTTAGTCTGGTTGTACCAAACTTCTCAGGTACCTCCCCCCAAAAAAGTATGATTGCTTTTTCTTAAAGTTATTTTAGGAGTGAAAAGGAAGAGTTATTCAACAGATATATGTCCTGAACTTCAAAATCCTCACCTTCAGTTTATGAATTTTCAGTTATGTTTAAATAGAGTATAGTCAAACTCTACTCTGGTTGCTTGCTCTCTCATTTTCAACTGCCTTAATTTTCAATGCTTTCCATTGAAAACAAACCTCCCTACTATTGGCCAGAGAGCAAGAAGTGATCCAGAGGGTGAAACTGAAAAACAGGGAGGGTAAGTACCTAAGTAGACCAGTTATCAATTTATTGCTTCTCAGCCCCAGATTCACCCTTCAATACCCGCTCTGATAAAACAGAACTCCTTAAAGCATTTCTCCTTTATAGTGAGCATGATATTATACTTTCTCAGTAGAGGGTGATATACTAAATAATGAAAAATCAAATATAAATACGTCAGGACTTTTCATTATAGCTTTTCCTCTTCTCCTCTCCATTAGTGAGAAGAATAGACAACAAACTGTCAACTTATTTTTAGTGGCCTATGAAAGAGAAGCCAGGAAATGATCTCCTGAGGTACAAGACTAAAATTCCAAAGCCAAATAAACACATTGAAAATTGAAATTGACATAATGATTCATCATGCTTCCATGATAAATCTAAGAAGTCCACGTAACTTATCCTCACTAGGTGAATAAAGAAAGAGCTATTTCACCATAGCAGCAGAAAATAACAGTAGAATTATCTACATCATTTTGAGAAAGAAGAGCCAAAGCTTCATCAGATATACTACATTGAAGATGGGGACAAGATACACCTCCCTCTTGTCTTAAGGACAGTGAATCAAGAAGGAAATTGGTTCTCAGGAAGTTTATAGACTTTTCAAAAGCTTTACCCATAAGCAAGTAGCTTTAAACTGAGAAATCATACAGTGCTGATAGGAATATCGGCAACTTTTAAGAAGGGCGATTAGGTAATACCTATCAAAAAACGAAAGCCAAATGCTTATACCCTTTGGCCCAACTATTCCAATTCTACTGAATTTATTTCATAGATTTACTGGTAAATATCTATGTTATTTATTGCAGTATTTGTAATAAATAGCAAAACTTTGGAAACAACCTAAATTTTAATGGAAGACTAAATATACCATAATACGCCCACTGAAAGGGGGTGTATTAGTTTATTCACAAGAAATTGATAATGCCAAATGCCTATGAAAGGGATATTGGGTGGCTGTAAGATAGGGGTTGAGAGGAAGACATTTCACTTTATGCCCTTTTTATATTTTATAGATGTTAAACCATGGTAACGTATTTATTTCATAATATAGGAAATAAAATCTTTAAGTAAAATAAATACATCAATACAATGAAAAACTGAGAAATAATGCAATAGATTTAAGAGTCAGACAGGTTACAGTTCAAGCTTGCCAATCAACTTCCTTCCTCTAGGACCTTAACTTCCTTAAGCCTGTTTTCTCATCCATAAAACAAAGCAAAATAAAACAAAATCTAAGTACTATAATCCCTCTTATATATCCTAGAAATCATGACCATGAAACAACATACTTCCATTTTTCCACAACAAGTCCAGAGGGGCTACGATCTCACTTTATTTGATCCTAAAAGCCAAAAAATAGAATGTAAAAATTAAGAATATTTTGTTGTTTCTTTGCCATTAGACAGCATATAGCGGGGAGATTTAGCTCAGGTAACAAACTGCCTGGCAATAGCACAGAATGCTCTTGATCATGTGACTATTTGCCAACACAGAATCATCCCACATGAGGTTAAGTGCATCACTGAACCCTTTCTTGGACCAACCCCAGACATGCCCCTTGCCTCTGACCATCTCAATTACCTATATGAATTAATCCCAAATCTCTGGCAAACCCAGGCTGGTATATTAACCAAATGGCCAGAAGGGGCCACTGTTGAACTAGTCTGAGAAACAAGCAAGTATTAGCCATTCTTTCACAGAGTGGCTACTGGCCAGGATAACCACACCCCCTGCTTTACTTCTGTTGTCTCAGCGTAGTATTAAGAGCAACCCCTTTTCACTCTTAAAATTGTCCTGGTTTGGATTATAAATTACATGGTTGAACTACTGCTGGTTAAGTAACAATATGTCTTCCTTTAGGCAGAACAAACCTGGTTTTCAATTTATTGTCTCTTTTGATATAGTCTCCCAAATATCTATCACTGAAACATTTTTCCCTAACAGATTTCCATTTCCATTCAGACTCTCCCTTATTCTTCCTTTCTCTGGATGAAAATATTGCTGATTTTTTTCATCATCAAAAAAATTTCCAGAGCTGATCTTCTCATTTCTCAAGTCATATTTTTTCTCTGCATAGAGAATTTTCTCCTAGATTATACAAACTTCCCTCTTGAACTCCCTAAACCTCTCTAGTGAAAACGTAAGGGCAGGATTGGGGGGATGCCCCTTGTACTCATCATTGGTTTAAAATTCGCTAACTGTGGCATATGCGGATTCTTTATTGGTTTATTCCTTGTCCTACACTGGCACGAATACAGTTAACTCCTTGGTTATTTAACATAAAACAGAATAGACAAAATGAGCTGTAAGAGAAAAACTAGAGATTGAATAAGACTGGCAAACTTCATAGGCTAATTTGCTACTGTTTGTTCTACCTAAAATACAATCATTTTGCCAATGGCCCTCTATTATTTATAACTAATGTCTACAATGAGTAGCACCACTCCAGAGTGAAGGTTTTAGTTCCAATTCCATCACTAATTATCTATTTTATTGTAGGAAAGCCTTCACTTCTTAGTTTCTATGGATCTTAATTTCCTTTTATATACAATGAAGAGAATATAAAGCATGTAACCTCAAAAATGACTTACTTATAAAATTCTATTACTCTAAAATTTTAAAGGCCAGGTACAGTGGCTCATGCCTATAATCCCAGCACTTTGGGAGGCCGAGGTGAAAGGATTGCTTGAGCCCAGGAGTTCAAGACCAGCCTGAGCAACATAGCGAGACCCCCATCTCTAAAAAAAAATAAGAAAATTAGCTGGGTGTGGTGGCACACGCCTGTATTCTTAGCTACTCAGGAGGCTGAGGCAGGAGGATTGCTTGGACACAGAAGTCTGAGGTTGCAGTGAACTATGGATGACACTGCACTCAAGATTGGGCAACAGAGTGAGATCCTGTCTCAAGAAACTAACAATAAAATAAAATAAAAATTTTAAAAATTAGATTTATCAATCAGTGCTTACTAATTGTAAACTTCAAAACTTGGAGACAGTATACATATTTTCAACTTTTATGTACCACAAATGATATGTGGATAAATTAGCAACAAGCTAGGTAATGTAAACAATGTGATCAGATCTGAGTGAGGTACTGAATTCTGACTGTGCATCATTAAAGAGTACATAAAAAGTTCTTGCCTTCAACAGGCTCTACTATCACTTATGAATGTGAACCCTGAACTGTCTGTTGGCATTTTGAAATTTACTTGCCACTATTATACCCTGATCCATACAGCCTTTGATTGTCCTTATTGTTGCCATTTTACCCTGTCCCCATTAACCTGCCTATTACTAAGTAAGGGAGGCCAAGCTCAAAAGTCACATTATGAGTCAGAAGGGTTATGATCAACATGAGCTATATATAAACACTTTTGCAAAAGGGAAAGATTCTTTGGAATTAGCCTCTTTTTGTTGAGAACCCCAAAACCATAATCCATATAGCTAAAATACAGGCAAGAGGTATTGGGATCCCTGGTCTGACACTGAACCACATCATTTCTTCTTGTATTTCACTACTCCTCAGTTACAACAGACAGCAAACATACTAACACAATTAAGAAGTAATCACAAATATATGGTATATACTGGAAATGTATAGATTTGTGGCTATATTCACCTATTATTCCCTGATATTTGCCTGGATCTAAGTCCAGCCTTATATTTACAGAGAAAATATTAATACCATAATAATTAGAAGAATTGAAAATGGACTGGAAAAAATGAATTAGAAAATTTACAGAGAAGAAAATTTACATATAGAACTTTGTATTCATAACAAAGGCTTTAGAAGTTTCTATTTATGGTGATCCCTAAAATCGATTGCCGCAAATAGGAAGAGCATCTGTAACACATATTAGTAATTTATGTGGTCAAAAGCTGCTTTAATGATGCAAATTAAGCACACAAATAAAGAATATGGGCTTTGAAAATAATAAAGCAAGTTGTTTTTTGTGGTGTTTTTTTTTTTGTAAAGAGATAGGGTCTCATTATATCGCCCAGGCTAGAGTGCAGTGGCCCAATCATAGCTCACTCTAGCCTTGAACTCCTGGGCTCAAGTGAACCTCCTACCTCAGTCTCCTGAGTAGCTGGGACTATAGGAGTGTGCCACCATGCCTGGCTAATTTTTTGAAAATTTTCTGTAGAAAAGGGGTCGTGCTATGTTGCTCAGGCTGGTCATGAACTCCTGGCCTCAAGTGGTCCTCTCACCTTGGCCTCCCAAAGTGCTGGGATTATTGGCATGAACCACCATGCCCAGCCTAAAGCAAGTATTTTTAAAAACCTGGAAAATTATAATATCAGTAAATATAAAATTAAGTGATAAGCATTTCCCAACTTGGGATATTTTTGTCCTCTATCAATTAGCAGCATCATAGCTGACAGAATGTAGAAAGATTGTGGGGAAACATCTGAAGGCTATGAAAAATGTGATAGCCTGACATATTATTTGGACCTTTATAAAAATAAATAAGATCATAACCCAGCTCAAGCTAATATCTTATTGTTTTTTTCTTCACTATAACTCATAGCTATGATAACAGTCCAGAAAATAACTATATGAAACTAGGAAAAAAATAAAACTTTATAGAGTTACCCTTCTAAATAGAACATCAAGGCAGATGGGGGAAATCCCTCCACTTGCTAACCTGCACAAATAAACTGAGTGGAGTATACAGACAGTAGGTGTGTATTTGATAAATATAATGGAATGCTAAAAACAACAGTAAAACAACAAAATAAGTAGATATTTACTTACAAGGAGTTCCTTTCCTGGCTTCTTCCATAGTTACCCTGACATAGGGCTTACTAAGGTCAACTTCAATTTCATCAGAAAATGGAGCTGGCTGCCGTAAGCCCTTAAGAGGAGGAAAGTGAAGGAAAAGAAAAATGGCAGCTTTAAAGAACAATCAGATATTCAATGTTCTGTGACTAAAATTCATCCTAAAACTTTATAACATGAAAAAGAAAAAAAAAGTACTCCAAGTGACAAGTGAAAATTGCAACCTTTTACAAAATGGGTAAATCGTGGCATGAAAAAATAAATGGCTTGCTGGTCATTTCAGGGTAAGAATGAGTGATATGGCTGAGAATCTAAGCACAACTAACTGGGTCCAGAATGATGGCTCCTCTGCAGCATGGCAGAACAGACAACCCTGTACCATGTGACAAAACTGCCAAGGTGCATTTCATACTATTTCAACTAGGTGACTGAGAAGGCAAACAGCCTTTATCTTGTGAGTGCTTTATTAAATATAATTATCAGTGTGTAATGTTTTATACTGTAAATATGTTCTAATGCTCATAACAGCCCTGTGAAGCAAGTGGTACCATAGTTAGTATCCTCAATTTAAAGATGAGAGAGATAAGGTTCAGAGAAGTTATATATTTTTATTTATTTATTTTTTTTTTTTGAGACAGAGTCTCACTTTGTTGTCCAGGCTAGAGTGAGTGCCATGGCGTCAGCCTAGCTCACAGCAACCTCAAACTCCTGGGCTCAAGCGATCCTCCTGCCTCAGCCTCCCGAGTAGCTGGGACTACAGGCATGAGCCACCATGCCCGGCTAATTTTTTATATAAATATCAGTTGGCCAATTAATTTCTCTCTATTTATAGTAGAGACGGGGTCTCGCTCTTGCTCAGGCTGGTTTTGAACTCCTGACCTTGAGCAATCCGCCCGCCTCGGCCTCCCAAGAGCTAGGATTACAGGCGTGAGCCACAGCGCCCGGCCAGAAGTTATATAAATTGTATGTAGTTACTCAGAGACAAAGTCAAAATAAGAATGCAGGCATGCTCATTTCTTTATACATAGCTTTGCTTAAGAGTTTTTGTTAAATTTCGTCCTAAATATTTTATTCCACTTGATGCTTCTGTGAATGAAACTGTCTTCTTAATTTTATTTTTGGATTATTCCTTGCTAGTACATAGCAGTGCAAATTCAATTATTAGTTCTAGTAAGAAAAGTTGTTGCTTTTATTTTGTAGATTCCTTAGGATTTTCTATATATGAGCTCGTGTCATCTGAAAATAACGACAGTTTTACTTATTCCTTTCCAATCTGGATAACTTTTATTTCCTTTTATTGCCCCTTATTGCACTGGTCAGAGCTTCTAGTACAACGCTGAATAGAAGTGACAAGGACAAATATCCTTGCCTTGTTCCCAGTCTTAGGAGAGAAGCATGAAATCTTTCACTGTTATATATGATATTAGCTATGTTGGTTTTTCGTAAACGTATTTTATCCAGTTGAGGAATCTTTCTGTACTTTGTTGACAGTTTTTATAATGAATGAGAGTTGAATTTTTCTAGGTCTACTGAAACAACCATATTTTTTATTAATTATCATGTATTATATTAATTGATTTTAGAATAAAACCAACCTTGCATTCCTAAGTAAAACCCTTGTTGGTCATGTTATATAAACCTTTTCATATGTTCCTGGAGTCAATTTGCTAATATATTGTTAAGAATTTTTTTAAAGTTTTCATTTTTAATTATTATGGGTACATAAAATAGTTATATATATTTATGGGGTGCATGTGATGTTTGGATACAAGTATACAACATGTATTAATCAAATCAGAGTAATTGAGGTATCTATCACTTCAAGCATTTATCATTTGTGTTAGGAACATTCCAATTCTACTCTTTTAGTTATTTTCAAATATACCCTAACTTATTGTTGATTATAGTCACTTCATTATGTTATCAAATATTGTTCATTCTATCTAACTGTATTTTTGCACCTATTTAACCATTCCCACTTTATCTCCCTTTCCACACACCCTTCCCAGCCTCTCATAACCATCATTCTACTATCTCCGTGAGATCAATTGTTTTAATATTTAGCTCCCACATGTAAGTAAGAATGTGCAAGATTGGTCTTTCTGTGCTTGGCTTATTTCACTTAACATAATGTTCTCCAGTTCCATCCATGTTGTTGCAAATGGCAGGGTTTCATTTTTGTGGCTATATAATATTCCATTGTGTATGTATACCACAATTTTTTTATCCATTCATCTGCCGATGGATACTTAGGTTGATCCCAAATCTTAGCTATTGTGAATAGTGTTCAGTGAAGACAAGAGTGCAAATATCTTTTTGATATACTGATTTCCTTTCTTTTGAATAGATACCTAGCAGTGGGATTGCTAGGTCATATGGTAGTTCCAGTTTCAGTTTTTTGAGGAACTTCCATACTGTTCTCCATAGGAGTTGCACTAATTAATTTACATTCCTACCAATAGTGTATACAAGGGTTCCCCTTTCTCAATATCCTTGCTTGCATTTGTTAATTGCCTGTCTTTTTGATAAAAGCCATTTTAACTGTGGTATAATGATATCTCACTGTAGTTCTGAATACGTCACGCCACTGTTTCCTGGCCTATAAGGTTTGAGAAGTCTGAGAAGTCTGCTGCCAGACATACTGTAGGACTTTTATATGTTATTTTCTTTTTTCTTGCTTCCCTAGTACCTTTTCTTTATCTGTGACCTTTGGGAGCTTGATTATTAAATGCCTTGAGATAATCTTGTTTGGGTTTAATCTGTTTTGTGTTCTATGTCCTTCTTGTACCTGAATATTGACGTCTTTCTATGTTCGGAAAGTTCTCTGTTATTATTTCTTTCTACTCCAATCTTTTTCTCCACTTCCTCTTTCAGGCCAATAACTCTTAGATATACTCTTTTAAGGCTATTTTCTACATCTTGTAGGTGTGCTTCATTCTTTTCATTCTTTTTTCTCTTCTGTGTATTTTCAAATAGACTGTCTTCAAGCTTACTAATTCTTTCTTCTGCTTGATCAGTTCTGCTGTTGAGAGACTCTGATGCATTTTTCAGTTTAACTGAATTTTTTCAGCTCCAGAATTTCTGCTTGATTTTTATTATTTCAATCTCTTTGTCAAATTTCTCTGATAGGCTTCTGAATTCCTTCTCTGTGTTGTCTTGAAGTTCACTGAGCTTCTTCAGAACAGCCATTTTGAATTCTTTATCTGAAAGGTCACATATCTCTACCACTCCAGGAATGGTCACTGGCACATTTAGATCATTTGGTGAAGTCATATTTTCTTGGATGTTCTTAATGCTTATGAATGTTCATCAATGTCTGGGCATTGAAGAGTTAGGTATTTATTCTAATCATCACAGTTTGGGCTTATTCGAACCCATTCTTTTTGAGAAGGCTTTCCAGATTTTCAGAGAGAATTGTGTGTTGTGATCTAAGTCTTTGGTAACTGCAGCCATATCAGCACTGGGTGTGCCCCAAGCCCAGTAAAACTGTGACTCTTGCAGACTCCTGGTGGAGTCCACCTTGGTGGACTTGGGTAAGAGGTGGCAGAATTTCCTGGACTTAACAGGCAAAATCTCTCACTCTCTTCCCTCATTCTTTGTACTGGGCTGCTGGAGTTGGGGGAGGAATCATGTAGGTACTCCCTCATGGCCATCATAGCTGGGACTACAGCAGGTCACACCTGAAGTTAGCCCAGTCTCACTTGAAGCCCATAGTGACTGCTGCCTGGATACCTCTGATGTTTATTCAAAGCCCAAGGGCTCTGTAGTCAGCATTTAGTGAATCCTGCCAGGACTAGGTCTTTCCCTAGAAATGCTGTCTAGAAAGTAAGGCCTGGAATTAGGGGCTTCAGAAGTCTGCTTGGCACTTTATTTTACTGTTGCTGAGCTGGTACCCAAGTTGCAAAACAAAGTCCTCTGAACTCCCCTTTCCTTTCCCCGAGTAGAAGACGATTCTCCCTGAGCTGCACTACCTATAGTTGGAAGAGGGGTGACACAGGCACTGGCTTGATGCTGCTACTTGTGTCTCACTGGGTCATGTGTACCCCAAGTCCACTGGCTCCAAGCCAGCACAGCCACAGGAACTGCCCAAAGACCGCAAGCCTTTGTGGCCTAACTGCCTTACAAATTTACTCCAGGCCCCAGGCCACTTTTTGTCAGCTGGTAGTGGGGCTAGTGGAACTTGGGTTTCAGAGGAGAAAATTTCCCTCTAGCCTGGCTTGTCTAAATGCTCCCTCCAACAGTGCCAGCAGAATTCTGCCCTGGGCTGTGCTCCCCTGTGATAGGGAGGCCCTGAGTTCCAATGCAAAGTCCAACAATCACTTTACTCTCTCCTCTGGCACACAGATTCTTTCTCCACTCAGCGTGCTGGCGGGGCACTGCCAGAGGATGGAGGAAGGCAATGCAAGACTATCTTATCTACCCTCTTTAGTGCCTCTTTCCTTGATATTAACATAATGTTAAAACGAGGTTCTGTAATCGCTCACCTGATTTTTGGTTCCTCTGAAGGTGCTTCCTTGTATAGACAGCTCTTAAATTTGTTGTTTGTGCAAGGGACAATCACTGGAGGTTTCTATTTAGCCATCTTACTCCACCTTCCCCCTTCCCCATGTTAAGGGCTTTTGTATCTAAGTTTGTAAGGAATTTTGAATTGAAGTTATTTTGTGATGTTTTGTCTCGCTTTGATATCTAGCCTCATAAAATAGGTTGGGCAGCCAGGTGCAATGGCTCATGCTTATAATCCCAGCAATTTGGTAGGCTGAGGTAGGAGGATCACTTTAGGTCAGGAGTTTGAGACCTGCTTGCAACATATTGAGATCCTGGTGTGGTGTGGTGTGGTGGCACATGCTTCTGAGTAGCATGCCTGAACTTCCAGCTACTCAGAGGGCTGAGGAGGGATCACTTGAGCCCAGTTCCAGGCTGCAGTGTGAATTACAATTATTACACTGCACTCCAGTCTGAGTTACAGGGGGAGACTTGTCTCTTAAAACAAAAAAAGTAGATTGGGAAGTCTTCTCTCTGCTTCTACTTTCTAAAAATGTTTGTATAAGATTAGTATTCTTCTTTAAATGTTTGATAGAATTCATCAATGAAGCCATCTGGGCCTGGATTTGTCTTTGTGGGAAGATTTTTAATGACTAATTCATTTTCTTTTTTTTACTTGACATGATCTATTCACATTTTCTACTTCATCTTGGGTGAGTTTTAATAATTTGTCTCTTTCTAGGAATTCACCTATTTCATCTACATTGTCAAACTTTTGGCATGAAGCTATTCATAATATTCCCTTATAATCCTTTTAATTTCTATATGGCTGCAGTGATGTTCACTTAGAATTTTAAATTCTTTATTTTTTGAGACAGAGTCTCACTTTGCTGGCCAGGCTAGAGTGAGTGCCATGGCATCAGCCTAGCTCACAGCAACCTCAAACTCCTGGGCTCAAGCAATCCTACTGCCTCAGACTCCCAAGTAACTGGGACTACAGGCATGCGCCACCATGCCCGACTAATTTTTTTCCTATATATATTAGTTGGCCAATAAATTTCTTTTTATTTATGGTAAAGACAGGGTCTCGCTCTTGCTCAGGCTGGTTTTGAACTCCTGACCTTGAGTGATCCGCCCGCCTAGGCCTCCCAGAGTGCTAGGATTACAAGCGTGAGCCACAGAGACCGGCCGAATTTTAAATTCTAAACAGATCATATGATTGGGGTGAATCCAGAGACTGGGAAGAATAATGTGTTTTGTTTTCAAATAAGGATAGATTTTTAAAGTTATATTTTAACATTAAAACATGTATTTTTTTTAAAAAAATCACTTCTATAAGTTTAGTTTAAGATATGCTAAAGATATAAGTGAAAACATCCACTTTGAGAAGATGTGTGTGTGTGTGTGTGTATGTGTGTATTATCCTTTTTAGAACCCTTATAAAAAAAGATAACAGGCTGGACACAGTAGCTCACACCTGTAATCCCAGTGCTTTGGGAGGCTAGGGCAGGAACATCACTTAAGCCCAGGAGTTGGAGGTTACAGTGATTTATGATCACATCACTGCACTCCATCCTGGGTGACAGAGGGAGACCTCGTCTCTCAAAAGAGAAAAAAGAGAGAGAGAGAGAGAGGAGAGAGATAGCAATACATCAAAGACCTAAACATGCAATTTTTTGTAGTAAAGATTTCCCTATATATTAAATTAGAAAAAATGCATCCTCTAGAAATTAGTATACAAAGAGATGCTCCACAGTGATTTCTATTTCCAAAAATATATATTTATTTATAAATGATACTGTATTCTCTGATTCCATCTATATGAAGGTCAAAAATAGGAAAAACTAATCTATGGTAAATAGAAGCCAGAGGACAATACAGAAATTTGGGGAAAGAGGATACTGACTAGCAGGGGGCATGAGGAAGTCTTTTGGGGGTTCTGGTGAATACATGGATGTATACATATGTAAACATTTATTGAACTTTCTTAAGTTTTGTGCTCTTTACTGTGTTAAGTTATACCTCAAGAAACAAAAGATATTCAACAATAAAATAAAATAATGAAGTACTAATACATCCTACAACATAGATGAACCTTGAAAACATTATGCCAAATAAAAGAAGCCAGATATGAAAAACCATATATTGTATGATTCCATTTATATATAATGTCCAGAATAGGTGCATCAATAGAGCAGAAGTATATTAGTAGTTACTCTGGGCTAGAAGGGCTGGGGGAAATGGGGAACAGACTGCTTATGGTTACAGGGTTTCTCTTTAGGGTGATGAAAATGTTCTAAAATGGGTTGTGATGATGGTTGTAAAATTCTGTGAATATACTAAAAGCCATTGAATTATATATACTTTAAATGCATATGTAAATTATAATGGTATATGAACTATATCTCCATAAAGCCCTTAAATACATATATATTATATATGTAACAAATAGAAAAAATACTTATAAACAATAGTACATGTGAATAAGAGACTAGCCCTACTATGTTTCTGAAAGTTCATATTAATGGTGTGCTGGAGCCGGCTGTTAAATATTCAGCAATTTTGTGGGTTGGTTATTAAACACTGGCAGCTAGAAATCAGTCATGAAAATCAGTAAATGCTACCTATCAAAAGTGTTTTTTTCCTCCCAGTGAGCCAGTTTACCAGACATCATTGGTTAATTTGCATACTTGGGAAGAGGAAATAAACCTATGATTGTTGCAGTGAGAGTAGAAAAGGTGACAGATAAGATTCTGTGAAAGAAAAATACTCAAGAATGGTAAAAAGAAAACATGTGGTCACTTGAGAAGGAGAGGAGTTTATAATAACTGAGTTTTTGAACTAAGGAAAATAAGATTGTGTTATCATTAGCAGGAACAAAGAAGTATTAAGAAAAGGAGTTGATTCCTGGATAACAAATTCATCTTGAGTTTCAGATAATATCAGGACATCAAAGAAATGTCCAGAAGACAGGTGTTGACATTATATTCATAAAGGTAAGTGGTGAAGATGAGAAAATAAAATTAAATTTTTAAGAGAAAATATATTTAAAAAAACTAATGGTTGAAGAAAAAAATGTGAGTTCATATTAGAAGGCTGGAGGAGCCAGATGTCAGACAGGCTTAAGGAGCACTCTGATAAAGATGTATCACAGAGATCAAGAAATAATTTCAAAGAAGGGGATTATCATAATTGTTTTATGTTCCAGGGAGATCAAAGAAAATGAAAACTGAGAAAGTCTTTGAATTCAGAGATTCAAATAACTCTTAGTGACCTTCTAGAATATATTAGTGAAAATTAGAATATCAGTGCCTTCAAGAAAACTGAAAGACAAGGAAATAGAGTAATTATAATCCCTCATTAGAGATGTGTGGCCATAAAAGGAATGAGAAAAAAGAAAAGTACCTAGATATGACAGAAGAATCAAGCACCTAGCACTCTGGGAGGCCAACCGGGAGGATAGCTCAAGGTCAGGAGTTCAAAACCAGCCTGAGCAGGAGCAAGACCCCGTCTCTACTAAAAAAATAGAAAGAAATAAATTGGTCAACTAAAAATATATAGAAAAAAAAAAAAGAATCAAGCAGCAGTTTTCTTTAAAGTTGAAGAGACTTGTACATGTCCAAGATAAAGGAAAAGGAGCCAAAGTGATTGAAAATACTAGAGAAGGGAAAAGCAGATAATTTAAAAAGAAACAGGCCAGGTGTGGTGGCTCACACCTGTAATCCTAGCACTCTGGGAGGCCGAGGCGGGCAGATAGCTCAAGGTCAGGAGTTCGAAACCAGCCTGACCAAGAGTGAGACCCCGTCTCTACTATAAATAGAAAGAAATTAATTGGCCAACTAATATATATATATAAAAAAAATTAGCTGGAATGGTGGCGCATGCCTGTAGTTCCAGCTACTTCGGAGGCTAAGGCAGAAGGATTAATGAGCCCAGGAATTTGAGGTTGCTGTGAGCTAGGCTGACGCCATGGCACTCACTCTAGCCTGGGCAGAAAAGTGAGACTCTGTCTCACAAAAAAAAAAAGAAGCAATAGCCTAGGAACAATGACACAGAATGGCCTCAGAAGACCAGGGGAAAGGTATTAGCCCTAGAAATAAGAAGAATTAGATTTTTCGAAAAACAGATGAAAGCCGGGCACAGTGGCTCACACCTCTAATCCTAGCACTCTGGGAGGCTGAGGCGGGCAGATTATTTGAGCTCAGGAGTTCAAGACCAGCCTGAGCAAGAGCAAGACCCACTCTCCACTAAAAAAATAGAAAGAAATTAGCTGGGCAACTAAAACATATATATATATATATGCCAGGCATGATGGAGCATGCCTGTAGTCCCAGCTACTCGGGAGGCTGAGGCAGTAGGATTGCTTGAGCCCAGGAGTTTGAGGTTGCTGTGAGCTAGGCTGATGCCACGTCACTCTGGCCTGGCCAACAGAGTGAGACTCGGTCTCAAAATAAAATAAAACAAAAGCAGATGAAAGGAAAGGCAATATTAATAAAAGGACAATGTTGAATTAAAAAAAAGATAAGATGCAGAAACATATCTGATGCATTCATTTTTCTCAGTATAGTAAAGTAGGAAGTGAAGTTACTGGTGAAGAACAGAGAGGTTGGAATGAGGCTGAAAGCTTGAGGAAAGTAGAAAATATTTGGAATAGCTATTATGGGAAGTGTATCAGCAAATGATTAATGGAACTATTGAATACTATATTCAGTCCAGATAAAACTAGACAATGTTCATCTTTAGAAGGCCAAATTAATAGATCCAGGTAGAGAAAAAAAGAATTAACAGAAACTGCAAAAGATCTAGGGTTAGGCCCTGGTGAACAGAAGGGAGGCAGAAGAGGGACGTGAAGAATTAAGGAGACAAAGGAATTTAGATATTTCTCCAAAGAAGATATACAAATGACCAGCCAGTACATGAAAGGATGCTCAATATTAGTCACCAGAGAAATACAGATCAAAATCACAATGAGATGCCACTTTACACCAACCAGATGGCCATAAGTAAAAAGATAGGCAGTAACAGTCTTGGCAAGGATGCAGAGAAATTAGAATCTTCATACATTACTATTGTGAATGTAAAATAGTAGACAACTTTGGAAAACAGTTCCTCAAAATGTAAAAATAGAATTACCATATAACCCAGAAATTATACTCCTAAGTATGTACCTAAGGAAATTGAAAACATATATTTTTAAAAACCCAACTTGTACATTAAAAATGTTCATAGCAGCATTATTCACAATAGTCAAAAAGTGGAAACAACCCAAATGTCTATCAACGAATGGATGAACAAAATGGTATGTCTATACAATGGGATATTATTCACCTACAAAAAGGAATAAAGGACTGATACATGCTACCCCTTGGATGGACCTTGAAAAATTATGCTAAACAAAAGAAGCTTGACACAGAAGACCACATATTATATGATTCCATTTATATTAGATGTTTAGAATAGGCAAATCCATAGAGACTGAAAGTAGATTAGTGGTTGACAGGGGGTTGAGGGAAGGGTAATGGGGAGTGACTCCTAATGAGTATGAGAAATTTTTGTGGTGATGAAATGTTCTGGATTAGAATTATATACTTAAAAATGGTTAACATGATTTTACATTGTTCTGTGACTTTTATCCCAATTGTAAAAGATATACTAAGTAGCTGATCTTTCACAATTGTTTCTCCAATCTTTCTCATATACTGTGTATGTTCCCAGGCAGAGAACAAATGCAGCTGTCCCTCCTGGCTGGGCTTTATGCTAAATCAATTTCTCCTAAGTACAAAGAATGGAACCTAAGGTTCTCCAGTTACAAAAGAACAGCAAAATCCTTATCTTTCTAGAGTTGTCTCCAATTAGAATAGGTCATACTTTTAAAAACATCCTGTTACTCTCTTCTCAGAGAGCAGCATCTCTAGAAGCTGAGCTTTATAAAAGAATGACTAAATATTTCCACCTATGATCTCCTGAAACACAGCTCCTTCGTTTTAATCGTGAGGGAATCCCACAGTGTTGCTTTCAAGTCTTTTGACTATCTAGTAATGAGGTATAAATGAAAAAACATGGGTTTAGGACTTGAAAAACTGACATCTAAATCCTAGATCTGTCACTTTTAACTATGAAATCACAGCAACTTCTAAAGCTTTTTTCATCTTCTACAAAATAGAAGATAATAATATCTGCTCCACAAGTTTACTATGAGGATTAAATACAATTGCAAAGTAACTAGTACAATGTTTCACATATAGTAGCCACTCAACTAATTTAGTTAATCAACAATGTTAGCTCACTTTCTCTTCTTTTCTGTGGAATACAGGTTTCAGCATGCTAATGAAATTAACTAAATTGTATTACTCTAAGAGGTTAGCTTCTAAATGATATATAAAGTTTCAAAATTTATGTATCTAAAAATTATAGCTAATAATAAATTCTCCAAATTATGAATTATTTCTCAATGCATTATTGCTTCCATAACAACTTTTTCCTGATTATATTTACACACACATTAACTCACTATTCCTCAAAATTCCAGTGAAAGAAGAGATTCTGGTGTAAATATGAATAGGGAAATAGAGATAACACAAATAATATGAGCTTAGAACTTAATATTGTCTTCGTAGTACTCTTTTTACTCTCTAAGGTTTTTTAAATATTTTTCAGAAAAGTTTGTGAATGCCACAGAAAAACATTTATTTCCCTTTCATTCAAACATTACGGTAAGAGGTCCTCCAGGGATCCCAATTATTTCAATAATGCCAGGGGAAAGTTTATAGAGTAAAGAGGAATACCATGTGGTGTGAGAAAAAAGGGATAGGGAACAAAACAGAAAGATTCAACTCCCTGGGATCTGTTTTTAAAAGAAAAGAAAAGAAAAAAAGAAATGCAATAATTCTCCCTGACTCCTTTTGTCATTTCAATGAATATAAACAATGAGCTGTCTATCCAATTACTATTTGGATATCTCTCTCTCTCCCTTTTTTTTTTTTTTTTGAGACAGAGTCTCACTCTGTCGCCCTCGGTAGAATGCAGTGGCATAATGCACTGCATTATGCTCACTGCAACCTCAAACACCTGGGCTCAAGTTATCCTCTTCCCTCAGCCTCCCAAGTAGCGGGGACTATAGGCGTGCTCCATGATGCCTGGCTAATTTTTCTATTTTTAGTAGAGACAGGGTCTCCCTCTTGCTCAGGCTGGTCTAAAACTCCTGAGCTCAAGCAAGCTCAAACTCCTCCCACCTAAGCCTCCCAGTGTGCTAGGATTACAAGCATGAGCCACCACGCCTGGCCAATGAATTTTAAATCACTGCCTATAACCCCAATTTCTCCATTTCATTAATTTGAATTTGATCTTTAGCCTACTGCACACACAACCTTCAAATTTTCCTAACATACTTTTTTTCAATTCCAATGTAAAGCTCCCACAACTGAGCTGTGAGTCATAGTCTGATAAAAAAAGCATAAGATTTACAACTACTACGAAAATACACTTATTATTCATTTTGTCCATTATTTAGGAAGACTCATGACACTGATATCATCAGTGTCATACCACTTTCTATACTCCTGCTGCCAGGCTAAGTAGTCCACAAAGAAATCTCTCCTTTACTTACAACTGCACAGCGTTGCACTTTTGAAGGAATTCCATCTTCCTCTGTTGCCCCATTGGGTCCAGGTGCCTCTTTCCTCCTCTTCCTTGCATTGATTTTGGTTGAACTGTGTGCATCCATCTTCTTTTAACTGGTCACAGAAAATGAAAAAGAGTTTTTTTTCTCATTGAGGTAGAAAATAGTCTATTGCCAGTATTTCAGAGATGTTGAAGCTGATATACTACTCAACAAAACATCAATTCCATAGCACACATTTCACCAAGATGAGCCAATGGCACCTGGCAAAAATAACAAAGCTTCATAAAAGACATGTTGTAGTAGAAACATTGACAGGCCTCTCTCTGGAACAAGGGCCACAATCAATCAACTGAACTCGGAAGTTACTTCCCCTAACAATGCAGCCTACATACTAATTGTTAATTTCACATTCTGATTGCATGCAAAAGATTAGAATAACTTCACTAAGAAAGATGGCTATTACAGACTTTACCACTACCCCTTATATCATTTCTGGAGGTATGACAGGTACAAGGCAATGTGAAAGGTAAGATTTTGGTGCAGATAAAGAAAAGAGCCTTTTAAAAGAGATGGCTATCACCAAGTCCTGGATTAACAAAGAATGGATTTCTTAACTCTAAATGTTCTGTAGATTTCAGCACCAGGGTTAGCCCTATGAAAATTGTAGAGTAGCATAGTATATCTGTTAAGTGTCCTTCCCGTTCCTTTTTCAGTACTCATTTCCCCTTCCTCTTTTAGGGTCTTAACACTTCAACCTTGTTCAGAGTCCGTTAGTAAAGCCCCACACAAGAGGGAGTGAGGGATGAAAAATTACGTATGTGTTACAATGTACACTACTGAGGTGATGGGTACACCAAAAGCCCAGACTCTACCACTATACAATATATACATGTAATGTAATTCAACTTTTACTCTCTAAATCAATTATAATAAAAAAATTTTAATAAAAAATAAAAATAAAGTCCCATTCAGGTTTCTCCTTCCCTCAAAGGAAAACTTATTTATTACTGTCTCATTTAGCAGAGAGCTTCTAGCAACTAGCTATTACAAAAAAGTTCTGAATATTTGATGTTTCATCTTTACTTTAGTTTTTTGAAGACAGGGTCTCACTCTGTTACCCAGGCTAGAGTGCAATGGCATCATTATAGCTCACTATAGTCTCAAATTCTTGGGCTCAAGCGATCCTCCTGCCTCAGCCTCCCAGGTAGCTGGGACTACAGTCACACGCCACGGTGCCCGGCTAATTTTTTCTATTTTTAGTTGCTCGGCTAATTTCTTTCTTTTTATAGTAGAGAAGGGGTCTTGCTCTTGCTCAGGCTGGTCTCGAACTACTGGGCTCAAACGATCCTCCCGCCTCGGCTGCCCAGAGTGCTAGGATTACAGGCATGAGCCACCGCACCCAGCCTGAATACACTTTGTAAACACAACAATTATTGTATAATGAAGGCACTTTTTGTATGTCAGCCTAGCTCACAGCAACCTCAAACTCCTGAGCTCAAGTGATCCTTCTGCCTCAGCCTCCGGAGTAACTGGGACTACAGGTATGCGCCACCATGCCCGGCTAATTTTTTCTAGATATTTTTAGTTGTCCAGCTAATTTCTTTCTATTTTTAGCAGAAACAGGTCTCACTCTTGCTCGGGTTGGTCTTGAACTCCTGAGCTCAAAGGATCCGCCTGCCTCAGCCTCCCAGAGTGCTAGGATTACAGGCGTGAGCCACCATGCCCAGCCAAGACCCTGTTTCTAAAAAATTTTTTTTAATTAAAAAAAAAAGATACTATTTCAGATGCTTTTATTTGACAGTATTAATATTATCTATAGTCTCCAACTTTAGGAAAGTTAGTTTGAGATTAGGCTGAAGAAGATCTTGCCTATAGCTTCTCAGAATTGAATAGTAAATAAAAAAAATACATTTAAACATTTTCAGGGAGAGGAAGGTCACTGTCTCATAATGAACACATTTTAGTAAATGGGCTAACATGTCAATGCAATAACTATATCACCATACTTCAATCTCTTCTACACATATAGTGTGTCCATATTCTTCCTAAACTGGGTTCTCAGAATTAAAACTAATGATCTCTAATTGGTCTAACAGAGAACAACGTACAGTGAGACTTTCTCCTTATCTGGATATTACATGTCAAAACCTAAAATATCTCCAAATATTTGGAGGATATTTGATGAAGAATAATCTGCTTTATAATGAAATGATTCATACATCTTTAAGAACAAAACATTTTTACTTTAACAATTTGGATGGAAATATTTCTAAAATGTACCACTCACTGCTTTCATTGGCAGAGTTTTACCTTTTCTTGATTATTTTGGCCCTCTGGCTTTACTGAGTCAGGTAAAGCTAAGCTTTCAAGACACATTAAACGTTCTATCATTTCTGTGACTCTTTTTTTTTTTTTTACATAAGATCATGTTTTTATTCTGCAGTCTTTTCTGAGATTCAGATGAATCTCACTCAGGTTTAGGTAATCACCTTTTTGCTTTAAAAGATATACCTGGTATTTATTTCCTGAGGAGTTGTATTCATTTGCTGTTGTTGCTGTAACATGTTACCAAAATTTAGTGACTTAAAACAACACAAGTTAATTATTTTATAGTTCTGGAGGTCAGAAGTAAAAAATGGATCTCAGGGGGCTAAAATCAAGATGTTGGCAGGATGCATTCCTTTCTGGAGGCTCTGGGGACAAATTTTTCCTTCCCTGCCTTTTCTAGTATCTAGATGCTATCCATAATCTTTGACTTCTGACTTCCAGCAATCACATCACTCCTATCTCTGCTCTGTCCTCAAATATCCTCTCTGTGTGATTCTTGTTTAGCTTTCAACCATCAATTTCCAATGCTGTCAATCAACCTGCCTGCCTATAGCAGTCTCTCTTCTCATTTCCCATTTAGAGATTGTTTCCTATGATCTTGGAAACCAAAGCAAACTTCTTGGAATTGTGTAAAACCCACTATATTATGAGATCTTCTAAATCAGGAATCATGACTGTCCTTCCCAGTCCCATGAACAGTTTCTTATACATAATGAGTGCTCAAATGTTTGTTGAATGAATAAATGACATTCACATTAAGGATAAATACTCTAGTAAATAAAGAAGGAATCTGCTAAAAATTACGTGCTAGGATTTTGTGACATCTATTTTGACCTACCCTCTGAATGCAGGCCATAGTTCATCTAGGGGAAATATTCCTGAATTCCCACCAATGAAGTTCAAGATTACACTGACAAGCCAGGCACAGTGGTGCACACCTGTAGTCACAGCTATTTGGGAGGCTAAGGTAGGAGGATCACTTAAGCCCAGGTGTTTGAGTCCAGCCTGGGCAACACAGCAAGACACCCAACTCAAAAAAAAAAGACTACACTAGCTTTCTTAGAAATCACTGGTGATTTAAATTATGTATATTATTATTTAAAACTTTTTTTTTTTTTTTTTTTTTGAGACAGAGTCTCGCTTGTTGACCAGGCTAGAGTGAGTGCCATGGCGTCAGCCTAGCTCACAGCAACCTCAAACTCCTGGGCTCAAGTGATCCTTCTGCCTCAGCCTCCCGAGTAGCTGGGACTACAGGCATGTGCCACCATGCCCGGCTAATTTTTTTTTTTATATATATATATTAGTTGGCCAATTAATTTCTTTCTCTTTATAGTAGAGACGGGGTCTTGCTCAGGCTGGTTTCAAACTCCTGACCTCGAGCAATCCGCCCGCCTCAGCCTCCCAGAGTGCTAGGATTACAGGCGTGAGCCACCGCGCCCGGCTTATTTAAAACTTTTAAGCCTTTTTCATATGAACTCCTCAAGTTAGACCTCCCCTATTCTGTGTACTTATCTGCCTGAGGATTTTAGATTTACTCCTTTTCAAGTTCATTTTGTTGATTGCAACCCTGTTAAAGTTCATATTGGTTAATCTTTTCGTTTAACCTGTTGAGACCATTTCAAATCCTGAATGCCATCTATCATATTAGCTACTTACCACAGCCTTATGTAATCTATAAATTTGATAAGCATGGTTTTTATGTCTCCATCTAAGTCACGCTGAAAATATTGATCAGGGTTGATATATATCAGCATACACCAATGTGGCATACCACTAGAACCCTCTCTCCTCATTAAGATCCACCCCTTGGCCGGGTGTGGTGGCTCACACCTGTAATCCTAGCACTCTGGGAGGCCGAGGCGGGCGGATTGCTCCAGGTCAGGATTTCGAAACCAACCTGAGCAAGAGTGAGCCCCCGTCTCTACTAAAAATAGAAAGAAATTAATTGACCAACTAAAAATATATATACAAAAGATTAGCCAGGCATGGTGGCACATTCCTGTAGTCCCAGCTACTTGGGAGGCTGAGGCAATAGGATCGCTTGAGCCCAGGAGATTGAGGTGGCTGTGAGCTAGGCTGATACCATGGTACTCACTCTAGCCTGGGCAACAAAGTGAGACTCTGTCTCAGAAAAAAAAAAAAAAAAAATCCACCCCTTAATACTCTTTAGGTTAGTATAACGTAAAAAAATAATAGAGTTTATCATTAGAAAATATAGAATGTATTTAGAATTCTTATTGATTAGAGTATTCAAGCAGATGTAAACTCATTTCATCATACTATCATATAATCCACATTTCTCCATCACAGTCCCAAAGATTATGATAACAGTGATGATAATAATTATAGCTAACACTTATCAAGTACTTCCTATGTGCCAGGAAGTTATAAGCCTTTTACATATATTAAATAATTTAATCCTCACAACAATCCTGTGAGGTATATAATACTATTATCCCTATTCTACACATGAGGAAATCAAAGCACAGCTAGGTGAAATGACTTGACCGAGGTCACATACCTAGCACAGAGCAAAGGCAGGATATGAACCCAGGCATTCTGGCTCCAGAGTCTGTGCTCTTAAACACAACACTATATTGCCTGGTATATAATATAGTCATAGGTTAATTTAGTCACAACCACTTATTGCACTCTGATCATGTGCTACACTATGCTAGGCAGGAATTTAATTCCACCTTTCATAAAGACTGGGCTCTCTTCCCATTGAGCATATCACTGGCAGATTACCCAGGAACTCCCAGGGCTTGCTTTGGTTTGAGGCAGAGGAGAAGAGTAGACAGAGCACTATACCAAGAACCATATCAAATAAATTGGGATATAATTCTAGGTCCTCCTAGTACCTTAATTCTACGTTAAGTCCCATGATACCATGAGTTTATTCATGCAATTAAGGAAGGTTCTTTCCATAGAACTAGCCAAAAAATTAGTATTTTATTTTACAATACATTTTTTAGGATTACATTTGCATTGTATAAAATACATTTTTATTATATAAAATAAAATATTTAAAAAAGGTTCTAGGTCCTTGCCTGCGAGAGTGGCCACTGCGTTGGTGCTCTGGGGCTTGGACCCTGGCTAGCCGGAAAATAAACCTCCTCTTGTGTGATTGCAAAAAAAAAAAAAAAAAAAAAAAAGGAAGGTTCTAACAAAATATACTTAACTTCTAAGCCACAGTAAGGATCAAAGGAGAAATTAGACTATAAACTCCCTGATATAGTAGCTATTTATTGTTTGTCCACTATTCAATTCCCCTTCTCTAAAAAGAGCTGATTTTCATTATTTGGAGACTCTCTCATTTGGTTTGTGTAGCCTTATCCTCAGCCCATCACATGGCATGTGTCAACCCTAAACCAATCAGCACATTATTCTTCCCAGCCACAGATTTGAGGGGAGGGAAGCAAGGATATGTGACCTAAGCTAGTCCTATCAATCACTTCTTTCTTCATGGATTTGAATCTGAAGACATGGCTCTAGGAACCATTCTGTGACCATTTAGTGGCTATACTATAACCAGGAGATACTTTATGGAGATAGTCAAAACAGAGAAAGCAGAGCTGATGATGGAGAGAAGCCAGATCCAGAACTGTTTAATTTGCCAACGAATATATTCTTTTTGTGTAAGCCAGTTAAGTTTTGGGGTTTTTTTCTTTGCCACTTGTAACTACAAAAATCACAACTTATATGCAGTACTTAGTGATAAGCCCTGGTACAGAGGGCACTAGCTGAATAGTAGACTAGTTGAGTAAATGTAGTAAGTATAGAAAACTGCTTTGAAATTTTGAAAAGCACTACAAAGATTATTGTCTTTGTTTTAATGGAAAGGGATAAGTACCTATCAATTTATAAGTATATCAAAGTTGGCATAACAAACTTTCATCCTGTCAAAAGTATTTTCTTTATCTGCTTATACTATTTATTTGTTTACACTGTTCCTTATCTGCTTGCATACAGCCCTGTTTTCTAAAGATGATTTTTGTGTTTTACATTATATTTTACATTATTCTTTAAATTTAAGTCTTAAGATCCTTTGGATTTAGAACAAACATATCTAATCCTTTTGGGTTTTACTGTAAAACACTTCTATATCTTTTCTACTTTCTCAGGAGATGCAAAAACCATAGTCACAGACTTTCCACAACAATAACCATAAAAGAATTTAGAAATTATAAAGAGATTAATCTTCATGCCTTTCCTTTAATATTTTGAAATTTAAAAAAGAAAATAGCTTAAAGCAACCCAACAATCATGATGAGGCATTAAAACTAATTTACTTGTGGTTAAAAAAAATCCTCATGCTTTTCCTCCAGTACTACTATTTAAACTTCAACTTTATAGTTCTCTCAAGTATTTCTCATTTCTCACTGGCCTTTTAGACCCATCCCCATGTTCCCTTACATCTACTCACTTAAGCACCACCAAAGCATATAAAATAATTTAATATGGTAAGTAGTTGTGTATGAAGGGAAAAAAAGAATAATTTAATAATTAGTGCTTAAAATAATGGAAAAATTACCCCCAGTTTCCCTAATGTTTCAATAATGCCTGCCTAGACAACTTTGCTACTGAGAAATTAAAAAGAAAATGTATGTGGGCAGATAAGGGCATACTAAAGATAGTAAATCCATCCTCACAGCATGTTGGCTTTTTAATTCATTATACTGAAACTCAGCTGTACCTAAAACCACACTACCTTCACAATATCCATAAATGCCCAGTAACCATTTTGAATACTTCCAACAATAAGGAACAATATTCCTCAGACTCTCCATTTGTGATGACTTCACCTTTGTAATCAACCAATACCATTAAAGTAAAGGTGCAATGATGGCCCTGGAAAGAGGTGGCTTTAAATATTTATATTCAAGAGGGAAAAAAATATACACATACTTACAGAGGCTGCCTTAATATCTCTGGTTGCCCAGTATGGCACAGGGCTTGGAAAATATGGCACTCCTCAGAGCCAACACAGTGAAGCAAAATGGGGCAGTGGATTACCTAATGCCTTGCAGATGGATTCTCAGGGATGAGTCAGAATGAAAAGCAGCTGGAGACAGAATACAGAACCTCCCTCATGAGCCCTACTACAGTGGGCCAAAACTTCTTGTTTCCATAGTGGTTTATGCTCCAGAAAAGTTTCTTTGTCAAAAGAGCTATAACAACAGAGAGACAGAGGGGACTGATAGCTAGAATGCAGTATTTGTAAGGCCTGATCTTTCTAACACTGCTGCCTGCCTAGTCCCTAGATAACTCACCTTATCTTAGTCATTCAAATTTAAGCACAGATTCTAAATATGGACATAAATGCCCACCCTGCCCATCGCTCTGCCTATTAATTATATTAGTCTCTCCAAAATGCTCTCAAGATACAGAATGTAGCGTCTGGGCCTGTGATTTTTAATCACACAAAATCTGGCTCCATTTCTGCAGACTCACCTCCTAGTACACACTGCTTGCTTTGTCCTTCAATGTTCCAATAGATGCCTGCTTGGATATATCAACTTTGCTAGAGAAGAAGTGGAAAATATGTTTGTGGAGGGGGTTGGGTAGCATTGAGGAGATACTATGGATAGATCTAGTTAAGTGTTTTTCCAATGTGAATGTCCTGAAGGAGACAAAATCTGGGTGCTGACATGCACATGCTTGAGTCTTAAAGATGAAAGTCTCCTACAAGTACTGTTTTGGGGACTTCTACCCAATCTCCTTTATTCTACTTCCTTATTGCTAGTAGACCTACCAAGCACACCATGGCAAAACAAGCGGTGGTCTCTGCTTCCTAAACTATGTAACATCCTATTATAACAACCCCCCCTTATCTATTAAGGGATACATTCCAAGACCCCCAGTGGATGCCTGAAACCCTGGATAGTGCCAAACTCTATATATACAGTTGTCCCTCAGTATCCATAGGGAATTGGTTCCAGACCTTTTGTGGATACCAAAGTCCTTTATATAAAACGGTGTAGTATTTGCATATAACCTATGCGCATCCTCCTATACACTTTAAATTACCTCTACATTACTTATAATACCCTACAATCTAAATACCATGTTGGCCGGGCGCTGTGGCTCACGCCTGTAATCCTAGCTCTTGGGAGGCCGAGGCCGGGCGGATTGCTCGAGGTCAGGAGTTCAAAACCAGCCTGAGCAAGAGCGAGACCCCGTCTCTACTATAAATAGAAAGAAATTAATTGGCCAACTGATATATATATAAAAAAAAAAAATTAGCCGGGCATGGTGGCGCATGCCTGTAGTCCCAGCTACTCGGGAGGCTGAGGCAGAAGGATCACTCAAGCCCAGGAGATTGAGGTTGCTGTGAGCTAGGCTGACGCCACGGCACTCACTCTAGCCTGGACAACAAAGTGAGACTCTGTCTCAAAAAAAAAAAAATAAAATAAAAAAAATAAATAAATACCATGTAAATATTAAGTTATTACATTATATTGGTTTAATTTGTATTATTTTTTATTTTTTCCAAATATTTTCTATCCATGGTTGGTTGAGTCCATGAATGTGGAACACACAGATATGAAAGGCTGACTATACAGTTTTTTCCTATATGTACATACTTAAGATAAAGTTTAATTTATAAATTAGAGTATGAGATTAACAATAATTAATATACGATTATGACAATATACTGTAATACAAGTTACATGAATATGGTCTCTCTCTCAAAATATCTTATTGTACTGTACTTACAATTTTCTGACAGTGGCTGACCACAGATAACTGAAACCACAGAAAGAAAAACTGCAGATAAGGGGGAACCACTTTAGTAGCAAGTAGCAACTACGTATACTTACGCAAATTTCAAAAATCTAATTCAAACTTGACTGATTAGTACAAGGAACTATCTGCAAAAAGAGGAAGCATAATTTTCCTTTGTATTCTATTCCTGCTTCCTCCATCTCTAGTCCTATATTATCTTCCTCAGTAAAACTCCATGCTCAGTATCTTTCTATTGGCATACCAATGTCCAGTTGTATATAGCTAAGTGAGCTAACATACTTCTTATTTGTGATCTTTACCTGCTTTTACCATGGTGGTGCTTCATAAGGTGGTGCTTTAAGAGGCAAGCTCTGTAAACTCCAAGGTTAAGGGGCATCTAATACTCTTAGCATTCATTAATCATGTCATCTGCTATACACTCAGGCCTTTCTGCAGATAACAGGGCAGGGATATCACCCCTTATATAAAGGCCTTTGAAGCTTGAGGGAGGATACAGCTAACCCAAAGTGGGAAAGAGAGAATGGATTTAAGAACCAGCAGATGTCCTAGATCAGCAGTCAGCAAACTACAGCTAGCAGGCCATAGATGGCCCACTACCTGGTTTTGTAATTCAGGTTTTATTGGAACACAGCCATGCTCATTCACTAATATTCTTTATTTTGTTTTTTGAGACAGAGTCTCACTCTGTTGCCCTCGCTAAAGTGCCGTGGTGTCAGCCTACCTCAAAGCAACCTCAAACTCCTGGGCTCAAGCAATCCTTCTGCCTCAGCTTCCCAAGTAGCTGGGACTACAGGCATGCGCCACCATGCCCAGCTAATTTTTTCTGGTTTTGGCAGAGACAGGGTCTTGCTCTTGCTCAGGCTGGTCTCGAACTCCTGAGCTCAAATGATCCACCTGCCTCAGCCTCCCAGAGTGCTAGGATTATAGGCATGAGCCACCGCACCTGGCCTCATTCACTGATATATTGATTATCCATGGCTGCTTTTGTGCTACAATAGCAGAGTGAGTAGTCACAACAAATACTGTATGACCTGAAAAACCTAAAATATTGACAATCTGGTCCTTTACCAAAAAAGTTTGCCAACTCTCATCCTAGATTAAGACAGGATCAGTTTTATTAATAATTTGGTGGCAAATTCTACCTAAATTTATCCAATCTCAAATTGGGATAAGTGTTAGAAATAGGATTATTTCAAGAAATTGTACATAACTTTCTAATATAGGATTACTGAAGTTTATGTACCTAGCCCATTTATATCACTACACTAAATAGAACATGTTAAAAGACTGCTTGATTTAAGAATTTCTCTTCTCCAATCTCTTCTGTTTAATAAAAAGAAAAAAAAAAAAGAGAGAATTTCTCAATGTAAAGGTGAATTTCACATGACCAGTTTTAAACCAGAGCTCAATGTTACCCTTAAATATTCAAGGCCTGCAAATTGCCACGTGTATGATCTGTGTTTTAAACTTTCCTGTAATTTCTTCCCTCTAATTTCTTTAGAGAAACCCTTATTCAACAAACATTAACCAAACACTCTGTGCCAGACTCTGGGTTAGCCACAGGAACAAAATAAAGCTTATACTTGAGCTGACCATATAGTAGGATATTTCAGGAAATATGGTTCAGGAAAGAGATTCACCTAAAAACCACAAGGGACACTTATTATTATAAGTGTCTTATAGTTATTATTATAGTTCTTACTGTTGAATTATTTTACTCTGCCACCATTCTGTCAGAAGTGAATAAACCCTGTATTTAGAATGTGTTCTTCCTAGAGTAGGTTATGGAACTTATATCTCTAAAGCAAGGTCTCTGACAGAATTTAGGGAGTCTGAAAATTTGGATGAAAATAATTTTATCTTTATTTTAGTAACCTTTAACAAATTCACCATTTCCTTCAATTAACCTCTGACAAATTCATCATTTCCTTCAGTTATGAACATAAGCCACAATAGTAATAGACTTAGTAGACAAATAGATTTGTCACCAACAGAAATCATGCATATTTTAATATCACATTACAGTTGTTACAAATATCTTGAAAGTGTTCAAACCTATGACCATTTAAAAATTATAAGACCCACTGGTAGATAATAAACATTATTTACTACATTAATAAAAAACACATATAGGCCGGGCGTGGTGGCTCAAGCCTGTAATCCTAGCACTCTGGGAGGCCGAGGCAGGTGGATTGCTCGAGGTCAGGAGTTCGAAACCAGCCTGAGCAAGAGCAAGACCCCGTCTCTACTATAAATAGAAAGAAATTAATTGGCCAACTAATATATATATATAAAAAAAAATTAGCCGGGCATGGTGGTGTATGCCTATAGTCCCAGCTACTCAGGAGGCTGAGGGAGAAGGATTGCTTGAGCCCAGGAGTTTGAGGTTGCTGTGAGCTAGGCTGACGCCACAGCACTCACTCTAGCCTGGGCAACAAGCGAGACTCTGTCTCAAAAAAAAAAAAAAAACATATAGGCCAGGCACAGTGGCTCACGCCTATAATCCTAGCACTCCGGGAGGTGGAGGCAGACAGATTGCTCGAGGTCAGGAGTTCGAGACCAGCCTGAGCAAGAGTGAGACCCCCGTCTCTACTATAAATAGGAAGAAATTAATTAGCCAACTAATATATATAGAAAAAATTAGCCGGGCATGGTGGCACATGCCTGTAGTCCCAGCTACTCGGGAGGCTGAGGCAGGATTGCTTGAGCCTAGGAGATTGAGGTTGCTGTGAGCTAGGCTAACACCACGGCACTCACTCTAGCCTGTGCAACAAAGCGAGACTCTGTCTCAAAAACAAAACAAAAAACACATATAATGCTGTATCACACATTTGAAAAATATTTTGATAACTGTATTTCAATATAGTTGGTTTCCTTTATAATTCTATGTATTTTATTTTTTTTATATAAAAACACTATTCCAAAAACGTACTCCACAAAGTTTCTCCATACTGCCAAAAGCGTTCATAACATTAAAAAAATTAAGACTCCTGATATAGGGCCAAAAAATAACAAATATAATCACATCTAAGGTAATTCTCTGTAGATAAAAAACGACCTCTGTTTTCTTTTAAGGGTCATACACTCCTTTTGTATAAAGCAAAGCCCATATGTCAATATTTTTAGCACTCAAAACTGGTTTGCAAATACTTATGAATATGGTATAACAGCCAGGAGATCCATGGGCTCCCTGGCTCATCCTAGTCCAAAAACAAAAGCCTCAAACTAATATAACTTTCAACTCATAAGAGAGTTATCAAAAGAAGGGGGGGACACATATACATAAAACCTGCTATATATTTATCTACGAATCTGGTTTGCAAACAGTAAAATAGACAATTCAATTATTTATGTTAATGAGATAAGGTATATAAACAAACCTAACACAGTGCCAAATATATATGAAACACTCATAGTTTCTTTTTTATTTCTGAAGTGGAGCTCTGGTATATACTGCAAAATAGAGTATGTAAAAATGTACATTCCCTGAATTTATCAACTAAATTGCAGAAGGGAATTAGCATTTAATTTTTTTGCCACAAATCATCCATAAAGCATTTAACAAATCACATTTGGAACATGTGTCTAGGTACTCATTTAATAGGAACACTGTGAAAAGAGGTTAGGACTAAACACAGAAAGGTTTAAACTTAGGAAAGAGGTCAAAAGACTTAGGAAAGAGGAGGTGCCAGAAGTCACCAAGCAGATAAGCAGGAGGGTTGACAACACCTAGAGTTATTTCCTCACTCTTTTCCTAAGTCATCCTGTTTTTCTAATATAATTGATATGGTAATAATTTAAAAGATGTAGAAGCAGCCAGCCACAATCTTGAGCAAAAAAGGACCCCTCTCAGTCCAGTGATGATTGGCAAATACTCTGACTTTAGAGTTTCTCTTACTAGAAAAAATACAAAGAAAGATGAAGACTTTTAGAAAAATGCATTCTTTCCAATCTATTTTTTTTTTTTTTTTTTGAGACAGAGTCTCGCTTTCTTGCCTAGGCTAGAGTGAGTGCCATGGCGTCAGCCTAGCTCACAGCAACCTCAAACTCCTGGGCTCAAGCAATCCTCCTGCCTCAGCCTCCCGAGTAGCTGGGACTACAGGCACGAGCCACCATGCCCGGCTGATTTTTATATTATATATATTAGTTGGCCAATTAATTTCTTTCTATTTTTTTATGGTAGAGACGGGGTCTCGCTCAGGCTGGTTTTGAACTCCTGACCTTGAGCAATCCGCCCGCCTCGGCCTCCCAGAGTGCTAGGATTACAGGCGTGAGCCACCGCGCCCGGCCTTTCCAATCTATTTCAAGGTAACACAAACTTATTGTAAGAGAGACCTATTTCTGTTTGATCAGAAGGGGGAATTCTTTCTATTAGCAGAAAAGCAAAAAAGTTAGAAGGTCTGGTTCCAGATCAGAGTGATGCAAATACTTGGAAATAAAAGCATGATGCCTGAGCAAGAAAACTACTATTATTAGTAGATATTTTGTCATTATCTATCATTAATAAGAATAGAACATTTGTATGCTTGCTTTTTCTTTGAGCAATTCATTTTCATCAGCACTTACAGTTTGTCTAGGAGAGGTTATCCACATCCCTAGGAAAATCCTATCTAACCTGGAAGTTAGAGAGCTCTATATGGGAATCATGAATGGGGTCAGATGGTTTACAAACTCCATGAGATTGTTTACAAAATTTGGTAAGTAGCATATATTTCAGATTATTAAAGGGCTGTTTAATCACAAGAACAGCTACCTCTGCTATGGTTAGAAAATCTAAAACAAGAGAAAACAATAATGCTTCCCATAGTCACAGAGTGAGTCAATGCTAACATCAGATAAAGTGAACTGGGACTTATGAATCCAAGGTTCTATCTGATTAGATCATTCTCCTTAAGGGATCACATATCCAAAGAGGAGGTCCCCAAGAAAAATAAAACCCCACCTGTTTATGGGAGGAGAAATCATAGGCTGAGTCGGGAATAAAGCTCATTCTTTATCAATCAGGCCATCACACTGGTTTTCAAAGGGAATTTGCAAAGCAGGCTAGGTCAAAAAGAATCATTACATTCAGCAAACACAAAAGACCCCAGAGGGAGTACTGCAGTCCCCAAACCTTAGTCTCTCTTCTTTTACAGTCTCTTACCTTGAGGCATATATTCTGTTCTAGAAATTTTTGAGTAGTTCCCTTTAGTTATGTAGAATGTAAGTCAAGTTAAACATCTAATGTCCTAGAAAAAAGTGTAACTAGCCTTTTTTTGTTGTTGTTGTTAGCGAAACAAGGGCTATTTCCCACCATTCTCAACTCATTCCCACTCCAGAACCTTTCTCAACTCTCTTCCCCTATCATAAAGGATATGTATGTGTACAGGGGAGGGGTGACTATTAGGTTATTAGAGTAATACAGTGTCCAATAAGTTTAAATGACCTCAAGCTTCTCCTATTAGATCTTTCTGGAAAGCACTGGGTAGCACAATCAATAGTATCTTCTACAAAACGGCTGTACGAGAGGAAGAAGTAGTAACACTCACTTTAATTTCATCTGCATCACTAACAGGCCCATGAGAGGGAATGAACAGCTAAAACTCCATTTGAATTACCCACAGCATGGTATCACTCCCAGTATGTTAGTGTACTATTGGCCTCCAGTACACAAATCACTGAGTTGGATAGCTAAATACATTAAAGCCTCTCCCATTGTTGACATTCCCAGTGTCATCCTTTTGTCCACCTTTTTCCCCATAATGGTCATGTTTACCTCTATCATTGCACCAAATCCCTTTCTCAACACATTTTAACCAGCAATTCTCTGTACTTGCAGAATCACTAAGTATCAAGATTGAATAGGATCTGAAGGTCATTCTTCTTACTTTCGTTTTATTCTTGGCAGAGCATTTTCTGTATCTTCAATTTCCTTCCCAAGCCTTGCTACTACCCTCAAAGCATCCCCTTACTCAATTATCTATCCCTAGCAGTTTCTCCTACCACAAACCCCTAAATCCTCATCGCCTCTATAAATATCACTGTCCCTATCTCAATATAACTTCTGGTTCTCCCAAGTGACATCCTGAATTTCAGCTCTCAGTCATCACTAGTCACCTCAATTACATTCAGGAAGCCTTCTCCAATTAAGCCAATCCGACAGTGCTGCGGTCCCCAACCCCGGGCCGCAGACCAGTACCGACCCCGCTCCAACCCTGCCCGTGGAAAAACTGTCTTCCACAAAACTTAGGAACGAGGCCACACAGCAAGAAGTGAGCAGCGAAACAGCGTATTTAGAGCTGCTCCCAATAGCTCACATCACCACCTGAACTCCACTCGCCCTCGTCCCGTAGAAAAATTGTCTTCCATTGGTCCCTGGTGCCAAAAAGGTTGGGGACCACTGCTACAGTGAGCTATGATAGTGCCACTGCACTCCAGCTCCAACCTGGGCAACAGAGCAAGACCCCATCGCTAAAAAAAAATTTTTAAGTTAACAATCTGGGCCAATATTTTTCAAACTTTTTTACTACATTTTACTTCACACATTTTAAGACGTACAAAATCTATTTTGCATCATAATCTCATACACACACAACTGAAACAAATTTCATGAAACAATACTTACCTTTACTATGTGAACACACAGAAAATTTCTATTCCATTTAAAAAAAAATTACAGGTGCCATCCACTAACTTGATTTCATAACCCAATAAGAGGATAGAACCCATAGTTTCAGTGACATTAAACTAGTCCAAACCTCCCATTCACTTATGAAGAAACTGTAACTCGGTAGTAAGTTTCCCAGCCACTCGAAGTTTGTCCATAAAATTAAACTCACATCTAAGTCTCAGACTTAGACGTGAGTTTCCGTCTTCTTTCCGTTAAAGACCTTCGCTGCCCAGTCACAATTACACCCCGTGCCCAAACACAGCTCTACAATACCATCACCAATCACTGATCCTATACTCTTCTCCAAGTCAGCCCCTCAAGGTCACTGCTCCTTGATCAGAGTCCCCTTGCAGCCCCTGCTTCATAGTTTCTTAGGTCACAGTTGCCCCACAGTCACCATCCATCGATCAGAGTCTCCTCGGAGTCACTGCTCCTCGGTCACAGTCCCTTGCGATCACTGCCTCATACTTCTTCGATCAGAGTCACGCCAGAGCCTCTGTCTCGTGCTCTCCGAGGTCAGAGTCCTTCATATTCACTGCTCTTGGGTCGCAGACCCTTTGCAAGCAGCTACAGCTCGGTCACAGTCCCCTCGGTCACAGTCGCCTCTCAGCCCTTGCCTCACACTCCCCTCGCTGTCACTGACCCATTCTTCCTTCAGTTTCCTCGCCGTCCCAGTCCCACAGTTTCTCCTCTCAAACAGAGCTACAGGGATATGCACACATTGGGCTCTCACCTGCAACTCACCCTCCCTCGACCCCAATTCCTTAGGATTTCTGCCGGCGCCGCGTCACTGACTAGGGAAGTTAAGGAGGTTGCGGGGAGACGCCCGGGAAGGCAGCTGACGGAACAGCAGCCAGGAAGTCCCGCCTCCAGCCCGCCCTCTTGCCAATCCGACCACGACTTCTTCCCCGAAAACCACGACCCCTGACACAGTAGTTCCGCCTCCATAGAGGCCTCCAGGGATGCAGGGACAGAGCAGAAACACTGGAGACTGGAGACGGAATCCCGAAGGGTCAGTCTCCACCCGGAACCAGAGAACGCAGTGAAGACGCCTCCTCGTAGTGGGATACAGATGTGAACTGTCTCCAGTGCTGGCTGATAGTCCATCAGGAAGCGTTACCCGGCGGCTCCCCCTTGGCCCAGATCTGGGCCATGTCTCGCGCAGACAGACCTGTGGTGGTCCTTCCCACTGTACGCCTCAGCGCCTGGCGCAGCGCCGGACGCTCGCACCGCATTCACAGAGCAGAGGCCCCGACGCCGCGTGGGCTACTGCATCACCACGGCGCTAGATTTTACGGGGAATTCGCGTCCGCCAACCAAGTCCGGTGAAAATCTGTGGCTGACCCAGCCCTCTTTCTCCCTGTTATTTTTGACCCAGGTTGGTTCATAAAAAAATGAATCAAATGAGAGATAGTTGAGCAGGAGTGGATTCCAGGGAGGGCACTGGTAAGTAAATCACGTGTAGCAGGGTGGATGGTGAGGAGAAACGTTTTCTGTTGCTAAAGTGAACCTTTGGAAGGTTTTTGATTCTGTAGGTGTTAAGGCAAGTGGGTAACACAAGGTTATGGAAAAAGAATGCACAAGAACTTTTTAATGTATTCACTTTTTTTTTTTTTAACTTGAAAGTGGCTAAGAAGAAAGATACATAAACTTCTACACCTGCTGAAGAGCCTCCATAGGGGAAAAAAGGATTTAAGATTGAATTTCAAATAGGTTTTTGAACACGGCTGATAGACTGAGGTACCCCAAATAAGGACAGCTAGCTGAGGAAAACACCAGGGCCTCTAGGAGAACATCCTACAAAGAGAAGTGTGGATAGTAACCAACATAAGAATCTCAGAAAGTCTTAAAGGTGGGCTAATTTCGTATACAGCTTGGAACCTCAGACCCTGACACTATACTGTAGAAAATGGATGTGTGTTTAAAATAATAAGCTATGTTAGGCACAGGATGGCAAATGCTTAACAAAAACACTGAGAGAGATAAAGGCAACAATTGAAAACACAGGAAAAAGCTTTATGCACAAATAAATTCATCTCTATTTTTATAATAGTGAAAAATTAGAAATAAGCAGTCCCTCAATAAGGAAATAGCAAAAATAACAATGGTAGGCTGGGCGAGGTGGCTCATGCCTGTAATCCTAGCACTCTGGGAGGCCAAGGTGGGCGGATTGCTCGAGGTCAGGAGTTCAAAACCAGGCTGAGCAAGAGCGAGACCCCCTCTCTACTATAAACAGAAACAAATTAATTGGCCAACTAATATATATATATATATAAATATAAATAAATTAGCCAGGCATGGTGGCTCATGCCTGTAGTCCCAGCTACTCGGGAGGCTGAGGCAGCAGGATTGCTTGAGCCCAGGAGTTTGAGGTTGCAGTGAGCTAGGCTGACGCCATGGCACTCGCTCTAGCTTGGGCAACAGAGTGAGACTCTGTCTCAAAAATAAATAAATAAATAAAATAACAATGGTATAATCTAATGGAATAAATGCAGCTATTAAATTATGCTTCTGAAAATCATAATGCAAATAAAATGACATAAAAGCTCATAACATGAGAAAGTGAAAAATCAGGGTACAAAATTGTACACATGATTTTTTAAAACATTGCAAATAAAAAAAAACACTGGGAGTTTGAGGTTGCAGTGAGCTATGACGATGCCACTACACTCTCCCAGGGTGACAGAGACTCTGCCTCAAAAAAAAATACTGGCCAGGCATGGTGGCTCATGCCTGTAATCCTAGCACTCTGGGAGGCTGAGGCAGGAGGATTGCTCAAGGTCAGGAGTTCAAGACTAGCCTGAGCAAGACCCCATCTCTACTAAAAATAGAAAGAAATTAATTGGCCAACTAAAAATATATAGAAAAAGTTAGCCGGGCATGCACTAGCATGCCTGTAGTCCCAGCTACTCAGGAGGCTGAGGCAGAAGGATTGCTTGAGCGCAGGAGTTTGAGGTTGCTGTGAGCTAGGCTGACACCATGGCACTCTAGCCCAGGCAACAGAGTGAGACTCTGTCCCTCCCTCCCCTTCCCCCCCAAAAACAAAACACTAGTAGTAAATATGCAAAATATTTACAGTTGATTATGTCTGAACAATTGAAACAGATTTTTCCTACTTTTCTTCTCTGTTTTCCAAATGTAATGAGAACATAAAAAAAATCAAAACTTTAAAAATATAACCCCTAAAGATATAAACTATTATGTACCCATAATAATTTTAAAAATAAATTAAAATATATATGTATATATAAAGGCCTAAAACACAACAGATTCAGTTGCCAAACTGCCAACTTATCTTTATTTTGTCAAGATATTTAACAATATAAAAAAGTTCAGATATCTTCATGGTCAGATCTGTTCCCAGCTTTTCAAAAAAATTCAATAGTAGAAACAGCCAAATGCCGCTACAACACAGAATAAACTGTCCTAAAAAATAAAACAGAACACATACACACACAAAATCCAGAATGTTAGTACTAATAAGGGAATAAAGTCAGCACACCATCCCAAGTCTTTGCCAATTATCAATTATGAAGACTTTTCCCTTCTTCAAGCATAAGGATTTCCAGAGTATAACTATAAAGTTGCTTGCCTGAGAATAATTACAAAATTGCTTGTAATAGGTTAGGATGGGTAAAGATTTAGATTTTCTCAATGTAAAAATAAAATGTGAACTAGTGAACTTTAGGTAATGCATATTCATAAAATAATTATTCCCACATTTCCTGATTTATCAGAGAATAAAATATGAAACATTTTGCATTTCTTGGAGTAAATGCATTACCCAACCCAAGAAACTATATTATAATCTAAGCTATATTAAACTAAACTTTATCACTGATAATAGGAACAATAGCACCTTGTCATAAATTCTGAATAAGGGAAATGGTCTCTGAGTGTTTATTCTTTTTCTTTTGTTTTTTACTTTGCTGGCAAAGGATGAGTGTTTATTCTTAATTGACAAAATTTATTTGTCCATATTTTAGCTCAGAATCTAAAAATGCTTTCCAGAGCCCAGTTAAACTTGTTAAAACACTTTTTAGATACTTATTACAGGCATTCCACCTGCCTCAACAACTCCTTAACCACCAGCCTCATCTCCAGACTGGTATTGATGGAAGAAAAACAATTTGAACACAAGTACCTGATTATTACCAAAAGCAAAATGCTTTGGTTTAGCCTAGCTCCCTGGCTCCTTGGGTGGATAACTCTGAGCTGTGTTCTAAAACAATGCTATCTGTGGTGAAGGACCTGTTTTTGTTTTTGTTTTAATTTCCAGTTCCTCATGGAATATTTTTGTAAAATATAACAAAAATAACTCAAAAATGAAAAGAAAAAAGCACATACAAAATACGGCCCAAACTTTTTATAATATTGAGGGACATAAAATTACTTTGTCAAATTGCTGTAAGTACTCCACGTATGTACTTATCTCATCATGGACGTGTTAACAAATAGGTCACAGACTGGCACTCACCTGGGGACCCCACTTTGAGTGGCACTGTTCTACCTAGAGTTCTCCAACAGGACTGAACTCCAGTTATCCACAGCAATTATCTGCTCAATAGCATATGCTTTTCCCTCCTCTCCTGGTTCCTCATCCTCAACTAATGCTTCCTGGGATCTTCTCCCAAATAAACAAAGTGCTTTAAGCTCTGAAAATGAAACCTAAATAAAAACCTAACTCAAAGACCTGGACAAAAGAAAGATACAATGGACTAAGTCAGCAACCTAAACCAGGCTCTCAAAAGTTATTTCTACCTGCCTCCTCCATCAATCCTGTGTTCTAAAACCCAAACCTGATAAAATTTATTAAATAACTGTAATAAAGTTTTTAATTACATTTATTCATTTGAGTATGACTGGCCCCCATTGAATCATAAGCTCTCTACAGGGAGAAACCATGCCTGTCTTACTCATCATTTTATCCCTAAGGCCCTTGAGTACAGAAGCTGGCACATAATAGGAGCTCAGAACTATTTGCTAAGTGAATGAATTATACCATATAAGGACTCAGGAAAAACTGCATTTTTAACTCCAAGAAGCAAAAAAAACTATCACCTCATCTTGACTCTTCCCCCAAAGAGAGCTGATAAATGAAGATTCACATAGTAATTCTCACTGCCCAGCCCCTGATCCTAGGGTAGCTGAGCATAAAATAAAACTTTGTTAGGAACATAGTATTTTAGAGCTAAGAGGTACATTAAAATCATCTACAGGAGCAGCTTCAAAACCTGGCATTCAACAGGATGCCATATGGGGAACTTTTAAAAAATTCAGATTCACTGATCCAACTATTTGATCAGGATCTACCTGAGTAGGGCCCCAGCATCTATAATTTAAACAAGTTCCCCATAATACTCTTAGGCCACCACAGCCAGTTTTTGGGAAAATCTATTAGAGCTTCCTAATGTTACTGATACAATGTGAAAAAAATCCAATGACTTACCTAAAGTCATTCAATTAGAAAGTGACAGAGCCAAAAATGGAAACCCTTTTTCCTAATTTACTAATCCAGTTTCTTTATTATATTTTTTTAAATTAGTAGAGATGAGGTCTTGCTCTTGCTCAGGCTGGTCTCGAACTCCTGAACTCAAGCGATCCTCCTGCCTCGGCCCCACAGAGTGCTAGGATTATAGGCGTGAACCATTGTGCCTGACCTCAATCCAATTTCTGTTCTACTCCATTCTACTTGAACTCTGATTCTACTAATCCATAACCTGGGAGTATATGAGTAGAGGATAGGACTCTTTCTGGAGCAAGTATAAAATAACAACATGTGATTAAAATATAAAAAATTTGTGCCGATGACTTACCAATGTTTAAATGTAACTTCTTTTTCATTTAGTTTTGAGAAATGGCTTTAAGATAAAGTAATTAATTTTATTACGAAAAGAAAAATCACCTTTGCTCATGGAATCACCACCATCCAATTTCTTTTGCAGCTTGGCAAAGTGTGATTTGTTCAAATGAACAAATAAGTAATTAAAAGTTTTAGTTATCAATTATTACTTTAATAAGGTTTATAAAGATTGGGTTTTAGAACATAGTAATTTATGGAGGAGGTGACTAAAAATAAGTTTTAAATAATAATGGTAAATAATAATATGCTATTCCCAAATTCAAACCTGTGAAGAGTTATATCATCTGTAAACATACAAGTTCCTTGCCTATAAGCAGCACACTAGATTTCTGCTTTAGTAACAAAAAATTAATAGTAAAATAATCTCATCCAAAAGAAGTCCAAGACAAATGTTTAAAAACTAGTGTGCTTAACGTCTTACTAAATATTAAGTAATTTGATACAGAATGCCCACATATCCTAAGAAAGGAAAAAAAGGTTTCCAAATAGACTTACATTCATGAAAACATCATGAGTGTAGTTGTCAGTGTCAGCATCCCAGAAACATCGAGCAGCCATGCTAAAAAGTCAATGAAGTCAATGAAGAATTATCAACAAAATAACAAGGATCTGAACTACAGATACCTACCATGAGCAAAAGAATTCCTCAATACATTCCTATAGATCTGTGCTTCCAAACCTTTTCACAGGTTGGCACACAGAGAAAATCATATTGGTACAGCAGAGTAACTTGGTAAAATTGGAGAGACTAGAGTCATACATGAAGCTTCTTTTTTTTTTTTTTTTTTTTTTTGAGACAGAGTCTTGCTTTGTTGTCCAGGCTGGAGTGAGTGCCGTGGTGTCAGCCTAGCTCACAGCAACCTCAATCTCCTGGGCTCAAGCGATCCTACTGCCTCAGCCTCCCAAGTAGCTAGGACTACAGGCATGTGCCACCATGCCTGGATAATTTTTATATATATATATATATATCAGTTGGCCAATTAATTTCTTTCTATTTATAGTAGAGACGGGGTCTCGCTCTTGCTCAGGCTGGTTTTGAACTCCTCGAGCAATCTGCCCGCCTCGGCCTCCCAGAGAGCTAGGATTACAGGCGTGAGCAACCGCGTGCCCAGCCATAAATGAAGCTTCTTATAGGTGACCAGCCCAGGGACTCTAACAGCCTCATATCCTGACTGGCTGCCTGACACCTGCAGGGATCAATACCTTGAAGTCTTTGGTACTCTGAGTGGAAAGTTCTGAATAGAATACTTCAGCTAAGATATTTGTGTGTGACTTTTAATGAGCTCAATTCCTCTACACTATTAGGAGGAGGAAAAGATGGAAAGGGCCCAACAAATTATTTAGTCCAGGCTGATAATTTTATAGATTCCTAGAAAAGAAAGGAACAAACTCTAGACTAGAATTCAGTCTTCTAAATCCCGTATTATCTCTACAGGATGCTTGCTACCTCTAAATTCTCAAATTGGCCATGCTCTTCTCTCCAATTCTTGGGTAAGAAGAAAATATTAAAAATTTCAGGCCGGGCACGGTGGCTCACGCCTGTAATCCTAGCACTCTGGGAGGCCGAGGCAGGCTGATTGCTAGAGGTCAGGAGTTCGAAATCAGCCTGAGCAAGAGCGAGACCGTCTCTACTATAAATAGAAAGAAATTAACTGGCCAACTAATATATATATATAGAAAAAATTAGTCGGGCATGGTGGTGCATGCCTGTAGTCCCAGCTACTTGGGAGGCTGAGGCAGGATTGCTTGAGCCCAAGAGTTTGAGGTTGTGGTGAGCTAGACTGACACCATGGCACTCACTCTAACCTGGGCAACAAAGCGAGACTCTGTCTCAAAAAAAAAATTTTTTTTTTCAAAATAAAAGTCAATTAAAAAGTTGAAATAGGCCGGGTGCGGTAGCTCATGCCTGTCATCCTAGCACTCTGGGAGGCCGAGGCAGGAGGATCGCTCAAGGTCAGAAGTTCAAGACCAGCCTGAGTAAGAGTGAGACCATGTCTCTACTAAAAGAGAAAGAAGTTATCTGTACAAATAAAAACATATATAGAAAAAATTAGCCGGGCATGGTGGTACATGCCTGTAGTCCCATCTACTCAGGAGGCTGAGGCAGAAGGATTGCTTGAGCCCAGGAGTTTGAGGTTTCTGTGAGCTAGGCTGACACCACGGCACTCACTCTAGCCTGTGCAACAAAGCAAGACTGTGTCACACACACACACAAAAAAAGTGGAAACAATTTAAATGTCTACTAGTACTGGATTGGTAAATAAAATTATGATATTTCCTGGCAACAAAATTCTATGCAGCCATTAAACTGTTAAAGAAATATTTTGCAAGCCAGGCACAGGGGCGCATACCTGTAGCCCAGCTACTCGGAAGGCTGAGGTGGGGCATAGCTAGAGCCCAGGAGTTTGAGGCTGTAGTGCACTATAATTGCACCTGTCAAGAGCCATGATACTCCAGCCTGGGCAACATAGCAAAACCTCATTTCTTAAAAAAAAAAAAAAAAAAAAAAGAGGCCAAGTGCCATGGCTCCTGCCTGTAATTCCTGCACTTTGGGAGGCCAAAATGGGAGCATTGCTTGAGACCAGAAGTTCAAGACCAGCCTGGGCAACAAAAGGAGATCTCGTCTCTATAAAAAAGAAAAGGAAAAAAATGACAAATGTTTTACATTTTTATTAAACATATGGACATGATCATTAACATTTACTGAGTGTTTACTTTGTGCCAGGCACTAGTCTAAGTGCTTTTACATTTATTAACTCACTTAATTCTAAGAGGTAGGTACTGCTATTATACCCATTTAATAAATGTGGAAACTGAAGGTCAGAGAAATTGAGTAAAGTACTCAATTTTAGTTATTATTACTTTAATAAGGATTATCAAGATTGCGTTTTGGAACATAGTGATTTATGGAGAAGGTGACTAAAAATAACCAAGTAGCCTAGTAAGTGTCACAACTAGTAAGTGACAAAGCTTGGTTTTGAACCCAGGCAGTTCAGAACCCATGCTTTTAGAGAAAGACATACCATACTATATTGGTCCATTTTTGCATATTATTTTTTTTTAAGTTTTACATAGAGCTTCCCTCATCCTAGTATTTTACATATTCTTAAATCAAAAAAGCTCTATCTATGTAATCCTAGCACTCTGGAAGGCCGAGGCGGGCAGATTGCTCAAGGTCAGGAGTTTAAAACTAGCCTGAGCAAGAGCGAGACCCATCTCTACTATAAATAGAAAGAAATTAATTGGCCAACTAATATATATAGAAAAAATTAGCCGGGCATGGTGGCGCATGCCTGTAGTCCCAGCTACTTGGGAGGCTGAGGCAGCAGGATTGCTTGAGCCCAGGAGTTTTGAGGTTGCAGTGAGCTAGGCTGACACCACGGCACTCACTCTAGCCTGGGCAACAAAGTGAGACTGTCTCAAAAAAAAAAAAAAAAAAGTTCTATCTATTTCCACACTGCAACAATAATAATAAGAAGTAAAATTAATCTACTTAATTGGTTAATCAGCATGTATTTATTTAACAATTACCATATGCCTAGAAAGATTAAAATCTGGCCATATTCTCAAACAATTCCCAATTACATAACAAAATTAACACATTTCAAAAGAATAAGATAATGTACACTTGGTGCTAATTTATAAATTATTGGGATTAAAAGAGTTTGTAAAGTCTATCTAGTTTACATATCCAACTTATGCAATATGTGAATTAAATCCATAGAAGTGCTACAGAGAATTTAGAGAGGAAAAAAAGCCAAAGGCTTTATGAAGGAAGTGGTACTTAAACTGAATAGAACCAAGTGAAGACACAAATATCAAAATTTATTTAACAAACATCTGCTGAGTACCTATTATATATCAGGCAAAATACTAGGTGCAAACGATACAAAGATGCCTAAAACACAATCCTTACCTTCAAATTGTGGTCTCTTTACACCATTTCCCAATAAAAGGAACCAGGGCTCCTTAGAGAAATGGCCAATTCCAGGTCTGGGGATGGAAATGTACAAGATAAACCTGGGACATGTGAATCATGCCCAAAACCTGGGCCACACCAGGAATAATGCTATATATAGATATATATGTATGTGTGTGTGTATATATATAACATATAGAAAATACATATTATATATATAAAATACACAATATACATACACACACACAAGTGTGTCAAAAGAACTTATTAATAGAAGAGATTTGACAGAAGTGATACACAATTGAACTTAGCCAAAAGGCCAAGAAGCAATGATAGAACAGTTTGTGGCAGACTAATGCTCCCACCAAGATCAATAAGAAAAGCTGGATAAAATGAATCAGAGAGCTACTACAGCAAACAGGTCTAGAGGAGCCAAAATTCCAGAAAGGGGAACTCCAGTAGGTAAGCTGATATTCTGCAGCAGATTTTTCCCTAGGGCATTTGCCAATTTTTTTTTTTTTTTTTTTTCTTTTACAAGTTGTTCTCTTTAGGGTAATTTTTTCATTATTTTTTTTTTTTTTTTTTTGAGACAGAGTCTCGCTTTGTTGCCCAGGCTAGAGTGAGTGCCATGGCGTCAGCCTAGCTCACAGCAACCTCAAACTCCTGGGCTCGAGTGATCCTTCTGCCTCAGCCTCCCGGGTAGCTGGGACTACAGGCATGCGCCACCATGCCCGGCTAATTTTTTATATATATATCAGTTGGCCAATTAATTTCTTTCTATTTATAGTAGAGACGGGGTCTCGCTCTTGCTCAGGCTGGTTTTGAACTCCTGACCTTGAGCAATCCGCCCGCCTCGGCCTCCCAAGAGCTAGGATTACAGGCGTGAGCCACAGCGCCCGGCCTCATTTGCCAATTTTGGACACAGGGATAGAGGCTGAGAATCTGGGCTTTGCTCAAGTACAGGACCAATTATTGAGAGGAAAAGAAACCAGCAGGATTACTGGCAATCTTAACAGAACTAGAGAGATAAAATTAGAGTCTGGAGGGAATAAGATTCTTGTTAAAAAGGAGATAGTAGCACTGAGCCTATCACATGGTAGGCTGTCTTTTCAAAACATGTGCTGAATTCTGAAACTATAAGCAGAAACCTAAAAAGCTAAGTGTGCTAGGTAATAAAATGCCCCCCCCATATGTCTATGTCCTAATCTCCTGTAAATATGTTACATTACATGACAAAAAGGGCTTTGCAGATGTTTCCTTAAGGATCTTGAGATAGGGACACATTATCCTGGATTATCCAGGTGGGCCCAATGTAATCACAGGGGTTCTTACAAAAGAAAGAGGGAGGCAGGAGGGTCAGAGAGAGAGATCTGAAGATGCTATATGCTGCTGGATTTGAAAATGGAGGAAGGACTTATGAGCTAAGGAATATAGGTATCCTCTAACTGGAACAGGCAAGGGAATGGATTCTCTCCTAGAGTCTCCAGAAGAAATGCAGCCCTGCTGACACCTTGATTTTAGTTCAATGAAACCAGTTTTGGATTTCTGATCTCCAGAACTATAAAATAATATATTTGTGCTATTTTAAGCACTGGGCTTATTATGGTAACTTGTTACAGCAGCAACAGGAAACTAATGCACTAAGGAAAAAGCTTATGAAATGAAAGACAAAGTTTTATGGTGAGGAGATAAGGATTAAAAGTACCTGTTGGGGGTGGAGGGCCAATGAACATTCAAGGTTCTTGTTTGAAAGATCTTGAGGGCTACAATTAAGTAAAAAGGTATACATTCTGGAACTGGGGAAAAAGAGGGAAAAAAAAAAGAAGAAGAAGAAGAGTGAACTTAATAAGAGCCTTATCAAAAGTGCAACTCAACCCCAATTCAGCTCAGTACCTGACTGAATTAAGGTAAGCAGCCCATACTCTACCTGTACAGCAGAAGAGAGAGTTAAACCCTTTATGGAAGAAAATAATATCAGCTGGAGGTCTACAATTTTTTTTAACACAATGTCCAGGATTCAAAGTAGGCATACCTCTGTCTGTGCATAGGGACTAAAAGAGAAACAAAAAGAAAAAAAGAAAAACTAGGCATACCAAGAGAGCCATAAAAATGATTAACAAGAAAAAAAACCAATGGAAACTGACTTACATATGATCCAGACACTAGAGAAAGCAGCTAATGACTTTAAAATAAATACCACGATAAAAACGTAAAAAGAGAGGAGAGGAAAAATGGAAGCATAGATGAAAGGATAAAAATGTTCACTAGAGAATTAAAATCTACAAAAAATAATTAAATGGGAATTCTAAAACTGAAAAATATAACTGAAATTAAGAACTCATCAGATCGGTTTAACAGCAGATTAAAGGATTAGGGAACTGCAAGGTCAATACAAAAATATATAAATTGAAGCACAGAGAGGAAAAAGAAAAATTCAAAAAGAGGATAAGAGGCCAGCTGCAGTAGTTCACACCTGTAATCTTAACACTCTGGGGCTTTGAGATTACTGTGAGCTATAATAACACCATGTATTATAGCCCAGGCAACAGAGTGAGACCCTGTCTCAAAAAAAATTTAAAAAAAAGGACTGACAATATTTTAGAGGTGATAATGATATTTTATTATGTTAAAAAGGGGTATTATCTTTTAGAGATAAATACTGTTATATTCACAGATGAAATGGATGGTGACTAGAATTTCAAAATTATCCGGTGGAGGCAAGAAGAATAAGTGGTAGTATAAAAAAAAAAAACATCAGTATGTGTTAATAACTATTGAAGCTAAGTAACAGAAGTATAGGAGTTGTTTAGTACATGTACTTTTGCATATATTTGAAATATTAGATGATAAAAGTTTTTTTTTTTTTTTGAGACAGAGTCTCGCTTTGTTGCCCAGGCTAGAATGAGTGCCATGGCATCAGCCTAGCTCACAGCAACCTCAAACTCCTGGGCTCAAGCGATCCTTCTGCCTCAGCCTCCCAAGTGGCTGGGACTACAGGCATGCGCCACCATGCCCGGCTAATTTTTTCTATATATATTATTTGGCCAATTAATTTCTTTCTATTTATAGTAGAGACGGGGTCTCACTCTTGCTCAGGCTGGTTTCGAACTCCTGACCTCGAGCAATCCGCCCGCCTCGGCCTCCCAGAGAGCTAGGATTACAGGCGTGAACCACCGCGCCCGGCCGATAAAAGTTTTTATAGCAGGAAAGGGGAGGCTCTTTTACGCCATTCTTCAGAATTAGGCCTGATCACATTTAAAAAAGTCAATCATAACCAGTTTAAGGAATTTATATTTGACAGGGTTTAAAATAAAGAAACTCTGTTGAGTTTATGGAAAGAAAGTGAGGTATATTTCAGGAAGATTGGCCTGGTATATAAAATAAACTGTGGAAAAGAGAGATCAGAGTCAGGAAGTGCTGCTAAGGGGCTGCTAAGTAATCCCAGCAGCCAGACTGCAATGTAGGCAATGAGAGAGAAAAATGACTAAATAAGATAAAAGATGACTCCAAGGATTTAAGCCTGAGTCAATGGAACCTTGATAATTTTGTGAGAGACAGGGAAATTAAAATAATAAACTGATTTAAGGATGGAGAGGGAAAAGAAATCAGGAACTCTTTTAGAACATGTTGAATTCAAGATAACAAAATAATAAAGTATTTATTTCTTAGTTTCTTTGTGGTGAAGAAATCTCTTGAAGCCTTTTGGCCAAGTGGTAGAGGGCACTGTGGTAAAGAATACTGTGCTAGGAGTCAGAAGACTGGGCTCTATTAGTGACCCTGACATCAACCAGGTATATAATTTTGGGCAAATCATGCTAAACCTCAGAAGTGTCATCTATAAAATAAAGGGACTGAGGCCGGGCGCTGTGGCTCACGCCTGTAATCCTAGCTCTTGGGAGGCCGAGGCGGGCGGATTGCTCAAGGTCAGGAGTTCAAAACCAGCCTGAGCGAGACCCCGTCTCTACTATAAATAGAAAGAAATTAATTGGCCAACTGATATATATATATATAAAAAATTAGCCGGGCATGGTGGCGCATGCCTGTAGTCCCAGCTACCCGGGAGGCTGAGGCAGAAGGATCACTCGAGCCCAGGAGTTTGAGGTTGCTGTGAGCTAGGCTGACGCCACGGCACTCACTCTAGCCCGGGCAACAAAGCGAGACTCTGTCTCAAAAAAAAAAAAAAAAAAAAAAAAAAAAAAAATAAAGGGACTGAACACTAGAAAATATTTATAATGCCTCTCAGATCTAACATTCTATAGTAAAAATTCTTGGTAATAATATCTACAAGGTATTTTTAAATTCATTCAACAAATATTTTAGTATGTTCTTACAAAATACTGTACTGGGCACTGTTTACAAAGGGAAATGGACGATTAACACTTGAGCACAGGAAACAACAGGAAAGACAGATTTTGCACTCACCAACAGAGGAATGATAGTTCAAGGTCATGGGAATGAATGAACTCACTGAAAAAGTACGGAGACAGGCAGAGGAACAAGAACCCGGCCTTAAAGAAAGCTCACAGCTAAGGATGCAGGGGAGAAAGAGAAGCCAGTGAAAGGAAGATAATAAGCAGTCGGAAAAACAAGTTAGTTAACTGACATCAGGGCCAAAAAAACCAGAGTGAATTTTAAGAAACAGATGCCACGGTCAAGAACAAGAGCTAAAAAACGGCTATTAGATTTGCAAACAACTCTAAAGAAATTGATTTAGGGCCAGGTGCGGTGGCTCAAGCCACCTGTAATCCTAGCACTCTGGGAGGTTGAGGCAGGTGGATCGCTTAAGGTCAGGAGTTCGAGACCAGCCTGAGCAAGAGCAAGTCCCTGTCTGTCTCTACTAAAAAAAAAAAGAAATTAGCTGGACAACTAAAAACATATATATATTTAAAAAAATTAGCCGGGCATGGTAGCACATGCCTGTAGTCCCAGCTACTCGAGAGGCTGAGGCAGAAGGATTACTTGAGCCCAGGGGTTTGAGGTTGCTGTGAGCTAGGCTGACACCATGGCACTCTAGCCCAGGCAACATAAAAAAAAGAAAGAAAGAAATTGATTTAGGAGAGTGAAAGGACCAAAGCCTGGGCAACAAGGAATTCAGGAAGAAACATATATACATAATCCCACATTTGTCTGTGGAAGAATATATACATAAACCCTATCAGACTTATCAGCCTTTAGACACTATGAAAACTGAGTTATCCCAGGGAACTCACCAGACTGTAAACCTTACTATTCAGTACCAGGATCTCTTCAGTTCACAGCTGGATTTTGGTATACAGTCCTGTACTCTTACTCTTGCAAAGACATGCCTTACTGAATTGTCAAGAGGACGAATATCTCATTAGAAACACAACTGAATAAAAACAGGAAGGAAAAACCAACTACTCACAATACTCCTTCACCTCTTTGTTCTCCAATCACTACTTGCACCACCATTTTATATCGGTCAAATCCCATTTCTAGAAAGAAAAAATAAGAAAGTTATCTATAAACAAACATGTAGTAAAATTACCTATTAAGGGCAAATTTGCCTAGAAATGGAGATAAGTATTCAATCCACAAGTACTTAATAAGTATGACTGTAAGCTTGAGAGTCAGAGAGACATGAAGACAGATTCTAATAGTAAACTTACCTAGTGTATAAATTTAGGCAAGTTATTTAACTTTTCAGTTAAAGTTTCCCTCATCTGTTAAATGAGAATATCATTATCTACCTCCGGGGCTTGTTGTAAGGTTAGATAAGATATAGTAATACATAAAACATCTAGAACAATGCTGATACATAGTAGTCTCTCAATCAACCTTAGCTTCCTTCCTTTTTCCCCTACTCTAAGTAAGGAACTGAGCTAGGGCCTCAAGATACAGAGATAAGTAAGATACCCCTCTTGTCTTAAAGAACTGATAGTAGTAAAGAACTCAAAGGCAAACAAAAATGAGATGAAAATGCAATATATTTATTCAAAGAGTGTCATGAACAAGGTACATCAGGTGCACAGAGCTGGGGACTCCTCCCTTTGTCTGGGCAGTGGTAAGCGATGATGGGAAAAGAATTCTTGGAGGACGTGATAGATAAATGAGCTGTGTCTTCAAGGATAAGTGAGAATTCACCAGGTCACATATGTCTTTCCATTCCATAAAGAGGGAATAGCATGTGTAAAAGCATGAGAGCATGGGATCTTTAGGAATGTGTAAGCTGTTCAGTAAGGTAGAAAAGAAAAAATTATATAAGATTCCAGAGTATACTGAGGTGACCCAGCACGACTCAGCTGCTTGCCCCAGAAGCCACACTGGTAAGGCAGCAAAATCCTGAAAATTCTCACTAAAAACAAATCTGGAGAGAAGAAAGATGAATAGACATCTTTATCTTCCTACTTTTCTGAGCAGGGAATAAGGGAATAGTGGAAAGAGTAAAAAAAAAAACTAAATGGGCAAAGTTAAAACAGAACCAATTTTCCTTGATGAAAGTAAAGGTTCCAGGATTATATAGTAAATTGGGCAAACAATCTGAAGGCTACAGGTAACCTCCCATGTAGAATATGAACTCTACTTTAGGATATTTAACAAAATCTTAGAAGACAGAGTCCAAGTAATTTTTTTTTTTTTTGGAACACCATTACCAGGTGACCAAGTTATTATTTTTAATTTTATTTCACCTGCTATCCAACAATCCAAGTTTTTTTTCTTTCTTTTGAGACAGAGTCTCACTCTGTTGCCCGGGCTACAGTGCCGTGGCATCAGCCTAGCTCACAGCAACCTCAAACTCCTGGGCTCAAGGGATCCTACTGCCTCAGCCTCCTGAGTAGCTGGGACTACAGGCATGCGCCACCATGTCTGGCTAATTTTTTACATATATATATTTTTCAGTTGTCCAGCTAATTTCTATTTATTTTTTTAGTAGAGACAGGGTCTCGCTCTTGCTTAGGCTGCTTTTGAACTCCTGAGCTCAAACGATCCACCCACCTCGGCCTCCCAGAATGCTAGGATTACAGGCATGAGCCACCATCCCTGGCCAATCCAAGTTATTTTTAAAAAAACACTGCACTCAGCTCAGCTTCTTCCTTTAATCAATCCCTAATACTACAGAAATGTGGCTAGAATATTAAATACCCAGCCCTGAGGGAAAAATAAAATAGTATCAAATATGGTGGGAGGAAAACTTAAAAAAATATATCACCCACACCATATCAGAGCAATTATGATATATGGGCAGAGCAAGATATAAAGAAGTTGAATGGAAATATGCAAAGATGCAATAGTGAAAACAAACAAAAGAGTAACAAGGAAGAAAGAAACATCCTATGTAAAAGACAAAAAATTCAACCTAATACAAATCAAGGAACAAAGCACAATTCTTCACAATTGATTCATGATACAGAATAATATAAGCTTATAAATTAAATAAGAATTCAATCAGGTTATAAACCAATAGAAAGAGATTACAAGGAAGATTACAGCCTTAGGAAACAAAATGAATACCCACACATTATCACTGTGTAACTAATAAATTCAAAATGGCAAGAGACAGGACACAAATGAAAAGTGAACTCCTGGCTTAAAGTCATAAGTAAATGTCAATAAGGAAGAAATTATTGCAGAGAAAAGCTGATAGATACTGAAGACAAAGATGATTCAACATAACAATATTTGGTGTCCTAAAGAGAATCTAACAAATGTAAAAGGACATGTATTCAAAAATATAAGAAAATTTCTCTGATACGGAGAAAAAAATCTACAGATTGAAAGCAATAAAATGCTGAATACCATGCCAGACCCTAGAAAAGCTACTAAGCATATAGGGTTAAAGTTAGGATTCTTTCAACAGAGAACATCATATTTCTCCACAGTTAACATTCAATGCCAGAAGACAATGAAGCAAAGTATGTAAGATTCAAGAAAATAAATTATTGGCCGGGCGTGGTGGCTCACGCCTGTAATCCTAGCACTCTGGGAAGCCAAGGCAGGCGGACTGCTTGAGGTCAGGAGTTCAAAACCAGCCTTAGCAAGAGCGAGACCCCGTCTCTACTATAAATAGAAATTAATTGGCCAACTAATATATATAGAAAAAAAATTAGCCAGGCATGATGGCACATGCCTGTAGTCCCAGCTACTCAGGAGGCTGAGGCAGCAAGATTGCTTGAGCCCAGGAGTTTGAGGTTGCTGTTAGCTAGGCTGACACCACGGCACTCACTCTAGCCTGGGCAACAAAGCAAGACTCTGTCTCAAAAAAAAAAAAAAGAAAGAAAAGAAATTATTATCTCAAAAATATTACATTCATCAAAAGTATATTCTACTTTAAAGGCAAAAGGCATACATTCTCAAACACAAAAGAACCCAGGGAATACAGCATTTATGAGTCCTTCCTAAAAGAAACTTGCAACAAAATCTCATCATATAAGGTTGGACCAAAATAAAGAACTCAGCAATGGAAACAATATGGTAAAAGAACTAAATAATGGGCAACAATCCTTTAAGTATAGAATGAATATTATATGACTAACAGAAATAGGTCTACTGTATCCCATTATTATTATTTATATATATATATATATATACACACACACAGAAAAGAGGTCTGCTATGATAGTCATCTAATATTAATGATTATTTGTGGGTAGTAGCATTTGGGGTGGTTTTTCTATTAAAAATTATTTTTCCAGTGTCTAAATTTTTATAATGAGTTTGTATCTTTTTAATAATAATTTTAACAGTGAGTTTTCATCAAAAAGTTTAAATATTAAAATGCTAATATACTAACAGTTAATTCTGGGTGATGGAAATACATGATTGCTATTTTCTTCTTTATACTTTTTGATATTATTTCATTTCTAAAAGTTAAAACAAATTCCAAACAAAAAATATACCAAAATATTAAATAGTAACTAGTTTTGCATGATATAATTTTAGATAATTAAACTTTATGCATACTTTCATATATTTCCAGGTTTATTACAATAAGCATGTATTATTACTTTTACAAAGACATTCCTTCCCTCCAAAAACTAGTATCTTTAAAAAAAGGCAGATAGAAATATAGAACTTTTCAGATGGTATAGTTTTTTTTCTAGAGACATGGTCTTGCTCTGTGGCCCAGGCTGGAGTACAGTGGCATGATCATAGCTCACTGCATCCTTGAACTCTTGGGCTCAAGTGATCCTCCACCTTAGTCTCTTGAGTAGCTAGGGCCACACCCAGCTAATTTTTTTTGTTTTTTGTAGAGACAGGTCTTACTGTGGTGCCCAGGCTGGTTTCCAACTCCTGGCCTCAAGCCATCATCCTACCTTGTCCTCCCAAAGCTCTAGGATTACAGGTATGAGTCACTGCGCCCAGCCCGTACAGCATTATTAACAAGAGAGAGAGATAGGCAGACAAAGAGAACAGGGCAGGAAAAGCATAAAGTATGCTCTGCAGATGTAGTTTGGTAGGAATGGAGTTGAATAAGGTAAATAGTTAAGGATTCAGCTAGAGAGATGGACTGAGGACAGACTGTGAGGGTACTGTAAGGAACTGATAGCTTGGTGGAAAAAACCACCAAGAATTATGGGGGAAGGTGCCCCTGTACTTTTGACCTTTCTGAATAGTCAAATTTCTTGAACAGTAGTTCCCTACAATGTTTTATTTCACATTCTTACTCTTTCCCACCATCTGTAAAAAACTTACATGAGTAAAAGGCACCAAATAATTATGGAAGATTAGACACTAAAGAGAAATTTGTCTTTAATAAAATCCACAGCTTAAGTTTCTTATTTAAAGAGAAGGTTGGGGACAAGAGGGTAAATCTAAATGCTTGAAGGGAATAAGTCATTTCCAGTTATCACCATGATTACCTTTTAATTTATCTTTAATGTTTTCCGATAGATGTTTTGTGAGCTGAGGCGTTTCTTCTGGAGAATATTCAGCATTTGCAAGTTCCTCCTTGAGCACAGCATGAATACACTCTTTAACAACAGAGGGTCTGAACCTAAATGAAACAATTTTAGAACATCTCATTGGTAACTCCAAAACCCCAACACTTCAACTTCCCCCAGCTTTTCTTCATTAGTAGCGTTTAATCCTTCTTTTTCATATTTTTATTATAAAAACCATATAAAAAATTAAGGAGATAAATCATATTCCAAATCTATATGTACAGCCTAGACCTCTGCTGAACTTCAGATCAGACTACAGGCATGAGTCACTGCACCAGCCTGTACAACATTATTAACAAGAGAGAGACAGAGACAAAGAGAACAGGTAGGAAAAGCACAAAGTATGCTCTATAGATGTAGTTTGGCAGGAATAGAGAGTTGAGTAAGGTAAATAGTTATGTATTATTACTTTTACAAATATATTCCATTTGGATGGTTAATAGGAAACTGAAATTTAATGCATCCAACATTGAGATTCTGATATTTTCCTCTCCCAAACTAGGTCCTCCTATAGTCTTCCCCATCACAGTCTCGCAGCTTACATCCATTCATAAGCAAATCTTATCTCTTCTACCTTCAAAATAATATAAAATTTAATCACTCTCACCGCCCTACCACAACCATCTTTCTCCAAGATACCATTACCTCTTGCCTGGATTACAAGGGCCTAATAAGCCTCTGTCTGCCTGTGTTCCTACATCCTGTTCTCATTCGGTAACTGGACTAATTGTGTTCAAATATATGTCCGATCATGCCACTCTATTCAAAGTACCCCAAATATATCCCACCTCACTCAAGAGTAAAGACCAGCATCCTCACTGTGACTTGTTAAGATCCCATATGATCTACACCACCAAACTCTCAGACCTTGTTTTCTATTTTCCCCCTAGTTCTACACTCAGACCACACTGGCTTTCCCTAGTCTTTGACCACCCCAAGCATGCAAATGTTAGTGCTTCTGCACTTGCTGTTCTCTCTGCCTGAATTTCAATTCCTTCCTTCCTATATAGGTTTGGCTACCTCCCTCACTTCTTTGTCTTTATTCAGAAGTCACCTTTCCTAGGCATACACTCTAAAACACCCTCCTACCACATCACTCCATAACGCCCTTCCTGGCACTTGTTATTATACTATCTTACACACTATATACTTCACTCATGTATTTCTCTTGTTCAGTTGTCCTTTAACCCTGCTAGAAGTAAGCTCCATGAGGATAAGAATTTTTGCATGTTGTGTTTGCTGTTATATCCCTATTTCCTACAACAATGTTCAGCACATAACAGACACACAATTTTTTTTGAAGGAATGGATTACTGAATAGGTTGAGATAGAGATAAGCAAAAAAGTCTCTAATTTCACTACCCTAACAATACCATTAGCATTTTGGTTGAATTTATCATATATTACAACATTCAGTTCCTCTTCTGAGCTGTATAGTCTATCAGTTGATTTGTCTATCATGTACCAGGTTACCAGAATGTTTCAAGTTTTAAGCTTGTAATGTGTTTAAATATTTATTTGGTAGTACTAATGTCCCCTCATAACTTTTCCCCCTTCTCATTACTTTTTTTAAATAAAATTTAATTGATATTTAATAAATATGGAACGCTTCACGAATTTGCGTGTCATTCTTGCGAAGGGGCCATGCTAATCTCTGTATCGTTCCAATTTTAGTATATGTGCTGCTGAAGCGAGCACCTCATTACTTTTTAACAGTATTCTCTTTGCTCTCTTGCCTACTTATTCTTAGAGTTTAATTTCAGAATCATTGCCAAATTTCCAAGTTTTAATCTGTTCAAAATATGGTCTTCCTAATAACAAATACACTATATCTGACTCTTCTTTGAAGCCTTTTCCTTTTTTTGAGAGAGAGAGTTTCACTCTGTTGTCTGGGCTAGAGTGCCGTGGAGTCAGCCTAGCTCACAGCAACTTCAAACTCCCCGGCTCAAGCAATCCTGCCTCAACCTCCAGAGTAGCTGGGACTACAGGCATGTGCCACCATGCCCGGCTAATTTTTTAATATATATTTTTAGTTGGCCAATTAGTTTCTGTTTTTAGTAGAGACGGGGTCTTGCTCTTGCTCAGGCTGGTTTCGAACTCCTGACCTTGAGCGATCCTCCAGCCTCGGCCTCCCAGTGTGTTAGGATTACAGGCGTGAGTCACTGTGCCTGGCCCCTTTAAGCCTATTCAATCCTCAGTAAAATGTTAAAAGTGTTCTTCACCAAAACACACATAACCTCACAGGATTATTCCTACATAAATTTGTTGTTAATTTTATTCAGCATTGTTTTATAACAGAAACATGGATGAATGGCATTCTGTACATTTAGAACCTTTTACCAAGATAACTGAACATACCTTTTTCTGTGTCCATTTTACCACAGGAAAACTCCTGTATGAAATTTTTATCACATCATAACCAAAGTTCCTGGTGGCCAGTACTTGCCAAGCATCAGATTCAGCATTCTGGTTTCAAACAACAGAGGGGATACCTGGGAAATCTTTTTTTTCTTGTTGACGACAAAGTTAGCGATGGATCCTACAGGGCCAGCTAACGGTCCTCTGCACAAGACTATGTGCCTTAATTCCGGCAAGGAATAGGGGTGGCGGTCTGAGGGCCTCCGGATACTACCTGGGTAGGACTTTGCTTACATACAAGTCCCGTGCCAGGAGTACGCACATTGTGGCACCCATGTGCACCGGGTAACCCTCGAATCATAGCTAAATGGCATTCGATGTAAGCCGCTTGTTTTCTGCCTCCCTATTCTATCCATCTCCTTTTCCCTGCGCGCACGTCCTAGGTTTGCCAAAGCCAACCATTCTCGCCGCGCCAGCCTACGGGGCGCGACAGCGGGGCCGCTCCTCTGCTACCCTCTGTAGCGGGAGAGGAGTCGGGACGCGGAGCACCGCGGTCCCGCTCCCAGCTCCAGCCCGGCCCGGTCCCTCCCGCCTCCCCGCCCCTCAAGGCCGACCCCGCCCCTGCGGCCCCAGCCCGACCCAGGCACGCGCCGCTTTCCCGCGTCTGGGCGCCCAGGTGAGCGCCGCCCGCCCGCCCCGCCTCTCGAGGTCGGCCCTCCGCATCCAGTCCGCTACCCGCCTTTGCTGGAAAACCGGCCGCAGAATGTAGGTGTTCTCGGCATCTCCTACGTTCTTCTCAGTCTCAGGCACCTCGTTGCCGGCAGAGGAAGATGCACCCACAGAAAGGGACGCGACGACCGACGTGGACATGACCAGCGCTTCTTGGCCTGGGCGTTATCTCGCGATGAGGGCCTGGCCGGTGCGGCTGTGGCAGGGAGCTGGGAAACCGTCCCCAGGGCAACAGGGCCGCTCTTGGCCCTCACGTGACTGCCGCGCGCTCGCCGCAGAGCGGCCCGCCCTTCCGCGCGCCTGCGCACCCGCTGCTGAGCGGACCGGGCCAAGGTGGGGCGGCTGGAACCTCGAGTGAGGTAGGTGTATGCCTGTATGATTTGCAAAACACTTTAACACGCCTTAGCTCCTATTAGCCAAGCCGCAATCTTAGAAAATATTCACGGAACCTGGCGCTCATAGAGGTTAGGTGTACTGACCAAGGGTACTCAGCTGGTGAGCAAGGGTCCTGACTCTAATCAAAGGGTCTTCAAACTGGCCCTTTGGCCATATCCAGCCTTCCTCCTGGTTTTGGTTTTGGTTTTTATTTTTTGAGGCAGGGTCTCGCAGTGTCGCGGGAGAGTGCAGTGGCGTCATCATAGCTCACTGCAACCTCCAACTCCTGGCTCCAGCGATCCTCCTGCCGCAGCCTACCAAGCAGCCCGGACGATAAGCACTGGCCACCATGCCCAGTTAATTTTTCTATTTTTAAGTAGAGACAGGGTCTCACTCTTGCTCAGGCTGGTCTAGAACTCCTGGACTCAAGCAATCCTCCTGCCTCGACCTCCTAAAGTGCTAGGATTACAGGTGTGAGCCACAGTGCCGGCCTCCTCCTGTTTTTATATAGCTGTGACCTAAGAACAGGTTTGATGTTTTTAAATTATTTAAAAAACGAAAAGAGAATAATTTGTGACACGTGAAAATTGTTAAAACCTTAGTATCCATAAATAAGGTTTTATTAGAACAAAATCATGCTCATTTACAGATTGTCTTTGGTTGTTTTTAAGCTATAGAGCCCGAATTGAGTGGTGCAACAGAGACCCTAACCCGCAAAGCCTAAAGTATGTGGTTTACTTTGGGTAGTAAGAACATTAAAAAAAATAAAATAAAATATCATGTGACCCTTTGCAGGAAAAGCTTGCAGAGCCCTGCTCTAATCTGTAACTGCCAACCTGCAGTTTCCCTAGCCAGCTTGTGGCATGTCACCCACACCTGCTACAGAGCAAAAGTCAAAAAACAGCAGACCTAGGGAGTGTTCTCTGCTTATAAGCACCAGTGCCTGATTCTGTTTTAGAAGGCTAGTATCTTGGCCTCTGCTAGCTTCAAAAACTAAGAAAAGTACATCCCCCAGTATTCATCTAGGATTCCTTTGGTAACAGCCTGTTGGTTAGGTTAACAGGCTCCAAAACTTACTTGTATGAGATGCAAAAGGGATAGTTTCCATAAAAGTACACCTTTGCAAGTTCCAGTAGAAACTGGCTATATCATAACTCACTGCAATCTCTGACCCCTGGCCTCAAGCAGTCCTTCTGCCTCTGCCTCCCAAAGCTCTGGGATTACAGGCATGAGTCACTGTACTCAGCAAAAAGTACTTTTTTGATAGTATTGCCTGGATTGGTCTCCCTGACTCCAATAAACTAACCCCAGCCTCACCTTCCCAGTCTTACCCTTCACACTGCTCCCAGAGTGGTTTTTGTTTGTCACTGCTCTGCTTGAAATCTTTTTTTTTTTTTTTTTTGGCTGCTCGAAATCTTTTAATGGCTCTTTATTGCTATCCCCATAGCATTCATACTTCTTTACTTGTAAATAAGACCCTTATGATCTGGCTGGTTTGCTGAGCCTTCCTCCTGGCACTGGCCAACAGACGGGTCTGTGTGGAAGCCACAGGCCCAGTTGCACACCCTGCACCAGCTCAGTGCTGCCTCACCATGCCTGTTAGCAGCTCCTTGGCAGCAGCACTGGCCCTGCCAGCGACTGGGGTCACACATCCACAGACTAGTCTGAACTCTACCTAGGACAGAAGTCCAAGTTTCTTAGGGACAGTGTTTAGGGACAGTGTTCTTTTATCCATGCTGTTTCACCAGCCACAAGAAATTAGGAAGCACACTTACCCTCACCTTTTATGATTCCTTCAACTATGTCTCTCTTATCCTATCCACTACAGTCAAGCAAGAAGCACAAAAAATTCTATGTGTAATTCGATTCAACAAATATTTTATTATGCCTTCTGTGTCAAGGGCTAGAGATACAAAAATGAATCAAACCCAGGCTTTGCCCTAAAGAATGAACAGATTTGGCTGGGCATGGTGGACTAAACTAGTTATTACTAAACAAAGTGCCACTTGCTGTAACAGAGTAGTAGGGGGTAATAGAGAAACAGAGGGAGGCACTGAATTATATACTTAAATTATACAGTCATGTGAAGGTATTTACCCATGAAACAGTTAAAGTATTTTAGCAAAAACTGTCATTTTTAATAGTTCTTTTACCCCTGCAATTTTCCTGAGAACAGGGCCTGCTTTTTTTCCCCCCAAAATTTAAAAATTTGAAATATTCTCAAACTTACAGAAAAGTGGCAAGTATAGTACAAAGAAGTTGTTTTTCTAAATCATTTGAGAGTACAGTTGTCCCTCAGTATCCTCAGGGGATCGGTTCCAGGACCACCTCCAACCCCACCCCTGCAGATACCAAAATATGAGGATGTTCAAGTCCCTGCTATAAAATGGTATATAGTATTTGCATATAACCTATGCACATCCTCTTGTATACTTTAAATTATCTCTAGATTACTTATCGTACCTAATACCACGTCAATGCTATGCAAATATTTGTTATACTATATTTTTAAAATTTGTATTATTGTATTGTTTTTTTCCCAAATATTTTTCATCCACGGTTGGTCGAATTTGCATATGTGGAACCCATGGATATGACGAGCCAACAGTGTCTTGCTAAGCCCATCAGCCCTGATGCTTTCATGTATTTCCTGAAAACAAGGACATTCTCCTCCTCTAAAAGACTACAACTGGTTGAAAACAGTGGCTTATGCCTGTAATCCTAGCACTTTGGGAGGCTGACACAGGAAGATTGCTTGAAGCCAAAAGTTTGAGATCAGCCTGGACAACATAGTGAGACCCCATCTCACCAAAGAAAAGACTGCAACCATTAAAATCAGGAAATTAACATTGATGCATTACTACTATCTAATACTCAGACCCACGCAGAGATCTCCAATTGCCCCAGTTGTTTCATCATAAAAGGATCCAGTACATGTGTTGCAATGAGTTGTCATAGCTCATTAGTCTCCTGAACCACATTGCTGGACATTATGTCTACGAGAAATGCCCTTTGTCCTCCAAACACCTAATCTCTAAACACCAAACTGAAGGACAACCTATTCTGAAGATGGGTTTCCCCTTCTCTAAGCAGGATTATGAACAATGAAACATCCTTTCATTCTAGGATAATATTCAAGAAGGTACACACACAAGGTAAGAGATATTAGGTTGGTGCAAAATTATTGCGGTTTCAGACCATGAATTTTAAATCATTATAACTAGTCTCAAACACATCTTTATTAATCAAAATAGGAACCATTACAATCAACACATTTTTGCCAACAAGAAAAAAGTTTGTTTATTCCGATAGTATAAAAATCTGTGCTTCGGGATTCAGCCGACTCTTGGAAAGCATTTTCTGCATCCTGCTGGTTGTGGAAGCATTTTCCCTGCAAAAGGTTGTCAAGATGCTTAAAGAAGTGGTAGTCGGTTGGTGAGAGGTCAGGTGAATATGCTGGATGAGGCAAAACTTCGTAGCACAATTTGCTCAACTTTTGAAGCATTGATTGTGCGATGTGTGGTTGGGCATTGTCATGGAGAAGAATTAGGCTATTTCTGTTGATCAATGCCTGCTGCAGGCATTGCAGTTTTTGATGCATCTCTTCCATTTGCTGAGCATATTCTCAGATGTGGTGGTTTCATCAGGATTTAGAAAGCTGTAGTGGCTCAGACCAGCAGCAGACCTCCAAATAGTAACCATGACCTTTTCTTGGTCAACTCTAGCTTTGGGAAGTGCTTTGGAGCTTCTGCTCAGTCCAGCCACTGAGCTGGCCATTGCCAGTTGTCATATAAAATCCACTTTTCATTACATGACACAGTCTGATAAAGAAATGGTTTGTTGGCCGGGCGCTGTGGCTCACGCCTGTAATCCTAGCTCTTGGGAGGCCGAGGCGGGCGGATTGCTCAAGGTCAGGAGTTCAAAACCAGCCTGAGCGAGACCCCGTCTCTACTATAAATAGAAAGAAATTAATTGGCCAACTGATATATATATAAAAAAATTAGCCGGGCATGGTGGCGCATGCCTGTAGTCCCAGCTACCCGGGAGGCTGAGGCAGAAGGATCACTGGAGCCCAGGAGTTTGAGGTTGCTGTGAGCTAGGCTGACGCCACGGCACTCACTCTAGCCCGGGCAACAAAGTGAGACTCTGTCTCAAAAAAAAAAAAAAAAAAGAAAGAAATGGTTTGTTGTTGTGTACAAGAATAGAAGATGACATTTCAAAATGACGATTTTTTGAATTTCAGTTAGCTCACGAAGCACCCACTTATCAAGCTTTTTTACCTTTCCAATTTGCTTAAAATGCCGAACAACCATAGATTGTTCGACGTTGAGTTCTTCAGCAACTTCTCATGTAGTTGTAAGAGGATCAGCTTCGATGATAGTTCTCAATTGGTCATTGTCAATTTCCAATGGCTGACCACTGTGCTCCTCATCTTCAAGGCTCTCATCTCCTTTTTAAAACTTCTTGAACCACCAGTGCACTGTATGTTCATTAGCGTTGTTGATGTTTCAAGCTGTCTTCGCTGCTTTGGACCTATTTTAAACTCATATAAGAAAATCACTCAGATTTGCTTTTTGACTAACATCATTTCCATAGTCTAAAATAAATATAAAATAAACAGCAAATAATAAGTCATTAACAAAAAAAGAAGCAAGAAATGCACATTAAAATAATGTATAACATAACCACATTTATTTAAGAATGTATTTCAGTATCAAATGGCAAATTTAAACAATGCTAAAACCACAATTACTTTTGGACCAACTGAATAGATTTTCTTCATAAAATGTTTATTGAACACCATCCTGATGAACAGATTAGCATAAGCCCCTATGCCCAACACACTGGCTAGAAGCTAGGCCAGGAGCCAGATGTAGCTTTTGTTTGAGAGGGGGAAAAAAAACAAGGTGAAAGCTTATTCTGAGTGGAAGGTGGTCCTGGGATGTAGGTAGAAGGAAGGGGATGTGGGTGCCCTCCAGACCTCCACAGAGGGCAGCTAGCAGCCAGGTATTATGGGCCACAGAGCCCATGATAGAATGGATGCCGAACTTTCTCTCCTCTCTTCTCCTCTCCCCATTGCCTCTCAAAAGTGTTTCTCCCTTTCCCTCACTTCCAGGACCCTAAACTGAATTGTGAAGAGAGAAGATAAATGAGCTGTTCCAGCAGATAAGAGCATCTCTAGCAGTCAGAGACGTTGCACCTTCACCCAGTGGGACTGCACTTCAGAGCTGGAAAAGGCTCTGTCAGACTTCACCCCCAAACTTCCATTTTTAACCTTGTGCACTTTGAGATCTAGGAATGTCAGCAGCCAACTGTAAGAGGATCCACCGCACATGTGTGGGAACAGAAGGCGAGATCAATCAGCCCCGCTGAGGCAGGGGTTGGAGACATCCTTTGAAGCCCTGTCAGGTTCTACAGTAACATAAGTGTGAGGTTCCTGAAAGGACAGAAACAAGAAAGAGTTAACTATCCACTATGAATTTTCTTACTGTGAGAGACTGATGTCTCTCATCTTGGGGTCTTGCTGACTCATGAAAATGTGGCTGAGGCCGGATGGGGCTTGTAGACTCAGTGCGTGTGTGAGTGTGCATGTATCTGTATGCACCTGCCTAGCATGTCCAAAACTAGATACAAATTATCTTTAAATTCTCCATTGATTGTATGTAGGTGTCAGTACCTTTCCCCTGCAGGAGAAGCTTCTGTATATCAGGCACATCCTAGCCATGACTCTGAAACTAAATCAGCCAACAGGGAAATGCGAGACAAACACAGGCAATGCTTCCTGGACACTGTATGCAAGAATATAGTGTGGTGTCTGGACTCAGGGACTCCCTGCCTACTCAGGAGGCTGTGCCTCATTCTGTCCCTGACAGCTCTATTTGTCCACTTTCCCCACCTTGGGCAGGCCCATTGGACCAGCAGCTCTGGAGGGGAAAGGGTGAGGTGCTATTTTAAGGGACCTGACCCTGATCCCTGGGAACAGGGGGACTGCTGTGTTCTGGAGGTTTCCAGAGGTGCCTCAGCAGCTCCTCACTGACCAGGACCAGTGCTGGGATGGAGCTAGGATCCAAGAGACTGAGGAAGGGTACAGCAGCACCTGGGACCCCCACATTCCCTTTCTGGTTTTGTCCACTCTGTGGTAACAGAGCCTGAATTCTCTAACTCATTTCTTGGACCTTCCGACTACCTCTTCTCCTACCAGTACACATCTTCCTGGTTCTTCCCGGGCTGTTTCCTTCTGCCTGCCTCATCCTCTTCCTGCTATCACATCACAGTTTCCCACCAGCATCTCCTTCATCCCAGTCTGACTCTTCTTGCCATCCAGCACCATAGCCTGACCAAAGATCCTAAAGTGGGAGGCTGGGGGGGGCCTGTGCTTTCCAGGTTCCAAGTTTGAAGCAGCTGTGGTATCACAGTTCACCTCACCAGCCTCTGTCTCTCCTTTGAGCATGCTGTTCCCTCTGCTGGGAAACCCTTCTCCTGACCCCCACCCCCACCCCTTCACTGGAGTAACTCTCTAAAGAATTGGGTCAGGCCCAACTGAGGCCCTCCTTGATCTCCTGCAGGTCCTCTCCTGGGACGTTCATTACTCCTCTGAGCACTTGTTGCACCTGTGTCAAGCTCTAACATGGCCCTTACCATATGACATTCAAATCATTGGTAGACGTTTTGTTTCCCTAACCTGACCATGAGCTCTTCAAGGGCAGGACAGGGTCCAAGAGCAAGGATCATGTCTTGGTCATCTTTGGATCTACAGCATGGGTGGTGGCAGTGCAGGGTGCATAGTGGGGACTCAGTATAGCGTGTTGAACTGTGCTGAACACTGATGATAAGAACATGGATGTTTTAGTCTGCTAGGGCTGCTATAACAGAATACCACAGAATGGGTGACTTATTAACAGAAATTTATTTCTCACAGTTCTGGCAGCTGGAAGTCCAAGATCAAAGTGCCAGCAGGTTGGTTTCTCCCGAGGCTTCTCTCCTTGGCTTACAGGTAGCTGCCGCCTTGCTGTGTCCTCATGTGGCCTTTTCTTTGAGCTCGTGTAAAGAGAGAGATCTAGTATCTCCTTTCTCTTTTTATAAGCACATCAGACCAGTCCTATTCAATTAGGGCCCCACCCTTATGACCTTATTTAACCATAATTACCTCCCTGAAGGCCAAATACAGTAACTTTAGGGGTTAGCGCTTCAACCTATGGATTTTTGGAGAAACAATTCAGTCCATAACAACTGGTGAACTTGAATTTAGAAGTGGGTCAGGTGCTGACTTAACCTAGCTATGTGCTTTTAGATAGCAAGTCTTTTATCCTCTGGGAGCCTTAACTTCTGTATCCGTAACATGTGGCCAATTTTACGGGGTTGTGGAAAGGCTGAAATGAGATCATAGCCATTTTGTGGACACTTGGGGTTTTTGTTTTTTCTTTCTTTCTTTTTCCTTTTTATTTATTTATTTTTTTAGACACAGAGTCTTCCTCTGTTGCCCAGGCTGGAGTGCAGTAGCCCAATCATAGCTCCTTACAGCCCCAAACTTTGAATTCCTGGAGGCAAACGATCCTCATTCCTCAGCCTCCCCAGTAGCTGGGACTACAGGTACATGCCACCAAGCCTGGCTAGTTTTGTTTTGTTTTGTTTTGTTTCATTTTTGAGACAGCGTCTTGCTGTATTGCCCAGGCTGGTCTCGAACTCCTGGCCTCAAGCAATCCCCCTGCCTCAGTCTCCCAAAGTGCTAGGATTATAGGCAAGAGCCACCATGCCTGGCCCTAATTATTCCTTGTATTAATATTCACCTTGAAGTTAACAGTGTGATTTAAAATGCATTATATCATTCAGGCTGGGGACAGTGGCTCACACCTGTAATCCTACCACTCTACAAGGCAGAGACGGGAGGATCTCCTGAGGTCAGGAGTTCAAGACCAGCCTGAGCAAGAGTGAGACCCTGTCCCTACTGAAAAACAGTAACAACAAAAAATTAGCCAGGCAACTAAAACTAGAAAAAATCAGCTGGGTGTGGGGATATGCACATGTAGTCTCAGCTTCTCGGGAGGCTGAGGCAGGAGGATCACTTGAGCCCAGGAGTTTGAGGTTGCTGTGAGCTAGGCTGATGCCAGGGTACTTTAGCCCATGCAACAAAGTGAGACTCTGTCTTAAAAATTTTTTAATGGGCATTATATCATTCAACCTACATGCAGTGAACTTTTTTATTACTACAGGGATACCTAAAAGGGAAGTCTGTATAGTTCATACCCACTACTCAAAAAGATTCAAGGCAGCTTATGATGAAAACACCCATGCATAAAAGGGTATTACCTGTCACTTCTCACAGAGGCTGCAGAAAAGGCCCAGGAAGCTGTTGATGAAATGAATGACCACCAGGAGAAGCTGGAGAAGGCTGATGCACAGAAGGACGGAGAAGAAGGACACATGCCAAACAACAGCTTCAGAGGGTTCCAGGCAGACGGAGCTCCAGAGTGAACGGTCATACAAATAATTCCTACCCCAAAAAATGAGACCAGGGATTGGGGAATAAGTAAGGAAAGTCAAACAGGAAACCCCAGCAGAAGGCTAGGCCTCCCCTCCCTGAGTCACAGGACTGGACCCTGTTCTATGAGGGTGGGCATTATTGCTGCATTTGCAATTTTCTGAGTATCAGAAGAGCAAGATGCTTGAATATGTGACCCAAAGGAGTTTGTAAGTTTGTAGTCCGTGTGTGTGCACCTCTCTCTACGCTTCATTCCTTCCTTCTCTCCTCCCTCTCTTTCTCTTTCTCTCTCCTTCCTCCTCCCTCTCTCTCAACTGCAAATCCAAATCTCCACCCATTTACCTATTATGCAGGTCTTTGAATGGGTAACCGTATGTCCAAGCTTGCGTCTGATTGAAGAATGAGACATCAAACATGCAGAAAGGACCAACTTTCAGAGCTACTCCAGAAGTAATAAAGCAAATCAAGGCTCCAAGCAAAGCCAGGCCACTTGACAACTGAGCAGTAAGTACCTGCATAGGGAGGGAAGAAACAGTAAGCTGAGACAAGGTTGTGGCTAAATGACTTGTGGGGTGATCTGGACAAATCTAACTTCTCTGGTGCCCAGGCTTTGTCCCATCCTGTCACAGGGGGATAGTCCTATCCACAGCACCTCCTTTAAAGCATAACCCAAAGTAGGCTGGCTGATGAGGGGTTCCTACCTAGGGAGAGCCATGAAGGGTGGGAGAGAAGGGACAAGAAGGGGAAACACAGGCACTCGGACCTGGATCTCTCTGACTCAGCTCTTCTGAGCTTCTTAGCAGGCTGGCATCAAAGACTTTTGTGCACAGCCTACAGTCCCTGAGCCTCTAAGTTAAAGAGGCAGATTAGTTATTGCATGCCCACCTATGACTCTTCTAAGAAAAAGCTGTATTTTTTTTTTTTTTTTTTTGAGGCAGAGTCTCACTTTGTGCCCAGGCTAGAGTGAGTGCCGTGGCGTCAGCCTAGCTCACAGCAACCTCAATCTCCTGGGCTCAGCTATCCTACTGCCTCAGCCTCCCAAGTAGCTGGGACTACAGGCATGTGCCACCATGCCCGGCTAATTTTTTGTATATATATATTTTTAGTTGGTCAATTAATTTCTTTCTATTTTTGGTAGAGACGGGGTCTCACTCAGGCTGGTTTCAAACTGACCTTGAGCAATCCGCCCGCCTCAGCCTCCCAAAGTGCTAGGATTACAGGCGTGAGCCACCTCTCCCGGCCTGTATTTTTAAATGTTCCAAGCTTCCAACCCTGATTCCGCTCTTTCTCAAATCAAGTACAAAAGGAAGGAAGGGGGCGCAGACGAAGGAAAGAAGTGAGGGAAGGAAGGGAGGGAGGGAGAGAAACAGAAATTGCAGTCAAACTCTGAAATGACTCCAGTTCTGTCATTTTTTTTTTCCATTCACAAGTTCCTTTGGTTATTAGGCTGTGCTCTACTCACTTCCCTCCCAAAAGATAGCAATGGGTTTCTTTCCTTGGCAGGTTTTTAGCCTGCTTCCATATAAGCTTCTTTCTTAGGGTCCTAGCTTCCCCTCACTCTTCCCCTCCCACCCCCCACCAAAGAATACATATTTTAAAATTTTGAATAAAATCCACATAGAGTTTTTCCATAGTCATAGAGTCATTTTCCCACTGATGTCAAACTGGTTTGGACATTAGGAGGGATCAGAGAAAGATGTGTAGTAAGTTTTGTCTCTAAGCTAAATGATTCAAGATGAATTAATTGATGTAACTCTAGGGCAGTAGTTCTCAAAATGTGGTCCCTGGAGAAGACCACATCACATTACCTGAGAACTCGTTAGAAATGCAAGTTTTCCTATTCCAACCCAGACCTCTTGAATTGAAAACTCTGGGAGTGGAACCCAGCAATCTGTTTTAAGAAAGCCCTCCAGGGTGTTCTGATGCACACTTAACCTAGGGGAAACACCACTCACCTAGGGGAAAACCAGACATGGCTGAGGACAGATAGTGAATGAAATGTGTAGATGTTTAGATTTAATTCTTTAACATATAACTATGAGTCAGTGGGGTTCCCAGTATGTGGGATGCAGATACCAGAGCAGACTGTGGAGTAGTAAGGAGGTCACATATTCCTACCTGAGACTGAATAAACAATATATCACACACACACACACACACACACTCTGAGATATTTCAAATTTATACAGATGATGCTATAATTAATAAAGTACAGATTTATTCTGGGCCTCAGTTTCATTGTCTGTAAAACAGAGGGGTTAGATTAGAATCTAGCAATTAGATGATCTCTGTGAAAACTTCTAGTTGTAAGAGAATATTAATTAAAATAGCCAAGAAATTTTCTATCAGTAACACACAATTACAATGTACATAACTCATGTCCATATTGTCCAATAGGCTAAAAAAACCCATAATTCCTCAAATGTGTATAGACATTTGTGGTCCACTAAGCGTTTACTCTCTTGACTTGATCACCCATTTTACAGATGAGAATCTGAAGCTAGAATAAACAACTTATCAAAGAACTTAGATTCTACAGCTGCACCTTGTCTAAAAAAAAAAAAAAAAAAAAGAACTTAGAGTTGTTACGGGGTAACAGTCAGGGCCTGACTTCAAGCCCCAAAACCAAAATTGTCTGCTGACCACTCTGCCTCTGGAGTAATAGGATGTGGGGACATTCTGGGTGTTAGAAGAGTGGAATCTGGTACTTACACTTCGACAGGGACCACTCTTACTGAAGCAGCCATATCTCCAGCCCATCAAGGAGATGAAGGTAGCTGCAGTGAGGACCTAGGGAGGAGAGGAATGTTGGGAATAGACTTGGCAATTTACTTTTCTACCTGTTTCTAGCTGTTGCCCATGTCTGTTGAAAGAGAGTTGTTGGGCACCTCACATGAACTCAATTGTCCTATTGGCTTTGACTATTGGGACCCAATATCGGATGACTAGTTTGATCTGATGCTGGATGCTAACATTCACACCTGGACTGCCTAGTCCCAAGCTAAAATCCAGAAACCACTGACCAGTCTTCCTATCCCTTGGAGCTTCTATAAACCCAAGAATAGTTTGTTAGAATAAGTTTTTTTTTTGCAAAGGATCAAAATACTTTTCCCCCACCACCTCCCTGTTCCACCCCTCGGGGACACTTTGGGAGTTCACACCAGGGAACACCAGACACTTACCATGAGTCCTCCTCCCCAGAGCCCAGAGCCCAGCATGGCATGTCTGCCAATGAGGCCCCTCAACAGGAAAGTCACATCCCAATTAGGAAAGAGGAGTGCCATGTTGGCCATAGCAGCAAACAGGGCTGAAGTCCCAAGGCTCAGCCCCAGGATGCGGGAGCAAGTCCGTGAGCACGCCAACATACAGGGAGAGAAGAGCATTCTGGAACAGATGGAAAAAGAGTTACAGCAGCTGTGCTGCTGGAAGCATGGGACAAGGAAGCTGTAGTAGCATATGGTGGATGGGGAAACAGACTACAGAAACTGTTACCTCCCAGGGTGAGATTAAGATGAGCCAAGGAACTTGCTTAAAAACCCTGCCCCTTATAAATCTTCCCCAGTGTATAGGATTTAATTGCTTCATTTTCTGCTAACTCTCACACACACATTGCACATCCATATTTTGCTTGTGCCTCTGACAGCCAGTGATTATTTCTATCTGGTAAAGAAAAGCAAATTTTTAAAAGTGTCTTCATGGCCAGGCGCAGTGGCTGACGCCTGTAATCCTAGCACTCTGGGAGGCAGAGGCAGGAGGACTGCTTGAGCTCAGGAGTTTGAGACCAGCCTGAGCAACAGTGAGACCCTGTCTCTACTAAAAATAGAAAAAATGAGCCAGGCATGGTGGTGCAAGCCTGTAGTCCCTGTAGTTTCTCAGGAGGCTGAGGCAGGAGGATCACTTGAGCCCAGGAGTTTAACGTTGCTGTGAGTTAGGCTGACACCATAGCACCCTAGGCCATGTGACAGAGCTAGACTCTTTGTCAGAAAAGAAAAAGAAAGGGAAGGGGAGGGAGAGGGGAGGGGAAGAGGGGGAAGGGAAGGGAAAGGAAGAGACCTTGGTTTAGACAAAGGTTTCTTAGACAAAACACAAAACGTACAATGCATAAAAAGTGATACATTGAACTACTTAAAAATTTTAAATGTATTTTTCAAAAGATACCATTAAGAAAATGAAATCACAAAAAAAAAAGAAAAGAAAATGAAATCACAGACTGATATAAAATATAATACATGTTTTGTGATGTGGATGTGGATACATTCATATCTGACAAAGTACTTGTCTCTATATAAAGAACTCTTCAAACACTATCATAAGGACAAACAATTGGATTAAAGATGGGGAAAAAAGACATGAACAGATGCTTGTTTCATCTCACAAAAGAAGCTATATGGGTGAGAACTAAGAACATGAAAAGATGCTCAACATCATTAACATAGAAAAATAGAAATTAAAACCAGAATGAGATACTACTACACACCTATTGAAATTGTTACAACTTAAAAGTTGGACTATACCAAGTGTTGGCAAGGATGTGGAACAACTGGAACTCTCATACACTGCTGGTGAGAATGCAAATGGTACAGCCACTTTGGAAAGTAATTTGGCAGTTTCATGGAAAGCTAAACATCCACTTACCAAATGATCCAGTAATTCTATTAGGTTGGTGCAAAAGTAATTGTGTTTTGGGGCCATGAATTTCAAATCATAACTAGGCTCAAACACATCTTTTTTTTTTTTGAGACAGTCTGACTCTTGCCTGGGCTAGAGTCCCGTGGCATCAGCCTAGCTCACAGCAACCTCAAACTCCTGGGCTCAAACAATCCTCCCACCTCAGCCTCCCGGGTAGCTGGGACTACAGGCACATGCCACCATGCCCGGCTAATTTTTTTCTATTTTTAGTTGTTTGGCTGATTTCTTTTTATTTATAGTAGAAACAGGGTCTCACTCTTTCTCAGGCTGGTCTCGAACTCCTGACCTCAAGCAATCCTCCAGCTTCGGCCTCCCAGAGTGCTAGGATTACAGGCATGAGCCACCGCACCCAGCCTCAAACACATCTTTATTAATCAAAATAGGAACCATTACAATCAACACATTTTTGCCATTAAGAAATAAGTTTGTTTATTCCTAGAGTGTAAAAACCCATGCTTCAGGGTTCCAAGAACTCTTGGAAAGCATTTTCTGTATCCTGCTGGTTGTGGAAGTATTTTCCCTGAAAAAAGTTGTAGAAATGCTTGAAGAAGTAGTAGTTGGTTGGTGAGAGCTCAGGGGAGTATGGTGGACGAGGCAAAACCTCATAGCCAAATTTGTTCAATTTTTGAAGCATTGGTTGTGCTACCTGTGGTCAGGCGTTGTCATGGAGAAGAATTGGGCCCTTTCTGTTTATCAATGTTGGCTGCAGTTTTTGGTGCATCTCTTCCCTTTGCTGAGCATACTTCTCAGATGTAATGGTTTCGCCAGGATTCAGAAAGCTGTAGTGGATCACCACGACCGGCAGCAGACTACCAAACAGTGTCCATGACCTTTTTTGGTGCAACTGTGGCTTTGAGAAGTGCTTTGGAGCTTCTTCTCAGTCCAACCACTGAGCTGGTCATTGCCGGTTGTCATATAAAATCCACTGTCCATCACACGTCACAATCCCATCAAGAAACGGTTTTCATTGTTGTTGCGTACAAAAAGAGAAAGCGAGACTTCAAAATAATGATTTTTTTGATTTTTGGTCAGCTCATGAGGCACCCACTTACCGAGCTTTTACACCTTTCCAATTTGCTTAAAATGCCGAACAACGGTAGAATGTTGGACCTTGAGTTCTTCCGCAGCTTCTCATGTAGTTGTAAGAGGATCAGCTTCAATGATTGCTCTCAGTTGGTCGTTGTAAACTTCCAATGGCTGACCACTGTGCTCCTCATCTTCAAGGCTTTTGTCTCCTTTGCAAAACTTCTTGAACCACCACTGTACTGTATGTTCATTAGCAGTTCCTGAGCCCATTGCATTGCTGATGTTGCAAGTTGTCTCCGCTGCTTTCCCCGACCCATTTTGAACTCAAATAAGAAAATCAATTTAATTAAAGAGAAAAAAATCACTCAAATTTGCTTTTTGTCTAACATCATTTCCATAGATTTATTCATAATAACTTAAAAAGATGAAAACAACTGGAGTGTCCATCAACAGATGTATGGAAAAATAAAAAAATGTGGTATATACATACAATGGAATATCATTCAGCCATAAAAAGAAAAGAAAGTTCTGATACATGCTACATCACTTATGAAACTTGAAAACATTACACTAAATGGAATAAGCCAGCCACTAAAGGACAAATAGCATATGATCCACTCGAATGAAATATTCAGAATCAGCAAAACGTATAGAGACAGATTAGAGGTTACAAGGGACTAGGGGAAATGAGAGAATGGGGAGTTATTTAGCAATTGCAGAGTTTCTGTTTGGAGTGATGAAAAATCTTGGAAATAGATAATGGTGATAGTTGCACAACATTGCAAATGTAATTAATGCCACCAAATTATACACTTTAAAATGGTCAATGACAAATTTTACATTATATATTTTACTACAATAAAGAAACAGTTAGGCCAGGGACAGTGGATCATGCCTGTAATCCTAGCACTCTGGGAGGCCAAAGGGAGAAGATTGCTTGAGGCCAGGAGTTTGAGACCAGCCCGAGCAAGAGCAAGACCCTGTCTCCACAAAAAATAGAAAAATTAGCCAGGCATGGTGTTGCATGCCTGTAGTCCCAGCTACTTGGGAGGCTGAGGCAGGATTGCTTGAGCCCAGGAGTTTGAGGTTGCAGCAAGCTAAGATGACGCCACTCCACTCCAGCCTGGGTGACAGAGCAAGACCCTGTCTCAAAAAAAAAACCACAAAAACTTAAAAATTAAAAATAACCCAATGTTCAGCAATAGGTGAATAGATAAACTGTGCTATATCCATACATTTGGGTGCTACTACTAAGTAATAAAAAAGTGAATGAATTGGGCCAGGCACAGTGGCTCATGCCTATAATCCTAGCACTCTGGGAGGCTGAGGCTGGTGGATCGTTTGAGTTCACGAGTTCTAGACCAGCCTGAGCAAGAGTGAGACCCTGTCTCTACTAAAAATAGAAATTACTTGGACAGCTAAAAATATATAGAAAAAAAATTAGCTGGGCATGGTGGCACATGCCTGTAGTCCCAGCTACTTGGGAGGCTGAGGCAGAAGGATCGACTGAGCCCAGGAGGTTGAGGTTAATGTGAGCTAGGCTGACACCACGGCACTCTAGCCCCGGCAACAGAGTGAGCCTCTGTCTCAATAAATAAATAAATAAATAAATAGCTACATATAACGACATGAATGAATCACAAAAACATTATATTTAGTAAAGCCAAAAACAAAAGGCTACTCACTATGGATTCAATTTATATGAAATTCTAGAAAGGGCAAAACTAGTAACAGAAAGCAGAGCAGTGGTTGCCAGGTGCTGGGAATGAGAGAGAGGATTAATATAGGGACATAAGGGAATTTTTTGAGGTGATGGAAATGTTCCACATCTATATTCTGGTGGCGAATACAAAATGGTATGTATTGATAAACTTTGTGCTTAAAATCTGTGAATTTTATTGAATTTTAAATATATATATCAATAAAGCTGATTAAAAATTAAAATGCCATATCTAGATAAATTTTTAAAAGTCTTTTCTCCTTTTATTATATTTCTCCCTTTTATATATTCAATGATATATAAACTTGTTGTTTTTTAAAAATATACACACAGCGGGGTGTGGTGGCTCCCCGCTGTGTGTATATTTTTATGCCTGTAATCCTAGCACTCTGGGAGGCTGAGGCGGGCAGATTGCTTGAGGTCAGGAGTTCGAAATCAGCCTGAGCAAGACTCCGTCTCTACTAAAAATAGAAAGAAATTAATTGACCATCTAAAAATATATATAGAAAAAATTAGCCGGGCATGGTGGCGCATGCCTGTAGTCCCAGCTACTCAGGAGGCTGAGACAGTAGGATGGATCCCTTGAGCCCAGGAGTTTGAGGTTGCTGTGAGCTAGGCTGATGCCACAGCACTCACTCTAGCCTGGGCAACAAAGTGAGACTCTGTCTCAAAAAAAAAAAAATTATACACACACACAAAAAAAATACAGTAGTCCCCCTCTTATCCTGGAGAGATATGTTCCCAGACCCCCAGTGGATGTCTGAAAACACAGATGTACTGAACCCTACATATACAGATGCTCCTGACTTACCATGCATGGGGTCACACCCAGATAAACCTGTCATAAATCAAAAATATAGTAAGTCAAAAACGCATTTAATGCTGGCAACACAGCAGACAGTCCCCAGATTACAGTGGTTCGACTTTACTTTTCAACTTCATGATAGCACAAAAGCAATATGTATTCAGTAGAAACTATAACTCCGTGGTAAATTGTAAGGAGCTCCTGGACTTATGATGGGGTTAAGTCCCTATAAACCCACCATAAAGTTCAAAATATGTAAATCGAACTATCACAAGTTGGATGCTAATGTATGGTCATGGGGGAAAAAAAAGATTTCATAAGTCGGGCTCTGTCTGCACTTCTCTCTCCTATATACATATACATATGGTAAAGTTTAATTTATAAATTAGGTACAGTAAGAGATTAACAACAACAATAATAAAATAGAACAATTATAATAGTATATATATATATATATATTTATTTTTTTTTTTTTGAGACAGAGTCTCACTTTGTTGCCCAGGCTAGAGTGAGTGCCGTGGCGTCAGCCTAGCTCACAGCAACCTCAAACTCCTGGGCTCGAGTGATCCTTCTGCCTCAGCCTCCTGAGTAGCTGGGACTACAGGCATGTGCCACTATGCCCGGCTAATTTTTTATATCAGTTGGTCAATTAATTTCTTTCTGTTTATAGTAGAGACGGGGTCTCGCTCTTGCTCAGGCTGGTTTTGAACTCCTGACCTTGAGCAATCCGCCCGCCTCGGCCTCCCAAGAGCTAGGATTACAGGCGTGAGCCACAGCGCCCGGCCTATAATAGTATATTTTAATAAAAGTTATGTGAATGTGGTCTCTCAAAATATCTTATTGTATATAATATTTTCAGACCACAGTTGACCCAGGGTAACTGAAACCTTGGAAAGCAAAACCAAGGATAAAGAGGGGACTACTGTATATCATACGCATAATGAAATATTTCAGAATAATTAAACAATGTATAAAGTGTATTTATACTTGTAACTTGTAAGAGATAATTAAACAACATCCAGGTGAACACAACCAGTTTTAAAAATAAGTCATTACGAGGCGGGCGCGCGCCAGGGCCCTGCTGTGGCAAGAGCTGGCGGGGTGGCCGGCGCGCTGGCGCTTCTACTGACACCACGTGAGTCGCCTGGTGCTGGGGAGGGGGGCGCCGCGTCTACCGGACACACACCTGTGCCAGGTCGGGGACCCGGAGCTACGCCCTGTTGCGGCCCGGGTGGAGCGGGCGCAGCTGGCAGGGCCCGCGCTGCAGCGGCCGGTGCGGGTGACGCGGCGCCGACGCCGCCTGGGGCTGAGCGCGCCGCAGCTCCGGGTGCCGCCGCAGGTGCTGGCCCTGGAGCCCTCGAGGCGCTCTGCCGCGCCCGCGCGCTCCGCCAGATGGCGCCCTTCCCGCTGCGCGCGTTCCTGGACCCCGGCCTGTGGGTGCTGTGCAGTCGCCTGGTCACCTGTCCCGAGGGCTGCGAGAGCGTCGCTGGCTTCCAAGCGGTGCAGATCTCAGGGCTGGACCTCAGAGGAGAGCAGGCGGTGTGGCCGGCCAGGCGCTGGGCTACCCGCATCGTCCAGCACGAGGTGGACCACTTGCAGGGCTGCCTGTTCGTTGGCAAAATGGACAGCAGGACATTCACAGACATCCACTGGGTGGAGGTGAATGACCAAAGCTTTCCTGTTGGGCCTGAGGCATATGAAGACCAAGAAGCAAAACCCGGCTGTGAGCTGGGCATGTCTTACTTGGCAGCAACTTGGTATTGGCTTGGATCTGACAGGAAGTGGTAATCTGCCAAACTATGCCAAACTGAGGTGGAGGAAGATGTTAGAAATGTTTGCCCGAAATCAGCTGTGAACAAAATATTGCCTACAAGTTGAAAAGATAAAGAAGACAAATACCCCCGCTCCCAAAGGAATGGACATTTCCTGACAATTTTGTGTGGAGACAGATGGGGCAAGTAAGTTCGTTCTCAGTAGATGTGAGTTTGTAAGATCTGTGTCATCTACTCCAACGGCCAAGATTTGATAATAATGTAGTCCCCAAATCTCTGAAAGCAGTGTTTAAAAATGCAGGTAAAGGCCGGGCGCTGTGGCTCACGCCTGTAATCCTAGCTCTTGGGAGGCCGAGGCGGGCGGATTGCTCAAGGTCAGGAGTTCAAAACCAGCCTGAGCGAGACCCCGTCTCTACTATAAATAGAAAGAAATTAATTGGCCAACTGATATATATATATATAAAAAAATTAGCCGGGCATGGTGGCGCATGCCTGTAGTCCCAGCTACTCGGGAGGCTGAGACTGGAGGATCGCTCGAGCCCAGGAGTTTGAGGTTGCTGTGAGCTAGGCTGACGCCACGGCACTCACTCTAGCCTGGACAACAAAGCGAGACTCTGTCTCAAAAAAAAAAAAAAAAAAAAAAATGCAGGTAAGACTGTGGTTGACCGTCAAAAAAAAAATCATTACAAATAATACCACTGAAGCTCCAGGTGCGCCCTCGTCAATTCTACCGTCTTCCAGGACTCCTTCGAGGAATAACTATCTTAAATTTCATTTTGGTTTTTTGTTTGTTTGTTTGTTTTTGAGACAGAGTCTCACTCTGTTGTCCCGGCTAGAGTGCTGTGGGGTCAACCTAGCTCACAGCAAACTCAAACTCTGGGGCTCAGGCAATCCTCCTGCCTCAGCCTCCCGAGTAGCTGAGACTACAGGCATGTGCCACCATGCCCGGCTATTTTTTTCTATATATTTTTAGTTGGCCAATTAATTTCTTTCTATTTATAGTAGAGACTGGTCTCGCACTTGCTCAGGCTGGTCTGGAACTCCTAACCTTGAGCATCCACCCGCCTTGACCTCCCAGAGTGTTAGGATTACAGGCGTGAGCCACTGCGCCCGGCCCTAAATTTCATTTTTATCAGACCTTTTTAAAACCAGTTTTACAACTTATGAACTCAAAATTTTATTTATTTTTTATTTAGGTAAAATATACATATGTAATTTACTACTTTACCATTTTTAAGTGTACAGTTCTGTGGTAATAAATACATTTATATATATTTTTCTCTTCATTCTCTTCTCCCTATCCCCTCCCTGTAACCACCGATCTACTCTCTATCTTCATTAGATCCACTTTCTTTTTTTTTTCTAAGTGTTAATGCTAGATTCTATTTTCTTTTTTTTTTCTTTCGGCATATTATGGGGGTACAGATTTTAAGGTTTCAATAAATGCCCTGTCTCCCCCTCCCCCCACATAGATACACTTTCTTGGCTCCCACCCATGAGTGAGAACATGCAATATTTATCTTTCTATTCCTGGCTTTAGTTCACTTAACAATAATGGCCTCCAGTGCCATCCATATGGCTGCAAATCATGAGATTTCATTCTTTTTTATGGCTGAATAATATTTCATTGTGTATATATAACACATTGTCTTAGCCATTCATCTGTTGATGGGTACTTAGACTGATTTCTTATTTTGGCTATTGTGAATAATGCTGCAGTAAACATGGGAGTGCAGATATCTCTTCAATATATTAATTTTGGGGTTTTTTTGGATATATACCCAGTAGTGGGATTGCTGAGTCATATGGTAGTTCTATTTTTTGTTTCTTCTTATTATTTTTTTTTTAGAGAGAGACAGGGTCTCACTCTGTTGCCTAGGCTGGAGTGCAATGTAGTGGCGCAATCATAGCTCATTGCAGCCTTGACCTCCTGGGCTCAAGTGATCCTCCCAAGTTGGCCTTCCAAGTAGCTAAGACTACAGGCAGGCATCACCACTCCCAGCTAAGTTTTAAATTCTTTGTAAAGACGAGGTCCCTCTATGTTGCTCAGGCTGATTTCAAACTCCTGGCCTCAAGAGATCCTTCGGCTCAGCATCCCAAAGTGCTGGTATTATAGGCATGAGCCACCTTGCCCAGCCTGTTTTTTGGTTTTTCGAGCTCCTGACCTCAAGCAATCGGCCCGTCTCAACCTCCCAGAGTGCTAGGATTACAGGAGTGAGCCACCCCACCCAGCCTATTTTTTGATTTTTGAAGAACCTCCATACTGTTCTCTATAGTGGCTGTACTAATTTACATTCCCACCAAGAGTGTATGAGGGTTCCCCTTTTTCCGCATCTTCACCAGTGTTCGTTATTGCCTGTCTTTTAGATAAAGTCCATTTTAACTGGGGTGAGATGATATCTCATTGTGGTTTTGATTTGCATTTCCCTGATGACTAGTGACATTGAGCATTTTTTCATATACATGTTGGCCATTTGTATGTCTTCTTTTGAGAAATGTCTGTTCAGATCTTTTGCCCATTTTAAAAATTGGATTATTATTATTATTTTTTTGCTATTGGGTTGAGTCCCTTATATATTCTAATTATTAATTCCTTGTCAGATGGATAGTAAACTCAGATTTTTAAAAAATACTTGATTAGCCTAACATTTTATATTTATTCAGTCTGCAGCTTATGGTAAGGAAACTGGTGCCAGACACAGCTTTGAGCAGGCCATTTAGTTTTGGGGGTAGGCTTTGGCCCCCTCTTTCTCACCCTGGCCCCCATAGACCTTGGTGACCTTTGCTTTCCCTAATCTCAGAGTCTATACTCATCTAACAGGGGACTTTCTGCTGTGATTCTCATATTTTGTTGTTTTGAGTTGCCCTTACTATATGTCTTTTCCATGGAGCATTTGTGCTCCAAGCCTTGTCTCTCACAGTGAATAAAATAACTTGTCCCAGAGGAAAGGAAGTGCAGGTCTCAGAAGAGAGCAGAGGTGCATGGGGGCACAAGGGGCCCAGGGGCACAAGGGGCCTGGAGGCACAATGGGAAATCAGGAGGGACAATGCTGTCTCTTCCCCCTCAACCTCCCAGCTGGCAGTCCACTGGAGGTTTCTTTTTTGCACCAGGGGCTCAGCTCCTCAGTCAGAGGGAGGGGCCTGTCCTGTTACTGGGAGGCAGGACACAGACAGGAAAATATCTTCCCCCCAGTCTGCCCACCCTGGGCTGCTTCCCTCCCCAGACTGTCCTGGCATTGAGCGCAGGGCTCTCAGAGTGTAACACAGAGGGCTCTCTGTGTTGAAGCAAATTAACCATTGAGGGTGTTAGCGACTAACAGCTTTAACCCACTCCCCTCTCTGATGACTAACATTTTGTCAGGGTTCCAAGTAAGGACAGAGTGTGGTTGGTCTTTGAAGCACGTGCTCTAGACCATGGGCTCCGTAGATGCTGTGTTCAGGAATGTCTTCAGCACATTTAAATCACACCACCTATGAGTAAGGCCTGACTAGACGCAGATCACCAAAATCAACCCCCCTGACAACTTCTACCGAAAATTTTCCTATCAGGAAAGTCACAGAAGGGAAACTAAAAACAATGGACATGCAGAGGGAAGACTAAGAACTCAAGTATGGCCATTTGGGTGGGTGGAATTCAGAGAATCCTTACTGTCCACTAATCTCACACTAAAAGCACTTGCTGTATGTACTGCTCTATCCAGGACAACTACCACTTCGTTTGAATTTCACTTCCTCTTCTTGACTTTGTTCCCTTAGAAATCACAACATTCTGAGAAATGCTCCCAAAAGTGTGAGCCAGGAGGGGTGGGGAGCCTCGCAGCCTTAAGGCCACATGTGGCCTTCCAGGTCCTTAAGTGCAGCCTTTTTTTTTAGACAGACTCTTGCTCTGTTGCCCAGGCTAGAGTGCCGTGGTGTCAGCCTAGCTCACAGCAACCTCAAACTCCTGGCAATCCTTTTGCCTCAGCCTCCCAAGTAGCTAGGACTACAGGCATGTGCCACCATGCCTGGCTAATTTTTTCTATATATTTTTAGTTGTCCAGCTAATTTCTTTCTATTTTTTAGTAGAGACTGGGTCTCGCTCTTGCTCAGGCTGATCTTGAACTCCTAAGCTCAAATGATCCTCCCGCCTCGGCCTCCCAAAGTGCTAGGATTTCAGGCGTGAGCCACCGTGCCGGACGAGTGAGGCCTTTTGACTGAATCCAAATTTTACAGAACAAATCCTTTCATTAAAGATATGCAGCAGAAAAAGATGAAGTTTTTCTTGCCTTCTTTGGTGCTTATAGTAGAACAATCTGAAAATCCGAAGGCCACAGGTTCCCCATCCCTGGTTGGATTTCTGAAGCGATAATATCGCAGGATCAAAAGGTCAAAGTTTAAGACCAAACTGTAAGGGAGGTCCTGGTTCCCACTGGAGATCCTGGCTGGGTGAACACAGATGTCCAGGCAGCTGCAGAAGTAACTGGCTAAGTTACACAGAGGAAGAGACTGCAGATTCTCTGTGTGTCTGTTTACCTCCCTCACCACCTAGCCTGCTTTTTCTTTCATTCCTTCATCAGGCAAATATTGACTAAGTGGCCACTACTTGCCAAGCACTCTGCTATGGGCTAGGAATACAGTGGTAAAAAAGGTACAGTCCCTTTTCATGAAGAACTTAAAGTCTAGCAAGGACACAGAACACAGAGGAAGCTACTCCTAACCTGCAGAAGCAAGGCAAAGCCTCCCAGAGGAAGTGCTGGCCACGCTAAAACTTGACTGACAGTGAGGCATTGGGGAAAATATTCTAGGCCTGTGCAAAGGCCTCATATCGACAGGGAGACTGAGGCAAGGAGAAGTTAAATGAATTGCCTGAAGTCACACAGCTGCCAGGTGGCAGAGTCAGGCTTCTTTGAGTTGAAGTCTGTGCTCTTAACTGCCAGGCTACACTGTCCCCTGGCCATTACCTCACTCACCCCTTCATCTCTGCTTACCTGTGTCTGGTAGTGAGAGTCAGGGTGGGAGAGAGAAAATCTGGACAAAGGCTTCCTTTTCAGAGCAGGCCTTCGCTCCTGCAGCCTCAGCTAGGACCCTGCAGGGCCAGACCTGATGGTTCTTTTTTCAGGACTCTTTCTGGAAGGCCAGGGAAGCTCTGTATATATGTAGAGATCACCCCACCCCCACTGCCCACGGGCCTCCGGGAAGGCGTTTCCTCGCCCTGAAGAGCCCTCTTCCAATGAGCCAGCCTCTGTTCATCATCGTGTGATTCTAGGGAAGGAAGCAGGAGGCATGGCCCCGTGAGCCAAACTGCCCACATGAGTCACTGTGCGCACCCAGGAGTCACTGGGCCCACCTCACCCTCCGTCCTTCCCCAAGAGCAACACTTCTCCACACACCAGCTGCTCCTATCCTCTTCTGTTTCACCCCTCAAAGAGTCTCGGCTCTTTGGAAGAACTGTGCTGAGCAGAGCAACCACCATTTCCATTTTTTCCTTATCATTCTTACTGTGCCCTTTGTTGACTGGGTGTGTTGCATCGTTCTAACTTTTTTGTTCAAGATCCAGGCCATTGTCATCTTGTCATCCATAGTAACACTAAACTGCATGGGAGATCCATGACCCTCCTATTTGAGATCCAGTTTAGGCCAGGCACAATGGCTCACAACTGTAATCCTAGCACTTTGGGAGCCCGAGGAGGGAGGATCACTTAAGGCCAAGAGTTCACAACCAACCAGGGCAATAGAGGATCCCATCTCTACAACAAAAGTAAAATAAATAAAAAGATCTAGTTCAAACACCTGTAGGGAAGTCTTCCCTGACTTCATCACTCTGAATTGGGCACTTCTTTCTCTATGCTTCCGTTGCATTTTTTAAATTTAGATATTGCATATGTACATACATACATACAGTAAAATGCACAAATCTTAAAGATAACATTTTTTTTTTTTTCAAGACAGGCTCTCACTCTGTTGCCCAGACTGGAGTGCAATGACATCATCATAGCTCCCTGCAGCCTTGAACTCCCAGGCTTAAGAGATCCTCCCACCTCATCCTCCCAAGTAGCTGGGACCACAGGCATGTGCCACCATGTGTCTAATTTTTTTATTTTTTTTAGAGATGGGATCTCACTATGTTGCCCAGGCTGGTCTTGAACTCTTGGCCTCAAGCATCCTCCTGCCTCAGCCTCTCAAAGTGCTGGGATTATAGGTGTTAGTGATTACAGCCAGCCTTAATAAAATTTAATGAATTTTTACACGTATACCCAGGTGAACCACCACATATATCAAGATACAGGACATCTCCAAATCCCCAGAAGGGGTCGTTGTGTTCCTCCTATCATTATCCCATGTCCCCAGCGTTAACTTTCATTTTGGCTTTTGTCATCATTGATTAAGTTTTGGCAGTACTAGAATTCATATAAATGGAATCATACAGTATCTTCTGTGTCTAGCTTTCTTCACTCAGTATTCTATCTGCAACATTCATTCATCATGAAATTTGTTCTTTTCTTATTTCTAAGTATTATGCCATTGTATGACTATATTACAATTTACTCAATGGACATTTAGATTATTTTCAATTTTTGTCTGTTATAAATAATGCTGCTATGACTACTCTTATACATGTCTTTTGAAGGAACTATGGATTAATTTTTCTAGGGAATATGCCTAGGAGTAGGTTTGCTGTGTCATGGGATAGGTGAATATTTGATTTGGGTAGATATTGCCAAAAAGATTCCCAAAGTGGCCCTACCAATTTACTCTCCCATCAGCATATGAGAGTTCCACTTTCTCCACATTCTCACAATGTGGTAGCTGTTTAGTGGTATCTCATTGTGGTTTTAATTTGCATTTTCTTGATGAGTAAGCACTTTTTCCTATGTTTATTAGCCATTTGGAGAGCCTCTTTTGATAAGTTCCTGTTCATGTCTTTTGCCCATTTTTTATTGGTTATTGTTTTTTGTTATTGGAGTTCACTATAAGGCCAGGTATGAAGCCAGGCATAGTGGCTCATGCCTATAATCCTAGCACTCTGGGAGGGCGAGGTGGGAGGACTGCTTGAGGCCAAGAGTTTGAGACCAGCCTGCGGTTGCTGTGAGCTATGATGCCACTGCACTCTGACTCCAGTGACAAAGAAAAGACTCTGTCTCAAAAAAAAAAAAAATCTAAGTATGAGACCTTTGTCAGGTATACCAGGTCTGTCCGGAAAGTATCCAGCCCTCATTAATATAATGAGAACGGTTTGCACAACGTCATCGTAACCTGGCAGCCAAGGAGAGTGGACTGGGGAGCATATGCGTGAACAATGACAACCTCTCTGTGTTGGTCAGAGGCGTGCTACACACCGCTGAGTGAGCATGTGCACTGGATGGCCATCACATTCAAAATGAGCGAGTAGAGCAACAAATCTGTAACAAATTTTGTGTTAAGCTTGGACATTCCTCTGTGGAACTGATTCGGATAATTCAGAAGCCTTTTGGGGATGATGCAATGAGTGATATGCAAATAAAAGTGTGGCACAAACACTTCAAAGATGGTTGAGAATCTGTTGAAAGTGATCCACATTCTAGAAGGCTTACGATAAGCAGAACACCTGAGAATGTTGAACATGTATGGGTTAACAGACGCTGGGAGAACTGTGTGAGGTCCCAAGGTGCCTACTTTGGAAGAGACTGAGGCGTCATTGTCCTATGTACAGTGTTTCTTGTATCTTCTTCAGTAAATGTCTCTATTTTTCATATTATGTGGCTGGCTACTTTCCGGACAGACCTCATATGTATTGTGAATGTTGACTTGTCACTCTCTTAATGTCTTTTGATGAAGAAAGTTATTGATTTTAATTAAGTTTAATTTATCGGTCTTTTTTCTCTTATGGTCAATGGTTTTTGTTTCCTGTTTAAGAAATCCTTGGCCCATGTGAGCCTGTAATCCTAGCACTCTGGGAGGCCGAGGTGGGAGGATCGCTCAAGGTCAGGAGTTCGAAACCAGCCTGAGCAAGAGCAAGACCCCCATCTCTACTAAAAATAGAAATGAAATTAATTGGCTAACTAAAATATATAGAGAGAAAAAATTAGCCGGGCATGGTGGTGCATGCCTGTAGTCCAAGCTACTCGGGAGGCTGAGGCAGAAGGATTTCTTGAGCCCAAGAGTTTGAGGTTGCTGTGAGCTAGGCTGACGCCAATGCACTCTACTCAGTGCAAAAGAGTGAGACTCTGTCTCAGTTAAAAAAAAAAAAAAAAAAAGAAAACAAACAAACAAAAATTGCTAAGAAAACCCTTGGTGCACTTATATGAGAAGGGATAATTATAACTGTCTATAACAGTTTAATTCTTTTATTTTTTTTAATTTGTTATTTTTTTATATATGTATTTTTTTATTTTAGCGTATCATGGAGGTACAAGTGTTAAGGTTAGATATATTGCCCATATACCCGTCCCCCTTCGAGTAAGAGCTTCAAGCGTGTCCATCCCCCAAACGTTGCACATCTTACTCGTTGTGGTTGTATATACCCGTCCCTTCCTCCGCCCTCCCACCCTCCCAATAAATGTTACTCCTACATGTCCACTTAGATGTTGATCTGTTAATACCAATTTGCTGGTGAGTACATGTGGTGTTTGCTTTTCCATTCTTGAGATACTTCATTTAGTAGAATGGGTTCCAGCTGTATCCAGGAATATACAAGAGGTGCTATATCACCATATATAACAGTTTAATTCTTTTAAACTGTACATGAGCTACTTTCTATGTAGGAATTTCTATGTGTGTAGATGTATATATGCCTCAAGCTAAAGCTAGTAATCATCTATTGAAAAGTTCAATAAAAAGGACCCAGTTTTCATTTTCATTATAATCACTTACAGCTTAAATGAATTCTTGTGACTTCCCCGAGAATTGAATCATGATAAGATACCAGGCTGAGGACTCACAAAACTTTGTAATAAGAAAAAACATCTATTCACCTTATAAAACACACTAACAACAGACCTAAAGCAAGTAAAAGAAATGTTAGGTTAGCTTCCTTATGCAGATAAAGAAATTACAGCCCAGAGGAATTTGACCTGCTTAGAGCACAAGTGAGTGAAGTGAGGTGGAGAAACGATACTCCATCCTCAAGATATTTTTTCTCCCAGCCCAGATACTTACTATCTTCAGGTAGTTCTTCTTGGTGACAGTACTGTGGTGCTTTGGCACTCGAGATGTGGCTCGCCACACCTGCCATAAATAGCTGTTCGCTGTGTAAACCTTGGGTGGTTTACTGGGCCTCAGTAATATTCTGAGCCTCAGTTTCTCATTTATAAAATGATGCTTACCTTAAAAGTTTGAGAATTAAATAAGATGCAAAGCGCCTAGAGTAGGTTAGTTCTCTGCGATTCTTGGATCTCAGCTTAGCAAAAGGGATTTTTATAAGCAGTGTCTGTTGAGAACATCTCATACTTAAGCAATCATAATAATCCGATGGCTAATTGGCAGGTAACTCAGAATTTTAGATGATATCTCTGTTCCCAACTGAATGGCTTATCTAATGCCTGACACACTCATATGGATATCTATGTGGCTGATGATGGTAGCTATAGGTCTTTGCTCCTTGGGGTAAACTTGTGACAATTAATTCAATAATTAATCTTATGAACAAGACACTTCTTTAAGAAATACATACTTGTGATAAACAGGTTTACTAAGGATAGTGTTAGCTCAATTTCTTCACTTCCCTATAGTAAGACTTCTGTGGTAACAGAGGCATGGTCACTGCCATGAAAGAACTTAAAGCATTGCCTTTTCATAGATGTGTTAATAATCTTAGTGTTTTTCGGTAGTGGAAACATAGCTACTTGTAATGACTTTGTTACTGGTATTCCAAGGGAGGAGCAAATGGGAGTCTGAGGGAACAAATTATGTACGGGGCCTGGGGTGGGAAAATAAGTAATGCCATAAAAAGGCTTCCGAAGGCTGAAAGGCTTGGGAGAATAGGAGACAGATGTTCCATTTTGGAGGATATTGTGCAGTCTGGAGGTTGGATTTGAACAAGGAATAAAGGAAGTAGAGAAGACAGAATTCACTGGCAGAAGGGAAAGGGAAAAAATGATATAGGTAGACAATCAGGCCAGCTGTTTTCCAGTCACTCTCCCAGTCACTCTTAAGAGTGACAGGACTGATCAGCCTCCTTGTGGTGGGCTCCAACTGAGTTTTATTGCAATTGAGAGCTGACAAAACAAGAGAGCACATTCCCTTAATGGGAGGCAGGGAAAAAAGGAAGATATGTTGAAAGAACTGCTGCCATTTATACCAAACCAGTAAAGAGGAAGTTTTGGGTTTTTCTTTTCTCCATTATTAGAAAGATATTGTAAACTTCAAACCACTCACATTGCACTTCCGTCTCCAACACTACTCTGAAGCGGTTTCTAGTCTCCAGTGACTTCTTGGATCTAATAACACTTCACTGTCCTTTTTATTTGACTCCTGGGCAGCACTAGGCCATTTGATCCTTCTTGAACGTCCTCATTCTTGGCTCCCTTGACACCCCACCTGGGTCCCTTTCCTCTCACTGGCTGCACCTCCTTAACCGGATCTCTTTATCACGGTGATCCCCAGGGCTGGGCTCTGGACACTCTTAACTCTCCCTCGGTGATCTCATTCATTCCCATAGTACTAAATAAACCCCATGTACAACACTGATTATTTCTCAAGTCTCTTAACTACAGTCTTTCTCTCCTCCAAGCTTCAGACTCACATGTCCAACTTCCCATATACGCCTACAAGTTGTATCAGTTAACACATCTAAAATAGGCCGGGCGAGGTGGCTCACGCCTGTAATTCTAGCACTCTGGGAGGCTGAGGTGGGCGGATTGCTCAAGGTCAGGAGGTCGAAACCAGCCTGAGCAAGAGCAAGACCCCGTCTCTACTATAAATAGAAATTAATTGGCCAACTAATATATATAGAAAAAATTAGCTGGGCATGGTGGCGCATGCCTGTAGTCCCAGCTATTCGGGAGGCTGAGGCAGGAGGATCGCTTGAGCCCAGGAGATTGAGGTTGCTGTGAGCTAGGTTGACGCCATGGCACTCACTCTAGCCTGGGCAACAAAGTGAGACTGTCTCAAAAAAAATAAATAAATAAAATGACTTCTACCCCACCAAGCCTGTTTGATCCATCTCAGCAATGGCAGATAGCATTACCTACACCTTCCAGAAACTTGAGTCATTTTTGATGTCTTTCATTCCCGTATATGCAATCAAACAGCAAATCCTTTAATTTTTACCTTCAAAATGCATAGTATACACTACTTCCCAGTCCACTGTCATTACTCTAGTCCAAGTGACCTGTTTTATTTTTTATATATTAACTGCTTTATCGTGAGAAGTGACCTGTTTTTATCTTGATCATTGCAATTGTCTCTTTCTCTCTTCCAAACCATTTTTCACATAATAATGGCTCCCAAGCTTCTTACTAGGGCCTATGGCCTTGTGGTAATCTCTTAACTCCTTTTGCTCACTGGGGGACAATTGGCCTTCTCTCAATACCTCAAATACATCAAACACCTTCCTGCTCCACAGCCTTTGCATATGTTGTTCTGCCTGGAAGTTTTCCTCCTACTTTTAGCATGGCCCACTTTCTTTTCATCATTCAGGTCTCAGCCTAAAAGTTAACTCCCCAACATCCTATTTAAAGCAGAATCCCCTTTGCTCCTTTTCTACCTTTTTTTCATGCTATGTGAATTAAATGTGTTTTTTTTCATTTATTTATTAATATATTGTCTAAATTCTACCTAGAAAGTTCCTTGAGGGCAGTGGCTGTGTCTGTTTTGCTCACCATCATATCCTTATTACTTGGTACATAGTGAGGGTGGAACATGGGGACAAGGAACAGTTCCACAAGAGGAGCACAAACTGATCACTGAGGAACTGTGAACTAAGCAGTGATACCAATTTCTGTCTTTTGCACAATAAATTCCTATCTCCTGGCTTTATTCCCATTAGTTTACTAATTATTTTTTCTTCGCTTATTTAAACTGAGTACTTAAATCGCTATTAGTAATTATTGCTGGTCTGAAAGATTAGACACTTGAATTGCCTAAATATATCCAACACAGAATCATACTTTCCTAACAAGGCTAGCTAACCCTATGTTTTCATAACAATTCCAACATTTACTAAGTGCTTACCATAAATGTTCAACATATTGCTAGGAGCAGAGAAATTGCTACCAAACATTATAGTGACAATGGGACAACAAACTAACCTTTGCCAAAAAATACTAAATGTCCTAAACATGAGGGCAACCTTTTATTTATTTATTCATTTTGAGACAGAGCCTCATTCTGTTGCCCTGGCCAGTGCCGTGGCATCAGCCTAGCTCACAGCAACCTCAAACTCCTGGGCTCAAGCGATCCTCCTGCCTCAGCCTCCTGAGTAGCTGGGACTACAAGCATGCACCACCATGCCTGGCTAATTTTTTCTATATATTTTTAGTTGGCCAATTAATTTCTTTTTATTTATAGTAGAGACGAGGGTCTCGCTCTTGCTCAGGCTGGTTTCGAACTCCTGACCTTGAGCGATCCTCCCACCTCGCCTCCCAGAGTGCTAGGATTACAGGCGTGAGCCACCGCGCCCGGCTGAGAGCAACCTTTTAGATTCTGAATTACATTAATGAAAGTAATATCCAGTCTTATCTTACAAAAACAATGACACAAAAAACTAATACTGAAAAGTTTTGTTTTTATTTCAAGATCAAATATTACAACAGGACATTTACATGTATTTATAAAAAAATGCAGCAGTTGAATTTATAGATCAGAGGTTTCCTTGAGTTTGGTCCCTCTCTCAGCACAGTGAGCTGATGTCTTCGAAAGACTTATCGCCCCACTCCCCTCCCTCCCCCCCAACTGTCCCCTCCCCCCCCAATTCAAGTTGCAGTATTAATATAAAGCAACTGGGTACAACACAGCAAGAATATTCACAATTTGGTACAGCCAAAATCAGAGGATCACCAACTGAAAGATCCTCGTTTTAGGAAGTATTTACCTATAGACTATATGTATCTATAGATATATCACACCCAATTATCTAAGCTTTCCCTGGTTTTACAGCAAGTGGAAGTTCCACTGAGTCTTAGCCAGCAGTTACAGCTCTGTTTTACCTAATGGCATGGTTGTTCTCCTCCTACAAATTTAAATTTTCAACCACCTCCATGTGTCTTCAAATTTAAGGATTTCCCTAGCACCTTTATTATCACTTACTAAAAATACAGGAGGGTCTCTAATGTCTTGAACAAAAAAATTTTAGTGGATGGTCCAGTTGCCCCTTGCTCACTGGTCTCAAAGACATCTTCCCACTTTGGGGAAGAGCTGCAGAAACAAATATCTCCTAGCACCGTGGGATTAAAGGCCCAGAAAACTGAGAACTCTATATGCATTTTAGGGAGCACTTGCCAGAAACACTAAAATAGGAGCACTATCTCTGTCCATTATCTTCTTGGATACAGTAACAAAGATACATTATAGATTAAATTTAGAGCCTGTCCTGCATTAAGAATGCATATCTCAGTGAGACCCACCCCCCACTTTGTCCAGAATAAGCTGAGTACACAAACATCCCAGGGAATCTCTAAACACTGTTAGGAACTGCTTGAGAAAACACTTTAAAGCAAATATCCCAAGTTGACTTCACTCAAGCCCCAACCCACCCTCATCCCCATCCCCAAACAAATTTCATTCCTTAATTAACCTCTCTGAATAAGATGGAAGTGAGGTTTGGAAAATGACATGAAAAATGTTTAAAAACACAATTAATGAAGACATGCCAGAATCGGACATCCCAGATGATTCAAAATGCATTGTTCAAACTGAACTCATACAAAGCATGCTCAGAGCTTACAAACACTCTTGAGAGTTTTCATGGAACAATCAATACCTATTTGAAAAAGGCAAGTGTTTAAAAAAAAAGAAAAAAGAAAAAGACATGAGATGCTTAGAATTTGTTAACAAAAGGAAAACCATTCTGGCAAAAAAGATTCTTAGAGTGAAGAAAATTGTGTTTAACAGTTTCATGCCAAAGCTTGGATGGAAGCCCCTCAAAGTCTATGTTAGCTTCAACTGGTACTCATTACTCTTTATCTATTTACTTAGAACATTACCTCACAGCTTTACCATCTGTTTCCCACCCAAGTGTTTTAAACAGTCTTTCCAAACTGAAGGGATAAACCTAGGAAAGTAACAAGGCCCAAGTCCCCAAAATGTGTAAGATGAATAGCCACTACTACAAGCTTGCTACTCATTAACTGAAAAGTGGAGGTCATATACTATTTTTGCTCTAATCAGCAGGTAGAAGAGAATTTTCTGGTGGCAATGGTCACTCCATGTGAGGCTTAACTTACAGGGCAGTAAGTTATCAAAAAGTTGTTAAAAGCAAATGATTAGTGTCAGAAACCTATTTATATTTAGAATCATACCATTTATTCTATTGATATTTTCCATTATTAAGAACACAGAAGCTTTGAGAAAAGCATACTATAAAATCATTTTGTTGAAAACAGTATCCAATTGAGTATCAACAGTCTAATGGCATCAACTTGAAATGGATCCTGGTGACATGCCCTATAAAGCCAGCTACCTTGGTAGAAAAGGCAGAATGGCAGGGAATGGTTCCAGATCAAGAATCTCTCCCTTATTAGTTAAGATTCCCATAGTGAATTTATAAAAAAGTAAATAAAAAAGATTCAATGAAGGGAGAATTCAATTCCAGGTCAGAATGATTTGAAATGTTATCCATTTTACTTACCAGGTCTAATATATCAATGACTCATGGTAGCTCAGTTAGATTAATACCTTTTGATGGAGATAAAATACTACTTAGCTTGGCTATTCTTTCCATTTGAAAACCCAAGTGACTATGAGGGATATAAAATCTTAGGGCATTTTGATCTTTATATAATAAGGAATACCATTGAATAGACAACAAAAACTTACTGTTTGTTGCCACGGAATTAAGTACAACAAGGTAACGTCTTATATTTATAGATTAATATGTAATTTTCTTGGGCAAAATACTATCATTGGTATTTTCATCTCTAATCTTGCAAGTAAATCTGATTATCTCTTGAAAATACCTCATTACAGAAATGCTAAATTATGTTTAATAATTTATATTGGATTATCCAACTTTACTTTGAGATCATATGGCAAAGACGAGGCCTATTACCAAAACTCATGTTTATGAGAATGGCTGAGAATCTAAGCAATACAACAGCAATCAGTACGCCAAAAAAAGGGGGAGAAGTATCACAGATCTAGCCATTCTCTATTTGGAATAAGAGAATTCTCCTTAACTAGACAGAAAATGAGCTTAATAAATTGAAACGATGTTTGCCTCATATTTTTCCCTTATTGATCTATAAAAAATGAAAAATATTACATACTAAGACATAAATGGAATTTCTTAAACATAACCAATTACATTAAAAATCATGACTATTTTCAGAGAATGAATTTTAAAAAATAAAGAATAGAAAATGGAGAAGTAGAAGTTAGGATTAAAAGATTTTCTAATAAAGGTCTTATTATCACATCTAATAATCCAACCACTTAAGTTCACTTCATGAGAAAACTACCAAGGCCATCATAATCTCTATTTAAAAAAAATACTCTTGATTCTTAATTGTCTCTCTAGTAGGACTGACATATTGGTGAGTCAAAAACCAAAATAACCCTCATTGAAATACCAAACCTCTATATAATAGGAGAAATCAATATGTTGGTATGGTATTCTGTTGGTTATTTGCACGTGTACTGTGCAACACTAAGCTTCATGGCAAGACAATAACTGAAATGATAAGCAAGGCAAACCAATGAAGCTGAATATTCATCATACACAGCTGTCTTTATTGTAGCCTATTCATCAAGGCTTGTATTATGTGAAGATTGCCATGGGTTGAGTTTTTCCTACCCTCATTACTTTCAAGTTTTAGTTTTACATAAGACATAATTTATTCATCAATCTGCACCCCATGATTTACTACTGAGTAGTTAAGTGATGATCAGAAAAAGTATGGTGGGGGTAACATGGCAGTGAACAATGACACAATGAAGATACTCTAAGGGATAAGAAATATTTTTAAAAGTCAGCCTTGAGGTGGGTATGGTGGGAGGTGGAGGTGGGAGGACCACTTGAGGCCAGGAGTTTGAGACCAGCCTGGAAAACACAGTGAGACTCCCATCTCTAAAATATAAAAAATAAAATAGGCCGGGCGCTGTGGCTCTCGCCTGTAATCCTAGCTCTTGGGAGGCCAAGGCGGGCGGATTGCTCAAGGTCAGGAGTTCAAAACCAGCCTGAGCAAGAGCGAGACCCCGTCTCTACTATAAAATAGAAAGAAATTAATCGGCCAACTGATATATATATAAAAAAAAAATTAGCCGGGCATGGTGGCGCATGCCTGTAGTCCCAGCTACCCGGGAGGCTGAGGCAGAAGGATCGCTCGAGCCCAGGAGTTTGAGGTTGCTGTGAGCTAGGCTGATGCCACGGCACTCACTCTAGCCTGGGCAACAAAGCGAGACTCTGTCTCAAAAAAAAAAAAAATAAATAAAAATAAAATAAAATAAAAAATTTAAAAGTCAGCCTAATCAGATCTTGAAAAAGTTGTTCCTGCCAAAACCAAGTGTGAATCCTACAACTTACACAAATCAATTTCCCAACAATAGCTCAGCCAGTGAGCTCAGCCAGTGTACTTTAAGCACATGGGTAAAATAAAATTTAACTCCAGTTTCAGTGACATATTTGGTTCTCATTTACATTTTAGTCTTATTCAACAATGGTTAGGCACACAGCATTAAGTTTGAAAATTACTGAATTGTTTAAAAGATCATTACTAGATCTATAACTATTATACTCTCCTTTTTGGAGATTTCAACCATCACAGTGAGGTTAGATCAAGTGACTGGCCAAATTATACCTGGATGTAGGAAAAAAAAAAAAAAAAGCAAAGAATCTTATTAATAGATACACTTTTAATTAGCCTAGGGATAATATAAAATAAAGGTAAAAGAGTAGAAACATAAAATTTTGGAGTGGAAAGAGACTTCACAGATAATCTAATTCAGTGGTCTACAATCTGTGGGTTCCTACAGACCCCTGCAAGGGGTAATTTTCCATGTATACATTTCCATTTTCTATATCTATGGAATTAATTATATAAATAGCCCCACAATTCCCTACCCATGCCAAGTTTTAAAATTACAAGTTCTTTTATTTGAAAAGACTTAAAACTTTAGTCCAATTCTCTCATTTTTCAGATGAAGACCCCAGAAACTCAGAGGAAGAAATAGAACCAACAAGGTAACAGTTAATCAGCAGAGCTGTTACCCAAGTGCACTAATACTCTCATATAGTGCCCATTCTGAATCTCATATATAATGTACTATACATTTAATTTGTACCTGGGCAGAGAAATTAAATCTAATCTAATTTTTCAGTTGCTAGTGGCTCCCTCTGGTATTTTTCCTAAGTGTACAAGTGAGATCTCTGCTAAGAATCTTTAGTCCTGGGGATCAATAATCCTTTCCTACCTTGACACTGGTTATGCCTTATTGAAAAACTTCATGCCTTAAAGCTAATAGTTACAAAAGGTGGGGCTAAACAATATAGGTGAGTCAAAAGAAAATTTGAGCTACTGTGTTTGCCACCTTTCAGACTTACATCTTTGTGAAGTCTTTCCTAACTAAAACCTACACCATTCTTTCCTTTTTCTAAACTTCTAATGTAATTATAGTTCAACCTCAGAAAGGTAAACATTTACATGTTCCCCAATTATCTCATCTGTAGTGTCTCCCTAACTGAATAAAATAGGCAGGAATCAGGTCTTAGATTTCAAAATATTTTTAACTTTGAATAAGGACTCAATAAATAATTGTTGATATACAAAGTTGAGGAAGAATTTTATAAAAGATTTTAAAACATACACATACAGGGTTCAACAATTTGGTATGGATGGACACAGAAAAGACAATTGTATCTTTTCTGAAAAAATGGTTGAAGATAAAATTCTTTTTTATCCTTTCCATTTATTCTTGGCAAATAATGCCACACAGTTATTTTCCTGTCACATTTTCATCAGTGCATCATTTTTAAAAGCAATTAGTAATCAGCCTTTTAAAATAATAGCATAAATAAGAATTTATAGGCATAGTGCAAATCCCACAAGGTTTATCTCAACTACTCCCCTTAGATTTAAGGAAACAAAACTAAATGATAATTTACACAGCAAAACAATGAATGAGAAGATAATCGTTTTGGTGAATTGATTCCACTGCTGTAGAAGAATATAGTATGAAAGTTAAAATAGCATGAACTCTGTTCTGGGTTCCAATTCTGATTTTCCACTTACTGCAACATCCTGAACAAGTTCTCCACACTTGTTTTTTTCCTTATCTATCAAATGGGGAAAATATACACTTGTAGGGTTTTTAGAAAGATTAAAGGAGAAAATGCACATAAAGTACATAGCACATGCCAGTTACTTAAAAGTAGTTCCCTGTTCTTCCCTCATTTGGCACTGTTCTTTCTCTTCCCTTCTTCCTTTCTAAATCAAATTCAAAAACACTATGCCTCTCACTTTCTTCCTAGTTTTCATTCTATCTTCCTGTATTGTTCTCGTCACTATCTTGTTCTTTTCCTATCTTTTAAACTCTCTTCCAAGCTGTTTCCAACACCTAATAAGGAATGATTTTTAACTAACATTATTGATCTCATTTAATCTATTCAATAAAACCTCTCCTCAAAGAGCAAAGGAATTTGCAGAAGAAATAAGGCAAACTGGAAGAAGTATACTCCATAAGTGGGTTAAGTTCTTGAGCAAGGCAATACTCATTTACTCCTCCCACATATAATCCGTAAGTTCTCCCCATGGGCCTCTGTATCAAACCCAAGATAATTATACTCCTGACTCAAAATGAAATGGAATCCTCTACCTCTCGTACTCTAAACATCCCAGTTGTATCTAAGTTGGATGAATGTATCATGTTGTCTCTTACTTAAATCACTTTATATATATTTAATCATATATATATATTTAATCTCACAGTAACGCAAGTCAAAAAAGTCACATTGGTTTCTCATAAATGAATATGCAAGTGCTCAGGGAATCGAGAAGAACTACATTCTCTCATTAACGAACATGTCTCCTGTTCTCTGGATATGTTTCATCAAGAGAAGCTAGTAGGCAAGAGAATGAAATAGAGACCTACAGGAAAAATTCTTGACTTCACATTTTTTTTTTTTTATCAATTGGGCTTTAGCTGTGACTTTGCTTGGAATGGAGACGGATGCCATCAGAGCACAAAGATGAGCATACCCTTACTTCTTACCCTGTGCCTCCCTTAATTTTTAGATTTCTGACCTGTCTACTACCAACAAATTTTTTACCTTCCAGTGCACTTTTGATACAATACAGCTCTATTCCTCAAACAGCAAGTATGTTATCCAACTTCAGAGATACAACTGAGGAATTCACATGAAAACCATATTTCCTCAATAAATTGAAACTGCTAGTTAAGCCTCCAGAGCCTATGAAAAGACACCAAAGTGGTACTCAGTCACCAATCTAAAGAGAGAACTTTGACTCAAGGTATAAATGAAACTGTAATTATATAAATATATTTATAAATATTTATACAATTATATACTTATACATAAGCACTTACATAGACTTAGAAAAAAATGTAAGAACATTAATTCAAAAGGACTCACTGAAGAATAAACAGAATTTTCCATGATTTCCTTGAGGAGATAAATAACTCATTCTTTAGGGAGGGTCCCTCAAAATCCAACCTTTAGAAACCATATTCTATAATTGTGTACTAGCAATACATAGCATTTCCCCGCCCCCCCCCAAATCCCTTAGTTGCCAAGAGAACAATCTTAAAGTAGATGGGAACTTAAAGGTCTCTGTGTAATAGCAATTTATGTTCCTCAAGTAGAAGAATCAATGCAAATCCCCAATTGACAAAACAGGTAAATTCCATATTATGATTTTACAAGTTAAAGTTTTGATTTTGCCACCAGAATCATTACTGCCCTTTCAGAGGACTCTATTTTAAGCTCAAAATAAGAATTGAGCATACACTGAAACTGATATGTAAACGGTATTATACAGATTCAAGATGGCCTCTTCTAAATAATACTGAAAAAACCTTTCGCTAACTACAATTTGAATGTGGCTTTTGCTGGCAGAAAAAATCTCACAACATCTAAAGATTATTGTTAAACATCACCACTACCCTTATTCATCTTTTCTTATGAATTGAGTTTAAAGATCTTCCCCTTTAGAGAAGCTTTCAGTTTTGATACCTTTTGAAAGAAAACAGCATGAGGAATTATGCTCATTTAGTCACCAGAGCCTTTTAGAGACTATTCCAACCAGGGGTAAAAAATGAATCATTATTTCTAACCGAAGGACGTTGGTTAGCAACTCTCAGCTGCATGTTTTCTTTTTCCCCAGGGACATACCTAGTATGCCTTAAAGAACATAGGACAATCAATAACCATAGTGGTTATAATTATAAGCCACTGTTGTGCATGATTATTGACCAGCTGCCTTCCTATAGATCACCATGGACCCAGACAATGGAGGGGTCAAAGGAACAATATGCTGTACTGGCAAAAACAGCAAGCACCTTCCTATTCCAGTCACCAGAATATGCTCACTAAATGTCCACTCAAGGACCAGCAGGATCAATATAATTAACAGAGTAATAATAAAACTGTCTCAGGCTAGGGCACTGAAAGCTACCCCATGCTACACACTCCACATTTAACACTCATTCTGCCAATAACAGATATCATGGAAATAATTCTTACAGATGGGAAGATGGGAATCCTTTGAAAAAAAATTTAAATATGATGATCAATAATGATAAGGGATGTTTTTTCCATGGAAACAAAAGCCTAGATACTTTGTTACGTGATATTTCCTACATGAAAAATGAAACAAAACAAAACGTGTTAGAGAACTTCTTCTTCCTACTAAAAATGGGGACTTACAAAAAAGGGAGGTTGTTTTTATTCTGAATCTAGCCACTCTTTGCCAAAGGAATCTGGGGAGTAACTAACATTTGATCCCAAAAAAGTGCCGTGCAAGAGACCACTTATTGGAACACACATTTCCTGCTGCTAGTACTGGAGAGGTCTTATCCTTACACTTACATTTGGTCACCAGATTAAGTAAAAAGGAAAGAAAGTTGGGGGTGAGAGAAGAAAACAGGAGAGGAAAGAGAAAAAAGGGGGAGAAAGAGATTGATTATAGGAAAGAACAAGAAATAAAAGAGAAGGCAGGTGACTTGCTTGCCCAACTTTGGCTCTATGGTCCTATGAGCCAAAATGCATACTTAGTGATATGGTACCTCACAGGAAATGGGAAAAAGGGGGTAAGCTGAGAGAGGTCAGGCATGGTGTTAATTTCTTTCCTGTACAAAGACAGTCTCTTGAGGACAAAGGCCTGCCTCTTGTAACGTAATGTCATAGTCCAGATGAGATAGTTTCCTTCGAGGGAAGTTGGTGAGAAGTTCAAAACGTTCATTTGGATATCCTTTAGACTGGACATGTTTCACCAAAGCCTATGAAAAACAAGAGAAAGACAAATCTGTCAGAAGGAAATAAAAGGAAAGGGTATATTAACTAATGAAACATAACTTTTTCACCATATCAGATGAGATATTAAGTGTAAGTTATTTTTTAAAAAAACCAAAGCCTGTCCCTGTGAAGGAACCAATATAATCATTTCCACGGGGACATGATAAAGCTATATCTAATAACTTAGGTCCATTAAATGATATTAAAATATACAGGGTTATTACTGTGTCCTCAATAAACCCAATCACAGTTTATAAAATTACTATTCTGATTTTTAAACATTTAATCAGTTTTCCCTCCATCCTTTTATCAAGGAAGATATGTCTTTCATTCTACCTATGACCCATCTTGCCACCTATGCACTGAATCCCTTCTTGCCTTCTCGGAAACCAGACCACTACAGGATATGCCTTCTTTTACAGGTTTCTCCAACAACTCCCTCTCTACAGATGCTTTCCATCAGACTTAACATGCTCAGTCCCTCCAGTCACCTTTTTCCCTCTGACTACTGCATACTCTTCCCTACAGCTTCACAACTAAACTTCTCAAAACAAAGTGGTCAGGCTGGGCGCCGTGGCTCACGCCTGTAATCCTAGCACTCTGGGAGGTCGAGGCGGGCGGATTGCTCAAGGTCAGGAGTTCAAAACCAGCCTGAGCGAGACCCCGTCTCTACCATAAAAATAGAAAGAAATTAATTGGCCAACTAATATATATATAATATAAAAATCAGCCGGGCATGGTGGCTCGTGCCTGTAGTCCCAGCTACTTGGGAGGCTGGGGCAGGAGGATCACTTGAGCCCAGGAGTTTGAGGTTGCTGTGAGTTAGGCTGACACCACGGCACTCACTCTAGCCTAGGCAAGAAAGCGAGACTCTGTCTCAAAACAAAACAAAACAAAACAAAAAAACAAAGTGGTCTACACTTGGCTGTTTCTATGGTCTCATCTCCATTCTTTTCCAAACACTATGCCAGGGAGATGATCTGAGGATTTGCACCAGCAACCAGACCCTACTTGCATTCTAGTAACACAGTTGCAACAATCAACCTAATTATCTCCAGCCCCAGCTAATGGCCAGGTGCGCCTGATCCATAGGGGATTCATTCATAGCTAAGCTACGCTAGTCAGTCTCATTCTCTTTCCCAGCTTTTGAAAAACAGTGAGAAAGCCCAATGGCTGTGGACTTTACATGAACAAGCCCTCAGCATCACCACGATGGACCATGTGCAAGCTGAGAAAGAAAGAAAAGCCACCAGTATACAGAAAGGAATAGTGTGAAGCAGAGAATCACAAGAGAAAGCCTACAGGCCCCATAAGAAAAACATGCCAAAAAACAGCCTTGGTTCTTAGCCACTTGGCAGTTTTAACTACTAGGAAACCCAAGAGCCCACTATACTCTTCAAGTAACCTCAATTCCTCCTTTTTCAGAAGTAATAATTTCAGTTGGGTTTCTATTCCATACAGGTATGGAACAGAAAAGCCTTGACTGGAATATACCCTATGTGACTTGCCTAAGATAATTTGGGAAGGAAATAAATTAGAATTAAGATTTCCTTGGGCTGGGGGTGGTAGCTCACACCTGTAATCCTAGCACTCTGGGAGGCCGAGGCGGGAGGATCACTTGAGGTCAGGAGTTTGAGACCAGCCTGAGCAAGAGTGAGACCCCCAACCCCTTCTCTACTAAAAATAGAAAGAAATTGGCCAAAAAATAAAAAAGATTTCCCTTGATTCTACTATAGGCATTTGAGAAAATAGAAAATGAAAATTAAAAAATAAAAATAAAAGATTTCCCACAGTTAAGTTTCCAACTAAAGATCAGACTAAATACCTAGGTGAGGCACTGTGGTGAATGTCTGTAAACCCTAGCACTTTGGGAGGCTGAGGCAGGAGGATCACTTAAGCCCAGGAGTTTGACGTTGCAGTAAGCTGTGATCATGCCACTGCACTCTAGCCCGGATGACAGAGCAAGACCCTATCTCAGAAAACCAAACAGGCACTCACTCTAGCCTAGGCAACAAAGTGAGACTCTGTCTCAAAAAAAAAAAAAGAAAACCAAACAAAAAACAAAAAAACAAACCAAAAAAACCCCACTCAACACATATTTCAAAAAATCATCAAACAATGCTCACTGAACTCACTCCAATTAGTTTCTCTGCTTTAAGCAAACACTTCCAATTAGATATACAGGTACCAAGTTTTATTCCACTTCACTTTATTGCATTTCGCAGATGTTGCATTTTTTACGAATTGAAGGTATGCGGCAACCTTGCATCAACCAAGTCTACTGGTGACATTTTTCCAACAGCATGAACTTTACTTTGTATTCCCATGTCACATTTTGGTAATTCTCACAATATTTCAAACTTTTTCATTATATGTGTTATGGTGATCTGTGATCAGTCATCATTGATGTACTATTGTAATTGTTTTGGGGCACCACAAACCACATCCATATAAGGATGGTGAACTTAATTGATAAATGTCTGTGTTCTGACTCCTCCACTGACCTGCTGTTCCTGTCTCTCTCCCTCTCCTTGTGCCTCCTTATTCCCTGAGACACAAGAATACTGAAATGAGGCCAATTAAGAACCCTACAATGGCCTCTGTTTAAGTGAAAGGAAGAGTTACACATCTCTCTCTTTGAATCAAAAACTTATGATTAAGCTCAGAAAGGAAGGCATGTAGAAAATAGAGATAGGCTAAAGGTAGGCCTCTTGCACCAAAAAGTTAGCTAAGTTGTGAATGCAAAGGAAAAGTTATTAAAGGAAATTAAAAGTGCTACTCTAATGAACACACTGAATGGTAAGAAAGCAAAACAGCCTTATTGCTGACACAGAGAAACAAGCCATATCATTCCCATAAGTCAAAGCCTAATACAGAAGAGGACCCTAACTTTTTTCAATTCTGTGAAGGCTGAGAGAGGTGAAGATGCTGCAAAAAAAGTTGGAATCTAATAGAGGATGGTTGGCCAGGTGCAGTGGCTCACGCCTGTAATCCTAGCACTCAGGGAGGCCAACGCGGGCAGATTGCTCAAGGTCAGGAGTTTGAAACCAGCCTGAGCAAGAGTGAGACCCCGTCTCTACTATAAATAGAAAGAAATTAATTGGCCAACTAATATATATATATATAGAAAAAATTAGCCGGGCATGGTGGCACATACCTGTAGTCCCAGCTACTTTGGAGGCTGAGCAGGAGGATCGCTTAAGCCCAGGAGTTTGAGGTTGCTGTGAGCTAGGCTGACGCCATGGCATTCACTCTAGCCTGGGCAACAAAGTGAGACTCTGTCTCACACACACAAAAAATAGAGATGGTTCATAAGGTTTTAGGAAAAAAGCCATCTCCATAATATAAAGGTACAAGGTGAATCAGCAAGTACTGATGTAGAAGCTGCAGCAAGTTATCTAGAAAATCTAGCTAAGATAACTGATAAAAGTGGCTATACTAAGCAACATATTTTCAATGTAGATGAAAAAGCCTGACATTGGAAGAAGATGCCATCTAGGACTTTCACAGCTAGAGAGGAGAACTCAATGCCTGACTTCAAAGCTTCAATGGAATAGGCTGACCCTCTTGTTAGGAGCTAATGTAGCTGTTGATTTTCAGTTAAAGCCAATGCTCATTTACCATTCTGAAAATCCTAGGGCCCTTACAAATTATGTTAAATCTGCTTTGCCTGTGCTCTCTAACTGGAACAGCAAAGCCCAGATGACAACACATCTGTTTACAGCAATATTTACTGAATATTTTAAGCCCACTGTTGACACCCACTGCTCAGAAAAAGATATTTCTCATTGACAATGCACCTACTCACCCAAAGAGCTCTGATGAAGATGTACAAGGAGATTAATGCTGTTTACATGCCTGCTAGTACAACATCCATTCTGTAGCCCATGAACCAAGGAGTGCATTTCATCCTTCAAGTCTTATTAAGAAATACATTTTGTAAGTTTATACCTGCTGTACATAGAGATTCCTCCGATGGATGTGGGCAAAGTAAATAAAAAACCTTTTGTACAGGACTTCAAGACCAACCTGAGCAAGAGTGAGACCCCGTCTCTACCTAAAATAAAAAAAATTAGCCGGGCATGGTGGCACATGCCTGTTGTCCCAGCTACTCGGGAGGCTGAGGTAGGAAGATCGCCTGACCCTAGGAGACTGAGGTTGTTATGAGCTAGGCTGATGCCGTGGTACTCTAACCCAGGCAACAGAGTGAGACACTGTCTCAAAAAAAAAACAAAACCCTTCTGTAAAGGATTCCTTATTCTAGATGCCATTAAGAACATTTGCAATTCATAGAAAGAGGTCAAAATATCAACATTAAATGAGTTTGGAAGATGATTCCCAACCCTCATGGATGACTTTGAGGGGTTCAAGACTTCAGAGGAGGAAGCAACTACGGATATCACAGAAATAGCAAGAAACCAGAATTAGAATATGATTGAATTGCTACAATCTCATGATCAAACTTGAACAAGCCAGGTGCACTGGTGCACACCCTATAGTCCCAGCTACAGGTAAGATAGGAGGATTACTTGAGCCCAGGAGTTCAAGTCTAGCCTGAGAAACACAGCAAGACCCCATTTAAAAAAAATTTTTTTGGAGGCAGGGCCTGGCTCTGTTGCCCAGGCTAGAGTGGAGTGGCGTGATCATGGCTCATTGAAACCTCAAACTCCCGGGCTAAAGTGATCTTCCTGCCTCAGCCTCCAGAGTAGCTGGGACTACAGGTATTAGACACCATGCCCAGCGAATTTTTCTTTTTTTAGTAGAGAAGGGGCTTGCTTTTGCTCAGGCTGGTCCTGAACTACTGACCTCAAGCAATCCTCCTGCCTCAGCCTCCCAAAGTGCTAGGATTACAGGCATGAACCACAGCACCTGGCCAAGATCCCATTTCTTAAAAACATACACACACACACACACAAAAAAAAAAACCCAAACAAACAACAATAACAACAAAAAAACAGATGAAGAGTTGCTTCTTATGGACAAGCAAAGAAACTGGTTTCTTGAGATGGAATCTACTCCTAGTAGAGATGCTGTGAACATACTTGAAATTACAACAAAAGATTTAGAATATTACATAAAGTTAGTTGATAAAGCAGCAGCAGGGATTGACAGGATTGACTCCGATTCTGAAAGAAATTCTACTGTGAGTAAAATGCTATCAAACAGGATTACATGTTGATAGAAACCTACAGAAAAATCTTTTGTAAAAAGAAGAGTCAATCAATGCAGCAAACTTGTGAACACTTTTATTTTATTTTATCTTATTTTTTTAAGACAGAGTCTCACTTTGTTGCCCAGGCTAGAATGAGTGCTGTGGCATCAGCCTTGCTCACAGCAACCTCAAACTCCTGGGCCCAAGTGATCCTCCTGCCTCAGCCTCCCGAGTAACTGGGACTACAGGCATGCACCACCATGCTCGGCTAACGTTTTCTATGTATATTTTTAGTTGGCCAATTAATTTCTTTCTATTTACAATAGAGACGGGGTCTCGCTCATGCTCAGGCTGGTTTCGAACTCCTCCTGACCTTGAGCAATCCGCCCGTCTCGGCCTCCCTGAGTGCTAGGATTACAGGCATGAGCCACCGGGCCCGGCCTTGTGAACACTTTTATACACACTGAGAACCAAAAAATTCGTGTGACTCACTTTATTGTAGTGGTCTGGAACTGAGCCACAAATTACGGTATGTCTATACTTACTAGCAATTTAGCTTGCTCTGGAAGAGTGATCTGTTCCCTTTTTCCATCTGGATACCGCAACATCAGCTGTGCTTTTGGTCCTAAAAGTAGGATTTAAAAAACGAAAAAACCCTTAGGAGCTTACAATAGAAGATTAATAGAAGAGTAATTTAAATAAATAAATGAAGCCATTCAGTTACACTCAAGCTTTAAGAAAAGTAAGTCTATAATGTACCTTACCATTTACATCTGCCCCCTCCACTATTCCATCTGATTTTTCAGGTGACATCTCTATTATATCTGAATCCACAGCTGATAATCCTTGGTGGTTTGTGGCTGTTCCAGGCTCAGTTCTGGCAGGGGGCTCTGTTAGTGGCCTTCTGTTTTCCTCTTTTCTATGCCCCAAATCTTTATGGGGAGACTTTCTGGACTTAGCAAGATTTTCTACCTCCTCTTCTTCATCGGAGCCACAAACAGATATGAATTCCTCACTGCCAGAAAAAAGTTCAGATTCAGATTCTTCATCTGAGCGGCTGTCCTGTTTTGTCTGTGTTGAATCAAAATGTGTCTCTTGCAAGGAGGCTCTGATGGCAGCTTCTAGCTGGCTGTCTTCACTTGCATCTATAAGGCTCTCCTGTGAGATGCAGTCATAAAACACAAGTGGAAAAACAGAAAGAAGTTAAACCAAAAAATAGTCAAGTCAAACAGGACATAAGAAATATAATAGTTTGCCACTATTATTTTCTACTGAATGTACCTCTTCTACTCAATTTTAAGCTATTTGAGGGAAAGGACTTTGTCTTACACAGTCAAACTGGAATGGATATATTAAAAAATATATAAAAAACTGTCATAGCACCTAGCACTCTGATGTTTCAAGCATAGGTATTTTTTCACATCAAAATGAACAAAATCAAGAAAACATTTTATTCCTTGCCCATCAAAAAACAAGAATTAAAAGTTTTAAATATAATGTCAAGTCAAAACACTATTCTTTTATTTTTTTAACTATTAAACTGGTTTTGTTTTTCTTAAAAAAAGTTGACCAAGAGGCCGGGCGCTGTGGCTCACGCCTGTAATCCTAGCTCTTGGGAGGCCGAGGCGGGCGGATTGCTCAAGGTCAGGAGTTCAAAACCAGCCTGAGCAAGAGTGAGACCCCGTCTCTACTATAAATAGAAAGAAATTAATTGGCTAACTGATATATATATAAAAAAAATTAGCCGGGCATGGTGGCGCATGCCTGTAGTCCCAGCTACTCGGGAGGCTGAGGCAGGAGGATCGCTTGAGCCCAGGAGTTTGAGGTTGCTGTGAGCTAGGCTGACGCCACGGCACTCACTCTAGCCTGGACAACAAAGTGAGACTCTGTCTCAAAAAAAAAAAAAAAAAAAAAGTTGACCAAGAGTCAGTGATCAGGATCAATTATATTCCCCCAAAAGACTATTCTTTAAAATGACTAAACAATAGAGAAGAATGTATGCCTTGCTCACCACTGTATTCTTCAACTAGCACTGCTTTGGCACAAAGATGGATATAAATTTCTTAATCAATTCTCAAAAAATTTAACAGATCTCTGATAGTCAAAAACAAAACACCAAACAATAAAAAGGAGACAACATTAACTAGATTCTCACAAACTTAATTACAATGAAGATTTTCATTATAATGAGAAAGGCAAATTTTTACAGTTTCCCCCTTGGTAAAGTTTGTTTGTTTGTTTGTTTATTTTTTGACACAGAGTCTCACTCTGTTGCCCGGGCTAGAGTGCCGTGGTGTCAGCCTAGCTCATAGCAACCTCAAACTGGGCTCAAGCGATCCTTCTGCCCCAGCCTCCCGAGTAGCTGGGACTACAGGCATGCGCCACCATGCCTGGCTAATTTTTTCTATATGTATTAGTTGGCCAATTAAATTCTTTCTATTTTTATAGTAGAGATGGGGTCTCACTCTTGCTCAGGCTGGTTTCGAACTCTTAACCTAAAGCTATCTGCCTGCCTCGGCCTCCCAGAGTGTTAGGATTATAGGTGTGAGCCACCACGCCCGGCCGGTAAAGTTTAAATGTCACAGATTTCACTAAACTGAGTCACAATATATGGGTTCTTTGAGTGGAACATATTTAGATCCTGATTCAAACACACTACAGAAGAATAACTTTGTAAGATAACCTAAAGCTTATCACTGGATATGTCATGATATTAAGGAATTATTGGCCGGACACGGTGGCTCAGCCTGTAATCCTAGCACTCTGGGAGGCCGAGGCGGGTGAATTGCTCGAGGTCAGGAGTTCGGAACCAGCCTGAGCAAGAGTGAGACCCCGTCTCTACTATAAATAGAAAGAAATTAATTGGCCAACTAATACATATAGAAAAAATTAGCCGGGCATGGTGGCGCATGCCTGTAGTCCCAGCTACTCAGTCCCAGCTCCTCCTCCTGAGGCAGTAGGATCGCTTGAGCCGAGGAGTGGGAGGTTGCTGTGAGCTAGGCTGACACCACGGCACTCATTCTAGCCTGGGCAACAAAGTGACACCCTGTCTCAAAAAAAAAAAAAAGGAATTATTGCTAATGTTTAAGGAAAGGTACACTAATAGCACTGTGATTGTGTTTTTAAAAAATAAAGAGTCTTTATCTTTTAAAGATATGTCAAAAGTATTAATGAACGAAACAATAAATTCTGAGATCTGCTTCAAAATAATGTGGATATGGTGGGACACAGATGAAAGACTGGCCACCTGTTAATAATTATTCAAATTACTTAATGGGTACATATAGGCTTAATAAATTCCTTTTAACTTTTGCATGTGCTTAAAATTTTCCACGATAAAAGGGTAAAAATATATGGGCTGCTAACTTGAAAAACTAAAGAAACCTCATTTTGGCTTTTATTATCTGTCAATCATATAGAAAAAAATTAAAGGAAATTTTTATTTTTATTTATTTTTTTTTTTTTGCTACAGAGTCTCACTTTGTTGTCCAGGCTAGAGTGAGTGCCGTGGCGTCAGCCTAGCTCACAGCAACCTCAAACTCCTGGGCTTGAGTGATCCTTCTGCCTCAGCCTCCCGAGTAGCTGGGACTACAGGCATGCGCCACCATGCCCGGCTAATTTTTTATATATATATCAGTTGGCCAATTGATTTCTTTCTATTTATAGTAGAGACGGGGTCTCGCTCTTGCTCAGGCTGGTTTTGAACTCCTGACCTTGAGCAATCCGCCCGCCTCGGCCTCCCAAGAGCTAGGATTACAGGCGTGAGCCACAGCGCCCGGCCTAAAGGAAATTTTTAAAATAAACTTAAGGCTAATTTACCAGCCCGAAAAAAATAAGAACATGTGCCCATGTGATATGCAATGGCTTACGTGTACTACAGTATAGTTGATTTATAACAATGACTTTGTACATGTTGCTTGATTTAAAGATTGTAGCCATTAAAGACACTGCTAGGTTCCTATACAATATTCATTCTCCTCTGCTTAAAATTAAGCCCAAATTAAACAGAGAAAACAGAGGGAGGAGTTAAAAAATAAAAAGGGCAGAAATTAATCAATGACCTAGAAAACAGAAATACAATGGGGGGGAGGAAATCAGTGAAGCCAAAGGTTGTTATTTTGTTTTGTTTTGTTTTTTAAGAGAAAAGGTCTCACTGTTGCCCAGATTACAGTGCAGTGGCTATTCACACTGCACTCCAGTGTAGTGGTGCGATCATACCACACTATATCCCTAAACTCCTGGTCTCAAGAGATTATCCTATCTCACTCTACCAAGTAACTGGTACTACAGAGGTACGCACCTGCACCAGGCTTGGTACTTTAAGATTATTAAAACTGATAAGCCTCTAGCCAGACTATCAGGGAAATAAAGAGAAGACACAAATTACCAACAACAGGATTAAGAGAGGGGATAACCACAGTCTCTTTAGTCATTAAAGGAATAACAACAGAATATAATGAACTCTGACATCCGGGCTCACTGCAGGCTGGGCAACAAAGCGAGACTCTGTCTCCAGAAAAAAAAAAAAAAAAAAAAAAGAACTCTGACAATACATTCCACCTTTTAGGTAAAATGGACCAATTCCTAGAAAGACACAATCTATTAAAGCTCATTTAAGAAGAAATAGATAGATATCTGAGTAGTCCTCTACTAATCAAATTGAATTTGTATTAAAACTTTCCACACACACACTGATAATGTCACCAAACACTAAGGAAGAAACAATATCAATTCTATACATACTCTTGCAGAAAACATGAAAGGAGGAAACACTTCAATTTATTTTGAGTTTAGCATTAACCTGATACCAAAACCAAACACATCATAGGCATTACAAGGAAGTAAGGAAAAACAACAAAAGAACCCCTCAAAAAACTACAAACCAGTATCCATCATAAACGCAAATTCTTTTTTTTTTTTTTGAGACAAAGTCTCGCGTTGTTACCCAGGCTAGAGTGAGTGCCAATGGCTCTCAGCCTAGCTCACAGCAACCTCTAACTCCTGGGCTCAAGCGATCCTCCTGCCTCAGCCTCCCGAATAGCTGGGACTATAGGCACACACCATCATCCTGGCTCATTTTTTCTATATATTTTAGTTGACCAATTATATTCCTTCTATGTTTAGTAGAGACGGAGTCTCACCCTTGCTCAGGCTGGTTTCGAACTCCTGACCTTGAGTGATTCTCCTACCTAGGCCCACCTCGGCCTCCCAGAGTGCTAGGATTACAGGCGTGAGCCACTGCGCCTGGCCCCAGAACACAAATTCTTGATAAAATTTTAGCAAATCGGGGGGACACCGGCTCACTCGCTCCCTCCCTCCAACGCTGATAAGTGCCCAAGAGTTCAATTGCTGGGTCATATGAAGTCCTGCCAAACTTTCATATTTAGAATATGAAAAACTGTAAGAAAAAAAATGGAACTCACAACCCTGTCCTGATGTTGATTTCTATTAATGGCATCACCATCCTACCAGTGACCCAGGACTAAAAATTAAAGGATGATGTTTGGAAAAGTTTCCTGGCAGTTGTGTGGCTTAAAGAAACTCCCATGGTCATGTGACTCCAGATACTTCTTGGGCTGGTTGAATACAGTGTTTAATAAAGTGGATTATGAACGCATTAAGGATGTCGGCCCCGACAGGGCAGCATCCAAGTGGCTGTCGCGATGTGGGGCCATGAGAGGTGGCACAAGAACTACAACAACCTCCCAACAGGCTCTCTAGACAAATACAAGATTCAAGCCATCGATGCCACAGACACTTGTATCATGAATATCGAATTTGATCACATGGACGACTTAGAGCATGCTGAAAAAATGAGACTATGCAAGTGTCATTATATCGAGGATGACTGTTTGCAGAAAATCGGTCAACTTGAAAAATTACAAAAGAGCTTATTGGAAATGGAAATAATTTCCTGTGGGAATATCACAGACAAAGGCATCATTGCTTTGAGTAATTTAAGAAACCTCAAGTATTTGTTGTTAAGTGATCTTCCTGGAGTTAAAGAAAAAGAAAATCTTGTCCAAGCCTTTAAGACAGCACTGCCTTCTCTGGAACTAAAATTAGACTTGAAGTAAAATAATAAGTGTCTTATTTGAGTATAAAAGATCATTTGAAATTGTTGATCCTAAATAGCAACAAATATTATACAATCACCAATAGAATTATAAGGATGTCATATCATGACATTGTAGAAATAGATAATCCACCATATGCAGAAAATAAATATTCAGATGCAGTCACTAAAGTTACTGAGAATTTATGTACGTTAATTCATTTTAGGAAAAATGCAAACAAGGTAGCATTTTAAATCTAATATATTCCTCATTTAATATACAAATATACACAGATATCTCTTGTAGATACTCAGTGTTCTTTAAAGTGATTTAACTGTGTAACACAGATATTCTTTATTGTATTATACCAGTAATTTGTATTACATTTTACCTTAAAGTTACTGAAGCATGTTACTATAAATGCACAATTATGAAAACCTGGAAGCTAAATCACAGATTCATTGATGGAGTCAATTATGCAAAATAGTCAGTGGTTGTTGAGGCATGCATTTTATGTTGATTCCCAGGATTTGCCTGCATTTCCTATGATCCAGCATTCCTGTGATCTTGATAGCATATACCATTTCTCAAAATGCATAGTTGTTGGTTAATTTGTCTATTTTGTAAGCTTAGGCTAGTGTTTTATTAAAACTGGACTTAGATACTTAGCTGAATTCAAATAGTTGTGTTGATTGCAATAGAATAAAAGAAACAATTATAAAGACAAAAAAAATTTTAGCAAATCAAACCCAACAATATATAAAAGAGTAATATGCATTATAACCCAGTGGGTTTCAGGCAAAGAATGCAAGGTTGATTTAATATTAAAAAACCAAAAACAGGCTGGGCACGGTGGCTCACACCTGTAATCCTTGCACTCTGGGAGGCTGAGGTGTGGCTAGATTGCTCAAGGTCAGGAGTTCGAAACCAGCCTGAGCAAGAGCCAGACCTCGTCTCTACTAAACATAGAAAGAAATTAATTGGCCAAAATATATATATATATATTAATTAATTAATTAATTAGCCGGGCATAGTGGCACATGCCTGTAGTCCTAGCTACTCAGGAGGCTGAGGCAGGATTGCTTGAGCCCAGGAGATTGAGGTTGCTGTGAGCTAGGCTGACACCACGGCACTCTATTCTGGGCAACAGAGTGAGACACTGTCTCAAAAAAAAACAAACCCCAAAACCAACCAATGAAACTCACAAAAAAAGGAAACCACATGATCATCTCAATACACATAAAAAAAAAAACAATGACAAATCTACTCATAACAACTCAGTAAACCAGGAAGAGAAGAAAACATCCTCAACCAGATAAAGTATATCTATATGGGCCAGGAGTGGGGGGAGGGGGGAGGGGACGGGGAAGGGGAAGGATAGGAAAAGGGGAGGAAGGGAGGGAGGGAAAAAAAAAGAAAGAGGAAAGAAAAGGAAAAGGAAAGGAAAAAAAATATATAGTTAACATCAAACTTCAGTGGTAAACATGGAATGCTTTCACCCCAGTATCAGAAACAGGATGAGAATGTCTAATCTCACTACTTTTATATAACATTGTACTGGAGGACCCAACCAATGCAACAAGGCAAGAAAAAGAAACAAAAGGCATAGAGTTTGGAAAGAAAGTAAAACAGTCTTTATTTGTTGACAAAATGATTGTCATATATATAATATTCTAAGGAGGCTGGGTGTGGTGACTCACACCTATAATCCTATTACTTTGGGAGGCCGAGATAGGAAGATTACTTGAGACCAGGAGTTGAAGACCAGACTGGGCAACATAGGGAGACCCCCATCTCTACAAAAAATTAAAAAATCAGCCAAGCATTGTGGTGTGCACCTATAGTCCCAGCTACTCAGGAGGCTGAGGCAGGAGGATTGCTTGAGCCCAGGAATTCGAAATTCGAGGTTATAGTGACTGGGCCACTGCCTTCCAGCCTGGGTAACAGAGGGAGACACTATGTCTTAAAAAAAAAAATTCTGGGCCGGGCGCTGTGGCTCACGCCTGTAATCCTAGCTCTTGGGAGGCCGAGGCGGGCGGATTGCTCAAGGTCAGGAGTTCAAAACCAGCCTGAGCAAGAGCGAGACCCCGTCTCTACTATAAATAGAAAGAAATTAATTGGCCAACTGATATATATATAAAAAATTAGCCGGGCATGGTGGCGCATGCCTGTAGTCCCAGCTACTCGGGAGGCTGAGGCAGAAGGATCACTCGAGCCCAGGAGTTTGAGGTTGCTGTGAGCTAGGCTGACGCCACGGCACTCACTCTAGCCTGGACAACAAAGTGAGACTCTGTCTCAAAAAAAAAAAAAAAAAAAAAAAAAAAAAAAAATTCTGGCCGGGCACGGTGGCTCACGCCTGTAATCCTAGCACTCTGGGAGGCCCAGGCGAGCAGATAGCTCGAGGTCAGGAGTTCGAAATCAGTCTGGGCAAGAGTGAGAACCCGTCTCTACTATAAATAGAAAGAAATTAATTGACCAACTAATATATATAGAAAAAACTAGCCAGGCATGGTGGCACATGCCTGTAGTCCCAGCTACTCAGCAGGCTAAGGCAGCAGGATCGATTGAGCGAAGGAGTGTGAGGTTGTTGTGAGCTAGGCTGATGCCACAGCACTCACTCTAGCCTGGACAACAAAGCGAGACTCTGTCTCAAAAAAAAAAAAAAAAAAAAAAAAAGAACTCTGACAATACATTTCACCTTTTAGGTAAAATGGACAAATTGACACCATTGTACTCTTGCCTGGGAAACAGTGAGACTCTGTCTTAAAAAAAAAAAAAATTAAGAAAAAAAGAATGACACTGTGACAAACACTGCTGGTTTCCTATCTCACATCCATGTGAGATTATCATATCTTCCTTATTAATATTATAGAACCTCAATTGTGTTTGTGGAAGAAAACATGTCCAGATAAAATATGCAGAACTCTTATTTGTGGCTATTCACCCTTTATTATAGACATACCACCCCCTTCCTCCTGAACCACACTTAGTATGTATTAATAGCAGTGCAGCATCTACACTGTGACCCAAGGACAAAAGCCAATACTAAGGATGAAGGGGGATAAAAAAAGAGGAAGAGCCTGGTTCCCTGATGGCATTCACATGATTCAAGCCATAGAATGCCAGTGTGCACGCTTGCTGAGAAATATAAACCTCTTCCTTGTTTAAGCTATTATTGTGATGTCCTCCTGCATTGTAGTTTACCAAAATTTGTAGCATTCAGAAAATTTGATATCAGAAGTGGGATCTGAGGTATCAGTCACCCAACCTATCCCTATGTATTCATTCCAATTTTATGGTCCCATTCTTTCCTACTAAGTGCCTTTTAAAAAAGAGTGAGGTTATAAACTCAATTTATGACATAATTCTATAATTCTGAAGTTCAGGCTCTGGTTTTTAAATATAAACCATTATTATGAACCCAAAAGAAACTCTCTTAGGGCAATTAAAGAGCCCCCTGGGATTTTTTTATGCCTTAAAAAAGAATTCTATACCACCCTTTAATGCTTTTCCTTAAATACACACTTTATCCTAGGAACTATTTCATTACTACATGATATGGACTACCAAAGTCACATCTTCCAAAACTATTTTTATCTTCACTGCCATCAAACCCAAACAGCCACTTCAACCAATGTGAGACTGCTGTATCTTTGAATATCAATGTCTTACTTACAACTAATTAAGAGACAACATCTTGCTTTGTTGCCCAGGCTAGAGTGTAGTGGTGTAATCATAGCTCACTGCAGTCTCCTGGATTCAAGTGATCCTCCTGCCTCAGGCTCCCAAGTAGCTGGGACTATAGGCAGGCACCACCACACCTGGTTAAACTTTAAAAAAATTTTTCTATAGAGATAGGGTCTCATTTGAAGCTTATAGGTGGGGAGAGAGGGAGAGGGGGAGAGGGGGAGACAGAGACAGAGAGAGAGAGGGAGGGAGGGAGGGAGAGAGGGAGGGAGGGAAGGAGGGAGATAGATTAGGATGGATGGATGGATGGATGGATAGATAGATAGATAGATAGATAGATAGATAGATAGATAGATAGATAGATAGATAGATAGATAGATAATGAGGTCTCACTATGTTGCCCAGACTAGTCTCGTTGAACTCCTGGCCTCAAACGATCCTATCGCCTTGGCCTCCCAAAGTGCTGGGATGACAGGCATGAGCCACCATGCCCTGCCCTTCCAACTAATTTTGATAACAAATTATCCAACAGGGTGCTTAATAATAACATATTATAGAAACAATCCCTAGGAGAGCCAGAGAGCCAGGCTCTAAAGCTATATAACCATAATAATGCCCAACTATACCACAAGTTTTGATTTCTAACAAAAACACCACTTTCTAGCTGGGCTAAGTGGCATGTATCTGTAGTCCCCAGCTAGTAGGAAGGCTGAGGTAGAAGGGATTGCTTATGCCTAGGAGTTCAAGGCCAACCTGGGCAACACAGCAAGACCTCACCTCTTAAAAAGAAACAAAAATCAAAAATACCACCACTTCCATTGCTGCTTAGACTTGGATACCAGAAGCCCTTCCAATGCTGCCCCTGAGGAAGTGAATGTCTCCCACCACCAGGCTTGCCAGATCAGTCCTTCTGCTCAGCATATTCACATTGCCTCCTTCTAAATGCAGATCTTAGGTCATATGCCTGCACCCAAGCTGACAATAGACTGGGAATATGAGTCTTAGGATTTCATTGAAAAGATGAAACCCTTTTTGTGGGAAATTATCAAAATATAAGGAGGATATTTGAGATGTTGTACAGCCATAAGTGATAACTTTCCACTACTTACATTACTATCTTTACCATCTTAACACCATACATTTTACACAGATGCTTACGTACAATTAACTGCCCGCCCATCACTACTTTCTAATTATACTTACTGAACGGGCACATTTTTTGGGGGGACTGCTAGAAAGTCCATCCAGTTGCCCATGTTCACCCAGAAATCCTGTCACTTGGTCCAAGAAAGAAGATACATCTAATTGGTGCCACTCCACTAGCTTCTGACCTAAAGATCAAAACAAGGACATATAAACACAAAATCTATATTCTTTCTGAACATTCATTTCTTTCAGAATATGCATAATTAAAATTTATTATGAACACATATCCACATACCTTACCGGCTTAAGTAACATATTATCTTTATAACCTACAGGATACATCAATTATAAACCATCTAACAGATTCCCACCCATCATGATACGGTAACTACCTTAACTGCTGAAATCACTTATTGCTATATTTAGGAAGAAGAGATTCAGAGAAAACATTATCTATATAAAATGTAATCAATTAATAATAAAACCACTTCTGCCTCCTCCTGCTTCTCTGGTGGGATTACAACCAGTACCTGAACAATCTTAATTTTAATGATAGAAAACCTAAGGGGAATCCCTTATAAAATGATAAGATGAACATAACAGATATCCTTTTGAAAGAACAGAACTTCACAAATATAAAATACTGCCATCTTCCAAAGTTGCCAGAGAAAGATTTCGTAAATATACACAGCAACAGATGTTTAAATAATTACAAAGGGAATAAACAAGAAATCTTCACCTAAATTATTGCAATTCTGAAGCCAGATCCATTCAAATATTAAAGACCAATCATTCAGGTAGATGAAAGTTCAATGACAGGTTAAAGGCTGTAAGCTGATAAAAAATCTTACCTGTCCGTGGGTCCAATATGGAAACATAGGGGAAATCCCCTAGTTTATAAAACTGTATGTATCTCTGGCCTTCTTCACTGTCATGATAAACCTGTTAAACCATTGATTAAAAAAATGTCAGCCTCTAAAAAAAAAAACAGCAACTATAACATTGTCATACACCAACAATAATTAATTTTCCAAATATACATTTGGTATGTGAGTCAGGATCTCACTCCTTCGTATAAGGGAAAATGAAGGTCATCTGGTATAAACACTTTCCTGCCCTCAGCCCCTGTCTGGAAACTTATAATAAACAAGTTCTAATCCCTTCCCAGTTTTTCTTCTTTTTTTTTTGAGATAGTTCTCACTCTCTTGCCTGCACTAGAGTGCCCGGGCATTCAGCCTAGCTCACAGCAACCTCAAACTTCTGGGCTCAAGCGATCCTCCTGCCTCAGCCTCCCGAGTAGCTCAGACTACAGGCATGTACCACCATGCCCGGCTAATTTTTTCTATTTTCAGTTGTTTGGCTAATTTCTTTCTAATAATAGAGACAGAGTCTCACTTTTGCTCAGGCTGGTCTCGAACTCCTGAGCTCAAGCAATCTTTCTGCCCCGGCTTCCCAGAGTGCTAGGATTACAGGCGTGAGCTACTGTGTCTGGTCCTCTAATTTCTTTTTATATAAATTAACAAGTTAAGGTTAGATGATCTTGATGATCTTATATCAATTTTTTTCTTTTAGGAAAAATTACAGAAAATAAAACTTACAAAGAAACTTAATTTGTTCTACTGCAAGATGTGCTATTAATGTTTTGATGTGCCTGATATATATATATATATATATATTTTTTTTTTTTTTGAGACAAAGTCTCACTCTGTTGCCCAGGCTAGAGTGCCACGGCGTCAGCCTAGCTGACAGCAACCTCAAACTCCTGAACTCAAGCAATCCTCCTGCCTCAGCCTCCGAGTAGCTGGGACTACAGGCATGCGCCACCATGCCTGGCTAATTTTTTCTATATATTTTTAGTTGGCCAATTAATTTCTTTCTATTTTTAGTAGAGACAGGGTCGAGCTGCTCAGGCTGGTTTTGGACTCCTGACCTTGAGCGATCCACCCACCTCGGCCTCCCAGAGTGCTAGGATTACAGGCATGAACTACCAAGTCTGGCCTATATTAAATTCAATATTTTTTAATGGTAAAATTTCTTCTATTTTATTCAGCCAAGGTGGGAGAATTGCTTGAGGCCAGGAGTTCAAAACCAGCTTGGGCAACACAGCAAGATCCCATTTCTACAAAAAATTTTTTTAAAAAATTAGCCTGGCATCATAGTGCACACCTGTAATCTTAGCTACTTGTGAGGCTGAGGCAGTAGGATTGCTTGAGCGCAGGAATTTGAGGTTGCACTGCATTATGAAGGTGCCACTGTACTCCAGCCTAGGCAACAGAGCAAGATCCTCAAAAAAATAAATAAAAATCTAGAGCCAGAAGAACTAAGTGACATGTTTAAGAATATATGGGGGTAACAAAGTCAAGCCTTAGTCAAATGTTATCAATTTGACTTCTACAGTTTTTTTTTTTTGAGACAGAGTCTCGCTTTGTTGCACAGGCTAGAGTGAGTGCCGTGGCGTCAGCCCAGCTCACAGCAACCTCAAACTCTTGGGCTCAAGCAATCATCCTGCCTCAGCCTCCCAAGTAGCTGGAACTATAGGCATGAGCTACCACGCCTAGCTAATTTTTTAAATATATATTAGTTGGCCAATTAATTTCTTTCTATTTATAGTAGAGACGAGGTCTCGCTCTTGCTCAGGCTGGTTTCGAACTCCTGACCTCGAGCAATTCACCCGCCTCGGCCTCCCAGAGTGCTAGGATTACAGGCGTGAGCCACCATGCCCGGCCTGACTTCTACAATTTTCAAGATCTTCTACACCTGCACTTTCCAATATAGTAGCCAGTAGTCACCTGGGCTATTAAAGCACTTAAAATGTGACCAGTCAAAACTGAGATGTGCTGTAAGTATAAAATACACACCATGTCTTAAAGCAGCAAACCATCTCATTAATATTTTTATCTTAGTTATATGATGGCTTTACTGATTTAAGCAAAATATATTACTAAAATTAATTTCACCAATTTCTTTTCATCTTTTTTAATGTGGCTATAACACAAATTTAAATTACATATGTGGCATATATTATATTTATATTGAACAGTACAGTTGTAGAATCTATCAACACATTTAAACTCTTATGGGATATGAATATTATGTGGTTTGTATGGCTTGGTGTTTTTTTTTTCATTCCTCCCTTGGGAGTTCTTTTTTTTTTTTGAGACAGAGTTTCACTCTGTTGCCCAGGCTAGAGAGAGTGCCGTGGTGTCAGCCTAGCTCACAGCAACCTCAAACTCCTGGGCTCAGGCAATCCTGCTGCCTCAGTCTCCCAGTAATTGAGATTACAAGTATGAGCCACCATGCTCAGCTAATTTTTTCTATATATATTTTTAGCTGGCCAATTAATTTCTTTCTATTTTTAGTAAAGACAGGGTCTCGCTCTTGCTCAGGCTGGTTTCAAATTCCTGACCTTGAGCGATCCGCCCACCCTGGCCACCCAGAGTGCTAGGATTATAGGGGTGAGCCACCATGACTGGCTGGGAGTTCTTAATTGTTGCTCTTTCATTTGCCTTTACTCACTTTACTATTTCAGCCTTTATGGGTAGTTTTACTTTTTTGTATCTCATAATTTAATTCAGTTATTAATTTTTCTCCAGTTTATAACCCAGTTTCTCCTCCCAGCACATACAACAAAAGGAAAATGCTATAAAAATTTTGATTAACTGTCCTTCTCACCTGCCAGAAAATGAAATGCTCCCGGATAATATTCTTCACGGCTTCATTGCTCCATACATCACGGTTGAGGCACTGGCATGCAAAGTCTTGTACATTCTGAATGTTTATCATCAGCCACTTATTCTGCATCTGGCCACACTCCTTGGCCTATTAGAGTAAAGTTGTACAACATTTGTTAGAAATAATTTCTATTTGGTAACTTATATGTTTCAGGTTCAAAAGTTGTCTTCTTTCCATATAAATACTAAGTCTTTTCTCAGGTATGACACCGAAGTTTTCACCATTCACACATTCCTTAAATTTCCTTTGCATAGGCATATATAATAATATTGCTCATTCTCAAACATTTCTCAATCTAAATTAACTGTTTTCTCTTTTATCAATTGTTATTTGTTACAATGGTTGAATTTTATTTTTTTAAGACAGAGTCTCACTTTGTTGCCCAGGCTAGAGTGAGTGCCATGGCATCAGCCTAGCTCACAGCAACCTCAAACTCCTGGACTCAAGAGATCCTACTGCCTCAGCCTCCCAAGTAGCTGGGACTACAGGCATTGCTACCATGCCCAGCTAATTTTTTGTATATATATTTTTAGTTGGTCAATTAATTTCTTTCTATTTTAGTAGAGATGGAGTCTCGCTCAGGCTGGTTCTGAACCCCTGACCTTGAGCAATCCGCCCGCCTCAGCCTCCCAGAGTGCTAGGATTACAGGCATGAGCCACTACACCCAGCCACAATAGCTGAATTTTTAATGTATATGTTTAAAACATCTTTATCTGAAAAGGAGTCCACAAACTTAAGATCAACAAGTCATATAATTCTATTCTCTTCTTAATTCTTATCAACAAGTATATCTCTCCCTTTTAATGGATGTAGCTGGTGTGTATATATTACTTTGTGTTGTTTTATTTTCTTCAATATCATTTCTATAACATTTCCAAATATTATATTCAATTCAATTAGGCATGTGCTACTTTGTAGAAATCACCCTAAATATTTTAGTAATAACTGCTCAGTTTCTTTCTCTTAGAGTTGTTTTCCTAGGAATACATTTCCAAAAATGGGATTATAGGATTAAAGAATGAGAACGATCTCCAAACTATTCCCCAATTTATAGCAGAAATATCAATACACCAATCATGAGTGTGTAATTTTTGCCTCTCAATCATAAAGACCTATGAAATGTTGCTGAATAGAAAAAGAATGGAAGAAAAGCAAACGGAGCAAAATGCTACCTCAAATCTTTGCATAGGAATAATGACATGAAAGCCATAGGTTTGAATAAATTTTGTCCTGGAACAATATTCTTTTCCACATCACTTTGACATGTAATAATAGCAATTGAAGAACATACTGGACCATCATTTTGTGGGTACTAAGAATATCTTCTGTTTCAAGAAGGTATATATAATCTTATGAATACTGTTATCCTTTCTGTATAAATCCCCCATAATAAATTATTTTCTAATATTCACTTACTGATTCCACAGGTGAAAACTCAAGTCCTAAAGGAAATAGTCTTGTATTCAGCCAGGAAGCTATATTCAAGTGGTCAAAAGCTAAAAGTATACAAATAAAATAATTCTTTGCTCTTAAGAAGTAATATTTCCATTTAGTTTCTTAGCTATAAGACATAGGTTTAACAAATGGATGACAAATGAAGAATTAAATTGCCTTAACTAAAGAAAAAGTATCTGAGAATAAACCAAAAAAAAAAAAAAATGAACAAACGTTATAGAGACAGACTGGAGAGCAAGTCTATTCCAACAACACGGATAATAAACTATATAAAACTGAAAATGATTAAAAGCCCAGAGTATAAAAATGATGAAAAATCATTTGCTGGTTTTTTTTAATATTTGTTTATTCACATTCATGCTTTCATTAATTCAGACTCATTCATTCAACAAATACTTATTACCTACTGTGTCTTAGGTACAGTTATAGATATGCTGAAGTAATAGCAGTTAAAAAAATGAAAAAAAAAAAAAACACAAAAATCCCTGCCCTCAGGAAGCTTACAGTGGGGAGAAAACTTATACCAACAACAGAAACTTAGAAATGGTGCTATCCATAATGAGGACACTGTTGAGAAATTACTGCTAAAAGGAAAGGTCCAAAGATGACATGACTTTCAGACAAAGCAGCAATATTTGGATGATACAAAGAAGTCTTGAATTAAAGTCTAGAGATCTAATGGTACAGCATTAGGTCTATAGTTAATAATATTGTACTGTATACTGAAAATGTGCTGAAAATAGATTTTAGGTGCTCTTACCACACACACAAAAAAGATAACTATGAAAGGTGATGGATAGGTTAATTTGCTTTTGCTTGACTGTACTAATGATTTTACTATGTACATTCAAACTATCACATTGTACATCTTAAAGATATATCATAAAAAAAAGGAAGAGTCCTACCCAATCTCACTAAATATATCAATTATGACAGTTAAGTTCTGGAGATGAGCGTGGACCATGGAACAAATAAGGAATCTATTAGGTTGCTCTGAAATCAACATTTCCAAGCCATAAAATGGAGACTCAAGGGCAAAACAGTAGGAGACTAACTAACACTTCTCCCACCTCTCCCAGCCTGATCAGGAAAGCATGAAGGATTAGAGGAAAAAATGACATGTTTCAGCAAACATATATACTTAGAATAAAGTAAAAAAGGAACTATATTAAAATATGCTGCCGGGCACGGTGACTCCCGCCTGTAATCCTAGCACTCTGGGAGGCCGAGGTGGGTGGATTGCTCAAGGTCAGAAGTTCGAAACCAGCCTGAGCAAGAGTGAGACCCCGTCTCTACTAAAAATAGAAAGAAACTAATTGGTCAACTAATATATATAGAAAAAATGAGCCAGGCATGGTGGCGCATGCCTGCAGTCCCAGCTACTCGGGAGGCTGAGGCAGGAGGCTTGCTTGAGCCCAGGAGTTTGAGGTTGCTGTGAGCTAGGCTGACACCATGGCACTCACTCTAGCCTGGGCAACAAAGTGAGACTCTGTCTCAAAAAAAAAAAGTTAAAAAAGAAAAAAAAAATAGAAAGATTCATAGATCAGCAGTCCCCAACCTTTTTGGCACCAGACTGGTTTCATAGAAGACAATTTTTCCACAAACTTAGGGTAGGAAGATCAGAGAGGATGGTGCGGAGCTTAACAGGTTTCCTATAGGCCCTGGACCAGTACTGGGCCGAGGCCTGAGGGTTGGGGAGTGCAGCTGTAGATGGTTTAATATTAATCAGTGGAAAAAGATGAATAGACTGCTGCAACAATACAGGCAATGAAATACAAAGAAAAAAGGTGATATAACTTAAAATTCAGAGGACAATATCTAAAGAGATTCATACTGAAGAAGCAGAAGAGTACCTGCTTTTTTTTTTTTTTAAAACCCAATACCACAAATGAGAGTACCTGCTTTTTATAGTCCAAAGAGACCAAATTAAATCAAGCTCAATTACTTCATTAAGACTTAAGAGCAGGGCGCAGCAGCTCAATGCCTACAATCCCAGCACTCTGGGAGGCTGAGGCAGGAGGACTGCTTGAGCTCAGGAGATTGAGACCAGCTTGAGCAAGAGAGAGACCTCATCTCTAACAAACTAGAAAAAATTAACTGGGTGTGGTGGTGGTCACCTGTAGTCCCAGCTACTCACAAGGCTGAGGCAGGTGGATTGCTCCAGCCCAGGAGTTTGAGGTTGCACTGAAATATGATGACATCACTGCATTCTACCCAGGGCGACAGAGTGAGATTCTGTCTTAAAATTAATCAATTAATTAATTTTAAAAGACTTAGAGCAACTCAGAAGCTAATAAAAATAGAAAACATGCCAAAACAAACTCAGATCCTTTTTGCCTTTCATACTGCTATTATTATCACTAGAATGCTATAAAGGATAGGCAGCTGCCATGGTAAAGCCATGAGAGAAAAATTAATAAAACTCAGGAAGACATCTAACCTGACATCTTTGAGCTGATGAATAAACACAAATGATTCCGTCAACTTCAGGCTTAGTACATGACAAAAATAAACCCTTATTCAGTCACACCATAATCATTTAGGTTTTGTTACATGCAGTCAAACACCTTGAGATTTTACAATTCAGAAGATTAAAACTAGAGGGCAAGCTTACAATTAAATTGCTTATCCTAAATATTTTATTTATGCCAGTGTAAGAGCATGTCAAAGGACAAACTTTTTAAAAACTTAATTCAGGCCGGGCGCGGTGGCTCACGCCTGTAATCCTAGCACTCTGGGAGGCCGAGGCGGGCGGATTGCTCGAGGTTGGGAGTTCGAAACCATCCTGAGCGAGACCCCGTCTCTACTAAAAATAGAAAGAAATTAATTGACCAACTAAAAATATATATACAAAAAAATAGCCGGGCATGGTGGCACATGCCTGTAGTCCCAGCTACTTGGGAGGCTGAGGCAGGAGGATCGTTTGAGCCCAGGAGTTTGAGGTTGCTGTGAGCTAGGCTGACGCCACGGCACTCACTCTAGCCTGGGCAACAAAAGTGAGACTCTGTCTCAAAAAAAAATAAAATAAAAAAAAAAAAAAAAAAAAAAAAAAAATAAAAACTTAATTCATTTTCAAGTATGTAGTTAATATATATCACTTTTGTGGTTCCACACACACAAAAAAGATAACTATGAAAGGTGATGGATAGGTTAATTTGCTTTTGCTTGACTGTACTAATGATTTTACTATGTACATTCAAACTATCACATTGTACATCTTAAAGATATATCATAAAAAAAAGGAAGAGTCCTACCCAATCTCACTAAATATATCAATTATGACAGTTAAGTTCTGGAGATTGAGCGTGGACCATGGAACAAATAAGGAATCTATTAGGTTGCTCTGAAATCAACATTTCCAAGCCATAAAATGGAGACTCAAGGGCAAAACAGTAGGAGACTAACTAACACTTCTCCCACCTCTCCCAGCCTGATCAGGAAAGCATGAAGGATTAGAGGAAAAAATGACATGTTTCAGCAAACATATATACTTAGAATAAAGTAAAAAAGGAACTATATTAAAATATGCTGCCGGGCACGGTGACTCCCGCCTGTAATCCTAGCACTCTGGGAGGCCGAGGTGGGTGGATTGCTCAAGGTCAGGAGTTCGAAACCAGCCTGAGCAAGAGTGAGACCCCGTCTCTACTAAAAATAGAAAGAAACTAATTGGTCAACTAATATATATAGAAAAAATGAGCCAGGCATGGTGGCGCATGCCTGCAGTCCCAGCTAGTCTACTTTATTCTTACAGATAAGAATTCGCTGAAATTTAATTGATTTACATCTATGGAAATGCTACTGTGATTCAAAAGGAGGTTAACAAGCTAGCTAACACACAAAAGCAAACTGTTCGAAAACTTCAATAGAAGATTATCTAAAATCTTAACTAGGGGCTGGGAAAGGTGGCTCACAGCTGTAATCCTAGCACTCTGGGAGGATCACTTGAGCTCAGGAGTTTGAGACCAGCCTGAGCAAGAGCAACACCTTCTTTCTACTAAAAATAGAAAAATCAGCCAGGCAACGTGGTACACCCCTATAGTCCCAGCTACTCAGAAGGCTGAGGCAGGAGGATATCACTTAAGCCTGAGAATCTGAGGTTACAGTGAGCTATGATGATGCCACAGCACCTTACCCAGAGTTACAGAACAAGATTCTGTCTCAAAACAAAACAAAACAAAAAAATCTTAACTAAACTCATTCATTTCACAAATACTATGTTCCTCTTAAATGACAGAGACTGGTTCCCAAAGATTACCAAAATAAAAAAACCACATTTGGCCAAGATAAAACCAAGACCTGAAGCTACAGAGATATTCTTTTAAAACACACTAGGATCCCCATAGAAATATAGGTAAAAGATACCTACAAACAAGTCACGAATGGCTAATACTCCATCACACATTATTCTCAGGAGTAGTTACAGAAAGATTTCCTTTTTTTTGAGACAGAGTCTCACTTTGTTACCTAGGCTAGAGTGAGTGCCAGCCTAGCTCAGCCTAGCTCACAGCAACCTCAAACTCCTGGGCTCAAGCAATCCTACGGCAGTAGGCTCATTTTTTCTATATATATTAGTTGGCCAATTAATTTCTTTCTATTTATAGTAGAGACGAGTCTCGCTCTTGCTCAGGCTGGTTTCGAACTCCTGACCTTGAGCAACCGCCTCGGCCTCCCAAAGTGCTAGGATTACAGACGTGAGCCACCTCGTCCGGCTGAAAGATTTCTTTTGAAGTTATCAAAATGGCAAAGATTCTAAAATGATACCACAAGACTAATAAAAGGATTTCACCAAACAAGCAATCTCACATACCTCTGGTAGAAATATATTTCACATAAGTTAGGGTATACTTTAAAATAACTTCCACATGCAGACACAGGGCGATAAAAAATAAAAAAAATTAATAATAAAACAAAATAACTAAAAGAGTAGAACTGGAATGTTCCTAACACAAAGACATGTTAAATGCCTGAGGTGATAGATATCCCAATTACTCTGATTTGATTAATTCACATTATATGCCTGTATAAAACCATCATATGTACCCTACACAAAGATATACAACTATGTACCCATAATTAAAAATTTTTTTAATTTAAGAAATATATTTCATATATTGCTGGTAGAAAAATAATTAAATGTAACCGGTATGTATATCACACAGAAATACTTACTAGGATGCAATTCCCCATATACTAAAAAAAATTTTTTTGCTCTTAAACAGACAAAAAATAGCATTGAAAATGCAAAAGGATTCATACTTGAGGCACAGACTCTGCAACAACTTACTGTTTCAAAGCTGCCTTTATGCATCAGGTCAATGGGTGGCCGGAAAAGATCTGCAAGGGTAGTTAGTTTCTTATCTATTGCTCCTCCATTTCTTAATTCCTGTTCTTGTCGAACTGTAACATAGGAGAATGAAAAAGTTTTAATTAGCCATAAAAGTTATGAATCTCATTAAAAAAACCAACCTTGTATTAACTGAAAGAATTACTGAGAAATATGCTTGAACTCAAATTGAAAGATCTAGTGCTGACTCTGAAAAAAAAAATACAAAAGGGGGTAAGGAAGGAATCTTAAGACTTGGCAGTGTTCCTTATCCAAAGGATAAATGCAGATAATTAAATTAATTAAAAATAGTCACCTAATCAAAATAATTTCCTTCACATATTCAAAAACTAACTTCAGCATAGCAGAAAACTTTTATCCCCATTTACCTAGTTCTGAAAGTAATCTAAATTCACCTGTTTTTATCTACATTCTCAATCGTTAAAGATTCTTGCAATAGAGATGACGACCACTGCTGTCACCATCCAATGAAAGGGCAAAGGAGTCTCTAGATTACTTTAGTCAGGTTAGGTTCCCCTTCAATTCTCTCCAAAGTTTCAAGACCTGTCTGTGCCTCAATTAACTCATTATAAATCAATTATAAAATCAAGCATGAGGCCAGGTGAAGTGGCTCACACCTGAAATCCTAGCACTTTGGGAGGCCCAGGTGGGAGGATCACTTGAGGCCAGGAGTTCTGAGACCCACCTGGGCAACGTGGTGAGACCCCATATCTACAACAAATTTAAAAATTAGTCAGACATGGAAGCGCACACCTCTAGTCCTAGCTACTTAGGAGGTTCAAGTAAGAGGATCGCTTGAGCCCAGGAGTGTGAGGCTACAGTGAGCCATGACAGTGTCACTGTACTCTAGCCTAAGTGACAAAGTGAGACACTGTCTCAAAAATTATATATAAATAAAATTAAGTATGGTCTAAGAGTTTCTCATATATTCTCTTAACATAACTGTCCTTTCTTTAGGATTCCATTGCTAAATCAATAGTAAATCCTCTATGTATATGACCAAGATGCTTATTCTAACTTACTACACCAAAAGATATAAACCTATTCCAAATAACTGTAGCCAAATGTTAACAATGGCTACTTTGGGTGGTGTGGCTTTTTCTTCAATTTTTCAATCTCTTATGATAACAATTTCATTACAGTCATTCCTTTCATAACAGGTATCAGGATCCTGAGGGACATCAGTTTTTTTATTTAATTATAGTCAGCTTAATCTCCATATCCCTTATTATTCTTCTATAACCAGACAGGTTAGAATTTGGAACAATTCAGTTCAGGAAGGAGTTAATAACAAATAGATTGAATTAGTAACTTTTTTTTTTTTTTTGAGACAGAATCTCGCTTTGTTGCCCAGGCTAGAGTGAGTGCCGTGGCGTCAGCCTACCTCACAGCAACCTCACACTCCTGAGCTCAAGCAATCCTGCTGCCTCAGCCTCCTAAGTAGCTGGGACTACAGGCATGCACCACCATGCCTGGCTAATTTTTTCTATATATATTAGTTGGCCAATTAATTTCTCTCTATTTATAGTAGAGATGGGGTCTCGCTCTTGCTCAGGCTGGTTTCGAACTCCTGACCTCGAGCAATCCACCCGCCTCGGCCTCCCAGAGTGCTAGGATTACAGGCGTGAGCCACCACGCCCGGCCTGAATTAGTAACTTTAGTAACTTCATTTATTATTATTTTTTTTTTAGCTTTTTTTTTTTTTGAGATACTCTGTTGCCCAGGCTAGAGTACCATGATGTCAGCCTAGCTCACAGTAACCTCAAACTCCTGGGCTCAAGCGATCCTCCTGCCTCAGCCTCCTGAGTAGCTGGGACTACAGGCATGTGCCACCATGCCCGGCTAATATCTATATATACACACACATAAAAACTATATAGTTATATATATATATATAGAAAGAGAGAGAGAGAGAGAGTTGGCCAATTAATTTCTTTCTATTTATAGTAGAGGCGGGGTCTCACTTTTGCTCAGGCTAGTTTCAAACTCCTGACCTTGAGCGATCCACCCGCCAAGGCCTCCCAAAGTGCTAGGATTACAGGCGTGAGGCCCCTTGCGCCTGGCCAGTACCTTCATTTTTTAAATAAGGTAAATCCTCCACATAATTGGGCCTAATTAATCACCCTTTTCTGTTTAATAGGAAGGGAGAAGAGAGAGATGATAAACAATTGGTCCACCGATACCTACTAGTTTCAGTTTGAAAGTCTCGGAAACCATCAAATATTGAACGTGCAGGCCGTCGTCTTTTAGGAGCTTTAGGGGAGAAAAAATAGAATTGAACATTAAAAATAAAATTTGAATAATAATTCTGAAATTTAATTCTAAAAATGTCTTTATCTATAAGTATTTCGTTTTAAAAATAGCCATAGATTCACTATGGTTCCTTTACTCAAAAAATAAATTTTTAAAACTTTCAAGTCATTGATAATTATAAAATTAACAAAAACCATCTTCAGCCCAACCATCTTGTTTTACAAATGAGAAAATTAAGGCCCAGTTAAGAGGCTTGATCAAACTTGTATAAAAGGATAGACTCTAAGTGGTGGCATTAGGAAGTAAGAAAATGATGATGATGAATCCGTAGTTATAAAGCTATACACATTCTGCAAATATCCAACTCAGGTTTGCCCAAGGGATCCAATCACTCTTTAGTATCACATTTGAGTAACTCAAGTTCTAACTCATAAAATTTAAGGACTATTTCTTAGTGAGTGAAGACACACAGAGAATTATAAATACCAAAAAATATTTTTAATGTTGGAAGAAAACTTTCTTCCACCATTACATGATGGTTTACTGACAAAAAAGTGACTACAACCAAGATCTTCTGCTTTCCCTTTATAGGAAGAAAACTTTTTTCCACCGTTAACATGATGGTTTACTGAGAAAAAAGTAACTACAACCAAGATCTTCTGCTTTCCATTTATAGCGTCTGTTACCCAATCTTTAAATATTTTACAGATGATAAGGTCTATAATGCAATAACAAAAATGATATCCCAGCTGGGCAACATAGCAAGACCCTGCCTTTACAAAATACATTTTTTTAAAAAATTAGCCAGGAGTGGTTGTGCATGCCTGTACTCCTGGCTACTTGACAGGCTGAGGCACATTATACAATATAAAAAAATCTTCTGTTGGCCAGGCGAGGTGGCTCACGCCTGTAATCTTAGCACTCTGGGAGGCCGAGGCAGGAGGATCGCTCAAGGTCAGGAGTTTGAGCAAGAGAGCCTGAGCAAGAGAGAGACCCCGTCTGTACTAAAAATAGAAAGAAATTAATTGGCCAACTAAAAATATATAGAAAAAAATTAGCCAGGCATGGTGGCACATGCCTGTAGTCCCAGCTACTTGGGAGGCTGAGGCAGGAGGATCGCCTGAGCCCAGGAGTTTGAGGTTGCTGTGAGCTAGGCTGACAGCACTAGCTAGGCACTCTAGCCCAGGCAACACAGTGAGACTTTGTCTCAAAAAAAAAAAAATCTGTTTTAATGTCACCACTGATCTTATTAGAAAGTCTTTAAGTACTGGAAGGGCACGGCACCAAGCTCACAATAACGGATAAAAATTTTCTAAAATCCTAATTTTTCCCTGAATGTTCTTTTGTAAATCATTGATAACAGTGATTGCTTCAGCAGCATATACCAAAACTGCAATGATACAGAGAAGATTAGCATGGCCTTGGTGCAAGGATGTCATGAAAATTTGTGAAGTGTTCCGTATAAAATCAATTGATCAATCATTCAGTCAAGCACTGGTAACAAATACGGTCACAGCTGTCTAAAAGCAACAGGCTCACTTTGTTCATTTTCAAGAAAATATCTGCCAAATGTTCAAGTCTCAATAACAGTTTATCGGCAATCTTTCAAGTAAAAAGAATATTCTATGAAAAAAGCTGCCAGTTCAGCTCACAAATCAATTGCTTTCCCTTAACATAACCATAGAACTTTAGTATGCAGAAGTGTCTGATATATACATCCTATTTCAAACAGAATTTTGGTTTTTTTTTTGAGACAGAGTCTCACTTTGGTGCCCAGGCTGGAGTGAGCACCGTGGCATCAGCCTAGCTCACAGCAACCTCAATCTCCTGGGCTCAAGCAATCCTTCTACCTCAGCCTCCCGAGTAGCTGGGACTACAGGCATACGCCACCATGCCCGGCTAATTTTTTCTCTATGTATTAGTTGGCCAATTAATTTCTTTCTATTTATAGTAGAGACGGGGTTTCGCTCCTGCTAAGGCTGGTTTCGAACTCCTGACCTCGAGCAATCCTCCCGCCTCAGCCTCTCAGAGTGCTAGGATTACAGGCGTGAGCCACCATGCCCGGCCTCAAACAGAATACTTTTAAAATGTATACTCAAGGGTCAAGATTTAATGAAGTTAATCATTTCTATTGCTTCATAAAACATTATGAAAGAAAACTGACTTTTAATCTTATTTATAAACTACAAAGCTGGGCTCAGTGACTCACACCTGCAATCCTAGCACTTTGGGAGGCCACGGCTGGAAGATAGCTTGAGGCCTGGAGTTCAAGACCACATTGGGCAACAGAGACTCCTGTCTCCACAAAATATTAAAACATTAGCCAGGCATGGTGGTGCACACCTGTAGTCCCAGCTACTTGGGAGGCTGAGGCAGGAGGATTGCTTGAGCCCAGGAGTTTGAGGTTGCTGTGAGCTAGGCTGATGCCACGGCACTCACTCTAGCCTAGGCAACAAAGCGAGACTCTGTCTCAAAAAAAAAAAAAAAGAATAACTTCCTAACTGTATGAAGTCACTCTCATCCCTCTCCTTACTGTATGTCAAAATACAGAGGTAAAAAATGGCAATAGTGGAGTTCCAAATAGAACTCTTCTGCACAGCCAAAGAAACTGTCAAGAAAGCAACAGACAACCCACAGAATGAGAGAAAATTTTTGCAAGCTACACATCTGATAAAGGGCTGTTAATCAGAATCTATATAGAACTCAGGAAAATCAGCAAGAAAAAATCAAACAATCCTATCAAAAAGTGGGCAAAGGACATGAACAGAAACTTTCCAAAAGAAGACAGAATAATAGCCAACAAACATATGAAAAAATGCTCAACATCTCTAATCATCAGGGAAATGCAAATCAAAACCACAATGAGATATCACTTATCTCCGGTAAGAATGGCCTTTATTAACAAGTCCCAAAACAATAAATGTTGGCATGGATGTGGAGAGATAGGAACACTCCTACATTGCTGGTGGGACTGCAAACTAGTTCAACCTCTGTGGAAAGCAATATAGAGATACCTTAAAGTGATACAAGTAGATCTACCATTTGATCCAGCAATCCTATTACTAGGCATCTATCCAAAAGAACAAAAGTCACTCTCTGAAGAAGACACCTGCAATCGAATGTTTATAGCAGCACAATTCACAATTGCAAAGATGTGGAAACAACCGAAGTGCCTGTCAAATACATGAGTGGATTAATAAAATGTGGTGTATGTATACCATGGAGTACCATTCAGCTATAAGAAACAACGGTGATATAGCACCTCTTGTATATTCCTGGATAGAGCTGGAACCCGTTCTATTAAGTGAAGTATCCCAAGAATGGAAAAATAAGCACCACATGTACTCATCAGCAAATTGGTATTAACTGATCAACACATAAGTGGACATATAAGAATAACATCTATTGGGTGTCGGGCAGGTGGGGGGGAGAGAGAATGGGTATATACATACATAATGAGTGTGATGCGCACCAACTGGGGGATTGACACGCTTGAAGCTCTGACTCCAGGGGGGAGGGGGGCAAGGGAAATATATGTAACCTTAACATCTGTACCCCCATAATATGCTGGAAAAAATTAAAAATAAATAAAAATGAAAGTAAAATAAAATTAGAAGCTACAGCAAAAAAAAAAAAAGAACTCTTCTGCCTCTGTTCAACAGCAAGATAGCAGAGAACTCATTTCCTATAGCCCTACCCACTCAAAGATCCTGCATTATTCCTCATAGTAAAGAAACGATAAAGCTTCTAAGGACATTACTCCTTAGCTCCAAAATCTATTCATAAGGGTTATATTTTTTAAATTATGAACAATGCTTTATTACATCTGGTATAATAGCATGACTGACTGAACTGAACAGTCTCGGAAGCACATTATTATACTGCAGTATTCAGACCTTATAGTTTTCCCCTTACCTTTATTTCTGAATCCAGACAATATTTTTATTTCTTGCTACAGTGAACTCCAAAAAAAGTAGCCAAGTTAAAGGTCTATCTTATAAAAACTCTCAAATAAGTTGCTTTTTCAAATAAAAAGATACGGTTTACATAATTTTCTCCATCCTTTTCTTACAACTTATTTTTCCTCCTCTATCACGGTTTACCTATAAAACTTTATACAGGTCTGTTCTCAACTCTGAAAATAAACTATTTCTCTACATTACTGTTCCCAATATATACATTTCTCCATCTCTGCCCAACCAGATTATAACTCCATCTTCTATTTTTTAAAAAATAAACCCAGTTAAGAAGGTGGGAGAAAACAAACAAACAAAAATGAATAAATAAATACACCCATTAATACCTAAACTATTTGGTTCATAAAAGGGAACCAAATAACTTTATTTGGTTATTCCAATTTGGTTCCATTATTGGTTTAATAAGATGTTTATTAAACTAACTATAAATTTTCTTTAAATCCAATTAAATGTCCCATTCTCTATCATCAATCTTTACCCAGACTTACAGCCTGAATTTTTGCATGAATTAGGGTTTATATTCTTCTTTGTTTGAAATAGGAATAGCACTTCTAGAAGCTAAGAAGAGGGAGAAGATAAGGCAAATCAAGATAGTAAGGATATGGCAGTCAAGTAGGTATCTTGAAAACAAAAAATAATCAGTCTTTATCTAATGACAGATTCGTTTCCATTACAAGGCAGCAATTCTTTTTGGTAACTTTCCTCCTTTTCGTCTTCTGCAACAAGTATCAATTTTTTAATCTGCTTCACTGTAAACTAATTGTGCAACTTTCCTGAGCAGAGTACAGAAATACAAGATAAAAACTGACTCTATACCTGAATAATCTCTTAACAAACCTTCATATCATTTAATATTTTCATTAAAATCCTAAAGATAACAACAAAGTTAAATAAAGCTAAGGGGAATAAAACTTACCACCAAACAAAGGTTCTGGTTCCACCAATATTTCTTGCTTTTGAGGAATTGGGGCACGGACTTCTTCTCTATTTAAGAAAAGTGGAAAATATCAAAATGAATATAATTTTCTGCTATGTGTTTTCTTTCCGTAATTACTATGAATGCATTCAAATTAACAAGGAAAATGACTTAGTGACTTTTAGGAGCCACAGTAACCATGATAATTGAGTTTTAGATGGTTTTCATATAAAGATCAACTGGAATTAAGTACCTGGCATATCTAGCTGAAATGGTTTATAAATGAAGAGATAAAACAGAAAAACAAAAAATACTTCCATTTCCCTCTCAAGTTCCCTACCCTAAATTCTGTTTAGAAAAAAAGAGGACACAAAAAAATTCCCCCCAAAATCAGGCAAAATGAAAACTATAGGCTTAATAGAAGCAATATCACATCACTACCACATCAAAGACTAGATAATTAAATCACAAGGATATACTAAAATAAGCTTAAACAAATAGGCACTAAACTTTATCTAATTATGAATAAAGCTAACATAGGTATAAATGTGGATTATTTACTATATAGATTCTAACATACAGAACAGAAAAAGTAGTTAGTCGTCAATGATTCACAACTGTAATCTCAGCACTTTGGGAGGATTGCTTGAGTCCAGGAGTTTGTGACCAACCTCAGTAATATAGCAAGACATTGTTTCTACAAAAAAAAAAAAAAAAAAAAAAAGGAAAAGAAAACCCAGCTGGACCCAGCTACTCAGGAGGCTGAGACAGTAATACTTCTGAGCCCAGGAGATGGGCAACAGAGCAAGACCCTCTCTCAAAAAACAAATAAACAAAAATCCTCTTTTTACAGTATAAGCCAAATTAGCAAGAAAAAAATTTTTTAGTGTGTGAGCTATGTTGGAGAAGAATGGGATACCACACTTGAAATGCACAGCCAACATTAACAGGAAAAAAAACTTCATAACACCAGGACGCTGGGGCAGGCGGACCACTTGACCTCAGCAGTTTGAGGTTGCAGTAAGCCATGATGACATCACTGCACTCTAGCTGGGACAACAGACAAAGACCTTATAGCTCAGGCCAGGCATGGTGGCTCATGCCTGTAATCCTAGCACTCTGGGAGGCTGAGTCGGGCAGATCACTCAAGGTCAGGAATTCGAAACCAGCCCCAGCAAGAGCGAGACCCTGTCTCTACTAAAAATAGAAACAAATTAATTGGCCAACTAAAAACATACAGAAAAAATGAGCCGGGCATGGTGGCGCATGCCAGTAGTCCCAGCTACTCAGAAGCCTGAGGCATAAGGATTGCCTGAGCCCTGGAATTTGAGGTTGCTGTTAGCTGAGCTGATGCCACAGCACTCTAGCCCAGACAACAGAATGAGACTCTGACTCAAAAAAAAAAAAAGACCTTAGCACAAAAAGGAGAAAAAAAATTCATAAGATATTACTAATGATTTTCAAAGTTCACACTTCATTTAGAAACAATATTATTCTAGAACCTGGAACTAGATCAACAAAAAAGGCAATTATGCCTATATGCTATCAGGCTTTTTAAATTTATCTCTAATTTAGTAAAAATACAATCCTGGTCTTATGCCTATTGCAGGAATCCTCTAGTATCTCATATTGTAAACAATGAGTTTATAAAAAGCTATAAGTATTAAAGTCTCATTTGACATAGACATGACAGTGCTCTAAGAATTTAAACTAAGTAGAAAAGTCTCCACTCGATACTTTTTCAGAAGCTTTCAACCTTTAATTTTTTGTTTCAAAAATCAATGACTTCCGGAAGGGCACGGTGGTTCACGCCTGTAATCCTAGCACTCTGGGAGGCAGAGGCAGGAGGACTGCTTGAGCTCAGGAGTTTGAGACCAGCCTAAGCAAGAGTGAGACCCTGTCTCTACTATAAATAGAAAAAACTAGCTGGGCATGGTGTTGCGGAGCCTGTAGTCCCTGTAGTTAATCAGGAGGGTGAGGCAGGAGGATCACTTGAGCCCAGGAGTTTAAGGTTGCTGTGAGTTAGGTTGACACCATGGCACTCTAGGCCAGGTGACAGAGCAAGCCTCTGTCAGAAAAGAAAAGGGGCCAGGCGCGGTGGCTCACGCCTGTAATCCTAGTACTCTGGGAGGCCGAGGCGGGTGGATCGCTCAAGGTCAGGAGTTCGAAACCAGCCTGAGCAAGAGCGAGACCCCATCTCTACTATAAATAGAAAGAAATTAATTGGCCAACTAATATATATAAAAATAATTAGCCAGACATGGTGGCACATGCCTGTAGTCCCAGCTACTCGGGAGGCTGAGGCAGCAGGATTGCTTGAGCCCAGGAGTTTGAGGTTGCTGTGAGCTAGGCTGATGCCACTGCACTCACTCTATCCTGGGCAACAAAGCAAAACTCTGTCTCAAAAAAAAAAAAAAAGAAAGAAAAAAGAAAAAATTAGCCAGGCATGGTGGCACATGCCTGTAGTCCCAGCTACTCGGGAAGCTGAGGCAGAAGGACTGCCTGAGCCCAGGAGTTTAAGGTTGCTGTGAGCTAGGCTGATGCCACGGCACTCACTCTAGCCTGGGCAACAGAGTAAGACTCTGTCTCCAAAAAAAAAAATCAATGACTTCCCTTTAAACAAGGTGCATGTCTAATATTTTCCAAAGACTGCTGGACTTTGGTTCAATAGTGATTTATTTTAACTCTCACTGGTATCAAATGTAAATCTCTTCACCATTTATTACTATTTATTTTCTATATATTACAATTCTACCATGTTTCTCTGAAAATAGGATAGGGTCTTATATTTATTTTTCCTCAAGAAGACACCCTAGGGCTTATTTTCAGGAGATGTGTTATTTTCCCCTCAAAGCCTCAGCTTGCAGCACGCACAGGATGGCTGGGACCTGACAGGGGGAGCTGACCTTGTTGGTGGGGCTGCCCGCACCTTTCTGGTCACCTCTGGGATAGTAGCTGTTACGATGGGACAGATGAGAAGGGCTGCTATTCTTCTTTACCGCTCCAGGACAAAATGCATGGGTTGTGCAGATACACAGCGTAGCCATGCCCATCACTAGGTCTTATTTTGGGGGTAGGGCTTATATTGCACAAAAGCTTAGAAATCCTGCTAGGGCTTATTTTATGGGTAGGTCTTATTTTCGGGGAAACACGGTATATGCTAAAGATGCTTCTAATGATTAACTAGTTACATGTAGCTAAGGTATAAAGGACCAGAAATATTTTTCAAAAATTTTCATGGCAACTCCAAGCTTTTCTGGGACAATGAAGGAAAATCTAGAATTGGAAAATCAGGTCGGGGTTTCATACGTAGCAGAGCAGCTCCTTCACTGCAATCTATTGAAAGTCAGCCCTCAACACATAAAAAATATTTAAAAAGAAAAATAAATAAAATTGAGAAATCTGAGCTTTATTGGACTTTATTTCTATATTTGCTACTTGATTGCTAGGAATTAAGCTTCAGAAAATGGCTATGCCCCTGCTTCCTCATCATTAAAATGTGGATAATAATGCTGTCCTGTAAGATTTTAATTGTAGTAGTTATTGTTTTTTGGTTTTTGTTTTTTTTTTACCATGAAGCACATAGGCCCTGCCTCCTGGCCATAGGCCAATCATACCAGGCTACCCCCTCACCATCCCCTAGACTTCGCCCTGAGCCTGCAGGGTTCAGGAATAAATAAAAGACACGACAGTGCTCTAGAGAATTTAAACTAACTACAAAAATTTCCACTTGATACTTTTTCAGAGGCTTTCATCCTTTAATTTTTTCCAAAACTAGAGAACTGACCTAACTTTGGTAAAAATGCAACTACTCAATTTAAGCAATATGTAATAAATTCATACTCTGTGTGTGGTCTGACAGCAGAGACACTTGCTGAACTGGTACTGGGCTCTTCAGCAATTCCTCCACCATCCAAAAACATAGTGACTGCCATCTCCAGATTATTGTTGCAGGCTTCAAGCATATGTTTTCCTACACTTTCACTTGCACCTAAAATAGAAAAAAGAAAAAAAGAGACACTTTCTTACATTCAGCTCATATGAGAATACAGTATTCCCAAGTAAATTATAGTACTTTTTTCCTTTTAGAATGAATGACCATTATTTTTTCTTAAACCCATTTGTTTACATCTACACTATTGGCTGGCTGGTATGAAATATACAGAGCTAGAAAAGAATGTAGCAGCATTAAAATATTAATCTTCCTTCACATAATAAAATAAAAACTAAGTAATGCATTTATTGGTCTTTTCTTTAAATGGCCCAAGTATATATTTGTTAATAAACTGAAAAAAGATTTTTTAAAAAAGACTACATTCTACAAAGTTAGAAACGCTTTCTGTTAGAAAGAACACATTTCAGTTAGCATTTCTGTTTCCCTTAAAAAGAAAGCATTTTTAATACCAATGGCAGAGAAGAAAGATGAGATATTTTTGTCTAAGACATAACTAAGTCAAAATCTGGTACGAAATGTCAATCATCACTTAAAATTGGCTCTGAAACAGACTTACTTATTTGCAAATAAAGTAAAGCCAGCATAGTCTGTTAAATGAAATGTAAATTGGTAAAGTCCTTTAAGAAAACAATTTTACAACATGTATTCAAAAAATAAAAGTATTCATTCCTTTTTTTTTTTTTGTCATTTTTCATTTCTTTTCTGACTCAGTAATTTGGGCTTCTAGTCAAAAGGGAAAAAAACTATATAAAATACTATTGCATAAACATATTCACATACATGTGTAGCATAGCTTCAGTTAATAGTGAAAAATTGGAAACAACATAAATGTCTAATAATAGAATGTAAACTGCAGTATCTGTTTGATAGAACATTTTGTGGCTACTAAAAAGCATCTCAGGCTTTCTGTTTGGGATGATTTTTCTTCTATCTGAATTATGTCCCTTAGAATCTCCTGTTGTAAATGCTCTTCTAAGTTTTTGTTTGAAAATGTCTGTATTTTGCTGTCATCCCTGACAGTTTTACTGGATATGCCATTTCAAGGCTGACAGCTGTTTTCTCTTAGTATACTGAAGACAGCATTTCAATGTCCTCTGGCTTCTGTTGTTGCTACTGGGAAATCAGTTGCCAGACTAAAGCAAAATGTTTTAATAGCAATCTGTTGTTTCTCTCTAGTTGCTTTTAAGATCTTCTCAGTCTTTTAGCCTTCTGCAGTTTCACTCTGATTTGTCAGGGCTGATTTTATCTATCTTCCTTGGGATTCACTGGACTTCTACCATTTGAGGATTATTTCTTATCAATTCTGAAAAATTCTCAGCCATTTCTATTTGACCACTGCCTCACCCTGCAATTCATACTTCCTACTGGAACTACAATTAGATGAATGCTAGAACTCTTCACTCTAACCTTTATATCTCAACTTTTTTTCATGTTTATCACTTCTTTATGTTGCATTCTAGGTAGTATCTTTAATGCTATCTTCCAGTTCACATATTCTCTCTTTAGCTGTGCCAATCTGTTTCTTTACCTGTTCACTTAACTTTCAATTCCAGTTAATTTTTAATAACTAGAAATTATTTTTGTTTATTTCCTTATTTGCTTGGTCATGTTTTAGAGACCCTTAATTCATATTCCCATTTCAATCTCTCATTTCTTCAAACATATTAATCAAACTTATTGGAAAAAAATAACAAACTTATTGAAATTACTGAGACAAAATATAAATTTTCTGTAGTCTCTACAGGTTACTGTCTCTTGTTTCTACTGGATCTTGTTCACTGTGCCAGGGTTTTTGTGCAATTTTGTGATTTTTTTTGACTGATTTTGTGTGCCTTGGAAGTTTAATCTGTAGATTTTTGAAGTCTGGGTTGAAGGTACATTCCTCCTATGAGGATCTGATTTCACAGATTTTGCAAGGCATTTCCAGAGACCATCTTAAATATAATCTTTTTTTTTTTTTTTTTTTTTGAGACAGAGTCTCACTTTGTTGCCCAGGCTAGAGTGAGTGCCGTGGCATCAGCCTAACTCACAGCAACCTCAAACTCCTGGGCTCGGCAATCCTACTGCCTCAGCCTCCATGCCCGGCTAATTTTTGTATATATATATTTTTAGTTGGCCAATTAATTTCTTTCTATTTTTGGTAGAGACGAGGTCTCGCTCAGGCTGGTTTTGAACTCCTGACCTTGAGCAATCCACCCGTCTCGGCCTCCCAAAGTGCTAGGATTACAGGCGTGAGCCACCGCGCCTGGCTTAAATATAATCTTGACTTAAAAATTTTTGAAGACTACATGGGAAATGTGATCTTGAAAGAATGCTTGTTATAAATTCTCAGTGAAGATATCCATGTTCAGGGGGCGCGGTGGCTCACGCCTGTAATCCTAGCACTCTGAAGGGCGGAGACGGGCGAATTGCTCGAGGTCAGGAGTTCGAAACCAGACTGAGCAAGAGCGAGACCCCATCTCTACTAAAAAAATAGAAATTAATTGGCCAACTAAAAATATATAGAAAAAAATTAGCTGGGCATGGTGGTGCATGCCTGTAGTTCTAAGCTATTCCAGAGGCTGAGGCAGAAGGATTGCTTGAGCCCAGGAGTCTGAGGTTGCTGTGAGCTAGGATGATGCCACGGCACTCTAGCCCGGGCAAGAGAGAGAGACTCTGTCTCAAAAAAAAAAAAATATACCCGTGTTCATACCTCTCTCATTTCCCCATCAAGATGGAAACATCAAAGTCTTAGCTCCAGCAGGGTGTGGTGGCTCACACCTTAATCCTAGCACCCTGGGAGGCTGAGATGAGAGGATTGCTTGAGCTCAAGAGTTCCAGACCCCATCTCTACTAAAAATTAGAAAAATTAGCTAGGTATATGCATGCCAAGCATGGGTGGGGATTCTGTGGTCTTCTAATTTCAAGACTGTTGTTTTTTTAAGCACCGAATGAGGCAAGAAAAGCTGCATCTTTCTCTACCCCTTTTGATAAAAAGATTTGTTCTATAAAATTTGGATTCAGTCAAAAGGCCACACTTAAGGACCTGGAAGGCCATGTGTCCTCAAGGCCGCAGGTTCCCCACCCCTGCATGAGAAGTTTGAGGTTGCAGTGAGCTACGATGATGCCACTGCACTCTACCCAGGGTAACAGAGCAAGATTGTCTCAAAAAACAAACAGGCAGGGCGCAGTGGCTCACGCCTGTAATCCCAGCACTCTGGGAGGCCGAGGCGGGTGGATTGCTCAATGTCAGGAGTTCGAAACCAGCCTGAGCAAGAGCGAGACCCCGTCTCTACTATAAACAGAAAGAAATTAATTGGCCAACTAATATATACAGAAAAAATCAGCTGGGCAGGGTGGCGCATGCTTGTAGTCCCAGCTACTCGGGAGGCTGAGGCAGGAGGATCACTTGATCTCAGAAGTTTAAGGTTGCTGTGAGCTAGGCTGACGCCACGGCACTCACTCTAGCCTGTGCAACAAACGGAGACTCTGTCTCACAAAAAACAAACAAACAAACCAGCCTGAGCAAGAGTGAGACCCCATCTCTACTAAAATTAATTACAGAAATTAATCTACAGAAATTAATTGGCCAACTAAAAATATATAGAAAAAGTTAGCTGGGCATGGTGGCACAAGCCTGTAGTCCCAGCTACTCAGGAGGCTAAGGCAGAAAGATTGCTTGAGCCCAGGAGTCTTAGGTTGCTGTGAGCTAGGCTGACGCCAAGGCACTCTAGCCCAGGCAACAAAGACTCTGTCTCAAAACAAAACAAATAACAACAACAAACAAACAAAACACACACACAAAATGCTTCCACTTCATGACGGAGAGGGGCCTCTTGGTAAGGTTCAGAGAGCTTTGCTTCCTGTACCCTATCAGGCTATCAAAAGGTTCAAAGCCACCCAGTATGGGTAGATTCCACCAGGCTTGCTAATATCCGCATTCATTTTTAGCCTCTTATAACCCCAATAGTGCATTTTAAAAGACTTTTTAAATATACATTTTCTTTACCATTTTTTTCCTCAGAGTAGGGTTATTCATGTTATCTATTTTAGCCTTAATATAAGAAATAGAAGTGCAGACTTTACTCTTGGTATCTCTCTATCATTGTTTTCTCTTCCGTGCTACAACTGCCTCTAAGGCAGGGGGTCCTCAAACTTTTGAAACAGGGGGCCAGTTCACTGTCCCTCAGATCGATGTAGGGCCGGACTATAGTTTAAAAAAGACTATGAACAAATTCCTAAGCACACTGTACATATCTTATTTTGAAGTAAAAAAACAAACGGGCAAAAACACCCGCATGTGGCCCAGGGGCCGTAGTTTGAGGACGCCTGCTCTAAGGCTATAGAGCAAGTCCTTAACACTTACCTGGATTACTACAATAGGCTCCTAACTGATCATCATTCCATCTTCTACCTTGCTGCCTTGGGTATGTTCCAAAATATGTGTGATTATATCACCCCCCTGTTTAAAATCCTTAATGGCTTTCTCCTGACACCTACAGTATAAATTCCAAAGTCTTTATGATCTGGAAAGTCCTTTGTGATTACGACTCAGCTTACTTCTCTGGCTTTGCCGTTCCTCTTCCCCATCCTATACAATTTACTAGTCAGACTAAATTACATGTTTGGAATTCCCTTATCCTCCTCATCTCCCCCTCATGTAGTTCATGCATGCTGAAATCACCAGAATGTTACTTTTGTCAATTTATGTGCTAAACTACCTCCCCACTCATTGTGATACTGTTCTATTATTACATCCATGGATAAACTACTAAGCAGTAAATGCTGGTTTACTTTCTGACCACTACCACATCCCCAATCACACCCACAAAGGGTAGGTTCTTATACGCAAGGATTGGTTTTCTTGTCTTGGAATACCCAGCACCTAGCATCATGTTTGTTTGCATGTGATCAAACTCTAACTGACACTGATCAGTAGCCAACACACCAGGAAGAGAGGGGCCAGGCCTCAGCCAAAATCACTGGCAAAACTTCTATATTTTTTAAATTTTGTATTAAGTGCACATATTTATGTTTTAAATTTAATTTATAATAAAGCAATATGCTTACATTGTGGTGGAAATAAACAACAAATGGCTACCTTGAACAAACAGACTTAAGGTAAAATCTCCAGTAAAAGCATCACATACAGATTTTTAAAAGGGTTATACCTCAAATAATGTAAGAAGTGAAAATAACATGCTCCAAAAAACTGTACATGACAAGAGTAGCTACAGATTTTTCATTAATATATTTTTTAACATTAAAGGGGAGAGTGAAAAGGAGGATTCAGTTTCCTTTTTCTCTTTTTTTGGAGACAGAGTCTCACTGTCACCCTGGGTAGAGTGTAGTGGTGTCATCATAGCTCACTGCAACCTCAAACTCCTGGGCTCGAGCAATCCTCCTGCCTCATCTTCCCAGAGCTAAGAGTACAGGTGTGAGCCACCATGCCCAGCCTATAGCTTTTTCAGACAGCTGGCAAAGATATATTTAAGATGCAAATGAGGCCAGGCGCAAGCAGTGGATCACATCTGTAATCCTAACACTCTGGGAGGCCAAGGTGGGCGGATCCTTTGAGCTCAGGAGTTCGAAACCAGCCTGAGCAAGAGTGACACCCCGTCTCTACTAAAAAAATAGAAAGAAACTAATTGGCCAACTAAAAATATATAGAAAAAATTAGCCGGGCATGGTGGTGCACCCCGGTAGTCCCAGCTACTCAGGAGGCTGAGGCAGGAGGATAGCTTGAGCCCAGGAGTTTGAGGTTGCTGTGAGTTAGGCTGACGCCACAGCACTCTAGCCCGGGCAACATGGTGAGACTGTGTCTCAAAAAAAAGATGCAAATGAAAAAAATTCAGTAAAATTATTTCACAAAACATGAGTAGAAAAAGCATTAATATATAAGATTGTGATTTAATGTTAAATCAATAAATATTACCCAAAAAGACCTATCTGATCAATTTCACTTAGTCTCTAGAAATTTACATTTATCTTAGCCAAAAAGCTTTTTTTAGTATTACCTTACACTCATTAAAATGGCTACTATCAAAAAAACAAAAAATAACAAGTATAGGTGAGGATGTAGAGAAACTGGAACCACTGTGCCCTGCTGGGGGGAATGTAAAATGGTACAACCACTTGGAAAACAGTGTGGCAGTTCCTCAAAAAATTAAGAATAGAATTACCACATGATCTAATAATTTAACTTCTGGAAATAAATACCCAAAAGAATTTAAAGTAGAGTCTCAAAGAGATATGGTTTACCCATTTTCATAGCAACATTATTCACAATAGCTAAACATGGAAGTAACCCAAGTGTCCATCAACAGATGAATGGATAAATAAAATGTGCAAGACATATATACAGTGGAATATCACGTAGCCTTAAAAAGGAAGGAAATTCTCACATATGCAACAACATGGATGAAGCTTGAGGACATTATGCTAAGTAAAATGAGCCAGTCATAAAAAGATAAATGCTTGGTTCATAAAGATTCTCATAGCTATAAAAAAAAAAAAAAGACAAATGCTATATGATTCCAATTATCTGAGATATTAGAATAGTCAAAATCAAATAGAAAGCGAAATGGTTGCCAGGGGCTGGGGTAGAGGAAATGAGGAATGGGGAGTTACTATTTAATGGGTATAGAGTTTCACAAGACAAAAAGTTATGGAGATAGATGGTGGTAATTAGTATAAAACATATTAATGTATATAACCCCTGAACTATTCACTTAAAATAGTTAAGATGGTAAATTTTGTTATATAGATTTCAGCACAGTAAAAAAAAATTGAAAGCATTCTTTTTTGGGAATTGGAGAAATATACAGTTGCCTTTCTTTTTTTTCTTTTTTTACAGTTGCCTTTCATTTAGAATCTGCCTTATATGTGGATGTACATGGTAACTTAAGTTACATAGGACCTGGGAGGTTTTTCCTTTAAAGGGCTTCATGTATTACTCAAATTTAAGATGAACATACACATCCATCAGCCAACCAACAAGTCCTATAGTTTCTTCTAAGTAATACCATTCCTGTCCAACCTTTTCTATGTATTAATACAATGCTATAGTGTTAGTTAAAGCCCTCAACATCTCTTACATGAACCACTGCATCTCATTGCTCTTGGTCATGCTCATCTTTCAGTATCTGTTGGGTATTAATGTAGGACCTCCCTCAGATACCAAAATCCAACAATGTTCAAGTCACTTACATAAAAAAGATTCGTACTGGTATATAACTTATGCAATCCTCCCATATACTTTAAATCACCTGTAGATTACTTACAATACCAAGTACAATGTAAATGCTATGTAAATAGTTGTTGTACTGTATTATTTAGGGAATAATGGCAAGAAAAAAAGTCTACATAGTCAGTACACATACAACTATTCTTTTTCAAACATTTTCTTTCCATCCACAGCTGGTTGAATCCATGGATATGGAACCCACAGATATGGAGGGCAGACTAAGACCTTCTACACTGCACAATTATCATAATTATGTAAATTTGTCTCCTCTGTTTTCAACATTTCTGCATTGCTGACTGGGTAAGTTTTTATTTTATTTTTTGAGACAGAGTCTCACCTAGCTAGAGTGCAGTGACATCATCATAGCTCACAGAAAACTCAAACTCCTATACTCAAGCTATCCTCCTGCCTCAGCCTCCTCAGTACCTAGGACTACAGGCACCCAACACCATGCCTAGCTAATTTTTCTATTTTTTTTTTTTTTTTTTAGAGATGGGGTCTTGCTCTTGCTCAGGCTGGTCTGGAACTCCTGGCCTCAACCAATCCTCTCACCTCAGCCTCCCAAAGTACTAAGATTACAGGCATAAGCCACCTCATCTGGCCCTGTGGTCCATTTCTAATTAATTTGTATATAATATTAAGGTAGTTTTTTTTTAATTTGGTTTTTTGCATATGGTTAGCCAGTCATATCAGTACTATTTGTTGAAAAGTTTTCCTTTTCTCCATTGTATTTCCTTTGTATCTTTGTCAAGAATAAACCAATCATATGTATATGTGGGTTGTAAAGTCCTTCGAATTTTTTTTTTTTTTTTTTTTTTTTTTTTTAAGAGACAACATCTCCCTCTGTTGCCCAAGCTGGAAGGCAGTGGCCCAATCATAGGTCACTGTAATCTCGAATTTCAAATTCCTGGGTTCAAGCAGTCCTCCTGTCTCAGCCTCCTGAGTAGTTGGGACTATAGGTGCACACCACAATGCTTGGCTGATTTTTAAATTTTTTGTAGAGATGGGGGTCTCCCTATGTTGCCCAGGCTGGTTTCCAACTCCTGGTCTCAAGTGATCTCCCTCCTGTCTTAGCCTCCTAAAGTGCTGGGATTATAAATGTAAGCCTCCATGTCCAGCCATGACTAGATAAATCGTAATCTGTCTTGAGCTACACACAAGATTTGGCCCTGATTTACCTCTCCTATTTTATATCCCTCTGCTTTCATCTCACCTCTATACCATTCCCTCCAGCCATGTGGGTATGCATGTAGGCAGGTCTAGGCAGGTCGCTTGACAGTACTTTATAAAGCCATGTTTTTGCATGATTTGGATAGTGGTTATCAGTCAAATCAGTACCTTCATTTTTCTGGACAATACACCAAATATCCATCATTTTGTTAAGTTCTGGACCTTCCCCCTGCCTCCTCACCCTGAAGTAAGTACAAAGATAAACACATACTTTATCATGGGGTCTTAATCTCTACCTTCATCTCTGCTAGCTCTTCTATCTTACAGACTTTAAAAATTCACTGATCCCTGGTGCTGAAAATGTTGAAGAAAAAAAAATAAATAAAAAATAAAAATAAAAATTCACTGAATTGGCCCATATCTCACTTTTCTCATGCCAGTTACCTCTATGTTCTCAGTTAAGCTGAACCAAAAGTTCTCAAGTTGTAGTATATTCAAACTGACATCTCACCATCAGAAAACACTTTAAAAATGATATCTTGGGGCAAGCATGGTGGCTCACACCTGTAATCCTAGCACTCTGAGAAGCCGAGGCAGGCGGATTGCTCAAGGTTAGGAGTTCAAAACCACCCTGAACAAGAGTGAGACCCTGTCTCTACTAAAAATAGAAAGAAATTAATTGGCCACTAAAAATATATATACATAAAAAATTAGCCGGGCATGGTGGCACATGCCTATAGTCCCAGTTACTTGGGAGGCTGATGCAGAAGGATTGCTCGAGTTTGAGGTTGCTGTGAGCTAGGTTGACACCACAGCACTCTAGCCCGGGCAAAAGAGTGAGACTCTGTCTCAAAAAAAAAAAAAAGAAAAAAGAAAAAGAAAAAGAAATCTTGGCCGGGTGCAATAGCTCACGCCTGTAACCCTAGGACTCTGGGAGGCTGAGGTGGTTGGATCACTCAAGGTCAGGAGTTCAATACCAGCCTGAGCAAGAGTGAGACCCTGTCTTTACTAAAAATAGAAAGAAATTAGCTGCACAACTAAAAATATAGAAAAAATTAGCCGGGCATGGTGGTGCATTGGTGCATGCCTGTAGTCCCAGCTACTCGAGAGGCTGAGGCAGAAGGATCGGTTGAGCCTAGGAGTTTGAGGTTGCTGTGAGCTACACTGACACCAGGGCACTCACTGTAGCCCAGGCAAAGTAAGACTTTGTCTCAAAAAAAAAAAAAAAAAAAAAAAAAGACAAATCTCTCACTCCTCTTTCTAGACCCAAATATTCATTTGCTTGTTGAACAGCTCCATTTGGAAGTCCCACTAGCAGCCCCATAACGTATACAAAACTGAACTAATCATCTCCCCAAACATCTTCTACTATCCCCTACCCTCATAGCAGTGTTATATACCTAGATGTCCAAACAGAATCCTAAGTTTATTTTTTTTTATTTATTATTTTTACCATTGTCCGGTTTAGTCACCCAACACCTAAGTTCATTTTGACTCCTCTGATTTATTCCCTTATCTTTCAGAATCCACTTCTCTGCCACAAATTTATTTCAGGACATCAGTATCTTTCTTGGATTAACACAACAGTTTTGTACTGCTCTCTGTGCCTACTTCTTTTCCACTATAGCCTAGTAGCTCTTTCTAAAAAAATCCAAATCTAATTATGTCACTCCTCTAATTAAAACCTTCATTGACTCCTCACTACACTCAGAATAAAGCCAACCTTTCTTAACATGGTTTACAAGGCCCATCCCAATCTCCCATTATATTAACATCTTTTCTGCTCCATATATTGCATCTCCAACCAGCTATGCTTTATTGATTTCAATTATCAATTCCCTAAACATATTATCTCTCATCTCTGTCTATATGTAGGTCTGTTCCTCTCTTCTCCATGCCTTTGTATGTGTTCCTTCTGCCAGAAACCTCTCTTACAAGTTTTAGATAAGAAATTATTTCTTCTGGGAAACCTTTCATGACCTCTCTTTCTTTTGTGCTCCTTACCATTCTCTCACTGCATTACAATACTTATTCATGTATCTTTATCCCTGTTAACCTTTAAGCTTTTTAAGGATAGACACCATGTCTTGCTCATGGTTGTATTCCCATGACGGGAACCATGCCTGGCACTTGTCAGTCTATCAGTAAATACTGAATTTATTAGTAAGATTCCATTTACAATTCAATAAATTTATCTCCCTTAAATTATTTACTCCCTTAAATTATTGCTCAAAATTCATTGTTACCTTTTGAAATCATTCTTAAAATTCCAAAATTTTTCTTTTAACCCTTTGCACTCGCTTGCTTTTTTCTCGATTCCTTTATTCTACTCGACATTTAATTTTTTTTTTTTTTTTTTTTTTTTGAGACAGAGTCTCGCTTTGTTGCCCAGGCTAGAGTGAGTGCCGTGGTGTCACCCTAGCTCACAGCAACCTCAAACCCCTGGTTCAAGCAATCTTCCTGCCTCAGCCTCCCAAGTAGCTGGGACTACAGGCATTCGCCACCATGCCCGGCTAATTTTTTGTATATATATTAGTTGGCCAATTAATTTCTTTCTATTTATAGTAGAGACGGGGTATCGCTCTTGCTCAGGCTGGTTTCGAACTCCTGACCTCGAGCAATCCTCCTGCCTCGGGCCCCCCAGAGAGCTAGGATTACAGGCGTGAGCCACCACGCCCGGCCTGGGATTTAATTTTTTAAGTACCCCAGATTTTACAAAGCTCGAGAGTAGAATAAAAAACTAGAGTTTCGGCCGGGCGCTGTGGCTCACGCCTGTAATCCTAGCTCTTGGGAGGCCGAGGCGGGCGGATTGCTCAAGGTCAGGAGTTCAAAACCAGCCTGAGCAAGAGCGAGACCCCGTCTCTACTATAAAAATAGAAAGAAATTAATTGGCCAACTGATATATATATATAAAAAAATAAGCCGGGCATGGTGGCGCATGCCTGTAGTCCCAGCTACTCGGGAGGCTGAGGCAGGAGGATCGCTTGAGCCCAGGAGTTTGAGGTTGCTGTGAGCTAGGCTGACGCCACGGCACTCACTCTAGCCTGGACAACAAAGTGAGACTCTGTCTCAAAAAAAAAAAAAAAAAAAAAACTAGAGTTTCTTTTCATACAAATTTATTTGGATTTTTTTTATATTTCAAACTAGTGATACATTCAAAGAGTAATTTTAATCTCTATAATTTTTGCTAACCGTGTCAAGTCACACTCGACATCCCAGTGCAAAGGGTTAATATCTGGAACACTTGCAACCACCTTTCCAGCCACAGAGAACTGAAACATATTTTAATATTAACCCCAAACAAATGTATTGTATAAAACAATACATACAGGGAGGGCATGGTGGTTTGCACCTATAATCCAAAACCTTTGTGAGTCCAAGCGGGAAGATCGCTTGAGGCCAGGAGTTTGTGACAATCCTGAGCAACATAGCGAGACCCCACCTCTACAAAAAATAGAAAAAATTAGCCGGGCATGGTGGCTGGTGCCTATAGTCCAGCTACTCAGGAGGTTAAGGCAGGAGGATCACTGAGCCCAGGAGTTTGAGGCTGCAGTGAGCTTTGATGATGCCACTGCACTTTATCCCAGGCTACAGACTGAGTCCCTGTTCTCAAAAAAAAAACCCAAGAGTATGAATAGAGAAATTAGCTACAAAGCCAAATACTACACACCATAGTTCCTAATTGTTATAATAAATATGCATTCATGGCCGGGCGCGGTGGCTCACGCCTGTAATCCTAGCTCTCTGGGAGGCCGAGGCGGGCGGATTGCTCGAGGTCAGGAGTTCGAAACCAGCCTGAGCAAGAGCGAGACCCCGTCTCTACTATAAAATAGAAAGAAATTAATTGGCCAACTAATATATATAGAAAAAATTAGCCGGGCATGGTGGCGCCTGCCTGTAGTCCCAGCTACTCGGGAGGCTGAGGCAGTAGGATTGCTTGAGCCAGGAGATTGAGGTTGCTATGAGCTAGGCTGAAGCCATGGCACTCACTCTAGCCTAGGCAACAAAGTGAGACTCTGTCTCAAAAAAAAAAAAAAAAAAAAAAAAAATATGCATTCATCCAACAATTTTAGAGAAAAATTAAACTTAGGTCTCTTCCACAACTGAGGTTCTTGAATTTCATGAAGTATGTGAATATCTACTATGCACAATGCTCTATGAAATTCTACACTGGTAACCTCTTATTCTCTTCTCAGCTTCCTTTCTATTCCCTCACATTTGTCCTTACCTTCTTTTTTTTTTTTTTTTTTTTTGAGACAGAGTCTCGCTTTCTTGCCTAGGCTAGAGTGAGTGCCGTGGCATCAGCCTAGCTCACAGCAACCTCAAACTCCTGGGCTCAAGTGATCCTCCTGCCTCAGCCTCCCGAGTAGCTGGGACTACAGGCACAAGCCACCATGCCCGGCTGATTTTTATATTATATATATTAGTTGGCCAATTAATTTCTTTCTATTTTTATGGTAGAGACGGGGTCTCGCTCAGGCTGGTTTTGAACTCCTGACCTTGAGCAATCTGCCCGCCTCGGCCTCCCAGAGTGCTAGGATTACAGGCGTTGAGCCACCGCGCCCGGCCTGTCCTTACCTTCTGATTCCCAGTTTATTTTTAGCAGTTCTATACTGTTTATGTATCCCTCTTTTTCATCCCATGAATTATTTTGATTACAAGTGTGTATTTTGGATGTCACACAGAAGACATCTGTGACATCTATGACTTCTGAGGCTGGGTGCGGTGACTCACACCTGTAATCCTAGCATTTTGGGAGGCCAAGGTGGGAGGATCGCTCGAGGTCAGGAGTTCGAAACCAGCCTGAGCGAGACCCCGTCTCTACTATAAATAAAAAGAAATTAATTGGCCAACTCATATATACATATATACACACACACACACACACACACACACACAAAAATTTAGCCGGGCATGGTGGCGCATGCCTGTAGTCCCAGCAACTCGGGAGGCTGAGGCAGTAGGATTGCTTGAGCCCAGGAGTTTGAGGTTGCTGTGAGCTAGGCTGATGCCACGGCACTCACTCTAGCCTGGGCAACAGAGTGAGACTCTGTCTCAAAAAAAAAAAAAAAAAAAGTGGGAAAGGGCAGGCCGGGCATGGTGGCTCACGACTATAATCCTAAAACTCTGGGAGGCCAAGGCAGGCAGATCATTTAAGCTCAGGAGTTCAAGACCAGTCCCAGCATGAGCAAGAGCGAGACCCTGTCTCTACTATAAATAGAAATTAATTGGCCAACTAAAAATATATAAAAAAATTAGCCGGGCATGGTGGCTCATGCCTGTAGTCCCAGCTAATCGGGAGGCTGAGGCAGAAGGATTCCTTGAGCCCGGGAGTTTGAGGTTGCTGTGAGCTAGGCTGATGCCACAACACTCACTCTATCCTGGGCCACAAAGTGAGACTTTGTCTCAAAAAAAAATAAATAAAAGATAATGTGGCATATATACACAATGGAATACTACTCAGCCATAAAAATGAATGAAATCATCTCTTTTGCAGCAACATGGATGGAATTGAAGGTCATTATCTTAAGTGAAACAACCCAGGCACAGAAAAACAAAATATCTTTTGCATGTTCTCACCTGTAAGTGGGTGCTAAAAAATGTGTTCACATAATCATAGAGAGTGGAACAATAGATAATGGAGACTTGGAGGGTTGGGGGAGTTGGGGGATGATGAGAAATTAGTTAACAGATACACTAAAAGCCCTGGCTTGACCATTATAAAATCTATGCATGTAACAAAATAGCACATGTACCCCATAGATTTTTACAAATAAAAAAAATGAAAATGGTTATTTGTCCACAAAACAATTTAAAACTAATTTTTAAAAAGCAATCAGGCCAGGCACGGTGGCTCATGCCTGTAATCCTAGTACTTTGGGAAGCCAAAATAGGACGATCACTTGAGGCCAGGAGTTTGAAACCAGCTGGGCAATAGTGAGACCTTGTCTCTATAAAACAAAAAGATTAGCCAGGCATGGTGGCATGTACCTGCAGTCTCAGCTACTACGGATGGTGAGGCAGGAGGATCGCTTGAGCTCAGGAGTTAGAGGATGTATTGAACTATGATGCATCTGCACTCCAGGCTGAGTGACAGAGCAACACCCCATCTCAAAAAGAAAAAAAAAAACAGAAAAGAAAAAAAACCTAAAACATGGAGAGAACCTAAAAAATGTCTTTTTAAGATATATATGAAAAAGGATAAATGTGTTTCTAATGGTTAATCACTATCCTGTAAAAAGAATCTCAAAAATTACCAATAGAAATTCACAACACATCAAGAACAGACTAACATTATCTTCCCTTCTATAGACTTCCAGATACCACTGTCTACTGAGGGATTCCAACTTAAGCAATACAGAGGTCTGCAATGAGGAAACAAGCTGTACAGATTAACAGAAACACAAAGCAACTAAGTCAATTCATCTCACTACACTTTGTTTTTTGTGTATACCTAATAAAAATGCTGCATTAGGGTCGAGCATGGTGGCTCACGCCTGTGATCCTAGCACTTTGGGAGGCCAAGGCAGGAGGATCACTTGAGGGCAGGAATTCGAGATCAGCCTGAGCAATGTAGAGAGACCCCTTCTCTACAAAAAATAAGACATTAGCCCAGCTTGGTGGCACACGCCTGTAGTCCCAGCTACTCAAGAAGCTGAAACATGACAATCACTGGAACCTAAGAGTTTGAGGCTGCAGTGAACCATGATAGTGCACTATAACCAGGCAACATGCCCAGTGTGGGGACCCAAGCTTGTAATCCTAGCACTCTAGGAGGCTGAGGCAGAAGGATCACTTGAGCTCAGGAGTTCGAGACCACCCTGAGGAAGAACAAGACCCCATCTCTACTAAAAATACAAAAATTAGCCTGTTGTTGTGGTAGGCGCCAAAGGATTGCTTTAGCCCAGGAGTTTGAGGTTGCAGTAAGCCACTGCACTCTGGGTGTGGGGGGAGGGGTGGAATCAGAGCCAGACTCTCAAGAAAACAAACACACACAAAAAGGACAAGAAAGTAAGACTGGCCCAGCATGGTGGCTCACACCTGTAATCCTAGCACTCTGAGAGCGGAGGCAGGTGGATCCCTCAAGGTCAGGAGTTCAAAACCAGCCTGAGCAAGAGTGAGAACCCATCTCTACTACTCTACTATAAAAATAGAAAGAAATTAATTGGCCAACTAAAAATATATAGAAAAAATCAGCCGGGCATGGTGGCGAATGACTGTACTACCAGCTACTCGGGAGGCTGAGGCAGGAGTTTGAGGTTGCAGTGAGCTAGGCTGACGCCATGGCTGGCAACAGAGTGAGACTGTCTCAAAAAAAAAAAGAGACCAAGATACTGTCTCAAAAAAAAAAAAAAAACAAAACAAAACTTCACTTCTTTACTTCAAAGATTTTTCTGTATAAACATAATGCAGCAATATAAACTTATATACACAATTTTCTAATTTTCTCTATAACAATGGTTTAATTAAACATTGGGAAATCCATTATTACATCATTAAGATAATAATCCAATAACTTCAAATATTATGAAAAGTTATCATTCAACTCCTCACTCCAATATTATTACAAACTTTACTTTACCAACATTGACGTGATGTTTCATGTCCACAAGCTAAATAACAATGCTTCAAACATCTAGTTATCATTACAGAGCAAAACATAAAACTAGCTTTAACTATGAAAAGGTAACTTGCATGCAACCTGTAGTGGTTAAAACAATATACAATTTTATTTAACCAGATCTTGCATGTCAAACTCTAAGAACATTAACAGTGGAAGCTGCATCTAACAAATTTCTCGATAAAGCGCAGATTTGTTAGAAGAGGGAACTAACATCCTGACCTCTTTCCAAAATGACAAACTAGAACGGCAAAATTACGCTCAGGCACATGGAGTACTCTTCTCTCAAATCACTCCACAGAGAACATCATTTGCTCCGCCCTCTAATAAGTCATGCAAAAAAAGTTCAGCACCATCAGAGAGAAGCAAGACATAGCATTCATAGAATGTCTTAGGGCCTTTCCTCAAAGCGAGAAGAGGATCTGCGCGTGCCCCTCGCAGGGGTCCAAAGGGAAATAAAAACCTAGGCCCAGGTTTTGGGGGACACTGACATCCAGAAACAGATTTTCTCTCAAAGAAGTTTGTGCCGCCATCCCTATTTTATCAGCAGGAGGCTCTGGCGCCATCGCCTCAGTCTTTATGATTTTATTATGGGTAGGTGGAAAACGGCACCCAAGATTCCTCCAGGCTTCCCCTATTAAGCGTGGGGGTTCCCCCTCATTCTTCTCTCAAAGCCTCAGTCCCTAAGGTACTCCCCAGCACCCCCCACTTCTGGCGGCCTATCCCCCGGGATGCGTAAAGGCGCCGCGGAACCCACTAGCCTCGCCGTTAAGGCGGGAGGCCCCAAACTCGCCAGGGCCACAGCGATGGCTCTGAAGGGCCCAGAAAGGAGAAGGGCAGGCCAGGGACGGGGAGAGAATGACCTGGCCATGGAATAAAGAGTAAAAGACGTGAGGAGATGCACTACACCCCAGGGCTGCACAGAGAAGAGATGAAGATGATGAAGGAGAGGAGGGCGGTGGCCCGGGTGCGGCCCCCCACTCCTCCGCCCCCAGGTCCCCGGGCCGGCGGAGGCGGACGGGCTCGGCCCATTCCGTGTTCTGGACTGGCAGGAGGTGGGGGGTGGGTCTCCCTCCATACTGCGAGGAGACCAAGAACGAGGGTATGAGGAGAGCGGGGGGACTGTCTCCCGCCTGAACCCAGAGACCCCGACGCCGTTGTCGCCTCTTCCTCAGGAGGAAGACGGGAGCCGCGGGTAAAGCCCTAGGGAGGAATGCATGCAGGTAAGGGGAAGCCCGGGACAGACCCACCGCCCGCTCCAGACCCCACTCTCCACCTTCCGGTAACGGCGTCTCTTACCGGTGATGGCGGTGAACTGCTGAATTAACCCCTTCAACGCCGAGGACGCCGCGGAGCCCCCGTGGGCAGCCATCTTACCGCCGCCGCCGCTGCCGCGGAACAACAACACAGACACACACGGGCCGCCCTCCCCCACCTTGCCGCGCGGTTTGCGCAGGCTCATTGACCGCCCCCAAGCTCCGCCCCCGTCCCGAGCGGCCTGCGCAGGCGCACTTCCCCACCGGTCAGAAGCGCTCTAGGCTCTCGGCTCTCCGCTCTAGGGGTTGGTTGTTAGGTTGCTGTCTGCTCGGGATATCATTTTTGTATCCACTGGTGCCTTCGTCTCAGTACTCCAAGGCCATCCTTGTAGATGCGGAGACGATTCCTAGTTTCCCAAGGAAGCTTCGGTCTCGGCAGGTCTTCGCATTTCAGCTTTACAAGCTTATTGACTGACAGACACAGTGCAGATGACAGTATTTTTTTTTTTTGCTGCTCAACCGCACTCTACTGGCTTTCCTGCAGCTCCCATCAAAACACAAATCCTCCGCCTGCTTCCCACCCCAATCGCTTAGTTAACCTAGCGCGGCGACCCATCCAGCACAACTGAAACACCACAGCCCTTCATGCCAAGAAAGCACTGGGCACAGGGTCTGACACATACTAGGGTTTAATAAACAATTGCTAAGTCTGCTTTGCTTCAATAAATTTATCAACACGTCTCCCTTCAGGGTCTTACTTAGTTTCCTCACCTATAAAACGAGGAGGTGCTATTTATGTAAAAAGGAAATGTGTATATGTATATTCACTAGAGAAAGAAATGTATAAAAAGAACCCTAGAAATGTGTCCTCAAAATGCTGGTAATGGTTACCTCTAGAGAGGAGAGCAATAGGGACGATAGTAAAAGGGGACTCTACTTTGTTAGAGTTTGTTTTTTATCTTTTATTATTATTTTTATTGCAGAATATTATGGGGCTACAGATGTTTTGGTTATATAAATTGCTTTTGTACAGTTTGAGAAAAAGTTATTGTACACGTTAGGTGTGACTTTACCATCCTCCCCCCCCCCACCTGCTTGATTTCTAATCAGTGTTATTTCCATATGTGCACTTAAGTGTTTATCAATTTGTTCCCATTTAATGGTGAGTACGTGTGGTGTTTGTTTTTCCATTCTTGTGATACTTCACTTAGAAGAATGGTTTTAGGAACACTTGTATACTGTTGGTGATACTGCAAACTAGTACAACCTCTATGGAAAGTAGTATGAAAATACCTCAAAGAAAAATTAGCCAAGCATGGTGGTGTGCACCTATAGTCCCAGCTACTCGGGAGGCAGAGACAGAAGGATCACTTGAGCCCAGCAGTTTGAGGTTGCTGTGAGCTAGGCTGATGCCACGGCACTCTAACCTGGGCAAAAGAGTGAGACTCTGCCTCATAAATAAATAAATACCTCACAGGGAGGAGACCAGATCCATCTCCTGCCAGGAATTCCCACAGGCAGAACCCAGTGGGAAGACAGAGGGCAAAGCAGCCCATAGGTGTAGTTCCTAGAAGGAATCCTTGGGGCAGAGAGCAGGGTAGAAAAGGGAGGAAATAAGTGGACTCCAATGGATAAAAGGAAATTGATAGGCACAAATTTGAAGCTCAAGGGGCTGGGTAGGGTGGTTCAGGCCTATAATCCCAGCACTTTGGGAGGCCCAGGCTTAAGGATCCCTTGAGGGTAGGAGGTCAAGACCAGCCTGGACAACATAGCCAGATCCCATTTCTATAAAAATAAAAAATTTACCAGGGCATGGTGGCACATGCCTATAATCCCAGCTACTTAGGAGGCTGAGGGCCAGAGGATCACTTGAGCCCGGGAGTTGGAAGTTGCAGTGAGCTATGATGATGGCACTGCATTCTAGCCCGGGTGGGGCCCAGGTGACAGGGTGATATCCTGGCTCAATTAAAAAAAAAAAAGAAAAGAAAGAACATCTAAGATAACCAATAAACAAATTTGTTTTTTATTTTTTTAATCAAGTTTCTCCATTGCTAGATTTTGTTTTCTAATTTCAAGAACAAATTTCAAAATTAATAAAAGAGTTCAAATATATTTCTGAATATAAGACCAATACATATATTTAAAAACTGTATTCTTAAATGTAAGCAGCAAATAGTGAACCTGTAATTTTTTAAATATCCCATTCACAATAGCAACTAAAAATGTAAGTTACCTAAACATAGATTTAACAAAAATGTACAAAGTCTTATGAAGAAAATGACAACATTTTTTTATAAGCATTAACAAATTTATGTTCATAGGGGACTGAGGCATCATTGTCCTATGTACAGTGTTTCTTATGTATCTTCAATAAATGTCTCTATTTTTTATAAAGAAAAATTTATGTTCATGTATGAAAAGACTCAATATTATAAAGATTCCAGTTTTCTTTTTCTTTTTTCTTTTTTGAGACAGAGTCTCACTCTGTTTCCTGGACTAGAGTGCCATGGTGTCAATCTAGCTCAAAACAACTTCAAACTCCTAGGCTCAAGCGATCCTCCTGCCTCAGCCTCCCGAGTAGCTGGGATTACAGGCATGCACCATCATGCCCGGCTAATTTTTTCTATATATTTTTTTAGTTGGCCAATTAATTTCTTTCTATTTTTTTAGTAGAGACGGGGTCTCACTCTTGCTCAGGTTGGTTTCAAACTCCTGACCTTGAGCAATCTGCCCGCCTTTGCCTCCCAGAGTGCTAGGATTACAGGCGTGAGCCACCACTCCCGGCCTCCAGTTTTCTATATATTAACCAATAAATTCAACGTAATTCCAATCAAAATCTCACACAGTTTCTCAAGTATTTTAATAAACTGATTTTTAAAATTCAAGAGTAAAGGATCAGGCTGGGCTTGGTGGCTGATGCCTGTAATCCTAGCACTCTGGGAGGCAAGGCAAGAGGATTGCTTGAGCTCAGGAGTTTGAGACCAGCCTCAGCAAGAGCAAGACCTAGTTTCTACGAAAAATAGAAAAGTTAGCTGGGCATCGTGCTGTGTGCCTATAGGTCCATTTACTCAGGAGGTGGAAGCAGGAGGATCCCTGGAGCTTGGGATCCCTGGAGGATCCCAAGAGTTTGAGGTTACAGTGAGCTACGATGATGCCACTGCACTCTCAACTCAAGGTGACAGGCAAGACTCTGTCTCAAAAAATAAAATAAAATAAAAAAGAGTAAAGGATCAACAATAATGAAGACTCTTTTGAAGTAAAAGAATAAGGTGAAAGTCTTACCCTACCAGATATTAAGAATTATTATAAAGATAAGTAACTAAAACTGTGTAGCATTGGTGGGTGGTAGACAGACTACAGAATAAAGAGTCAAAAAACAGGCCGGGCGTGGTGGCTCACGCCTGTAATCCTAGCACTTTGGGAGGCTGAGGCGGGCGGATTGCTCAAGGTCAGGAGTTCGAAATCAGCCTGAGCGAGACCCCCTCTCTACCAAAAATAGAAAGAAATTAATTGACCAACTAAAAATATATATACAAAAAAAATTAGCTGGGCATGGTGGTGCATGCCTGTAGTCCCAGCTACTCGGGAGGCTGAGGCAGTAGGATCGCTGAGCCCAGGAGATTGAGGTTGCTGTGAGCCAGGCTGACGCCACGGCACTCACTCTGGCCTGGGCAACAAAGTGAGACTCTGTCTCAAAAAAAAAAAAAAAAAAAAAAAACAGACTAAACATATATGGACACTGTGACAGAAGTGACATTACTAACCAGTAGAAGAAAGTATGGATTAATCAATGGAAGACCCTGGGACCAAATAAAATTAGATCCCAGTCACATACCAGATTAGAATTATTAATCCAGTGTGGTGTCTCAAGCCTGTAATCCCAGCACTTTGGGAGGCCAAAGTGGGAGGACTGCTTGAGCCCAGGAGTTCGAGGAGTTTGAGACCAGCCGGTGGCCGGGGCAATAGTAAGATGGCCACATCCCTGTAGTCCCAGCTATTCAGGAGGCTGAGGCAGGAAGATTGCTTGAGCATAGGAGTTGGAGGTTACAGTGAACTATTATGAGGCCACTACACCGTAGCCCAAGCAAAAGAATGAGATCTTGTCTCAGAGAAAAGAAATAAATGTAAATTATATATTTCTTAAAGATTTAAATAAAAATAGCAAAACTTTACAACTTTCAGAAGAACAAATAGAGATTTATCCTAAATACTTCAAAAAGAACTGCTTTGCACTACTTATAGGTGATGTCATCCACTTTGTTATCCAAGGGGCGCAATTCACATAGAACACAATGTGATTGGACAGCCCTGAAGTTGTGGGTCATTAAAGTTCAGATTAAGGAAGGGAAAGACTTTATAAAGAAGACAAAATCACAAACCATAAAGGCAAAAACTAATAAACTTGACTTTATTAAAACTAGAAACATCTGTAATGTAAGAGATGAAACTGGGATTTGAACCCAGACAAAAATGCAGTGACAAAAAGTTGGGGCAGGAGGTGTGCATAGCAACTATTAAAAAAGTCCAAAGAATAAAAATATTTCAGTTATTTTCTCAGCATCCTTCAGGTGGGCTAGCACCAAAGGGGTATTTTATACTGTGGAATAGGCATTAAGTTGTTTAAAGGTGTTATGTACGTTTTATCAGGAAAATGCAACGTGGCTAGCTTAAACACCAAGGAAAGTTAAAGCAGTGTGTTCCTAGTAAGTACCACAGGGCTCCAGCTCTACTTCTCTCTAATCCTCTTGACTTTCCCTTATCTATCCCTTAGCAAGATAGCTACAGCAGTTCCACGCATCCCAGTCAGTTACAACAACATGCAGAGGAAGAAGCACCATGTCAGCTCTTCTGCTGAAAAGCAAACATTTTCTAAAAATCTCTTAGGAGACTTTCCTTCGAAATTCATGGGTCTGAATTGAGTCACCATTCTGTTCCTAAATCAGTCCCTACCAAGGGATGTGAGATAAATATAATTGGTTTAATAAAACATACAGCTTTGTGGATGAAGGTTAAAAAGAAAGATGGAGGGGAATGGATGTTAATTAGGTAATCAACAGAATCTGCTCCATTCAGAAGACTTCACTATGAGCATGATGAAATAGTCCTCTGAAATGGAGGAATATTTATTCTGATTCCACCTTTACCTAGAATCCTTCTGAATAATACTTAACGTTTCCAGGTTCCTTGATACTAGGAAAGTAGTGAATGAGTATGTCAGTTATAAGAAACTTCTGTCTCTCAGTATGAAGTTTATTTATTTATTTATTTTCCCTGTCCTAAACTGTTTATCTAAGCACCAATATGAAATTTAAAAATTGATATTTTGGTTTAGGGTTAGGGCTTTCTGTTCCTAAGGTTTTTACTCTTTCTAGAATGTTATATAAATGGAATTATCCAAGCACAGCTGCATTAAAAAATAATAATAATGGCTCACACCTATAATCCTAGCACTCTGGGAGGCCGAGGAGGGTGGATCACTCAAGGTCAGGAGTTCGAAACCAGCCTAAGCAAGAGCAAGGCCCCATCTCGACTAAAAATAGAAAGAGTTGGTCCGAGTGCAGTGGTGTTTACAACTAATTGATCACAACCAGTTACAGATTCCTTTGTTCCTTCTCCACTCCCACTGATCCACTTGACCAGCCCTAAAAAAAAAAATACAAAGAAATAGCAAGAAATTAAGGAGCCTGAGCAAGAGTGAGACCCCGTATCTAACTAAAAACAAAAGGAAATAACTAAAAATATATAGAAAAAATTAGCCAGGCATGGTGGCATATGCCTGTAGTCTCAGCTACTTGGGAGACTGAGGCAGGAGGATCGCCTGAGCCCAGCATTCTGAGGTTGCTGTGAGCTAGGCTGACGCCACGGCACTCTAGCCTGGGCAACAGAGTGAGACTCTGTCTCAAAAAAAAAAAAAAAAAAGTAGTTAATTGGACAGCTAAAATATATATATATATATATAAAAAAAAAATTAGCCAGGCATGGTGGCAAATGTCTATAGTCCCAGCTACTCGGGAGGCTGAGGCAGAAGGATTGCTTGAGCCCAGAAGTTTGAGGTTGCTGTGAGCTAGGCTGATGCCAGGGCACTCTAGCCTGGGCAATAGAGTGAGACTCTGTCTCAAAATAAATAAATAAATAAATAAATAAATAAATAAATAAATAATAAAAGTAAAAGGAATTAAACAGAATGTAGCCTTTTTGGGTCTGGCCTCTTACAGTTAGCATAATGCATTTAGAATTTATCATATTGTTGCTTGTGTCAGTATCTTGTTCCTTTTTATTGCTGAGTAGGATTCCATTGTAAGGATGTATCCGAATCTCTTTATCCATTTGCCAGTTGAAGGGCATTTAGGTTGTTTCCAGTTAGGGACAATTATGAATAAAGGTACTGTACACCAATGTGTAAGTTTCTGCATGAACATAAGGTTTCATTTCTCTTGGGAAAAATACCTAGGTGTGGAATTGCTCACTCATATAGTGAATATATGTTTGACTTAATAAGAAGCTGAAAATTTGTCCTGCAATTTTGAAATTTCAATTTGGGGAAGATATCTGGCAATCATCACCTAAAGCAAGTGATGGAACATAACATTACTAAGAGTGAGACAACCTGATATTTTGTATTTCTACTGAGATGTGTTAGGATACACAGCATCACCTCTTGGCAAAATTGTCACCAATCAAGCTTTTTAGGCCTAGTTTCCAGACCACAAAATATATGGGAATATCAAGATGCAAGTTAAAAGACACTATGAGGAAGCATTTAGGCAAATTCAGGATATGAGCATTCACAAGACAACTGTCCCAGTCTTCCAAAAGTCAAGGAGGAGGGGGAAAACAGGCAGACCGTTATAGATGAAAAGAGTAAAAAGACATTACAACCGGCCAGGCGCAGTGGCTCACGCCTGTAATGCTAGCACTCTAGGAGGCCGAGGCGGGCGGATTGCTTGAGGTCAGGAGTTTGAAACCAGTCTGAGCAAGTGTGAGACCCCATCTCTATTAAAAATAGAAAGATATTAATTGGCCAACTAAAAATATATAGAAAAAATTAGCTGGGCATGGTGGTGCATACCTATAGTCCCAGCTACTTGGGAAGCTGAAGCAGAAGGATTGCTTGAGCCCAGGAGTTTGAGGTTGCTGTGAGCTAGACTGACGCCACGGGACTCACTCTAGCCTGGACAACAAAGTGAGACTGTGTCTCAGAAAAAAAAGAAAAGTCATTACAACCAAAAGCGATGCTTTGATTTAATCCCGGTTGTAAAAAACAAAGAAACACTCAAAAAAACTTCTTTGGGGGAAACTAAAATTTTTATTATTTTTTATTTATTTATTTATTTTTTTGAGACAGAGTCTCACTTTGTTGCCTAGGCTAGAATGAGTGCCGTGGCATCAGCCTAGCTCACAGCAACCTCAACCTCCTGGGCTCAAGCAATTCTACTGCCTCAGCCTCCCAAGTAGCTGGGACTACAGGCATGCGCTACCATGCCCAGCTAATTTTTTCTATATATATTAGTTGGCCAATTGATTTCTTTCTATTTATAGTAGAGACGTTTCTTGCTCTTGCTCAGGCTGGTTTTGAACTCCTGACCTCGAGCAATCCACCCACCTCGGCCTCCCAGAGTGCTAGGATTACAGGCGTGAGCCACCATGCCCGGCTGAAACTAAAATTTTTAGCACAGATTTGATATGAGATGACATTAGGAAATTGTAATTTTCTTAGATTTTATAATGACATTGTAGTTATAGAAAAGAGTTCTTATTTCTAAGAGACACACTCAAACATACAAGGGGCAAAATATGCAAATATAAGTCTGTAACTTACTTTTAAATGGTTCAGTGAATTTAAAAATATAAAACAATTATGGGCCGGGTGCAGTGGCTCACGCCTGTAATCCTAGCACTCTGGGAGGCCGAGATGGGTGGATTGCTCAATGTCAGGAGTTCGAAACCAGCCTGAGCAAGAGCAAGACCCCGTCTATACTATAAATAGAAAGAAATTAATTGGCCAACTAATATATACAGAAAAAATCAGCCGGGCATGGTGGTGCATGCCTGTAGTCCCAGCTACTTGGGAGGCTGAGGCAGCAGGATCGCTTGAGCCCAGGAGTTTGAGGTTGCTGTGAGCTAGGCTGATGCCATGGCACTCACTCTAGCCTGGGTAACAAAGCAAGACTCTGTCTCAAAAAAAAAAACCAAAAAAACAAACAATTATGGTAAAATGTTAACAATTGTTGAATCTAGGTGGTGATACATAGGTGTGCATTGTACTGTTCTTTCAACTTTTCTGTGTGTTTGAAACTTTATGAAATTGGCTGGATGGGGTGACTCATGCCTGTAATCCTAGCACTCTGAGAGACCAAGGTGGGAGGATTGCTTGAGCTCAGGAGCTCAAGACCAGCCTGAGCAAGAGCATGACCCCGTCTATTTATATTAAAATTTTTTTTAATTAAAAAAAGAAACTTTTATATGAAATAGTTGAAAAAAAATTTTTTTGAGACAGAATCTTGCTCCATCACCTGGACTAGAGTGCCGTGGCATCAGCCTACCTCACAGCAACCTCAAACTCCTGGGTTCAAGCAATTCTACTGCCTCAGCCTCCAGAGTAGCTGGGATTACAGGAGCACGTAACCACGCCCGGCTAATTTTTCCTAATTGTAGTAGAGACAGGGTCTTGTTCTCCCTCAGGCTGGTCTTAAACTCCTGAGCTCAAGCCATCATCCCACCTTCACCTCCGATAGTGCTTGGATTACAGGCGTGAGCCACTGCGCCAGGCACAGCTGAAATTTTCTTTTTTTTTGAGACATAGTCTTGCTGTGCTACCCAGGCTAGAGTGCTATGGCATCAGCCTAGCTCACAGCAACCTCAATCTCCTGGGCTCAAGCGATCCTTCTGCCCCAGCCTGTCGAGTAGCTGGAACTACAGGCATGTGCCACCATGCACGGCTAATTTTTTTCTATATATTTTTAGTTGTCCAGCTAATTTCTTTCTACTTTTAGTAGCGACAGGGTCTCACTCTTGCTCTGGTTGGTCTTGAACTCCTGACCTTGAGCAATCCTCCCGTCTTGGCCTCCCAGAGTGCTAGGATTATAGTCGTGAGCCACCGAGCCCAGCCTGAAATTTCTATTTGTTTCAAATCTGATTAGTTTTTTTTTTGTTGTTTTTTTTGAGACAGAGTCTCGCTTGTTGCCCAGGCTAGAGTGAGTGCTGTGGCGTCAGCTTAGCTCACAGCAACCTCAATCTCCTGGGCTCAAGCAATCCTTCTGCCCCAGCCTGTCGAGTAGCTGGGACTACAGGCATGTGCCACCATGCCCGGCTAATTTATATATATATATATATTACTTGGCCAATTAATTTCTTTCTATTTATAGTAGAGACGGGGTCTTGCTCGTGCTCAGGCTGGTTTCGAACTCCTGACCTCGAGCAATCCGCCCGCCTCGGCCTCCCAGAGTGCTAGGATTACAGGGGTGAGCCACCGCGCCCGGCCTAGTTTTCTTTTTAATTTCTTATTCCTTGCAAATGCTTTCAAGTTAGTATTTGGTTTCTTTAAACATATGGTAATCAGAGTTATTTTATAATCCACGTCTGATCATTCCAATATTGAAGTCTTTGCAAGTCTGTTCTTTCTGCCAGTTGTTCCTACTGCTTCTAATACATGGTGCTTGGGTTTTGTATATGTATTTTTTTTATTATATGCTTGGGTTTTGTATATGTATTTTTTTATTGTGACCTGTTTTTTATTTTTTACTTTTTTTGCACAATTATATACAGAAATTCTTTGAAGTCTAAGATATTCCATTTCTCTAGAGGGAATTTACATTTGCTCCTGCCTAGCATTTATAGATGCTACCGTATCAGGACCAATTTAACTCCACTTACAACTTGAACCTTTCTGAACCACACAGGAAATATGACTTTGGGCTGCATGTCAACATGTGAGAGCTGGCCTGAGGCTACATCTTCTCAGGGATGGTCCCAACTCCCCACCCCTCATCACCAAGGCAACCTTCCTTGTCACCCCATGGTGACAGGGGGTGGGTTAGGTTTACTTCTGGTTGTCCCTTACCAAAGGAGTCCTAGACTTATGGGGAACGTTTAGTATTAGACTTCTAGGGAAGAAGTGAATTGTGTTTCCACCTCCCCTAAATTCATACATTGAAGCTCTAACTCCCCAGTTAGAGCTCAGAATGTCACTCTATCCTTTAAAGAGGTGATCACATTACAATGAGCCTGTTAGGGTGGGCCCTGATCCAATCTGACTGGTGTCCTTATGAAAAGAGGAACTTACGACACATACCCCCGTGTTCTCCCAAAAATGAGACAGGGTCTTATATTTATTTTTCCTCAAGAAGACACCGTAGGGCTTATTTTTAGGAGATGTGTTATTTTCCCCTCAAAGCCTCAGCTTGCAGCACGCACAGGATGGCCGGGACCTGACAGGGGGAGCTGACCTTGTTGGTGGGGCTGCCCACACCTTACCGGTCACCTCTGGGATAGTAGCTGTCACGATGGGACAGATGAGAAGGGCTGCTCGTCTTCTTTACCGCTCCAAGATGAAATCACTAGGTCTTATTTTCGGGGCAGGGCTTATATTGTGCAAATGCTTAGAAATCCTGCGAGGGCTTATTTTATGGGTAGGTCTTATTTTCGGAGAAGCACGGTAGATGCCAGGGGTGAGCGTGCACAGGGGAAAGACCACATGAAGGCGAGAAGGTGGCCATCCATAAGCCAAGAGGAGAGGCCTGACAATGAAACCAACCTGCTAATACCTTGATCTTGGGCTTCCAGCCTCCAGAACTGTGGGAAAACAAATTTCTGTTATTTAAGCCACACAGTCTACAGTATTTTATTATGGAAGCCCTAGCAAACAATTCCCCACCATTAGTGGCCCTAGCTTTTGACTTGTCTATTTCATACCCCAAGGAGCTGTGAAAATTGTAGCTCAAATTTATCAAATTTGACAAATGCTATCACAGAAAGTAGACTTCAGTGCTTTCTTTTCCTTTCTGAGGGCTTTCCACTTTCCCTTTGATTTTGTCTTAATAATTTCTTACTATCTTGTCAGCTCTGAGGTGGTTTTTAAAAGTTTGTTTTAAAATTGTATCAAAAAATGTCAAAAAAATGAAATTCTATCCAGCATTTTTAGTTATTTTCAGTGTCTGTCCAAATACCTCCCCCCATGGACCAGCTTTGCAGAAGCTGCAGCCACTTCATGGTGAGGAGTTAACATACTAAAGACATCAACAGTCCCAATAATGGAAGGATTCTGGAAGGAAGAGGGAAGATGGTGGGGGAGGAAGGGGAGGGAGAGAAAAAAACAAAGAAAAGTCACAACCAGCCTGGGCAACATAGTGGGACCCCTGTCTGTACAAAAGATTTAAAAATTAGCCAGGCAGCCGGGTGCCGTGGCTCACGCCTGTAATTCTAGCACTCTGGGAGGCCGAGGTGGGCGGATTGCTCGAGGTCAGGAGTTTAAAACCAGCCTGAGCAAGAGTGAGACGCCGTCTACTATAAATAGAAAGAAATTAATTGGCCAACTAATACATATAGAAAAAATTAGCTGGGCATGGTGGTGCGCACCTGTAATCCCAGCTACTCAAGAGCCTGAGGCAGGAGGATCGCTTGAGCCCATGAGTTTGAAGTTGCTGTGACCTAGGCTGACGCCATGGCACTCTAGCCTGGGTGACAGAGCAAGACTTTGTCTCAAAAAAGAAAAAAAGAAGAGTGCCAGTTTGAAAGAGCTTTGAGGGCCTCTCTACTTTGGCAGCTAGGGGAGACTCACTGAAATCACTCTTCTCTAAAATGAGGCTCAGTCTTTTTGAAATTCACTCTGCAACAGGGGCATTATGACCATATTCATGTCCTAGTATTCCTGTATTCATTTCTGTAACTTGTTATGGAAAAATGAGTGGCTTTAAAAAACAGAAATCTACTCTCTTACAGTTCTGGAATCTAGAAGTCAAAAATCGAGGTGTTGGCAGGATCATGCTCTCTTGAAGGCTGCAGGGGAGAATTTGTTCCATGCCTTTCTCTCAGCTTCTGGCACCACCAGCAATACTTGGCATTCCTTGGCTTGTAGCTAATAACCCCAATCTCTGCCTCTGTCCTCACATGGTGTCCTCCTGTCTGTCTGTGTCTTCACGTGGTCTTCTTCTTATGAGGACGCCAACCATACTGGATTAGGGACCCACCATACTCTATTGTGACCTCAACTTAACTAATTTTATCTGCAATCACCCTATTTCCAAATAAGGCCACATTCTGAGGTGCTGGGAATTTGGACTTCACAATTCAACCCCATAACTATGACCTTATGCACCTCTGACCTAGGCTATTTAGTCATGAAGGCAAACTCTGTTGGGGTGCCTTCACCCTGTGTCTGTCTAGGGAATTTAGTAATTCTGTGGGATTCTTTGGGGCTTGATCTCGTCACTCTTCACTGGTATTTCTGAAATCAGCAGACTTCTGAGAGGTCGCCTTAGCTCTACACACCGAATTTCCAGCCAGGTCATGGCCTGTGTCTCAGGCTGACCCAGCTCCCATCCCAGGGTTTGTCTTCAGTCCTCACACAGATATGGGATACCCCAGAATCCTAAGACATCCTGAATGAGCTCCACAAATAGCTGATACTAATCTTGAGCCAGAAGTTGTACAACACCTTTACTCTTCTATAATTCAACTTTATTTTTATGGTTAGCCCCTTTCTTCTGGGGTAGCAAAATTTAGTTAACAAAATTTCAGTTACATTGTTTTCCTCATGCTTTACCTGAATTACACCTAAATTCCAGGGGTCTTACCTTAGCATTTGCCTGCCCCCCCAGGATGCATGTGGTCTTTGCCACCTACCCACTACCACTATCTTTGAAATATCATCACAATCTATCTACTGCTTAGTCTTCCACAGGCATCATGGGGTTCTCCCTTGTCCCCTTCTGTAGGATTCCGTAGAGTCCGAAAGTCCTCCGGGCTACCTACCTGGGTCACCCTTGAGCATACAGGAAATATAGGGGCAAGGAAAGATCTAATGTTGTCTAAAGCTGTCTCTGTTTCCATGTTTTTATTATTTTATTTTATTTTATTTTATTTTTTTGAGACAGAGTCTCACTCTGTTGCCCGGGCTAGAGTGCCGTGGCGTCAGCCTAGCTCACAGCAACCTCAAACTCCTGGGCTCAAGCAATCCTCCTGCCTCAGCCTCCCAAGTAGCTGGGACTACAGGCGAGCACCACCATGCCCAGCTAATTTTTTCTATATATATTTTTAGTTGGCCAATTAATTTCTTTCTATTTATAGTAGAGACAGGGTCTCACTCTTGATCAGGCTGGTCTCAAACTCCTGACCTTAAGCGATCCACCCGCCTAGCCCTCCCAGAATGCTAGGATTATAGGCGTGAGCCACCGTGCCCAGCCTGTTTCCATGTTGTTTTGAAACATGCAGGGGTCTGGGGCTCGGGGTCTCTTTCTCTAGGGACACACACTGCATCTGGACTTGTAATGCTTCTCCTCTTCCTTCTCCACCTCTCCCAGCCCAGGAAATCTTTATTTGGTCTGAGGTCAGGGAATCCTGTCTTACTCAACAACAGATATTCTTACAAATCTATTTTTCTTCTTTTGAGTTTTTTCTGTTCCTCTCTGAAGGCTAGATTTTTGAGACTCAAAAGCCTAGAACTGACCGGGTGCAGTGGCTCACGCCTGTAATCCTAGCACTCTGGGAGGCCAAGCCAGGTGGATTGCTCGAGGTCAGGAGTTCGAAACCAGTAAGAGCGAGACCCCGTCTTTACCAAAAATAGAAAGAAATTAATTGGCCAACTGATATATACAGAAAAAATTAGCCAGGCATGGTGGCACATGCCTGTAGTCCCAGCTACTCGGGAGGCTGAGGCAGTAGGATCGCTTGAGCCCAGGAGTTTGAGGTTGCTGTGAGCTAGGCTGACGCCATGGTACTCACTCTGGCCTGGGCAACAAAGTGAGAGTCTGTCTCAAAAAAAACCACAAAAAACCTAGAACTAACTTCTGTTTCTCCTAGGGGAATCCTTTTCTGCAGGAATACATGTTGAATAGCCCAGCTGACTAATTGGGGAAGGGATCAAATAATGCAAAGACAAACTGATTAGTATTTCAAAAACTTATCATATATATACTATGTCATTTAATCTTTTCAACAACTTTATGAGAAATATTCTCTATTTTACGATTTAGGAAACATTCAGGTTAGAGCTACATGGCTAGAAGCAGAATTTGAATCCATGTCTATCTGAGTTTAGAATCCTATTCTTGCTATCTCACCAAGTACTATCTGCAGGCATTTAGAAATATAACCTGAATGTTCCAGGCCTTTTCAGCTTATGGGAGCAATGAGGTCACATCAACACTTACTAAATTTTGTTGGCAAGTCACCCCTCATTTGCTCACATAGGACTTCAGCTTCCTTCAGAATGTCTCCCAAAAAGGTTCCCATGGATGTTCAAGAAGTTTACTTTATTAAGTATTGTTGCTCTCTTCTCTCTATTCCATGGCAAGGAGAACTGACACAAACGTGATGCTGGTGCTGTGTGTTGTGCCCTGAGTAATGAAGTCCTTTTTTTCTGACCCAGGAATTTTATTTTATTTTATTAATTTTTTTTTTTTTGAGACAGGGTCTCGCTTTGTTGCCCAGGCTAGAGTGAGTGCCATGGCGTCAGCCTAGCTCACAGCAACATCAAACTCCCAGGCTCAAGCAATCCTCCTGCTTCAGCCTCCCAAGGAGCTGGGACTACAGGCATGCGCCACCATGCCCGGCTAATTTTTTCTATATATATTGGTTGGCCAATTAATTTCTTTCTATTTATAGTAGAGACGGGGTCTTGCTCTTGCTCAGGCTGGTTTTGAACTCCTGACCTTGAGCAATCCACCCGCCTCAGCCTCCCAGAGTGCTGGGATTACAGGCGTGAGCCACCAAGCCTGGCTTGACCCAGGAATTTTATGTTTTCTCCCAACGTCCTTTAAATAGCAATAGGCTAAATAACTAGCTTGTAAGAAGGGTAAAATCAAATCCCAGACCTGACACATGGCACAGGTTTGAGGTCAAATGCTATGACAACCATAAGAAACTGTCCAGGGCCCAGGAAGAACTGCTTGCTATAGCAGTGGCTGGCATAAGAGGCAGGTAAATCAAGGGAATCCAAAGAGGTGTCCCATAAGTATCCTTAGCATTTGTACCCCCATAATATGCTGAAATTAAAAAAAAAAGAGGTGTCCCTACTATGTTTCTCTCTTCCCAAATCTTTTTTTAAAATTAATTAATTAATTATTTTAATAGAAATGGGCTATCACTCTTGCTCAGGCTGGTCTTGAACTCTTGAGCTCAAGTGATCCTCCTGCCTTGACCTCCCACAGTGCTAGGATTACAGGTGTGAGCCACCGCACCCAGCCTCTCCCCAAATCTTATAAGCCACATTCTCTCTCTTACTCTCAACTAAGACTGGGAAAACTAGAGCCATCAAGCAACAACTCCTTTATTTGTAGCCACATATCCCACAAATCCCACAGAAGGGAAAGAGACATGGTCCTGGGCAAGCTTGTGGACATTGAAAGGCCAGCAGAGAAGAACAACTGCAGAGAAGGGAGGAAGGGCAGAGAGCCAGGAGGAAAATCAGCAGGGTGCGGTTCCAAGAAAGCTGAGAAGGAGAGAGTGAGCACTGAGCCAAATTCTATTTTAAAAAACTGATAAGGCTGGGTGTGGTAGCTCATGCTTATAATCACTGAACTTTGGGAGGCTAAAACAGGAGGATTGCTTGAGGCTAGGAGTTAGAGACTCACATATTGGCTGGGTGTGATGGTTCACACCTGTCTGTAATCCTAGCACACAAATATACTCATCTTGTTTCCTCTTTCCTTCTCATGACAGAAAAACCATCTTTCGTCCAATGCAAGACCTATCCCTTCTTTTGCTGGTGCCTGTCTGTCTATGAAAATATTCCTTCTCAACTGGGCCCTCTCCATTGATATTTAAGTATGCCCAAGGGTTCTTCCCTTCCCACTCTAGCTACACCCTAATCTCTCCTCACCGTGTTCAAAACCGATTGTCTCTACCTTGTTGTCTATACAACCTTCTCTGTTTTATCACCGCACACTCACTTCTGAACATAGTCCAATCTGATTTCTGCAGACACTGCACCCACCCACTTTTACTGGGGTCACCTCAAAATTGCTGATTGCTACAGATTCTTTTTTTTTTTTTTTTTTTTTTTTGAGACAGAGTCTCACTTTGTTGCCCAGGCTACAGTGAGGGCCGTGGCATCAGCCTAGCTCACAGCAACCACAAATTCCTGGGCTCAAGCAATCCTCCTGCCTCAGCCTCCTGAGTAGCTGGGACTACAGGCATACACCACCATGCCCGGCTAATTTTTTCTACTTTTAGTTACCTGGCTAATTTTTTTCTACTTTTAGTAGAGATGGGGGTCTCACTCTTGCTCAGGCTGGTCTCAAACTCCTGACCTGAAGCAATTCCCCCATCTCAGCCTCCCAGAGTGCTAGGATTACAGACAGGTGTGAACCATCACACCCAGCCAATATGTGAGTCTCTAACTCCTAGCCTCAAGCAATCCTCCTGTTTTAGCCTCCCAAAGTTCAGGGATTATAAGCATGAGCTACCACACCCAGCCTTATCAGTTTTTTAAAATAGAATTTGGCTCAGTGCTCACTCTCTCCTCCTCAGCTTTCTTGGAACCGCACCCTGCTGATTTTCCTCCTGGCTCTCTGCCCTTCCTCCCTTCTCTGCAGTTGTTCTTCTCTGCTGGCCTTTCAATGTCCACAAGCTTGCCCAGGACCATGTCTCTTTCCCTTCTGTGGGACAGGAAGCCCTAACATATCCTCAAGCTTTAATCAGCAGAAATAAATATCATTTATATTTATAAATTTCAAGTATTATATAAGTACACTTAATCCTTATATTTATTTTACATAATTTATATTTAACAAGGCTGCATATTTTCCTTGAAAGAACATGGGCCTTAGACTCTGATCTGGAAACAAACCTTGGCTTTTTTCACTTACTGTCAGAATCATCTTAGGAAGAGTCAACTGCCCTGATCTCAACTTCTTCCTCTATAAAATTGGGGACACCATTCCCTTATTAGGTGTACAGAACTGCACACAATTCCTTTTCTCCTAAACCACAGGGGAAAAAAAGTTGGATCACACCTCACTCCCTATACCAGGTTAAACATCAAATGAATTAAATATTGAAATGCAAAAAATAAAACCACACATGTGTTGGTGGAAATGTATGAAAATCTTTATAGCTGTGTAGTGAGAAAATCCTTATAACAAAAAACTCAAACTCTATTTATTAAAAGATTAAAAAAACGAACTATATAAAGATAAAAATCTTGGACTGGGCGAGGTGGCTCACGCCTGTAATCCTAACACTCTGGGAGGCCGAGGCGGGCGGATTGCTTGAGGTCAGGAGTTCGAAACCAGCCTGAGCAAGAGTGAGACCCCCATCTCTACTATAAAATAGGAAGAAATTAATTGGCCAACTAATATATATAGAAAAAAATTAGCCGGGCATGGTGGTGCATGCCTGTAGTCCCAGCTACTCGGGAGGCTGAGGCAGGAGGATTGCTTGAGCCCAGGAATTTGAGGTTGCTGTGAGCTAGACTGACGCCATGGCACTCACTCTAGCCTGGGCAACAAAGTGAGACTCTGTCTCAAAAAACAAAAAAGATAAAAATCTTTAGCATGGCAAACAAAAGCCTCATAATCAAAGTCAAATGACAAAACAACAAATTGATGTCAAAATATGAGACCACCACTGAATAACTAAGTCCCTCAAATGAGTTTGTTGTTTAGGTATGCTGGTGGCCAGACATAATCACATTGTATAAAGCATATGGCTAATCCTAGATTTAGGAAGTATGATGGTATGATGGTATTGGTTGTGTTTGGATATAGAGGCAGGAATAAGTTGGTATCGACCTTACAAGTGTTTTTACTGATATAAGGCCATGGATGATGAGCTGACTTTCAAAGCATGAAGCTGTTACTGATTGGTTGGTTTTCAGAGGTGTGTTCAGTCAACTAAGTTCCCAATGATTACTTAGACAGGTTTATAACTTGTTCTGGTAGTTACTTCTTACCATGGCTATAGAATAGTCAATCTTTTCCTAGGAGTATGAGGACTCATTCTCAGGGAGAATTTTTTTTCTTACTTATTACATAGAAAGGGTCAATCTTCCTAATATATAAAGAATCCCTAGAAATTGAGAAGAAAAAGACCTACAAACCAATAGAAAAATAAGAAAATAACTCAAACAGAAAAATAAATACAAATGATACAGAACATTAAAAGGAAAAGAACCACCTCAACCTCATTTATAACAAATGTTTTTTCTAGCACAGGGGTGGGGAACCTGCATCCTTAAGGCCACATGTCTCAAAAGGTAAACTACAGGAAGGAAATAAAAAAAAAGAAAGAATATAAAAAAAAAGGCCACATGCAGCCTTTAGGTCTTTAAGTGCGGCCTTTTGACTAAATCCAAATTTTACAGAACAAATCCTTTTATTTTTATTAATACATTTTTGTCCATCTTTTATATTTTTATTTTTAAAAAGAATGAATTTAGGCCGGGCGCAGTGGCTCACGCCTGTAATCCTAGCACTCTGGGAGGCCGAGGCGGGCGGATTGCTCAAGGTCAGGAGTTCAAAACCAGCCTGAGCGAGACCTCGTCTCTACCATAAAAATAGAAAGAAATTAATTGGCCAACTAATATATATAATATAAAAATCAGCCGGGCATGGTGGCTCGTGCCTGTAGTCCCAGCTACTCGGGAGGCTGAGGCAGGAGGATTGCTTGAGCCCAGGAGTTTGAGGTTGCTGTGAGCTAGGCTGACGCCATGGCACTCACTCTAGCCTAGGCAAGAAAGCGAGACTCTGTCTCAAAAAAAAAAAAAAAAAAAAAAAGAATGAATTTATAATGCCAAAGAATAAATAAGTTTCAATGAAATAATCCTCCCAGATTGACCGGCACAATTAGAAATTAGTAAACCATAGGGGCTAAATTGATGGCTGCTATCTCCATGATCCATGATTTAGTTCTAACTTCCCCCACCTGACTGGTGCCACAACCTCAAGAGGCTGGGGAATACAGGAGTCTGTTATCAGCTTCTGACAACAGCGCACTGTGTTTCTGTTTGAAGTGGAATTTGTGAGTAGTTGCACAGTTCTTTTTTTCTTTTTTTTTTTTTTTGTGGCAGAGTCTCACTCTTTTGTCTGGCTTAGAGTGCTATGGCATCAGCCTAGCTCACAGCAACCTCAAACTCCTGGGCTCAAGCAATCCTGCTGCCTCAGCCTCCCTAGTAGCTGGGACTACAGGCATGCGCCACCATGCCCGGCTAATTTTTTTCTATGTATTTTTAGTTGGCCAATTAATTTCTTTCCATTTTTAGTAGAGATGGGGTCTCGCTCTTGCTCAGGCTGGTTTCGAACTCCTGACCTCGAGCAATCCGCCCGCCTCAGCCTCCCAGAGGTCTAGGATTACAGGCATGAGCTACCACGCCTGGCCAAGTTGCACAGTTTAATGGTATTTTATTTTATTTTTTTTTTTGAGATGGAGTCTTGCTTTGTCGCTCAGCTCATAGCTCACAGCAACCTCAAACTCCTGGCTCAAATGATCCTCCTGCCTCAATCTCCTGAGTAGCTGGACTACAGGTGCACCACTGTGCCTAGCTAGTGCCTGGCTAATATTTTTATTTTTAGTAGAGATGGGGTCTTGCTCTTCCTCAGGATGTTCTCAAAAGAACTCCTGACCTCAAGCGATCCTCCTTCCTCTGCCTCCCAAAGTGCCAAGATTACAGGCATGAGCCACTGTACCTGGCCACAACAGTATTTTTAAATGTTGTCTGCTTAACAGCCCATCATATCAAAGAAGACCAAAAGAACACTGAAGGAAGAAAACAGATTTTTAATGAGGTTTGGGAATTGCAATATTATCTTGTTTCTACTAAAGATAAGATGATTTGCTTGCTTTGTGATACTGCAATATCAACATTAAAGAAATTCAATGCTCATTAGTATTATAACATTCATAAGGACCACAAATATTTTAACTTGGAGAGGCATGGAAGGTTGTATTGCAGAAATTATAATAAAAGATGAAAAGCAAAAGCAAAGATAATTCTTTCAAGCAACAATAAGACCTGGAAATAATGCCACTGAAGCAACTTATAAAGTACCTTATGTGTTGGGGGGGGGGAAGGGAAGCCATTCAGTGATGTAGAAATTGTGAAAGAATGCATTGTCAAAGTTGTAGGATGCTTAGACCCCGATAATGCTTCAGAGTACAAGCAATGACTCTTTCAGGGAGAACCATACTGATTGGCGGCATGAATTAGCCTTCAACTTAACAGAACAACTTCATGCAATACTTCAAATGGAAAATATATATTATTCAATTGCTTTGGACGAATCAACTGATACTACTGATTTGGCACAGGTTTTTTTTTTTTTTTTTTTGAAGTAGAATTTTGCATTGTATTGGCACAGGTTTTATACTTCATTCAGGTCAAAACAGAAAATGTTCTTTGCTATGAAGAATTACTCACTTTGGACACTCTTGCAAACAGAACAAAAGGAATAGATAGATATCTTTAACAATTTTCAAGATCAATGTCGTGAAGTTGGACTGAATTGGTAAATGAGTGACTGTATGTACAGACAATGTACCTGCTATGACAGGACAACATGAAGGATTTATTGCACAGATTTAAAAAAAGTATTAATAAATCCAGATGTTCTCATTTCTTTTCATTGTATCTTGCATTAGCAAAATCTGTGTGCTAAAGCTACTATTTTTTTTTTTTAGTATCTTTTTTTTTTTTTTTTTTTTGAGACAGAGTCTCGCTTTGTTGCCCAGGCTAGAGTGAGTGCCGTGGCGTCAGCCTAGCTCACAGCAACCTCAAACTCCTGGGCTCGAGTGATCCTTCTGCCTCAGCCTCCCGGGTAGCTGGGACTACAGGCATGCGCCACCATGCCCGGCTAATTTTATATATATATATATCAGTTGGCCAATTAATTTCTTTCTATTTATAGTAGAGACGGGGTCTCGCTCTTGCTCAGGCTGGTTTTGAACTCCTGACCTTGAGCAATCCGCCCGCCTTGGCCTCCCAAGAGCTAGGATTACAGGCGTGAGCCACAGCGCCCGGCCTTTTTTTTTTTTTTTGAGACAGAGTCTCACTTTGTTGCTCAGGCTAGAGTGAGTGCCATGGCATCAGCCTACCTCACAGCAACCTCAAACTCCTGGGCTCAAGCAATCCTCCTGCCTCAGCCTCCCAAGTAGCTGGGACTACAGGCATGAGCCACCATGCCCAGCTAATTTTTTCTATATATATATATTAGTTAGCCAATTAATTTCTTTCTATTTATAGGAGCGATGGGGGTCTCGCTCTTGCTCAGGCTGGTTTCGAACTCCTGACCTCTAGCAATCCGCCCACCTCGGCCTCCCAGAGTGCTAGGATTACAGGCGTGAGCCACTGCGCCCGGCCTAAAGCTACTATTTTAAGTGACACTTTGCAATAGGTTATAAGCCTTGTTAACTATATTCATGCAAATGCAACACAGCATCATCAGGTTGGTAACATGCTAAAGTTGAACAGTAAGGTATTTGTGTGGATTTGTCATATCATTCTAAAGTGTGCTGGCTATTGCATGGACAGGTGTTAGCCAAAATTTTATCTCTATGAAACCAAATAGTTAATTTTTATGAAGAAGATAATCAGCAATGTGAATTATTGAAAGAAGATTTCTACAGGAATGCAGCATTTCTATGTGATATCATGTCAAATTAAAACTTCTAATTGAAGTTTCTTGGATGCAGCCTTATTCAATTACAGCTGAATTAATAATGCAGCCTTCCAACAGGAAAAGGTTCCCCACCCCTGCTCTGGTAACTGCTCTCAAGACCCTCCAGAAAAACACATAAAATTAAGGTACAACACCAAAGGAACTTTTTGCCATTTAAAGACATTTAATGTAAAAACCACCAAATTTAAAATAAATGTTTTAGAAAAATACATGATACATAAATGATTTGTTTAAGCCAAAGAAGAAGAGTAAGGTTAATTTAGAATATTTTGGTTGACTTAGAAATTAGGGCTTTTGTTATTATGCAACATTAAAATTGCCACTTCCATCCCCTAATTAGTCCTCATCTATTTTTTAGCCTGTGACCTGTTCTTATCAGTCCCAAAGGAAAATTTGTTTTAGAGTTTAAGACCATGTTTTAAAAAGTATTACTAGGCCGGGCGCGGTGGCTCAAGCCTGTAATCCTAGCTCTCTGGGAGGCCGAGGTGGGCGGATTGCTCAAGGTCAGGAGTTCAAAACCAGCCTGAGCAAGAGCGAGACCCCGTCTCTACTATAAATAGAAAGAAATTAATTGGCCAACTGATATGTATATAAAAAAAAAAATTTAGCCGGGCATGGTGGCGCATGCCTGTAGTCCCAGCTACTCGGGAGGCTGAGGCAGTAGGATCGCTGGAGCCCAGGAGTGTGAGGTTGCTGTGAGCTAGGCTGATGCCACGGCACTCACTCTAGCTTGGACAACAAAGCGAGACTCTGTCTCAAAAAAAAAAAACAAAAAAAAACAAAATAAAAAGTATTACTAGTGGCTTGGCACGGTGGCTCATGCCAAAGTACTCCTAGCACTTTGGGAGGCGGAGGCAGGAGGATTGCTTGAGGTCAGGAAGTTCAATACCATCCTGGACAATATCTAGACCTTGTCGCTACAAAAAATTTCAAAAAATTTAAAAATTAGCCAAGCATGGTGGCACGTGCCTGTAGTTCCAGCTACTTGGGAGGATGGAGGCTGAGGAGGATGCCTTGAGCCCAGGAGTTGGAGGCTACAGTGAGCTAGACAATGCCACTGCACTCCAGGCTGAGCAACATAGTGACTATGACACCTTATCTCAGAAAACAAAGTATTATTGGTTTAAAAAGTTACATTCTTCTACAGTTAAGCCAAATGTATGTCAGTTTTAGCTTTATGCAAAGAAAGTATTTAAATATAAGTTTTCTAAGCATTTTCCAGTAGAAGGAATCAAGTAATCGTTTTCTTTTTGTTTAAAAGGTGCTTTCCCAGGCAGTCATTCTTGAGAACCTCAGATTTTAAACACCGTTTCAGTTCACTACATTTTTAATAGTATTGCATGAATTATGGCACTTCAAGCTCTTTAGGGGTAGATTCTCTCATGTTAAAACCAAGTTGGCCGGGCGTGGTGGCTCACGCCTGTAATCCTAGCACTCTGGGAGGCCGAGGCGGGCGGATTGCTCGAGGTTGGGAGTTCGAAACCATCCTGAGCGAGACCCCCGTCTCTACTAAAAAAATAGAAAGAAATTAATTGACCAACTAAAAATATATATATACAAAAGATTAGCCGGGCGTGGTGGCGCATGCCTGTAGTCCCAGCTACTCGGGAGGCTGAGGCAGGAGGATCGCTGGAGCCCAGGAGTTTGAGGTTGCTGTGAGCTAGGCTGACGCCATGGCACTCACTCTAGCCTGGGCAACAAAAATGAGACTCTGTCTCAAAAAAAAAAAAAAAAAAAAAAACCAAGTTAATTTATCCAGCAGTCCATTGCCAGGAGTGCTGGCACAAAAAACAAACAAACACAAATAAAAGAAAACTAAGTTAATTTAGTATTATATCAGCGCCTTTTGGTAGAATTGTTACACAAGTCCTCTATGCTGATTTTTTGTAATCTAGGTTTACTCTGGAGAGTTACTTCATTATGACGTATTTTAAATTACTCAAGTGCCCTCCTTTAAATAGACAAATCGAGTCTTATCCTGGTGTTCTAACTCTGTTATTTCTGGGGAGTACCATCCTAGAAGCCCTGAGAATTCAGTGGTGATGTCTGAGGGCTTAATTTTATATGGAGGAAATTTGAAGAGGGATTCTTTTTTTTTTTTTTCTTTTTTTTTTTGAGACAGAGTCTCACTTTGTTGCCCAGGCTAGAGTGAGTGCCATGGCGTCAGCCTAGCTCACAGCAACCTCAAACTCCTGGGCTCCAGCGATCCTCCTGCCTCAGCCTCCCAAGTAGCTGGGACTACAGGCATTCGCCACCATGCCCGGCTAATTTTTTTTTTTGTATATATTAGTTGGCCAATTAATTTCTTTCTATTTATAGTAGAGACGGGGTCTCGCTCTTGCTCAGGCTGGTTTCGAACTCCTGACCTCGAGCAATCCGCCCGCCTCGGCCTCCCAGAGAGCTAGGATTACAGGTGTGAGCCACTGCGCCTGGCCTGAAGAGGGATTCTTGATGTCCCTATGGGTAAGGAATTGTAGGGATATATAGGGCTTGTAGGGACATAGGAAATGGGACAATGGTAGCTTTAGGTGACCACCTGTCTGTATATGGGGGTGGCACATACAACCTTATTCTCTGAATCATCAGCTCTGGTTATAATCAAGACAAAAGAAACTAAACCATTGGGAAGGCTTTCTACAGGTGCTTGAAGATGATCCAGTTTTCTTCACAGATGCTTAATGAGGCTTTACCTCTCCTGGGAATTTATGCATAAGCATCATTTCCTCAACATATTCCTTCATACTGTCAAGATAGGAGCTTTATAGGTTTTCACCTTAGACATTTCAAGGCACCTTAGTCCCAGAATCTATTAAAAGAATACATCTCTGCTGTGCTTTCTTTTCCCCTATTGTCTCTCACCTTCAAACCTGCCACTCTAAACTCTGCTATAATATGAAAAATATTTTCCCAGACTCCTTTGCCAGCTGGCTTCCCATTAAGTTCTATTGATAAGAAGTACAAGGGGGCCGGGTGCGGTGGCTCACGCCTGTAATCCTAGCACTCTGGGAGGTTGAGGCGGGCGGATTGCTTGAGGTCAGGAGTTCGAAACCAGCCTGAGCAAGAGCGAGACCCCCGTCTCTACTATAAATAGAAATAAATTGGCCAACTAATATACATAGAAAAAATTAGCTGGGCATGGTGGCGCATGCCTGTAGTCCCAGCTACTTGGGAGGCTGAGGCAGCAGGATTGCTTGAGCCCAGGAGTTTGAGGTTGCTGTGAGCTAGGCTGATGGCACGGCACTCTCTCTAGCCTGGGCAACAGAGTAAGACTCTGTCTCAAAAAAAAAAAAAAACAAAAAGAAGTACAAGGGGCTACTCAGGGTGGCTCAGGCCTGTAATTCTAGCCCTTTGGGAGGCCAAGGTGGGAGGATTGCTTGAGGCGAGGAGTTTGAGACTATCTTGAGCAAGACTCCATCAGTAGGCGGGGCACGGTGGCTCAGGCCTCTAATCCTAGCACTCTGGGAGGCGGTGGTGGGAGTATCACTCAAGGTCAGGAGTTTGAGACCAGCCTGAACAAGATCGAGACCCCGTCTCTACTAAAAATACAAAGGAATTAATTGGCCAACTAAAAATATAAAATAAAAAAAATTTAATAAAAAGACTCCATCACTACAAGAAAATAGAAAATAATTAGGTGGACATGGTGGTGCACACACCTGTAGTCCCAGCTACTCGGGAGGCTAAGGTGGGAGGATCACTTGAGCCCAGGAATTGAGGTTGCAGTGAGCTATGATGACACCACTGCATTCTATTCCTGGTGACAGAGCAAAACCCTGTCTCAAAAAAAAAAAAAAAAAAAATACTAGGAAGGAAGGAAAGGAAAAGGGGGTTTCTTTCTTTTTGTGTGTGTTTGTTGCCCCAGCAGGGGCAGTTGACTCCAATCTCCAAATTCTCTCAAGTCTTCCAGAAGTAGACTCATTGGGCCATTTCAGAGGTAGCAGCAGCAGCTGGGAGGCATTTCCTTCTGAGGTCTGCACACTTAGTCTGCAGGGTCCACCCATCCCTACACCCTGGGCTCCTACATTCTAGTAACCAAACCCTTCCCGTTTCTCAGCTTTGAAAGTGGTAGCCACTTCCTGTAATTATCATCTTTGGGTTATTGCTCCAGTACCTGTATAACCAATTCCCTACACTGAATACCCTGTGTTGTGGCTTTGCATCTGGGTGAGACGTTGGGGAGCCTGGTGGAGAATAACGAGCGAGCAAGTGTTTGACCACAAGCAGGGAACCCACGGCAACTACTTCCGAGACCAGAAGGGTGGCTACCGCGAAAACAAGGGCTGCATGTGCCGTGGTGGCTACTGCCAACGTCAGTCTCAGCCTGCTGAGCTCTCCTCTTCTGTCCCTATTGCCTAACAGGGGTCCTCAAACTTTTTAAAAGGGGGCCAGTTCACTGTCCCTCAGACCGTTGGAGAGTGCGCACTGTGGGCCCGGACGAGTTGGCTGCTAAGCAGGACAGGCGGGGGGGCAAAAACCACTAGGATAAATGTCCTAGGCAGGCCGCATGGACCCCTGTGCCCTAGACCATTCAGCTTTTTTTTTTTTTTTTGAGACAGTCTCACTCTGTTGCCCGGGCTAGGATTACAGTCCTGAGCCACGATGCCCAGCAGTTCCTGAATTCTAATCTTTTGTCTTATCAGCATTATGAACCTCATGAAAACTCTTCTTTTGAGCCTAGTTTTTAGCCTCTGCTCTGAGTGGTTACAAAACTCTGCAATTATCCTGATGACAAAACCAGTTACATTTACAACCCTCAAATTTCTAACTGTCTCTCTAGACTCAGGAGATGGCCAACAGTGCTGCCAGTTTCTCTGTTCATCATCAGCAGCCTTGATTTTTGTCTTACACTGAAGAGTAGGCTCATGCTAGCAGGCAAAGAGGTTGCAAACCTGAGTTCACCTCTCTTAAGTCTCTAGAAAAGTAGCCCCTTTAGTTCTCGTTTCAGGTCACTAATGCTTTTAAGTTGACAATTCTGTATTTTTATCTGGCTTTTCTCCTTCTTAAAGGAATGTGGTGTGCTGCAGTCCTACCTGGAAAGGGTATGGTTTATATAATTTTAAAATAGCATATTAAAGCTAAATAAGTCAAAAATTCACAATGTCATTTGCTTTTCATGCGGAAAAAGCTTTCCTGATTATAATTCTTAAAACTTAAAAGGCAATAAGGGGCCAACTAGCTGGGCGCAGTGATGAGTGCCTGGCTCAACATCTTGTTTTTTATTTAACTTTGAATCTTGTAGTTATCACATCAGTCATTTGTTTACTGCTTTATAGTATTCCCTATTGTACCATCATTTCTTTAGTGTTTATTATGGACATTAAGGTTGTTTCTAAGCTTGTTACTACAATGCCATAACAAAATTTTGTTTACAAACTATTCTGCATACATGTGAAGACAGCTTTATGAAATTCCTAAAGAGAAATGCCAAATTTACCTCCACAGGGATTTTCAATTTTCTATTCATACCAGGCAGCATATAAGAATGCCTATTTCTGGCCCGGCGCGGTGGCTCACGCTTGTAATCCTAGCACTCTGGGAGGCCGAGGCGGGTGGATTGCTTGAGGTCAGGAGTTTGAAACCAGCCTGAGCAAGAGCAAGACCCCTGTCTCTACTATAATAGAAATAAATTAATTGGCCAACTAAAAATACATAGAAAAAATTAGCCAAGCATGGTGGCACATACCTGTAGTCCCAGCTACTTGGGAGCCTGAGGCAGGAAGATTGCTTGAGCCCAGGAATTTGAGGTTGCTGTGAGCTAGGCTGATGCCATGGTACTCACTCTAGCCTGGGCAACAAAGCGAGACTCTGTCTCAAAACAAAACAAAACAAGAATGCCTATTTCTTCACACTCTTGCCAAGATGAAAAAAACACACCACACACACACACAAAGGAAATACAACAGAAAAACCCTTTATTAATCTAGAGGGCAGAAAAACATATTAGTTTAAGTGACATTACGTACATTTTCACACAGTTAAGAGCCATTATGTTTCCTTTGTTGAAAATGTTTCTTGGGAAAATAAACTTTTCTAATTTTACTATTGAGTTGTTGCTCTTTTTTCTTTAATGAATTGGCATACACTTTACATAAAGGAAATTAGCTCTTTGTGATGAACTGCAACTATTTCTTCTGCAGTCTGCCATGTTCTCCAATGTTCCTTGATGGTAGTTTGTGTTATGCAGAACTTTTAATTTTTATGCAGATGATTTTTATTTTTAAATTACAGTAAAATATATAAATCAATTTTTATTTCTAATTATCATTTTAATTTTCAGATTCTCAACCTCTGCACAGCATTAGCACTCCCTGAGAAATTAAGCATTCTCATATCCTTTCCACAAAAAGAGGAAGAAGTAGCAATACATTCATATATTCTAATGACTGACACAAAGCATTTATTAGTTTCTGGCGGTAGGAATAGCAGAAAGACTATAGAAATGAATTGATCTTAAAACCAACTTTAGTCAGGAAAACTTCTTCATAGACAAGTGGTTAAATATATAAATCTAAAATATATCACACCATAGGCTATTTTCTGCCCCTTTTTGGTCATGGACTATAACAGAAAGATTTAAGTAGGTAGCTTTTAATTTGAGGAGTTCCAACATTGTCTACCCCACAACATAAAGTGAAATTGTGCTTAGAAAAATACTGGTTTGATGAGAAGACAGATTTTAGTCCACTTTAGAAATATTTGGTTAGTTTCTAACTACATTTTATTTTGTTACAATCATTATTCAGAGGGCAATCACTTTTTTTGAATTCTACCCATAATTACCCTATCAATATTGACATAGATGCCATCAAGTATGCAAAGACTAAAAGAATTTCAATTACAAAATTTGGAGGAAAAAAGCTTAATGACATAAAAATATTGATAAATTTAAGCTAGAATTAGTTCTAGGACAAATGAAATGTCCTAGTTGTAGGACATTTCATTGTATTTTTACATTCTTTCAGGGGTAAGACATAGCAAAACCCAAGTATCATACTTTCTATTTCTGTCCATAAACACAAATATAAGTCAACATCCATACAAATGATAAGAAAATAAACACATGGTTATGTTTCAGGTTCCACAACATAAGATATTATGACATAACCCTCCTATAGTAAATTGCCATTTTTTTCCTGGAATACCAGATGAATAGAAATGTGAATTTCCAAAAACTCAGGTAATTTAGTAACTAATTTTGATTTTGACACCAGATACCATGGTGTGAAAAGCTGTAAAATCCAAATGTCATGTCATTTAGCAAAGAAAGGACAAGGGAGAATGCTTTGCCTGCTACTTCATTCTAGACCCAGTTTTGTTTACTCATTCAGTTTCAATGCTCCCAAACATTGTCAATCCACCCCATCTAGCCTGATCCCAACTCTTAACTCATTTTGCATAGTCTATTTTCCTTTTTGTCAACTAATTCCAAATTTTCTAGAAAACTGATTTTCTGACTTTAAACTCTGCATGGATTCCTTAATTACTTGAAATAATATAATCTTGCTTTGATTACTAGTCATGAAAAAAAAAAAAAAAGGCTAGCAAAGGCCATAAAACATGCATTTTTTTGGAAAGAAAATGGTACTTGAAAATTTCTTGGAGTTGGCCAAGGCATTTTCACATCCATAGGATTATAAAACTTAGTGCATCACAGTTATAAATAATGGAAAGATAGAGAGACTCTTGCTTAGTACTGAGTTTTGCAGAAACATATTTGTATATTCTTCCCTTGTAATCACACAGACCTTTAAAGAAAATGAGTGTGCCTACAGAGAATTTATGACAAATTTATAAGCATTCTATATAGAAAAGAGAGCTTCACAATCTAGCTTTACTAGATTACAAAACATTCCCTTTACTCATGCATTACTTTGCATATCTCCGAAACATCTGAAAAATACTTTTCTGTGAATTACTAGGCTGTAGGGAATGAGCACTTTTAGATACATTACAATTAGCTCTAGTAGAATTTGGCATCTTTCTTCCATTAACTGAATGCCTCAGCTGGATCTTAAAAGAAGGCTGCCAATTCTCATCTCTTGAGCCTCTCCGAGGTTTTGAATGCTCTATGTCCATTTGCCTTTTTAAGTTCCTATCTTTGGAATTCTTCCTCTGTCCATTTAGCAGTTTGTCTGGAGGTGAGGGCGTAGCCCGTAACTGATATTGGTCTGGGGATCCTTTTTGCCGGTTTGGCTTCATTTGTTCTTTATCCGCCTCTTTCTGAAGCTGTAACGCTAATAACCTGTCCTGTTCTTCCTGTTTATGTCTCTCAAAAAGTAGATGCTCCAAATCTATCAGTTTTTGGGTTAAGTTTATTTCTGTTTCCTCTTGATCTGAGGAAGATTTAAGGAACATTTTCCTTCTTTTTGCAGAATAGCATGGATCCCCGACTGCTTTAAACAAAGACTTCTCGTTTTTTCTTTTGGAAATATCCTTACTGATCAGGTGAGACTCTTCATGCTGTGTCTCAATTGTGCTATTTCCAATTATCTGTGCCATACCTGATATAGTGCACCCACCCTCTGTTTTGCTACAAGGCTCAACTGTGGCTTCTTCAGAGTAGGGAACTCTGGTTTGAGGTCCCTTATGATTTAAGATACATATCTCTTTATCATGATTGTTTAGTTCTGTTTTGACTTTTCCTTCAAGGCACGATTCTGTACTACAGTCACATAACCATGGCATAGGTGACTCTATTGAAGATTCTGTAACTTGTTCTTGACTTTCAAGGCATATTTGGGGAGAAAGTATTGGCATATCTTCTTCAACTTCTGTCTCTTGCCATGTAGGACTTTTCACATCACTACTGTCCATTTCCTATAGAAAACAAAAAGACTGAGTGAACCAAGGGAAAACATCAAATCATGATATATACATCTAATTATACTGATACCATAGCTGAATTGTCACTGCATATTATTAAGCATTACTAATGAGACATATTAATTCTTTTCTAATAGTATCTTTCTTCTGTATGCCAATTTAGATTAAGCCATTACTTCACTTTCACTCTCATGAAAACCTACAGAATAAAACCCATAAACTATGGCTGGGTGGGATGGCTTACGCCTGTAATCCTAGCACTCTGGGAGGCCGAGGCAGGTGGATTGCTCAAGGTCAGCAGTTCGAAACCAGCCTGAGCCAAGAGCAAAACCCCATCTCTACTATAAATAGAAAGAAATTAATTGGCCAACTAATATATATATAGAAAAAATTAGCCGGCCATGGTGGCGCATGCCTGTAGTCCCAGCCACTAGGGAGGCTGAGGCAGTAGGATCGCTTGAGCCCAGGGGTTTGAGGTTGCTGTGAGCTAGGCCGACACCACAGCACTCACTCTAGCCTGGACAACAAAGCGAGACCCTGTCTCAAAAAAAATAAAAATAATAAAATGCATAAACTAGATTCTACGTATGACCAATGGCTGGAATCAAGACCAAATATCCCAGCCCACAATGCCTTCCCCACCAATTCTAATCTCCAGTATGAGACAGACTATAGGGACTTGAACCCTCCCTCTATGAACTCTACTTGAGAGACTTCGCGTTAAGTCTCTTAAATGTGCCTCTGTTTTCTTAACTGTAAAATGGATATGAGAAGGATAACTACCTTACAAAGTTAGTGGTTGTGATTAAGATTAAAGATAATACACACTTATGTGGCACATAGTAAATGTTTACTAAATGTTAGGTACTTTAAAACCACTTAGCTGAATTGAAAAAAATGTTAGGAACCTGTGAGTAAAAGATTAAAAACACTTCTGTGTGGGAAACTGAATTCCCCCTTCCTAGTTCTATCTTTCTGGAAACCTGATATATACAGTGTCACCTGTGTTACTAGGCCATATAGTTGATGGAAAAAATGACCCCTGAATGGTGAACAGCACCTGTACTATTAATAGAACTGTAAGTGCTCTATAAACACCCAGCGGGAAGCCAAAGCTTGGGGCTTCTATAAGTGACTTGTAACTCTTGACTGGATGGGTTCCATATCAGGACTCTTAGAAGCTACTACCATGGGTTGTTACAAGAAATAATTGAGTCTTACATGGCATGTGGCTTCTAAGCCAGAGTGATTACCACACTGGCTTGTGTGGTCTTGTTTCTAGGCCATCACTCAGGAGCGCTGTGTGAGGATTCCTGCAGAATAGACATGGCTGATGCTGTCCAAATAGCATGCTTTGTTTCCCATCTTATGATATTCTAACTGAACAGCTGGTGCCAGGTAGAACCTATTCAGTTTTCTGAATTTGATTACCTACGTCAGGGATCAGTAACTATGGCCCATGGATAAAATCCAGCCTGCTGTCTGTTTTTGTAAACTAAGTTGTATTGGCCCGCAGACAGGATCATGTGCTTACATATTGTCTACAGATGCTTTCACACTACAACGGCATAGCTGAATAGCTGTGACTGAGACTATATTGACCACAAAGCCTAAAATATTTACTATCTGGACTTGTAGAGAAAAGGTTGGCTGACCCCCAGCCTAGGTAAGCCTAAGATGACTAAGAAAGGGTGCTCCATTAAATACAGTGACTTTATTTGTTTGTTTATTGTGAAAGAGAGCAGTCATTTTAAAAACAAAATTACAAAACCACACGTATTATAAACTATAGCATTAATAAACCTGCTAAACTTCAGCATCAACGTACCTTAGATATGGAGTTTTTCCTGACTTCTTGTACAACTTCAGACTGTGATGCTGACCCAAATTGAGATTTAGGTGATAAATACCTTTAAAAAAAGTTTACCAAAGTTTGAATCCTTTGAAAGACAGAGGTACATACCCAATATAATAAAGCCAAAGTAACTGTTTATGCCTAGGGCTGTGTGTTTTGCTGCTTTATCATAGTGTGTTTCATATTCTTTTTTATTTTTTTTTTTTATTATTTTTTTTTTTTTTGGTCCCCAACATTTTCGGCATGTTTCATATTCTTATCTCAGGTATTTTGACCTAACTTCACGACAAAACTAACTCCAGGACAAAAATGGCTGATTATTGACATTTTAGTGAAAAACAGCAGAAAAGGGAGTAGAAGTCAAAATAAATACTTCTTAATGCTTAAAAAAATTTTTTTAAAGGCAGATGGCATCAGAACAATGCAAGACTATAATGAAAATGACATTTTAAGCCAGGAGAGAGGACATGTTAGTTTCTTCTTTATGTTAGAAACTACTTTATCACGTTTTTTTTTTTTTTTTTGGCTTCTACTGCTGGTGAAAAGTCCATGATTAGATTATTTACCATTATTTTGTGCGGTGATTTTATTATATATACTTAAAAAGGGAGAAGGAGGTTCTGATTTGAATTGCATTGTATCCACAGACCAGTTTGAGGAGAATTGACATTTAGTAATACTGTAACAGTAGGCATCTTTCAATCCATGAATACTATACATTTAACATAATACAATTTTCTCCATAGGTCTTTCAGATTTTTTTCATTTTTTTTGAGACAGAGTATCATTCTGTTGCCCTGGCTAGAGTGTATGATATTACCCTAACTCACAGCAATCTCAAACTCCTAGGCTCAAGCAATCCTCCTGCCTCAGTCTCCAGAATAGCTGAAACTACAGGTGAGCTCCACCACGCCCAGCTAATTTTTTCTATTTTTAGTAGAGACAGGGTCTCACTCTTGCTCAGGCTGGTCTCAAACTCATGACCTCAAGCAATTGTCCCACCTTGGCCTCCGAGAGTGCTAGGATTACAGTTGTGAGCCACCACTTGGCCAGGCCTTACAGATTTTTCAATAAATTTATTTCTAAGTACATTTTATTTTCTGAAGCTATTATAAACAGAATTTAAAGTTGTATTTTACAACTGACTTTTCATACAGATTTTATAGCTGCAAGATTGCTAAACTCTTTGTTTTTGAGACAGTCTCACTTTGTTGCCCAGGCTAGAGTGCCGTGGCATCAGCCTAGCTCACAGCAACCTCAAACTCCTGGCCTCAAGCAATCCTACTGCCTCAGCCTCCTGAGTAGCTGGGACTACAGGCATGCGCCACCATGCTCGGCTAATTTTTTCTATATATATTAGTTGGCCAATTAATTTCTTTCTATTTATAGTAGAGACAGGGTCTCGCTCTTGCTCAGGCTGGTTTTGAACTCCTGACCTCGAGCAATCCGCCCACCTCTGCCTCCCAGAGTGCTAGGATTACAGGCGTGAGCCACCGCGCCTGGCCGCTAAACTCTTATTAATTCTAAAAATTAATTATTTGAACTATTGGATTTTTCTACATAATTATGACACCTCTGAATGAGAGCTGCTGCTTCTTTTCTTTCCGAATTCATATTTTTTATTATCTTACTATGCAGACTGAAATCTCCAGTACTATTTTGAATAGAAATGGCAAGTAGCAAGCCATCCTGTGATTTCCTGACCTTAAAAAGGGAATGATTTCTTTTTCTTTCTTTTCTTTTTTTTTTTTTGACTCAACAGTCTTACTCTGTTGCCTGGGCTAGAGTGCTGTGGCGTCAGCCTAGCTCACAGAAAACTCAAACTCCTGGGCTCAAGTGATCCTTCTGCCTCAGCCTCCCAAGTAGCTGGGACTACAACATGTATCACTATGCCTGGCTATTTTTTTCTATATACTTTTAGTTGGCCAATTAATTTCTTTCTATTTTTAGTAGAGATGGGGTCTCACTCTTGCTCAGGCTGGTTTGGAACTCCTACCTTGAGTGATCCACCTGCCTTGGCCTCCCAGAGTGCTAGGATTATAGGCGTGAGTCACCATGCCTGGCCTAAAAGGGAATGATTTCAATGTTCTACCACAAAGTACAATATCTGATGTAAATTTTTTGGTAGATATCCTTTAATATATTATAAAAGTCTCCTCCTTTTACTACTTTAAGAATTATCATCCCATTTGTTTCATATTTAAACAGTTAATGGGTTAACTTGCATAACTCACTTTTTACTATTCAATCAGACTGGAGTGCAGTGGCCCAATCAAAGCTCACTGTAACCTCAAATTCCTAGGCACAAGTGATCCCCCTGCCTCAGCCTGCAGAGCAGCTGGGAGGGACTACAGGCCCACGCCACTGTGCCTGGCTAAATTAAAAAAAAATTTTTTTTTATAGACAAGGTCTCACAATCTTGCTCAGGCTGGTCTCGAACTCCTAACCTCACTCAAGCAATCCTCCTACCTTGGCCTCCTAGAGTGTTAGGATTACAGCTGTGAGCCACCTCACCTGGCCACTGGCCAATTTTTCAAATTTTCTGTAGAGATGGGGTCTCACTCTGCTGCCCAGGCTGGTCTCAAAATCCTGGCCTCAAGTCATCCTCTCATCTCAGCCGCCCAAAGTACTGGGATTATAGGCATGTATCACCATGCCCAGCCTTTTACCCATTTTTAAACTGTGTTGTTTGCCTTCTATTGTTGAGTTATAAGAGATTCCCCCCTCACTGTGGGGGAATTCATTGATGATATATAAGAGTTTTTATATATTCCAGAAAATAGGCCTTATCTGTTTTTAACTTTGCTATAACTTTAATCCATTCTCAATTTCTGCTTTTAAATTCATTAGTCAGTTTATTCTTGTATTTCTAGTGATTTTTAATTTTTTTTTTTTTTTGAGACAGAGTCTCGCTTTGTTGTCCAGGCTAGAGTGAGTGCCGTGGCGTCAGCCTAGCTCACAGCAACCTCAAACTCCTGGGCTTGAGTGATCCTTCTGCCTCAGCCTCCCGAGTAGCTGGGACTACAGGCATGCGCCACCATGCCCGGCTAATTTTTATATATATATATATCAGTTGGCCAATTAATTTCTTTCTATTTATGGTAGAGACGGGGTCTCGCTCTTGCTCAGGCTGGTTTTGAACTCCTGACCTTGAGCAATCCGCCCGCCTCGGCCTCCCAAGAGCTAGGATTACAGGCGTGAGCCACAGCGCCCAGCCTTAATTTTTAAATATTTATATATTTTCATCAGTTATATCCTTAAGCAGAATAATAATATATCAATATGAACTATCTCTGCTTTTACTGTAATGGTTTTCTCTTGATTTTCATTTTGTAAATCATCAGTTTTAACAACATTGATACTGTCACATCTATTTTTTCTTTTAATAGCAACTGCCCCATTTAACTTTCTCCTCCTTCAAATTTTCTCACACCCCAAATCCAAAATGTTAACAAATTTTAGAAGGTTGAGTTATCTGCACATATGTACTCAGTTGATCCAGAAGCCCTTAACACGTCTTACAAGTCTAGTTTTTGTAGTTATTAAACTTTTCTTTTCTTTTTTTATATGGACTTCCTGTCCTGAAATTAAACTTTTCTAACTAAGAATTATTATGGGAAAGCTTATATCCTTATAAAACTATCAATTCTACCTGTTACCTGCTGCTGGAGGGGTCTTTAGGGGTAAGTAAATCACTTTACTATTGGACTACCTGATTCATGCTTTTTTGTATGGTAGAGAAGAAATATGATGCATAAATTGAAAAAAGGCAGGGAGTAGGGAAATGACCTAGATGACACATTGCAATCCCTTCAATGAAGATGAGCTTATCAAGGACCAGCTTTGTTCACTTGAATTTAAACCAAGAGAATGAGGAATCCAACTGGTTCATTTTGAGAAAATGGAAATACCATGGAAATCCTGAGCAAGAAAGAGAAAAAGTGCAAATCTGCCAAAATTAGTAGCTGGGTGAAAAGCCTGCCAGTTTTCACAACTTTCTTCATGCTAATCAAGAATAAACTATGTCAATCTAATTGAGAACCAAATCAAAGACTCAATTCCCTTCACAATAGCAACAAAGAAATTAAAGTACCTAGGAATTTACTTAACCAAGGATGTAAAAGACCTCTACAGGGAGAACTATGAAACACTGAGGAAGGAAATAGCAGAGGATGTAAACAGATGGAAATCCATACCATGCTCATGGATCGGCAGACTCAATATCATCAAAATGTCTATACTACCCAAACTGATCTACAGATTCAATGCAATACCTATTAAAATCCCATCAGCATTCTTCACAGATATAGAAAAAATAATTTTACGCTTCGTATGGAACCAAAGAAGACCCCGAATATCAAGAGCAATTCTAGGCAACAAAAACAAAATGGGAGGCATTAATATGCCAGATATCAAACTATACTACAAAGCTGTAATAATTAAAACAATATGGTATTGGCACAAAAACAGGAATATTGACCAGTGGAACAGATGTGAGAATCCTGATATAAAACCATCCTCATATAGCCATCTCATCTTTGACAAAGCAGACAAAAACATACGTTGGGGAAAAGAATCTCTCTTCAATAAATGGTGCTGGGAAAACTGATAGCCACCTGTAGAAGGCTAAAACAGGACCCACACCTTTCACTTCTCACAAAAACCAACTCACGCTGGATAACAGACTTAAACCTAAGATATGAAACTATTAGAACTCTAGAGGAAAAAGTTTGAAACACTCTCCTAGACATTGGCCTGGGCAAAGAGTTTATGAAGAAGTCCCCAAAGGCAATCACAGCAGCAACAAAAATAAATAAATGGGACATGATCAAACTACAAAGCTTCTGCACAGCCAAAGAAATAGTCATGAAAGTAAACAGACAACCTACAGAATGGGAGAAAATTCTTGCATCCTATGCATCCGATAAGGGACTGATAACTAGAATATACTTAGAACTCACAAAAATTAGGAAGAAAAAATCAAATAACCCCATTAAAAAGTGGGCAAAGGACTTGAACAGAAATTTTTCTAAAGAAGACAGAAGAATGGCCAACAAACATATGAAGAAATGCTCAACATCTCTAATCATCAGGGAAATGCAAATCAAAACCACAATGAGATATCACTTAACCCCAGTGAGAATGGCCTTTATCAAAAAATCTCCATACTCTTAATATCTGCCAGTAAAAAAAAAAAAAAAAATCTCCAAACAATAAATGCTGGCGTGGTTGCGGAGAGAGAGGAACACTCCTACACTGCTGGTGGGACTGCAAACTAGTTCAACCTCTGTGGAAAGCAATATGGAGATACCTTAAAGCGATACAAGTGAATCTACCATTTGATCCAGCAATCCCATTGCTGGGCATCTACCCAAATGATCCAGTGACACTCTACAAAAAAGACACCTGCACTCGAATGTTTATAGCAGCACAATTCATAATTGCAAGGCTGTGGAAACAGCCCAAGTGCCCATCCATCCAAGAATGGATTAATAAAATGTGGTATATGTATACCATGGAGTACTATTCAGCTCTAAGAAACAATGGTGATATAGCACATCTTATATTTTCCTGGTTAGAGCTGGAACCCATACTACTAAGTGAAGTATCCCAAGAATGGAAAAACAAGCACCAGATATATTCTCCAGCAAACTGGTATTAACTGAGTAGCACCTAAGTGGACACATAGGTGCTACAGTAATAGGGTATTGGGCAGGTGGGAGGGGGGAGGGGGGCGGGTATATACATACATAATGAGTGAGATGTGCACCATCTGGGGGATGGTCATGATGGAGACTCAGACTTTTGGGGGGAGGGGGGGAAATGGGCATTTATTGAAACCTTAAAATCTGTACCCCCATAATATGCCAAAATTAAAAAAAAAAAAAAAAAGAATAAACTATGTGAGTGGCTCTCTTCCTTTCACTTCATAACAATCTCAGACTATCTTCAGGGTTTTCATGCAGGGTTCATGGACTAAACTTTGATAATTAGTGGTCTATATGAATAAAAAAACACTGACACACAGCAGGTGGTCAATAAATAATTGATAGTAATGTGTACTTACTTCTGAATATCTCCAGTGTTTCTTAGTTTGTTCTTACTTTTCTTTTCAGACTTGGTTGTTACTGGAGAAGATTTTCTGGAATTCAAGGGAGAAGCCAGGATACTTCCCTCATAAAAATTGTTCTTCAACAACAACAAAAAAGCATAACAGACATTATTAAAGAGAACTTCATGATAAAATAAGCAATTTCATTAAGAAGCCACAGAATATTTCAGCAATTCCATTTACATTTAAATACTATACATCTTTTTAAGAACACTGACCATATAAAACACAGTATAATCAAAATTAAGTCTATCTAAGTTGGTCTAAATTGATTACATTTTTACTGTACATAATTAAGCATAAAAAAGCATGATGATACTAATTTTTGTTTGTGGTTTTTTTTGAGACAGAGTCTCATTTTGTTGTCCAGACTAGAGTGAGTGCAGTGGCATCAGCCTAGCTCACAGCAACCTCAAACTCCTGGGCTCAAGTGATCCTCCTGCCTCAGCCTCCCAGGGAGCTGGGACTACAGGCATGCGCCACCATGCCCGGCTAATTTTTTTCTATGTATTTTTAGTTGGCCAATTAGTTTCTTTCTATTTTTAGTAGAGATGGGGTCTCACTCTTACTCAGGCTGGTTTTGAACTCCTGACCTCGAGCAATCCACCCGCCTCGGCCTCCCAGAGTGCTAGGATTACAGGCGTGAGCCATCACGCCTGGCTGATACTAATCTTATTAGCTGACAATTTGTTGATATTTCTAATAAGTAGCTTCATATAATTATAACTACCTTAATCTATAAGGGTAATTTCAACGAGGTGTGGATATACCTGGAGTAGAAGTTTTACATAAAATAAAATAATTTAATTCTGGACTTTAAGAGCATATCAATAAATATCACAAATATTTACTTGCTGTACCAGTCTCAAAGTTTCTTACAATATTAGTAAAGTTCATATAATTTGTGATGGTGAACATTTGGCCCTGAACCAAACTTTCACAAGTATAAAAAAATTATTCTAGTATCAGTAACTCTATTCTTATAATCCCATGTGAAAACCAGAATGATTAGTAGACACTTGAAAGACAAGTATAGATGACCCTAAATTCTCCTCTTTTAGATATTTTTCACTATTCCATTTATCATACCATCAGTCAATGTCTGAAATTACCATAAGTAATTTCCTGATTGTATATCTTTCTAAAGCTATTCTAGTTTAACAAAGAAAAGAAAGGATACTTAAAAGGGGTATACAACCCAAAACTTGGATGTACTAGTGTGAATGGTTGGCCTCTCAAAAAAGAAAAAAATTCCCAATTCTGGGTATACCTCATTCAGGCAAGTATATTTTAAGATATTTGTTGATTGAAAGTACAGGAATTGTTTCTCTAGATTTTTCCCTTATTCTAAATAAATAAATAAAATAATAAAAATAATAAAGAAAGTACAGGATGTGTTCTCAGAGGCTCTCAAACCTGAACGTCTCAAGATTTTCCTAGGCACCTCTGGAAACTGGATTCCCTAAATCCAATTCCCAGAGATTTTGATACATTAAATTTACGTAAACTATGAGAGTTTGTATTTTAAAAGAACCCCAAGTGATTCTGTCAGGCTCTTTTAAACCACTGGATCTCAGTGTATCTTTTGGTCTTTTTTTTCTCTTTTTGAGATAGGGTCTTGCTCTGTCATCCAGGCTAGAGTTCAGTGGAACAATCATAGCTCACTGTAGTCTCGAATTCCTAGGCTCAATCCTGTCTCAGCCTCCTAAATAGCTAGGACTACAGGTGTGTACCACCATGCCCAAGTAATTTTTAAAAATGTTTTTATAGAGACAGGGTCTCACTATGTTGCCTAGGCTGGCAATCCTCCCACCTTGGCCTCCCAAAGCACTGGGATTACAGGCATCAACCACTATGCCCGGCCTCTTTTTGGCCTTAAAAGTTATGTGTTTTAATTATTCTTTCTTTCATTCATTTTTCTAATAGGCAGTTAGTATGATACTAAAATCCAGGGTTTAATATGTTACCCTTGAATTTCATGTGCTTCACTTTCAAAAAGTGATTTACATTCATAAAATGGAATATTCTGCTCTAAAAAGAATTAGATAGACTATACGTAGTAATACGAAAGATGTCTAAGACATAGTAGAAAAAATACAAGGAGTAAAACACAAAATAAAATAAAAACACAAAATAAAATACACACGTAGAAAAAATACAAGGAGTAAAACAGTGTGATTGATATAATCCCTTTTAGGTGAATAAAGAAATTGATAAGAAACTGTTAATAGCAGTTACCTTTGGGGAAAGAAATTGATGTGATGGAACAAGAATGGGAGTGGAGGGCTGGGTATGGTAGCTCACACCTGTAATCCTAGCACTCTGGGAGGCCCAGGCGGGCGGATTGCTCAAGGCCAGGAGTTCGAAATCAGCCTGAGCAAGAGCGAGACCCCCATCTCTACTAAAAATAGGAAGAAATTAATTGGCCAACTAATATATATATAGAAAAAATTAGCTGGGCATGGTAGCACATGCCTGTAGTCCCAGCTACTTGGGAGGCTGAGGCAGGAGGATTGCTTGAGCCCAGGAGTTTGAGGTTGCTGTGAGCTAGGCTGACGCCACAGGACTCACTCTAGCCTGGGCAACAAAGTGAGACTCTGTCTCAAAAATAAATAAATAAATAAATAAATAAAATAAAATAAAATAAAATTAGCCGGGCATGGTGGCACATGCCTGTAGTCCCAGGTACTCGGGAGGCTGAAGCAGGAGAATTGCTTGAGCCCAGGAATTTGAAGTTGCTGTGAGCTAGGCTGATGCCATGGCACTCTAGCCCAGGCAACAGAGTAAAACTCTGTCTCAAACAAAACAAAACAAACAAAAACCTAAAAAAAATTAAATAAAGTTATTTACTAGTAACATATAAAAAAGTAATCTGGATGACAGCAAACATGCAACAATATGCAAAAAAGTTTTGTTTTGTTTTAGAAGTCAAGATATGAGCAATAGCTTCTAATTATGGTGACTGCTGTTTCTTCAGTTCTTTGGAAACTAGTCAAAGCAACAGAAATGTTAATAGTTGGCCTTCCATATCCTCAGGTTCCATATGGATTCAACCGACCTCAGGTGGAAAACACAGTACATGTGGAATGCAGAAGACTGAGAAACAGAGAGCCGACTTTTCATGCCAGAGGGTTCTGCAGGGCTGACTGTAGGACTTGAGCCCCCAGACTCAGTATCCACAGGGAGTCTTGGAAACCAACTCCCTCAGATAGTACTTCAAAGTTCTCTCCTAAAACTTACAATATTAATGCTTAGCTTTCTTGCCAGTTCTTCATCACTTTTCAATTGTTCTTCCATCTCTCTTCGCCTTTTTTCCGACTGTCTTTTTTCCTCCTCTTCCTCCTCTGCCAATAATCTCTGTATGTATTCTTCACTGGCTTTGTTTTCTTCTTCTTCACTGGCCCGTCGCTCTGCCTGCACCTTAAAAATGATTAATAAAGAAGAATCCTTCTCTGAAGGTTTTAGTGTACTTTGAATATAGTAAGATTAGTGAAATAAAAGTAAAATAGAACAAATTGGCAGGAATTTAGATTATCTCAAATGAGGTACAAATCTGGAGAGGCAAATTTCTGCAGGATAGTTCAAGTAGGCTCTTCTGAGGAAGCCTTCCTCAGTCAGCCTTGAAACCTTGACCAAAGACTCATTCTGCCTCTCTTCAGGCCTTATCACATTTCTACCACATGGCCACACATTTATGGAAGTGTTTCTTGGTAATATTTTTCTCAGTTATGCAATGCCATATGCTGACCAACTTAGACCTAGCTTCCTGAACCAACCCCTAACAAAAGGGATGGAATGATAAAAGACTGACTTAGACTAATCAGAGGCTATTATTATCCTATAGCCCCAGAGCCTATAATCAGAGGCTATCCTTGAAATCAGGATCAATCCTCAAACATGGATGCTGAAGAAACCACCACAATAGCTTATTATATGATTTACACATGAGGAAACAAAAATAGCAAAGTAACTTTCTTAGATTATTAATAAGTGGCACAACTGAGATCCCAACTAAGATTCTAGGACTTTAGGTCATGCTTGTGGTGATTTAAACTATACGGTCTCAAAGAAATAATGTAAGAACCACTTAGCAATTCAAAGGATTTGATTCAAGAATAAATCCTTGGCCGGGCGCTGTGGCTCACGCCTGTAATCCTAGCTCTTGGGAGGCCGAGGCGGGCGGATTGCTCAAGGTCAGGAGTTCAAAACCAGCCTGAGCAAGAGCGAGACCCCGTCTCTACTATAAAAATAGAAAGAAATTATTGGCCAACTGATATATATATAAAAAATTAGCCGGGCATGGTGGCACATGCCTGTAGTCCCAGCTACTCGGGAGGCTGAGGCAGGAGGATCGCTTGAGCCCAGGAGTTTGAGGTTGCTGTGAGCTAGGCTGACGCCACGGCACTCACTCTAGCCTGGACAACAAAGCGAGACTCTGTCTCAAAAAAAAAAAAAAAAAAAAAAGAATAAATCCTTAAGGCCAGGCACGGTGGCTCAGGCCTATAATCCTAGCACTTTGGGAGGCTGAGGTGGGAGGATTGCTTGACGTCAGGAGTTCAAGATGAGCCTGAGCAAGAGTGAGACCTCATCTCTACTAAAAATAGAACAAAATTAGCAAGGTGTGGTGGCTTGCATCTGTAATCCCAGCTGCTCAGGAGGCTGAGGCAGGATTGTTTGAGCCCAGGAATTTGAGGTTGCTGTGAGCTAGGCTGATGTCATGGCACTCTAGCCTAGGCAATAGAGCAAGACTCTGTCTCAAAAAGAAAAAAAAAAATTTCTGAGTTAAGTTTTCTTACTTTTAAGGGAAAGCCAAAGGAAGAGACTGCTTCTTTTGCCTCTGCATATCATTGTGTATGCATGTGAGGTTGAGAAGTAAGTAGCCATCTTCCTATTAGTCTGAGGATAAAGCCAGCTCACAGAAGTTAGCAAAGAAAGAAGCCAGAGCTCAGAAAGAAATCAACCCTAAAGGCCACACCACCTCAGGAATTCCAGTTAATTACAATTTTCTTATTGTTTTAGGTAGTTTAACTTGGGTTTTATTTGTAGTCAAAAGCATCCCGATATGTGGGGGGAGGGGGGAAAAGGCATTTGTTGAAACCTTAAAATTTGTACCCCCATAATATGCCGAAATAAAAAAATATATATATAAATAAACAAAAGGAAAAAAAAAGGATCCCGATAGAGCCTGTTCTCACTATAAAAATTTCCTTCATGCTTGAATGCTTAGGGGTAGCTATTACAAAGGAAGGGTACCAATTATGTATAAAGCTAGTTTATAACTATTTTGAATATATATAAAAATAGAGCCTTTGTAGAGTACATCAAAATTATTTACATTTCAAGATACACTAGTTATATAAGCACATAAAACTATATGTAAACACAGCAAAGACACTTTTCCAAAAAAAGAATTAACTACTTAGCACCTACCTTGCTTACCTCCTCTTCATATTCTCTTCTCAATTCTCCAGGTTTACTTAACAGACGAACTGGTGGATAGTCATCGACTGTAATTAAAATAAACCGTATAATTATTATATTAATAGCAGCATCTTCTTTTGGAATTCCATTTAAAAAGGCCAGGAGGTTTTGATTCAAAATGGCACATGAATGCATATACTTAACCCTTCCTCTAGAGTCCATTAAAATAACAGTAAAGGAATGTATTAAAAATGTAATGAGGCCGGGCATGGTGGCTCACACCTGTAATTCTAGCACTCTGGGAGGCCGAAGCGGGTGGATTGCTCAAGGTCAGGAGTTCGAAACCAGCCTGAGCAAGAGCGAGACCCCATCTCTACTATAAATAGAAACAAAGTAATTGGCCAACTAATATATATAGAAAAAATTAGCCGAGCATGGTGGCACATGCCTGTAGTCCCAGCTCCCTGGGAGGCTGAGGCAGCAGGATCGCTTGAGCCCAGGAGTTTGAGGTTGCTGTGAGCTAGGCTGATGCCATGGCACTCACTCACTCTAGCCTGGGCAACAAAGCAAGACTCTGTCTCAAAATAAATAAATAAATAAAAATAAAAATGTAATCTAATCTTCTGGGTGCAGTGGCTGATGCCTATGATGCCAGGGACTGGGGAGGCTGAGGTGGGAGGTTCGCTTGAGCCCAGCCTGGGCAACAGGCCCCCCCAAAACCTCCCAAAACCAAAAATACCACAAGCAAAGCACAGTGGCATGTGTCTGTAGTCTCATCTACTTGGGAGGCTAAGACAGAATTGCTTGAGCCTAGGAGTTTGAGTCTGCAGTGAGCTATGATCACAACACTGCACTCCAACCTGAGTGACAGAGCAAAACCCTGCATACTGGGGGGGGGGGGAAGGAATCCTACAACATCAAAGAGATTAGTGGAGGGAGTTAATCAACAAACACATTTTAATAGATTTCTAGAAAATGGGAAGCCAATGGAAGACTGATACAGCAGAATGAAGGGATGGCTATAGTTGAAGTGTAGGGAATCTGCCTCTTATCTACCTAGAGAGCAGCTTGGACCCAGAAACATAAGGCACAGGCCAGGCGCAGTGGCTCACGCCTGTAATCCTAGCACTCTGGGAGGCCTAGGCAGGTGGATCGCTCAAGGTCAGGAGTTCGAAACCAGCCTGAGCAAGAGTGAGACCCCCGTCTCTACTAAAAATAAAAAGAAATTAATTGACCAACTAAAAATATATATACAAAAAATTAGCCGGGCAGGGTGGCACATGCCTGTAGTCCCAGCTACTCGGGAGGCTGAGGCAGTAGAATCGCTTGAGCCCAGGAGATTGAGGTTGCTGTGAGCTAAGCTGACGCCACAGTACTCACTCTAGCCTGAGCAACAAAGTGAGACTCTGTCTCAGAAAAAAAAAGAAAAGAAACATAAGGCACAATAGAATGCAGAATGAATAAGTGTGGGACTGAAACAGGAGAATTCAAAGTTTATATGCTGTTAAATCAGAATACTTGACTGATGGGCATTTCTTCTTGGATAGGTAAGTACACACATGCATATTTCTTTGAAGAAACTGAACTGTCTAGAGAGAGCCAGAGCAGCTAATATAAGAGGTGGTAACCCAGAGCAAAGCCCTTTGCAATCTGGCAGTTAGGGATAACAAAGCAAAAGGCTCTGCTTTCTATGTCTGTCAGTCACCCATACACATCCATGTATACAAAGCTTTTTGCCAGGGCCTCATTTTTAAACATGAAAGCTACTCCAAGGATCACCAGACATTTGAAATAATTCTATAAGATTAAAGAGAAACAGAACCTATACAGGGGAGGGGGAAAATCACCCTGGAGCTAAAAGATAATTGAAGAGTGTGTATCTCCTCAGCAGATTTGATGAGAATTTTATTCCATAAACAAGAACAAGATACTATAAAAAGGAAACAACCAGAAAAAGGGAACATATCTGTCTATTTAAAGGGGTAGCTATTACTCAACTCCAGCTGACTACTGCCATTAGGAAACTCAGGGCTGTCACTGCCATTGCTTTCTCAAGAAAATCCACAAAACCAGATTTTAATGTGAAATCTTCCAATTTAGGCCTGGTGTGGTGGTTCATGCCTATAATCCTTACACTCTGGGAGTTTGAGGTGGGAGGATTGCTTGAGGTCAGGAGTTCAAGACCAGCCTGTTTCACAGATGTGGCCATTCTTTTTTTTTTTTGAGACAGAGTCTCCCTTTGTTGTCCAGGCTAGATTGAGTGCCATGGCATCAGCCTAGCTCACAGCAACCTCAAACTCCTGGGCTCAAGTGATCCTACTGCCTCTGCCTCCCGAGTAGCTGGGACTACAGGCATGTGCCACCATGCCCAGCTAATTTTTTATATATGTATCAGTTGGCCAATTAATTTCTTTCTATTTATAGTAGACACAGGATCTCACTCTTGCTCAAGCTGGTTTTGAACTCCTGACCTCGAGCAATCCACCCGCCTCAGCCTCCCAGAGAGCTAGGATTACAGGCGTGAGCCACCGCGCCCGGCCGAGGTCATTCTTTTATACTAAAAAAAAAAAAAGACCAGCCTGAACAAGAGCAATACCCTGTCTCTACCGAAGAAAAGAAAAAAGAAATTAGTTGGTGTGGTGGTTGGAGCCTATAGTCCCAGCTACTAGGGAGGCTGAGACAGGAGGATCACCTGAGCTCAGAAGTTTTGAGGTGACTGTGATTTAGGCTGACTCCATGGCACTCTGTCTCAAAAAATAATAAAAAAATCTTCCGATTTAAATGAATATGGGCGATAGATGGGTCACAGAAATCATGCCTGCAGGCTTCATAGGGCCCGCAGGCTAGCAGTTTGCAAATTCTGCAACAGAGAAACTAACAGTGACATAACCCCTTAACAAGTAAGGATAAAGTACACTAAGTTCTCATTTATTTTAGCCACCGAGGAGGATCCAATCAAGACAATACAGTGGAATATACAAGAGAGATAAGTATAAGGCTCCTTAAAAAACAAAAGTGTCCTGGCCTACAAAAACAAAAGTGGCTAGAAACAAAGCCCAAGTGGATAAGAAGGATAGTACTTCTACATAGTATGGTACTTCTAATAAAGGATGATGAGATATATACAGAGAGGTAGTAAAATATCAGATGTGATAACAGGTCTTTCTGTAAAGGGCAAGATAATAATTTTTTTCTTTTAGTGTTTTGTGGGCTATGTGGTCTCTCAGATCAACTCAGTTATGCCATTATAGTACAAAAGTACCCATAGACACAGACTAATGAATATAGGTAGTTGTCAGTGTTCCGATAAAACTTCATTACAAAAATGTTATAGACCAAGTTTGGCCTGTGGGCCACAGTTTGGTACCTGCTTAGGATAACCCTAACTATTAAAGTTCTCAGGTGAAACTATATCTGTGTAGGAGGGGTAAAGTGGTAGAATATTAAACAATATATACACAATAGAACATTATTCAGTCATAAAAAGGAATGAAATTCTGACACATGCTATATAACATAGAAGAACGCTGAAGAATCATGCTAAGTGAATAGCCAGACACAAATGGACAAACACTGTATGATTCCACTTATTTGAGATACCATGAGTAATCAGATTCATAGAGGCAAAAAGTAGAATAGTGGTTACCAGGGGCTAGGGGGAGGGGTGAATAGAGAATTGTTGTTTAATGGGTACACAGTTTTCAATTATGGAAGATGAAAAAATTCAGAGATGGATGGTAGTGATGGCTGCATAACAATGTGAATGTACTGCATGCCACAGGACTGTACACCTTTTATGTTATGTATATTTTACAATAAAAACTTGAAAAAAAAGTAAATCACTTTACATATTAGATACAATAAAAAAGTAGCTAAGACAATTTAAGAAAAGAATATTGAAGATAGATTTACCATACTAGATAGAAAACATAATTAAACTAAGAAGGTGTGATACTGGCATAGCCTTTGACAAACAGATAGTTAAAAAATAAAAAGCCCCAAGCAGTAGTGCATGCCTGTAGTCCCAGCTACCCTAGAGGCCGAGTTGGGAGTATCACTCAAGCCCAGAAGTTTGAGGCTTTTGCCCTATAATCTTGCCTGTGAATGGCCACTGCATTCCAGCTTGGGCAACATAGTGACATACTGGAACCCATCCTAAAAAAAGAAGGAAAAAAAGAAAAGAGCCCCCAAATCACCCTGGAAAATAAGCATGTGAATAACAGAAAAGTATGTATATCAATGAGGATGGATCTTTCACCTAGTGGTATGGTTATAAATGGCAATGGGGGTTAGGAGTGGTTAAGATGCCTACCTTATACAACACTCAAATTCCAGGTGGATTAAAAATTTTTTTAAATCACTAGAGAATTAATGTCCAGAATATAACAAGAACTTCTGCAATTAAGAAAAAAAATACAACAAATGCGCAAAGAAAAAGTACCTACAATTTACAGAAGATACTTAACTACTCTATAGTAAGCAGAGAACTGCAAGTTTTTAGAAACATGGAGTGACTGAAATTTATAAAGTTTACTTATTTCTACATAAGATGAATCTAAACTAAAATCAGTAACTTTTTCAACTGCAGATATAACAAATTAAAATTGTCTTCATTTGCCTGCAACATCTAGGTGCAACTGTTTACTATTTCTTAAACAATTTATAAATGTATGAAGGATTTTTTAAAAACTAGTTTTAGTCTGAAAGTGACTGTGTCAATCAATTTTTGCTATCTGTTGGAAACAACTCTTAACAATGCTCAGTTCTGGTTAACTCTAAAATTTCTGTTGTAACCCCTTAAATTAAATGTTCCCACTGCCCTTAATATTGCCTCCTTACAGGGAGTGTGTTCTTCCTAGGCAGCCAGGATTCATACTTAAGCTGTTCATAAAATTATCCTTCCATCCCTCAACTTGACTCTGCTTGCATCACCATGAAAATGAGTTTCCTTCTCCCACTTAGAATTTGCTCTCCCTGCCTTTAATTTTTATTTTGAAAACTTTCCAATCTACAGAAAAGTTGCAAAAAAGAGTACAATGAACCCCCCAATTACCCTTTATTTAGATTCAAGTTTCAAATTTGCCAAATCTGTCTTTCTAGTGTGTGTGTATATTTTCTGAACCATTTGAAAGAAAGCTGCATCCATCATAACCCTTCATCACTTAAACATGTACCTCCTAAGAGACGTTGTCCTTATAACAATACAGTGATCAAGTTCAATAAAATTAACATTGATATACTATTTTCTATATAACAAAATATATAGTCCATATGCAAATTTAGCCAATTAGCCCAATAATGTCTTTAATAACAACCTTTTTCCTAACCCATGATCTAATAATGCAGTATCCTGCACTGCATTTAGATGTCGTTTAGTTCTTTTTTTAATTGTCACTCTCTTTTAATCTCCCTTAATATAGAACAACTACTCAGCCTTTGCCTTCATGATACTGACATTTATGAAGTATGAACCACATTTTGTAGAATCTCTCCCAATTTGGGTTTCTGTTTTCTCAAAATTAGATTCAGGTTGTTCCTTTTACACATTATATTAGGAGGCTCATGATATTAGTTTGTTCCATAAATGTTAGGTTTGATCACTTGATTACAGTGATGAATAGACTTCTCAACTGTATCCTTTCCCCTTTGTAATTAATAAGCAATCCGTAAGGTGATACTTTTAAGACTATATGAATCTTCTGATCTCCAATAAATTTTCAAGCAGGACTTTCGGCACCTATTTGTGATTCTGCCTGTATCAATTATTACAATGATAGTTGCAAATGGAAAGAAAATTTAGACATTCTTTTTTTTTTTGAGACAGAGTCTTGCTTTGTTGCCCAGGCTAGAGTAAGTGCCCTGGCATCAGCCTAGCTCACAGCAACCTCCAACTACTCCTGGGCTCAAGCAATCCTACTGCTTCAGCCTCCCAAGTAGCTGGGACTACAGGCATGCGCCACCATGCCCGGCTAATTTTTTTTTCTATATATATTAGTTGGCCAATGAATTTCTTTTTTATAGTAGAAACAGGGTCTTGCTCTTGCTGAGGCCGGTTTCAAACTCCTGACCTCCAGCAATCCCTCCTGACCTTGAGCAATCCGCCTGCCTCCACCTCCTAGAGTGCTAGCTAGGATTACAGGTGTGAACCACCAAGCCCACCACACCCGGCCTAGACATTCTAAATAAGGTTGATTCTACCCTCCTGTAGGATTCTTTTTTGAGTTCAAGTATAAAACCCACCCCTATCATGTTAATTCACTTTTTTTCTTTTTTATATTTTATTTTTTTACCTAGAGCCACACCCAAGAAGCCTTGAGCAAGTTGACTCTCAAACAATTCATTTTTATAAAGCTATCTCATATATACATATGCTTTCTTACAACTGTCTATAAATTAAGAATATACAAAGTGAATCAATAGGTACAAGATTAACAAACACCAATGATATTTTTATAAACTATAATATCAGTGAACTGAATAATGAAAATGTTCAAAATTCTACTTAAAGGAGCATCAAAAGCCATAAAAACATCGAGGATAAATTTAACAAAAGACAGCTGGAAGCAGCGGCTCATGCCTGTAATCCCAACGCTTTAGGAGGCCATGGCAGGAAAATGGCTTGAGCCCAGGAGTTAAAGGCTACAGTGAGTTATGATGAGGTCCCTGCTAGAGACAGAGTGAGACCTTGTTTTAAAAATAAATTGAGGCCGGGCGCGGTGGCTCACGCCTGTAATCCTAGCTCTCTGGGAGGCTGAGGTGAGAGGATCGCTTGAACTTAGGTGTTGGAGACCAGCCTGAGCAAGAGCAAGACCCAGTCTCTACTAAAAAATAGAAACAATTAATTGGGTGTGGTAGCACGTGCCTGTAGTCCCAGCTACTTGGGAAGCTGAAGCAGGAAGATTGCTTGAGCCCAGGAGTTTGAGGTTGCTGTGACTAGGCTGACTCAATGGCACTCTAGCCTATAATCCTAGGACTGTGGGAAGCTGAAGTGGGAGGATCGCTTGAGGCCAGGAGTTAGAAATCAGCCTGAGTAACAGTGACACCCAGTCACCATAAAAAATGCCTAAGAGACAGAGTGAGACACTCTCTCAAAACAACAAAGAAAACAGGTAACAGTAATCCAAGATTACAAATCAAAATAGTAGGACAGTGGTCACAAGGATGTTGAGTGAACAGACAGTAGAAAGGGACAAGGAGGATTTGGGCATCCTGGTTAACTTCTAGGGCTTGACCACAATGCCAGTTACATAGATGGATTCACCTTTGTATTTCTTTTCTTCTCTTTTCTTTTCTTTCTGTAGATATAGGGTCTTGCTTTATTTTCCAGGTTGGACTCAAGTGATCCTGCCAGTTCAACCTCCCAAAGTGCTGAGATTACAAGTGTGTGCCACTGTGCCTGGAAGAGACACACTGTGCCTGAGTTTCACTGTTGCCCAGGCTGGACTGCAGTGGCATGATCATAGCTCACTGCAGCCTTGAACTCCTGGACTCAAAGAATCCTCCCATCTCAGCCTCCTGAGTAGCAGCTGGGACTACAGGTGTGCACCACCACTCACCTGGCTAAATTCCACCCCACCCCCCCAGATGGGATCGCTATGTTGCCTAGGCTTGTTTCTAACTCCTGGCCTCATGTGATCCTCCCACCTCAGCTTCCCTGGGATTACAGGTATGAACCATCACAACCAGCAGTGTGTTCACTTTTATATGTGTGTTACAACTCAATAACATTTACATGAAAAACAAAGTGAGGAGGATCAACTTCTAGAACAGTGGAGTGAAGAGATCCACAGACCTATTCTCCAATGAAACAATAACTGGAGAAAGTTATAAAAAACCAATCATGGCTGGGCACGGCGGCTCACGCCTGTAATCCTAGCACTCTGGGAGGCCAAGGCGGGCAGATTGCTCAAGGTCAGGAGTTCGAAACCAGTCTGAGCAAGAGCGAGATCCTGTCTCTACTATAAATAAAAATAAATTAATTGGCTAACTAATATACATATAAAAAATTAGCTGGGCATCGTGGCGCATGCCTGTAGTCGCTACTTGGGAGGTTGAGGCAGCAGGATTGCTTGAGTCCAGGAGTTTGAGGTTGCTGTGAGCTAGGCTGACGCCATGGCACTCACTCTAGCCTGGGCAACAAAGCGAGACTCTGTCTCAAAAAAAAAAAAACCCAACCATATAAAGTCCTTTGAAATTGTCCTAAGAGGCTGGTCCGATGGCAGTGGATTATCAGAACTTATTAACATTAGTGTCACTAAAGTTGGTATTCAACTCCTCACTGCTAAATTTGACTGGCTAAAAGAAAAAAAAATTGTTCTAAGAGCAGACAGCAAATGAAGAAATATTTCCAAAATTCTAATGATAGAATCTAATAATCTAATAAACCTCAGCAGGAAAAGTAAGTCTGACATCTGAGTCACAACCTGCTCCCTTCCTTCACCTCCAGCTCAGCATGCCTGAAACTCCACTCCAGGTGGGTGTGGCCAAGAAAGACTCCTGTTTTCCTAGCTTCCAGTTCTGGGTTATAGCATCCACCTCTCCCACCCTACCAGCCCCCAGGAGCAGACTGCCAGGATTTGTCATGACCTCCAGCTCAGATGTACAGAGGCTAAATTCCAGGTGAGTGGAGACTTTACCCTAGGCACTGCAGGTAGAGAATACTAAAGCCTCAATCCCTCTCATTCCAGCTTGTTCACAGGGTGAAAGCAGAATTCTAGGAGAGACAAGTCTAGTGTCCTGATTGTAAAAAGAAAAAAAATAAGCCATTGTAACCACCACCAGCTCCAGAGAAATATTGCAGAGATTTTGTTCAGAGGGAAAGGTAGGCCACAATAACTAGAGCTCCAATGGATCTCCCACAAAGGAATTAACTTAATTTAGAACAGAGTGTGGGGAAGTTCAAACCTAAGAACACTCTTGAAAACAATGGCAATTCTACTGTTGGGTAGGTGAGCCCATGCCACCCATGCCTGTAATCCCAGTGCTCTGGAAGGCCCAGGTAGGAGGATTGCTTATTGCCAGGAGTTTGAAAACAGCCTGGACAACACAGCAAGACCCTGTTTCTATAAAAAAATGTAAGTAGTCAGGCGTGATGGTGCATGCCTATAGTCCTAGCTACTTGGGAGACTGGGGTACGAGGATCACTTAAACTGAGGAGTTCAAGGCCACAGAGCTAGAACTGTCTCTAAAAAAAGAAACAAAGAAAAAAGAAATAAAACAATGGCAATTTTAGTTGTGAGCACTTAGAGGAGGCTGGCGGAGTGAATCAGCAAAACGGCCAAGTAGGAAGTTCCAAGCTCTTAGTGCTCCACAAAAATATTTAAAAACAAATAGAAACTATCAGCACTAACATTGTCAAACTCTGAAAAACAGTTAAAGGTTTATGGCAACCAGGAAAACAGTGAACCAAAAAAAGGGCAACTAGGAAAGTTTTGCGGAGTTTTTCCTTACTCTTGCTCTGTCTCCTCCCAGCATGGTGGCAGTCTTATTGAAGGGAACCCACATTCACAGAGTAGGACACTGGTCCCTAATTCTGGAGGGAGCAGAGCAGAACTTACTTATAAATTATTGTATGTCTGTTCTAATCTGTCTGGGCTACCTGAAGGGCTGACACAAAGCACTAGTCTGTTTCACCTAACTCAGAATTCAGGCCAGAAAAGCCTCAGAAATTGCCTAGGGGCAGCAGGGGGAGGGGAGGCCACTGCAAACCAAACTAACAACCCACAGAAGCCTTGGGAAAAAACTATAATCTACAGACAATTGACTGCCCAAGGCCCAGAAGCAAAAGCCGGGGAGTTTCTTTGGGAAATAAGGACATTCAAATGAACCCATTAGGCTGATCCCTAGGCTAAGTGTTGAAGGGAAAGGCTCAGCACTGAGACAACCTACCAAGACTAAGAGAAGTGCTTGTGTTTTGTTTTTGTTAGTTTTTCAACTTCTAGCACTCAAGGAAAGTTCTGTCAAAACACTAGCTAAACATAAGCTAAGGCACAGAGACTTCTGTGACCACACACAAGGAAGATAGTCTTTGCAAAAATAGTTTGGGAATTATTTCAGCAGTAACTGTAAATGGGACAGCCTTCAATAAACACCAGCAAAAGGCCAGGTGTGTTGGCTCTCGCCTGTAATTCTACCACTCGAGGCCAGGCCGAGGCGGGTGGATCGCTCAAGGTCAGGAGTTTGAAAGTAGCCTGAGCAAGAGTGAGACCCAGTCTATACTAAAAATTAACAAAGAATTGGTAAAGAAATTAACTGGCCAACTAAAAATATATAGAAAAAATTAGCCGGGCATGGTGGCACATACCCGTAGTCCCAGCTACTTGGGAGGCTTAGGCAGAAGGATCACTTGAGCCCAGGAGTTTGAGGTTGCTGTGAGCTAGGCTGATGCCATGGCACTCTATCCAGGGCAACAGAGTGAGACTATGTCTCAAAAAAAAAAAAAAAAAAGAGAGAGAATCCTGTCACATGCTGCAATATGGATGAACCCTGAAGACATAATGCTAAATGAAATAGGCCAGACACAAAAGGATAAATACCTACTATAATTCCATGTATATGTGATGTATATGTGGTACCTAGAGTTGTCAGATTCATAGACAGGAGGATAGAATGGTGCTTGCCAGGGACTAGGGGGAGGGAGAAATGGGTAGTTAGTTTAATAAGTATGGAAATTTAGATTGAGAAGATCAAGAAGTTCTGGATATGGGTGGTGGTGATGGAAACACAACAAACTGAACATACTTAATGCCACTGAACCATACAATTAATAGTTGAAGCCTGGCCACATAGCAAGACCCTATCTCTACAAAAAAATTTAAAAATTAGCAAGGCATGGAGGCATGTGCCTGTACTCCTAGCTATTCTTGAGGCTGCGGTGGGAGGGTCACTTTAGTCCAAGAGTTTGAAGTTACAGTGAGCTATGATCAAGTTACTGCGCTCCAGCCTGGGCGACAGATCAAGACTTTGTCTCAAAAACAAAAAAAATTAATAATTTACTGAAAACCTTTAAACTGTACATTTTAATGGATGAATTGTATAGCACTCTATGAAGATCTCAATAAAGCTATTTTTTTAAAACAAACAACTATTGGCCGGGCACAGTGGCTCACGCCTAGCACTCTGGGAGGCTGAGGCAGGCGGATCACTCAAGGTCAGGAGTTCAAAACCAGCCTGAGCGAGACCCTGTCTCAACTAAAAATAGAAAGAAATTAATTGGCCAACCAAAAATATATAGAAAAAACTAGCCAGGGCCGGGCCTGGTGGTTCATGCCTGTAATCCTAGCACTCTGGGAGGCCAAGGCAGGCAGATAGCTCAAGGTCAGGAGTTGGAAACCAGCCTGAGCAAGAGAGAGACCCTGTCTCTACTATAAATAGAAAGAAATTAATTGGCTAACTAATATACATAGAAAAAATTAGCCAGGCATGGTGGCGCATGCCTGTAGTCCCAGTTACTCAGGAGGCTGAGGCAGTAGGACCGCTTGAGCTCAGGAGTTTGAGGTTGCTGTGAGCTAGGCTGATGCCATGGCACTCTAGCCTGGGCAACAAAGTGAGACTCTGTCTCAAAAAAAAAAAAAAAAAAAAAAAAAAAATTAGCGGGGCATGGTAGCGCATTAGTCCCAGCTACTTGGGAGGCTGAGGCAGAAGGATTGCTTGAGTCCAGGAGTTTCAGGTTGCTGTGAGCTAGGCTGATGCCATGGCACTCTATCCTGGGCAACAAAGTGAGACTCTGTCTCAAAAAAAAAAAAAAAAAAAAGAACAACTATGGTTTAAAATGGCAAATTTGGTTAAATATTTTTTATCACAAAAAAATATAAATTTTTAAAAGGCAGGCACAGGCACCACATTCAAAGTCTGGGCAGAAAATACTACGTGGCTTATTGCTCACATTAGAAGCAAGCCACTAAAGTCAAGTGTTCAGTTTAGGGCTCTTGAGGAAACAAGGTGTAGGGCTTTAAATAAAAATGACTGAACTAGATGAAATTGTAAGGGAAAGCTATTTTAATCTCCTTGCAACCTTCAGAGATGAGAATAATTATACGAATGGAGACGTGTAAGTAAATCAAAGGAAGAAATTTTAAGTAAAACAAATATTAACATCGGAATCTGTTTTCTTCTGTTGATGCTATACATCACGATTGCTCACTATGAATATTTATACAGCTTTTCACATGACTGAAAGCTCCAAACAGGCAATTTTTTTTTGTTCCCTCTTTAATCCAACAAAAACCTATCAAACACTGCGCAAGCATTATAACAAAGGACAAATCTTGCCCTTGACTTTAATTGACATTTGGGGTCCATAAAACCTAACACCTCCGAAAACTATTTAGACAAACACTAGTCGGGTTTTCCCCCCCTTTTTTAAAAGTGACGATTTCAAAGAAGTGACGATTCACTTTTTAAAGGATTTTGGGTGTTTACCCAATTAACACGCATGGTTTTACTCACCGATTTCCTCTGATGTTTGCCCAGAGGCTCTAAGCTTGCATTCCTTTGGATAGTGTTTTTGAATTATCTTCCACAGTTCTATGTTGACAAGAGAATTTCTTCGGGTATGGTACCGAGTCCACGAGGATACCCGGCGGCGACAAAAGGGACAGCATAAACTTGCCTTCTCGACTGTCGACTGGAAGCACGGATTACACAGCGTGTGGTTGCAAGGGAGGGTTACGGGCTCGATCAGAATTTCCGTGCAGATTTGGCACAGGCATTCCGACAGGGAAGGGATGGCGTCTTTGCGCACAGCCATTTTAATATGTTAATAAGGCCTATTCAACATCTACACCTGAAAGAAAAACAATTCTTGGCCAACAATGGAGAAAGAACCTTCGGCCAACTGCAGGAAAGGCAAATTAGCAGTTTTGCGTTTCAATGTTATGCCCAGCAGCTTATCAGAATTCGGAGAACAGGAGCATCAAACGCGTCTAGAAGCAAAAAGGAACTCCGAGGGTCACGCAAACAGTATTATTCTGGAAGGCGGTGTATTTGTCCATTTTTAAGACGACGTCAGGCAAGAAAAGAAGGGAACGTTTTCGTGGGGAGAGCTGGGCTGCTCAGAGGCACTAACACCACGGCTGCGGCAGGGCGGACGCGGGCCCCAGCTCCCCGGCGCTGCGTGGTGCGCGGAAGCTCCTCTCCCCCCGCTCACCAGGTGAGGATGCTCTCCCCAGTCCCAGGCCCCCGCTCCTGGAAGACTGCCGCTCCCGCCGGGGCTCCGGCTGCAGCCGGACCTCCGTTTTACCGTCGCTGCGAGGGCAGCGTGCGAGCCCCCGAGTCCCAGTTTTCGGGCGCCTTCCTTGCACTGCTTCCGGGAAGTCGGCGCCCGGCCCCTGCAGTCAGCCAAAAATCCTCTTCGTTTCTCCGTAGCAACCGGACAAGAGCTACTGACGTCACAAGCGCCCGCCAAAACCTCACTTCCCATCTGGAGACCCGCTCACTCGTAGAGGTGTCCGACGGACCGCCGGGCGGGACTTCCGGGACCTGCGCGCTCCGCCCCGCTGCGCCCCGCCCTCCGAGCCTAGCAGAGGGCCCCGCCCCCGCCCCAGCCCTGCCACTCTTCATGGTTGGGCGTGGGTGGGGCCGACCTTTCCCGTTTTTGTTTTCTTTGGGGTTCTTGCCTGGTATCAGTGTCCACACCAACTTTAACCTGACATTTCTGCTCCTAGAGTCTGCAGAAGTCCTTTGGGGTTGCAAACTTGGTCCCTGAGCAAAAAAAGAGAAACCTCCAAACAAATTATAGACCCGAACAATAATTTTTGTAATTCTTCACTTACTATTTTTCTTTTTTTTGAAACAGAGTCTCCCTTTGTTGCCCAGGCTAGAGTGAGTACCTGGTGGTCATCTTAGCTCACAGCAACCTCAAACTCGTAAGCTCAAGCAATCCTTCTGCCTCAGCCTCCGGAGGAGCTGGGACTACAGGCATGCGCCACCATGCCCGGCTAATTTTTTCTATATATATTAGTTGGCCAATTAATTTCTTTCTATTTATAGTAGAGACAGGGTCTTGCTCTTGCTCAGGCTGGTTTGGAACTCCTGACCTTGAACAATCCACCCAGAGTGCTAGGATTACAGGTGTGAGCCACCGCACTCAGTCTCACTACTCTTAAAACTATCTTTCTGGTCCGGGCGTGGTGCTCTCGCCCATAATCCTAGCACTCTGGGAGTCCAAGTCCGGAGGATTGCTCAAGATCAGGAGTTCGAAACCAGCCTGAGCAAGAGCGAGACCCCATCTCTACTATAAATAGAAAGAAATTAATTGGCCAACTAATATATATATAGAAAAAATTAGCCAGGCATGGTGGCACATGCCTGTAGTCCCAGCCACTTGGGAAACTGAGGCAGGAGGATTGCTTGAGCCCAGGAGTCTGAGGTTGCAGTGAGCTAGGCTGATGCCACGGCACTCACTCCAGCCTGGGCAACAAAGTGAGACTCTGTCTCAAAAAAAAAAAGACTGTATTAGACTTCTCCAGAGAGACAGAACCAATAGAATATAGATATAAATATATGAGAGGGGATTTATTAGAGGAATTAGCTTATGTGATTATGGTTGTTGAGAAATCCCACCACAAGCTGCCTACAGGCTGGAGACCCTGGGATGCCTGTATCACAGCTCAGTCCAAGTCTGAAGGCCTCAGAGCCAGGAAAGGCAATGGCGTGACTCTCAGTCTGAGGTGGAAAACCTGAGAACTCAAGGGCTGCTTCTGGTATAAGTGCTGGAGTCCGAATACCCAAGAGCCTGGAGTTCTGCAGTCCAAGAACAGGAGAAGAATATATGCCAGATCCAGGAGAGAGAGGAAATTGCCATTTTGTTCTATCTGAGCCCACAGCTAATTGGATGATGCCTGCCCACATTGAGGGCGGCTTCTCCACTTAGTCCAGACTCACATGCCAATCTTCTCTGGAAGCTCCCTCACAGACACACTCAGAAATAATCCTGTACCAGTTCTCTGGGTAATCCTTAATCTAGTCAAACTGACACCTAAAATTAACCACCACACTAATTGATAGAAAAACACCGTTAACAGGCTGGGTGCAGTGGCTCACGCCTGTAATCCTAGCACTCTGGGAGGCTGAGGCGGGCGGATTGCTCGAGGTCAGGAGTTTAAAACCAGCCTGAGCAAGACCCTGTCTCTACTAAAAATAGAAAGAAATTAATTGACCAACTAAAAATATATATACAAAATATTAGCCTGGCATGGTGGCGCATGCCTGTAGTCCCAGCTACTTGGGAGGCTGAGGCAGGAGGATCGCTTGAGCCCAGGAGTTTGAGGTTGCTGTGAGCTAGGCTGACGCCATGGCACTCACTCTAGCCTGGGCAACAAAGTGAGACTCTGTCTAAAAAAAAAAAGAAAGAAAGAAAGATACTGTTAACATAAAATGGGAGGGATTGCAGTGGGAGTTGGGAGAGTAGATAAAGGGGAATAACTAATAATAGAATGAATACAATGAATACAATTTTAAAAGATAGGGGTCCTGCAAAAAAAGCTATTGAAAATATAACATTAACTCAACCCATCTGCCTCATAGGTATGAAAATCATAGCAAATTTGAATGTTATTTTGATGCAGGTAATCTGGACAAAAATAGAAAAAAATACAATTTTAAGTAGGCACGGGACTCTCCTTTTTGCAATCCAACCTAATCACTCCGTTATTCAAGTCCCTGATATGTATGCTTAAATACATAGGTTATCAGACTAGCTCTAGCATGAACTAGCTTTGTGGTCTTGGACTATCACACAACCTCACTGAATCTCATTGCTAAAGCAAGGCAATGCCTCCCAGGTATAAGAAGAGGATTAGGCCTAGTAATGTAATTTTGTCTAGGCTTGTCTGAAACAGAGAGACTTTCCATCATGAATACCAAACTGTCATCACCCAGACCCTTCCTCTCACCCTCCACCCTTCTACTGCCGGATTCCATCAAAACCTACAGTTTTGATAGTGCCTTCCAGATGGTAAAATCTGCAGTGGCATCATCATAACTCACCACAACCTCAAACTCCTAAGCTCAAGCGATCCTCCTGCCTCAGCCTCCAAGTAGCTGGCACTACAGGTGAGCACCTCGATGCAAGGCCCAGGTAATTTTAGAGACGAGGTCTTGCTCTTGCTCAGGTTGTTCTCAAACTCTTGACCTCAAGCAATCCTCCCGCCTGGGCCTCCCAGAGTGTTTGGATTACAGGCATGAGCTACTGCGCCTGATCCGGAATGATACAATTTTCACCTTAATCCTATCGGACTCTGAAGCAATTTGCAAGAACAACGAGCGTTAATCCCCACGTAATTGGATTTTGATATCTGACTTCCCGTATGTAACAGACCGCTATAAAAACTCGCAGTCAGTAACCAATTCAGTTGTTGGCCCTTTCCTAGACCAGCGACTTGGCTTGTCCTTGTCAAGCCTCAGAAGGCTCAAGCCATGGAGTTCCGTCCGTCGACCATGGGAGAGGCATCTTGGGGTCGGGCCGGTCTGGAGCCCCCCATGCCGCCGGGCCTGAACCGAGAGCAAGCCTGGGCCTGGGCGCTCGATAACTTCGAGGCGCTGTGCCGCCGCTCCTGCCAATGCCCTGAGCTCTGCTGCAACGTGAGCGCCAGAGATGCGGGCGGGCTGCTGCGCGGGGCTGACACCCGGCACGGAACTGCTTCCCGAGTTGAGAAGGGCCGAAAACGCTGTCGAGAGCCAAAGGCTGAAACCACAAAGGAGCTACATTTACCCCAAGAAGAGGCAGATGCTACCGGCAGCGGGATCCAATGGCGCCTGAACCAGCCAGGAGAGGCCCGCGCTTGCGGAGGTGAGCAGACCCGCGCGCACTTGGCCTCCTGCAGCCCAGGCCGTTCTGGAAGCTGCTGAACACCGAGGTTTGAAATGCGGAGGAACCCGGAAAGGAGAGGAACCCCAGTCTTGCTTACCACCCATAGCATGGCCCACTTCAACTGATTGCCTGGAAGGAACCGGAGACACCCAGTGGAGCCCGTCATACTGTCCCTGTGGACGATTTACACCTGAACTGTGCCTGGCATGCGTTGAACAGTTGAGGCCTTTACCGTGCCGATCATTCCTTATTTTGTTCTTTCTTTCCTGCATGACTTAAAGGTTTTTCAATTAGAAAAACTCTCCATGGAATTAATATGTTAAGCAAATTTTCTTTTAAATCTACTTAGAATTGCTGTGGTTGTTACTCAAATTGTACATGATGATTAAAGCCTTTCTCGTATTCTCCACCTGTGGAATTGATTTTGGAGGGGGGTAAATCAGACTTGGGATCTTTATAGATGGGCCTGGAAAAGAAAGGGGACAGGAACCTAGCTCAGAGCTTCATTTTGAACTCCGGGAGGCTGGAAGAGTTATGTATATCAATAGGGTGGGGAGGAACAGCTGAGAGAATCACTTAATGGAGTCTTTGTTTTGATTTCTATCTTCAGGTGCTTATGTCTTGGGTAGTGGATATATATGCCTCCTCGGATGTCCTTGGTCTTGTCTTTCTGTACCCATGACCACTTGCTCTGCCTGGGGCTGACCAGTTGCATTTCTGGAATCTCTGGCTTCTGCCACTTCTGAACAATGCAGGAGCCAGCTTCTCAGTGGTTACTGGGAGTACCGGGATGATGCAAGTTGAAAGTATAGGAGGTCACTCCTAAAGGAGTAACTTCGGTCAATTGAAAACAGTAGTAAGCACAGGAGATTAATTCCCTTTTCTACCTTCCAAGGCATGGTTCCTCCAATATGTCTGGAGAAGAACAAGACTCGGTGAATGTCCCGTAATCCTAGCACTCTGGGAGGCCGAGGTGGGTGGGAGGATCACTCAAGGCCAGGAGTTCAAAACCAGCCTGAACAAGAGTGAGACCCCATCTCTACTAAAAACAGAAACAAATTAATTGGCCAACTAAAAATATATATAGAAAAAATTAGCTGGGCATGGTGGCACATGCCTGTAGTCCCAGCTATTCGGGAGGCTGAGGCAGGAGGATCACTTGAACCCAGGAGTTTGAGGTTCCGGTAAGCTAGGCTGACGCCACAGCACTCTAGCCGGGGAAACAGTGAGACTCTGTCTCAAAAAAAATATAAAGAGGCCGGGCGCAGTAGATCACGCCTGTAATCCTAGCTCTTTCAGAGGACAAGGCGGGCGGATTGTTCTAGGTCAGGAGTTCAAAACTAGCCTGAGCAAGAGTGAGACCCCGTCTCTACTATAAATAGAAAAATTAATTGGCCAACTAATATATATAGAAAAAATTAGCTGGGCATGGTGGCACATGCCTATAGTCCCAGCTATTCGGGAGGCTGAGGCAGAAGGATTGCTTGAGCCCAGGAGTTTGAGGTTGCTGTGAGCTAGGCTGGAGCCCCCCATGCCGCCGGGCCTCACTCTAGCCTGGGCAACAAAGCGAGACTCTGTCTCAAAAAAATAAAAAAAATAAATAAAAAGAGACTCAGTGGATGCATCTGCTGAACAACTGTTATGTCTCTTGTGGCTCATATTCAAGGAGGGGCCAGCAAGGTAACAAACATATCACCTCGTATTTCTTCAACATACTTCTCTACTTCCTTCCACCAAGTTACCTCACTCCAGCGATCCTAAATTTCTACCTTCCAAATAAGGCATCAGGCTGGGCCCAGTGGCTCACGCCTGTAATCCTAGCACTCTGGGAGGCCGAGGCATGCGGATCGTTTGAGGTCAGGAGTTTGAAACCAGCCTGAGCAAGAGCGAGACCCCATCTCTACTATAAATAGAAAGAAATTAATTGGCCAACTAATATATATAGAAAAAATTAGCCGGGCATGGTGGCACATGCCTGTAGTCCCAGCTACTCGGGAGGCTGAGGCAGAAGGATTGCTTCAGCCCAGGAGTTTGAGGTTGCTGTGAGCTAGGCTGACGCCATGGCACTCACTCTAGCCTGGGCAACAGAGTGAGACTCTGTGTCAAAATAAATAAATAAATAAAAATAAAAAATAAATAAAGCATCAGTGCTCAATCCTTGCCTTGAGGGTGGGGTTTACATTTTTGAATGTTTCTGTTATTCACAGCACCTAGCACATGGCATATGATGTCCAGTAAATGTTATAGATAAGTGGTCAGTGTGTGAGAATTCCCTTTTCAGTATAAATAATTATGGTACTGTGCCAGAGATCAAATACACATCAGCATACAATTTATAAGCATTTCATTATACATATGTTGGTGTTTTTATTGTTTATTTATCTTTTAATAGATAATACATTCACACAGTTCAAAATTCAAAATGTGCAAAATGGATTAATAGTGAAAAGACTTTCTTTTAGCTCTAGCCTCTTAAATTTCTTTCCTAAGACAACTAATATTATCACTTCCTTATGTATCTCTGCTGAAGAAGTTTGTGGATATATAAACTAATACGCATTATATACATATCTGATTTTTGACCCTTTTTCCACTTAATATATATTGGAAACATTTAACAACAACAAATATCTTCGTGATGACTTTATATCATTACACAAAGAGCTTCTTCATTCCTTTATATGGAAAATATCCATTATATCAATTTGTCTCACTTTTTGCTATAAAAATAAGCCTATAATAAATAAATTATGCATGCTTTTTGCCATTTGCAAGACAAATTACTAGAAGTGGAATTACTGGGTGACAGGTTAGTTTTTGACTGATGGCATCAACTCTTTCAGGGTTGACTTTTGCTCTTCAGGAGTCCTCAGTGCTCTCCCCTTCTCAATGATCTGAACAGCCCTCAGCAAGCCATCCTGTAGAGCCTGGTTCTTTACCATGTTAGTAATCATGAACGTGACGTCCCTGATGTACATCTGTCTCATTTTAGCAGCACAGTGTTCTGCCTTGTTACCATGTGCAATAAAGAAGGTACAAAGTGCTGTGACATCTCCTTCTTGCAGCCCACACCCCTCCAGGACAGACTCCCACACAACTCTAATGCGCTTGTTCTTGACTTTTCGTCTAAGGACAGAGGCTAAGGTAGGAAGACCTGTCACCAGGTCTGGCAGCTTCTCAAGCACACGAGTGTGCAAGCAGATAAGTACTTCAATGACGTAGCTGTAAAGAATATTCAATTCCATTGAAGTGAACCTATGAAAAATATGGAGAGCTTCTTAAGCTGTTGAACATTTTATGAACAAACAAAATGAATTCTATTAGGAAAACTCAATACAAACCCACTAGGAGAACCAGTTGTTGTGATTTAGAAAATACTTACTTTTGAATTAGAATCTGCACTAAAGTAGATAGCTGAGTTCTCAGGCCACCCACACTATAAGTTCCTCAATGGCAAGGGAGTTATTTATACATCTCTGGGTTAGCAAGACTGGCAAACAAGAGACTGTGATGAGATATGCACTACAGTGCCTGCTCAAATTAATCTTTTTTGAATAAATGAACCCAAGAACATGTAATTTCTTCGCAATTCATTGTTGAAATCATATTAAGAAATTCAATTTTGGAATGACCACTGGAAGCTGTCACAAAGCCACAAAATTCCACTGATTTCTCAGTCGATACTCACTTGAGGGACAGAACTGCTGTCCACATCTCAGCTTGGACTGCTTGGCTTGCCAAAATCATACTATGATGTTCAAATTTCTGTGTCAGATTATCCTTAGTGAAGTCCAGTTCTTTAAACTGTGCTTCTAAAGCTTGCAGTTTGTGGTCTACCCTATAGGATAAAACAATCAAGTGTTAGTTTGGGTCAGGGGACAAAACTAAGCTAAGGCTCAACCCATTATTGAGCTAAGGCTCAACCCGTTATTTAGAACTGTGGTCCCCAAGCTTGGGACCCCGAGTACCACGGACTGGTACTTGTGGCCTGCTAGGCCACACAGCAGGAGGTAAGCAGCAGGTGGTGAAGTTTCCTCTGTATTTATAGCTAGCTGCTCCTGTCACTGGAGTCACCTCATAAGCTCCACCTCCTTTCAGATCAGCGGCAGCATCCTGAACCCTACTGTAAACTGCGCATGCGAGGGATCTAGGTTGCCTGCTCCTCATGAGAATCGAATGCCTGATGATCTGAGGGGGTGATGCTAGCACTGGGGAGCGGCTGCAAATACACATTATCATTAGCAGAGAGGTTTGACTGCACAGTAAACGTGATGCTTTTGAACATCCCCAAACCGTCCCCTCCCCGCCCGCCGCCCAAGTCCATGGGAAAAATTATCTACCACAAAGCCAGTCCCTGGTGCCAAAAAGGTTGGGGACTGCTGATTTAGAACCACTACCAAATTTGGGTGATTATTTACTTAATTTTTAGGAACAGGGTCTTGCTCTGTCTCCAAGGTTGGAGAGCAGTGGTGCAATCCCAGCTCACTGCAGCCTCGAATTCCTGAGCTGAAACGATCTTCCTGCTTTAGCCTCCTGATTGGCAGGGACTACAGGCATGCTTCACCACACCTGGATAATTTTTTTATTTTTTTGTAGAGACATAGACAGGGTCTTACTATGTTGCCCAGTCTGGTGTCCAGCTCCTTTCTTCAAGTGATCCTCCTGATTTAGCCCTCCAAAGTGCTGAGATTACAGGCGCGAGCCACCACACCCATCCCAGGCAACTATTTAAATTTAAAATTATGAACAGATATTCTCATTCACCATTCCCTTTAGCCATCATCCTTGTTCTTTCATTTCTTATATTGCCAGGCTTTAAATCATCTAATTACTTGAATTATCTGCCATGTCTTGTGTTTGTATTATGCTTTTTTTTTGGAGACAGAGTCTTACTCTGTTGCCCCAGCTAGAGTGCTGTGATGTCAGCCTAGCTTACAGCAACCTCAAACTCCTGGGCTCAAGCAATCCTACTGCCTCAGCCTCCTGAGTAGCTGGAATTACAGGCATGCACCACCATGCTCGGTTAACTTTTTCTATATATTTTTAGTTGGCCAATTAATTTCTTTCTATTTTTTGTAGAGAAGGGGGTGGGGGGTGGGATGTTTTGCTCAGGCTGGTTTCGAACTCCTGACCTTGAGCGATCCGCCCGCCTCGGCCTCTTAGAGTGCTAGGGTTACAAGTGTGAGCCACCACGCCCGACCTTGTATTATACTGTATACTTTAAAGAACATTTTATATAACCACTACTTTGATTCTCACAACCATAAGAAGTAAAACAGCTATTTTTACTATTTACTATTTTACTCAATTTCTTTAAATCGAGTCTCAAAAAGATTGAGATCTAATGTACAAAGTAAGCAAGTACTGGGACCAGGATATACTAAGGTGACCTTTTTCTACCCTATTCTAATTGTCCAGATCCTAGCCTTTCTTCAAGGATCAGCCCAAATCCACTGCCTTCTTGAATCCCCTCTGTACCTGGAAATGTCCTTGCTCTCATACTTCCCTTTCACAAGGACTACTTACTACCCACTCCCTGCTTTACTTTTAGAGTTAGCTTTTCATGAACTAAATTGTAAGTTCTTGGTGGGAGGAGTTCAGAGACCATTTCTAAGATATCTTTATGCTTGTCCCCCAATACATAGCAAAGGCCTTACACAGAAGTAATAAAATGTTTCTCATATGATTGACATCTGTGATTCGAATGAGATGCTGAGCTGTGTAACCCAAAATGGGGATTTGAGTCGCTCTAAACAGCCATGATCATCACATGGTTCCATGGCACCATGGTTATGTCTAATTAACCAGAAAGAACTGCAGAAACATAACTTACTTGAGTCACCCACATTGTCTTCCATGAAGAAATTGATGCACAAACACATGTGCCACTTCCCGGAACTTCTATGACCCCAGTGACCTGAATACCTTTGTGGTTGTCCAGGGCTCTATTTTTGACCATTTTTTCTTCTTGGTCCTCAGTTTCTCCCAAGGCTTATTTAGCTTCAGGCACTACTACCCTCCTAAACTCTAGACCTATATTTTCAACTGTTTTGAACATCTCCATCTGGATTCTAAGCTGAACCCTCTACTACGCCCCACCTCCACCCATCTTCAGAAATTACTATGGGGGGATTTTCTCACTGCTTTGGATCTATTTACACATAGACAAGACTCAGTAAGAAATGTGAATTTCATAGGAGTACTAATCTGCATGACCTAATATACCAGCAATCTCTATCTACAAGTCAAAACCATGTCATTTGGCATACTATTTGTATTAACTTTTAGACCTTGAAGACTATATTGCTTATAGGTCATCTCTAGCTTGAACTGTAGCTTGTCAATCAGTATAAAAATTTACAATTGCAGCAATTCTTTGGAATCCTCTTACCAAAGGACATTCCCAGACCATTCCAGATAAATCTGAAACAACATGCAAATCTGAGCGTAGTCTGTTTTTTACAATTTCTTAGCTCAGTTAAATACCTTACCGTCTATCCAGTTGCTTGAACTAGAAATCTCAGAATAATTCTCAACTTTTTTTCCTTCCTCTCATTAATGTCTCTTTTTTTTTTTTTTTTTTTTTTTTTGAGACAGAGTCTCGCTTTGTTGCCCAGGCTAGAGTGAGTGCCATGGCATCAGCCTAGCTCACAGCAACCTCAAACTCCTGGGCTCAAACAATCCTGCTGCCTCAGCCTCCCGAGTAGCTGGGACTACAGGCATGTGCCACCATGCCCGGCTAAGTTTTTTTCTATATATATTAGTTGGCCAATTAATTTCTTTCTATTTATAGTAGAGACGGGTCTCGCTCTTGCTCAGGCTGGTTTTGAACTCCTGACCTCGAGCAATCCGCCCACCTCGGCCTCCCAGAGTGCTAGGATTACAGGCGTGAGCCACCGCGCCCAGCCTCATTAATGTCTCTTTAATCCATCCCCTTCTCCTTGTCCCCACTAAATGAGTTTCACATAATCTTTCAGTGGGACCTAGGATTACAGCAGCCTAACCGGACCCTTGCTTTCAGTCTCCAATCCATCTTACAGACATGTTCTTCTAGAAGACAATTCTGATCAGGTAACTCAACTGATTATAAACATTTTATGCCACTCTGACTTGCCCAGTGATCTCTTCAGAGCCACATTGTATTTCTTCAGCAGGAATCATAAAGCCCTTGTTCCTTTGCCCCATCTTCTGCCAGCCTTCTCACACATCCTAGTCAGCAGTTATGTGAGGTAGCTAGCGGCTCACTCAGTACAGTAAGTGCCTCCGAGCTTACACATGGCTCATAAGTACTGTTTGCTCAGCCTAGAATTCTTTCCAAGATTTTTCTTCCTCATAAACTCCTACGTGCACTTAAGATCCAGCTTGAATGTCCCTCTATGAAGGGTTCCTTCTCCTAGTGTCAAAAGCAAAATTTATATATCTTCCCCTCATGTTCCCATATCCCTTTAGGAACATCACCAGTATAAAGTTAATCACATTACATTTTAAGTATTTTTGAATACTTCTGTCATTCTTACAGCTGTGAGCTCCTTGAGGGCAGAAACCACATTTTACTTATTTTTGTAAACCCAGCATTTAGACATGCATAAGTTAAATGAAGTTACAGTACCTGGAGGCAGATTTTTCTTTAATTTACATACTTTTTGGACCTGGAAGACTTAAACCACTTTAACAGAGACAGAATTCTAATTAGCATGTCTGTAGTTCTTTGCTTATAGCTATTCTTCATTCTTCTTATCGTACCCTCTTCCCAAAATGGTAGACCCACGCTTGCTCCCTCCCTGTAGCCCTTAGCAACCTTTTCATTGCCTCCTTCAGGGACATCAGGGTTGTGGTTTCATTGTTCATCTTCTTAAGGCAAAATGAAAGAAAACAAAACAAGGCAAAACAAAAACCCAAGAGATGTTTGAATCCAGGGATTCCTGCTGTCTTTCACTCAGCAACAGGCAGCAGTAGCCTGAGCATTGGATCTAAATTCTGCCCGAAAGGTCACTCCGCACAAGAATCTTTTAATAGCTTGTACATCCAAATATAGTTTCAAGGAACTGATCGTGTGAACACAGGTGTCCTGGAATACACTATAACATTTGCCTTTGAAAACTGAGCCATAGTACATCAACATAGATCAACAACCATATATAATTATGACTGTATATTCTGGTAAATGTATATACAGACATACAAATGAACACATACAGTGGGATTAAATTTGGTGGAAATTTTACTGTCATATTTTAACAGCTTTGTTATTTGATTACAACCTAAATTAGGTTTATAGAGTGCCCCAGATCTTTTATGATGATGACAATATCAAAGCTAAAAATTTAACTAGTGATCATTAGGAACTGCTAAATATTTATTGACAGTTTCTAGTATTAGATTAGAAATTGAATATATAAACAGACATAAATAGGATTCTTGTTTTCATGGAATTGAAAAATCTATTTGGGAAGATAGAACATATACTTAAAAAGAAAAAGTACATAAAATGCTGTGTGCTAAGTACATACACACCATAAGAATCATAAAAGATGAGAGAGTAGGTCCTTGAAACCTTGGGTTTAGGGAAGTGCTCACACCAAATGTGGGTCTTGGATTGACCTTAAAGGAAAATATAGGTCTTTGATTATCAGAGAATATATGAAGGATATTACAAACTGGAGAAATGTGTAGGCAAAATCACAGAGATGGCCAAGTAAATGATGTGTTCAGGGAACAAAGAGTGGGTATGTTCTGAACAAAAGATTCACATGAAAAAAGAAAACAACGGCAACATTTAAACTGGTAAGAGCCAGGTCATGTATTTGTTCATTTATTAAATACTTTATTCATTTATTCAATTTTTACTGAACACCATAAATTTATTTTGTCTTTTGTTTTGTTTTTTAATTTCCCCCATATCAATAGAGATGGGCACTGAACAGCATAAATATGAATTTAATGGATAAAACCTATGATTGAATGAACTGCACTATTCTAGGCATTAGGAATACAGTGATGAGTAACGTAAAACCTTGTCCTCAAGTAAGGACGACACACAGTAAGGAGACCGTAACCAAGGATTACAACAGAGGGGCTGCTTCTAGACAGCCTGGTAAGGAGTTTGGACATACGTGAGCTATTGGTTCTGCAAAATTAATCTAGCAGTGATGTTATGGTATAGTATGAAATATATTTGGTCTTTGTCCCTGTTCCTGTCACAAAGCTCCTGAACTCTTGAAAATTATAGAAGTATCTTTTATTATTCATAATGATCCCTTTAGAGCACATCTGAGTTTATGGTAATGAGGTGATTTAGTGTGGGGCGCCTAGATAGCCTCTGGATAGGACTGGTCACCAGAAAGACAAAGCTATTATAGCTCCACCCACTGACTTCCTGGAAGGAGGGGGTGGGGGCAGTGAGGGCAATGGAGATTAACTTCTATAAAAAGTCTTGGATAATGAAATTTCATGGGCTTCTCAGTAGATGAATGTAGGGAAGTTCTTGCAGGGGGTGCCCCAGAGAGGGCATAGAAGCTCCACACTCCCCCATACCTTGCCCTATGCATCCCTAAATCTGGCTGTTCATTTGTATCCTTTATACTATCCTTTATAATAAACCAGTAAATGGAAGTGTTTCCCTGAATTCTGTGAACTGTCCTAGCAAATTCATCCAACCCAAGGAGAGGGTAGTGGGAACTCTGATTTATAGCTGGTAGGTGAGAAGTGACAACCTACCATTTGTGATTGGTTTCTAAAGCGAAGGGTGTTAAGTTGAACTAAATGTGGCCTGAGGACGCCTCTGTACTTGAGTCCTTTCTTAGGGAACTGCAACCTAACTTAAAATGGAAACTATCTGAAAGCCAAATTTGGAGTGTACTTTTGCAACAAACAGCTGAGTCTCAGCTAATCACAGCAGTCAAGTTTCAATCCCACGCAGCTAATTGATCAGACCATATACAAATGGCAAACACTGAGCTGTAACTAATGAAGCTCTCTCTACCTTTCTCCTGTTTTCTGTCCATAAACACTGCCTGACCTCATCGTACCCCATACTTCCCTGTTCTGGTTTTGAGGGATGCCTGACCAAATCACTCTTTGGTCATTTAAACTCTGTTAAATTTAATGTGTCTAAGGTTTTTCTTTTAATAAGGGCAATCTTGTGGGACTAAGCCCTTAACCTGTGGGATCTGACTCCAGGTAGACAGTATAAGAATTGAATTGAATTATAGGACACCCAGTTGGTGTCTGCTGGAGAATCACTTGGTTTATGGGGAACTTCTCCCCACCTCCAATCTGGTCGTTGGAATGCTCTGTGTTGAATGTTAGCAGAGAGAAAAATAGTTTGTTGTTTCCTTTGTGGATGTTCAGGATGGATCCAAGTGAGAATAAAACCAGAGGCAGAGAAACTGCTCAGGAGACTACTATCAAGTTTATTTTTATTTATTTATTTGAGACAGAGTCTCGTTCTGTCACCTGGGCTAGAGTGCCATGGCATCAGCTTAGCTCACAGCAACCTCAAACTTCTGACCTCAAACGATTCTTCTGCCTCAGCCTTCCAAGTGACTGGGATTACAGGTGCACACCACCACGCTGGGCTAATTACTATTGTCGACGGAAAAAAGCCAAACTCTGTAAAATAATTTTAAAGAGATTTATTCTGAGCCAAATTTGAGGACCATGACCTGGAGTCACTGCCAAGAGGCCTTGGGCAAGTGGGCTCGCTGTGGCTGGGTTACAGTTCAGTTTTATACATTTTCAGAGAGACAGGGGTTACAGGCAAAGTCACAAATCAATACATGAGAGGCATACATTGGTTTGGCCCAAAAAGGTGGGACATCTTGAAGGGGGGGTGGGGGGTGGGGAGGTAGGCAGTGGGGGTGTGGGGGGCCTTACAGGTTATAGGTGGGTTTAAAGATTCTTTGGCTGGCAATTGGCTGAGAGAGTTAGACTTTATCTAGAAGACCAGAAAGGATATGCTTACTTTAAGATAAGGGTATGAGCACTCTGGGAGGTCCAGACAGGAGGACATTTTAAATTTACAATAGGCGCCTGCTAGGATGCTTGAGTTAAGATATTTTAAATTTATGATAGGCATCTGCTAGGATGCCTGAGTTAAGACAGGGGATTCCTATCTTTTAGGTGATGTTAATGCCATACCAGAATCAGGTTGGGAAGTAAACCACCGCTTTATTTGGTTAACAAAAGCCGCTTAGTAGGAATTTACCATTTGTCAGCCTGACCCAGCTGGCCTCCTTAGGAAAGAGTTTTTAGCAAAAGAAAAAGATCAGAGTTCAGTCCTCACTATCAAATTCAGATGTGACGTGATGTGGACCTAGATTATAATCTTGGTCCTAGGAATGGAAAGGTAAAGTGACAGATCTAAGAGACATTACAGGCCGGGCGTGGTGGCTCACGCCTGTAATCCCAGCACTCTGGGAGGCCAAGGTAGGCGGATTGCTCGAGGTCAGGAGTTCAAAACCAGCCTGAGCAAGAGCAAGACCCCGTCTCTACTATAAATAGAAAGAAATTAATTGGCTGACTAATATATATAGAAAAAATTAGCCGGGCATGGTGGCACATGCCTGTAGTCCCAGCTACTTGGGAGGCTGAGGCAGGAGGATTGCTTGACCCCAGGAGTTTGAGGTTGCTGTGAGCTAGGCTGATGCCACAGCACTCACTCTAGCCTGGGCAACAAAGTGAGACTCTCTCTCAGAAAAAAAAAAAATGCAATAAGAGACATTACAACTCCCCCAAGGAGTTACAACTCCTGGGGGTTGGAGTCAGTAAGTCTCACATGAATCTTCAGAAAAGTTTGGGTGTCTAGAGGGAATCAAGTCCTTCCTTGCCTCAGGGGGAAAACCTTGGGGCTCTTTGTGGCCTACCCAGTGGTCATCCTCCCTGACCACCCCACCCTCACTACTTTTTTTCTCATTAACAGAATTCAAGTTTTGTCTAAGTATTGGGCAGCCACGTGTATCAGGGGAGATTGGACCTCTCCCTAGTCTCTCTCTCTTTTTTTTGAGACAGAGAGTCTTGCTTTGTTGCCCAGGCTAGAGTGAGTGCCGTGGCATCAGCCTAGCACAGCAACCTCAAACTTCTGGGCTCAAGCAATCCTACTGCCTCAGTCTCCCAAGTAGCTGGGACTACAGGCATGCGCCACCATGCCTGGCTAATTTTTTCTATATATATTAGTTGGCCAATTAATTTGTTTCTATTTATAGTAGAGACGGGGTCTTGCTCTTGCTCAGGCTGGTTTGGAACTCCTGACCTCGAGCGATCCGCCCGCCTTGGCCTCTCAAAGTGCTAGGATTACAGGCGTGAGCCATTGTGCCTGGCCAGAAAAGTTTTTCTGATGATAAAAAGAGGCACATGGGCTGGGCGTGGTGGCTCACGCCTGTAATCCTAGCACTCTGGGAGGCCGAGGCAGGAGGATCACTTGAGCTCAGGAGTTTGAGACCAGCCTGAGCAAGAGCAAGACCCTGTCTCTATTAAAAATAGAAAAAAATTAGCTGGGCTTGGTGGTGTGTGTCTGTAGTCCCAGGTACTCAGGAGGCTGAGGCAGGAGGATTGCTTGAGCCCAAGAGTTGCTGTGAGCTAGGCTGATGCCAGTGCAGTTTAGCCTGGGCGACAGAGAGAGACACGTGGGAGAAAATGGTCTCTCTTCATCTGTCAATATTGTTGCATTGTCATGTGAAGCCTGGAACTGCAGCAGCTAGGACCATGAGGAAAACCAGCCTTATAGAACAAGCCAGCACAACAGAGGAGAACCATACAAGGAACCTGTCACTGAATTAAGCTCTCGTGGAACTGTTCTGTTGCTGGAGGTTTCATTGTCAGGAACAATAACTTTGCCTTATTGGTTAAGCCTTTTGTAGTTGGGGCTTCTGTCTTTCACTGAAGGAGACTTTATATATTAGGTTCTTCTTTGCTGGGGTTTCTTCTCAAGCCTTTGTTTTTCTGGAGCTAACAGTACTTTTTTTTAAAACTGGGGGAGAGAATCTATAATAATCTGATCACAAAAATGAGATTCTCCAGTGTTCTCTGTACCCAGAGACAACACGCACAGCTCAGGCCTCTTATGGGTAGTTCTGTGGCCAGAACCTTCACAAAGGAAACAGAGAAGGAAGAAAAGAATGGTGGAGGCCGGGTGCGGTGGCTCATGCCTGTAATCCTAGTACTCTGGGAGGCCGAGGTGGGCGGATTGCTCAAGGTCAGGAGTTCGAAACCAGCCTGAGCAAGAGACCCCCGTCTCTACTATAAATAGAAATGAATAAATCGGCCAACTAATATATATAGAAAAAATAGGCCGGGCATGGTGGCGCATGCCTGTGGTCCCAGCTACTTGGGAGGCTGAGGCAGCAGGATTGCTTGAGCCCAGGAGTTTGAGGTTGCTGTGAGCTAGGCTGACCCCACAGCACTTAACTCTAGCCTGGGCAACAAAGCAAGACTCTGTCTCAAAAAAAAAGAAAAGAAAAGAATGGTGGAGCCTCTGATGTAACCTAGTATGTGTTTCCAGCTTACTCAGAATAAGCAATTATGGTCTTTCCCAGAAGTGCCATCTAAGTCTTAAACTGAAAAAAAAAAAAAAAAAAAAAAAAAAGAATAAGTCATTGTGGGATCAGCACCTAGTCCCTGGAAGAAAGTTTAGAACAGGACAAAGAGCTAATAGGTCTTTTCCAGGATCGGAACCTGTCAATTCCACTCATCAGTGCTGTTTCCTCTAGGACACTGCCTGCCTGTCCAGATCGCTACTTCCTCTCTCCCTGCCCACCTCCTATCTGTGCAGACCTGAACATAGCTGCTGACCATGCTTATCCACCTCTCTGGTACTTGGCCTCTTGTCTACATGGTCTTTTGCAATTTCTTGATGTCTTCTGCCAGGCTTATCATCTAGACCCTTGTTGTCTCCTATTGTACTGCTTTCCAAACTTTTATTTTTAATTAGTAATTTTTATTTTTTTAGAACAGTTTTACATACACAGCAAAATGAATGGAAAGTACTGAAACCAGCAATATTAAAATAATGTAAAGCCATAGGTGGAAATAGTAATACAAGTCTGTTTTTTTGTTAAGTTCTGTTTTGTTTTGAGAGAGTGTCTTGCTCTGTTGCCCCAGCTAGAGTGCAGTGGCGTCATGGCTCACTGCAACCTCAAATTCTTGAGCTCAAGTGATCCTCCTGCCTCAGCCTCCCAAGTAGCTGGGACTACAGGTACATGCCACCACATCCTAGGATCTGTAACCTGGTATCTATTAGGTTACAGATACTAGGCCACATCCGGCTCGTGTTTTGTAGAGACAGGGTCACACTCTTCCTCAGGCTGGTCTCAAAGTCCTTGGCCTCAAGTGATCCTCCCGCCTTGGCATCCCAGAGTGCTAGGATTACAGGTGTGAGCCACCATTCCCAGTCAAAAGTCTGATTTCCATAAAAGTATACATATAGTTAGAAGTTAACCAGCCATTGTTCCCTAACTTCCTTACTGCTGTAACTGCTTACTGATTAATGGCACATATCCTCCCTGACAGGTGCAAGATTTGTGACTTCCTCCACTGCTTCTATAGATAGCATTGCTATTGTAAAGCCTCAGTCTGGTCTTTGAGATATTTTTCAGACTCTGCATGGGGTGTGTGTGGGGGGAACCCACTCACAGCAACCAGAACCATGGACGGGGCTGAGAACAGATCCAACAAGCCTTGAGACCCCCTATGCAGGAAATGTCCCAACTGAGAAGATGATTTCTGTTTCCTAACCCTGTGAGTTCATGCCCAGCCAATCAGCAGGCGCAATTCCTTAGCCCTTTGTGCATCAAACCACCTTTAAAAACCGTTGTCCCCAAATTCTCAAGGAGATGGATTTAAGAAATTACTCCCATGTCCTCGCCTGGCACCTTGTGAAATAAAACTCTTTCTCCGTCACAACACCTGCTGTCTCAGTATATTGGCCTTTGCTGGGTGGTGAGCAAGGGACTCGGTTGGCCTGTAACAGAATGGGGGGATGTCAGGTATTGCCCTTTTGGGCACTTGCCCGTGGCTCAGCAGCCTCTCACCGGCGGGGACTTTGGGATGTGCCCTCACGGCCACATGCTCCTTTGTGGACGGTGGGTCGCCGCTGGCGCTGACTCTGTTGGCAGGACGTTGTTGACCCACGGTGCTCAGAAACTTGGCTTGCAGTGGACAAACAGTTCCTGGAACTGAAAAAAAGGCCTCTGGTGAGTGTCCTGTGAACATCCAGCACTTTCCCCCTCCATTCTGATTTGCTTGCCTCTTTTGGAGGCTTTGGGGCCCTTTGTGGGTCTTGGTCTTCTTTCCTCATAATGAAAAGAGGAAAGTCTTGTCTTGGGGAGGCGTCCCCTATTTGCACGGAGAATAGCGGCCTGTCTGGAAGAATACTCTTTTTTTTTTTTTGAGACAGAGTCTCGCTTTGTTGCCCAGGCTGGAGTGAGTGCCCTGGCGTCAGCGTAGCTCACAGCAACCTCAAACTCCTGGGCTCAAGCGATCCTTCTGCCTCAGTCTCCCAAGTAGCTGGGACTACAGGCATGCGCCACCATGCCCGGCTAATTTTTTCTATATATATTAGTTGGTCAATTAATTTCTTTCTATTTTTAGTAGAAATGTGGTCTCGCTCTTGCTCAGGCTGGTTTCCAACTCCTGACCTCGAGCAATCCTCCCGATTCGGCCTCCCAGAGTGCTAGGATTACAGGCGTGAGCCACCGCGCCCGGCCTGGAGGAATACTTTTGAGAACTTTTGGTTCTGGAAGTCTATTTTTCAGTCCCATTTGTTCTTGAACTCCTGACCTCGAGCGATCCTCCCGCCTCGGCCTCCCAGAGTGCTAGGGCTACAGGCGCGAGCTACCGCCTCAGTCCCATTTGTTTATAGTCTGATCTGTCCTGTCTGCGTGTGTGCCCTAGTCATTTGCGTGGTTGTGGCGCCCTCTTGTGTCCTTGCGCTTCCCCTGCGTCTTATTCCCTGACGCGTCTGTCGCCTAGACCCCGAGGGCAATGGTGGGATCCGCGGGAGACTTTTCCAGGGGTCCTCCCACTTGCCCCGGCCTGAGCGGAGGGGCAGTGTTTGAAAATCGGCGCGGGGGCGTGTTTTTTGTTCACTGTCTTTAAAATTCTAACCCCCTCGGCAACGTAGAGCCAAGACGCTTTTTTCTCCCAATCTGACAAAGCTTTGGTTTTTCTGTGAGAACTGCCAGACGGTGGGAAAGCTGCCCAACGCCCCCTCTGGCACATTGGGCTTCTTCTCTTTCTCCACCACGTTGTGAGCGCCTAGTAAATTTCCACTCTAACAACTCCCACTTGGGGACTCAGGATGGGTGGACATACAATGAGACAGGAATGGCTCTGGTACCCAAATAATCTTATAAATGACATTGGTATTTTTTTATTTTAGTGTATTATGGGGGTACAAGTGTTAAGGTTACATGTATTTTTTTTTTTTTTTTTTGAGACAGAGTCTCACTTTGTTGCCCAGGCTAGATTGAGTGCCCTGGTGTCAGCCTAGCTCACAGCAACCTCAATCTCCTGGGCTCAAGCGATCCTCCTGCCTCAGCCTCCCAAGTAGCTGGGACTACAGGCATGTGCCACCATGCCTGGCTAATTTTTTCTATATATATTAGTTGGCCAATTAATTTCTTTCTATTTATAGTAGACACGGGGTCTCGCTCATGCTCAGGCTGGTTTCGAACTCCTGACCTCGAGCAATCCTCTTGCCTCGGCCTCTCACAGTGCTATGATTACAGGCGTGAGCCACCACGCCCGGCCTCAAGGTTACATGTATTGTCCATGCCCCCCTCCACCCTCGAGTAAGAGCTTCAAGCGTGTCCATCCCCAAATGTTGCACATCTTACTCGTTGTGGTTGCATATATTCATCCCCTCCTCCCCCCTCCCACTCTCCTGACACCAGATAAATGTTACTCCTCTATGTCCACTTAGGTGTTGATCCGTTAATACCAATTTGCTGGTGGGTAAATGTGGTGCTGGCTTTTCCATTCTTGAGTTACTTCACTTAGTAGAATGGGTTCCAGCTCTATCCAGGAATATACAAGAGGTGCTATATCACCGTTGTTTCTTAAAGCTGAGTAGTACTCCATGGTATACATATACCACATTTCATTAATCTACTCATGAATTGATGGGCACTTGGGTTGTTTCCACAGCTTTGCAATTGTGAATTGTGCTGCTATAAATATTTGAGTGCAGGTGTCTTTTTCATAAAGTGACTTTTGATCTTTTGGGTAGATGCCCAGTAGTGGAATTACTCGATCAAATGGTAAATTTACTTGTATCGCTTTGAGGTATCTCCATATTGCTTTCCACAGAGGTTGAACTAGTTTGCAGTCCCACCAGCAGTGTAGGAGTGTTCCTCTCTCTCCGCATCCACGCCAGCATTTGTTGTTTGGGGACTTTTGGATAAAGGCCATTCTCACTGGAGTTACGTGATATCTCATTGTGGTTTTGATTTGCATTCCCTGATGATTAGAGATGTTGAACATTTTTTCATATGTTTGTTGGCCATTATTCTGTCTTCTTTTGAGAAGTTTCTGTTCATGCCCTTTGCCCATTTTTTGATAGGGTTGTTTGATTTTTTTTCTTGCTGATTTTCCTGAGTTCTAAATAGATTCTAGTTATCAGCCCTTTGTTGGATGTTATGAATGACATTGTTAAGCATATTCGTGACTCCACACACCATGCAGGGATGCCACCCTGCGATGGACACAGAACTATTTCATTGGTCCACATATGAAAAGAACCATTTAGAAAGTTAGAGAAAAATGTCTCGTCTGTGCTCAAAACAACCCTAAAACTAGCCCTTTCCCCTTAGCATAGGTGTTCAGGCCGGGCGTGAGGGGCCAACAGAGGACTGCAAATTGATTTCACTATGATGCCAAGGGTAGCAGGAAATTTCAAATATCTACTCGTTTTCATGGGTACTTTCTTGGGCTGGGTCGAGGCCTTTCCTTGCCAGACAGAAAGAGCTTCTGAAGCCATTAAGATCTTCATATTATAAAAGAAATGATTCCTCTGTTTGGAGTACCTGCTTCCATTCAGAGTGACAATGGTGCTCTGTGGCCCAGATCATGCAGGATGTTTCCCAAGCCCTCAGCATAACTTGGAATCTCCACAGGGCCTGGAGACCACAGTCCACTGGAAAAACTGAAAAGATAAATCATAATATAAAGAAAACCTTATCTAAAATCTGCAAAGAGGTTAATCTGACCTGGGATAAGACACTGCCTATTGCCCTAGTTAGAGTGGCCCCTGGGAGCAGGCTCAAATTGAGCCCTGTAGAAATTCTATATGGGAGGCCCTTCCTGTGCTCTGGCTCTAAACTATGAGACCAATAGCTCACTTGTTAAGGAATTAGGTACCTTTGGACACATACAATCCATAGGTCTGACTCTAACTGCTATCCATGTTTGCTTCTGGCAGGTTGCAGCTCCTAGTGGACATTCCACTGCATTGCATCCAGCCTAGACTGTTGGGTACTGCTTAAGACCTGGAGAAATCAACATCCTGATGACCAACTAAGGTTCCAGTGGAAAGGGCCCTATGAAGTCTTGCTGGTGGCCAACTCCTCTGTCTAACTTGTGGGAGCCAAGCCCTGAATTCATCGTAGTGGAGTGCAGCCAGCCCTGCCTGACTCCTGGCTCAGCAGGAAAAACGTTGGGCTCTCAGGAGTGGACAAGTGAGCCCCTAGCAGACCTTAAGTATCTCTTCAAGAGAAATCCTAGATAATTATTAATAATTTATTTTACCTTTTAATAGAATTTAAATGATATGCCCTCCTAATTATCATTATTTTCAGCATTATAAGAATCTTTACCATCACTGCTGATTCTTGCAAAAAGGTGGGATATCAGCCCTCACCTTTTGTTTGCTACTAGATGTGTCATCCATACATTTATTTCATTTTTTATCCCCTCCACATTCATTAATGCTTTGATTATTATTATTATTATCATTATTATTATTTTTGAGACAGTGTCTCACTCTGTTGCCCTAGCTAGAGTGCCGTGGCGTCAGCCTAGCTCACAGCAACCTCAAACTCCTGGGCTTAAGCAATCCTCCTGCCTCAGCCTCCCAAGTAGCTGGAACTACAGGCACGTGCCACCATGCCCGGCTAATTTTTTCTATATATATTAGTTGGCCAATTAATTTCTTTCTATTTATAGTAGAGACGGAGTCTCACTCTTGCTCAGGCTGGTTTTGAACTCCTGACCTCGAGCAATCTGCCCGCCTTGGCCTCCCAGAGTGCTAGGATTACAGGCGTGAGCCACCGCGCCCGGCCCTTTTCACCATCTTTTTTTTTTTTTCTTTCCATTTTGCAGATGAAACACCATCTTAATAGTATGTTTTCATGAACTTAATGTTCTTAATTTTAATGTAGTTCAGTTTATCAATGTTTTCATTTTGATGTCTTACACATGAAATTTCTTCTGCCTCAACATTATGAAAACATTTTTTCCTTGTAGAATCTTTATTGCTTTAATCAATTTTCTATATATGTATGCATCTATTTCTGTTCTCTCTTCTGTTCCATTGGTATGTTTATCTATTCTTGCGCTCACGCTACACTCAATTACTGTGGTTTTACAAAAAGTCTTAACATATAGTGTGAGTCCTCCAGCTCTGTTCTTCAAGATTATCTGGGCCATTGTAGGCCATTTGCATTTTCATATAAAATTTACAATAAGCTTGTTAATTTTTTACAACAGTACTAGTTGGGTTATTTTTTTTCATACTTTATTAGAAAATGATTAAAATAATTAGAACATGTCCTAGCTGGACTATTGATCAGAATTACACTGACATTTTTATAATAGTTTTCTAATTCATGAATATGATGTATCTATGTGGATTTTCTTCAGTTTTTCTCAGTTATGTTTCATTGTTTTCACTGTATAGTTTTTGCATGTCTTTCATCAGATTTATTTCTAGGTATTTGATATTTCTTGATGCTGCTGTAAGTGGCATTTTTATTTTTTTTATTGCTGTTATAAAAGAATACCACCAATTTTTGTATATTTATCTTTTTATTCAGCAACCTTACTACATCTTTTTTAATTTTAGTAATTCATCTGTTGATTCTTTTCACTTTCTGCATACACAATTATGTTGTCTGTGAATGACAGTTTTACTTCTTCCTTTACAATTCTTATGCTTTTTATTATTTATTTATTTATTTATTTATTTATTTTGAGACAGAGTCTTGCTCTGTTGCCCAGGCTAGAGTGCTATGTCTAGCTCACAGGAACCTCAAATTCCTGGGCTCAAGCGATCCTCTTGCCTCAGCCTCCTGAGTAGGTGGAACTACAGGTGAACATCACCACGCCCCAGTAATTTTTTTCTATTTTTAGTAGAGATAGGGTCTCACTCTTGCTCAGGCTGGTCTCAAACTTCTGACCTTAAGTGATCCTCCCACCTCAGCCTCCAGAGAGCTAGGATTACAGGCATGAGCCACCACACACCGCCTGCTTTTTATTTCCTTATCTTGCCTTATTATACAGTCTATACCTCCAGTAGAATGTCAAATAGAAATAATGATGAGGATATCATTTTCTTCCCTTGTTCTCAACATCAGGGGAAAAAGTATCAATATTTTACTATGTCTCTAAGTTATCCATGTCTCAAAGAAGAAAACACAATGAAAATTTAAAATGTTTCATTGAACAATAATAAAAATGTGACATAAAACTAAAAGGATGCAGCTAACGCTCTACTTAGAAGAAATTTTACAGTTTCAAATGCGCATGTGCAAAATAAAGGCTGAAACTATCCATGAACTAAGTGTCCATCTCAAGGTGTTCAAAAAAGAAAAAAAACAAATTAAACCAGAAGATATTAGAATGAAGGAAAAAAATAAAGATTAGAGCATGAATTAATAAAAGAAACAAATAATAATAGAGAGAATTACTAATGGCAAATATTGGTTCTTTGACCCTTGTACACTGTTGGTAGGAATGTAAATTAATACAGCCACTGTGAAAAACAGTATGGTGGTTTCTCAAAAAATTAAAAATAGGATGACCATATGATTCATCAATCCTATTACTGAGTATATATCCATAGGAAATTAAATCAGTATGTTAAAGAGATATCTGCACTCCCACATTCGCTGCAACATTATTCATAATAGCCAAGGTAGGTAATCAACATAAGTGTTATCAACAGATGAACAAAAAGAATGTGGTATAGATACACAATGAAATACTATTCAGCCTTACAAAAGAAGAAAATCCTGCCATTTGCAACAACATGGAAAAACCCAGAAGACATTATAAGAGAAATAAGCCAGACACAGAAAGACAAATACTGTATGATCTCACTTATATGTGCAATCTGAAAAAGTTAAACTTGGCCAAGTGTGGTGGCTCATGCCTGTAATCCTAGCACTTTGGGAGACCAAGGCAGGAGGACTGCTTGAGGCCAGGAGTTCGAGACCAGCCTGGGCAACATAGTGAGACCCTGTTTATACAAAATCTACAAAAATTAGTCAGGTGTGGTGCACCTGTAGTCTCAGCTACTCTGGAGGCTGAAGCAAGTGGATCACTTGAGCCTAGGAGTTTGAGGTTGCAGTGAGCTATGATCACTGCAACTCTAGCCCAGGCAACAGAGCAAGAGCATATATTAAGGGAAAAAAAAGGAAAACTCATAGAAGCAGAGAGTAGAATGGTGGTTGCCAGGGTTCTTCAGGGGGTAGGGGAGATAGGATATGTTGGTCAAAGGATACCAATTTTCAGTTATAAGGTGAATAAGTTCTGGAGATCTAATATATAGCAGTGACTATAGTTAATAACGCTGTATTGGATACTTGAAAATTGCTAAGAGAGTAGATCTTAAGTGTGCTCACCACAAAAAATGGTAAGTATGTGAGATGATGTATATGTCAGCTAGCTTGATTTAACCATTCCACAATGTATACATATTTCAAAACATTATACTATGTACCATAAATATGCACAATTGCCGGGCGAGGTGGCTCACGCCTGTAATCCTAGCACTTTGGGAGGCCGAGGCGGGCGGATCGCTCGAGGTCAGGAGTTCGAAACCAGCCTGAGCGAGACCCCGTCTCTACCAAAAATAGAAAGAAATTAATTGACCAACTAAAAATATATATACAAAAAATTAGCCGGGCATGGTGGCGCATGCTTGTAGTCCCAGCTACTCGGGAGGCTGAGGCAGTAGGATCACTGAGCCCAGGAGTTTGAGGTTGCTGTGAGCCAGGCTGACGCCACGGCACTCACTATAGCCTGGGCAACAAAGTGAGACTCTGTCTCAAAAAAAAAAAAAAATTATGCACAATTTTTGTCATTTAAAAATAAATTTAAGGGTCGGGCGCGGTGGCTCACGCCTGTAATCCTAGCTCTTTGGGAGACTGAGGCGGGCGGATTGCTCGAGATCAGGAGTTCGAAACCAGCCTGAGCAAGAGCGAGACCCCGTCTCTACTATAAATGGAAAGAAATTAATTGGCCAACTAAAAATATATACAAAAAAAAATTAGCCAGGCATGGTGGTGCATGCCTGTAGTCCCAGCTACTCAGGAGGCTGAGACAGAAGGATCACTTGAGCCCAGGAGTTTGAGGTTGCTGTGAGCTAGGCTGACGGCACTCACCCTAGCCTGGGCAACAGAGTGAGACTCTGCCTCAAAAAATAAATAAATAAATAAATAAATAAATAAATAAATAAATAAATAAATAAATAAATTTAAAAAATACTGGTTCTATGAAAACGCTATTGATATTGAAAACTCCTGACAAGATTAATAAACAAGAGAAGCCACAGATAGCCAATAATAAGATTGAAGAAGGGGACATCATTATACACATAAACATACTTTAAAAAGCTAAGAAGATCCCTAGGCAACAATGGCTGGATAACTTCTGTAAAAAAAAAAAAGGAAAAAACAAACAAAACAACAACAACAACAACAAAAAAGCTAAGAAGATCTTATAAATAAATTCATGACAATACATTTGAAAATTTATGTGAACATTCAGGTTGTTGCATGTACCTTTTGAGTGTATTCCATGGCATGGATGTACCAGAGTCTGTTTAACCATTTATCTATTGAAGGGTCTGTACTGATTCCCATTTTGGGCTAACAGAAATAAATCTACTATAAACATTTGTGTATAATATTTCTCTGGCATAAATGCCCAGGATTGCAATTGCTGAATAATATGGTAGTAGCATGTTTAGTTTTGTAAGAAACTGCCAAACTCTTTTCCAGAGTGCCTGTACCATTGTCCATTCCACCAGCAATGTATGAATGAGCTGGTTTCTCAACATCTTCACCAGCATCTAATGTTGTCATTATTTTTTTTCTTGCATACCATTCTGATAAATGTGCAAATAAATTTTTAAAAATATTTCATGTAGATTTTTCAGTATTCTTGAAGGGTGAGTTGATCTGCATCATGCTAAACTGAATCTGCAATTCATACTGAATCAGTTTTTTGACCAACAGAGATGAGCTCTTGTTCTGTCCCCCAGGCTAGAGTGCAGAGGCGACAGTCATAGCTCACTGCAGCCTTGGACTCCTGACCTCAAGTGATCCTCCTGCCTTGGCCTCCCAAAGTGGTAGGATTACAGGCATGAGCCACCACATCTGGCCTAGATAGTTTTTAAATCAACAAGGGTGAGATCGGGCGTGGTGACTCACATCTGTAATCCTAGCACTCTGGGAGGCCGAGGCAGGCGGATAGGTCAAGGTCAAGAGTTTGAAACCAGCCTGAGCAAAGCGAGACCCCATCTCTACTAAATATGTAAAGAAATTAATTGGCCAACTAAAAATATATAGAAACAATTAGCCAGGCATGGTGGCAAATGCCTGTAGTCCCAGCTACTTGGGAAGCTGAGGCAGGAGGATTGCTTGAGCCCAGGAGTTTGAGGTTGCTGTGAGCTAGGCTGACGCCACAGCACTGAGCTCTGTCTCAAAAAAAAAAAAAAAAAGGTGAATCTGATTTATGGCCAGGGTTATGAACCACTGGTCTCAGAGGACATAAGATTTGAAGGAAAAGTTGCCCTCTAAAGAAGAACCATAGCCAATGATGGGGACAGACAGTGAAAATATGGGGAGGGAAGTAGTGCTGAATTCTGCTTCAGAAATATAAAAAAGGATTCTATGACCCTGGAAAAAAACATTTTTTGGCATATAATTTTTCAAACTTTTGAAAATTTAAAATAGATTAACTGTAAAAAAATCTAGAACAAAATTTTAAATTTAAATGGTTACTTAGCACCATGAAGAATTCCTTATTAATGAAAAAAATAAATGAATAAAGAGATGTATAATTGTCTAACTCAGCTAGAAAAGAAAAAAATAGAAAAAGTTCAGGTAGAGACTAGTCAAGTTAATTGATTAATTTGACGCTATCAAAATCTTTGAAGATCCAGAAAGTTGTGGACAGTGTCACTAGGGGGAGCTGAGCCTCTACAGAGCAATGCAGGAAGGGAAAATGTTGAAAATTCTAAGAACCAAAAAAGTAATTCCTCATGAAGAGCGGTGACATCAATCAGAAAATTAAGAGTATGTTGGCCTGGCATGGTGGCTCACGCCTGTAATCCTAGCTCTCTGGGAGGCCAAGGCAGGTGGATTGCTCGAGGTCAGGAGTTCGAAACCAGCCTGAGCAAGAGCGAGACCCTGTCTCTACTAAAAATAGAAAGAAATTAATTGGCCAACCAAAAATATATTAAAAAATTAGCCGGGCATGGTGGCGAATGCCTGTAGTCCCAGCTACTTGGGAGGTGGAGGCAGGAGGATTACTTGAGCCCAGGAGTTTGAGGTTGCCGTGAGCTAGGCTGATGCCGCGGCACTTTAGCCTAGGCAACAGAGTAAGACTCTGTCTCAAAAAAAAAAAAAAAAAAAAAAAAGAGTATCTTATTAAGAAAGGAGCAAGTCAAGCTGGGCACGGTGGTTCACTCCTGGAGTTCCAGCTCCTTGGGAGACTAAAACAGGAAGATTGCTTGAGACCAGGCTGGGCAACTCTGGTAACAGCTCCAAACCACCCCTGCCTCTCCAGTGGGGTTGTCACATGCAACCAAGAATTCTGACTAGTATCTGAAACTATGTGCTACTAGGAGAATTAGTGGTAATGACACCAGAATGGCTAGTCAGGGCCAGTCAGGGCAGATAAGGTAGGTCTAAGACTTAGACTCTAAGTAGACAAACCTGCTTACTCCCTTGTGCTCCCTACCTGGATTTATGGCATCAGGATCCACCCAGTCACTGAAGCCAGAAACCTGGGCTTCGTTCTTGACTACAATATCTCCTACTGATAATGTGACTAGTTTTCCTACCTGGCTACCTTAGAATTTATATTGAAATATCCTCATGCTTTACCAGAATACTCTCTTCCGCAGCAAACTACGGGTTCTAACCTTGCTATTCCTCCCCCCATTCCCCAGCCAACATCATTGACCTAGTCCTTGTCTCACCTGGAGATGGTAAAGGACATTCAGGAGGATTTTTAGGACACTATCTACGAGGTCATGAACTCTAGCTTGAGTATTGCATACTTTCAAAAGAAAACATTATTAGACTTCCAGGAATGATTATACTAAACTTGCTTTTAGTATAATGTTGCTTAAATATGTCCAAAGCCAATATTAGGTATAAATTTATGCTTATAGCTCTTATGCAACTATAACATCAAAGCAAATCTATATATTAAATACAAACCAGATTACAACTAATAAAATTAAATTGACATTAATTTACTATGATGACTGATGTTTTGTTGAACCTAAATCACCTCTCATGTCATGGATTTGACACTAGCTGCTTCAGAGCAGGTTTTCTTGCATTTGGCAAGCTGACACTACCTTGGGCATGGAAATGACTCAATTATAAAACTTTTCTCTAATTGAATTACATCCATCACTTCGTTTATGCATTCTCAGTTTATAAATTTTAGATTTAAAAAACCCTGGATAGGCCAGGCTCGGTGGCTCACGTCTGTAATCCTAGCACTCTGGGAGGCTGAGGAGGGAGGATTGCTCAAGATCAGGAGTTCAAAACCAGCCTGAGCAAGAGCAAGACCCCGTCTCTACTAAAAATAGAAAAAGATTAATTGGCCAACTAAAAATATATAGAAAAAATTAGCCGGGCATGGTGGTGCATGCCTGTAGTCCCAGCTACTCGGGAGGCTGAGGCAGGAGGATCGCTTGAGCCCAAGAGTTTGAGGTTGCTGTGAGCTAGGCTGACATCACAGCACTTTTGCTAGGGCAACAGAGTGAGACTCTGTCTCAAAAAACCAAAAAACAAACAAACAAAAAACCTGGATATATGTGCCTGCTATTTATTTTACAACAATTTTAGATTTTATGAGTTTTTCAAACCAAAGAGACTATATGACATGGAATACAAATTCTTCTCCTTACTTCCGCTAGTACTTATGAGTAGAAAATTGACAGGGGAACACTGGAGAGGGCTCTGTGTTGGATGACTCTGTTGGCTCCGGCGGAAACCTGTATCTGTTGAACAACCAATCAAGGTGTTTCTTTTCAACAATTGCCCAGTCAAAAGTTTTCTTTTCTTTATTTTATTTTATTTTTTTTTTTGAGACAGAGTCTCACTTTGTTGTCCGGGCTAGAGTGAGTGCTGTGGTGCCAGCCTAGCTCACAGAAACCTCAAACTCTTGGGCTCAAGCAATTCTCCTGCCTCAGCCTCCCGAGTAGCTGGGACTACAGGCACGCGTCACTATGCCCAGCTAATTTTTTCTTTTCTTTTTTTTTTTTTTTGAGACAGAGTCTCACTCTGTCACCTGGGCTAGAGTGCTGTGGCGTCAGCCTAGCTCACAGCAACCTCAAACTCCTGGGCTCGAGCAATCCTACTACCTCAGCTCCCAAGTAGCTGGGATTACAGGCATGTACCACCATGCCCGGCTAATTTTTTCTATATATTTTTAGCTGTCCAATTAATTTCTTTCTATTTTTAGTAGAGGGGTCTTGCTCTTGCTCAGGCTGGTATTGAACTCCTGACCTTGAGTGATCCAACCACCTCGGCTTCCCAGAGTGCTAGGATTACAGGCGTGAGCCAAGCCTGGCCTAATTTTTTCTATGTATTTTTTTTAGTTGGCCATTAATTTCTTTCTATTTTTAGTAGAGATGGGGTCTGGCTCTTGCTCAGGCTCGTTTCGAACTCCTGACCTTGAGTGATCCTCCTGCCTCAGCCTCCCAGAGTGCTAAGATTACAGGTGTGAGTCACCGCACCAGCCGAAACTACACTTTTAAAGCAAACCACCTTTCAAAAAAATCAGTTTTGAGATAATTTACATACAATATTCAATAATTTAAAAAGTATAATTTGATGAGCTTTGACAAATGTTTACAGTTATATAGCTACCACCACACTCATGATAAAGATCACAGAATATCCCCCATCATCTTCAAAAGCTCCCTTGTAGCTGGGTGTGGTGGCATATGCCTGCAGTCACAGCTACTTGGCAAGCTAAGACAGGAGGATCCCTTGAGCCCAGGATTTCGAGTCCAGCTGGGGCAACATAGTGAGATTCCACCCTAAATAAATAAACAAATTCCTTTGTGCTTCTTTGCAATCAACCCTATACCTCAGACCCCCAGTAACCTCAGATGTGCTCTTTGTTTGCCTATTTTAGAATGTCATATAAATAGAACCATTTGGTATTTTGTGTCTGGCCTCTTTCACATATCATAATGCTTTGAGCTTTGTCCATGTTGTTGCATGTCTCAATAGTTTTTTCCCTTTATTGCTCAGTGGTAGTCCATTGTATGTACAAATCATGATCTGTTCAAATAGTCACCAGTTGATAGACATTTGGGTTGTTTCCAATTTAGCTATTATGAATAAAGTACCAGCCGGGCGCAGTGGCTCACGCCTGTAATCCTAGCACTCTGGGAGGCTGAGGCGGGCAGATTGCTCAAGGTCAAGAGTTTGACACCAGCCTGAACAAGAGCAAGACCTCGTCTCTACTATAAATAGAAAGAAATTAATTGGCCACCTAATATATATAGAAAAAATTAGCTGGGCATGGTGGTGCATGCCTGTAGTCCCAGCTACTTGGGAGGCTGAGGCAGCAGGATTGCTTGAGCCCAGGAGTTTGAGGTTGCTGTGAGCTAGGCTGACACCACAGCACTCACTCTAGCCTGGGCAACAAAGTGAGACTCTGTCTCAAAAAAAATAAATGAATAAAGTACCTATGAACATTCAGGTAGAGATCTTTGTGTAAACATAATTTTTATTTCTCTTGAGTAAATATCTAGAAGTGGAATTGCTGGGTCACATAGCAAGCATATGTTTAACTATAAGAACTGCCAAACTGCTTTCCAAAGAGGATATACCATTTTGCATTCCTACAAACAACGTATGAGAATTCCAGTTGCTCTGGATTCCCATCAACATTGCTAGTCTTGGTCAGGCACGTTGGCTCATGCCTGTAATCCCAGCACTTTGGGAGGCCAAGGTCAGAGGATTGCTTGAGGCCAGGAGTTTGAGGTTGCAGTGAGCTGTGATCATACCGTTGCAGTGAGCTGTGATCATACCGTAGAGTGATACCCTGTCACTACAAAAAAAATTTGTTTAGTTTGCAGTTACCTAATGACTATTAATGTAAGATACCTTTCATATACTTATTGGCCATTTATATAACCACTTTGGTGAAGTGTCTGTTCAAATCTTTTGCCTATTTTTGTTTATTTTGCTTTTGTTTTTGAGATGGAGTCTCACTGTGTTGCCTGGGCTAGCGTGCCATGGCATCAGCCTAGCTCACAGCAACCACAAACTCCTGGGCTCAAGCAATCCTACTGCTTCAGCCTCCCAAGCAGCTGGGACTACAGACATGCGACACTATGCCCGGCTAATTTTTTTTTCCTATGTATTTTTAAGAGTAAAAAGTTTTCTGTTTTGATGAGGTCCAATTTGTCAATTTTTTTTTATGGTTCGTGTTTTTTGTGTCCTAAGACAAACCTTTGTCTAACTTAAAGTCACAAAGGTCTTCTATATTTCCTATATTTTATAGCATGAGATCTTATTTTCAGTTCTATAACCCATTATTCATGGTGTGAGTTAATGGCTGAGGTTCATTTTTTGGCATATTGTTTCCAATTGTCCTAGCAGTATTTGTTGGAAGGACCATAATTTCCCCCATTGAATAACCTTGGCGCCTTTGCTGAAAATTTGTTTGCCATAAATGTGTAAGCCTGTAAGCACACAAAAGGATGCTCAACATCATTAATTATTAGGGAGGTGTAAATCAAAACTATAATGAGATGCCACTGTATACACACTCAGATGGCTATAATAAAAAAGACAGATAATAACAAATGATGGTGAGGATATGGAGAAATAGGAACCCTCATACTTTGCTGCTGCTGGGAGTGTAAAATGGTGCACTTTGGAAAACTACCTACCAGTTCCTTAAAATATTAAAACATGTATTTACCATATGACCCACCAATTTCACTACTAAGTATATACTTGTTCATAGCAGCATTATTCATAATAGCCCCAAAGTAGAAAGAGTCAACACCCAACAGCTGATGATAAACAAAAAGTAGCACAGTATATACATACATAAAATGGAATAGTATTCAGCCACAAAAAGGAATGAAGTACTGATACAGCATAGATGAATCTTGAAAACATAATGCTAAATGAAAGAAGCCAAGTCACAAAAGGCCACATATTACATGAGTCCATTTATATGCAATGTCCAGAACTGGCAAATCTACAGAGACAGAAAGTAGATTAATATTAATAGTTTCCTAGGGCAGAAGTGAGGTGGTGGTATAAGGTGAAATGGGGACTAACTGCTAATGGGTATGAAGTTTCCTTCTGAGGGGAGATGAGTAGCCTAAATTAGGTTATGGTGATGGTAGCATAAGACTCTGTTTATTAAAAACCATTGATTGTACACTTTTAAGTGGATGAATGGTATGGTATGTGATTTATATGTCAATAAGACAGTTTTAAAAATCCACGAAAAATGTAACTGTTGAATTTAAAATTTTTGTTTCCTAAATCTGAATTGTTTCCACCATTACCATAAAACAATTATTATTTCCAGTGTTTGGAACATCAGCTATCTGTCTCCATTCTGACACTGTTAAAACCTTATGTCACAAAACATACACATAATCACATTAAGAGAAAAAAATGTTTAGTAGGTTTCACAGATATGTCAATTACATAAAGAAATAGCAAGTTAAGTAAAAAGAAAGTATAAAGAGTACTTGTAGACCACTAGGAATATATAATGACCTCGTTTTCACTCTCTGGTTGTTCCCCTGATACCTGGGTATCGTTTGACCTTTGAGAATATGAGGCCTGCTGCTTCCCAAAACCCTTAATGGTACAGGACTTTAATCCTGTGACCTTCCAAATTCTCCTTGTATATTATCCTGTATTTTTACATTAGAAATATTTTTCCATAGGTTTAATTCCTCCTTCCAAAAGATATATATAAAAGAAACAAGAGGCTGGGTGTAGTGGCTTATGCCTGTAATCCCAGTACTTTGGAAGGCCGAGGCAGGATTGCTGAGAGGCCAGGAGTTTGAGAACAGCCTGGGGAACATTGCGAGACTGTTTCTACCAATAAAAAAAAAAAGAAAATTAGCTGGGTGTGGTGGCTACTCTGTGGGAGGATTGCTTGTGCTATGATTGTGCCACTGTCCTCTAGCCTGGGTGACAGAGCAGGACACTATCTCTAACAAAAATAAATAAATAAAATCAAGATATAGTCGAGAAGGAAGGAATTTGCTATCACCTGTGTCTTTACAATGCATAATTTCAGCAGATATATTTGCTTATACTGCTCTCAGCCCTAACTTTAGCTCTGAATCTGAATCTGCCTGTGAACACTTGGGTCAGCCCCAGTGTTTGAGTTTAAAGAACTACAAATTGAAAGAAAGGTACTGTGCTGGTGGAGGTGCCACCTGTTACTTCCTGTTTTCCAATCGAGGGACACATCTGCAAAGAAGCCCCACCAAATGGCCAAATGGCAAGATGAAGCCCCCAGGATTCTGTGCCACAGCTGTATTTACTATAGTCCTTCAGACAAATATAATCTCAGTTCAAGTGCCTACTTTATTCAACTTTCCTTCTTTCATGAGTATATAATAACCTATAAAAAAAAAAAAGGCTCTCCTTGTCTACAGCCATACCATCCTTCATGTGCCTGATCTTGTCTTATCTTGGAAAAAGGCTCTCCTTATCAGTCCATACTTATACAACCCCCTGCATCTATCACAATACATTCTACTTCATCTTAACAGATTTTTGTTTTTTCTTTTCTTCTTTTTTAGAGACAGGATCTTTTGCTTTGTTGCCAAGGCTGGAATGCAGTAGCATGATCATAGCTCACTATAATCTCAAACTCTTGGCTCAAGCAATCCTCCTGTCTTAGCTTCCTGAGCAGCTAGGACTACAGGTATGTGCCACCACACCCAGCTTATTTTTTATTTTTTGTGGAGATGGGGCTCTGTTGCCCAGGCTGTTTGCAAATTCCTGGCATCAAGCAATCCTCTGGCCTTGGCCTCCTAAAATGCTAAGATTACAGGTTAGAGCCATCATGCCCAGCCTATAACTTAATAGTTTTTAATAAAATACTTCAATATATTGCATTTATCTAACCACATATAGGCTTGTAACACAATTTGCAATCTTATCTATCTCAAATATAATAATATTTAATGAATTCAATAATTAAATCCCTGGTAGTGCAACATACAGTTATTCATGAGTAAATTCAGGTTTGAAAGGAGATGCAGATTTTGTCTGTGGATTCAGAAGGCATGCAATTCTTATACTTTTTTCACTGTATCACATTCATTAAAAAAACACTTCATAGAAATTCTAAGTATTTAGTAGCTAAACTTTTAAAAATGCACTCAATTTTTAGGTCACTACATATCTGTGACCTAAAATATGAATCAATATTTATAAATCAATAGGACTTGTTTTTACTTGATCACTGAATGCTCTGTATGCTTTATTTCTCATTGGCTAGAATTGCAGGAAAATCATGTCCAAGTGAACTTTGGTTAACTCTCTCCAAGCATTTTTTTTTTTTTTTTTTTGAGACAGACAGAGTCTCGCTTTTTTGCCCACGCTACAGTGAGTGCCGTGGCGTCTGCTTAGCTCACAGCAACCTCAAACTCCAGGGCTCAAGCAATCCTGCTGCGTCAGCCTCCTGAGTAGCTGGGACTATAGGCATGCACCACCAAGCCCGGCTAATTTTTTCTGTACATATTAGTTGGACAATTAATTTCTTTATATTTATAGTAGAGACAGGGTCTCGCTCTTGCTCAGGCTGGTTTTGAACTCTTGACTTCAAGCAATCCACCCGCCTTGGCCTCCCAGAGTGCTAGGATTACAGGTGAGAGCCACCACGCTTGGCCTCCCCAAGCATTTTTTATGGAGGATTACTGCTTAATATCCTAAATCGAATTGGCCCTGGATCCCTTTTCTTGGTAATACAGCAAAAGGTAATTGTTGCAGCAAAGCTGGAGGCTTCTGGGCTTTACACAGAACAAGCAAGAAGAGATTTCCTCCTCCAACTTGGTAAGGTTCCTCATGACATCCTGGAATCACAAGTAACTAATGTTATAACTAATGTGGTGACAGCATTTGGGTCAGGATGTGGGCTTCCCTAAGGCAGAAAGTTTGATAAGACAACCAAAGTCCTTTCCAGGCAAGTAATTGTGCCTACAATTTTCCTGGATCCTCGAGTTTTAATTCCTATGGCATTAAAATGGGAGAAATCACCTACTTCATTTAGAACAGAATGTGAAATATATATAAAATGCTGGCACATGGTCAGTATTCAATGAATATTAGTTCTCTTCCTCCAAATTTTAGTACCTCATTTACTATATCAAGGATTATCCAATTATCTTTTGTTCAAATATCTTAAAATTTATACAATGGAACAGTATGAGTTGACATATGAAAAGCAGTTTAAATGAAGAATCAGAACTTTTTTTTTAACCTCAAAAAGTTTTGCCATAGTTCTTCAAATGTTTTTATTGAATTTAACATTCATTTAAGGGATAAAGAGATATATAACTAGTTTGATCAGCTACTAATATATTTTGGTGTCCCTTTATTTTTGTACCCAAGAGCCAGTTCACTTTTTCTCCATGTTCAATATTTAGCTTTGGTGAAATTTTGCCATGTTCTTCCTCATGTGTTACTGAAGCATTAGTACTTCCATCCTGCTTAGTGTAGGTTCCTCTTTTAGTTTTCTTTCTGTGGATATGTTTCATAGGACTCTTCTGTTTTTTCTCAACTTCAGTGCTCACATCCCACAACCTTATCTTCCCATCATTACCTCCAGAAAGCAGCAAATAGGATTCTGGCAGAAAGCAGACCTGGGATACCCCTAAAGTGTGGCCCTTAAATTTCAGTTCCTGTTCACACTTGACTCCCATCACCCTAAAGACTCGAACCTTACCATCTTCTGCACCACAACTAAAAATATTGCCACATGATGCCACAGAGACAGAATGGGCTAGAGCAGGGTTTAAAAGTTGACCCGGTGATCCTGGGCCTTCCATTTCTTCTGTTTCATCCTCCTGTAAATTTGTAATCCAGAGTGGCCGGGCTTTTTGAAGATTCCATAGCATCACCTTTAAATAAGAGGAAGTTACACAGTTACATATAATTCTAGCCATTTTGTTCAACTATTGTGCTTATTCAGATTCTAATAAAATCATCAAAGTAGTATTATGCTACCATAACATTCCAATGGAATGCTATCCTGGAACCTAAAACTAGAATGCATATGGGAAGTAAGGTAAAATTTACAAAAGAAGATCTTGAATGACTTTTGATTCACAAACCATATTAAAAGGTAATGAAATTTGTTAATTTTAGTCTATGTTGGTTGTAGGCAAAAAGGCCTATAATCCTAAATCTGGAATATCATTGGAATAATTTCTATCTACAATGCCTTTCCTTTCAAATGACCCGAACTGCCTACTCATCCTAGCAGTTTAAGCTCAAGTTCCTGTGCTTTCAAAAAGGCTTTCCTATTTTAGCCCACTTTCTCATATCTAGTTCCTATTCTATAAATTGACATATGCTACTAGCTTGTCATTTATATTCTATTAGGGAAAGTATTAAAAATTCTTTTGAATTGGATTTACAATATTATACTATGTAGCTAACAATCACTACTTGGGTGAAGTCAAAGTACAAACTGAAATAAGCTGAAGTAAAATAAATAAAAACTAGAAAATATAACACAAATGAATGAGTGTTGAAACTCATGAAAATAGTTTCTATTAAAAATATGAACATAAGGAAAATGGACATTCAAGAGTCTGCTAACTTCACTGTATTGGCAGGTACCCAGTTCTTTCTTATACAATCTTTATAATGCCTGGATTATATTTTCTGTCCTCCTAATATATTCAAATATAAACTGCACTCAAAGTGTTTTCAGCAGCTGAAATGTTTTTATATTGGACTTAAATCATCTAAATATGTTAAATAGCTATCCCAAATTTTACCAATTCCAGAATCATTTCCAAGTACTGAGGATTCCAATTTGTTCCTGTCTGGAATGTCTTCGCTATTTGGGAGGCTGAGGTGGGAAGATTGCTTGAGCCCAGGAGTCTGAAGGTGCAGTGAACTATGATGATGCCAATGCACTCTAGCCCAAGCAACAAAGTTAGACCCTGTCTCCAAAAACGAAAAGAAAAAAAAAAAGATATAAATTCTGAATGCCCATTCCTTATCTAATCTGAAGAATACAGGTCACTTTTGCATACCTAATTGTGTACTGTCATGCCTACTCGTTAATTAATGAGCCAGTGACAAAAAACTGGTATGGTTGAAGGATGACAGAATGACTTGTCAAAGACACACTGTACCACCTGCCTACTACAACTGATATCCACCTGCTTCTACAGGTGTTTACAACCACATAGGTGGATTATCACCACTAGGGTGCAGAATATAGGAGGTTTATAAAGGGCTTGGTCAAGACAGGAGTGGAAAAGGAGTTTAGAGATTGTAGGGTCACTATGCCCTATAAATGTAGAGTAATTCTCAACAGAGGCACTATGGACATTTTTGTTGGGCCAACTCTATATTGTTTGGGGACTGTCCCACCACTGCAGAACATCCATTGATTCTGCCTACTAAATCCTGGTAGCTTTAGAAGGGGATAGTCATTGTTACAACAAAAACCAGCTTCATCAATTCCTAAATTATAAGAGGTGTGCGGGGTGGAGGAGAGAGTGCTAAAGACCACTGGCCAAGAGGTAAAAAGTTGAAACCTTTGATGCTACTAACAAGACCTAGAGTTTTAGAAGAAAGACACTGTATATAACTGAGAACACAGACTAAATGCCTTAACAGTGCTGGACACACAGGTCATTAATAAACTGATTCTCTCTTTCTAAAAGTCACCTGTTCCCAAACCAAGAAACTCCTACTACATTATTAATGATATTCTGCTCGAATATCTCTGTTGTCACAGAGGAAAACAGCCTTTGGTGCTGGAGAGACTGATGTTTGTTTTTATTATTTTTATTTTATTTTTTGAGACAGAGTCTGGCTTTGTTGCCCACGCTGGAGTGAGTGCCGTGGCGTCAGCCTAGATCACCACAACCTCAAACTCCTGGGCTCAAGCAATCCTCCTGACTCAGCCTCCTGAGTAGCTAGGACTACAAGTGGGAGCCACCACGCCCCACTAATTTTTTGTTTATTTTTAGTTGACTGGATAATTTTTAGTAGAGATGGAGTCTCACTCTTGCTCAGGCTGGTCTCAAACTCCTGATCTCAAGTGATCCTCCTGCCTTGGCCTCCCAGAGTGCTAGGATTACAGGTGTGAGCCACCGCGCCCAGTCTGATGTTTGAATCCAAGTCAGGTAGCTATGGGGACACTTAATTTGAATCTCAGTTTCCTATTTATAAAAAAGGAATATTTAGGAAGATGTAATTAAAATTAAAACTAATATATGTAAAGCACTGGCAAATACTAAGCACTCAACAGATAGAAGTCATTATTTTGACCCTAGTAATGAGATTTATTCCCCCAAAAGGAAGCACATCTCACTGTGAGAAAGGTCAAGTCATTTGAAAACTTTCATTAAACCAAAATCTGCTTCCCTGTGACTTCTGCTATTTAGGTCAGCATATTCTATTTTTTCCCCTCAAGAAAACTAAGAATTAAAAACTTCCAGTTCCCCGAATAATGAGGTTTCTAGATATATCTTCGCTCCTGATAGTCTTCCTCTGGATTTGGGCTAATTTGTGATGTTCCTTTCAAAACTCAGTATTGAATACAATGCTCTGATCCTGGTCACCAACACACAATATTTCAATTAACGTACCCCATACCCCAGAACTTTAAAGTAAAAATAGACCCAGCCCCTCCACCTTTTTTTTGTTTCAAATAGATTTTATAGAGAGGTGGACGGACTCTGCCTTTAGCACTCGCCTTAGTTTAAATAGATGTTTAGAATGAAATATTTGAATTATCAGGTTTTAGGAATGGCTTAAACTGTAGAGAAAGGAAGACCAAAAGATTAATGATTACTCTGTGAATAAAATCTACTAGGTTTTGTCAGGCTAGGATTAAATGTAGAAGTAAGGCTTATGGTTCATAAATGGTTAAGACATGTTAGTAGAGAATAGAAAGTGCAAAGATATATTTAATGTGATGAATAATTTGATTTTGTTAGCAAATTTCATTTAGAAATTACCCAAGTACTCTCTGCAAAGCATCACCTGCATATCCAATCCACATGACACCAGGCTCTGAGGCCTCTGAGGTCGAAAACCTACAGAGGAACAGATATTGGAATGTCTCTTCAGGGATCTGCTAACTTTCTTATTTTCCAAGTCTAGGATCTTGATTGCTCCAGAATCATCAGCAGAAGCCAGAAGGTTCTCAGTTTCATTCAGTGAAAGACAATTGATTTCTTCTTCATTCACATGAAAATGGTCCAGGGAACCTTTGAGGGACCTGACATCCAGTATACTAATAGTTTCTCCATGTGCAGCATACAGCTTGGTGGGGCAGGAGGGAGAAAATAAGACACTGGTAACATCATCAGCTCCTTGGAATTGCATGTGTCCTAAAGGAGTCCCATCTTCACTCCAAGTTGTGAGATCTCCGCCTTCTGCTCCAGAAGCCACTAGCCCTTCTTTACTTCCACTCAGGCAGAGAACAGGAGAAGAATGTCCACCAGTCCACTTCACTGCCATAATGGCCGAGAAGACTCTCTGAAGGGAGGGAAAAACAACAATCTCATGTTTTATACAAAAACTTGACAGGAGACAAATGTAATAAGCAATATTTCACTTAAATACTTTTAAGAATATCTTTAAAAACTCAATTAAAAAAAAGTCATTTAAAGATCAAGTCTACAAAAACCTAGTTGAACACAAGGTTGTGGTATACTGGTGGCACATGTATAAAAAGGCTGCCCTAGGCCAGGTGTGGTAGCTCACACTTGTAATCCTAGCTCTCTGGGAGGCTGAGGCTGGCGGATCGCTCAAAGTCAGGAGTTCGAAAGCAGCCTGAGCAAGAGTGAGACCCCGTCTCTACTATAAATAGAAATTAATTGGCCAACTAATATATATAGAAAAATTTAGCCGGGCATGGTGGCGCATGCCTGTAGTCCCAGCTACTTGGGAGGCTGATGCAGGAGGATTGCTTGAGCCCAGGAGTTTGAGGTTGCTGTGAGCTAGGCTGACACCATGGCACTCACTGTAGCCTGGGCAACAAAGCAAGACTCTGTCTCAAAAAAAAAGGCTGCCCTTGTCATCAGGCCCCCAGGTAAGCCCGGTCCTCCAGTCTTTGACATGAGATCCACATAAGAATAAACACTAAATATACTTATTTTAAATTAGGAAAAATTCTTTTAAAGAAAGGGTGAGACAATCATCAGGTTACACCTCCTATCTGCATGTTTTCGAGAGTAAGCTCTGAAACCAGACCCTCCAGGGTGGTATCAGCTGGGTGACTTGGGCAAATTACTGAACTTCTCCATGACTCACTTTTCTTCTCTATAAAATAGGGATAATAATAACAACACCCATTTTATAGGATCATTGGAGGATTAAATGATAATATATGTAAAGCACACATAATAGTGCCTGGTACATAATGAATGCTCAATAAATATTCCTATTACTACTTTTTCTATTTTTATCAGGCTGGTCAAAGTGGCACCACATATACTGCACCAGGGTCTCAAAGTGTGGTTCACAGAGTAGCAGCATCAGCATCACCTAAGAACCTGTTACAACTATTATAAAAACTATCAGATCAGGCCAGGCGTGGTGGCTCTTAGCACTCTGGGAGGCCGAGGCTGGCAGATTGCTTGAGGTCAGAAGTTCAAATCCAGCCTGAGCAAGACCCCATCACTACTAAAAATAGAAAAAAATTAATTGACCAACTAAAAATATATATACAAAAAATTAGTTGGGCATGGTGGTGCATGCCTGTAGTCCCAGCTACTCGGGAGGCTGAAGCAGTTGGATTGCTTGAGCCCAGGAGATTGAGGTTGCTTGAACTAGGCTGACGGCATGGCACTCACTCTAGCCTGGGCAACAAGTGAGACTCTGTCTCAAAAACAAAAAAACAAAAAACTGTCAGATCCCACCCTAGACCTACTGAATTGGGAACTCTTGGGTTTGGGCCCAGCAATGTGTTTTAACAAGTCCTCCGGGTGACTCCAATATACACTAGAATTTAGAATCTAGGCCAGGCGTGGTACGGCTCATGCCTGTAATCCTAGCTCTCTGAGAGGCCGAGGCAGGTGGATTGCTCAAGGTCAGGAGTTCGAAACCAGCCTGAGCAAGAGAGAGACCCCTTCTCTACTATAAATACAAAGAAATTAATTGGCCAACTAATATATATAGAAAAAATTAGCCGGGCATGGTGGCCCATGCCTTTAGTCCCAGCTACTCGGGAGGCTGAGGCAGTAGGATTGCTTGAGCCCAGGAGTTTGAGGTTGCTGTGAGCTAGGCTGATGCCATGGTATTCAATCTAGCCTGGGCAACAAAGTGAGACACTGTCTCAAAAAAAAAAAAAAAAAGAAAAGAAAAGAATATATATTATACAAATAATCATCTGGGTGGGGAACTGGTTAAAAATGCAGACCTTTGGGTCTTACCACAAGAGACTTATTCAGTAGATTACCTAATTTTATTCTCAAAACAACCCTTCTGACTGATATTATTCCATTTTACAGATAATAAAACCAAGTCTCAGAAATTTTAAATAATTTGCCCAAGGTCACCTGGCTCATAGGATTTGTACATGGGATCCCATGTAAAGGGATCCTGAATCTTTAAATAACAAAGACCCTTTTCTAACAATTCTACTGGACAACATTTTTACTTGTTTTCTTTGAAAGTACAGGAAATGACTAAAAGCTGAGTCATTACTGCTTTTAAATGTACTTACATATGTTCAATCATAATATCATCTATCTGCACTTATACAACAGTAGTACTTATGTGCAAAATTTAGACTTCTGATTCTAGGAATCCCAGATTTATAGACTAGAATTGCCACAAAATACTACCGTGCTTTACCTGCCTACTGGTCAACGCAAAAAAGGAAATCAGCACAATTATACAACAAAAAGATGCAAACAAATCTATCTGGATAAATTTAATTTTTTAATTTTACAAGCCAAGGGAAAATTTACTGAGTGCAAAACTGCCAGAGTTGCTTTACTATTATCAGGTAAGATATTTGAATTTATTTCAATAGTACAGAGATAAATTTTTTAATATTGCTTGGAAAAATCATTTAAAATAATCTGGCCATCTGCCTAAAGTTTCCATTCCCAATACAAAGCTTATTTTCTCTCACTTCCAGACACACACACAAGGACACACACAAAATAACTAATAAGACTGCAAAAAACCAGTGATCTATTAGTAATCAAGGTAATAGAAACACAGTTACAAAATCAGATATAGCAATTTTCGTTAAGATGACAAAATGAGAATAAGATAAAAATAAACTTTTTTTAAAATTTCAGTAGAAGCACTTAATTACAGAGGAAACTAATTAACTAGATACTGAAACAAATAAGATTTAAAGGAGAGGCCTGGAGAGGAAATGACTCAGAGGGAGGTAGATAGGGAGCTCTGGTGGTTTGATTTTTGCTGACAAGTACTGAAATAGCAGCATTTAAATAATTTTTTGACATTATCAAAGACTCTTGCTAAAAGTTCCAGATAAACCAAGATTTTAAGCAAAAGGTATTAATATTACTTAGGCTTAGAACTGTTGTATGTACTTATTATATGATAAAGATGCTATCTTAAATTAAAATATTAAATTTGAATTAGGCATTGAAAAGGCAATTTAAGTTAAAAATAGTTTTGTTTAACTGTTATGAATCTTGGTGTTGGTCACTCTTTCCTGTGTTAGAATTTTGATTTTGCTATGATGAATCAATTTTATTTTATTTTTTAACTATTTGTTTAGCATTCCCTCTTTTATCCTGTATCTCAGCTCTTCTGAGATCAAATTCTTTTTCTTCTTTCTTACTTTCTTACGGCGTCAGCCTAGCTCACAGCAACCTCAAACTCCTGGGCTCAAGCAATCCTGCTGCCTCAGCCTCCCGAGTAGCTAGAACTACAGACATGCTCCAACATGCCGGTTATTTTTTTCTCTATATATATTTTTTAGTTGTCCAGATAATTTCTTTCTATTTTTTTTTTTCAGTAGAGACGGGGTCTCGCTCTCGCTCAGGCTGGTCTCAAACTCCTGAGCTCAAATGATCCTCCTGCCTTAGCCTCAGTGTGAACCACCACACTCAGCCTTTTTTTTTTTTGAGACAAGGTCTTGCTCTGTCACCCAGCTATGATGATGCCAATGGCACAACCTCCAACTCCTGGACTCAAGCTATCCTCCTGCTTCAGCATCCCAAGCAGCTGAGACTACAGGGGTGTACCACTACTACTGCCTGAGTTTTCTATTTTTTTTTCTTTTTTGTAGCGACAGGGTATCCCTGTGTTGCTCAGGCCGGTCAGGGTAATTTTTCTTTTTGCCTAGGATGGTCTTGAACTACTGGCCTCAAGCGATCCTCTTATTTCAGCCTCCCCAAGGTACTGGGAGTAGAGATGTGAGCCACCATGCCCAGCCACCTATCTAGTCAGAAAAATAAAAATAAATATCTATTACTGAGAATGTTAAGAAAAATAGAGTTGGGAAAGCTCCAAAAATCCATACACTCTGAGGTATTCATTTTAGCCTATCAACATTTATCATGCAGAGTATTGATCAACTACATTCAACTAGAGCCTACAAAATCATTTGTTTACTTAGTCCATAAAATTATCTGTTATTTGAAAAAGTTAAACAATCAGACTAGTGTGGTAGAAGGGCAGTGGGGAAGAAATGTAATTAAATTTGAGTCAAACTAAAACAATTCTTCAGAAATGAGTTGGTAAGCCAGTTTCTTCTTTTTCTATTATTGGGACTGGAAAGCCTAGCAGAAATAGGTAAGTACCATTATTCCCACATTCATGTCAAGTCAACAAGCTTCTCTTTTCAGATGTAGTTGCCTCAAGGGTCAAGCACAGCCATTAATCATATCCTACTGTGAATTACTTTAATTAGTTAATAGATTCCTTCCTTCTAACACCCAATGAGATCATGGAGTGGGTGAGGGAGAAAGGTGGGATAATTTTTTTTTTCATGCAACACTCTTTTGAAGACAAGGGTGAGGTATTTTGAGAGCATCTGAAGTACCACAGTTTGCAGTTCTGAACAGTAATAGGGCAGAATGAGAGTACTGAAAATGGGGAAGTGGCTTGGTGGGGAGGGTGATGAGCAGGTGAAAGATTTGTAAAAAGAAAAGGAGGGATTGATAAAGGTAATCTTTTCCTACTTTGAAATTCTACTTGGGCCACTTGGGGAATAGTCTGCCACAGAAAGTCAAAGTCACCTCAGGCCGAGCGAGGTGGGTCACACCTGTAATCTTAGCACTCTTGGGAAGCTGAAGAGGGAGGATCGTTTGAGCTCAGGAGTTTGAGACCAGCATGAGCAAGAGCAAAACCCCGTCTCTACTAAAAATAAAATAAAATAATAGAAAGAAATTACCTGGACAACTAAAAATACATAGAAAAAAAATTAGGCCGGGCGAGGTGGCTCACCCCTGTAATCCTAGCACTCCGGGAGGCCCAGGCATGGTGGCACATGCCTGTAGTCCCAACTACTCGGGAGGCTGAGGCAAAAGTATTGCTTGAGCCCAGGAGTTTCCACGGCACTCACTCTAGCCTGGACGACAAAGCGAGACTCTGTCTCAAAAAAAAAAAAAAAAAAAAAAAAAAAAAGGCCGGGCGAGGTGGCTCACGCCTGTAATCCTAACACTCTGGGAGGCTGAGGCGGGTGGATTGCTCGAGGTCAGGAGTTCGAAACCAGCCTGAGCAAGAGCGAGACCCCCGTCTCTACTATAAATAGAAAGAAATTAGTTGGCCTACTAATGTATATAGAAAAAATTAGCTGGGCATGGTGGCACATGCCCGTAGTCCCAGCTACTTGGGAGGCTGAGGCAGCAGGATTGCTTGAATCCAGGAGTTTGAGGTTGCTGTGAGCTAGGCTGATGCCACGGCCGGCACTCACTCTAGCCTGGGCAACAAAGTGAGACTCTGTCTCAAAACAAACAAACAAAAAAGAAAGTCACCTCAATGACTGGACTAGATCAGCACCAGAATTATCTCATCGGATTCTTCAAAGGCTTTACCTCACCCAATAGTGTGACAGAGAGGACAAAGGCCAAAGTCTCTAATAACTGAACAATCTCTACTCTCAAAACTTTGCTCTAGTCATACTTCACTGTCCTTTTCTTGCTCGGTGCCTTTCAAGCTATTCATTCTACCTGGTTGTTTACTCACTTCTCAGATGGACCAACTCTACTTAGCCTTGAAGATTTAAAAGAAATAAAACTTTTCAGACAAAACTTGGTCCAATATTCAAGAAATATAATCTTAGAGATAATCACCATCACTATAGTCAGTATAGGTCAACTTTTCTTCACAGGTTTTGGTTTTCTAAAGCTAGTCTTAGAGAAGCTGGATAGCAACCAAAATGATTAAAGGGATGTGGCATTAACATTGGTAAGGGCCGGGTGCAGTGGCTCACGCCTGTAATCCTAGCTCTCTGGGAGGCCGAGGTGGGTGGATTGCTCGAGGTCAGGAGTTCGAAACCAGCCTGAGCAAGAGAGAGAGACCCCCGTCTCTACTAAAACTAGAAAGAAATTAATTGGCCAACTAATATATATAGAACAAATTGGCTGGGCATGGTGGCGCATGCCTGTAGTCCCAGCTACTTGGGAGGCTGATGTAGGAGGATCGCTTGAGCCCAGGAGTTTGAGGTTGCTGTGAGCTAGGCTGACGCCATGGCACTCACTCTAGCCTGGGCAACTAAGGGAGACTCTGTCTCAAAAAAAAAAACACCAAAAAACATTGGTAAGAATGAAAAGAATTAGGGTTACTGAGCTTGGTGCAAAAGACATCTGGGAAGAAGTAATAATCAAATACCATATCAGAGAGTAGGGAAGGTAGCTGCTGTTCTTTTGTTTTTGCTAGAGACCAAGCAATGGTTTATACACAGTGAGAAGCTTCAGGAAAGAATTCTTACTACATAAATGTTGCAAGACACTAGTGTTGACTAAGGGAGTCTGTGAACCCTATTATTGTAATAATTACTTACCTCTTAGAGGTGTTTTGAGAATTACGCATATAAAAACCTGTGTAGGAGGGTGGGGGGAGTAAAAATCGTGTAATAGACTCAGTATAGAGCCTGATTCCCACTGTGACTCATGTGATGGTTATTATTCTTCTACTAACCGTTCTTTAAAGGCTCTCGGAAAACCTTTTGGGCCACTTAGGAAAACGTAGTATGACCAAATAATGCTAAAATTCTTTCCCTTCCAAGAAACTGTAATTCTAACTCACTTCATTTTCCCTATTGGAATGTTTAATTGAATTAAAACACATTGCCTTAATCTGCCTACTAAGTGGTGGACCTGGAAAAATGTCCGAAAGAATGCAGAACTTAATTAGCACTCAAATGGCACGTTAAGGTTATGTAAACGTTGTTTTTTTTTTTTGGGGGGGGGGGTGTTTGTTAAATGTAGCCACTTTACTTTCCGAATGCACACTGGGATAAACGTTCTGATAAGCACAGTTAGGAAAAACGAGGCCTGACCAGGAAAAGACGACCCGAGGTAAAGGAAAACGATTCAATTCAAGCAGAAGGTAGAGGAACTAGGAATTGGCTAGCAGAGAAAAGTTTCATGCGTCAAGTTTGAGTCTGAAGCAAGGACCTAACTGACACAAGGAAGCGTCCTAGGAGAAGGGGCCCGGGAGAACAGACGCGAGGCCACTAAACCACAAAGAGGAAAAGGGACTGGAGCAGAAGCCCCAAACCCACCCGCGCCAGCCTCATACCTGCGGTTCCCGCTCCCCTCCTGGGCGCCTGGTGATGACCTCACCAGTGGGCGCCCAATCCTATCGAGCGTAAGGCGCGAGGCGCCTCAGCCAAACAGTCACATCCGGGGCCGAGAGGAACCGCGAGCGGCTGGGCGTGCGCCCTTGCTTCGTGCCCTCAACCCGCATGGCGGAGCCACGGGCGGGCCGCGGAAAGGCCAGACGTGTCGGGCGGTTCCGGCCCCCGCGCTGAGCCGCGGGGGAGGGGCGGAGGACGCCCGTGCGGCCGGTGCGTCTGCCCTTAGTGAGGCGGGGCGCGCGGCGAACGCCCCCGGGCAGGGGCGGGAGTGGTGAAGGCGCCGGCGGTTGGCACTGAAAGGGGCGGTGAGCGAGCTGCTCGGTTCGCTAGGCGAGGCTTGGCCTTCCGAGCAGAGACGGGGCGAAGCGGTGGTGGCGGCGGCCCTCGGGCCGGCTGGTGAGGTGATGGCGGCGCCGGCCCCGGGGGCTGGGGGAGCCTCGGGCGGCGCTGGCTGTAGCGGCGGCGGCGCGGGCGCGGGCTCTGGGTCCGCGGGGGCCGGGGGCCGGCTGCCAAGCCGGGTGCTGGAGTTGGTGTTCTCCTACCTGGAGCTGTCCGAGCTGCGGAGCTGCGCCCTGGTGTGCAAGCATTGGTACCGCTGCCTGCACGGCGATGAGAACAGCGAGGTGTGGCGGAGCCTGTGCGCCCGCAGCCTGGCAGAAGAGGCTCTGCGCACGGACATCCTCTGCAACCTGCCCAGCTACAAGGCCAAGGTGAGGGAGCCCCGGGCCACGCCGCTGCCCCGAGTCCTGCTCCTCGGCGTTGTTCTCTTTGCTTCTCATCTAAGCTTCTGAGTCAAACGTCACACCTCACCCTCCCGCCTTTCCGCGGTTCCCGTCAATACCTTCCTCACCTCCCTCGAACATAAAGATCCTCTTTTCTTTGGATTGAAGTTCTGTTTCTTAACCCACGCCACTTCCGTGATCCACTTTTTAGAAGACTAGATCGTTTCCCATCACTGCTTTCCATCACTCATTCTACTTTTGACAGTCTTTATTCTTAAAGACAAACCACCATTACCTTTTAATGCTCTCATCCTATTTTTCTCCCTGGCCTCCAAACAGACTTTATTAGATTATCTCGGGTGACTTAATATGGGCTTAGTTTCTAAGATATTTGCTTTCACACCACATCTCACATTTTCTAAGCTCTGATTTATAACCATTTTATCTTTATTTTCGCCCAAGTTCTCTTTAGTTTTCTTCACTGTATTTCAGGCTTACAAGTGAGTGTGGTCCTAGGCATCCTGCTAACTTTTAAGATACAGTTTTATACAAAATCCTCCCATCAGTACCGCTTAACCATCATAATATTGCCTTGTGCTACAATTTTGGCTACTTCTTGCTAACTTTTTCATAGTTCCACCTTGATGGTATATCTCTTCTCTTCCATTTGTTATGTCATGTGTTGATTCCAGTTTTGCTGCTTCCTTTTTTTCTTCTAGCTTCTGGTGCATATTTCTGCCATCTTCATATACAAAATAAAAATATCAAGTAACAGGTTGTGATAGGGCTGCAAGGATTCTCCACATCATCCAATCAAAGAGCCTTGGGCTTGGGTTCAGTTGGATGGCTGACAGCTATTTGGTATAGAAGTGGTCAAGGGCCATATATAAGAGAAGATGAGGTCTGACCTAAGTGTAGTAAACATAAAAAATACATTAGTAACTGGAAAAGGGAAAACATTCCTTTTGAATGCTAGATTACCGATGAGGTGCGAAGAATAAGAAGTAGAAATTTTTTTGTGTGAAATAGATGTAATATTTATTCTATAATAAAAAAGATTTCAGTTTAACAAGATAACAAACATTGCTGTGAAATATGTCAGCTTTCAAGTTTTTATATTAAGTGAAATAACATTAATTTACTAGGACTATTTGTACATGGTAGATGCTCAGTGGATACTGGTAATTTATATAGGTGAGTGCAGAATATTGCAGTTTTCTCCTAATTTGCCTGATAAATGTGTAGGTTTTATAAGTTTTATTTAGTTTTTATTTTTCCATAAAGTTCATTGTTTTTAAGTATATTAAACTAAGACTTTTTTTGTAATTGTAATAGAACTGTTTACGAATCAAGATTCATATAATAATATGTAATAGATCATTTGTCCGTGTGAGTCAAGCTTCAATAGAAGCAAAATGATATTAAGGAAAATGTCTTCCTTTTGCCCGTGGAGGCAACCTGTGTTACTATTTCTTTTGTATCCTTCCAGAGATATTTTTGCTTTCTTAAGTTTTTAATACTTTGCCCTTCTACTATGTTCACTATAGGTATTGTAGACTTGTACTAAGCACATTCTTTAAGATGTTGCAGGACTTTTCTTGATTATCTTGAGGATAAAATATTAATTCAAAAGACATCAGATAGTCTGGTAGAGAAGTCCTCAATCTAGTAGAGGAGAAAAAAGTGTGCAGACATAAATGTAATACATGGTAGAATTTGCTCCTTACTGCTTGAGACATAAAAAAGTATACTAGAAGTTCAGTGAAGAGAGAAATTTCTAAGTTGAGTGGAGGATTGGGGAAGGTTGAGGTTGTGCTGAATTTGTGCTGAATTCTAAAGAAGAGGAAGATTTAAATATTTTAGGAAGAGGAAGTACTCTGAACTGAAGGACAAGAGGAAAGCAAAAGGTTTGTATAACATATATTTTTATTTAAAAAAAAATTAATGCCAGGGACTGTACTGAGTTTTGCAGATGCAATGACAGATAAAACAGACAGAAACTCTCAAAGCTGCCTTGCCTTATGGAGCTTACAGTCTAGTGGGGGGAATGAATGTTAACCAAATAATCACCCAGATATAAAACTGCATCTGGTAAGTAGTATGAAGGAGAGATAGTTAGTGCTTTGAGTGTCAGTAATGGAGGATTTGACTTAGGTAGGGTGGTCAGGAAAGGTTTTCTCAGAGGAAATGATGCATGAACTAAGACTGGAAGGGTAACAATAAATAGGCCAAGGGGAGAGAGAACAGTCTTCCAGGAGGGAACCTTGAGAGTATTAGGGACAGAAAATATGTCAGTATGGCTGGAGCATAAAGAGCAGAGGTAATGCCTGTTTGAGATAACATGGTAGAAGTGGACTGGGGCCAAACTATAGGAAAGCAATTTTGAATTGTAAGCAAGAGAGATTTATGGATGTGGGTATTGGTAATATGCTTATTTTGCATTTTTAAGAGGTTATTTCTGACTTCAGTACGGTGAACAGGTTGGAGGGGAACCTTAAGTATGTTAGATCAATTAGGAAGTAGGTAGTAGAGAATATGGAGAAAAATTTAGGAAATAAAATCTGCAGAACTTGGCAATAGATTTGAAATAGGGGTGAGGAAGAGGGAGGTGCTAAGGATGACTCCTAGGTATTGGGCTCACAAAATAGATCACTTGAGCTAGATTTTGGAGGAATGGCAGTGAGTTTAGTTTTGGTAGAGTAGAATTTACAGTGTTAATGAGACTTACGAGAGATTTTAGGTAGGCAGGTTTTAGAGGTTGGAACCTAAGAGGAGAGGTCTAGGCTAAAGATACAAAATAGTTTAGTTAGATTGAATAATAGTAAGTCATGGGAAATATGTTTGTAAAGATAAGCTAGAGCTAGATATATCAGGGAGGGGCTTGAAATACAGTCTTCAGTCTATAGTTTGGGCTGTGTTCTACAGTTAGAAACTATGGAAGCTTGAATAGGGAGTGACAAAAGCTGTGCTGTAAAAAGAATAGGCAATTAGATGAATTTGGAGAGGGCAGGGTTTAGTGAGTTCCTGTACTAGAGATGCTTAAGACCTGAACAGATATGTAGAGGAGAGAAGGGGATGGCTAGGAGCACTGTTGCAGAGAACAAGTCTACATAGGTGGACAGCTGACTGGGTGAGTGAGATGAGGAAGACAGAGGAGTCAAACAGAATTTCCAAGGAGTCTGGGTAATAGAGAAGAATGGGAACAAGTTTGCAATAGCATAAAACTGGAAAGTGTTTGGAGTTGGTCAGTCTATTTAGGAGCTTTCTTTTTTAAAAGTTCTTGTTTTAGGCTGGGCGTGGTGGCTCACGCCTGTAATCCTAGCTCTCTGGGAGGCCGAGGCGGGCGGATTGCTCGAGGTCAGGAGTTCAAAACCAGCCTGAGCAAGAGCGAGACCCCGTCTCTACTATAAATAGAAAGAAATTAATTGGCCAACTAATATATATATATATATATATATATATATATATATATATATATATATATATATTAAAAAAATTAGCCGGGCATGGTGGCGCGTGCCTGTAGTCCCAGCTACTTGGGAGGCTGAGGCAAAGGATTGCTTGAGCCAGGAGATTGAGGTTGCTGTGAGCTAGGCTGACGCCATGGCACTCACTCTAGCCTGGGCAACAACGCGAGACTCTGTCTCAAAAACAAACAAACAAACAAACAAACAAAAAAAGTTTGTGTTTTAGGCCGGGCGCAGTGGCTCACGCCTGCAATCCTAGCTCTCTGGGAGGATGAGGCTGGTGGATCATTTGAGCTCAGGAGTTCGAAACCAACCTGAAGAAGAGGGAGACCCCATCTCTACTATAAATAGAAAGAAATTAATTGGCCAACTAATATATATAGAAAAAATTAGCCAGGCATGGTGGTGCATGCCTGTAGTCCCAGCTACTCGGGAGGCTGAGGCAACAGGATTGCTTGAGCCCAGGAGATTGAGGTTGCTGTGAGCTAGGCTGATGCCACGGCACTCACTCTAGCCTGGGCAACAAAGCGAGACTCTGTCTCAAAAAAAAAAAAAAAAAAGTTCATGTTTTACATGCCACCAAATAGCATTAATTATTCCAGTCATACTTGGCATCTAACTGTGATTCTCTAAATTTCAGACTGAGAGCCTAAGCTAGATCTTAACACAGCTGGTTATAACATAAAATTCAGGTTGTGCATGAGACCATGAGACAGAAACTAACAATTGTTTTAATTTATTAATCTGGTATTTATTTTTTAATTTTTTATTTTTCATAATATTTTAAATTTTATTATTTACTTTTAAACACTTCTATCAGGTTATAATCTGGTATTTATTTTCCCATTTCACCTGTATTTTTCAGTATCTGTCTATAAAAAATAAGGACACTTAACATAATCACGATATCATTATCATATCTAAAAAGAAATTAACAATAATTCCTTAATATCAAAAATGCAATGTTCAAATTGGAGTCTTGGAGTCTCGCTTTGTTGCCCAGGCTAGAGGGAGTGTCGTGGTGTCAGTCTAGCTCACAGCAACCTCAAACTCCTGGGCTTAGGCGATCCTTGATCTTCAGGCTAATTTTTGTTTCTATTTTTAGTTGCCTGGCTAATTTCTTTCTATTTTTAGTAGAGTTGGGTCTCACTCTTGCTCAGGCTGGTCTCAAACTCATGACCTCAAGCTACCCTCAGGCCTCAGCCTCTCAGAGTGCTAGGATTATAGGCATGGGCCCCACTGCACCCTGCCAAATGTTACATTTTTAATTTATAGTTTATTTAATCAAGATATGTATAAGGTTACCATGGCAAAGGGTGGTATGTCTCTTAAGGTTATGTTAATCTACAGATTCACTTGCTTTCTCCTCCACCTCTGCAGCTTATTTGTTGAAGAAACCAGATTGTTTACCTTCTGCCTGAATTTTGCTGATTGCATTCCCATGGTATTGCTTAACATGTTTTTCTGTCTTCCATATTTCCTATAGAGGTTTGATTGATTTAGATTAAACCTAAAAACAAAAACAAAACCTGTTTTGTTTGTAAGATATCTTTTACTAAAATCAAGTGGTTAGAGATGTGGTAGAAAATAAGATCTACAGAATTAGGTGTTATGTGGTACAGACAATGGTGGGTAGGAATTAAGGAGAAAGAAATGAGGGGGATTGAGTGTCTTAAGAATAGCTTCATGGGGCCAGGCACAGTGGCTTATACCTATAATCCTAGCACTTTGGGAGGCTGCGGCAGAAGGATTGCTTGAACCAGGAATTCAAGACCAACCTAAGCAACATAGCAAGACCAAATAAATAAATAAATAAAGCCACATGTGGTGTCACATACCTGTAGTCTGAGCTACTCGAGGCTGAGGCAGGAGGATCGCTTGAACCCATGTGTTTGAGGTTGCAGTGAGCTATGATGATGCCACTGCACTCTAGCCCGGACAACAGAGTGAAACCCTGTCTCAAAAAGAAAGAATAGCTTCCTGGATGTGATCTTAGAGGATATGTGAGAGGAAGAAAGCAGGTAATGGTACTATAGACAAAGAAAACAACATCAAGGTAGAAAGGGAAATAGGAGGCATCAGGTCTGGAAGGCTTTGAAAGCTAGGCAGAAGAATTTGCAATTGACATGTACTAAGTATGGAACTATCAAAGGTTATTGAACTGGGATGAGATATGATAAAGATGCTGTTTTAGGAAGACAAATCTGGAAAGAATTCAGGTAGAGGGCAAACAACTTTGGAAATTTTTACGGGGGGCAGAGGAAGGGTGGTCACTAAGAAATAATATAATAGAGGATCAGTCCTGGGAAATAGGAAGATGTCATAGAAGTTTAAGGAAGAGGTTTTTAATAGTGTCACTGTGATAAGAGGAAGAGAAAAACAACTGGAATTTACAAGAATTACGGACTAGGCATAGGAAAGTATTAATTAAATATTTTATAATGAATTAATTCTTTTGATAGTTTCTTGAGTTATTTAGACAATACTTAATATTTTAAGTACATTTTTCTCACCGATTTATCCTTTTTTTAATTTTTATTTTTTGAGACGGGGTCTTGCTCTGTTGCCCAGGCTAAGTGCAGTGGAACAATCATAGCTCACTGTAGCTTTGAACTCCTGAGCATGAATGATCCTTCCACCTCAGCCTCCCAAGTAGCTAGGATTATAGGCATGTGCTACCATGCCAGGCTAATTTATTTATTTATTTATTTATTTATTTATTTATAGAGACAGAATCTCTCTGTGTTGCCCAGGCTGAGCTTGAACTGCTGGCCTCAAGCAATTCTCTTGCCTCAGCCTTCCAAAGTGCTGGGATTATGGGTATGAGCTACCGTACTTGGCTCTGCCCCATTTAATCTTTTTTTTTTTTTTTTTTTTTTTTTTTTGAGACAGAGTCTCGCTTTGTTGCCCAGGCTAGAGTGAGTGCCGTGGCTCCAGCCTAGCTCACAGCAAACTCAAACTGCTGGGCTCAAGCAATCCTTCTGCCTCAGCCTCTCAAGTAGCTGGGACTACAGGCATGCGCCGCCATGCCCGGCTAATTTTCTCTGTATATGTTAGTTGGCCAATTAATTTCTTTCTATTTAGAATAGAGATGGGGTCTCGCTCTTGCTCAGGGTGGTTTCGAACTCCGGACCTCGAGCAATCCGCCCGCCTCGGCCTCCCAGAGTGCTAGGATTACAGGCGTGAGCCACCGTGCCCGGCTGCCCCATTTAATCTTATGTTCTGATCTTTTAGTGCTTTAAAGTGTGTTATATATAATAGGAGCAGATAGGAAAAAATTTAGGACTACTTAATTTTACAGCCTCCTTATAAATATTCCTTATAAATACATGGAATACCTGAAACAAGTGATTCTTTTTTTTTTTTGAGACAGAGTCTTGCTTTGTTGCCTAGGCTAGAGTGAGTGCCGTGGCGTCAGCCTAGCTCACAGCAACCTCAAACTCCTGGGCTCAAGCAATCCTTCTAACTCAGCCTCCCAAGTAGCTGGGACTACAGGCATGTGCCACCATGCCCGGCTCATTTTTTCTATATATATTAGTTGGCCAATTAATTTCTTTCTATTTATGGTAGAGACAGGGTCTCGCTCTTGCTCAGGCTGGTTTTGAACTCCTGACCTCGAGCAATCCACCTGCCTCGGCCTCCCAGAGTGCTAGGATTACAGGCATGAGCCACCGGGGCCGGCCCATTTTTTTTTTTTTTTTTTTTAAATATCTCTGCTCTGTAGTACAACAATGAAACAGTAAGTATTGGCTAATGGTAAATGAACAGGTGATGGGGGGAGGAGGGGACTGGGTCCTGACTTATCTTTGTGGCTCCTGCACTAACTAGCTGTTGCTATCCCTGAGTTGGTCTGGGTGAACTTTAAGGGCCTTTCTAATGCTGGCATTCTATGACTCTAGAGTTGAATTCTCAGGTTAACTAAAGTCCCAGTCTTCTGCTTTGGGGTACTTTGAATAAAGTAAAGTAGGGATATAAAAAAAGTTTTAAATTATAAAAGTATGAGAAATTGTTATTACTTGTATAGAAAAGCTGTTTTCATACTGTCTTTATTTTGGAAACTTAAAAAACTTATATTTACTTAAACGTCAACTCACCTGTCTTGTTGCTAGCTGCTCTTATGACTATTCCTATAAATTCTAGAGGATTATTTAATTTGGTAAATGAGAGTTGTGATGTTTTAGTGTATGAGTAGTACCAAGCAAGTATGCTGAAGATCTAAGGTAGTTTGTAGTTACTAAAATTTTTCATAAACTTTAGACCTGTTATTACTGAGGTCTCTATTTTACATAAAATATTCTTTTTGATGATAGCATTGGTGGCAATATGAAAACTGTGCGTCTCTTTTTGATATAAAAATATCAAATGTAAACAAAAGTAGAGAAAATAGTTTGATGAACTTCCCTATACCTATTGCCAAGCTTTTCCAATGATTATTCACAGCGAGTCTATTTTCATATTTGCATATTTACCCTCTCCCACTTCAAAGCAATATTTCAAAGCAATTTCCAGGTATCATCATTTTATCCGTAAACATTTCAGTATAATCTCTAAGGATTCTTGTGTATACCTTTATGATTTTTTTTTAATCCTGCTCCTTGGATTGAATCTTTTATATATCTTTTGATGGTTTAAGACGTCTATTTGGGGCGGGTGTGGTGTCTCACGCCTGTAATCCTAGCACTCTGGGAGGCCGAGGCGGGCAGATTGCTTGAGGTCAGGAAACCAGCCTGAGCAAGAGTGAGACCCCGTCTCTACTATAAATAGAAAGAAATTAATTGGCCAACTAATATATATAGAAAAAATTAGCCAGGCATGGTGGCACGTGCCTGTAGTCTCAGCTACTCGGGAGGCTGAGGCAGCAGGATTGCTTGAGCCCAGGAGTTTGAGGTTGCTGTGAGCTAGGCAGACGCCACGGCACTCACTCTAGCCTGGGCAACAGAGTGAGACTCTGTCTCAAATAAATAAATAAATAAATAAATAAAAGTCTATTTCGAGAAATTATACTGTAATTTAGAATTTTGATCAGTGATGAAACAGTTGGCAGTGATTTTTAATGTTATATAATTTATTAGGTTAGTTTGGCATCCCAAAATTTAGCCATTATTTGAAAAGACTTGTGTTATTTAAAAATATATAACTTCATTATTTAAAGACATATAACCTGAAGTTTGGGTACCTTTTAATATTTAAGAAAAATAAAATTTGTATTTCTTTGGTCTGTTTCTGATCTTTTCAGGTACGGGCTTTCCAACATGCCTTCAGCACTAATGACTGCTCCAGGAATGTATACATTAAGAAGAATGGCTTTACTTTACATCGAAACCCCATCGCTCAGAGCACTGATGGTGCAAGGACCAAGATTGGTTTCAGTGAGGGCCGCCATGCATGGGAAGTGTGGTGGGAGGGCCCTCTGGGCACTGTGGCAGTTATTGGAATTGCTACGAAACGGGCCCCCATGCAGTGCCAAGGTTATGTGGCATTGCTAGGCAGTGATGACCAGAGCTGGGGCTGGAATCTGGTGGACAATAATCTACTACATAATGGGGAAGTCAATGGCAGTTTTCCACAGTGCAACAATGCGCCAAAATATCAGGTGAGAAACTGGGTATTTTCTTAGGTGTGGGCCTTTGTCAAATCATGCCTTAATTTGTTTTAAATTTACAAATTTTTATATAGCAGCTTTCTAGTTTTTTTTTGGTAATTTTTAAATAAATGGTATAAATGATGTGTCTCAATATTTGTTTCCTAATACATATTCAAGCTTGAGCAACCCATCTTTGCTCTAGATCAAGGGTTGGCAAACTTCTGTACAGGGCCAGATAGTCAATATTTTAGGCTTTGCAGTCCATATGGTCTCTGTCACAACTTTCAACTCTTGTTATAGCACAAAGACAGTCATAGATAATATGTAAATGAATGAACATGGCTATATTCCAGTAAGATCTTATTTATGGGCTACAGGACACATTTGGTCCAGGGGCTGTAATTTGCCAACTCATGCTCTAGATTGTCAGCTTTCCTATGTCATAGCACATTCAAATCTTTTTTTAGGCACCTAACCCAACAAATGCACCTGTATCCTTACATATTCATACTCACCCTCTGCTACTTATTAATCTGTTTGTGGAATCAATGTCCGTGGAAGCATTAGTGGTATCTGTAGAGACAAGTAAGTTTCAGGCAAACTGCTGCATTTTTTATTATTTCATCTTAGCCTTAAGCCATTTTCATTTGATTCTAGAGTCAAAATTATAGTTTCTTTCTTTCTTTTTTTTTGACAGCCACAGAAGCTGTGATGTAGTTCCTATTTGTAAAAGCCATATTATTACCATAGACTTGGCAGAGTGTAATATACAAAAATCTGATAAGAAATTGGAAGTCTTAAGGAACTATAGATTACACATTTCAGAGCCACATGTAGCTTGAAAGCTCTAGCCTCAGTAATGACCTCAAGTCAGGCATATGAAAATAGAAGAACTAAAAATATATCCCATATTCTGAGGTATAAAATATGGAATGATTTTCTTTCCTAGAATCCTTTCCTCAATGTCCTTTTAGGGTCTGCAAATACCCTGAAGGAGAAGGGTATCTAGTCTTAATAATCATTGAGGAGAAAGTCCTATCACTACCTTTGTGATTATTTTGTAGTGAAAGTCCTTAAGTCATCGTTTTTTCAGAGAATATACTCTGCATAGTTTCAGTCCTTTTAAATGTATTGACGTATTTTATCCCCAGCATGTGGTCTGTCTTGAGTGTTCATGTGTGCTTGAAAAGACTGTAAATTCTTTTGTTGGATGAAATATTCTGTAAACAACAGGCCAAGTTGGTTGATAGCATTCAAGTCTTCTATATAGTTACTGTTTTTTCTTTATTCTTTCTGTCATTTGCTGAGAAGAATATTGAAATCTCTAACTGTGCTTGCTAATTCATCTATTTCTTCTTTCAGTTCTGTCAGTTTTTGCTTTGTGTATTTTGGAGCTCCTTTATTAGGTGCATATACATTTCTAATTGATATGTCTTCCTACCTGATTAATTATTTTATCATTATGAAATGACCTTCTTTAACTCTAATAATATTTCTTGTCTTCAAGTCTGTTTTGTCTGATTAATATAGCCACTCCAGTTTTCTTATGCTTGCTGACTATTGCAAATAACCATTCTTTAAATAATTATCTCACCATCAATCACCATTACTTCAAGAATAGTATCCCTTTTCTCCATCCTTTCTAGAATCTAGGCCTTTTCTCCATCCTTTCTAGAATCTAGGCATACCTTTTATTTTCAGTAGGTCTTTGTATTTAAAGTGGGTCTCCTAGACAGCAAATAATTGGGTCTTGCTGTTTATCTAACCCAGTGTTACAGTCTGCCTTTTGAGTGTTTAGTGCATTTACATTTAATGTAAATTGGACTGCTTGATATTGTCCTTGTCTCTGTGCCTCAGAAGCTGTGTTTTTTCCCACAACCTGTTTCTCTCTATTCTTTGGATTAGTTTCTATTGCTGTATCTTCAAGTTCATAGATTCTTCTGCTATGAACTCTGCTATTGAGTTGGGCTAATAAATTTTGCTTATTGTACTCTTTAGCTCTAGCATTTTTATTTGGTTCTTTTTTTTTTATTTTTATTTTTATTTTTTTTTAGCTGGGACTACAGGCATGTGCCACCATGCCCGGCTAATTTTTTTTTCTATATATATTAGTTGTCCAATTAATTTCTTTCTATTTATAGTAGAGACGGGGTCTCGCTCTTGCTCAGGCTGGTTTTGAACTCCTGACCTCGAGCAATCCACCCGCCTCGGCCTCCCAGAGTGCTAGGATTACAGGCGTGAGCCACCGCGCCCGGCCTTATTTGGTTCTTTTTTATAGTTTCCTTTTCTCTACTGAGATTCCTATTCACTCATAAATACTATTTTTTCTTTAATTCTTTGGACATATTTATAATTGTTGCTTTGAATTCTTTGCCAAATCCAGTATCTAGGCCCTTTTCTCTTGACTGCTTTTTTCCCGTGAGTATGAATTACACTTCTCTGCTTCTTTTCAGATTTAGTAATTTTTTAAGTGTAAACTAGACATGTAGATAATATTTAGTAGCAACTCTGGAGTGTTTTGTTTCTCTAGAAACTACTTTATTCTGAAGAGTACAGATTTTCTTGTTTTAGTATGCAGTTAACTTCCCTGGACTCAAAGTATAAGGTCTGTCTTCCCTGTGGTACACATCAGCTAATGTTTTTTGCTCAGTTTTTCAGCTTTGCTGCTTTTTCAGCTTGGTTACCTGGGGGGGGGGATTCCTTGTGCCTTTTTAATATAGTGATCACACAAGGATTTGGGCAGTTTATTCTCAGATTTTGGGGCTCATCTTTTATGTTGCTTCTGGAGTTCCTCTAAGTTTCTAGTTTCTCTGCCATCTCCAAGTTTTGCCCTCTGACACCTAAAGCTAGTAAAATTTCTGCTTTTTGCTCCCTGTGCTTTTATATGCTATATGCTCAAAGGTGAAGCAAACTTGCAAATTTCACCAGGAGTAGTTCTGACTTAGTTTCATCTTCTATAAATAGGGTTAATTTCTAGGATTGTTGTGAGCATTAAATGGGATAATACAAATAAAATACAAAGCCAATATCCAACAAAATATTAGCTTCTCATTTATGTTTTGTTGGTAGCAGTGGTGGTAGTGATGATTTGGAGGTTTTTTAGGTCCATAAAATGGTATGTGGGTTGATCTGTGAGTTGGGCAAAGGAAGGGAAAAAGCAGATGTGTTGGCAGTTATTGGTGCTAGGAAATACAATGAAGGAAAGTAAATGACAACCGCAGGGATTATCATGAGAAAGTATTACATTTTGATTTTTGTTACGACTTTCTGCCTCCAAGTGTGTGTATATGTGTGTCTGTAATTTTTTCATATATGTATATGTAAAGACATCCTTTTATACATGCAAACTATAAAAATGAAATATCCTTATTTTATTTCTTCGCTTACTTTTCCAAATGGGAAAAGAACTAGATTATATTGTGTGTTTCCAGTGCATCAGTTTCATTCAGTGCTGCTGAATGAAATATTCAGTGCTGCTTTGTTTTGTTTTGTTTTATATTGTTTTGTTTTGAGACAGCGTCTTGCTCTGTCACCTAGGCTAGAGTAAAGTAGCATGCTCATAGCTCACTGTAACCTTAAACTCTTAGGCTCAAGTGATCATTCCACCTAAGCTTTCTGAGTAACTATGACATCAGGTACTTGCTACCACACCTGGCTACTTATAAAAAAAATTTTTTTTTTGAGACAGTCTCTTGCCCAGGCTAGACTGAGTGTCATGGCGTCAGCCTAGCTCAGAGAAACCTCAAACTCCTGGGCTCAAGCAATCCTTCTGCTTCAGCCTCCCTAAAATTTTTAGTACAGATGAGATCTGGCTGTGTTGCATAGGTTGGTGTCCAACTCCTGGCCTCAAGCAATCCTCCCATCTCAGCCTCTTAACATGCTAGAATTATGAGCGTGAACTCTTGCACCCAGCCAATGCCACAGTTTTTTTTTTTTATGACATTCAGGTGTTTCAGAGCAGTGGCCCACAAACTGACTATTTAATAAGCCTATTCTGCATCTTTAGAATCTATAGCCAGGTTTGACTATTTGTGATAAGTTCCACATTAGCATGTGGAACTTCTTTATAAACTTTTAAAACTATGTAATTGTTTTATTACAGTGATTTTGTTTTTATTGTGGTAAAACATAGATAATATATTTATTATTTTAACCATTTCTAAGTATACAATTCAGTGGCATTAAATACATTCACAATATTGTGTAACCATCACCACTATCTACACCCAAAACTTTTTCCCTATCCCCAACATAAACTTTGTACTCATTGAACAATAACTCCTCATTTTCCTCATTCCCCACCCCTGGTTACCTCTATTTTACTTTCTATCTCTATGTATTTTACTATTCTAGTTATCTCATGTAAATAGAATCATATAATATTTATTTTTTGTGTCTGGCTTATTTTACTTAGCATAATATTTTTAAGGTTCATCCCTGTTGTAGCATATATCAAAATTTCATTTCTTTTTATGAATGAGTAGTATTTCATTTAATTTGTTAAATTGTTAGTAATTAAATGTAGATCCCATGTGAGTTTTTTTAAAAACTATCAAAATAAGCATTGTGATGAGACTGTTGTATGTTCTTCCTTATAGATGTTTCTCCCTGACCAGAAAGTTCCCTTCTAATTTTTCTAGATAACTTTTAGGATACATAATCTTATTAATATTCTCAACTTCTTGATTTGTGTTATATTTCTTCTAGCTATGCCCTTAGTGGATTTTCTTCTAACCTTTTGATGTCTGTTTGCAGATAGGAGAAAGAATTCGAGTCATCTTGGACATGGAAGATAAGACTTTAGCTTTTGAACGTGGATATGAATTCCTGGGGGTTGCCTTTAGAGGACTTCCAAAGGTCTGCTTATATCCAGCAGTTTCTGCTGTATATGGCAACACAGAAGTGACTTTGGTTTACCTTGGAAAACCTTTGGATGGATGACAGTGGCTTTCTTGGGATGAAAGACTGAGTGGAGGAGAGATCTGCTTATGGAAAGTAGAACCATGAAGTGACAGTGTCATACGTGCATGTCCAAGAAACATCCTGAAAAACACGTGAAATTGTAAACTGGAGAAGCAACTCTACAGCAGATTATCTTTGTGTTTCCTCTTTCTACTGGGCCAGAAAAATCCTCAGGGTTGCAGTTGGTTGAGTGGGCAGTTGACATATTGCATGTTGCAACAGATTTTGTCTCTAAGTTAGCAATGTGTTATTTCCAACTTTAAAGGTGAGATTTTAGAGATGCTGTAAAAGGGATAAGATAAGGAAATAGCAGATTTTTAAGTTGTGTGTTTGTGAAGAAAGATTGGTCCCATCTTACAACTGCCTGTTCTTTCTCCAGTCCTTTTTTCCAGCCAGCTTGACTATTAATTAGAAAAGTATGAAACTGGTTGGGTTTTATTTAATATTTTTAATATATTGAGAAGCATGGTCTGCCTGGATGGCACTTCTCTAAAAGTGAGATATAAAATTGTGCAGCTATTTTAAAAGTTGTATATACAATATGTGTGTAAAAAAACTGTAAAAAAGAAAAAAGGACAAAGAGGTTGCTTTGTTCTAGTTCAATCTCTTAAAAACCACTACATGGTACAAAAATCAGAATAACTTTTGGGGACAATTGGGTAACTTACAGAGAAGAGGATTTTAAGAGGTGTGTTGTATTGGCTCATTTTGTATTATTTTTGGCTTACAGTTCCCATTGTTATTACAGTCCGTTGGGTTTTTTGTTTTATTTTTTACAATCAAAATTATAGTAAAGGTCCCTAAATCTCCTGGCTAAAGATTGAGGAAAGAGGCAAATCTATTTGTAATCACACATATGTCAGTAAGGATGATCTAAACATAATAGTAATGTGCGTCTTTTTTGGTATATAGTTTTATTTTTTGGCCTTCTGAGAAAGTGTCTCATAACACAGGACCCTGTCATTTGCTCTTATATGCCTCAGATATAGACTCTAGGAAAAAAGAATTGATTTAATTATCCTTTTATTTTGTAACTTTATGATGCTGTAGATATTGTCAAAAAATTTTTAATTTAATATTGTTTACATTATGCAACAATCTAAGCCTCAAACTCTTTTTTGGGGCTATAAAGAAAATGTTTACTTACCCACCTGAAACAGGTTAAGAATATTCTTAATCTCAGTATAGATAATTGCCCCCATGGGACTTGAAATATATAACACCTTGTGCTGAAAACTACAGGTTGGCAATGTTTTGAAGGTTTCATTGTGGAAAAGTTTAACATTAATTCCTATTTTGACTTATAAATCTTATTTCTCTTCACTAAAACTTTTGAACTAATAATCCAACACACATGAGCTGAGATTTTCTTTTGTTAGAAGAGAAACAAACATCTTTCTGTATGAAAGTATAAATTGTATGGTTTTAGATACATAAGAATTGATGAGGGCAAGTGAAATATTTGTACTTTTTTTGGTTATTGCTCTATGTATATTTTGTTTTAAATCTAATAAAATTAGGGACAGCAAGCAGTTGGCTGGGGTTCTTGGGTTGCTCCTTGAGAGTTAAGATTGTCAGTACTCCTATGATGCAGGGGATTTCAGCCATAGAACAAAGATTTATTGTTGCCACCTCAAAGTTTTACAAGTATTTATTGTGTATTTGGTATGTTGCTTGAAAAGGTAAAATCTGTTAAAGATTCTTTTTGATATCCATATCAAGAAGAAACCTTGTACAGAGTGAAATTAATATGTTAAATGTATTAGAGAATATAGCTGGTATAGAAGAAATTGATTTTTTTGGTGCAGAGCAATTCAATTTGGCAAGGTTTAAAATTTGATTAAAGAAGAGAATGGTTCAGGATGATAATGGACTAATTAGAAAGTGATACAGTTTTTTAAGTACTTGTTTCTTTTTCAGGTTGCAATATGGCCAATTCCAAGAGCTTTTGCTGAGAGTTTTATCTTGTTAGTAAACATTCATTTGCAACAAAGTTTTGAAGGGGTGGAATGCAAAACAAAAACACATGGTTATTGCATATTGGACCTAGAATCAGATAATTGCCTAAATATTTAACAAACCATTCTATCTCAAAGATTTAAATTCCTTTATGTCGCATTTGCAAATTAAATAAGATGGAGGTTCATAGTTAGCATGAGCATCTGAAGAATGAAAAGCCTTCATTTGTTAGCTTATACATAAATTTGTTACTAGAGACCAATAGCTCTACAGAATATTAAACTGCTGCAATGTTCAAAGAAATGGAATCTCTTTTTCATTGGTGCTCAAAGAGCATTTAGTTAGATACTGAAGATTAAGTATAAATCATCTAAACGATTGGTTCTCAACCTTGGCTGTACTTTGGAGTCACTTTTGGAGTGCTTTAAAAAATATGGGTGCTTGGGTTCCATATGTTAAGATTCTGATGTTGATGTGACCTGGCCATAAGGATTTTTTAAAACTTTGTGATGATTTCAATATGCTGCCAAGCTTGAGAATCATTGATCTAAAATTCACCTTGAGTTTTCTCATCTGCAAAATAGAAAAAAATCCTTGCTCCCTCCCTTGACTACCTCATAAGGATATTGAAGGTAAAGGAAAAAATAATGGGAAAATGCTTGTGCTGTGGGTGAAAATGCTATTAAAAGGCAAAGTAGTGTTCTATTTCAACTGAAACTTTGATCAGGAAAAAAATGTGTAATTGTGCTTTGTTGACTTGGGAGACTGGGAGCACTTTCTTTGATTCTTTAATGAAGCATGTAGATGTGGAAGCAAACATCACTATTACTCTTTTGTCATAATTGAGATAGGCTGTTTAATTACCTGGTTTTACATAGGAAAGAACTATTAACGCTTAAAGTCTGTAATGGTCAGTGGCTGATAATCATTAAATCTTCTCATACAAGGAATTCTATGGTTAATAGATATCATTTCATAGTTGCCATTATTTGACTTTTGAATGTTAAACCATTTATTTCATCTCCCTCATTCATGTAGGTTTAGATACAGATTAGATAAAGCAAGTAGGATTTAACCAAGTTAAATATTTGAAATCATGGCTCAATGATTAGGCATCTTTTGCCTTTTAGAAATGATTTGACTGGCCGGGCGCGGTGGCTCACGCCTGTAATCCCAGCACTCTGGGAGGCCGAGGCGGGCGGATTGCTCAAGGTCAGGAGTTCAAAACCAGCCTGAGCGAGACCCCGTCTCTACCATAAAAATAGAAAGAAATTAATTGGCCAACTAATATATATAATATAAAAATCAGCCGGGCATGGTGGCACATGCCTGTAGTCCCAGCTACTCGGGAGGCTGAGGCAGGAGGATCGCTTGAGCCCAGGAGTTTGAGGTTGCTGTGAGCTAGGCTGACGCCACGGCACTCACTCTAGCCTAGGCAAGAAAGCGAGACTCTGTCTCAAAAAAAAAAAAAAAAAAAAAAAAAAAAGAAATGATTTGACTGGAGAGTTTAAAAAATAACAGAGCCCTAAACCACATAGAAACTATTATAATTAACTATTAATTTAAGTCCCCAAACTACTGTTTATATAGATTATAATGTTAATATTTTTTTATCGTTTAAATAAATTAACAGTTTGAAGAGATAGAAACTTAAGGACTTTTAAAGATGAGCGCTGAAAAGATTACTTTCCAGAAATTTAAGACCACCAGAAATGGGACTGTGATAGACAGGACTACTTTGAAGCCTTTATTGGGAAGGAACATACCCAACCCAAATGGGATCATAAAACATTCTTCAGTTTCTGTAACTGAATGCAATCTCTCCTTCCTTGAAATTTCTCTAGTTTTATGGTTTATCTATAGTTAACTCATGCTATATTACTTTATATAAAATTATTTATATTTGTTGATTATTTATTGTTGTCTTGTCTTCCCTAGACTAGGATAGAATCTCTGATGGACTCATCTTTGTGCCCAGATCATCTAAGCCCAGTAGGCAGGTGCTTACGTATTTGCTGATGGAACAAAGAAAGAACTATGTAGGAAGACAAAAACTCATCTGAAGTTATAGACTCTAGTAGCAAAAGATAGATGAGAAAGTTTTTTTATGTCCTAGTCCAAGTGAAGCAGGAAGGAAAGGGATGCATATCTGAGGCTAGTAATAGAAATAATTACTGTGAATGCATTTTAGCCATTCCCCTTTATTCATGAATGTTGGTGAACTTTGATTTAGTTTGAACTTTGATTTAGTTCTTGGTGTAGATTTTATATTTGTTTCAAATTAAAATTAGAATTCTGTATTTTAATTTTTTGGAATTCTGTTGTTTTGCCTTAGTTTCTTAATAAAAAGTTAAAACCATCATTAACCACCTGTGATTGCTTACATATAAAAGAAATTTTTTACACATTGGTTAGAAAGAAAAATTGGGGTGCTTCAGTAGCCAAAGGTGGTGATGGAATTTACCTGTAAATTCCATGGCTTTACTAATAGAATCCACATTTCCCATATTTAGGATGGAATGTGGACAGGGAACATTAATTCACTAGGGTCCTCTTCCCCTGCTGCTACTACTCCTGGCTAACAGTTGTTTGATAATGCAGTTATTTGCCAAGAGTTATAATAGGCAGGCATGCTATTCCTGAACTGACTGAACAAATGGTGCCTTTGATCCAAAAGTTTAAAAGAAACAATCAGTTGATCATATTGCTAAAAATTGCTTAATTTATTAATGTTAAAATTTATACAAAGAGGCCAGGCGCGGTGGTTCACGCCTGTAATCCTAGCTGTCTGGGAGGCCGAGGCGGGTGGATTGCTCAAGGTCAAGAGTTTGAAACCAGCCTGAGCAAGAGCGAGACCCGTCTCTACTATAAATAGAAAGAAATTAATTGGCCAACTAATATATATATAGAAAAAATTAGCCGGGCATGGTGGCGCATGCCTGTAGTCCCAGCTACTCGGGAGGCTGAGGCAGCAGGATTGCTTGAGTCCAGGAGTTTGAGGTTGCTGTGAGCTAGGCTGACGCCATGGCACTCACTCTAGCCTGGGCAACAAAGTGAGACTCTGTCTCAAAAAAAAAAAAAAATTTATACAAAGAGTTTTAATTTTCTAAAAAGTAGGTATAAGATTTCTATATTTATCTTTTTGTTTAGTGGAAAGAGACACCAGAGACAGCTTTGCTAGTCTATTCTAATTTCTTTTTAGATCCTCCCCCAAACCGTTTGCTTTTTATTTAATGTATTCATTAGATTATCGTTGACTACAACATGTTCTCTAGTCTTCAGAATATAATTTGTCAAAAGAAGTAGCCCCTCAGGATTTAAGATTGTCATTCAGATTTTGTATATAGGATTTCACGATGAGTGACTCAAGAAGTAAGAATCATTTAGAGCAGGTGTCCTCAAACTACGGCCTGTGGGCCACATGCCAGTGTTTTTGCCCGTTTGTTTTTTTACTTCAAAACGAGATGTGCAGTGTTCATAGGAATTTGTTCATAGTTTTTTTAAGCTATATTCTGGCCCTCCAGCGGTCTGAGGGACAGTGAACTGGTCCCCTGTTTAAAAAGTTTGAGGACCTCTGATTTAGAGTGTTTCCTTAGGTCACCCTGTTGACAGGGCTTAATTTCTGTTTCTTTTAAAACAGGAAAACATATGAGAAAAAGGTTAAGGAAGTGAAGTCTTGTCTATTCTATGGTATGATACTTAGTAAGTCATATTCTATTTCTGCTCCCTTTTCTTTATCAGTGGAGGGTAAAATCAAGTAACAGGAATAGTTTTAAGGTCCTATCTTCCTTGAGAAAGGCTCTCTGAAATAATTTATTAAAATGCTAGTGTCCCAAATTAGATTAATTAGAGGCATATTATAATGGGAAGAGGCAAGATATCTTTGTTTATTTTAATGTAGCTAACTTGTTCACTTTTCCTAACCAATGTTTAAAGGGCATATTATACATCTTTGCTGCTTTGTTGGCCACCTTCACCTTTGAAGGAAAGGAGGCTTAATGTTAGAATGGGAATTGTCAATGACATTTTCTCCCCTCAATAGGCCAAAGAGTGGTACAGTTCATGGCCAAATTGCCCAGAGTAATAGAGGGCCTGGACTGAAAGTCATGTTGGTAGCAGAGACTGGCTGCATTGAGCAGAGACTGGTAGCAGAGCCAAACGCAATCCACCCTTTAAGCACAGCAATAGGAGTAGTAAACTCAAGTGCCTATGGAATCACATGGAACTAATGGTGACTCCTTAGGCCACTCTGGGTATTATGTGGCCATAGTAGTTGAGCCATATCTTCTGAAATTGTGAAGGGTCTCCCTGCTTACCAGCTACTAGTTGCCCACTCAGTAATTTAGAAAGAATGAAAAAAAAATAATAATTCATTAAAAATTTTCAAACTCCTGCCTGGGCAGAGTGGCTCATACCTGTAATGTAATCCTAGCACTTTGGGAGGCCAAGGTGAGAAGATAATTTGAGCCTAGGAATTTGAAAACAGCTTGAACAAGAGCAAGACCCCGATAGAAAAATCAGCCAGGTCAGGCGCAGTGTGGCTCACGCCTATAATCCTAGCACTCTGGGAGGCTGAGGCGGGAGGGTGGTTGAGGTCAGGAGTTCAAGACCAGACTGAGCAAGAGTGAGACCCCCATCTCTACTAAAAATAAAAATTACTGGGACAAATCAGCCAGGTGTGTTGGTGCACACCTGTAGTCCCAGCTACTCGGGAGGCTGAGGCAGGAGGATTGCTTGAGCCCAGGAGTTTGAGTTACTGTGAACTAGGCTGATGCCACAGCACTCTAGCCCGGGCAAGAGAGTGAGACTCTGTCTCAAAAAAAAAAGGAAAAAAATTAGCCAGGTCTGGTAGCATTTGCTTGTAGTCGCAGCCACTTGGGAGACTGAGGCAGGATCACTTGAGCCTAGGAGTTCAAGGTTATAGTGAACTATGATCACACCACTGCACTCCAGCCTGGGTGACAGAGCAAGACCCTGTCTCAAAAAAAACAAAAATTTCTAACACCTATCATGTATCAGGCTCTTACCAGGTACTAGTGATGTAGAGATGAGAAAAAAACCAAAAATATGGTCTGTTCTGAAGTTGTTCATAAGCTAGTGTGAAAGCAAATGTGGAAACAGACTATCTTGAAACAGTGGAATAATCCCCTTAATGAAGTTATGTATTTAGTATGAGGTCCAGTGGCATAGAAGAGGGAAAATTCAGCTTAAACTGGAATTGGTGAAGATAGATCCATCTAGGCAGATGGAATAGTATGTGCTGTGATACAAAGGCATAGGTAGATCAGGATGTCTGGAATCAAGGTGCATATTGAAGAAGTAGGAAAGGGTATGGAACAAGGAAATTGGGTCTAGATCATTGTCATACTAGGGAGTTTGGGTTTTGTCCCATATTTCATGGGTAAGCCATTCAGAGGTTTTCAGCAGGACATAATTACTTCAGCTGCAAAAAAGCAGTAACATAAAGGTGGGAGTCAGAAGGTTTAGGCAGAAAATGATGAGGACCTAAACTAAGGTGACTAAGGATGGAGGAGGAATGTATTTAAGAGATATTCAGGGAGATAAGTGGACACCATTTGTATGTCAAGATTGAGGTACATTTTTTGGTGAGGACTTTTTTTGGCATAGAGAATAATGGACCTCTTTATGAAGAAACGGCATTGAAAAGGAGGAATAGATTGGGGTTGGAGGTGATGAGTTCAATTTCGCACATGTTGAATCTGAAGTAGAAATACTCAAAAGGCATTTGGAACTAGTAAGTTTGGAGTTAAGGAGATAGGCAGGCAACTGTCCACTGAATGAGAGAAGTGCTGAGAGCTTTCTTTCCTCATCGACTGCAGGCTCCCCAGTCCAGCAGACAGAGTGAGGGAAGGTATGCCCGGAGTACAGCGAAAGGACCACAGCCCTCAAGTTGTGACTCTGCCAATTAAAGGCGGGTGGTGTTTTTGTTTGTTTCATTTTTGCTCCCATGCCCCCCACACCTCTGAGTAACAATCGTGGCATTTCAATTTTCAAGTGCCTCTTTTTAATATTTTGAGGAGCTCAGTAATTTTCTATAATTCTGGTTTTAAGGTAAAACCACTGGATTAGTTGTTCATACTTCAAACTCACAGGTTCTAAGTCTTGGAGGTGCTGCTAGTGTAATTGATTCTTAAGCATATTTCTTCCTCTCTGGAGCTGTTTCTTTATCTGCTAAAATGAGATTGACCTAACTCAATGGTTCTCATTTCAGATGCCCACAAAAATCACCTGGGAAGCTTTTTATTTATATCTCAGCTTTACCGAGATACAATTGAGATACAATAAGCTACCCATATTTAAAGAGTATAATTTGGTAAGTTGGGATGTATGTATGCATCCATCATGATAAAGATAATAAAGATACCTGATGTTGATTGAAGGACAAAAAAGTCAAGCTTTTAAGTAATTAAAATTAGTTTTATTCAGATGTCTTACTGAGGACTATAGACAAGTCCTATACTTTGGGAGGAGTCTTTCAGAGAGGTTCTGTTGGATCCCTCTGGCACAATATTTCATCCCATCCCACTTTTCATGCTTATATAAAGGTGGTGGGGTTTTAACACATGAAAATCATACCAAACTTGCTCAGAAGTTACATTAAAGCAGAATTTCATGAAGGTTTGTATGCGGGAGTATATTTGGTTATAAATTACTACAGGACATTTGGTTATAAACTGTAGAAGCATCATTGCTAACCTCAGCAGGCATTATTGTGTATGTAAGAAAAGCAAGGATCAGGGCCATTTATCTTCTAAGGAATATAGTGTCTCAGGCAAGAGAGGTTGAGGGCCATGTGCTCTCTCCTGTTTTGTCTTCAAAGCATCTTCCCAGAATGCTGCACTCAGAGTCAGGGGCTCTGTGAAGTTATGCTGGCAAGCAGAAATAAGCACACATGGCTTCTTAAGTTTTGTTGCTTTGTCTCACACTGGAGAGCTTTTAAAGATAAGATGCCTGGGTTAATTAAATTCTGTGTGGTAGAGGGGTGGACTTAGGCATCAGTATCAGTACCTTTTTATTTTTTTTCCTGAGACAGAGGCTTGCTCTGTAACCCGGGCTAGAGTGCCGTGGTGTTAGCCTAGTTCACAACAACCTCAATTCCTGGACTCAAGGGATCCTCCTGCCTCGGCCTTCCAGAGTGCTGGGATTACAGGCATAAGCCACCATGCCTGGCCTAGTGCTTTCTTTTTCTTTTTAAAAAAAAAATTTTTTTTTTAAAGTAATTCTCCCCTAAACTAGGAGATAGCCATTCAGAACTGTGTTTGGTTGTTCACTAGAACGAGGGGTAAGACCAGGAACAGTTTCAGGAATGTTTTAGATTTGTTGGAAGGTCTTTTGTCAGGTTGCATTTGTAACTCAGTGTTTGTAAAGTATGTAGTGTAGTGGTTAAGGACATGGATTCTGGAATCAAGACTGCCAGAATTCAAACCCCAGTTCAAACACTCATTAGCTCTGTAACTTTGGGCAGGACATTTGATCTCTGTGTCTCAGGACCCTTGTCTATAAAATGGGGGGAGGAGTGGCACCTACTTTAAAAGGTGATGTGAGCATTACATGGGGAGCTTACAGAGGTCAGTGGCAGGAGTGCAGTTGGACTTTGCAAGGAACTTAGACAAAGCAATAGTGAGCCATCAGAAGCCCAGGAGTACCACCTGTTCCTTGTTCCTGAGACATCTCTTCATTCTTTTCCTAAACTTTCTTTTCCACATAATCCACATTGTAAAAAATGGCCATATCTCTCTCCTCCACTCAAGAGATCAACTCAGGGTCCAAGATAGGAACTCCAATTCCCACTGTTAGTCCAATTAGCCGTGGACATGGGATGGGGAGTGGGTTCACACACCTATAGAGTCCCAGCCCTGTGACCCGATGGCTGGGGGATGAGGAGGGAGGGCAGGCAGGTGGGAAGCGGTTGCAAAGAAGAGAGAATGGGATACTGCACAAAGACACTAACAAGCTTGCTCTTTCTCACTCCCCAAATTTGGCCATATAAAGAATAGCACATTCAGGGGATCCAAAAGAAAAAAGACAAGGCTAAAAGGAGTGAGGAGAAAAATAGAGGGGGAGAGCAAGGCGACCTCATAAACTGGTGGAGATTCACAGCAAGACAGCCACCCAGAGGGGAGGAACAGTGTCAGTGTGAGACTCAGGACAGTGCCTTGCCAAGCCTGCTCTGAGAGGCCACAGACGCTGCCTGGGCCATCAGGGGCTGTCTTAGCAGGAGCTGGTGTGCTAAATCAAGGGCAAGAATAAGAAGCTTAGGTCTCTTAGAGCTTGAAGAAAGAAACCATACTTCCTACCTCATCCTTCTCTGTCTTAAGAGAGAGACTAAAGAATGGTAAGGTTTGAAACTCAGAGGAAACCAGCTCAGCGATCTGCTTTTTGTTTGGTTGATATTGGAACATTTGCACTCAGCAGCTCACTGGCTATTTATTTTGAGCATTAAAAATGAGGGTAATTGCATTGTTAATAAGTTGTTCTCTCTCTTATGCTCACATCTTTCACTGGACTCCTTCCTGGAGACCTCAGGGCTTAGTTCTGGTTGCTTTTGGGGCACTAAAGTGAATCGAAGGTCATAGTCTGGAAGGGAGTGTGGTGATGAGGTGAAAGGAAGAAGTACTTTAGGAAAATGATGGCAAAGGAGTTAAAATCCTCTACTGTGTCAACCCAGTGAAATGTTCTGCTTTTCACCGAGTGAAACTTAGAGCTATAGATTTAGAGGTAAAATGGATTTCTTGTATGAAACTGGGCCCTGAGGAGGCTTAAGAGGACCTACTGCACCCTCAGGCCTTCTCTCCCCATGCAAGCTTGTGTGTCCTCAGTCATGACAACCAGTCATGAAGTCACTGGCAAGTCTCTCACTTAGGGACCTTCATGAGTTAGGAGGCTCTTCCCTGCAGCTGCCCTGCCCATGCGGAAACACAGGGGATAGTAAAGGAAAAGGGTATCGCAAGGCCTTGTCTTCTGTGCTTCTCTCTTCCAGGGCCTTATCAGAGGTGGCTGGTGGAAAATTTATAATTGAAGTCTTCTTATCTCTTTTTCCATTGGCATCATGACTAGCATCAAGAATAAAATATTAAGAGCCTCCAGTCTAGACAATCAATATAGAGCTCACATTCCTTACTTTGATTGTTCATGTATCTTCCCAGCAGCCACTGAGTGCCTCCTCCGTAGCCTACACAGTGCTGGCACTGTTAGCACCATGTCCTTGCACTCCGGGGCTTCAAGCGTGTTGTGCTTTACCTACATGATCTCATTTATTTATCACAACACCTCAATGGTATTCATGTTTTATGGGAGAGAACACTGAGGCTCACGGAGGAGAAATCACCTGCTAAAGTCACCCAGCTTTAAGTTTCAAAGTCTGCATTTGAACCAGAGCTCTGAACCAGAACTCACAAGTTTGGTCACTTTCCCTTCAAGGGGGAGATGGACGTGTCAACAGATAAATGTCCAATAACAAGGTATGTGCTCTGGAAGAGGTAAACACAAGTAGTGGTTAGGTGGCGGCTTGCCTGGAGAGTCAGCAGAGATGCTCTGATAGCTGTTCTATCACCAGGACTGGGAGACAGATGGGAATGGCACCTATTCTCTGTCCTCAAGGCTAGCTCCTCTCTGCTTCTCTTCACACTTTTTTTTTTTTTTTTTTGAGATAGAGTCTCACTTTGTTGCCCAGGCTAGAGTGAGTGCCGTGGCATCAGCCTAGCTCACAGCAACCTCAAACTCCTGGACTCAAGCAATCCTGCTGCCTCAGCCTCCCGAGTAGCTGGGACTACAGGCATGTGCCACCATGCCCGGCTAATTTTTTTGTATATATATTAGTTGGCCAATTAATTTCTTTCTATTTATAGTAGAGACGGGGCCTCGCTCTTGCTCAGGTTGGTTTCGAACTCCTGAACTCAAACCATCCGCCCACCTCGGGCTCCCAGAGAGCTAGGATTACAGACGTGAGCTACTGCGCCCGGCCTCTTCACACTTTTGTGAGCTGCTCCCTTGGCCTACCTATTAATTATGATCACCCTGTCCTGCGTCTGTGTTGTTGGATAAAATATAGGCTGTCCAATGAAATGTCAGATAAATGAATAATTTTTTTGTATAAGTATGTCCCCAATGTTGCATGAGACATAATGATGCTAAAGAATTATTCGTTGTAGGGGCCTGGCGTGGTGACTCATGCCTGTAATTCTAGCACTTCGGGAGGCCAAGGCAGGCGGATTGTTTGAGGTCAGGAGTTTGAGACCAGCCTGAGCAAGAGCAAGACCCCATCTCTACTAAAAAAATAGAAATTAATCGGCCAACTAAAAATATCTAGAAAAAAATTAGCCGGGCATGGTGGCGCATGCCTGTAGTCCTAGCTACTTGGGAGGCTGAGGCAGGAGGATCTCCTGAGCCCAGGAGTTTGAGGTTGCTGTGAGCTAGGCTGATGCCATGGCACTCTAGCTAGGGCAACAGAGTGAGACTCTGTCTTAAAAAAAAATTATTCATTGTTTATCTGAAATCCAAATTTCAATGGGTGCCCTGTATTTTTTTCCAATATTTTATTGTGTTAACATACATGTAAAATGGGGGGGGAGTAGTGCTATCTACTTTAAAAAGCGATGTGAGCATTACAGGAGGAGCTCACAGAGGTCAGTGGCAGGAATGCAGTTGGACTTCATAAGGAACTTAGACAAAGCATTAGAGAGCCATCAGAGCCCAAGAGTACCACCTCTTCCTTGTTCCTGAGACATCTCTTCATTATTTTCCTAAACTTTCTCTTCTACACAGTCCAGATTTACCATCTTAACCATCTTTAAGCGTACAGTTCAATGGTATTAAATATTAATACATTCCTAATGTGTGGAACCGTCACCACTGACCATCTCAAGATTTCTTTCATCTTGTAAAACTGAAATTCTATACCCCTTAAACAGCAATCCTCATTTCTTCCACACTCAACCTCCAGCAACCACTTTCTGCTTTTATGATGTTGACCCCTCTGAATATCTCATATAAGTGGAATCCATATAGTATTTGTCTTTTTGTGACTGGCTTATTTCAGTTAGCATAATGTCCTCAAGGTAGCCTGTATCAGAATTTCGTTCCTCTTTAAGACTGAATAATATTCCATTGTGTGCATGTACCACACTTTTCTTATCCACTCATTCATTGATGGACACTTGGGATGCTTCTGTATTTTAGCTATTGTGAATAATGCTATTATGAGCATGCATGTACAAATATCTCTTTGAGATGCTGCTTTCAATTATTTAGGGTATATGCCCAGAAATGAAATTTCTGGATCATATAGTAATTCTATGTTTAATTTTTTGAGGAACTGCTGTACTTTTTTCCATAATGGCTGTACAATTTTATGCTCCCACCAACAGTGCACAAGGATTCCCATTTCTCTGCATCCTTGCCAACACTTGTTATTTTCTGCTTTTTTGAAAATAGCCATCCTAATGGGTACGAGGTGAGAGTATTGTATATTTTTATTTGCTAAATATAGCAACCCTAAAACCCAGCCAGAGTCCTCTTACCTGGCCCTGTTAACACCTTACCTACCTAACCCTTGCCTTTTCTTTTTTTCTTTCTTTCTTTCTTTCTTTCTTTCTTTCTTTCTTTCTTTCTTTCTTTCTTTCTTTCTTTCTTTCTTTCTTTCTTTCTTTTTTTTTTTTTTTTGAGACAGAGTCTCACTCTGTCACCTGGGCTAGAGTGCTGTGGCGTCAGCCTAGCTCACAGCAACCTCAAAGTCCTGGACTCAAGCAATCCTGCTGCCTCAGCCTCCCGAGTGGCTGGGACTACAGGCATGCACCACCACGCCCGGCTAATTTTTTCTATGTATTTTTAGTTGGCAAATTAATTTCTTTCTATTTATAGTAGAGACGGGGTCTCACTCTTGCTCAGGCTGGTTTCGAACTCCTGACCTTGAGCGATCCACCCAACTCAGCCTCCCACAGTGTAACCCTTGCCTTTTCTGTGTCACACCCTGGCTCTGAGCTCCTGGTCCCCACCCAGCCACTCCTCATTTGCTGCTCCACATGACCCAGCATGAGAGCTGGGGCCAGGGCTGCTGCAAAGAAAGGTTTCATCATATTCTCTTGCTGTGGTTCCTCTAAGAGCACCTCCTTGGCAACACGCTGGCAGGTCGGCACTGTAGCCTGAGCCTGAAGGTAGAATTTGGCATAATTTCATCTCAAAAGAAATGGCTCAAGAGAAAATGTTGAAACAGCAAAGGTTTGTGGCCTAGACTCAAAGCACAGAGTGTGATAGGTATCCGACACTTTGCGGGCTGGAAGAAGCAAACATTTTTAGTTATTTGATCCTTTCCTTAGTTAGGGTTCCAGGTTCCTCTTTCTCCTTTCCCTTTTTCAGAAATTTGCTAAGGACCTACGGTGAGCACTAAGCTATCAGCTGTGAGCACTATGCTATCAGGCAGGAAAAACAAGTAAAACTTTGCCCTCAAGGATCTCAAGACCCAACAAGGAAGCCAAGACCTTAGTTGTCACATAAAGCAGAAAACAATAATGCCCAAGGGAGGTGCAGAAGGAATGCTATGTGAGGGCATTTTGGGGTGAGGAGGGGTTCAACCCAAGTAGTTTTGTGGAGGAGGTGTTGTTTGAGCAGAACCTCAAAGGATAAATAGCATTTAAACATGTATCAATTTGCCAAATAAATTCACAAACACACATTTAGTAATAGCAATTTACCAATTTTGTGCACTAAAACTTTATTCCCTTAAACAATGTATAGAATTTATAGTAATTTATTTTTCACCAAGATTTCCAAATATTCAGTCTGTTTATTTATTTTTTAAAATTTAAGGTTATGTTCATGTCAAAAATGTCATAATGTTGATTTCTCCCTTCCACCCAATTTTGAATCCATTTTGCTGCCTCCTTGGGATTCTGTGACTGCACTGGCTTCATTCTCACAGGTGTCTCCCTCAGTAGAAACATGCTTGAAGTTTTCTCTGTCATGCTAAGTCAGTGACTGTTCTTTTTAAATTTTGACATCTTTGAAATAAGCAGAAGAATAAAGAAAATAACAACAAACTCCCATTTGCCCACTGTTCGGCTTTAATAAATCTTAACATTTTGCCATGTTTGCTTCAGATAATTTTTTCTCAGAACCAGAATATAACAGATGCAGTTGAAGCCTCCTGTATTCATATGCCCATGATTTGATTCCTTTCCTTTCCCTCCCTCTCCAGAATTTGACACATGTCATTACCATGTTTGTTTTTATGCTTTTCAATATATGCATGATTCCATAAAGAAGGGTTAGCATTGTTTTGTGTATTTCCAAACTATATAAAGTCTATATACATATATGCATGTGTATGTCTGTACCATTTATGTCCTCCTGTAACACTGTGTTCTATGATTTATCCATACTTAAACATAGAACTGTTAATTCATTTTTAATTGCTGTATAGTATTCCATTTTACCAATATACTATAATCTATCTATTCTTCTGTTGGTTATTTAGATTGTTTCCAATTTGATATTATTACAAACAAAACTGGAATGAATACTCTATGTATAAGCTATGTCTTTATAATATATTATGAGAAGTAGCATTCTTGGGTTGTAAGTTATGCTCATCTTGACCTTTGTTAGTTATTGCCTAATTGTTCATCACAGTATTTGGACCAATTTACCCTCACCAGCAATATTTCTTTTTATTAAGCAAGGAGCAAGGATCAAAGGCAAACACCACAGGTAATACATGGTACAGCCATGTTTCAACCTGCAGGAATGAGGGGATGCATGTCGTACCTCAGGATCTTACCATTTCATTTCAGGATCTTACCATTTCATGAGTTGGATATACCAAGTGTTGTGTTCAAGAAGAGGGACTACAAATTCCCTGTTGCCTCACACATTTATAAAGGAGTATGGAGGGGTCAGAGATCACCTGACCAAGCAGGCTTTGTGATTAAGGTGTCAGCCTCCTGGCATGAGAAATATGTTAGAAACAACCCAATAATCCAGGGAGTCAATACATTAGAGATTTTGCAGCCCTCCCTGAAGAGCCAGCTCATTGCTAGGAAACCTGAAAGAAACTCACAAGAGCCATTCAGTTGACAAACTGGTTTCTCTCTACACCTCTGGCCCTGGGGATTTATTAAACAGGCTTTCCGACCTAGGGCATGTATTAGTTGACAACATTGTGACAAGGAGGTGAAACATTGTATCATGGGCTATGAAAAGCATAAAAGGTATTTGGGGCTTCTTGTCCATATCTATAATACAAAGGGAGAAACAGTGTTTAAAATGATTTAATATAGGTCTTTAATCTATCTAGAATTTATTTTTGTAATGGAGAAAGTAGAAATTTCATTATTTTTAAAAATACAGTTAAGTACATTATCCCAGTTCTATTTATTGAATAGTTCATACTTTCTTCTATTGATTTGCACTGCCTCCTTGTCACTTATCATCCATACATGGGCCAGTTTCTGGGCTCTCTGCTTGATTCCTTTGATCTCTTTGTCTACACATAGGCTAATACCATATACTCTTAGTTGTTCTCACTTTATAATCAGTTTTCATTTTTGAAAGAGCAAGTCCGTCACCCTTGTGATTTTAAAACATTGTTTTGGTTATTAGCCCTTTGCTCTTCTATGTGGATTTTAGACCTAGCTTGTCACGTTACTTGGAAATTTTGTGGGTATTTTAACTGAAAATGGAAAATATAAATAAATATATATGTTGAATCAATAGACTTGGGAAGAATTGTCATCTTTAAAAATATTTTTTTTTGTAATATGAAGGGGAGAAGTAAGGAAGGGAGGTTCAGTTTTCTTTCTTTTTCTTTTTTTCTTTTTGAGACATAATCTTACTTTATCACCCTGGGTAGAGTTGCAGTGGCATCATGATAGCTCAGTGCAACCTCCAACTCCTAGGCTCAAGTGATCTTCCTCCCTTAGCCTCCCAGGTAGCTGGGACTACAGGCACACACCACCACGCCCAGCCAATTTTTTTCTATTTTTAGTAGAGATGGGGGTCTTGCTCTTGCTCAGGCTGGTTTCGAACTCCTGAGCTCAGGCGATCCGCTCACCTCAGCCTCCCAGAGTGCTAGGATTACAGGCCTGAGCCACCACACGTGACTCCCAGTCTTTTCTCATTACATGTGCAGCACAGTGAATAACCTTGTACATACGTTGTTTCACAGGTAGTATAAATATGTAGTACAACAAGATGTCCTAGATTCATGTTGCACTTATCCTGTTCCAGACCTGGAATCAATTGTTTTACTGATGAGCCCTGTTTCCTTTCACGGGAGAAGGCTATTTAGAAACCAAGATCTGGGCATCTGATGTATATTTTCTAGTAAGACTCTGTTAGTTTTTGAGTGTTTAGAAAATGCTTTCACTTTGCCTTCACTCTAAAATAATGATTTGGCTGATGACATACCCAAAGTTAACAGTTCCTTGCATTCAGCACTTTGAAAATATTATTCCATTATCTTCTGTCATAGATGGTTGGTGAAAAGAAGTCTGTTGTCCAGATATCACTTCTCTGCAGTTAATCTTTTTTTCTCTGATGGTTATTAAGATGTTTTCTTTATCCAATAGTTCCACAATTTTACTTCAGTGTGCAAAGGTATGATTTATTTGTATTTATTCTGTTTGGTACTCAGCATGTACTTTCTATGTAGTACTTCTATGAGAAGACTCATGTTTTTCTTCAATTCCAGAAAAATTGTAACTATTTTATTTTTCACAGCTTCATTGAGATATAATTCACATAGCATAAAATTACCATTTTAAAATGTACAATTCGGTGGTTATTAGTAAATTCACAAAGCTGTGCAACCATTGCCATGATCTAATTTCAGAAAATTTTAATCACAGCAAAAAGAAAACCTCATACCCATTAGTAGTCACTCCACATCTCTCTTTCCCTCATCCCCTGGCAACCACTAACCTACTTTCTGTATTAATAGATTTGCCTATTTTGAACATTTCATGTAAATGGAATCATATAATATATGACCTTTTGCATCTGGCTTCTTTCACTAAGTGTAATTGTTTTCAGTGTCCATCCCTGTTATGGAATGTGTCAATCAATACTTTATTCCTTTTTATAACTAAATAATATTCTATTATGTGTGTATACCACATTTTCTCTATCCATTCATCAATTAATGGACATTTGGGTTGTTTCTAATTTTTGGTATTATGAATAATGCTGCTATAAACATTTGTGTATAAGTTTTTTTGTTTTTTGTTTTTCCTGAGACAGAGTTTTGCTCTGTTGCCTGGGCTAGAGTGCTGTGACGTTAGCCTAGCTCACAGCAACCTCAAACTCCTGGGCTCAGGTGATCCTGCTGCCTCAGCCTCCCAAGTAGCTGGGACTACAGGCATGTGCCAGCATGCCTAGCTAATTTTTCTATATATTTTTAGTTGGCCAATTAATTTCTTTCTATTTTTAGTAGAGACGGGGTCTCGCTCTTGCTCAGGCTAGTTCTGAACTTCTGACCTTGAGTGATCCTCCTGCCTTGGCCTCCCAGAGTGCTAGGATTACAGGCGTGAGCCACCACGCCCGGCTGTGTACAAGTTTTTGTATGAACATAAAGTTTCAATTCCTTTGGGTACAATTTTCTAAGTGTAGAATGCTGGGTCATATAGTAACTCTATGTTTAACTTTTCAAGGAATGGCTAAACATTTTATAGATGTGCCATTTTACATTTCTACCAACAATGCGTAAGAGTTCCAATTTCTCCACCTCCTCACCAATACTTGTTATTTTCTGTTTGTTTTTTTTAAATTCTAGCCATCCTAGTGGGTATGAAGTAGTACTTCATTGTGGTTTTAAATGATATTGAACATCTTTTTATGGTCTATCGGCCATTTGTACATCTTCTTTGGAGAAATGTCTATTCAAATCCTTTATCCATTTTTAAAATGAGAGAATTTGTTTTTTATTGTTGATTTGTAGAACTTCTTTATATATTCTAGAATTATGGTGTCCTTTTGGAGTGCAAAACTTTTTAATTTTGAAGAAGTCCGATTTATTTATTTCTTCTTTTGTCAGTTGGGCTTTTATTGTCATAGCTAAGAAACCGTTGCCTAATTCAAAGTCACAAAGATTTACTCCTTTGTTTTCTGCTAAGAATTTTGTAGTTTTAGCTCTTATATTTAGGTCTATGATAATTTAGAATTAATTTTTGTTTGTGGTGTGAAGTAGGGGTTCAACTTCATTCTCTTGTATGTGGATATTCAGGTGAATTATCTCTTTTTCTTTTGTTAAACACAGGGTCTTGCTCTGTCATTCAGGCTGGAGTGCAGTAGCATGATCATAGCTCACAGCAACCTCAAACTCCTGGGCTCAAGGAATCCTCCTGCCTCAGCCTTTTGAGTAGCTAGCTGGGACTACAGGCACAGGCCAGCATACTCAGCTAATTTTTTAAAATTACTTGTGAGGATGGTGCCTTGCTATGTTGCCCACACTTTTCTCAAACTGCTGGGCTGAAGTGATCTTCCCACCTTGGCCTCCCAAAGTGCTGGGATTACAGGTGTGAGCCACCGTGCTTGGCCTTGAACTATCTTTTCGATCATTCCTTCTTCATTCTTTCCATTCTTTTCTTCTGAGGCTTCTAAAAGAGAATAGAGACTCAATCTGTTCTCTATGTCACTTAGCTGCTGTCACATATTTTTTACTTTAAAATTTTTCTTTATAGTGTTTACTTCTCTGTCATTTTTTCTTTCTTTTTTTGAGACAAAGTCTCACTCTGTTGCCTGGGCTAGAGTGCCATGGCATCAGCCTAGCTCACAGCAACCTCAAACTCCTGGGCTCAAGGGATCCTCCTGCCTCAGCCTCCCGAGTAGCTGGGTCTACAGGCATGCACCATCATGCTCAGCTAATTTTTTCTATTTTTAGTTGTTTGGCTAATTTCTTTCTATTTCTAGTAGAGACGGGATCTCGCTCTTGCTTAGGCTGGTCTCAAACTCCTGAGATCAAGCAATCCTCCTGCCTTGGCCTCCCAGAGTGCTAGGATGATTGCAGGCATGAGCCATCACACCTGGCCTTCTCTGTCATTTTAATTTAGAAATATTTTCTTTGTGTTCAGTCTGTAATTTATTCTGCTTACTGAATTTTTAAAATCACTGAATATATATTATGTTCCCAAGATTTCTAATCTATTTTTCTGTACTATTTAATAAATTTTTTTAATTAAAAATGAACTATTTTTCCACTCCAAATGACTTCACTAAAAAAAAAAAAGAAAAAAAATGAACTATTTGATACATTTATTATTTTTGAATATGAAATATCATCATATAGTACAAAATTCAAAAGATACAAAATGTATTGAAGAAGTTATTGGCTTTAAAAAAGTTACCTGTTCTTGTTTCATTTTTGTCAATTTTTGTTTCATAATTTTGTACCTGTATAATGCATGTATTCATGGTGCTATAAGTGTTGGAGAGGGTGGGTGGGAGAGAACACAGGTGCACAGCCTGTGCAAGGAAGAACAGTGGGAGGCAAGGCGAAAGAGGTAGGTTGTGGGGGGCATGGGCAATATATATAACCGTAACATTTGTACCCCCATAATATGCTAAAATTAAAAAAAAATAAAAAACCACTAAACAAACAAAAAAAAAAAGAGATAGGTTGTGGTCAGTCTGTGGACTTTGGAATAAGAGGGGAGGAAAGGACTGTTGAAGAGTTTGATTATTCTCTTAGCCTTGTAGTCTTTGAAGATTTTTTTCTCCCACATAATAAACATTGTGCTTTGAGAAGGGTAATATGCTTCAGATTGACCAAAGGGAGGGGATGGGTAGTCTGGGCCTCATTAAAAGCCTTCCATCTCAGGTGGGTACCCTCTTCCTTGCTCCTCCCTGACTCCCTTTAACAGGCCTGTATGCTGATTATAAGCCAGATGTTTCAGACATTTCTGCAAAGATTTATCGTAGTGTCTGGCTCTGTTTTTTTTTTTTTTTTTTTTTTTTTTTTGTTTGTTTGTTTGTTTTTGAGACAGAGTCTCACTTTGTTGCCCAGGCTAGAGTGAGTGCCATGGCGTCAGCCTAGCTCACAACAACCTCACACTCCTGGGCTCAAGTGATCCTTCTACCTCAGCCTCCCGAGTAGCTGGGACTACAGGCATGCACCACCATGCCCGGCTAATTTTTTCTATACATATTAGTTGGCCAATTATTATGGTAGAGACAGGGTCTCACTCTTGCTCAGGCTGGTTTTGAACTCCTGACCTCGAGCAATCCGCCCGCCTCGGGCTCCCAGAGTGCTAGGATTACAGGCATGAGCCACCACGCTCGGCCTGTCTGGCTCTGTTTAAACACTCTGTTTATTGCCTACCCCTTAGAGTTCCCCTTCTGCCCCTGATGTGCAGTGTGGCTGCTCTCAAAAGGAATCTCTCCCTTGGGTCTTGTTCTCCCAGCAGGGGGCAGCAGTGGCACACTTCAGGTGTTCAGGGTGGGGTGGGGTGCTGAGGGGTGCCCTGTGGGGAGGAGCTTGCAGGAGGAAACCCATAGAGTGGAAAAAGTAAACTAGTTCCTCAGTCCTACTTCAGAGTCAAACCCACACCCTGTGGTGAGTTGAGCCACAAATGTTTTTTCTAAAGCTGACGGTCTTCTTTTGGAAGGAAGAGGATGATGCACTGAATACTTTTGAGGACCTGGTTTTTTGTTTTTTTCCTTTATCCTAATTCATTATCCTCTGTTTGGCAATAAAAGTTCTAGTTCCTCTCCTTCTCCTCTTCCCTTTCTTTCATTTTGAACATTTTTCCCATTGCCAGGAGTATGGATCAAACCAAATAATTACCCTCTAGTCACTCTGCAAAGAAGAAACGGCTTGAAGGAGGGGCGGAGCTGGCCAGCTCCCCTAGGTTCTGGCCTGCTCAGAGGCATCACATTTCTCTACAAGACTGTAATCGCCTGGAAGGCAAAGGCCTGTCACAACTTCTTACATATCTCTGTGTTCCCACTCACCTGCTGGATCCTTTGCCCAGACAGGATGAGAACACGGCAGCCACCTGCCATCTGGTCTACAGCTCTGTCCACACCTGCATGTCACGTGGAGGAGGAATGCCTGGGGACAGAACATGTGGAGTTGGGGATCAAAGCACAGTGGCGAGGAGTAGTTTCGCAGGAATCCCCACAGAATGTGATCCTAGGATCTCCTCATGGCTTCTCCTTCAAATCCACTGTTACATGCCTTCATGCTATCTCCATGCCCCTGCAGACCACGGTAGGGACAGTGTGATGTAGTAGAAAGTACATGGAGACTTTATCATCTTGGGCATGGTGGGACTAGGTCACAGACCACTTGCCTTCTCTGAGTTTCAGTTTTCTTATCTGTAAATGTGTACTAATAATGCCTTTCATAACTACTTCGCAGAATTGAGACACTCAAGTAAGATAATGGTATGAAAAGGTTTCGCATATGATAGCGTGCTTTAAAACATTGTTGATCATTGCCAGTTCCTTCTCAAGAGCACTTTGGCCTTTGTTGCAGGGGTATGCTGATGGAGTCAAAGCCAAAGAATGAGATGTTGGGACAAAGTGGATTCTTGAGGGCTCCAAGGCTATTAAGAGGAAAGACAGGACAGAACTGAGTGAGGTTATTTCTAGGGGTTTGGCCCCTAGCCTTTGTCTGGAAAGGGGGTTTCTTTCTTTCCCTGGGGCCAGGAGAGACTAATAGGGAGGTCTACTCCTAGGTTCCTGGGTCTGGATGAGACCACCAAAGGGTCATTTGTTTTAGGCCATTTCCTTGCCCCGCACCTAAGGCTGCATCTAAACCACCCTAGATGGATAAGAGACAATACAGCATATCGTCTGTTTGTGAAATGTTTCTAGAAAGTCCATATTCTCTCCGGGCTAGTCAGGACTAAGCATGTTTTACAGTGAGTTCTTTATATTTAACTTTTAGCCCTTTGGCTGCAATTGAAAGTTACAAATGCTTTGAGGGCAGGGAAAACGTCTATTCATGTTTATATCCTGTCCAAGCCCAGGACAAAGTGGCCCTAGGGTCCAGTTTGTTGACCTCAACTGCATTGTTCTGTCCTCTCTGGAGCTAGGAAATGCGCTGGTCGCTGTTCTTTGTCCGCTTTAAACACAGTATTTGCAAAGTTCAAAACAAACCTTGCAATGATTTGGCTTGTGGTCTCTCCCCTAAATCTCCCTCCCTTCGGGGTGGTTGGGATAGGGGTAGGAAGTGTAAAGACTGAGCTCCTGTTTCTGCTCAAGGACAGTCCCCAAGATGGCTTTAGCTCCCCTCCCTTTCCTTATCAAATGAAATCAGCCACCAAAGGAAATTGTCTTCTCTGGATTGCAAGAGACAGGAAGCAGCACTGAGGAGCAGGGTCCGGGGCGGGAAGCTGGCGACCAGAGAATCAGCTCAAAGCCAGCTCAGTCCGTCCCTGGGGACTCCTCTCCTGCCTCTCTGTCTTGTCTGCACCACCTCTAGCCTCGCCCACCTTTTTCTGGTCAGGCCTCTGAGGCTGACAGGGACTGAGTCGTCCATCAAGGCCAGCCTCCCTCCTCTCTCAGTCACTCCCAACAAGTCTTCCAGCCCGTGCTTGACACTTCCAAGGATGGCAATTTTGCTGCTTCTCCAAGGAATCAGCTCTGTTTTGCCTTTTACCCATATGAAATCTGCCTCCTCCAGGGTTCCCCACTGACTCCCGGGGCCTCTCTTCTCCACGGACAGCCCTTCAGATGCCTTGGTCTCCAGGCTAACCCCCCAGGGGGGTCCCTTGGTAGAGGCATGAGTTTCTCAGAAACTTTCGAACCCAAAGGGAGTCAGGAAGGGAGCCTAAGCAGGAAGGAAAAGCTGAAAACAATGCCATTCGGGGCCTTTCCTTGCCAAGGAGATACATGTGCTGGTTTTACCTTGATGTTTACTGCAACCTCAATATATTAATACTTTTTTTCTCCTCCTCTGGGCCTAGTGCCTTATGGGAAGAGATTTTTTCCTGTTTAGCTCACTTTATTAATTTTTCATAAAATATCTAAAAGTATATTTAAAAGCATCATGACATTGCACTCCTAAATGCTTCAGTATGTATCTTTATTTATTTATTTTTCTAGTAAAACAAAATTTATTTGTAAAATAGGACCTGTTATATAAAATGGCACACAATCAAGTTATACAAAAATACAAAATTTCTTTCTGATTACAGTTCTAGTTGCAAATGATAATTAGAAAGCATTTCTGGTGGCTTGCATCTTTAAAACATAAGAACATCTTTCTGCATAGCCAAAATCAAAATATAGTACCCAACAAAATTAACTAAAATTTCCCAACATTATTTAATACCTAATCCATATTCAGAACTTCTCCAATTGTCCCCAAAATGTCCTTTACTGCTGTTTTGTTCAAACCAGGATCCAATCCTGGACTGTGCACGGCATCTGGTTGTTATGGCACTCACAGCTCTTTTATTTATTACACTGCTAAGTATTAATAGTGTTTAATTATTGTAGTGTTCTTCTAGCTGGCTCTTCTATGCCCTTCATTTCCTATATATACTAAGTTACATGTTAAGGTTCAACTCAAGTTAAACATATTTAGCAAGGATCTGTCCAGGGTGATGTTGGGTACTTCATATGGCATCACGTCGGGAGACATATCTGGCTGTTCTGTCACCAGTGATGCTAAGATTAACCCCCTAGACTAGGTGTTGACAGCTTGACCCCTTCATTATGTGCTTTTTCTCCCTCTTGACCAGAAAGAAATCTGTGTGATTGCTGTAGCATCATACGAATGTTAAGTGATGTGCATTTTAAAGTCACAATTGATCAGAAAAAGACAAGGCAGGTGTATTAGGATTCTCCAGGGAAATAGAACCAACAGGACATGTATATCTAGAAAGAGATTTATTTTAGGGATTGGCTCACATGGAGGCTGGCAAGTCCAAAATCTGCAGGGTGAGCTAGCAGGCCGGAGAATTTCTTCTTGCTCCAGAGAGGTCAGTCTTTTTGTTTTATTTAGGCTTTCCAGTGATTGGATGAGTCAGTGGATGAGCATTGAGCTTTGAGCTTTGCTTAAAGTACACTGAGTTAAGTGTTAATCTCATACAAAAACATCCTCACAGAAACATCCAGAATAATGTTCCACCACATATCAGGGCATTGTGGTCCAGCCAAGTTGATATGTTTTAATAAAATTAACATATCACAGCAGGGCTGAGATAGATGAAGTTTCCATCTCTGCTACTATGTTCTGTCCTTGTGTAAATCATTTGACACTCAGGGCCTCAGTTTTTCTCTCTGTAAAATAAAGGGCTTGGACTAAAAAATCTCTAAGGTTCCTTCCAGTTTTAAACTTCTTCTTTTTAAAAAAATTTGTAGTAAAGGCAGGACATGGTGGTTTATCCTATAATGTAGCCCTTTGAGAGACCGAAGTGGGAGGATGGCTTGAGGCCAGGAGTTGGAGACCCACCTGGGCAACACAGCAAGACCCTATCTCTACAAAATTTTTTTTAAAAAGTTAGTTGGGTGTGGTGGCACACACCCATAGTCCCAGCTACTTTGGAGGCTGAGGCAAGAGGATCACTTGAGCCCAGGAGTTTGAGGCTACAGTGAGCTATGACAATGCCACTACACTCTAGCCTGGGTGACAGATTGAGACCCTATCTCAAAAAAAAAAAGAAAAGGAAAGAAAGAAAGAAAGAAAGAAAGAAAGAAAGAAAGAAAGAAAGAAAGAAAGAAAGAAAGAAAGAAAGAAAACCCTCCATTATGGGGAAATATGCATGTTTTTGTCATAGGTAACCTATTTACATATCCAAAACCCTTTTATCTTCTAAAAGCAACTACAAATATTCTGGGATTGTGAGGGCTGCTTGCTGAGAAGCCAGGAATAAGGGGGTGGAGACCATCAGGCTTCCATGAATGATGTGTAACTAGTAGCTGTAAGGAATCAGTACTAAACTTGTAGAGAGAATGGCCATAATTTTTATCTGCCTCTACTCTTCTTCTTCTGAAAAGCACCCTAATTTTCTTTAGGGTACCACTCCTCCTCCACATTTAGTTCATGTAGTTTGAGTGGAGCTTCAGGAGTAGGCCTGTGACTCAGTCCAGAAAAGTCAGCACATCCCATATCCCCAACTAGAGTGACTAATTAGGGAAGAGGCCCTAGGCCCCAGGTCACAGCAAGGAGACTCAATCTTGGGCCTTTTGCTGGATTGTTTCAAAAGAGGCCATGTTTCCCTTAGAATTGCTAAACTATTAGGCCATTGGCCTGCAACTGCCAGAAACATCCTGGGTACCACCTGGGAAGAGTCTGCCACACAGAGGAGAGTAGGGCTTCGGGCTAGAGAAACGTGATTTCTGCCAGCATTGTTTTAGTACCTGGATGCAGTCTTGCCTCTTGTCAGACTTTTTAGTTACATGAGCCAATAAATTCCCCTTTTGCTAAACCAGTTTGAGTTGGGTTTCTATCACTAATAATTAAGAGTCATAATTATTCAACATTGTACTTTAAGATGACTTGTATAAATTACCTGGAGGAAGGCATACAAATAAGGGGCAAATAGAGAGATGATATTAGATCTTTTTAGGTATTAAAAAGTGAGACTGATGGGAACACTTCTGCAGGGAAACTGTGTGAAACCATGTGAGCCGTAGGAAAAGTGACTGTTAAGTTTGGTGTAAGCAAATGACGGTAACACATTCAGGAAACAATAATTTTAATTCTGTTTCTAGTAGGACAAGTTGCAAGGCAAAGAATGAGAGTCATTAAAAGCTCTTCAGAACATATTTGGCAGTTTCCAGACAAGACTTAGAAAAACAAAAACAAAAACAAAAATAAAAGAACATATTGTGTGAAGATGCTACTGTTGCTGTAAGAGGTAACATGATTTGCCCCACTGTTATGTGGAACCACAGTGTGCCAGATTTATTCCCTTTAACCTTCCGGATCAAAGGGAATCCCCCTCTGCCCCTGCTCTCTGCTCAGGACAGTAGACTGTGTTGACTACATCAACTGTTTCTGTGTCCTCTGGTTCCTGGCTGGAATCCCTAACGGAAAGCCCTAGCAGGACATTAGAGGCAGGAAGGAGAGAACGGTTGGGGTATTTGGCCCCCTGGTTGCCTCCAAACAGGGTCTGCTCAGGGAGGCCGCTTCTCTAGATGAGAAGTCACAGAACTTCTTATGGAGCCATCTCCACGTCACTTCTGGACTTTCACCTTCTGGATTCTGATCATTGTTGCCTCCCCTCAGCCCTTTGTGGCAAGTCCTGGGTTCCTGCACTGCCATGACCACATCTTCATACTAATCCCCTTATTAAACACTCTTTAAATTGCCAAATTTGCCTGTGCCAACTCTTCCCTCTGTTATGACACAATGTGTTGTAATACACATCCTATGTCCACACTTGGAAAATTGCATCTGATTTTGACTGCTGAGCTTCAAGAAAAGTAGATGCAAGGTAGAAAAAGTCTAAATGAGAAGAACCGAAGTGATCAAGAAGCCAGGAGTGAGAGAATGGTCTGATCAAAATGTGATGCCTAAGCATAAAATATTTACATGAACAACTTATAGATTTGATAATAAAATGAAATATTCATGTTGAGAGCACCACATCTTGAACTTGAAGATATGCTTTTTTTTCTTTTTTTTTAGAAACAAGGCCTGCCTCTGTTACCCAGACTAGAGTATAATGGTGTCATCATAGCTCACAGCAGCCTCAAACTCCTGGGCTCAAGTGATCCTCCTGCCTCAGCCTCTTGAGTAGCTGGGATTATAGGCACGCACCACCGCAACCAGCTAATTTTTCTATTTTTTGTAGAAACAGGATCTCACTCTTGCTCAGGCTGGTCTTGAACTCTTGTCTTTAAGTGATCCTCCCACCTCAGCCTCTCAAAGTGCTAGGATTACAGGTGTGAGCCGCCTCGCCTGGCCTGAAGATATATTTTAAACAAACAAAATGTAGGGTTTTTTTGAGACAGAGTCTCACTCTGTTGCCCGGGCTAGAGTGCTGTGGCGTCAGCCTACCTCACAGCAACCTCTAACTCCTGGACTCAAGCTATCCTGCCTCAGCATCCCAAGTAGCTGGGACTGCCACCAAGTCTGACTAATTTTTTCTATGTATTTTTAATTGTCTAACTAATTTCTTTCTATTTTTTTTTTTAGTAGAGACGGGGTCTCGCTCTTGCTCACATTGGTCTCGAACTCCTGAGCTCAAACGATCCACCTGCTTCGGCCTCCCAGAGTGCTAGGATTACAGGCATGAGCCACCGCACCTGGCCCAAATGAAGGAATTTCAAGTCACCAAGGAAAACTTGAATTTTGAGGTTAATATCAAGATGAGAGAAAGGGAAATGGGCTGGCTGAAACAGAGCTGACCAGACAATTCTTATGTCTAATAGTAAAATAAAATTTTGAACATAAACAAAACTTAGTCCGAAGAGGGCTTTTCATTTTCCACCTTAGTAGACCTTTCTGAAAACATATATCTTATATAACACACTTAATCCTTTTGTTTGAATTCTAAACTACTATCTACTGTTTCCTCAAGACTTTTGTTTTTTTTTTTGTTTGTTTGTTTGTTTGTTTGTTTGTTTTTTTGAGACAGAGTCTCGCTTTCTTGCCCAGGCTAGAGTGAGTGCCGTGGTGTCAGCCTAGCTCACAGCAACCTCAAACTCCCGGGCTCAAGCGATCCTCCTGCCCCAGCCTCCCGAGTAGCTGGGACTACAGGCACGAGCCACCATGCCCGGCTGATTTTTATATTATATATATTAGTTGGCCAATTAATTTCTTTCTATTTTTATGGTAGAGACGGGGTCTCGCTCAGGCTGGTTTTGAACTCCTGACCTTGAGCGATCCGCCCGCCTCGGCCTCCCAGAGTGCTAGGATTACAGGCGTGAGCCACCGCGCCCGGCCTCCTCAAGACTTTTGAACCCAGGGTCCATGGACTCAAGGGGTCTGTGCGCAGTTATGTTTCAATATAGTTTATTTCCTCTATACTCCTATATATTTCATTTTTTACATTTACAAACATGGTTCTGAGGAGTCCAAAGGCTTTGCCAGACCACCAGAGGGGTGTGTGGCACAGGGTCTAAGATTCCCTTGTGGACCGAACCAGCCATCTGGGTTTCCCAGTGTGTAACAGAGAAGGGCTCTGCCTGGCCTCAAACTCTTGCAAGAATCCTGGTTACCAGGGCACTTCCTAGTCCTTGGTCTGGTTGCAGAGGACACCAAGGACAGAACTGGGTCAGAAACTAGTAAGGGGCCTTCACATGCCAAGGGCCTGGTTAGGAAGGATGAGCTATGGGAGCTGTCTTCTGGGCAGAGCACCGTAGTCACTTCCCTTCCTTGCTTGCTCTAACATGACTGTGTCCTTGGTTCCATTTTCGGATCCCATTCTGTAGCACTGGACACACCTGGGACCATCAGACTGACGATGCCTGGGCCTCTTCACCCTTACCCCGCACTTCAGAAGCTACACAGCCCTGAGCCAGCCCACTCCACCTGTCATTGCTTTGTCCTCAGTATGTAACCCTTCTCAGCCCAGACTGGTGGACCTCAAGACTTTGGATCCCTCAGCTTGGGCTCCTAGTCACTCGGCCCAGGGGCCAAGCATCTGCCAAGCTGAGGACCACATCATACAGTTGTGCTGGATCCTTGCACAAGAGCTCTCAGCAGAGGGCAGAAGTGGAGGCTGAAACTTAGCTTCTATTTTACTCACCACACCCTGTGCCTGTGGGCTGCGTCCGGCTGGAGGGGCGCCTTTTCTGTCTCACACACAGGCATCGCATAGCGGGGCGCTGGTGATGCTGCCTACCTAGTAGCTAATCCTTCCCCAGATGGTTCACGGTGCAATTTAACCTTTGCATAATGAAAGCCTCAGCGTTGGGGGGTTCTGAAGTTCTGAATAGTTACCTAGTCTATGCCCAACCCCAAACACTATGTCTCACTCCCACTGGTGTTTTGAGCTCACCCTCCCTTCCTGCATTTAGTTCTTAAATTGTGCCTACAACAGTCTCTCTCCCCTTTCTGTCTGCTCATTAATACATCATAATATCCTCATGGATTAGCCAAGAAATAGTCATTAACTATCTTTAGTCTTTTAATCTAATTCATAATGAATATCCTTGGTAGACATAATCAACAGAAAATAAAACTGACAACCACTTAAACTAAAATATTTTAAAATTTGTTTTTAGCTAAAAATTAAAAAAAGTAAAATCTTTTTTTGAGACAGAGTCTCGCTTTGTTGCCCAGGCTAGAGTGAGTGCCATGGCATCAGCCTTGCTCACAGCAACCTCAGACTCCTGGGCTCAAGCAATCCTCCTGCCTCAGCCTCCCGAGTAGCTGAGACTACAGACATGCGCCACCATGCCCGGCTAATTTTTTCTATATATATTAGTTGGCCAATTAATTTCTTTCGATTTATAGTAGAGACGGGGTCTTGCTCTTGCTCAGGCTGGTTTCGAACGCCTGACCTCAAGCAATCCGCCCACGTTGGCCTCCCAGAGTACTAGGATTACAGGCGTGAGCCACCACGCCCGGCCAAAAATTTTTTTTTTTAAGACAAGTTCTCACTCTGTCACCTAGGCATCATCATAGCTCACGGCAGCCTCCAACTCCTGAGCTCAAGTGATCCTCCTGCCTCAGCCTCCCCAGTAGCTGGGAACTATAGGCATGTGCCACAATGCCCGGCTAACTTTTTTGTAGAGATCGGGGTCTCACTATGTTGCCAAGGCTGGTTCCAAACTCCTGGCCTCAAGGGGTCCTCCTGCCTCAGCCTCTGGAAGTGCTGAAACTATAGCCCTGACACTGGAGGAGTCTCTTGCAATTTTTTCTCCCATCTTGGGTTAACGTTTCCTTTGGGCGTTTCGACTCTAAGAACATTCCCTTTGACAGAGAAAACAGAAGCAAAATACAAACTGAGGAGTTCTGCTTTCTCTTTGTCACCCACCAACATGACAACATTGACCACAAACAACGTATCCCTTTTTTGCTTTGAATATGACTTTTTTTTTTTTTTTTTTTTTTTTGAGACAGTCTTGCTCTGTTGCATGGGCTAGAGTGCCCTGGCATCAGCCTAGCTCACAGCAACCTCAAACTCCTGGGCTCAAGCGATCCTCCTGCCTCAGCCTCCCAAGTAACTGGAACTACAGGCACGTGCCACCATGTCTGGCTAATTTTTCTATTTTTAGTAGAGACAGGGTCTCGCTCTTGCTCAGGCTGGTCTGGGACTCCTGAGCTCAAGAGATCCTCCCACCTCGGCTTCCCAGCGTGCTAGGATTACAGGCGTGAGCCACCGCGCCTGGCCTGAATATGACTTTATGGAGCCTTTTACAGGCCTCAATTCATGTGAAGCTTTCACTTTCTCAGAGGTACATTAGACATTTCACTTATTCCATTCACCTGTGGACATAAGCAGGCCTCCCTCCTCAGCCTCCCAGAGTGCGAGGATACAGGCGTGAGCTGCTGCACCCGGCCATGAATGTTCTTAAGTTACTAAGTTCTTGAGAATCTTTTAACATCTCAAGCAATGGTGTTTTGTTTTAATTGTTAAAATCTAGGGAACACATCTAACTGTGCCTGCCATTTCTCCTACTATCACAAACTTGCAGAAGACACAGTTCCTTTCTCCCAAGCTTCCTGTCATTTCCACTCTGCCAACCAATTCCTCCTTTTGGCCAAATTTAGGTTCAGGGTGGCAGTTCCCCTTATTACTTCCTCTACTCCTTGGAAGATAAAATTGTCAGCAAGCAATAATATCTACATCTCTTGAGTTCTTACTGTGTGAAAGGCGCCTTTACTATGAGGAGACGGCAGCACAGAGAAGCGAAGTGTCTTGCTCAAGTTCATCCGTCTGGCTGGAGCGTGGGCGCCAGAACCAGGCTCTGACAGCAGAGCCCAAGTCCTGCCTTTTGCCGTAGGTGCCTGTCATATGGTCTGGTGTCAGCTGGGTGGACTTCCAGGTGGCCTCCCATCAGCGTCTCCCTGCCTCTGGGCCCCCTTTGTGATATGGAGGGGCCGAGGTCCCTTTCCTGCGTCCCGCTGTGGGAGCTGTGGGAATTCCCACCGCAGCATCCCGCTGGGACCTCTCTTCTCCTTCCACCCTCAGCTTTCTATCCTGTGACCCACAACCCGCACACCCTCCACTCCCAACAGGGTTTCCTTGGTTACTTCGCTGGATGTTTTCATTTTCTCCCCTGGCAATTCATGCAGAAAGGCTTTTCTTAAACACCTTTGTTCCCTCCTGCCCATGGACCTTCTTGCATTCATTACAGACACGGCAGGCAGAAAGACAAAGGTGGCGCACCTCTGGGGACCGGTTGATTAGAGGTAGGTTCCCAAGTAGAACGGTTATTCTGTATGGATCCCTCTCTAAAAGGTTCTGCTTTTCCTCCCCTAAATTTTGATAAGTTTTGGGAATGTCACAATTCTTGAGTTTCTTTTCTTTTTCTTTTTTCTTTTTTTTTTTTGAGACAGTGTCTCACTTTGTTGCCCAGGCTAGAGTGAGTGCCGTGGCGTCAGCCTAGCTCACAGAAACCTCAAACTCCTGGGCTCAAGCAATCCTACAGCCTCAGCCTCCTGAGTAGCTGGGACTACAGGCATGCGCCACCATGCCCGGCTAATTTTTTTTCTCTATATATTAGTTGGCCAATTAATTTCTTTCTATTTATAGTAGAGACGGGGTCTTGCTCTTGCTCAGGCTAGATTCAAACTCCTGACCTTGAGCAATCCGTCTGCCTTGGCCTCCCAGAGTGCTAGGATTATAGGCGTGAGCCACCACGCCCAGCCAATTCTTGAGTTTCTTAAGTAATTTTTTTTTTCTTTAAGAGAGAAAGTCTTGCTCTGTTGCCCAGGCTGGAGTTTAGTGACACGACCAAATCTCAGTGCGGTCTCGAACTCCCAGCCTCAAGCAATCCTTCTGCTTTGGTCTCCCAAAGTGCTGGGATTACAGGTGTGAGCCACTGCACCGGCCAAATAATTGTGTTTCAGCCAAATTCCTGCCCAAGGCTGCTTTCCCTTCCAGTCATTGAGAGCACGTCTCACTTTACCCCAGTAATAACCTCCCCCCATCATAATAAGGATGACTGACACTAATTGAGCTCTTAATATGTGTCAGGCGCTGTTCTTAGGGCTTACAGTAGTAACATTTAATTTTTCACAACAATTCTAAGAAGTAGGTGCTATTATTATCAATGTTTTACAAATGTGGAAACTGAGGCACAGACAGGAAGGCCACACAACTACAGAGCAGGTCATTTCTCTGATAATCATCCAGTTTGGGCCTAAAATAGAAAAGTCTATATGAATGTTTCTTATACAAACTTTCTATTAATAATTTTCAGCCAATCCATGTGATTGAGGGGATCCTAGATGGAAAGAAGTATCATTTCAATGAAATGATTTTAAATTCAGTGTTACCAAATTTAGCCTATAAACCACTATAAACTTAGAAAGTATTCTTTTCCTATCAATAATTCCAATTATCATGGCTGTTATTATAATGATACAGATTTGTAATTTCAGAATAGCTTAAATAGTAATTATAGCCCAAGCTGCAATATTCCTAGCACATAACCAATTGTAAGTCAGTTCTACCAATTATTATGTTTAAGTTTGGTCTGAGATTACTTTACGTATGTATATTTATTGTCTATTAATGTTTCTGCTAACAGAAACATTAAGCATGTTTCAAATATTTCAGTTCTTTCTATATTATTATGCAGTTTTGGCTAACATTTAACTCCTGTTCTTTTAGATGTACGAGGCCTAACTTACCCTAAAGTACAACCACCAAGAAACACCATTTCAGAGTATCAGACACTACTGTCTCTGAAAACAATCCTATCACTCTATTCCTCAAGTGCCTCAGTTCCCTGTAGGGTGGAGGACTGTCATTTTTGACCTTTGCTGACTGAATCTCAGCGCCAGTTTCCCTGGGAATCCAGCAGCTGTGCACGTAGCTGCAGAGAGTGTGGTTTTACTCTAGCAAGACTTGTAGCTATCATTGCTTTCTGCTAATTGCAGGAAAAACATTATTTTACCTTTCTTAATCCCAGTACCTTCTTTCTTCCTTCATCTCCTCTCCTTCCCCCATCACTTCTCTCAACTTGGAGGGGGTTTATTTGTATTTTTTTCCCTTCTTGGAGAATGGTCAGGGTTCTCGACTGGAAACAATAGAAACTGATTCTGGCTCACTTGAGCGGGAGAGGAATTGATTGGAAGGATAGCGGGTAGATGTCGATGTAAAGGCTAGAAATGCAGATAGCAACTGGCATACGTACCAAGGGCAGTGGGTGGCTGTACCCACAGCCATGGTCGCTCCATGGTTGGAAGGCTCTATCGCTGTGGCTGCTGAACACTTTCCCTGCCACTGCTGCCACCACTGCCTGAGACATCAGAGGCTACTGCTGTCATCTCTGGAGCCAGGCAGCTTCTTCATGTCACTTGCTCCAGACCCATGGTTCTCGGCACACATTCAGGTGGTTGAGCCTGGATCACAAACCACACTCTAACTTCCAAGGGATAGGGTTCTGTTTCCAAGCAAGACTACAGAAGGTAAGGTTCCCCTTAACAGGAGAAGGGTTTAGATGCTGAGTACTCCTCAAAAACAGCCCCCACAAATATCGACTATTCTACATCCCAGCCTGAGATGCATAATCCTCTTACTCCCAATAGAATGGAGTCATTTCTGCTCTCAAAATGATGAGTGCCCCTTGGTCCTTAATAAGGAATATCAACTTCCCGCACTTTTCTGATCTATAATAATATACAATTTATTTCTATACTTAAATCATTTAAATTTGTAAATATGTTTGTATTTATATTTATTGCCTTTATATAATTATATTTAATATATTATACTAATATAATATAGTTTATTAATATAATATAATTCATGTATATTCATAATCTTCTTAGTAATCATCTCCAATATAGGATTTAGGATAATTATATTTTAAATAAGAAATCTTGGCTTTAAAAATCTTCAAAACATAACATTTAAAAACATTTAAACAGGCCGGGCGCTGTGGCTCACGCCTGTAATCCTAGCTCTTGGGAGGCCGAGGCGGGCGGATTGCTCAAGGTCAGGAGTTCAAAACCAGCCTGAGCAAGAGCGAGACCCCGTCTCTACTATAAATAGAAAGAAATTAATTGGCCAATTGATATATATATAAAAAATTAGCCGGGCATGGTGGCGCATGCCTGTAGTCCCAGCTACTTGGGAGGCTGAGGCAGAAGGATCACTGGAGCCCAGGAGTTTGAGGTTGCTGTGAGCTAGGCTGACGCCACGGCACTCACTCTAGCCTGGGCACAAAGCGAGACTCTGTCTCAAAAAAAAAAAAAAAAAAACATTTAAACAGATGTTGGGCCGGGCATGGTGGCTCACACCTGTAATCCCAGCACTCTGGGAGGGCGAGGTGGGCGGATTGCTCGAGGTCAGGAGTCCAAAACCAGCCTGAGAGGGACCCTGTCTCTACTAAAAATAGAAAGAAATTAATTGACCAACTAAAAATATACATACAAAAAATTAGCCAGGCATGGTGGGCATGCCTGTAGTCCCAGCTACTTGGGAGGCTGAGGCAGTAGGATCGCTTGAGCCCAGGAGTTTGAGGTTGCTGTGAGCTAGGCTGATGCCATGGCACTCTAGCCTGGGCAACAAAGTGAGACTCTGTCTCAAAAAAAAAAAAACCAGATGTTAAAGGGAGAGTTCAATAACAGTATTTTTTTTTTTTTTTTGAAACAGAGTCTCACTGTGTCGCCCATCTAGAGTGCAGTGGCATCAGCCTAGCTCACAGCAACCTCAAAGTCCTGGGCTCCAGTGATCCTCCTGCCTCAGCCTCCTGAGGTGCATGCCACAACACCCGGCTAATTTTTCTATTTTTTCTAGAGATGGGGTCTTGCTCTTGCTTAGGCTGGCCTCAAACTCCTGGGCTCAAGCAATCCTCCTGCCTCAGTCCCCCAGAGTGCTAGGATTACAGGTGTGAGCCACCGCACCCAGCCAAGCAGTGAAATATTTTTACTTTCAGATGCCAAATATATATTCATGAAACACGCAGCAGCAATTATACCAAGAGAAACTCTGCACTTTAAAATAGTATAGTTAAAATGCTGTCATTCTGTTCAACTAGCTTTAAGATGTTGTTAGTTGCTCTAATACCCCATCTAATTTGGATTATAATAGGAAACAAGATGTTTCACATAAATGTGTTTTCCAGATAACTGGAGAGTATCGATTTAAACACTAATATTTTTCATTCTGATTTAAAAAAATTTTTTAAACAAATCATACACTTCCCTTTCTTATATTCATGACACTGAGTCTATGTGAGTCTATTCTTTTTTTCTGGTTTTATTTTATTTATTTTTATATGACAGCTTTATCGAGATATAACTCACATACCATACAGTTCACACATTTAAAGTGAGCAAGGCAATTTTTTAAGCATATTCACAGAGTTGTGAAACCATCACCACAATTTTAGAGCATTTTCATCACCTCAAAAGGAAACGCCATACCCATTAGCTGTCACTCTCCATTTTTTCCCCAACCCCCAGACCTAGGGAGCCACTGATCTTTCTGTCACTATATATTTGCCTATTCTGGACAATTCATACAAATGGAATCATATAATACGTGATCTTTTGTGGCTGACTTTCTTCATTTAGCATAGTGTTGTCAGTTTGTCCATGTCGTAGCGTGTAGCAGTACTTCATTCTTTTCATGGCTGGATAATATTCCATTGCATGGATATACTGTATTGTATCCATTTGTCAGCTGATGTACATCTGGGTTGTTTCCACTTTTTTGGCTATCGTAAATAATGCTGCTGTGAATATCCATGTACAGGGTTTTGTATAGATATACATTTTCATTTCTTTTGGGTCCCTAGAAATGGAATTGGTGAGTCATATGATAACGTGATGTTTAACTTTCGAGGTTAAACAGACTCTGTTTTCCAAAGTTCTGCATCATCTTACTTTCCCACTGGCAGCATATAAGGGTCCCAATTTCCCCACATCTTTGCCAGTACTTGTTATTATCTGACTTTTTGATTCTAGCCATCCTAGTAAATACAAAGCAGTATCTCATTATAATTTTGATTTGCATTTCCCTGATAACGAATGATGTTGAGCATCTTTTCATGTGCTAATTGGCCATTTGTATACATGCTGCAGACGTGTGTTAACATCCTTTGCCCATTCCAAAATGGGGTTATTTGTTTATTATTGAGTTGTAAGAATTCTTTATAGAAGTTAGGCTGTCCTTGATGACATAGAGTCTTCTTTTGAGCTTCAGTGACAGGTTCACAGTGACACAGAGGGGCTCTCATGGAGCCTTGGCAGGGTGCCCTATATTCAACAACGCGATGCTGTCAGGGAGAACAGAGAAGCAGTTATAAAGGTAAGTCCTCATATACTTGTGCATATCTTTTTTCTTCCTCTCTCTTGGCTATCATCACTTGTTCTCACAGCTCTAAATATTTACTGTCGCCCTAGGTAAAGGCCAAGGGCCAAGGGGTAACTCAGCTTCTCCCATGAATGAGGTGCCTGGGATTTGAGACAGTTTTCTGCAGTGTTTTAGTTAATTGTAGTTGCCAGGAATCTGATTTCTGGAAGAATTAGTTAGTCTTGTTCATACATAGAAATAGTATGTTGAATAGGGTGGGACTAATTGGGGCAGGTTTTGGGGAAGTGAGTCTTTAGTAAAATTTTCAAAGCAATGGTAAGGACCTGGCAGAGAGGAGAGATTCCAAGGGAGGGGAGCAGCGAGGGGCGTCTGAACACTAGGTCTTCAGAAGGGAATTTGCAGGATGAATGGGAAATGCATCCTTCGTAAACTATGGTGAGAAGCAATGAAGAGGAAGGGTCTTCATCAGAGGGCAAAGGGTCTACATTCAGCCTTTTAGCGCAGTACTGGGCTGATGATAATTGGTTCTGGTAGGTTAATCTTCCTCTGTTTGCGGTGTGAAAAAAAAAAATTACTCCTCCCTGTTTCCGCCTCACCAGCCTCCCCTCCTCTGCTGGCCCCACCCTGCCCCAGCTTGTGGCTAAACTGCCCAACTGCCAGCTCAAACCCACACTTCCCAGCATGCCTCGTACCACGCAGAGACCCAGGCCCCGCCATTCATTCTGCTCCGCAGCTGAAAGTGGCTCTAGCAAATCACCTTCCAGATTCAGGGCATCCACTGCAGGGCGGCTGTCTCTCGGGGGGCCTCTCCTTCCCACCTCCCCTGTGGCTGAACCTGCTACCACTTGACAGCAAACCACACTTGACACAGGAAGAACAGGCCCATCGCCCCAGGCCTCCATGAAATCAACAAGGGTGTGACCCTCCCAAGCGAGCTGCTTCTAAGCCTTCCGCCCTGCTTCCTCTCCAGGTCTCAGCAGGCCCAGTAGGGACCCCTCTGGTGGTCTTATCCTTGGCATGTAGACCTTCTGGGGGTAGGTGGGTATGAAATGAACTGGAGAGCTTTGGACCCCGCTTTGTGGCAGTTTGCACCTTGCAGCACTGCCAAGTCCCTGTTGTCTGTCACGGACACTTCCTCCTCTCCTGTGCATTCCTACACTTCTCAGGACCCTGCAGCTGACCCCTAAGCCCAAACCCTCTCTTTTCCAGGCATCTTCTTTTTGTTTTTTCTATTTTTTAAAGTAGAGATGGGGGGGTCTCACTCTTGCTCATGCTGGTCTCGATCTCCTGACCTCAAGCAATCCTCCCACCCTGGCCTCCCAGAGTGCTAGGATTACAGGTGTGAGCCACCACACCTGGCCCTTTTCCAGGAATCTACCACCACATGTTTTACCTTTGTTTGGGTATCTGGGGGCAGAGCGTAACATTCCAGACCTAGGAGATAGCAATGAGGAGAGCCCTGAGACAGAAGTCTGCTTGGCCTGAACAAGCAGCCGCAGAACTTCATGCTTGAGTGCAGGGTGGGAGGGCGTGGAGTCAGAAGCAGTGGACAGGGGACTGAATCATGCAGGGTCTTGAACCCATGGTAAGGACTCTGGGATTTATGTTTGTGAATGATGAAAAAGGACTTCTCGATGACCAACAAATGACTTTCCAAGTCCTCAACCTCTCCAGCTGCTCTAGAGCAAATGACACTTTAACTTTCATTCATTTATAAAACCTTTGCTGAGCACCTACAAGATGCTAGGCTGAGTATTGCTTGGGAACAAACCCTAGTCTCTGCCCACCAGAGCTCACTGCCCAGGGACAGGCAGAACTGTCACAGCTGAGCATGCTGCCCCACGGGAGGCACTGCACAGAGCCACGAACACCATCCTTTGGAGGCACAGAGAGATGCCACCATCTTTCCTACTGTCTCCTCCTTGACTGGTCTCATCTCGACCCATCGTCTTCCTTATCTCTTATTCAGTGTCCAACCCCATGCCCAGTCCAGTCCTGTGAGGGTCCCATTCAGATCCTCCCAGCAGTTGTGCCCTTTGCGCTTACTTCCTCCCATGACCGTCCAGCACCCGGTTACTGTTGTCCCTGACTGAACCATGATCCATTGCATGTGCCCCTTCTCCTGGCTGTCCTGCTGCATGTGCCCCTTCTCCTGGCTGTCCTGCTGCATGTGCCCCTTCTCCTGGCTGTCCTGCTGCATGTGCCCCTTCTCCTGGCTGTCCTGCTGCATGTGCCCCTTCTCCTGGCTGTCCTGCTGCATGTGCCCCTTCTCCTGGTTGTCCTGCTGCATGTGCCCCTTCTCCTGGCTGTCCTGCTGCATGTGCCCCTTCTCCTGGCTGTCCTGTTGCATGTGCCCCTTCTCCTGGCTTTCCTGCTGCCAGCCACACTTGGGCACTGACAGGTAGCTCCCCTCGCATCTTGTTACCTTTGCACAGCATGAAACCTTTGGCCCTATATTGATACTGCCGGTGTTTCCAGAAAAGGAAGAGGCAGTGTCCCTCCGCAGGGGTCAGTCACTAGAGTTGGTCACCAAGGCAGGCTGTGGGCAGCAGGAGCAAGAGGAGCTGACACCAGGGTCTGAGATCCCCCATGATTAAACCATGCCAGGAAGGGCCCTCGGCCACCCACCCCCTGTGCCCCCCCCCCACACACACAGTGCACTCAGTCTTTGCCTTGACCCCTAAGCGTTTCCAGGACCAACGTCATTAGGGGTTGAGTGGTACCAATGTGGGCGGTGGCCTCTCCTCCTTCCGGTTTTCATTTTTGGTTCTTAAAAACTTCATTCCAAATGAGGGAAATGAAACTACTGAAGAATCTTCCCCCGCAGCCAGCTGACACTGGGCAGGAGAACAATTCCCAGTTAAGGCCCGAAAGGAAACCCCCTCCCTGTCATGTGCTGAGGCCAGGAGAAGAGGGGAAGGACCAGCTCACTGCCGGCCGGGCCTGGTCACCAAGGGGAAGAGCAGGACGGAAGGGCTGCCCTGGCTGTGGCAACGCCAGAAGCAAGAGCAAGAGGACCACGATCTTGCCTGCGGGAGTTGCCGGCCCTGCTTCCCTACGCTCTGCCATCGCTGTGTGCAAGGCCCCGGGGCCGCGCCCTCAGGGCCGCTGGAGGAGGGAAGCCCTGTTTCTCCCGCTGCATCCCTGGCACCGTCTGCCCCTCGTCGGAGGAGTCTCCCTTCATGGTCTCTGCTGTCACCCCCAACCCCTGACCCCCAACAGTGTCTGGTTATCACCTGGGGAAGCAGCAGGAGGGGAGGGAAGAAGCCAAAGTTCCCTTTGATCTCTTCAGGACACTAACTAGTCTCTCAAGTGCCAAACTCATATGAAGCTTAGTTTAAGAAAGAAAAAAAATCCCAAACCCTCAGAAGGCAATAGCTAGAGACTTACAGACATGGTAGGTTTATTGCTTTAATTTCTTCTTTTTCTCTGTTCCTTCCTTTCCTCCTTCCTTCTTTGAGCAACTCTTTACCAAGCCCTTTCATGTGCATTCGACAGTGTATTTTCTAGAATGACACATGAGCCCTGCCCTCAAAGGTTCATAGTGTAGTTGGGGAAATAAGACAGAAATCCAAAATATGAAATCATGACAAGAGATGTCCACTGGCTGTTGTGGACACTGTATGTCGTGGGTACTGTATGTTCTGAGGAAGAGGTGGGAGTTGCAGTGGGGAAGGCTTCCTGGAGGAGGGGGAGCCCAAGCTGTGCCTTTGGGATGAGGAGGCTTGAGGTGGGCAGAGGAGAGGCCATTCCAAGCAAGGAAACTCTCTGACAGAGTACAGAGTTGGGGAGCATTTTTCTGTCTTTAGGGGAATAGTGAGCTGCCCAGACTGGGTGAAAGCCCCTCGCAGACCATGTGTTATGCGTGGGTGGTAATCGTGAAGAGAGGCTGGAGGCAGGCTCAGGCCGAATGAGGCATCTGGACTTTCTCCTCCGGCTGGAAACTGCCTGCTTTCTTGCTTTTACCTCAGATCTCTCAGAGATCCAGGTGTGCTGCTTGTTACTAAACTTGCTTTATTACTGTCGAGCAGGGAGCAGGTACAAACACCACAATACAGGGAGCAGGTGCAAAGAAAGAGACACTAACCACGCATGGTGGCTCACATCTATAATCCCAGTGCTTTAGGAAGCCAAGGCAGGAGGATTGCTTGAGGCCAGGAGTTTGAGATCAGCCTGGGAAACATAGTGATTTCCCCATCTCTGCAAAAAATTTTAAAAATAGCTGGGCATGGTGGTGCACGCCTATAGCCCTAGCTACTCAGGAGGCTGAGGCAGGAGGATCACTTGAGCCCTGGAGTTCAAGGTGGCAGTGAGCTAGGCTCACGCCACTGCACTCCAGCCAGGGGAATGGAGCAAGACCCTGTCTCTAAAAAAAAGAAAAAGAAAAGAAAAAAGAAAGAAGCACATAGTCTCTAAGACTGTCACCATTGGGTAGAGGGGTGTGGTTGGCCAGGACAGGTGGGGCTGAATGCACCATGGCTGTGTTTGAAAGGAAGTGCTTTAGTCCCCTCTGCCTTGAACAGCATAGTTGGGCGGGAGCACAGAGCATCCAACCAAGTTGGAGAACGCTGAGCTGTGGGGTCAGGCTTAGAGCCTTGCTGGCATGAGGAATGCTCTGTTTTCAGCTGCTAATCTGCTTTAGTTTCAGCTGGAAGTCTCACCGTCCCACCTGCTGAGCCAGCTTGCTGCTAGACTAGAGGATAGCTGTTGGCATTACTTGCCAACCAGCTGGCTTGTTGGCCATCAAGACCATTGTTTTACTAAATATTTTGAGGCATAGCAGCTTCCTTTCTCAAAAGAAATCCTATAGAGAACCCCAACATATAAAACATTTAAAAGTGGAAATTCTTGGGGCAAAGAGGGGATGGAGTACCTGGAGTCCCACCCAGCCAGTCCTCAGGCATCCAGTTCTTAGTGAGGAATCCCTGAACCTGCCGGACCTGGTTTTAAACTACCGACCCAGGTAAAGGATGCTAGGGCCAGCCATTAAAGGGCTTTATACAGGAAGTGAGACAATCCAATATACATTTTAGAAAGATCCCCGTGGCTGCTAGATGGAGTCTACATTGGAGAGGGACAAGATTAGGAACAGGGAGCCAGTTTAAGGAGGCTATTAAAATGCCAGATGGAAGTTGATGAGGTCTAGGCCCAGGGCACTGGCCCAAGGATGAAGAGTAGGGTTGGATTCAAGAAACATTTCCAAGTTAGAATCAGCAGGAATTGGTGACAGTTGGGTATGAAGGGTGGAGTCTATGAGTGCTGGACTGCCTGGGTTGAAGCATGCCATAAATGGTGACAGCCACACAGGGAGGGAGATTAGCTGCGACAAAGGAAGTGAGTTCAGTTTGGGATACATTGTGTTACGGTAACTCTGGGTCATCTAGGAGTTGACTGACTGGTAGACAGTTAAAAATACAGGTCTGAATCTTCTCTCGGAAGAGAATGTTGGAACTAAAATTAAAATTTGGGAGAAATCAACATATTGGTAGGCACAGAAGACATGGGGCAGAGAATGTGCATATAAGTGAGAAGAAAAAGGCCTGAATTGGAAATTTTGATTTGTAACAACTTGATCTTTATTTAGTTTTTTCATTGATTTCATTGTAATTACATGTGAATATTTCAGAGAGCAGCAGCAATTTGCTGGATGTTTGGAGCAGAAAGGACCTGCTTCTGTTCTCATAGGGCAGACATGTCAAGGATAATAATGCTATCCAGCATCATAAGTCACCAGGCTACAAGAGAGGTGACCCCACCCTGCGGGACACTTCGACTCTCCAGATTTGATGGGAAATGAGAGATCAGAACTGGAGGCCCCTTCTCTGAGCCTAGTATGGTGGTCCACACTACTCGCTCAGGATTGCAGCAGACACTAAATGTTCTGCCTTCTCCACTAGACGGGGAGCCCTTGAGTACAGGAGTTTTGAGATAATGCCATAAAGCTCCTTGCACAGTGCCTGGCACCTCTTCAGTGGTGGCTCTCTGGTTAATTCTCCTTATTCTTTCGAATTCTTGGCAACAGCTAGCAAGGAACTTTGTACACGTGAGGTATTAAAAAATCTATCCAGGCCGGGCGCGGTGGCTCATGCCTGTAATCCTAGCACTCTGGGAGGCCAAGGCGGGAGGATCGTTTGAGCTCAGGAGTTCAAGATCAGCCTGAGCAAGAGCGAGACCCTGTCTCTACTAAAAATAGAAAGAAATTAGCTGGACAACTAAAAATATATAGAAAAAATTAGCTGGGCACAGTGGCGCATGCCTGTACTCCCAGCTACTTGGGAGGCTGAGGCAGGAGGATCACTTGAGCCCAGGAGTTTGAGGTTGCTGTGAGCTAGGCTGACACTATGGCACTCTAGCATGGGCAACAGAGTGAGACTCTGTCTCAAAAAACAAACAAACAAAAAAACCTATCCATGCAGTCTATGACCAAGAATCTCATGGCACTCTCTGACAGTCTGCCACAAAGCAATTTCTTTTTCTTTTTCTCTTTTTCTTTGCACAGTGCTCGGCCCATAAAAGGAGATTATTAATAACAGCTAGTTAAGTGGATAAAAACAGACTAGTTGAATGGATGACCCTTCCATATGGGTCATTTACCCCAAAGGGGTAGATTCTCCCCCTTTACAATTGGAAAGCATTTGTTGCCCATTCCCGAAGCCTGCCAGCTTGGTCCTTGGATAGGATGTTGAAGAGTTTCTGGGTCAGCAGACCTCACAGGCAAGAACCCCCAGCTGCCCGCCCCAACCCCCAACCCTCAAATGGCAAGAAAGCGTGGGGAGCTTGGTAACCATTTCCGGAGATCATTAAAGCATCCCACCTCTTCCGTGGCTAAACCTGGCAGGTATTCCAAGGGGCCACTGCTTTCGCGCCAGGCCTGCTCCCATCCCCCGCGCCAGCGCGCTGCAGTTCCCTCTAAGATGCCTATCTGTGTGCGCCTGAGTGCTGAGTCGCTGAGCAGCTCGCTCTCCATGTGACTTCAGTTTCCGTCTGTTCCTTCCGCAAGTGCTAAAATAATCTGATGCCCCAGAGAAAGGAGGCAGCCCAGCCCCGCGTTTGGCTGCTCTCGAGGAGGCCAGAGTCCCTGGAGAGGATGCGCCCCACGGAGCCGCCTGGGCCTGCGGGAGCCGTGAGTATTTCCTGCGCGGGGCCTCCCCGTGGGCAGCTGCGGCCCTTCTCGAGGTGGGTGGGCTGGGGCGAGGTTGGGTGGTAGGAGGTCAGCGACCGTGGTCTGTAGCTCAGGGCTGACAGGGGAAGCTGTGGCCTGCTGCATCGAAGCTTTGCCGCCTCTGCGCTGGGTTTGGAGGCCACAGGTCTGGGGACAGGTGGAAATAACTCCCTGTAAGAGCACTTAGAGCTGAAAACGGTGGTGTGGTGTAGTGGGAACAACGAGAGCTTCAGAATCAGTCGTGGGTTTGATTCCTGGTTCTACAGGGAGAATGTGAGCAGTCAGTAAACATTTCTGAGCCTTGGTTTTTCTCATCTGCAAAATGGGAGCAATAATGTTCCTTCCGTGGGCTGGGTGACTGGATATAATGAGACTACACTGTGAACACTCACCATGCTGGGCACTTGGATCTCCTTTCCTACCCAACAGCATGGAGGGAGAATCACTCTCATAGATGGAGATACTGAGACTTGTTAATGGCAGCTATATTTATGCATATGTTATGGATGTCTTCCACGTGCCAGGGTGCCCATGGCCCGGAGACAGCTATAAAGGAGACGTGCAGAGCCCCTTATCCCACAAAGCATTTTTCCCTGGGAGATGCACTAGGTTTCTGTCACTTGGATCCACAGCTAGTAAGTGGCAGAGGGAGGCTAGAGCTCAGGCCCTTCTGACCCCTTGCCCAGTGCTCTTGCGAAGCCCTCATGGCCTCTACATGTGGGCGGGATTCCGAAGGGGTCAACATATATCCTCACGTACCCAGAGACTGGACAGCAAAAAGCCAGGAGCTGCTAGTGTGGCTCCATGCTGCCCCCAGAACTGGCTGCAGCTCTGCTTCACCCCTGAGGGAAGGTGGACACGTGCCCCGTCATGGCTGGGACTAGAGGAGGCTGAGGCAGGGTCCCAAGCATGGAGGCTCCGGACAGGGCTGGCCGCGGGGTGTCCGCTCCCAGGGCAGAGAGGGGACCTCACTGGAGGTTTCTCCCATCAGGGTACAGCCCGGAGTCTGCATGGTAGAAACAGAGTTTACAGAGCTGGCCCGCCACGATCTCCTATGCCCATTTTACCTGTTGGCTGTGACACAGTCTGTTCCCATGGACGGTGCTGGTTGCTGGACTTTATAGCTCTGAGACTTATTTATTTTCCTCACACACCCATAGCTATATGTATGCCTGAGAGTTCCTAGAGGGGTTTATAGAACAGGGCCCAGGAAAAAACAATACCTGCCTTTAGGTTAAAAAAACAAAAACCCAGCTTTCATCTAATTGTTGCCCTCATGGAAACTTCATGAAAACCGGTATAAATATGATCCTCCATGGTCTGTAAGCCCATCATCCAAGAGCAGGCACTTCCCAGAGAGCAGGCTCTGTTGTCTCTGTTCTGAGGTCTGCATTAGGAATGCATTGGCCTGTCTGTCTCCGGCCTTGCTGACTGGTTTGGAAGAGCACTGCGGGCACCACCGATCACCACTGCGTCCACGCTGCCACGTGTAGACTGGACTCTTGTACGGACAACTAATGGGCCTTATGTCATGCTCAGATCCGCTTGGTGGCCACATAAGTTAGGGGAGGGTGGGCTTTCAAGCATGACTGAAAAACACTTTCTCAGGACACGCTTGTCTGTAACATACTTACAGGTGTCTCTGCTCACTGGTACTCATTGATGTGTCATTGCTCATCAGTGACGAATGTTTATATATTGTTTTTTTGACTTGGTAGAGCTTCTTTATTATACTCATCCCTCCCCCTGCCCCACCATTCTTCTTAACTTTATCATGGAATGAGTGTCATATGCTCTGTTTGAGGGGTGCTCTGAGGTAGGTTGGGTGATGATTTCTGAAATCTCAGAGAAGTGAGAAGAAGCAAAAAGGATACTGACCTGTGGATCTTCTAAAGCCTCACGCACAACTCTTAACCTGAGTGTAGGGATCAGATTATTAGGTAGGATTCTTTTAGTTGCAAATGACAAAACCCAGCTCAAATTGGCTTCAGCTAAAAAAGAAGATTTATTATTTCAAATAACTGAAAAGTCTGTGGGCAATAGCGTCAGGCATGGCTGGGTCCAAATGTTTGAGCAGCATTGCCAGGAATCCATCTGCCTCCACCTCAGCTCTGCTTTCTCCTGTGTAGGCGTCACCCGCAAGCAGGTCCTGAGTTGGTGGCAGAGATGGCTGTTGGTGGCACCAGTGTGGCCTCTGAAGCAGAAAGAGAAAGCCTCTTTCCCGTTACTTCTAGTAACTATCTTTGCATTGATTCTCACGGGCTTGGCTTCTGGGACGTGCCTGTTGTAATCCGGTCACTGCAGTTAGGGAAATGGGGTGCTCTGATGGGCCAGCCTTATTCACAGGCCCCACCCTGGAACCAGGAGTTGGGATCAGACCCAAAAAACATGGACTTTTTAAGAAAGGAAGGGGTTGGTTGTGCAGCAATGTAAATGTAGTTAACACTACTGAACTGTACACTTAAAAACAGTGAAGTATACTGTGATAACTTATATGTTACGTGTACTTTAACCACAATTAAAATTTTTTAAAAGAAATAAAGGGGGTGGTTTTCTCAAAGAGAAATTGAGGAGAAATGGTTACCAGGAGAAAGGAATGTGGGTAGGCAAAACCAACCAATTTTGAGAGCAAATGGAGTCAGGTGCTGAGACCAACCACGTGTCTTTTCTCACTTTGATGTGTGAGTGACTTCAGAATCCACAGAGGGACTGAAGGAGGAAGCAGACTCTGCCATGGTTCTCACGGCGAGGTGGGTGTGAGGAGCAGGGCTGGTACCAGTCATGGGCGCAGTGAGGGTGGCCGTAAAGCCGGGTGAGGTCAGGGGACTCCCTCCAGCCCCACGCCTAAAGCTCGCCTAGGTCAGGTGCTGGGCCATGTGCCCCAAGCAACTTTCTGCTGCCACCTCTAGGAAAGATAAGAATTCGGAGGGGATTTCTACTCAGGACATAGCCCTGGGGGCTCTGTCTTTTCTTTCTTTCTTTTTTTTGAGACAGAGTATCACTCTGTCACCTGGGCTAGAGTGCCCTGGTGTCAGCCTTGCTCACAGTAACCTCAAACTCCTGGGCTCAAGCGATCCTTCTGCCTCAGCCTCCCGAGTAGCTGGGACTACAGGCATGCGCCACCATGCCCAGCTAATTTTTTCTATATGTTTTTAGTTGGCCAATTAATTTCTTTCTAATTATAGTAGAGACGGGGTCTCACTGTTGCTCAGGCTGGTTTCAAACTCCTGACCTTGAGCCTCCCAGAGTGCTAGGATTACAGGCGTGAGCCACCACGGCCAGCCTAGAGGCTCTGTCTTTTCACCCTGGCTCTGCCCAACCAGGACCAGTGTCTGAGGCAGCCCAGCACCTGCAGTGCTGGCAGGGGCTCATCACTCATCTTGGGGTGCACACCATGTCCTCCCAGTAGCCTCATGTCACTCCATTTAGGATGCCAGCCTGGACACTCTGGCCTCTTGACCCCCTGCTGTCACTCACTCTTCTTCTGGTCCAGCCCCCATCTCTGGGATCCCTCCTGCCTTTCCAGGGTCTCCTCTCCATGGTCCCACTGGGACCCAAGGCTGAGCTCTCAGCCTGCAGGGTCAGTGGGGCATCAGTCTTTCTCTCTCTGGCCCTGGGCCACCTCCTTCAGGTCTCCCTATTACTGCCCAGCCTGGTACCGAGACCACTTCACGGGACTCCCCAGTGGCCTTTCTCTTGTTCTGGGTGATTGGGCCCTGCCTCAGGTCCTTACACTGGAGCTTTCATTTGGCTTCTTATCTCCTTCTAAGTCTTCAGTTTTTTCTAGGCTCCCTAGCTACTTTTGAAGACATCTAACAGGCCCACATCTTACCCATCCCCACAGAAGGCCATGACCCCATGACACACTCAGGGGTGCTATTCAGAATATCAAACAGCACATGGCACAGGCACTGACCAATCAGAACGACATTGTCATTAGGAGGAGGGGCTGAGGGGGCTCTGCTGGCTCAGGTGTTACCTCTTTGGCTGCTGAAGCATGGTGGGGGCCCGGGGAGTACCAAGAGAGGGGGCAGGCAGCTGGGGTGGGGGCTCATGGGATACCTATTTACCAACAAATACATACCTGTGCACCCCAGGTGACCACTCACCTGACACACTTCTCCCAGGCAGGTGAACACCCAGTACCTCCTACCTGGGCCTGAACTCAGTTCTGGTTTGGTTTCACTGAATACAAGCTGTGTGACTTGAGCAATTCACTTTGGCCTTTTTGAGTCTTGGATTTCTTATCTGTAAAATGGAAATTAATAAGCAGGGACTTGAACAGGTACTTGCACACCAAGACACACTAATAACCAAAAGGTGGAAACAAACTAAATGCCCATCAAGGGATGAGTGGATAAACAAAATGTGGTATGTATGTGTAATGGAATATTATTCAGTTTAAAAAAGGAATGAGATTCTGATACATGCTATGACATGGATGAACCTTGAAAACGTTAGTTAAGTGAAATAAGCCAGACACAAAAGGACAAATATTACATAATTCCACTTATATGAATACTTAGAATAGGTGAATTCATAGAGAAAGAAAGAACAGTGGTCCCCAGAGGGGCTGGGGAGGAGGCGGAACGGCAGTGATTGTTTAAGGTACAGAGACTCACTTTCTGTCTTTGGGACAGAAAAGTTGGTTATGCAACAATGTGAATTTACTAAATGTTACTGAATTGCACATTCAAAAAGGGTTAAAATGGTAAATTTCATTTACATTTTATCGTAATACATAATGGAAATAATGCCTATTAAATAGCACAATATTAAATGAGGTCAAATGTCTGTAAGAAGCCTTTGCAACCTCAAGTGCTAGTATTATTATTGACCAAGATCATTAAGTTATAATCCAATTTTCTTGGCTTCATCCAAGAATTCCCTAAAAATCATTTTTATTTTTTAGGGAGGGAATTTTATAAAAATCACATTACTCCTATTCCTCTGTGAATTCAAATAAGTTCTAATGAAAAAAAAAATCAGCTTAGAACAGCTTGCCAGTATTATTTGGAAGATTTTGAAAAGGACAAAATGATCTCCCTCATAATCTTGAAACTACACCATGAAAACTTTATTATTTTTCATCATTACATATAAAAATACCCATTAAAGAGCAATGCAGGTGGGGTGTAGCGGCTCATGCCAGTAACCCCAGCACTTCGGAAAGCCGAGGCAGAAGGATCACTTGAGGCCAGGAGTTCAAGACCAGCCTGGGCAACAGAGTGAGATCCCCATCTCTACAAAAAATAATTAGCCAGGCATGCTGGCATGAGTCTGTATTCCCAGCTGTTCAAGAGGCTGAGGTGGGAGGATCGGTTGAGCCAATGAGCTCGAGGTTGCAATGAGCTATGATTGTGCCATTTGCACTCTATCTGGAGTGACAGAGCAAGAACCTGCCTATTAAAAAAAGAAAGAAAAGCAGTGCATTATAGAGGATATCAGTTATTCACACTTTATGGTGTGTTAGGAATATAAGGCAGTGGTTATCAATTTTTTTCTTTTTTAACAATATAGAAATATTTTTCCCAAATATTAATATAATATCTGACTTTGCAATCTCAGGATGCCCTTCAATTGAAATGACCCAGAAGATTAAAAAAGTAGAAGAAATTTTTCTTCAAAGTTAAATCACTTGATGTGAATTCTGAAGTATTTAGAGGAAAGTGTACTGGTGACTGCAATCTATTTTGAAATACATCAAAAAATAAGATGAATTAAAGGATGGATGGAAGGATAGATGGATGATTATATGATAAAGCAAGTATAGTAAAATGTTAAGGGCAGCATCTAGGTGGTGCATATACCAATGATCACTGTCCAATGTTTTCTATTTTTCTGCATGTTAAAATTTTTTCATAATGAAATGTTGTGAAAAAGTTAAATTACTAACAATACCTAGTAATTATTCACATTCCTTTTCATAAATATAAAAATCCTATAATAAAAAACCCAAAAGCTTCCACAGGAGCCATAACTACCTGCAATATGCAACTATTTTATATGGGTTATTAGATTATTACTCAGCTGAACTATTAGGCCGTGATAAAGAGATGACACATGCACTGGGCCTTGCGGGATAAATAGGAGTTTGGCAAGTGAAGAAGATCTGAGAAGGTATCTTTCCCACAGAGGAAACAGCATGTGAACATGTGTGATTTAGTCAAGGATAACAAGTGTCCCAGGATGGCTGGGGCGTGTGGTATTGAGGTTGAGTTGATACAGCAGTCACAGACCTGGTTTGAATTGCAGCTCTAACACTCTCTAGCTGTATGGCCTAAACCTTCGTGAGCCTCCATTTACCATGTGTAAAATGGGGATGATAACATTTACATACTACGATTTTGTGATAATTATTATATTAAAGCATTTTGCATATCACTTAATCCAAGGTGAGAACTCAAATAACGTGAGCTATGACAGCTAAGAACCCGGAAGGAATCTGGGGGCTGTTATGCAGACCTTGAATACGGTCCCATTGAATTGGTCAATTGTCAGGAATCCGTAACATCTCATCCAGCAGTTGTATTCTTTCTCTAGGAAACCAAGTGGGGAGGGGGGAAGTTTTCATTTTCATTCCATTCTGGGCGCTAAATCTCTGTTATCGCCTACAATCCCTGCCCAGAGTCTCCCACAGACACTGGGTGGTCTCACCTCCCCTGATGTCCCAAGGGCCACACTCTGCCACTCACATGGACGGGAGAAGGTACTGCAACTCCTTCCTTGTGTTTATTTCAACACCAGCTCCCCGTTTGCACAGAGGAACTCTGCTTTCCCTTTCACACCGACACTGCCTTGTCTCACTACAGAAAAGGTCTGCCCTGGGCGTGGGGGTGTCCTCCTGCAGGCCTTGCAGGAATTGGTGAGGGTCCCCCTCCTGAACTTGAAATGAAGTCCACAACATTCTCTTGTGTCAACAAAGCTTTTTCACACACATTCTCATGTTCAGTCTTGACATGATTCTGTGAAGTCAGCAAGGCAGGTGCTGTCACCATGGTCCCCACCAGTGTGCACGGCCCGGACTTCGGCCCAGTCCAGGGTCCTTTCCTCTACACAGGTCTCACCTGCTTCCTCTTACCGAGGATGGTGGCAGGTAGTCACACCCGCAGAAGTGACCAGAGAGAACAAACCTGGGATACTGAAAGGAACTGAGATGCTGCAACATTAGGGGTTGGGTGTCTATCCACAGAGATTGTGTGAGTCTCTCATATACAAAGGTGACCCTGACAAGCCACCACCAGACATGCAAGAGGAAGGTGTTATCTTACAGTGGGAGCAGATTTGCATTTTTTTAAATACCTGTGGCCCGATGCAGCCCATGGCCATGGAACAGGACAGAGTGAACTGACCTCTGTTGGTTCTAATGGGCTGACGCTGACCACATAGGGAAGCCAGTTGAATCATTTGTGGCCCTGAGGAAATAAAGTCTGAGTAGGAAGTGCTCAAAGTGGGCTCCACACACACATTGCCTGGAGTCGCCCCAGGAAGAGCCCAAAAGAAGGGTTGAGTGGCCTTTAAACCTCCCTCCAGGTAGAAGCAGAGCCTCACTCATTCCTAGAGAAAGTCTCTTCTCACAAGCACTGGTGGAGGCTTGGCTGACCAGAAGTGCAAGGCTGGGTGGGAACCAGGGATCTGTATTTCAACAGTGCTTGGGAACCGCTGCACTCACTCCTGAGCTGCTTGTCCATATAATTTCATCTCCCTGGCTGAGTGTTCTCACCTCCAAATGGCGGTGGGTGGGGAGTCCCTTCAGAAATGCTGTAGTTCTTCTCAGAAGGGTGGTCAGTACTAAATTTGAATCTGTACATTTGCCATAAGAGTCACATGCAACAGAACTGTCCTCTCTCACACACATTCTCAGGACCACACATTCAAGAACTGCAACCAATTCTAATGCTACAGCTCCTCACTTAATTTGTCTAGGCTTAGAGGGGGACCCAAGTCCTAGAGGCCAATGTGAAGGGGCCTCCCAGTAGTACAATCAACTGCTTACAAAGGAGTGATCTCCCACCCTGGGAGGTTGACAACGTGCAGGGACATTGTAATGATGATGAAGAATACTTTTTGAGCCAGGCGCGGTGGCTCACGCCTGTAATCCTAGCACTCTGGGAGGCTGAGGCGGGCGGATTGCTCGAGGTCAGGAGTTCGAAACCAGCCTGAGCAAGAGCAAGACCCCGTCTCTACTATAAATAGAAAGAAATTAATTGGCCAACTAATGTATATATATATATAAAATTAGCCGGGCATGGTGGCGCATGCCTGTAGTCCCAGCTACTCGGGAGGCTGAGGCAGAAGGATTGCTTGAGCCCAGGAGTTTGAGGTTGCTGTGAGCTAGGCTGACGCCACGGCACTCACTCTAGCCTGGGCAACAAGCGAGACTCTGTCTCAAAAAAAAAAAAAAAAAAGAATACTTTTTGAATATTCTTGTAAAACTTTTCTTAATACAGTAGCAGCCCACAAAACAGGCATTATTAATTCCCATTTTACTGGGGAGGAAAGTGAGGCCCAAGGTCAGAGCTAGGCTTTGAATCTGTCCATCTGTCCCTTTAGCCTGGGCTCTTCTTTCACCCCTTACAGCCACCATTCCTGGGCCTGGGCTATGAACATGCAACCACAAATCTAAATTCCCTTGGCCATGAAAAAGAAAGGTGATGTCCATAATGAAACTTATTTTAATTATTAGTCAATAATATTTTCCCCATGAATTCCAGACATGATCATTTAAAGCACAATCACAATAATTTCAATTCTAAGTACCTATAAGAAATTCTCTATTTCAGTGATATTTATCAGGCTCTGATTATGATGTATATTTTAATTTTGAAGTTATAATAGATTGATTCTATCCTTTCAAAACTTGACTTAGTACAGCAATTGAAGTTGATTTTTGGAAAATTAGAAAACACAAAGAAGCAAAAATATAGATATAGAGAAAGTAAATATCAGGGTGTATTTCTCCCCCCATTGAAATTCTGATGTGTACGCTTTCAAGTATTTTGTATGCACATACAGATGCATGCATATTCTTTTAACAGACTTGAGGATTATACTATATGTTCTGCTTTGGACTTTCTTTTTTTCTTTAATGTTATTTTATTATGAATATCCTTCCATGTCAATAAATATATTGCTCCCAAAGCATTTTTTATTGCCACACATTGTTTGTATTACATAGTTGTATCACAATTTATTTAACCAATTCTTCCATTGTTGGACTTTTGAGGATATCCACTTTTCATTATTATTACTAATGTTGGATGAATATTCCTTTAAAATTTTTAATATACATTGTAATTCCATAGGAAAAATTCCTAGAAATGGAATCATTGAATCATAAAAACCCAATGCTTTCAAGGTCTTTGATAAATTGTGCTAAATTGTCCTTCAGAAAAAGTGTGCCAATTTGCTCCTCCACCTGGAGGGTATGAGACAGTTCTAAGAGGAGAAGAAACAAAAAAGCCATTGCGTTGCCTATATTTTAACAAATTCATTATTAAGAGAAGCCAGAGAAGGAAATCTGGAGATCTGAATTCATACATCACAATCCTAAATGCTCTGTTGCCCCAATCCTCAATTTGCAAGTTCTTTTCTAATGCACCCACCATTTGAATATTGATTTTTTTCAAAATATAAGAGTGCGGGTTTTTTTGAGACAGAGTCTCACTTTGTTGCCCAGGCTAGAGTGAGTGCCATGGCGTCAGCCTAGCTCACAGCAACCTCAATCTCCTGGGCTCAAGCAATCCTCCTGCCTCAGCCTCCCGAGTAGCTGGGACTACAGGCATGCACCACCATGCCCAGCTACTTTTTTCTATATATATTAGTTGGCCAATTAATTTCTTTCTATTTTTATAGTAGAGACAGGGTCTCGCTCTTGCTCAGGCTGGTTTTGGACTCCTGACCTCGAGCAATCCACCTGCCTTGGCCTCCCAGAGTGCTAGGATTATAGGTGTGAGCCACCGCACCCGGCCAAGAATGTGTTAATTCACTAAAACATGCAACCAATTCTTTGCTTTTAAAACTGTTCTTCATTTTCTTTTACATGTAATTTCAAAATCATAATTATATCTCAATTTTTAAAAAGTATATACATAGCTTATATTAAGGGAAAGGGAATGTGTGGTATCTTTTTAAAAGTTTTAAACATCTCCCTTAGATTCGATAGCTAGTTATTGAAGTAATCCTAAATTTACTTATCAAAAGTTGAATAGTTATCATATTAAATTTAAAGTTTGGGCAAAAATGCCACTCTGCCTTTCTCCTCCATCCTCCCCTGTCTTCATTCTTTACCTTTACCAGGTAATGTTTTAAGCAATAAATGTATTTGCTAAACTATTTGTTTGGTGTAAGTATGATTTCTTCAAGCAAAATTGCTTGCAAGTAAAAATAGTTTTATGCATAGATTCTTAAAAACATAATAATTTGTCAATATTCAAGTCATTTTTCCTATGTTACATAAATCTAATTAGTATTAGAATACATTTTGAAAAACAGTTTGTTCTTTGTGTTTAATTTTAATTTTTTTTTTTTTAAGACAGAGTCTCACTCTGTCACCCTAGGTAGAGTGCAGTGGCATCATCGTAGTTCACTGCAACCTCAAATTCCTGGGCTTAAATGATCTTCTTGCTTCAGCCTACCAAGTAGCAGGGACTACAGACCCATGCCATGATGCCCAGCTAATTTTTTAATTTTTTAGTAGAAATGGGATCTCGCTCTTGCTCAGGCTGGTGTTGAACTCCTGAGTTTAAACGATCCTCCTGCCTCAGCCTCCCAGAGTGCTAGGATTACAGGCATGAGCCACCTCCCCCAGCCAGTGTGTTAACTTTTTAAAAATGAAATTTCATACTTATAGAAAAGTTACCAAAATAATACAAGTGATTCCCATAAACTTTTCCCCCAATTTAACAATCGTTGACATTTTGTGTCAGTTTTGCTTTCTGTCTCTCTATGTATATATAGGCACACATACATGTGTATATAATTTTTTCAGTGTGTATTTTGTAAGAACAATGATTGTAAATCTGGAAAGTTAACATTGATTCAACACTAGTATTTCTTTCCCAGTCTGTATTCAGCTTTTGCCCAGGTGAAATATTCAAAATCAAATTTTGAAAATATTCAGAAGTGCTCCGGTAATGTCCGTCATAATAATTTGGTCATTTGGTTGAGGAATCTGCTGTTTTTTCCACTATAAAGTTGCCATTTTGGCCTTTGTAAAATTAAAAAGTAACTTGTAGGGAGATACTTTAAAACAATATTAATATGTTGTTTCCCAACAAATTTTGACTTTTTTTTTTTTAATTTCTTGCATCTCTTGATGATACTTATCTGCAGGATACACTTAAAAAAGACATTCCTGGAACACATTTAAGCCACTTTCTCTAAATTTTAAGGTAGCATTATAAAGATAGCTTGTGTTCTTGGAAATATTTCTTAATGTGTACAGTTTTGTCCTTTGCCTTTAGGTCTGTTAAAGAGCCCAAGCCCTGTTTTAGTTAGGTTCTTTTGTTGCCAAGATGTAACATCTGAGCCAGCCACTAGGAGTGGCTGTGGGGGGGGGGGGGCGCAGACGATGGTTATAAGAAAACGTGAACCTTGGAAACAGACTTGGCCTTGGTGAGAGCATTTTTAGGCCAGGGGTCCTCAAACTTTTTAAACAGGGGGCCAGTTCACTGTTGGAGGGCCATTGGAGAGTGCAGCGCACATTCCACATATGCGCACTGTGGGCCCGGGATGAGTCAGCTGCTAAGCAGGACAGGTAGCGGTGGCAAAAACACCCAGTGGGCTGGATAAATGTCCTAGGCGGGCTGCATGTGGCCCGTGGGCTGTAGTTTGAGGACCCCTGCTGGGCCATCAGGAACCATGAGAGGCAGCCTTAGAGCCCATTCTCTCCACCCTCTCTCAGCCTGCTTGGTCCACCCTATTCCAACTTCTCTGATCCCTGCCCTCTGTTGAGTGTTCTATTCTTTTCTGTTCATGTGCCTTGCTGTCCTCATCTTAGCTGCTGCTTCCCCATGGTGAGATCCCTAAAGAATTCATCTGTGCCTTCTCTCTGTGTGCCTTGTAGCTCCAATGTGCACAGCTAATTACCTCATTCTCTCCCTGTCTCCACACCAGGATCACCCACATGGCGCTGGCAGCATGTAAGGACTGACCCCCGTTGGTCAGGTACTTCCCCCAGATTCCGTCAGTTTGCTGGTGGTGCAGGCAGTGATGAGGTCGTGGGATTCTCCCAAGGGCTGCCCTCCAGGGGGCTGTGGGTGTGGTGGACACAGCTTGGACCTGGAAGTTGTTAGCACATCGGCCTTATGTCCTGAACTACAGTCGGGATGCGTGAGCTATCACTTCTGTGCTCCTCTCAGATATGAGAAATAATCTGGCAGCTCTAGTTTGAATGTCAAAATTTTGGGATTTTCAGGATGTTTTAAGGTTTGTGTGTATATGCATTTTTAACTTAACAAGTATTCACTGAGCACCTTTCTGAGAAGAATGTTTGAAATAGGTGTGATAAAAATTCCTGGGAATTTTGGAACAAAAAGGTTACCATAATTTTGCCTTCCCCTTTAGAAACTTCAGCATTTATTTTATTTCCTCATTTTTTTAATTTTGAAAATTTTGAAATTTACAGAAAAGCTAGAAGAAATTACAATGCTAGATTTACCAATTGCTGATATTTCACTCTCTCCATTGAGGCATTTGAAGGTAGGTTACATAAGTTATAGACATCATGAAACTTCTCCCCTGAATACTTCAGCATGCATTTCCCCAAAACGAGGGCACTTTCCTATATAACCACAGCATCATTATCATAGCTACGAAAATTATCAATAGTCTGATCATATCACCTGTACATCTGAAAACACATCATTTAGAACATATTTAAATTTCTCCAATTGTCTAAAATTTTTCCTTTAGTGACTTTTAAAAATCCCAGATCCACTCAAGGTTCATGTATTGCACCTGGTTATTATGCTTCTTAGTTACTTGTGATCTAAACCAGACACCACACCCACGCCCACACCCACCCCAGCCTTTCTTTGTTTCAGAAGACATTGACCCTTGAAGAGTCCGAGCCAGCTACCTTGCAGGACCTCTTGCAGCCTAGGTCTGTCAGATTGTCTCCTCACGACTGGATTCGGGGCAAACATCTTGGCAAGGGGTCCACCGGGATGGTATCTGTGATTCCCAACCCGTCACACTCAGAGGCTTAGAATGTCAAGAGGACCCACTATAGGGGATGCCAAGTTTGAACATTTGGTGAAGGTTGAGGTCACCCTGATTTTGTGTTAAGAATCAGAGAGACCAAAGCAGCTTGCCTGAGGCCCTCAAATGCTTCCTGGTGGAAGGAACCATGTGAAGTGGCCACAGGCTGGAGGTTCTGTTCTGTGTCATCTGTTCTCTGTGCCCGTCATCAGCTGCCCTTCCCATTCTCCCAGGTCCCACATGGGATTGGCTCCTTCCCTTGTGCACAAAGGCAGACTCCCTGTCCTGTGGAGCCTGCCATTGGCCGCCCAGTGCCCTGTGTGTGTCATGGGCTCTCTGTCACTCGTCTGCACACCCACCCGTTCCCTCCTCCAGACCCGTCTGGAAATATGTGTTTCTAGCACAGAATGCCTGTGATGCCCACTTTCTCCATCAGACCTCATTCTTTAAAGCTTTTTCAGCTTCTGTCATTATTTTGAGGAGGAAATTTTCAATTACGTGGCAATATATGTACAACGCTTGCTAACAGTTCCTTTAGCAAAGAGGTTACGGTCCCAGCTCTGGCAGCGGCTGCTCTGTAGTAGCAGAGGGGTGGGGTGGGAACTGGGGCGTGGGGAGGGGTCTAGAGCAGCCCGAGCAAGAAGAGCCAACTGCTCTGGCCTGAATATTTCTGATATCCAGGGTGCCCCAAATATTAGAAATCCAGCATCCTTTCCTAGAAACAAAACAAACAACACAACAAGAAAGCTCAGGTCTGAGTTAGTCCATAGTATTCCCATACTTTTGAGTATGAGGAGGCTTTTTTATGGTCAAAAATACCAGCAGATTGGCCCCCACTTGATGGCAGCTGTGCTCTATTATCAGCTGATTAAGACATTAGATAACAATATAAAGCTGCTTATTAATAGAATTAATAACCTTTAAAAAAGAAAAGGCATATTTCATTAATATGGGAAAATTGACCTCTATTGGAAAAAAAGTCATATACATATGTAAGTGTCAGAGAGACTGACAAAACAGTGATGCTGCTCTGCTTCTGAACCATTGTGATTTTAGGGATGACAGGGACACTTGAGGACTTCAAGAAACAGAGACCATTTGGAAGATTTCACACATCCTTTATTTCCTGTCCACTGCAAAAGTAAGCAGCATCCATACGTCCCCTGCACTGAAGCCACTCCTTGGCCTGCATGTGGCCATGTTCATCCGTCCAAGCAATCTTGAGCCCCAATATGACATGATCGTGGGGATGGGAATGGAAGTGTTGCCCCAGCTTGCGGCCAAGCCAACAGGATCAGGGATGCCCTTTCCCAAAGGGGTAAATGTCCCCATCCCTTCTCTTGTTTCACACAGTCCATGGGGCCATCTGATCATACTCTTTTACCCTACTTGGGTCATTGAGGCAAACCCTATTATTTTGTGGAAATGGCAAACAAGCACAATTTCTACAACAAAAGGGAATCTTCACAGCTGGTGTACATTCTTCTTCCTCATTGGTCGTGTTTTCCTGTTTCAGAATACAGTCTCGATTCGTGTTGTTGTCATGAATGGATCTGTTCGCACCACTTATTTATTAGGACCAGGTCTAGGGGGAGAAAGACAGGCCAAAAGCTGTTGTTGTTCTGCCTAAAAGGGAACACCAACTCTTAATAGACAAGGGATGGCTAGGGGTTGAATCACAGGTTTTCATGATACCAATTAGAGTGCATCAGCTTTCCAAATGGGACAAACCTTGTCAAGACAGGAGCAACAGGCAGCTTGGGGGCCCAGGAGCACTCACCGACTCACAGCCCCCTCAGGAAGCTGCTGGGCTATGGCATTTGTTTCTGCATTCTGGGCACACTCAAGCGTAGGACAGCATCTTACAGCTGGAGGCACTGCTGAGCGGCCCTCACCCACTGAGGGTAAGGTGGGGGGAGGGGAAGGCGTTGTGTGCACACAAGGGAGAGGCATGGAATTTTCCAGTGAGATATGGCATCCAGACAATTAGACTGTTTGTAGTGCCATGGCTCTGAGAAAGCTTCCACGGCTACACACTCTAGGAAGTGTTTCTCACCTGAAGGTTATTATTGTGAGAGTCTTAATTTCTTTTCAGGGTCATTGCAGACTTTTAAAATTTATTGCTGCTTCATGGCCATTCTCAAATCATTGTATCAGGGTCTGACCAGGAAACAGAAACCACCCAGATTATTTAAAACAGAGGACACGTAAAGGAGGAAATTGGCAACGCGTGATAGAAGACGCTGAGCTGCCAAACAAGAAAGAAACAGTCAGCCCATGGATTAGCAACTTCAGGAGCTAAAAGGAGCAGGTGGTGTTACTAGAGATATGGGCTCATCAGAAGAACAAGGATGTCTCTGTCCAAGACAGAGATACCCTGGATTCTTTCCACCAGCCTCTAACCTCCCTGTAGTGCCGCCCATTGGCAAACCAGCTGCGGGCCAACAGAGCTTGGGAAACAGCCTTCAGAAGTCTGCCCCCTGCCATCCAGGGCAGAGCAGGGAAGGGAAGGCATGGCTCTGAGGACAAGCAGATCTCAACCAATAAGTCTGTTCCTGGGATTAGCCTTGTTCTGGCATTTATTAATGTAGATTTTTTTTTTTTGAAACAGAGTCTCGCTTTGTTGCCCAGGCTAGAGTGAGTGCCGTGGGGTCAGCCTAGCTCACAGCAACCTCAAACTCCAAGACTCAAGCAATCCTCCTGTCTCAGCCTCCCAAGTAGCTGGGACCACAGGCATGTGCCACCATGCCTGGCTAATGTTTTTTTAAATATATATATTAGTTGGCCAATTAATTTCTTTCTATTTATAGGAGAGATGGGGTCTCACTCTTGCTCAGGCTGGTTTCGAACTCCTGACCTTGAGCAATCCACCCGCCTTGGCCTCCCAGAGCGCTAGGATTACAGGCGTGAGCCACTGTGCCTATTAATGTAGGATTTTTAATTCAACTTTGCTGCACACCTTTTACACATTTAGATAATATTATGATAATAATATATTCATCCTTCCAGCCAGGTTATTCACTCCTTTTTTCCTGCTTTGTGAGCTGTTGAATTACCTTGGAGATTACACATAGGATTAACAAGTGCTCCACCAGCTCATTGGTGTTTTAAACTCATAAATAATAATTATGTTATTATTAATAACTACCTTCACAGTTAATGAAGCACTTTCACATACATGGTACTATTTTATTCTGATAAAATTCTGTAAATAGTCATTATTATTCCCATTTTATAGAAGGATTATCTGAGTTTTGGAGATTTTATGTGAATTGCTCAAGGACAGAAAACAACCAACAGAGGCAGAATGCAAACTTCGGGCTGTCTGGTTCCAAATTCCGTAATTTCCCCATGATCTTCTGCTGCTTCCTGCCAGAAGGAGTTGCCTGGGGGGCACAGCGAGAGTTTTTCTGGGCTAGTTGGGTGAGTATAGAAGGAAGAAGATGGTACATTTTAAACTTGCACAATTCTTGGTGACCTAGAAATTAAAATTTTACTCTTCGGTGTGATACCTGGCCCATCTAGCATTCCGGTCTGAAGAATTACAATCTCCCTGAAGAGACTGTACTCTTGCCCTTTACACATCGAGATTCAGAATTTCAATATGCAGGGCTGGCTGTTCTAGAAAGATCAGAATCACAGCACCATGTACCGATGACAGAAGAAGGGAGAGATGAAGATAGGGAGGGAGTATGTCCACTGTTCTCATCTCTCCATCTCTCCCCAGTAAAGCAAAGGACACCCAGTGAAACTTGAACGTCAGATAAACAATTGGTCAGTATAAGTATGTATCTGACATTCAAATGGTGTCTTGTAATTTGCTAAATCTGACAAATTCTGCAAACTTCTCTCAAGGTTTCAGGGGCGGGGGTGGGGGAAGGGCGAGGGAGGATACCGAGGACAGGAACCCATATGGCTCTGCTCGCGCCATCTGTGCCTGTGCAGGCCATCAGGTAGTAATTCCTGCACAGGTGCAGAAGCAGCAGCAGGGGCTGGAAGGAGTCCCAGTGTCCGCCAAGTACTGGTGAATTGAATTGGAGGTTCTCTCTGTGGTGAGGAGAGTGGGCCTGGCCTGAAGTGAAGGTTAATGCTGATTTACCTGGTCTCACTTAGCGGGTGAGCATTCAAATCTGACCACAAACTTAAACTTAGCCTTTGAGATGTGTAAACTCATTTGAAGTAAGTGAGGAGGCAGGAGTGAAAGAGCGTCTAGATGTGTCAGGCAGAAAGGTCAGTGAGTGGCTGGAACAGGTGAGGAGGCACATGTGAGCTTTGGTGCCGCTGGCCCAGAAGACAGGAAGGCAGACGCTGGGGCTTTCCCAGGTCGGTGTCAAGTGCGGGGCAGCTGCCACGCTGGGGCTAGACCCTTCCTTTGATTCTGGGGGACGCAGAGCTGGGAGGGCATGCCACTGGGCTTGAACTCTCCAGGCAGAGCCGCAGTCTGTGCAGCACCTCTGGCGGGGGAGGAATGCCCCTGGTGACTTATCCTGGAGCTCAGGGAGGGAGACCTGGGGGCTGGTCTGAGCCCTGCCACTGAGGCGATCTGGAGCCATGAATAAGCCATTACGATCCCTGGACCTTTGTTCATCTGACAAATTCCAGGGGGTGGGATATATTACAGTTCTTCATGGTTCCTCTAAATTCTAAAATTCTATTGGTATATGCCTAATTTCAAGCCTTCTCATGACTGCCGTTTTGTGTACACTGGCCAGGCAAGAGGGCCGGTTAGCACTCTTTATCAATGATCTTTATTACATCTGAAGATTGCTTTTCCATTTTCCCCTCAGTGTTTACCCCTATCCAGGCAAACCATCAAAACACTTTTCAAAGGGCTATATTCAAATGAGTTAACCAATGAAACAGAGACTTTTCTAAAAGCCTCAAGTCAGCAAGACACTTAGTAACTCTAGGGGAGGACAGGCTGCAATTAGCATTTCAATCCCAGCTTGCCCTTCATTTGTTCACTCATTCTCTCAGCAAATATTTATTGAGCTCATGTGATGCATCGGGCAGATTTGAGCTGCAAGGGGGGGGGGATTTCAGCAGAACTGCAACACCCCGGAAACTCCAGGTGACTTGAGACCTGGTTTCTCAAACCCTTTGCTTCTGCCTGCTGTGCTGGACTCATTCAAATTTAGCGTTCAGCCGTCCTGTCCATCAGATGGTAGAGGCAAACAAAAATGAGTCTTTTTCAACAGTTTTAGCGAAAGGTGACAGGGTTGGATAAATTAAGGATTTGAATAACCCGTGCGTTCCACCTCTGTAGAGGAGCTGTGGGCCCCCAAGACCAGACATAACGGGGGACTGGGTCCTTCCACCGAGCATGCAAAGCAGCGCTCGGGGCTGTCCTTCTCACACCTGCCTTCTCCGCAGGGCTGCGCTTGAGATGGAGCTGCTGCCCCTTTGGCTCTGCCTGGGTTTTCACCTCCTGACAGTGGAGTGGAGGAACGGAAGTGGAACGGCCACAGCAGCTGCCCAAGCAGGATGCAAATTGGTGAGTTTTCCCTTGAACTTTGTCTGTTGCTCCTGTCCTGACCAGTATGAGTCCTTCTGGAAAGCGGATGTATTGTCAATAAAGAAGGGCAGGGAATGAATGAGTCTGAATTACTCTGTGCCTGCCAAGCTCAATGCCACGTGCAAGCTGCTCTTTAACCACAGGTTTTTAAGATGATGCCTGGGAAAAGCCTTTTCATACCTGCTGAAGACGGGAGGTCCCAGAGACAGGCCTAGATCAGCATCCTGGAAGAAGAATACCTTGTTAAACATCTGTATGGTTTAATCCACTAATGGTATTAGGATCTCTGCGTGAGGCACGTTAAAGCTGGAGAAGCCCTGCTTGGAGCTTCTGTATGAGCCAACAGCAAAGGCTTCCGCAGCCTTGCAGAGCATGCTGCCGTGCTGCACTGCAGAACCACATCTTTAATCTCCCTGAGGCTTAAGAAGACCCAGAAGGTGGTTACCTGAACCTGGATGGTTGTCCTCTCTGGGGCTTTTAGCCTGTATATGTAAACAGATGTGCATCACAATTGAGCACATTTCTAGCAATATTCTCCTTTGCCTATAACTCAATGGTATCAAAAATCTGCTCAGGAAACACACATTTAATAAATATTCCTTGAGCCCTATTACATTTTAGGTACTGGGAAGGCGAATTGGATGTCAGGCTAATACTTACATTTAAGAATGTGTTCTTAAAGCTGATTAATCTTACAAACCCAGCTGTCATCATTCTTAACCACTTCAGTAACCTCTAACCACTATACTAGCGTGTACTCCAATATGGTGTAGGGGTTACGAGCCAGACCGACCAGGTTTAAAACCCAGCCCCACCACCCATTAGCTGGTGACACTGGGGCCACCCTGTGCCAAAGTTCCCTCATCTGTAAAATATAGTGGTGATAATAATATCTACTAATAATACCATAACACTGAGTTGTTGTGATGATTAAATGAGTTAATACATGTAAAGCACTCAGGACAGTGCCTGGTGTATAGTTAATGCCATGTGTTCTATTATCATTAATTTTATTATTGTTAATCTCAGCTACATATGCCCTCCACCATTCCCTTACAGAGGACAGAGGCAGTAACAGATCAACTCACAGTTGCTCCTCAGGAGTTACCCGGCCCACAAAGAGGAAGGGATAAACGTGAATTCTTTGACAGCCTTTCAGAGTTTAGGCTAGACGCCCTGCCTGACCCTCTCTGGCCTTGAGGCAGGGGTAGCCTGCCAGGGAGCACAAAGAGTGGGTTTCCTGTGGGAATCGAAGACTGAGAGTTCCAGTGCCAGCTACCCTCCATTGCCCCTCATTACTTCAGCCATTTGATGGATGTGGGAAGGTTGTCTGGGGCTCTGATGTGGCCACATGGTCCTTTTGCAGCACTTCAGTGGGGCCACGGGGAATTGCAGAGGTGTGACCCCCCCACCTCCCCCCCACCCCGTGACTGCATAGTTGTGTGGAATAGGGTCTCAGAGTTTGAGGAAATCCCCTAACCACAACAGTCTCCAGAGAGTCCCTGTGGAGGGGGGAGACCAACACTTGCTCAAATAAAGAAATACACCTTGTCTCCGGATAGGGAGATCCAATTTTGTAAAGATGTAAGTTCTCCTCAAAATTAATTCATGTTTGTAATGCAATCTCAATCAAAATTCCTAAGACTTTTTTTGGGGAAGGGACATGTGGAAGGAATTTGACATTCATTTGTAATGTTCATCTGAAATTAGAACAACTTAAATGCTCAGTAATAGGATATTGATTAATTAGATCATAATAATAATTTCTAGCTAACATTTATTAAGCATAATAAATGTGTTTTATGTAAATAATCACACTTAATCCTCAAAAAAAAAAAACCCATGAAAAAATTACAAGTATAATTTCCATTTTACAGGCAGGGTAATGGAGGTCTCCTCTGGTTAGGTAACCAGCCCAACATCACCCATTTGATAAAAAACAGAACCAAGATAGGCCGGCCCTAGAACTCTCGCTTTTAACCACTGTGCTATTCATGCAGTGAAATGATAGAGTTCCTAAAAAGGATGTGACCAAATTTATTTTTACTGCCAAGGCAATATGTCTATCGCACATCATTGAGGGGAAAAACGTAGGTTACTAAACAGTTTGTAGAGTATGGTTTCATTTTTAAGAGAAAGAGGTACGTAATATATTAGGAAAAAACCCGAAGGAGATCTGGCAAAAGGTTAGTGGCGTTTTTCTGGAAGTCTGAGATTACTGAAGACTTTGGTTTTCTATATGTCAATACAGTATAAATTTTTAATTATTGGACGGTTTTATTGTAATGATCAGATAAAGAACTTGAGGCTTTAAGAGGTTAGTTCCCCACCCGGGGTCCAAAGCTAATAAGTGGCAGAGACGAGATTCAGACTGGAGTCTGTTGTCTTTCCAAATCTGTGCTGGTTCCTCTCTTAGGATTTTCCTCCTCTGACCCACTACTCTATTTGTCCACTAGGATTGGACAATTTTAGGTAATCACTGGCCTTGTCTACTGACCAACCTGTAGGAAGGAATGACATTGCTCTTCTGTCTTGTCACTTAAAACATTTTTCCTGGATACCTAACTGACATCCTACAGTTGGTTGTTTTTTGCCAATTTTGCAAAACATAGGTCTGAATTAAAGTATCCTGGCTTGTGTGATCTTTGCAGCGAGACCAGGGTCGCCTCTCCCTCTGCCTCTGTACACTGCACTGACTTGGGCATTCAGAGCCCTGGGCTTGGGCCCCAGCACTTCCTTGGCTCCTCACTGCTCCCTGCAGACTCACCTGACTTTTTGTACAATTCAGAGCAGTGATGAGCTCCCAAGTCCTTTTAAGTGGTAATATTTATCAATCCAGAATATAGGGGTGCCTCCCATGCAAAATTACTTTAGGTGAAATGAAGATGCCACAGTATTGTCGATTGTCAGTGGCTCTGTCAGACACCCAGGTGTTATGCAATAGTGATAACAATGTAATGGTGACAATTTACCAAGCACCGACTGCCTGCCACGTACTGTTCTAAGTTCTTCAAGAGCAGCTGCTGGTTTAATTTCACAACAATCCTTCAAAGTAGGTACTGTTCTTATCTCCATTTTTCATAGGAAATAACAGACTTAGACTAAATTATTTGCCCAAGGTCACATAGGAAATAAATGTGTTTTAAGGGAGGCCTGGAACTTGGCTGCCAGCTGACTATTTAAGTGTGACAGTAAAGAACATTTTCCTATCCCATTTTAAAAGTATAGTCTCTAGCGCCATTTCCAGTGGTTACATGGACAGTCCAATGGATGGACTAAATTTCTGTGCATAAAGTTCTGCCTCAGGGCCTCCTCCCGGCTGACCAGTGTGTTTTTGGACCTAGGTGGGTGGAGCCGCTGACTGCCGAGGGCAGAGCCTTTCCTCCGTGCCCAGCAGCCTCCCACCCCACTCCCGGATGCTCATCCTGGATGCCAACCCTCTCAAGACCCTGTGGAATCATTCCCTGCAGCCTTACCCTCTCCTGGAGAGCCTCAGCCTGCACAGCTGCCACCTGGAACGCATCGGCCTCGGCGCCTTCCAGGAGCAAGGCCACCTGCGCAGCCTGGCCCTGGCTGACAACCGCCTCTCGGAGAACTACAAGGAGACGGCAGCTGCTCTCCACACCCTGCGAGGTCTGCAGAGGCTGGACTTGTCCGGAAACTCCTTGACGGAGGACATGGTGGCCCTCATGCTCCAGAACCTCTCCTCACTCGAGTCTGTGTCCCTGGCCAGGAACATTGTCATGAGGCTGGATGACTCTGTCTTTGAGGGCCTGGAGCACCTCAGGGAGCTGGATTTGCAGAGGAACTACATCTTTGAGATTGAGGGTGGTGCTTTTGACAGCTTGACTGAGCTGAGACACCTCAACCTGGCCTATAACAACCTCCCCTGCATTGTGGACTTCGGCCTCACACAGCTGCGGTTTCTCAACATCAGCTACAACGACCTGGAGTGGTTCCTGGCGTCTGGGGGAGAGGCTGTCTTTGAGCTGGAGACTCTGGACCTGTCTCACAATCAGCTGCTGTTCTTCCCGCTCCTGCCCCAGTACAGCAAGCTGCGTACCCTCCTGCTGCGGGACAACAACATGGGCTTCTACAGGGACCTGTACAATGCCTCCTCACCGCGGGAGATGGTGGCCCAGTTCCTCCTTGTGGACGGCAACGTGACCAACATCACCACTGTCAACCTCTGGGAAGAGTTTTCCTCTAGCGACCTCTCAGATCTCCACTTCCTGGACATGAGCCAGAACCAGTTCCAGTACCTGCCAGACGGCTTCCTGAAGAAAATGCCGTCCCTCTCCCACCTGAACCTCAACCAGAACTGCCTGATGACGCTCCACATCCGGGAGCACGAGCCCCCAGGGGCGCTCACGGAGCTGGACCTGAGCCACAACCAGCTGTCGGAGCTGCACTTGGCTCCGGGGCTCACCGGCTGCCTGCGGAGCCTCCGCTTGTTCAACCTGAGCTCCAACCAGCTTCTAGGTGTCCCCTCCGGCCTCCTCGCCAACGCCAGTAATATCACTACACTTGACATGAGCCACAACCAGATCTCACTTTGTCCCCAGCCAGCTCCCTCGGAGGAGGTGGGCGCCCCCAGCTGTGTGGATTTCAGGAATATGGCGTCTTTGAGGAGCCTCTCTCTGGAGGGCTGTGGGCTGGTGGCTTTACCAGACTGCCCGTTCCAGGGCACCTCCCTCACTCACTTAGACCTGTCCAGCAACTGGGGCGTTCTGAACGGAAGCATCGCCCCTCTCCAAGACATTGCCCCCATGTTACAGGTCCTTTCTCTCAGGAACGTGGGCCTCCGTTCCAGCTTTATGGAGTTGGACTTCTCTGGGTTTGGGAATCTGAGGGACCTGGATCTGTCAGGAAATTCCTTGACCAGCTTCCCAAGGTTCAGGGACGGCCTGGCCCTGAAGACCCTGGACCTCCGCAGAAACTCGCTCACGGCCCTTCCCCAGAGGGCCGTGTCTGAGCAGCTCTTGAGAGGTCTGCGGACCATCTACCTCAGTCAGAATCCATACGACTGCTGCGGGGTGGAGGGCTGGGGGGACCTGCAGCGTCTGCAGTCCGTGGCCGACTGGGCCTCGGTCACCTGCAACCTCTCCTCCAAGGTCATCCGTGTGATGGAGCTGCCTGGGGGCGTGCCACAGGACTGTAAGTGGGAGCGGCTGGACATGGGCCTGCTCTACCTCGTGCTCATTCTCCCCAGCTGCCTCACCCTGCTGGTGGCCTGCACCATCATCTTCCTCACTTTCAAGAAGCCTTTGCTTCAGGTCATCAAGAGCCGTTGCCACTGGTCCTCCATATACTGACGTGGCTGTGTGCCAAGGTTAGAAATTTGATCTGCATAAGGACACTTTCTTGGCTACATTTCAAGATCTTATGCAGAGGCCTAGTCTGATGAATTGAAGTTTAAATTAAAATTTGAAATGTTTCCATCCCTTAGCCACCCCCAAGTCCTTCCTCCATCATTGTGAGTTCTCCTCATCATCCTGGTAAAATATTTATTAAGTGACAGTCTTTAAAAATAAAAGACAACATATCTCATAAATATTTTTTAAATCAAACGCAGTTTGTGTCTTTTCTTTTTTTAATGTTTATTAGTGGTTGCACTTAGATTGCTTTTTAGGGTCCTACTCTTGGTGACATCCATGGAGCTAAAAGGGTGGAGCTAAAGTTCAGTGCTAGCCTACAGCAAAAAATACTCCAAGAGCATGTCCCAGGGAGGTGAGTGTCACTGTCTCTCCCCTCCTGCCTGGCTGGCCTGCATTGCCACCGCAGTCAGGATGGGCCTGTGGCGGAGCCCTCTCTAGGTGCCCTGGATCCATACCTGGAGTCTCTGGCAGACAGACATGACTCATCCATGGAAAAACTAAGAGAACAATAACTGGGCCCTGAGTTTATCCATTCAGTAAAAACCAGATGCAGCCATTTTCCAAGGGAGAGTAAAGAGGAAGGCAGAGAGGAGTGAATTCTGCTAACTTGTGGACCCTCCTAACTCTTCACAAAGAAATCACAACTTCTTAGCCGATGTTCAGTGTCTGTATTCACTAGAGTCCAGTTTCCTTTCTCCCTCGATGAGTAGTCAGCAATTTCTGTGCTCCTCTCTGGGGGAACAGGTAACAAAGACTCTGCCCCTGTCCTTTGGTAGTTTAGAATTTACACTCTTTGAACTTTTTATCCCTGCTTACTAAATCATAAAAAGGGATTAAATGCGTTGGGGGTGGGAGGAGAGTGGAGAGAGGCTGGAAATCCAACCAACTGATTGCTATTACCATGCAGACTAAATGTCAGCAGAAATGTTAGGCAAATCAAAGAGATAAAATCAGTGGTCTTACTTTGACAAAGCAGAAACTTCCCTTGGATGCTCTACAGGGGTATGAAAAGGCCATTTCAGTGAGGCTCCACATTTGGTAGCATTAATAGCAGGCCATGTTAGATTTTGCCCTTATTATAACCCCACTTTTCCACACTGCTCCCACCTAGTGCCTGGGATGTCTCTCAGATTGCCTTGAAACCTCTGTCTAGTCCTTCTGGGCAAGCCCAAACAGCTGATGCCCATCAGACCAGAGTCTCCTGATTTCCCCTCTCCATCAACAAAACCTTTCCCTGGGATCCTCCTGCTTCCCAATTAGACAAATGGACCTATCTGTGGCTGGTACATTTATGGCTTCTCTTGAGTTCATGTCTCACCTGTGTATTGGTCAGTATCCTTAGTTTCTTGCAACTGAACATAATTCTGTCTGATTTAAACATCATGAGAATTTAGAAAAGGATATTGGGAAGCTCTAGACTCTCTGGGAAGGCTGAAAAACAGGCTTGGAAAATGGGAAGCCTAGCCTGAGCTAGAGCAAACTCCATCTCTACCAAAAATAGAAAAAAAATGAGCTAGGCAACTAAAAAATAGAAAAAATTAGCTGAGCATGGTAGCACACACCTGTAGTCCCAGCTACTTGGGAGGCTGAGGCAGGAGGATCCCTTGAGCCCAGGAGTTTGAGGTTGCTGTGAGCTAGGCTGATGCTATGACACTCTAGCCTGGGCAACAGAGAAGACTCTGTCTCAAAAAAAAAAAAAAAAGAAAGAAAGAAAGAAAGAAAAGAGAAAAATAGAAAAGAAAAGGAAAGAAAAATAAATAAAAAAAAAAGAAACAGGGATACTATACAGCAGTTGGGACCACGGCCCAAACCATGCCATGAACTACTGTGAGAACATGAATGCAGCCACCCCTTAATACGGGATATCATGTGGCACTGCTGACACTGCCATGGGATCACTGCCACTGCTGCCACCACTGCTGAAGAAAACACTCCCCCAATTCTGCCACTGGCTCCTGATTCACAGTCTGGAGCAAGTGCATGGCTGGTTGACCTTCGGTCCTGTGTCCTGTCCTGGCCACAAGCAGGACTGGGAAAGCAAATGCTGTGCCTTTTGGTGAGGTGCCTGTGGCAGAAGACAGGCTCTGTTTCCTCCAAATACTCATAAGGGGCAGAGTTTTCAAAATGTAGGAAGGGAAGTGACACGCTGAGCAGACAAGAAGAATGTTAAGTAAGTACCATGCCCTTTTAGACAGCACGCACATTTTAGCAGATGACTTCTGGAAGCAAATTCTTAGCATAAATGAATGACTTGAATGATGGCAACTCCAGACAGAACCTCAGGCCAGCAGGGGAAACAGTTTGGGATCCAGCATGCCTTTTGAAGCCCCTCAAGTTACAGCAAGTTACAGCTGCCATTCTTCCTGTTCTTAGGGTCCGGCCTGGCAGAAGGACAAATTGAGAAGCTAAGACAGAGCCCTAGCCCTGCCTGTGGCAGCAACTTCAGAAGACTGTGGGCTTCTTTACCAGTTTGTGCCAGTGCTAGGATCCAAAGGTGATCTCCTAGGTTTTTTTTTCAGTATGGTGGGAGGTTAGATAGGACAGGTAGCTTTCTGCCTCCAGTCCTGAGCTATGGATTCTCCAGCAAATTCTGTACTCTTACCCTACTTCCCCCTACCTCTACCTGCAGGTCCACTCTAGTGTCCACTCAAAGAGTACTGGAGAAGGAAGGAACCACAGAGCCTGCTACCAGAGTTCGCTGGGGGGACCAGATATGCTATCTGCCTAAGATCTCCCATACAGCCCAACTGGGCCCCAAGTGGTTCTCCCTCAGTGGGTAGGAAGTGGGGGGGCCACCCTCAGTTACCACATGCCAGAATATTCAGACAGGAGAATATTCAGAATCACAGATAAATAATGTCACAGACTAGTCTATGAACATGAGTTAACAGTAATTCAGATTTTGAAAATCCAGTCATAAAACAAAAGTGTAAGGTTTTTCTAGAGGAATATAACTTAGGAGTCAACTGACTTTTTTTAAAGGACCCCAGTTGCAAGTAATTGGACAAACTAATCCTTGGTTCGTATCTCTGGTCTCCTTTGGTCCTCACTGATGCATGCATGGCCCACTTAATTTATTGATGTGCCAGGCAACTTCCATTTGCCCCTCCCGATCCACTTTCCACCCTTTTCCGCCCTGCCCCAGGAGGCAGACCTCAGTGGGCTCCCTTGCCCCTTGGCTTCCAGTTGTATTTGGCTGAGAAGAAGCCTTGGCAAGTTAGAAAGGAAGAGGAGAATGAGGTCCAACTATTTATTCTCCAGACTCCTCCCTGTGGCTTTATCTCAAACTGGCTGCACTTATTAACCAAAGGTCACGCTCCTTTTGCTCTTTTCAAGGTGGCCCTTCACACACAAATCTGTGCCTTGGGGTTCTAGGAACTATTCACTCCACAGGTCCCTCTGCTCTGAGCCTGGGATGGGTGACAGCTCTGCCTCACCAGCCCCATGTAATTGTGCTGTCCTGTGGTTTGCCTTTCCCTCCCCACCCCTTTGTAAACAGTCCCTTTGTAAAACCTCCTTGAGTTGTCCTTGTTTAATGTGCCGTTTGCTTCCTGTGGGGACCCTGAGTGATGCAGTTGTTGTCCACATAGTGACACTGGTATCAGGGAGCCACAGGATGCTGGGTGCACCAGGGCTAGGGAAGCACGTGCCCGGAAGGCAGCATCCCTCTGACTCACTGTGGGAGGACGTGAGGGAGGCGGTGGACGTGAGGAAGATGGCGTACCTCATTGTATGACAAATGTCGTCATATTTTACCCAAATTAGAATGGGAGAAGTTTCCAGCCCTGGAGACCTTCTTTAAAGGAGTGTAGGTGTTGTAATGGCCAACGCAAACAGATGATGGTAGGAAGAAAAAAGTGTTATAAAAATATATTCCTCTATTCCTCACTAACCAGTCATCTTCTACTCTATCCTCATCAATAATTACCAAGCACTTATTTTGTGCTAAGTGCTTTATATGGATAATTTCACTTAATCTCAGGGAAATCCCTAGGCTGAAAGCAGTTTGCATTTCCTAAGGTCACATAGAACTGCCGTGAAGCTGTGAGCATTATACTACAGAAGAAAAAGCAGCTCCAGCAAATTGCCATCTTATCAAGTCTATCAAACTGTCAGCTGATGGGTGGTTAGTGGTTGCTGAACGGCACATATTTTCTGATTAAATGGCAAACCTGGAGAAGGTTCATATGGGGCAAAGGTGAGGAAGCCCAGAGTGGGTGAAGATCATTCACTTCAAACGAAGCTGTTCGGCAGGCAGCAGCACGGTTTGGAAGTAATTTATTAATACAATTGAGGAATCTCACTCCGTTCCTTCCTCCTTCAGCTGTGCAACATCTTCCTGCTGAACAATCAGGACAAAAGGCTGACATAAGAGTACTCTGGTTTTTGCCATAATTTTAAAGGTTCGTTGTGGGCATGGCCACTGATTAGGGAAACCATCTTGCCAGGGAGAAGATTGTTTCTGGGATAGTCACTTGATCCAAGATTTTTTAATGTAGAACCCAACTTTGGTAGGTGTGATTTCTCAGAGAAGAAAGATTAGGTTAAATACCAGTAGACAGAATACTTACTCAGAAACTAGAGTTGGTAAAACACTGACCCATTGACTCCAGGATCTCTGAGTGCTCAGACAGTTAGTTCTTGGTTCTCAGCATTACCAAGGATGGTAGATGTCAGATGAGGGCTGGCTAACCCCAGGAAAGGCTTGAGGAGGGTTGCAATGCACAGGTCTTGACACCCCAGATGGGCTCTCTCTCAAATTATACTTTTCAGGGCTCTTTAAAAACAGTCTTCTGGCTGGGTGTGGTGTCTCACGCCTATAATCCTAGTGTGGGAGGCCAAGGCGGGAGGATCGCTTGAGCTCAGGAGTTTGAAACCAGCCTGAGTAAGAGTGAGACCCCATCTCTGTTGCAAAAAACAGGAAAAAATTAGCTGAGCGTGGTAGTGTGCCCCTTTAGTCCCAGCTACTCAAGAGGCTGAGGCAGGAGGATCACTTGAGCCCAGGAGTTTGAGGTTGCAGAGAGCTATGATAATGCCACTGCACTCTAGCCGGGGTGACAGAGCAAAACTCTATCTCAAAAATAAATAAAATGGAAAAAATAAAAAAATAAAAACAGTCTTCTTTAGTGATTGCTCCCCAGAGCCACCATGTCTTTCACTCATCCTAGACATGGCTTTTAATTGTCCCATCTTCATGCAGGTGCAATGACCATCCTCAGCAGCCTTTTGGCTGCGCTTGGTCCTGTGATCATTCTTCAGGCACTCAGTCCTGCACTCCTACTACCTCCAAATCCCTTCATATGTAAATATGAAAACTAGATTCCAAACTTCCATCATATTTAAAACTCTTACCCCTGGACACAATGAATTTGTAACCAATAATAAACAAACAACCCTTTGCTTATTTAAAACATTTTTAGCTTATAAAGGGTAACACAATAAACCATTTTACATATAAGAACATGCAGATTCTGACACCAAAGGAGTCTGTGTCCCAATGACTGACCTTTAGCAACTTTACGAAACAGTATCTTACACGTTGCTGACACTGAGAGATGTTTCTTGCATCATCTCAAAATCTTAAGAGAGATAGATGATGTTAGCAGATCACAGTTTGAAAACAGTCTTTACCACAGATCTCCAAAAAACTTTGTCTAAGAGGAGGGGGTGGGGAAGGTACATGGCCAAACCAAATTCCAATGGAGAGAGAGCGGGCATGAACACTGGAGTGGCTGGAGCAGCGCAGCCCCACTGGGCCCTCCCAGGCTCCGAGGGGGGAGTGGGGCCGGGCCGTGATGAGGACGGGGAGAAGGTCATGCTTTCTGCAGGGTGGGTGTCTCTTTTCCGGCTACTGTTTTCAATGGGGTGAGCACATCCCTTCAGCTTCATGCCCTGGAGAGGAAGCCCAGCGTTTCCTGTTATCTTACCAGTGCTGCAAAATGCAAGATAGAAATAAAGAAAAAAGAGGAAAAGGGAAAAAAAAATAGGAAGTTCTCCTGGCTGGCTCAGGAATGCCAGCCTTTAGGAGGAAACTCGGCTCACTTTTTCCTGGAGACATACAGGAAGAGGTACATCTCAGATGTTGGTTGTTTCTCAAATCAATTAAATCCAGAAAATAATGTCTATATAAAAAAGATATTTTGAAAAACAACATAATAGACAACAAAGTTGAAGATCTTAAAAGGAAGAATAAGGAGATATGTATACTGCCAAAGAAATACACCTATTCTCTGCTTAATGCCCTTAAAATCTTCCCATCCTGTGAGTCTTTACCCCAAAGTTTTGCAGGGTTTGAGAGGATCATTTTAATATCAGATTTTGTTTTATTGTTTTGCTGCTACACAATACTTTGTGAGATTTAGTGGGAATGACATCTTGGCTTCCAGGGTGGAGTATGCAGGTGGTGCTGACAGGTCACTGTGTATTTATATATTTATTTATTTATATCACCATAATCCATATAAATAAATTTATTTTTAGTACAACCATACAGCTTACCATTCACCAAAATATAGCCTCTCGTTGGCTTGCGTTTTACTGACAAACTTTTTTTTTCTGTTCTTCAAAAAGCCAATATTATCCCCATTAAAAGTTTGTTTGGCCATGTGTGTTCGCCATGCCCTCATCTTAGATAAAGTCTTCGGGAGATCTGTGGGGAGGACTGTTTTCAAACTGCCACCTGCTAATGCCACTTCTTCTAAAATCTTGAGATTATGCAAGAAACTTCTTGCTTAAATTGTCAAGCCAACCCTGACTTTCTTGAACTAGAGTTCTTAAATAATATCATCTTCCTCTATTGCCTGTGTTTCACTTCATAGAACATCCTTCCTCTGAAAGAGAGATAACAACAACAAAAATTCCACTTTGATCATAATGGTTGATTAGAAAACGAAACTCCCCCCAATTTTCTGACTTATTAAAAATGTCATGCTTGCCTTTTGAAATGCTTCCCCAATTCCATTTCCTACAATTTTCCTAACAGGCAAGTACAGACTGCCCCGCGGGTGGGGACAAAAGCAAAGAGGCTCAGCCACCTTTGTTGCTGTCGTAACCTTAGCTTGGTTTGTTTTTTAATTACATCCAGGTTTGTTTCTAAAGATAATGTTTTCCTACTCTTCTTTGCCATAAGTTCCAACCATGTTTTCTTTTTATGTAAGATTTTCAGATATTCCACAATATGTATCGGATCCCAGAGGAATGACTTTACATTTGTGTCTAGTAACAACCCGAAGTGCAGGAGGTCTATGGAGAGAGCTGCTTGCCCCTATCAGCTGGCACTCTTGGTAGTGGGGAACATAGTGATGCAGATTTGAATTAAGTTTTCTTTTTTCCTTTTTGCTATTGGAGAAAAAACAACAACAAACCTGTCACTAGTTACAAAAATGCTTACAAATTCTATTTTGGTATTAATTAGATCAGATACAATGCAAATGTTCATTAAGAAAGGGAGACCACACAGATATAACTGAGGAGTTGAAAATGACCATGATACAGCAACAGATTTAACATTATGTGGATTGAGTGGAAATGAAAGCACTATGCGCCATAGGAGGCATGTCATATGGCTAAGGAAAATCAATCTATTTAATGGATCTAGAGAATGGAACTGGTTAATGGATCTAGAGAAAATAATTGCTCAGCATAAGGCAAAGAAATATAGACCCTTCCCTAATTTCCAGTTTCACATGAATATTAATGGTGTTTGGGTATGTATGTAAGCATAAATGAAAGACAAATCACACATTTAAAAAAATTGTCCAAACATGTCCCATCATTTTTAAAATAAAAGCTTAGTAGTACAGTGGAAATTCAAAATATAGAAAAGTATGAAATAGTTCAGTAGATATATTGTCAATAGGGCATATTATATAATAGAAAAAAAGGTAAAAAGTAAAAATATTTGTTTGTAAAGACAGTTACATTTAGAAATGAAAGAACTGCTTCCACAAAGGATGTGTGGAAGCAAACAAGAGATTGACTTTTATGAATTCAGTGTCTGAAATATAATACTGTGTGTGAAAGGAAGGAAAATACAAAGTCTTTTTAAAATGTACTTTATTTACTTTTGACCACTGGTGCTTTTACTGTGGTTCCCATGGAGGGTGTAGTTCTGCAGCTATTCAACTTCCTATGGGTTTTTGGGTCTCCCGCTCCCCTCCTTCCCAGCCCAGCCCCAGCACCCGGGAGGTAGAACATCACTGTTCTGAGTAAACTTTTGAAGTTTACTCTGACCAACAGTGAACCCTTTTAACAACTTGACTTTCTTTTCTTCTGCATGCTATTAACTTGAGTACTTCCCACTTTATGGCATTTAAAATCTTGTAAATAGGTATAATTTATTTCTCAGGCTTCAAAGGAAGAAAAGAGACAATATTAGTACTTCTCTGAGAAGCTCAGCCTCTGGTGCCTGGCATGGAATCCAATTGGCTCACCCTGAACTTACCATCTTCACCCTTCCTGATTTATTTAATCTTTTTCTCCCCCAATTTGCATCCAGTAACTACCTTTTAATTTCACTTTCAGGCGCTCTTCCCTGGTATACTTCTGTGAGTTCACGACCATATTTTATTTCTTTTGGGGGAGCTTAGTTTTCCAGTGTTGATTTATTTGCTGGTGAATGTCTCTGTAGCCCTTCCAGAATGTTTTTGCACTTACTGTTTACTTTTGTAGTTTGTTTGTTGTTTCAATCACTGTATCACATAAGGAGCTGTATTCCTGTCGCATGGTAACTAAGATGGTGACCTCCATGGCTTATTTGTTAAGACTCAAGTGGTACCCGGACTTTGACATTGTGAGGTTTGTTCTTTCTCAGAGGACACTTTAATTTTGAATTGCTAGCTGAAACTACTAGGTTGCCATATTACTGGGTTTCAATATTACATTCTAGATCCTGCTTAATTTCTGGTAGTGGATGACAGCGCTCATCACCGTTTTGGGGATGATTGAGTATAGCCTCTTTTGGGGACTTGTATCAAGTGAAGGAGTGTCCCTGGTTAAACGGTACCAACCCTCTGTGTCATCGGCGGCTAACAATTTCCATCTTTTAATGAAACATATTGTTTTTCCTAATCCCAAGCAGCCCTTTTCTTGAAAGATGATTTTTTTAAAAATCAACCATTTGGTGATAAATTTTTCCACTGTCACTTCCTGATTGGGGCTTATTTCAAGCCCCAGTGCACAGAAATCTCACTCCTTGTTCCATGTCCTTTGTAGTGCTACAGTGAGGGAATGGTAGAGAGAAAGGATAGTCTTGGGTCTGGCTTTTGAATCCACTCTGAGTTGACTCAAGGTAGAGGAGCAACACCAGTACAGCAGAAAGAGCCTTTGACTGGGAGTTATGGCTGAGGTTACAGTCCGAGATTGGCTTCTAACTAGATGTGTACCCTTCAGCAGGCATTGCCCTTCTGGACTTCACTTTCCCCGCCTACAAAATAAGGAGGTAGAACTAGACAATTTCTACAGTTTCCTGCAAATCTAACACTCTGCGATTCTAAGAGCTTCCTGTTAGATTATCTGGGTGAATTAGGCAAATATTATAAATAAAATATCTATTATAAACAAAATTAGAAAGAATGGGAGGAGTAAGCTTAGTTAAGAAACGGAGCAGGCTGGGTGGGGTGGCTCACACCTGTAATCCTAGCACTTCTGGGAGGCCGAGGCAGGCGGATTGCCCAAGGTCAGGAGTTTGAAACCAGCCTGAGCAAGAGCGAGACCCCGTCTCTACTATAAATAGAAAGAAATTAATTGGCCAACTAATATATATAGAAAAAGTTAACAGGGCATGGTGGTGCATGCCTGTAGTCCCAGCTACTCGAGAGGCTGAGGCAGAAGAATTGCTTGAGCCCAGGAGATTGAGGTTGCTGTGAGCTAGGCTGAAGGAATGGCACTCACTCTAGCCTGGGCAACAAAGTGAGACTCTGTCTCAAAAAAAAAAAAAAAAAAAAAGAAAAAGAAAAAGAAAAAGAAAAGAAACGAAGCAATGCAGAGGTGTTTGGCTTGCAATTGCCCAAAGATGATCATGAAGCAGTCTTTCCTTCCCAGCCACTTTTATCTTATTGTGTGTAACTGTGAGCTTCTAGATCTGCAAGAACACGTATGTGGATTTTTTTGTTTATTGTCCATAAGGGTCTTAGATAACTCATATCTGAAAAGTCCAGTAACCCTCTGAGACTGGTATGTCTCAGCTCTACCTTTCTCAGCCAGGTTTCAGGATCTGCTTTTGGGATACTGACCAGGAATCTCCCTCTTAATGCCCCTAGAATAGGTTGGAATCCCCCCCCCCCAAACCATTTGAGAGCAACTGAGGCGACATGGCAAGAGGAAGGTTAGAAATGACTGAGCATGGCAGAGGGTACTCTGCTGGAGAACTGCCCACGGGTTTCTTGGTATCAGTCACTAGAGCTTTAAAGAAACAGCTTCATCGCTCCACCCCACCCCCAACCTCAAATCTGATGCCCTAACCAGGGAATTGCAACTAAGTGTCTTCCCTGTGCTTTCAACATCATAAACCTTTTAAGTCTGTTAATGTTTAGGAATGTGCTTTTATTTGCTTGGGGTTTATTTCAAGTCCAAATGCACAGAAATCTTACTCCTTATCCTATGCCCCTCTGTGTTCTACAGTGAGGAAATGGGCACAAATCTCTAAGACATTTATTCATTCAGCAAATATTCATTGAGCTCCTGATCTGTGCCAGGTACTACTCAGCTCTGGGGTTACATACAAAGCTATTTTTTGTTCTCATTGGTTGTCATTGATAAAGTACTTTTTTTTTTTTTTTTTTTTTTTTTTTGAGACAGAGTCTCGCTTTGTTGTCCAGGCTAGAGTGAGTGCCGTGGCGTCAGCCTAGCTCACAGCAACCTCAAACTCCTGGGCTCGAGTGATCCTTCTGCCTCAGCCTCCCGGGTAGCTGGGACTACAGGCATGCGCCACCATGCCCGGCTAATTGTTTTTATATATATATCAGTTGGCCAATTAATTTCTTTCTATTTATAGTAGAAACGGGGTCTCGCTCTTGCTCAGGCTGGTTTTGAAGATAAAGTACTTTTTGTACGTCCATCTCCCAGTCTCTCGACTCTCCTCTGTATCCTTGAGAGCTGAGTACTGAACTACTCTGGTTAGTACTGGGCCAAGGTACTCCGTGCTATATTTGGGCAGTGGCAAGCAGGGTGTGTAATATAAGCTCTTTTCTGTGTCTTCAGTTTTCGTAATTTAATGTGCTCCCAAAAAGGGAATCAGTTTCTGTTCCTGTGTTAACCACACGTTTGCCACATAATACAACACAATAGTCCCTTTCTATTCTTGGTTCCAAAGCTGGGTGACAGAGAACATCAATTTGCCAAAGATCCAATTATCCAACAGACATATTAGTCCAGACTCTGATCTCAGAATCTCAAAGAAAGTGGAAATCAAGTAATATTAAGTAATATTGGCTTAGCCCTGGTGACAGTCAACTGTCCCTTTACTTTAAGATCTGTTCTTCACCCTTCCCTGCTTTGCTCTGGATCCACCCATGCCTATATAAATAAATGATTGAAGAAATAAATAACTGGGGAAAAAGAGATAAATCTTTGTTGAAGAAGAATTCCAAATAATGCATGTAGATACTCTTCACTCTAGGAGATGAAGCTTAACCTCCTCCCTCTCTTTCCCCCAACTTAGTGACTCACTTGCAAACACTAAAATATAGAGTGAAAAACAGTAACTTTACAGTGAAGCAACCTGGCAGATACCACTTTAAGCGATCAAGGTGAATATTACCAATGATATCATGAGAATATCATATACCCCTTGATACAATGTGATGAGATGGGCCCATCGTCTCTGTGGTATTCCTTTGAAAAACCCATAACCCTAGTCCAATCATAAGACAAACCCAATCTGAGGTATATTCTACAAAGCATCTGACCAGTACTCCTCAAAACTGTCAAGATCATGAAAAATAAGGAAAGACTGAAAAACTAATAACTAAATACAATGTAGTATTCTGGATTAGCTCCTAGAATAGAAAAAGATCATTAATGAGGATATCTGGTGAAATATGAGTAAAGTCTGGAGTTTAATTAATAGTAACATATCAGCGTTGGTTTCCTAGTTAAACAAATTGGGTGAAAGGTATATGGGAACTTTCTATACTACTTTCGCAACTTTTCTATAATGCTAAAATTATTCCAAAGTAAAATGGCTATTTAAAAAAATTCCTAGCAACATTATCAAAAGGAAAAAACATGAATTACCAATATTAGGAATAAAAAAGAGACCATTGCTACAGATCCTGCAACATTAATAAGATAGTAAAATGCTATAACTATCTTTGTGTAATAAGTTGAACAATTTAGATTAAATTAGCAAATTATTTGGAAAATACAAGTAAATACAACTGATACAAGAATAAAGAAAAAAATATAAATAGTCCTATAAATTGAATCTATAACAGGAACCTTCCCACAAAGAAAACTCCATGTCTAGATGGCTTTAACAGTGAATTACTAAAAATGTTTAAGAAAGAAAAATATTAATATTCTTCAAATTGAGAGGCTGAGGTGAATCACTTGAGCCCAGGAGTTCAAGTCCAGCCTGGGCAGCATAGTGTCTCTAAAACAATAGATAAATAAAAATAAAATAAAATATATTTTAAAAATCTTCAAATAATTTTTAAAAATAGGGAAAAAGAGAATACTTTTCAACTTATTTTATGAGGCCAGCATAATCCTGATATCAAGACCTGAAAAAGACAATGCAAAAGGAGAAAATTATTGGATAATATCTTTAATAAGATTGGATATAAATATCTAAACAAAATATTAATAAACCCCAACAATATACAGAAAAAGACATCCTATCTTTATCAGTAATGCCAGGTTTAAACCAGTAATACAAGACTAATATAACATTTGAAGATCAATCGACATGAATCTTACATTTGCAGACTAAAGGATAATAACATATAATCATCTCAATATACAAAAAAAGCATTTGACAGAATTCAAAAGTTGTTAATATAATAACACTCAGAAAACTAACAATAGAGAAAAATTTCTTTAATCCAATAAATGGTATCCACCTACAAAAAACCTATAGGTGTCATCAAACTTAATGTTGAAACATTGAACACTAACATCAGAAACATGACAGTGATATACACTATCATTACCAATACTCAACAGTGTACTGGAGATTCTAGCCATTAGTATAAAGCAAGAGAGAAAAGGAATACAAATTGGAAATAAAAACAAAAATGGTCATTATTCAGAGATTACATGATGACACATGTAGAAAATCTGATGAATCTGCAAATTAACTATTAGAACCCGTAAATGAATTTAGCAAGGTTGTTACCAGTAGATAGGAAGTCAATATACAAAAACCAACTGTATTTCTATATGCTTCTACAGTCAATTAGCAAATAAAAATCTGTAAAACACCATTTATAATAACATGAAAAACCCATTGAACGTCTTAGAATAAATCTAATAATGAAGGATGTACAAGAGCCCTACACTGAAAACTATAAAACATTGCTAAGAGAAATTAAAGAAAATATAAATAGAGAAACATATCATGTTCATGGAAAGAGTTAGTATTGCTAAGATGTCAAATCTCACAAATTGATCTGTAGATTCAGTGCAATCCCAAACAAGATTCCAGCAAAGTTTTTTGTAGAAATTGATAAGAGAATTCTAAGATTTATATGGAAATGCAAAGGATGAGAGTCAAGACATCTTCAAGAACAAAGTTGGAGGAGTTACACTACCAGTTTTCAAGACTTAGTATAAAGCTATGATTCAGACAGCATTATAAATGGGTAAAGACAGACAAATATATACATGGAAGAGGATAGAGAGTTCAGAAATAAACTCAACACACATATAATCACTGGATGTATGCATGACAAAGGCACACCACTGAAATTCAATGGGAAAAAAGATAGTCTTGTCAATAGGTAGGGTTAGAGTAACTCGATATATTTTTTGATTTTTTGAGACAGAGTCTCAGTGAGTTGCCAGGGCAAGAGTACTATGGCGTCAGTCTAGCTCACAGCAACCTCAAACTCCTGGGCTCAAGAGATCCTTCTGCCTCAGCCTCCCAAGTAGCTGGGACTACAGGCATGTCCCACCACACCCCGCTAATTTTTTCTATTTTTTTTAGTTGCCCGACTAGTTTTTCTATTTTTTAGTAGAGATGGGGGTCTCGCTTTTGCTCAGGCTGGTCTCAGACTCTTGACCTGAAGTGATCCTCCTGCCTTGGCCTCCCAGAGTGCTAGCATTACAGGCATGAGACACCGCATTTGGCCCAACTTGATATTCTTATGGAGAAAAAAAAGAACCTTGATCCTTCACTTCTCATCATACTCAAAATTTCATTTGAAATGGATCATAAACCTAATTGTTAAAACAAAGTTTCTAGAAGAAAATAAGAGCATATCTTCATGACATTAGGATACACAAAGATTATTTAGGCATGACACATAGGCCATACACAAAAGGGAAAAAATGATGAGTTAGATGGGTTAAAATGCAAATTATTTATCAAAGTCACTATTAAGAGAATGAAAAGACAAGTCTTATATTGGGAGATTTTCATAATATGTGTATCCAACAAAAGACTTATTATCTGAATATATAAAGAAATTTTACAAATCAATAGGAAAAAGAAGAACAACCTAAATTTGAAAAATGGGTAAATCATAGTGTTTCACAAAAGGATATCCAAATGGATAAATAAGCACATAAATAGGGTGCTCAAATCAGAAAAATGCAAATTAAAACCATAATAATTTACTAATACACATCTACCAGAATGGCTCATCTTAAAATTACTGATAATACCAACTGTGGATGAGGATATAGAACAACTGAACTCTATCCATTGCCGGTAGGAATGTACAATGATACAAATTTGAGAAATTGTAGCATAGTATCTACAAAAGCTAATCATATGTGTCTCCTATAACCCAGCAATTCCATTCCTAGGAATTCCATTCGAGGAAAATGAGTCTACCAAAAGACATGTATAAGAACATTTTTAACAGCTTTATTCACAATAACCAAAACCTGGCAACAACCTAAAAATCCATCAATGCATAGCTGGATAACCAAATTGTGATATATTCATATAATGGAATGCCACACAGCAATATAAAAGCGTAAATTACTGTTGCATGCCACACAGGGAATAAATCTCATTGCTCGACGTTTAGCAAAGAAACCAATGCCTTGGGAAAGTTGAAGGATAAGAGAATAAAGAAAAATGATGAAAAAAGAAAAAAAGACACCAGATACCAAAGAGTATATACTGTTTGATTCAATTATGTTCAAGAAAAGATGTGCTGGGCAAGGTAGCTTATGCCTGTAATCCCAGCAATTGGGGAGGCTGAGGCGGAAGGATCACTTGAGGCCAGGAGTTCAAGACCAGCTGGGAAATATAATGAGATCCTGTCTCTACCAAAAAAAAAAAAAAAAAATAGCCAGGCATAGTGTATAGTGGCATGCACTTGTAGCCCCAGCTATTGGGAGGCTGAGCAGGGGGATTGCTTGAGCCCAGGAGTTTGAGGTTGCAGTGTAGCTATGATTGAGCCACTGCACTCACTGTACCCTGAGTGACAGAGATACAGAAAAAAAAAAAAAAAAAGATGAAAATAATCTGTGATGGAAGTAGTTAGTTGTTAGTTTTTGGGGATTCGGGATTGACAAGGAAGGGGATGAGCCTTTCAGGGGTGCAGGAGATGTGGTGTACCTCTATCTGGCTGGTGATCACAGGGGTGTATACACATGTAAACATTCATTGAACTGTACATTTTAAATTGGTGAACTTTACCTCCATTAAATAAAACGAACTATGGAACAATAGTAACCAATCTAGACAATGATAACAACAAAGACAACAGATGATAAAAGCCTGGACCAAAGCAATAAATGTGGAAATGGGAGCCTGTGTGTGGCAGAGTGGGTCGTGGTTTCTGAGATGGACTCTTCAGGACTTAGAATCAACAAAGACATCTCCTTGGAAGGAAAGATAAGTGTAATGATAAAATAAATTTATTTTTTCTGCAATTTTATTAATAGGTTATATTTTAAAGGACACTGTTGCTTTAAACATTTGATATAAACAGTTTTTTAAAAGTAAATTGCTGAAGTGTTACAACCTAGCTTAGAAAAACTTGCCAAAGGGCTTGTTAATTAATGAACACACATTGTGTAGAAAACATGCTACTCCCTGTGAGAAAGCAAAAAAGGAGCTGCAGGAAACAAGCTTGTAAATAACAGAAAGGAGAGAAATATGCTTCCTCCAGCCAGTAGGCAACACATGGAGAGAGAATGTAGGTGACTATCCTTCCCCTCATCCTCCCCACCCTGGTCTTTTCCCTCATGGAAAAAGGAAAGAGATGCAGATATATTTGCTGAGGGGATTTTGTGTGAATAAAAAAGATATTATGGGCCGGGCGCTGTGGCTCACGCCTGTAATCCTAGCTCTTGGGAGGCCGAGGCGGGCGGATTGCTCAAGGTCAGGAGTTCAAAACCAGCCTGAGCAAGAGTGAGACCCCGTCTCTACTATAAATAGAAAGAAATTAATTGGCCAACTGATATATATATAAAAAAATTAGCCGGGCATGGTGGCGCATGCCTGTAGTCCCAGCTACTCGGGAGGCTGAGGCAGAAGGATCACTCAAGCCCAGGAGATTGAGGTTGCTGTGAGCTAGGCTGACGCCACGGCACTCACTCTAGCCTGGACAACAAAGTGAGACTCTGTCTCAAAAAAAAAAAAAAAAAAAAAGATATTATGAACCAACCAAACCAAGGGAATTTGTCTGTTTGTAATTATTAGCATCTATTTGGTAGATAACAGATAAGGTCTACAGGTCTCCTGACCCACATCATGGCCACAGTGAAAGCAAATCTTAGCCCAAATTCAGCCACACACACATAAGGTTTATTAGGCAGGTACAGAGTCTTGGAACTTCTCTGTAGACTCGAGGAAGACCCAGGTCTCTGTCCTTTTAGGTACTACTCCATTTCACAGGAAACAAATGAAAGGTTCGTCTCCCATGAGGATTCAGCTACCATCTTGTCAGACTCAACTTGCCCAAGTTTCTTCTCTGAAGAGATCAGAGGACCATTTAGGAGTCAAGCTGAGAGTGTTGTTCTACAGGGTGTGGGCCACGGGGCCTGTGTGGCTGCCCCTGCCTCAATGGCAAGGAATGCTCTTCAATATTTCCAAGATTCTACACATCTGGGAAACTGACTTTGCCAGTGAAACCCCTCTAACATCCATGGTGCTGGTTAACGAATCCTCCCATGTGACTGGACACAGCCATCTGAAGCCCTTGGTGGGGGCTTTGCTAACCACGCCTAGTGGGTGCTCCGGCACAGGGCTTCTAGCCAGCCCTAGCTTGTAGAGCCAATCTTGGTGACACATGTTTATGTTAGAGGTCATTCTGCTGAAGTCTTTTAAACTACAGACAGTAAAACAGAAGCCGTCACAGAAATGACTTCCCAACAGAGGGATACAAAGTCAAGGTTGGTGAAAGGGGATGAGGCTCTCTCTTTGACAACTGGAACGGAGATGAAAGGATTATGAATGAAAAAAATTAGGAATAAGTTGGGTGGGGGTCATGAAAAAAAAAGAGTTACAGTAATGGTGCTTGAAACTTTCTTAATGTATTGCTTTTCATAAAAGGGGGTTGAAAACATTTTTTAAATGTGGAAATCATAGCTATAAGAGAGTTCAGCCCATGGATTACCCAAACTAGTGTTGAATCCTACCTCTGCCGCTCACAAAATGCTAGGTTGCCTACTATTTACTTCACTGCTCACCTTAGTTTCTTAATGTGTACAATAGGATCAGAAATGCCTCTGTGAGGAAACTGAAAGCCCAAACCTGGCAGACACCTGACATTGGCACACTCCTGCCCCCTGGTGGCAATTTTCAGAACTATGTGGGCCGTGGGGAAAGCAAAAATAAAATGTGGAAGCTGTAAAGCAAAAACCATGAGTTGCCTTCCTTGTAATGCACAGCAGCATTTGAATTAATTTTCCTGCCTCCTCTCTCCCTCCTATTACTCTCAGTAGTCCAAACACACACTGCAGGAAGTTTCAGGAGTCATCCACTTTCCCCAGAGGAATTGTATACAGTATTTGTTTTCATTTTTAATTTTCTTTTTCCTCTAGAGAGCATGGATTTGTGGAGCACATCCATGTTTTCATGTCATTAGCATGACCTTTTCAGGAGATGTTATCACAGAGTCAAAACAAGCCATCAGAGATATGCAAAATTGAATTGAACTCAAGGGAATAGGATTACAAACGAAAGCCCATTGGTAAGACAACTTTCACTTTAAAAAATCACGCATTTCCCCCCTTTTCACAACTGTAACTGTGAGTTTGGAGTTGGAGTGGAAGAGGGGAAAAAAGAGTGAAGGGAAAGAAGTACGAGGAAGATTCTAGAAATGGGGACAATTTAGGGGAAGGGATGGGAGCAAAGTCCTGGCATACAGATGCTAAAATCAAAACTCTTGCCCTGTTCCTTAGCGGCTTGGTGTCCGCAGTAGGGTCTTTCCCACAATCTGTGGCCTTGGCAGCTTCTTGTTGCCTCTAGGTTGAGCAGGCTCTTGCTCTGTTGTCCCACCTGGAAATCCTTCAGTGTGTCCTGGCCAGAGTCCCATCCCCACCCTTCACATGTGGAGCTTCTACCTGCTACACACATTGTTCCACTGATGCTACCTCAGGCCCAGCCCTGGGCAAGGTTGTGATGCGGCTGAGGTGTCTGGGTGCGAATCAAGAATTCTGGAAGGAGTTTTGGGTTCCAGCTTAGTAATTTACCAAGTCATCAGCCTCCTGGATCCTTGCTTTCCTTATCTATAAAATGGATATGTCTGTCTTCTCGAGCTCATAAAAAGTTGTAAAGATCAAATGTGTAAATATGTGGGCAAGTGCTTATGAAAGGTAAGGCTTGTATCACCATAAGGGGGTGTCACTGATAACCAGTGCATGACAACCTGCTGCCTCCAGCCTTCCCCATGTGAAGCCTATGGTGCTCTCAGGCTCCCTCCTCCCTGTCTTTCCCCTCTCCTATCACAAGCTGCTCTTTGTATATAACCGCTATCTACACCTTAGTATAATGATATTAAATCAGAGATTTATATGGTTAAATCTGAGATAATTACAATTTGTCCAGAGATATTTGCATATATATATATTTTTTCTTTTCTTCACATGTAGGGCATTTGTTCATAGGGAGGCCACAAGTTTTGTGTCCCTCATGACAGTGTCCCGAGATTCCTGTTGGGTGTGTTGTAAACAGAAGAGCCATTCTTCAGGCCCCCTGCTCTGAGCGAGATATTTGCATATTAAGTGTCATCTCTATTTGGGTGGTAAAAAGATTTAGTCCTTGTTCAAGAAATGTTAACTGACAGTTTGGGGTAGGAGAGAGAAGCAAGGCTTTCCACTGTATTTAATGTCTGAATTATCCCATCTGAGCGGAATTCAGTGTGAAACTTTGGATCAATGTTTTAAAGGGACAGCTTTAGAGACTTCCATTTTTTTCTTCTATGCACAAAGGTTTTTTAAAAAACTGGAATCATATTACAGTCACAGCATCCAGTGGACCAACGTGGTCCACTGAGAGACATACCAGTGAGAGAAAATGTAAAAATTCTTAAGCCAGATGACTTGGGTTCAAATCCCAGCTCTTCCATTTATTACCTGTGTGTCCTTGAGCAGGCTATTGAACTGTTCTGGGCCTCAGTTTCCTTATCTGTAAAATAGGGGAAATTAATAGTATCTACAGAGATTTGTTGGGAGGATTGAATAAATAAGTTAATGGGTCTAAAACACTTGGAATAGTGTCTGGCACTTAGTAAGCATTAGCTAGGATTTATTACAATTGCATGCTTGAAAAAATTTAAATCATTCAGAAATTTAATTTTAAAACTAAAAAAACTCCACTTAAGCCCTCTACCTCCCACTTTAACCTCACTCCCCTTTCCACTGGCCAACTGTTAGCAGTCACCTTGTAAACATCCTTCAAGAGTTTTTAACTGATTTATTTTTTTTAATTTCTGCATATTATGGGGGTACAAATGTTTAGGGTACATATGTTGCCCTTGCACCCCCCCCAGTCAGAGCTTCAAGCATGTCCATCCCCCATGATTTATTTTTAGAATCATGGAAATATAATATACTCCGTATTCTACCAGCTTGTTTTTCTCACTTAACCCTGTAACTAGGAGTAATTTCTGGGTCACTACATCTAGTTCTACCCACTTTTTCCTATGGGCTTCATAATATGCTACAGCATATTCCACAGTTTATTTCACCAATGTCTTGTTGATGGGTATTGGGGTTGTTTCCAGTTTTCTGCTATCATGTTCACTTTTTATGTATTCTTTTCATAATTCAAAACCATCAAGCTGAAGCCCAGCAGGGCTTCCTTATTTCACCATGGTAGCTCATTTCCTATTGAGCAAAGCTTCTTCCTCAGGTCAGCTCTTGCTACACCCTGCAGGGGTGGGAGCTTTTTCTACAGAAAGAAGAAGTAGAATGATCTGTCCTGGGCCTTAGGAGTAAACACACCCAGTCCCGCGATAGTGCTGCCCACACAGCACCCTGCCCCTGAGGCTCCAGGACAGCTTAATAACCTGCTACAACAAAATCAACATCACTTTGGCTCCAGCGTGGCTGATGGCACTTAATAGGGCATAATAGTTCTGGCAACAGACAGGTTCCTTCTCACAGTGATTTCACCCCCTCACTGCAGAGATGTGTGCTCCAGTGTGACTCTGTGCCTCAGTGTCATCCCAGTACATACTCCTGTGCTCAGGGGTCACTGTGCATATGATTCCCTTGTTGGGAATGTTCTTTCTTCTCCCTTCTAAATAAACAAATCTCCCTTTGAGGATGCAATCAAATCCAACCCCTTTTGTGAAGCTTTCCCAGTTGCTCCAGCCGACACTAACTCTTCCCTCTGCTGAATTTCTTCGACAAGAATGCCTTCTAAGTGCATAGCCTCTGGGTAAGGATGAACCCCTGGACCACAGAGCCAGTGGTTGCAGAAGGTTTAAAATAGAAGACCACAATCTACCTAAATTCCATAGAAATAAAGTTACTATAAGTGACCTATAAACAGAGACACAATGGAACATATTGGAGTTAATATAAACAAAAGGGACTTACAGGTTGGAAAGCACAACACCCACAACAAAAAAAGAAGGAAAGCAAAAATCTAGCATAATATTTCTCAAAGTGTGGTCTGGGGGGCTTGTTAGAAATGCAAATTCTTGGGTCCCACCCCAGACCTACTGAATCAGAAAGTCTAGGTGTGGAGTCCAGCAATCTGTGTTAAAATGAATCCTGCAGGAGACTTCGATGCACCTTGAAGTCTGAGAACCACCAGTTTGAGTACAGACTCTGAGTTTGGATCTCCAGCAAAGTAGAGACTTTAGCAACCACAAGTCACAGAAGGTGTGAAGAAAGCAAGTAGAGAGGGCTGCAGGTGTTGCTCTTGCTGCATCCAAGTCAGCTACAAATATTATTGAGCACCTGCTGGATTCTGGACTAGGCAGCAGGAAATAGGGAAACAAATCCAAGTGACATGTGGTCTTTTAAGAGAAAACAGAATGCATAAATAAGGCAATAGTTATACAAGATAAGATGGCCTCACTGCCAATGTGAGCGATAGGGACCAGTGGCTCCCAAAAGGAGTCCCCTGAGTAAGCTTGTTACGAATAAGATTCCTAGATCCCACCCTGTAAAATGGAGCCATTCTTTTCCTTGATCTGGACACTGAAGCTCAATTAGGGCAGCGTAGGTTTGCATAAGCTTCCTTGGCAGCCACTCCACAGTGTGTTCTTATTGCATCTGCTGTCAATTAAACGCCCTCTGTGTGTTTCCCATCAATTGCTATTAAGTTAATTCTTTCCTATCCTGTGCTTTTGCGGTTGATATTTCTTTTTTTTTTTTTTTTTTTTTTTTTTTTTTTTTTTTGAGACAGAGTCTCGCTTTGTTGTCCAGGCTAGAGTGAGTGCCGTGGCGTCAGCCTAGCTCACAGCAACCTCAAACTCCTGGGCTTGAGTGATCCTTCTGCCTCAGCCTCCCGAGTAGCTGGGACTACAGGCATGCGCCACCTTGCCCGGCTAATTTTTTATATATATATCAGTTGGCCAATTAATTTCTTTCTATTTATAGTAGAGACGGGTTCTCGCTCTTGCTCAGGCTGGTTTTGAACTCCTGACCTTGAGCTATCCGCCCGCCTCGGCCTCCCAAGAGCTAGGATTACAGGCGTGAGCCACAGCGCCCGGCCTGATATTTCTTAATGTAAGTGCTGGACTTTACTTTTATCTCCATAATATCTCATCCTGTTAGTGTTAGTCCAGTCACTCAAAATATTATATAAGCTTGACCTTGTTTTTCAATTACTTCCCAGGCTTAGTTGTCTCGAATTCTAATAAACATTAATTCTGTACACTTGGAAGACGACATATCTGGAGCTCAGGAGAGGTGGAGGCAAGAGATTTTAAAAAAAATTTCCACATATTAGGTACTTACTCCATGTCAGCTACTGTGCTATGCGTACACTGTCTTATTTCATCCTTATACTAGCCCAGTGAAAACAGGTATTAATATCCTATTTTACAAATGAGGAAACTGAGAGGAAGGGACAAAGATAAGGGTATCCTGTTCTCTGAGGGGTTTCGGCTGTCAGTCTCAGTGATGACTGAGCATGCAGATGTTCCTACACCTGCAGCCATTTGAGCCCCACCAGTGGATGAAAGCCTCGAATGGGAGGGAGAGAGAACAGAAGAAAACTTACTCCTCCTTCCTTCTCTGTAGGGTGACATCTTTTCAACCTTTTCAAGAAAGTGAGGTCAGGTGTAGGAATGGACGATAAATAAATACAGATAAAGCTGGATTTTAAAAATAAAGCTTATTGGTAAATAATGCTATAAAATGTGACTTGGTCATACAGGTATCTGTTACATGATGTTGGAAGTTGCATAGTGGCTTTATCAGACTAATATAATTGTTTTTCCTTGATTTCCTGTTTAGGTTCTACAGGAGGGAATGATGATTAAGTGAAGGGTTAAGCCCACACGACCCTACTTTATCTGCACAGCATTCATGACCATTTGATATTTTTCTTATTGATTATTTCTCCCCCATTGAGTTATGAGCTCCGTGAGAGCAAAGTCCTGGCTGCCTTGTTCTCCTCTGTATCCCTATTCCCTAGAATAGTACCTGGCATACATTAAATGCATGACATACCTTAGATGAACAAATAATGACTGTAAATATGGCATACACAATCTACATTTTAAAAAGACTTAACATTGCGGTTTTGGCTTGGAGGAAGCCAAGGTGCAACTTTCTTCGGGTTCATCAGACACCAGCCACCTCCACCATGCCGCCTAAGTTCAACCTCAACGAGATAAAAATCATGTTCCTGAGGTGCACTAGTGGCGAAGTTGGTGCCACGTCTGCCCTGGTCCCCAAGATCGACCCCCTGTTCCAAAAAAGATTGGTGATGACATTGCCAAGGCAATTGGTGACTGGAAGCAAGGGCCCCCATCCTTTTTGGCACCAGGGACCCTTTTCATGGAAGACAATTTTTTCCACACACAGGAGTGAGGGGACACGAGGAGGAGGGGAAGGCGGAGCTCAGGTGGTCATGCAAACGATGGGGAGTGGCTGTAAATACATACAGATCAAGCTTCCTTTGCTGAGCCACCGCTCACCTCCTTCTGTGCAGTCTGGAAGACAATTTTTCCCGGGGGGGGGATGGGCGAGACGGAGCTCAGGCCACGGTGATGCGGCAGCCGGTTCCTAGTTCCTAACAGGCCACTGGTACTGGGCCTTGGCCTGGGGTTTGGGGACCACAGACTGGAAGGGTCTGAGGATTACGGTGAAACTGACTATTCAGAACAGACAGGCCCAGATTGAAGTGGTACCTTCTGCCTCTGCCCTGATCATCGAAGCCCTCAAGGAACCACCAAGAGACAAAAAGAAACAGAAAAACATTAAACACTCTGGAAATATCAATTTTGATGAGATTGTCAACATTGCCAGACAGATGCGGCACCGATATTAAAGCCAGAGAACTCTCTGGAACCATTAAAGAGATCCTGGGTCTGCCCAGTCTGTGGGCTGCAATCAATATTGATAGCCACCACCCTCGTGACATCATAGATGACATCAACAGTGGTGCAGTGGAATGCCCAGCTAGCTAAGAAGTACAAAGGAAAATATTTCAATAAAGGATCATTTCTCTCTCTCTCTCTCTCTCTCTCTCTCTCTCTCTCTCTCTCATGCACACACACACACACACACACACTCTCTCTCACACACAAGGTTTAAAAGCAATATAAAGGCTGAGCAAGGTTCACCCTGGATATAGGCACACAGCTTACATTTTAAGAAAATACTGGCCGGGCGCCGTGGCTCACGCCTGTAATCCTAGCTCTCTGGGAGGCTGAGGCAGGCGGATTGCTCAAGGTCAGGAGTTCAAAACCAGCCTGAGCAAGAGCGAGACCCCGTCTCTACTATAAATAGAAAGAAATTAATTGGTCAACTGATATATATATATAAAATTAGCTGGGCATGGTGGCGCATGCCTGTAGTCCCAGCTACTCGGGAGGCTGAGGCGGAAGGATCGCTCGAGCCCAGGAGTTTGAGGTTGCTGTGAGCTAGGCTGACGGCATGGCACTCACTCTAGCCTGGACAACAAAGCGAGACTCTGTCTCAAAAAAAAAAAAAAAAAAAGAAAAAGAAAATACTGCTAACATCTTTTGCCAAGCCAAAGCTACCTTTTCATAATCTAAAGAACAAATACTGCCCTCTGATGGTACAGGGTTTTCTTTTTTTCCCCTATTTTTAATTTCAGCAGCAATAAACATCCTGGTTTCCTTAAAATCAACCTACAACTTCATGCAATGGCAGAGCCATTGGGAGGGGGTTTAATATGCACAATGTGCTTGCTATATACATTCAATATAATTCTCCTAGCCTACACCCACACTCCAACTTTTCCAACTAGATTGCTGCCCCACCAGCCTCTCTTATATAGAAATTCTAGCTTCCTATTGGTTAACTTGGCTGTGCTAGGGTTGGCCTGTGCAGAAATGCTGTCAGGACAATAGTGACACAACTTTGCTTGCATGAGCCATCTGGGGTGACCTAGAGGGGGGTGACCCTTAATATGGCAATTGTCCTTTATATGTCTGGCTTCTCAACTTGGCCTCTTTCCTTTTTTGCCTCCAGGTTTCTGCTCTTGCTTGCTTCCTGTTCTCAGCTCCTCTCATAGTTGGAAATGTAGAAAATCTAAGTAAAGTATGTTAGCCCATTGCATCAAAAGGCTAAAAAGATGTTAATCTCTTTATCGTATGGGCTATCTGTGTCAAAGTATAATTTTTAAAATTTAAGAAACATAATTCTCACATAACTATAAACTGCATATATGTTTAAGACTTATTAACTCACTGGCGTAGGGGACCACTAAGATGGTAAAGCTGGTTCAAAGAGTATTTTGAAGAACTAAGAATTTGCAGGCATTCACACAAGGGGATGTTAAAATAAAATTGCTAGGTTAGATACAAAAGTGATTAATGTTGTATAGGGAAATAAACCATAACTTTCATGGTTATCTTTTTTACTAGACAGAAATCTTCAAGTTAACATGTAACTACACAGTGTTTAGGCTTTAATCAACTAATAAACAGCAAAGTCAAACACAGTTACATTGTTCTAGAAATTTAAATAATCCTTGGGCAAGCTTTTAAACAATGCCACAATATGACATTGAAAACATGTGTGGCCTTCATCCTTTGCCTTATTTGTAGGTTTTGGATAATAAACATACTTAGCTATTTTTCAAGGTCTTATCTTCTTCTTTTAGTCTTTCCCTGTTTTGGAGTGTGTTATTACTTCTCAAATAGTGAATAGCAGATATAAGAGAGAGAAAATATAAATTTCTCAAAAATTCTTTTGCTATTAGTTGATAATTCTAATTTCAGGATGGGGAGAAAACAGGAAAAGTGAGGGAAGAGATTAAAAGTTTTTGATAAAATAAACCTTAATGGATTTTAATTTATTCATTCTATTTCTGTGATTCATTATCAGAAGTAACAGACAACTTTAAGTTTCCTGAGGATAGAGAATGCATCTGAACAAAAATGTGAAAGTTATCTAGTATCCAGTATATAATAACAGGGAAGAGAGACAATGAAATCAAGAAATATTTAATATAATACTAGTGATGACATCTCTTGGCTCAGGTTAACATTTCCTTCTAAGGAGAGAGGCATATGGTAATCTTGCTGGCCCAACTACACAAGACTACAATTAACAAGATCAAAGGTGGTGAAGAATGCAGCCCTAATGGAATTTTCTGACCTAAGATTCTCTCACTAGAAATTGAAAGGTTCCTAGATCAGATGTCTATGTTTAAGTTAGGAACAAGGAGCGTTCATTCAATTTGAAGAATACCCTGTCTGTCTTGAACACATACTACCAACTTTTGGGGATTTTTGTTTTTTGGTTTATTTGCTTTTGGTAGAGCATGTATAGAAATATTTTTCTGATATCTACATATACACATATGTATTTATATTCTGATTATACATTTTAAAACTATACATATTTAAATCAAACCCCCCTAATTTTTCATCACTTCTGTCTTCTGCACTTTTTCTTTCCCCTTTCCTAAACATCTACTATATAATTCCACCTTTTTACATTTTCTTCTTCAAATTATTGGTACAGTTGCCAAAACCATAGTAAGCATTTTATACCTACCCAAATGACTTTAAGGTCCAGCTGATTCTCTTCTCCCTTTTGTTCCTCATCAGTGTTCCTAAGATCTTTCAACATCTGAGCTGTTGCTCCCTCAGACTCCTTGATTTCACAAGACTCCATAACTTTCTTGATTTTATGGACTTCCCTCTCTATTTGTCTTGGTCTGGACCCTGCAGATGCTGGATCTTATTAGTGCCAGAATTTGTTAAACTTCTTTAATCTCTTAACTCAGCATTCCCCTTCTCTGACTCTATTGCTTTATCTGTTTTCTCCCAAGCTTACCTGCCCCAACTTGCTAACCCTGCCCTGGTGCTCCTTCCTGGTACTCTTGATTGCTCAGCCCCTCCCATTTTACTCAGCTGCCTGCTGGCTGCACAGGACTCCACCAGGCTTAGATTCCAAGGTCTGCTGCTTTGTTCCACCCCTGCCAATTCCTGAGTCCCTTATTCCTGCTCAGTTCACTGTATCAATCTCTTCCCAGAGGCCTCTGAGACACAGATGGCCCTTTGGGATCCAAAAATGGAGGAGGCTTGTTCTTTTGTTAACAGGAGTTTTTGGCTGCAAGAAACTGAAAAACCATTTTAAATGGGAAATTTATTTTTTATTTTATTTACTTTTTTTAGAGACAGGGTTTTACTCTGTCACTAAGGCTGGAGCACAGTGGCATGATCATAGCTTACTGCAGCCTTGAACTCCTGCCTCAGCTTCACACCTCAGCCTCTCAAGTAGCTAGGACAACAGGTACATGCCACCATGCTGGGCTACTTTTTAAATTTTTTGTGGCAGGTGGGTAGAGGTATGGGAGCATCTCACTATGTTACTCAGGCTGGTCTCAAACTTCTGGCCTCAAGTTATCCTCCCACCTCAGCCTCCCAAAGCACTGAGATTACAAGATTACAAACACTGAGATTACAAACCGGGTATGAGCCACCATACCCCGCCCTAAAATTGGCAATTTATCGTTTCATTTAGCAATATGTCGAAAGGTAGGGTAGTCTCCAGGAGCAATATTTCACGGATCTGGGTCCGTCTTTCTGTGATTCTGTTTGTTCTGCCCTCATCAATGGTTAATGTCATGCTCAGGCTGGCCACAAAATGACTACAGTATTTCCAGATATCACATTCAGACACAACCGTGTTTAGAGAAATGGAGGGCCTTTTCTTTTCTCCAATAAATATATAACACCTTTCTCATAAGTCCCGATAGACCTCCCCTTCACATCTCATTGGTCAGAACCAGGAGGTAACATGGCCATCTCTAAACAAATCATAAACGCTGGAATGAGAGGACTGGCATTTATTTAGACCAATCAGGATTTGTCTTTGGATCTGAGACTTGTGTGGGACGCTTATACCAGAACAAACAAAATTGGGCCTCTGCTGGCAATGAAGGAGATTAAGGATGTTGAATAGGTAATTAATAGTATCTGTGACTGGGCACAGTGGCTCATGCCTGTAATCCTAGCACTTTGGGAGGCTGAGGCAGGAGGATTGCTTGAGGCCAGGAGTTCAAGACTAGCCTGAGTAAGAGCGAGACTCCCATCTCTACAAAATATAGAAAAATTAGCCTGGCGTGGTGCCAAGTGCCTGTAGTCCCAGCTATTTGGGAGTCTGAGACAAGAGGATCACTTGAGCCTGGGAGTTTGAGGTCGCAGTGAGGTATGATGATGCCACTGCACTCTAGCCGGGGAGACAGAGCAAGACCCTGTCTCACCAAAAAACAAACAAACAAAAAAATCCCTACAGTATCTGCTATAGTGTGAAATGGTGAACCATTGAGACAAGGGCTTTATAACCATAAAAGTAAACATTTTTGAGTTTGAAGGTTGATTGTTAATTAAACCATTAACATTCTCTTCTTGTAGATTTGACCATGGGAAGCTATTTTGTTTTTTGGGGAGAGATGGATTATTCATTTTTGTTTGACCCCCCCTTCCCACAATCTACTATCTCCATCTATGTCGAACACATTCAACCTCAGCTTTCTACCTGAAAAAAGGTCTTCTGGTCACCTCCCATTTTCACCCTTATGACTCATTCTTTCCCATTGCTCCTCCCCAGTGTCACTCTAATAACATGTCTCTGCTTAGTCCATTAAAGAGAAAACTGAAACTATTAACCTCACTGAGCCCCTGGCATCATAACTGGCCTACATCAGTCTTCTGTCTTCTTCTTCCCTCTCCTTTAAAGCTGTTTATTTCTAGACATCCTGGGGAGTTTCCACAGAATAAATACTCAAAAAGTGCTTTATTGAATGAATGTATTTATTCTGTCCCTTCTCCAATCTTTTTTTTTTTTTTTTTGAGACAGAGTCTTGCTCTGTTGCCGTGGCATCAGCCTAGCTCACAGCAACCTCAAACTCCTGGGCTCAAGTGATCCTCCTGCCTCAGCCTCCCATGTAGCTGGGACTACAGGCATGTCCCACCATGCCCAGCTAATTTTTTCTATATATGTCTAGTTGTCCAGCTAATTTCTTTCTATTTTTAGTAGAGATAAGGTCTCACTCTTGCTCAGGCTGGTCTTGAACTCCTGACCTTGAGGGATCCTCCTGCCTCGGCCTCTCAGAGTGCTAGGATTACAGGCATGAGCCACCACGCCCGGCCTCTCCAATCTTTTTCCATCTCCACCTCTATGCAGGGCCAAGGAAGTTTTATACGTATCTTTGGCCCTTCTTGCTTGGTCTTAGAACACCGGTCTGCAGACATTTTCTTCTTATTTTCTAACAGCTTTATTGAGATATAATTTATATACTTCAATATATATTAATACCATATAATTCACCTGTTTTTAAGTGCACAGATCAATGATTTTTAGTGAATTTATAGAATTGTTTAAACAAAACACAATACAGTTTTAAAGTGTTTCCATCACCCCTAAAATCTCTCTTATACCCATTTACAGTCAATTCCCATTCCTTAGCCTCAGCCCTGGGCAAGTGATAATCTGCATTCTGTCTCTATAAGGTTGCCTTTTAAAAAATATTTCATTTAAAAAATATTTCATTAAATAGGCCACATAATATGTAGTCTTTACTATCTGGCTTCTCTCATTATGTGTTCAAGGATCATCCTTTGTAGCATGCATCACTACACTACTTAGTTTCTTTTTATTGCTGCATTATATTCTATTTTATGGATATTCCACATTTTGTTTCTGCATCCAGCAATTGATGGACATTTGTATCATTTTCACTTTTTGGCTATTATGAATAATGCTGTTATGAACAGTTACATACAAGTGTTTGCATGACAAATACTTTCATTTCTCTTAGGTAGAATTCTATGGGTGGAATTTCTGGGTGGTACAGTTTGAGTATTCCTTACCCTAAATCAGGGGTCCTCAAACTTTTTAGGCAGGGGGAACCAGTTCACTGTCCCTCAGACCATTGGAGGGCCAGACTATAGTTTAAAAAAAACTATGAACAAATTCCTATGCACACTCCACATATCGTTTTTTGAAGTAAAAAAACAAATGGGCAAAAATACCCTTATGTGGCCCCGGGGCCGTAGTTTGAGGACGCCTACCCTAAATGCTTGGGACCAGAAGTGTATCAAATTTTGGATTTTGAAAAAATTTTGAAATTTTTGCCTTATACTTACTAGTTCAGCAACCCTAATCCAAAAATCCAAAATCTGAAATGTTCCAATGATTATTTCCTTTTAGCATCATGTTGGCACTCAAAAAGTTTTGGATTTTGGAGCATTTCAGATTTCAAATTTTCAGATTTGGGATGCTGTGAACCTGTGTAATGAGTTTCTGTGTAACTTTTAAGAAATTGCCAAACTGTTTTCCAAAGTTGCTCTAACATTTTACGTTACCACTAGCAATGTATGAAGGTTCCAGTTTCTCCACATCCTCATCAACACTTGTTATTATGTCTTTTTTTTTTTTTATGGACATTCTAGTGGGTATGAAGTAGTATCTTATTGTGGCTTTAATTTGCCTTTCCCCAATTGCTCATGCTGTTCAACATCCATTCATGTGCTTTGCATGCACATGGCGTATTTCTTTGGTGAAATATCTATGTAAATCTTTTGACCATTTTTAAATTGTGTTCTTTCTCTTCTTGAGTTGTAAGTGTCCTTTATATATGCTGGGTATAAGTCCTTTTTCAGATATTTGGTTTGCAGATGTTTCCTCTTAGTCTGTGGATTGACTTTTTATGTTCTCAATGTTATCTTGGAAGTGCAAGATTTAAAAATTTTAATGAAATCCAATATATCAATTTTTTCTTCTATAGATTGTATTTCTGGTGCCAATTCTAAGAACTCTTTGCCTAACCTAAGATTATGAAGATTTTTTTCCTTTATTTTCTTCTAAAAGTTGTAGTTTTAACTTCTTCATTTAAGTCTATGATCCTGTTTCCTTTTTATTATCTTGCAATTTCTATCCTAATCACTCCCTTCAAGCTTCATTATTGAATATTTCAAGCTTCATTACTGAATATTAACAGAGACCTAGTTGCCAAATCTAGTGGCTTTTCCTCAATTTTCATCCATTACTACTTTTGTAAAAATATTAGATAGGTGATTAAATAATGACAAAACCTTAATGAGTAAAATAATTGGGAAAGTACAGGTAGACAGATCTGGTCTTGTGAATCTCCCAGGACAAAATATTTAAGGTTAAAAAACTCACTGTACCTTGACACAGAGGGTACTTGATATATACTTTCTTAATTGATAAATAGAAAAGATTCTGTAGGTCAGTTGTTGGGCTGACTCAGGGGTTCATATACAGTCTCTGGTAAGAATGCAGGACACTTAGAAGTCCAAATGGAATTGGAATCCCAGGCTCACATGTGAACAAATTTATACCCTTCAATGAAGCAGGGAATCTTAGGACTCAACAGACTGAGGATAACCTAAGGCAAAACTGAACTTTCAGGGCAGTCCTTGAAGGATTGAGCTTTGTAGGCTGACCATGTGTCTCCAGAACTGGACTATAGCTAGATCTGCTCTAAAAAGTGGAGGTTAGAGGGAATGTTAGAGTTCTGTAATATTGAGATGAATTAGACTTTGGTTAGATACAATATTAGGTACAGAAAGACTTAAGGCAAAGTCAAGTGTTTTATGTTTTAATATGGAAGAGGCTTGCATATGTTTACAGACTGCACAGAATGAGCTAGCAAAAGAATGAAGCTGAAAATGAGAGAGAAGGGGACACAGAGAAAGAATAATTGATGAAGCAAGGTCACAAGAGGAAGGATCCAGAGCACTTAAGGTAACCAATTTCTCTGCAGAGTAGGAATTGTGGGGGAGAAAGTGGGGGGAGAACTATCCCATTTTACTTTTATACTCTGGTAATTGTTTAAATTTTTAAAATAATGAATATGTATTAATTTTAAAATGGAAAAAACATTTCAAAGAGCTCAGCAGAGAAATTAACTTTGGACAGAACAAGACACATGGAGAAAAGATCCCCCAAACTGCTCAACTCACATGATCTCCCCCTTCTGCTCTAGTTATAGTCAGTACCTCTATTGCATATGTGCTAATTTTGTTGCTTTGGCTAAACATGTAACATCTCAAAGGCAAAAGTTATGGACTATTTTGTATCTTTCTAAAACTTCTAACCTAGAAGACAAATGAGATGTGCTCAATAAACATCAAAAAACGTGAATTGGGAAGTGTGCTACAGATGACATTATCATCAAAAGATAAATATTCTGCTACATATGGGAATTTAGTATATGATAAAGGTGACATTTCAAATCAATGGGGTAAAGATACATAATTTAATAGATAGTGGTGTGGGACAATTGGATGGGCATCTGGAGAAAAATCAAGTTGGATTCATGTTTCACTTCACATCTTAGAGCAAAATAAACTCATATATAGAAAAAATTTTTTAAAAAATAATCTTGGAGTGAGGAATGCCTTTCTATATGACTGGAAATGTAGAAGTATAGAAAAAATATGATTAAATTTAATCACATTTAAAAAATTCTGGCTAGAAAATTATAAAAAAATTTTTAAAATATTGACAAGGTGGAAGGAAATACTTGCAGTTCATCATAGACCAAGGACTAATTTCCTTAATAAATAACTTTTATAAATCTGTAAGAAAAAGACTAGCAACCCAATAGCAAAATGAGAAAAGGACATAACAGTTATTTCACACAAAAAAATGGCTCTTAAATATGTGATAATACTCAGTCCCACTCAAATAAGAGAAACACAAACTGTGAGGTACCACATTTAAATTATAAAATTTGGCCAGGCATGGTGGCTCACACCTGTAATCCTAGCACTTTGGGACGTTGATGCAGGAACATTATTTGAGGCCAGGAGTTCGAGACCAGCCTGGGCAATAGTGAGATCTCGTCTCTATACAAAATTTAAAAAAATTAACCAGGTAGGTGGCATGCGCCTCTAGTCTTAGCTACTCAGAAGGCTGAGGCAGGAGGATTGCTTGAACTTTGTTCGAGGTTACAGTGAGCTATGATGACACTGCATTCTAGCCTGGGCAGCAGGAGACCCTGTCTCAAAAAAAAAATGTATATATATATATATATATATATATATATATATATATATGTATATATTTATAGCTTGATTAACACTCTATTGATAAATATAGGGAAAAGGTATACTCTCATGTATTGCTGACAGTTTAAGTTGGTACAACATTCACGATAAGTACTATCTATGTAATGGTAAAATACACTCCAACTTTATCTCCTACCATTTTCTCTTTTGCCCAATCTATATTAGCTATATTGACCTTCTGTGTTTCCTGAAATATGTACACTCCAGCCCCAGGGCCTGTGCACTTGCCTTTTACCACTAATGCTGAAATACATATCAATTTTTCCTTACCTCCTTCAGGCCTTTGTTCAAACATTACTTCTTCAGTTACCTGATCTAAAACAATTGCTCCCACCTGTTCTACCATTCTTTTACCCTGCTTTTTCTTCACAGTATCTATCATCTGACATTATTCTATGTATTTATGTTCATTGTCTCTATTCTCCAACTAGACTATAAATGCTTTAAAAGCAAGGACTTTGTTATGTATACTGCTGTATTCCCAAACCTAGAATAGTATGTGCTTAGAATGTAGTAGGTGCTCATTAAGTACAAATACTGAATGAGTGAACCTCTACAGAGGACCACTTAACAGTATCTATTAAATGTTAGATTGCACATACCCAGCAATTTCTCTTTAGGCATTTATCCTATAGATATGCTCACATCACACATGTGCAAAATGGAGAATGTACAAGGTTATTGGCTGTAGCACTGTATGTAGTAATGAAAGAAGACCACTCAAGGTCAACTTTAAAAATAAATTAACTACATCTACACAATGGAATAAATTGAATACTATGATACAGTAGATACAGAAAGATCTGTTCTGATTTCAGATCTAATTCTGAAAATTCTTTTGCTACCTTTGGCAAATATACATATGAGAGATGACTATCTTAAGATCCTGATGATAACACTACAAGAATGATTCCATTAATGGGGCATTTAATGGTAAAGAGACTAGTTAGTGATGGACAAGTAGAAGAAGTGAATAATTATTTTTACAGTTTTATTTAATGAATACTAATTTCCTCATAGAAAACATGGAATTTCTATCATCTAAATAATATTTTAGTAATAAATGTATCTATACACAGACAACCTTGTTAAACAAAGATCCTCTCTTGTAGATCCAAATCATGAATAGGTCTAAACTGGCAGCACTTATTGTTCATTTATTATGGGTGGATTTCCCATTTTATAAACAAACCTCTTATGGGAAGAGTTTCAGGGTTTCAGAATATCTTTGGTATATATTTCCTGATATGATACCAGAGGGGCAGAATTCCCCTGTTGTCCATCAAATGACATCTACTTGCAGCTGCAGGGCATTTTACAGGGCACTCTTCCACTATAGTCAAACACATATAAAGACAATGCATACAGGATAATTCCCTATACCATATATGCCCTCCAATCTTGTCAAACTATAATTTGCTTACTGTTTCTCAAATACAAATTTCTTTTTTTTCTGCCCACTTCAGATGCTAATCAAATACAAATTTCTATTTCTTGTTGTTTTACTACCTTCTCCCCTCCACTCTTCTTTCTAGTTGTTCTCATCTGGAATCCTACACAAGCTTCTATCCAAATATTACCATTTCAAGGACTATGCAAAGTCCTGTCTTCCCACTAAAGGACAAAGTCTTCCCCTACTATTCTACCCTATGATAATCTAGGCTCTAACCTTTTTTAGCCTTTATTTAAGCATCTGGCTCTAATCTTTTCACTGCCTAATACTGTAAATTAGCTTTTCACAGGTTTTTGACTTATCTTCCAATTAAACTGTAAGCTCCTCAAAGGCAGATTCCTTTATTCTCTTTTTCCTATATTTCTCGTGCACCTACATAGTAGATGTTCTAAATATCCTGGTTTTGAAAAGTAACATGGTCATTCTAATTATGACCAACATATACATTTAGTGTTCTTTAAAGATTTTTTTCTAGAATCAATTTATGTACTTTGTATAAATATGGATATTTGGCTAGCCCAGTAACTTTTTTGAGTGTCTGGTATCAGAATTCATCAGCTGACTCTGTGTCCCAGCTACAGGACTGCAGTTGTTCATCCTGTGGGAACTCAACCTCAACATCATAAACAAAATTTGGATCATCCTTCTTCTTCTGATTTTTCTCAAAAAGTTCATCCATGATGCTCTTCCTTTTGGCAAGTTCCTTGTCATCTAGTTTGTTCAGGTCTTCCTCAGGATCAATGGTTGTTTCCCGTCGAATTTGTTCCATTGTTTCTGCCAAACTCTGTCCCCACAAGTAACCTCGTAAAAGGCTGAATAATTTCTCCAGCTGCCTCAGGGATACTTGTTCCAGGTAACTCTTGTGTCGTGGATTATTCTTTAATTGTTCAGCAGCTCTGGAGCAATCTAGGAGGGAGAAAAAACCCTGTATACTACATACATCATATATACACAAACAACTGATGCACTACAAACTACTTCAAGAGCCAAAACAGAACAAAAAACTCAGAACCCTGAAAGCATTATCTCCATTATAGCCAAGTAGCTACATGGCTTTATAAGAATGAATTATTATATACAACCATTCTTTACATTGAACTTTGAATATGGTGGGGGAAGGATGTATTTTTTACCTCCTCAACTTAAAATCATTTTGTGGAGATGTTAAATACTTTCAACTGGAGAAAATAAGAAGAAAAAGTGGTATCATAGCTTTTAGATAGCAGTAGTGATACTAATAAAAATCAAGATTCTAAATAAACATTTGGAGTAAGAGAAGGGAATTAATATTATGGAATAATGCTATCTCCTTCAACCCATATAATAATCCCCAAAGGATTAAATTATCAATTATAAAACTGGAAAAAAATTATCAATTTCCTTCTACAGATTAGGAAATGGAAGCGCACTGATAGTAATTTAGCCAGTGTCATACAGCTAGTTCCTGTGCTGTGATTTGAACCTAGCTCTGTCTAACTCTAAAAGCCATGTCACTCCATTGCATGTGACTCAAATTATTCTTGTTAAGTGATTTAGAGAATATTTTAAAAAGGAGGCAAGATAAAACATGAGGTACCTGAAAACTTTGAAAAGTTTCGGACTGGCATAATTCGCTGGCGACTTTTCCCCTTGATTTCATTCTCATAGATTAAGATAATAGCTGGAGGCTGGAATTTAATCCCACATTTCTTGGCAGTGTACATTATTCTCACATACACTTCAGGGTAAATCAGAGGAAATCTGATGAAAATGTGTTAGTTGCATAATGACTTCCTGCTAAAGGAAAAAGGAAAAAAAACAATTAGGTATTAGATAAATCTCACTGCCCTCCTCTCTCCTCCCTGGTTGATCTGGCTCTAGTCCAGTTCTGGAGACATATGCTCAGCCTATGAAGCTCACTCCTTCAAGGGCCTGAAAGGTCAGTTTTACCTTGGGTTAGTAGCTTCAGTCTGTTGGATCCCTAAGATTCTCTGGTTCATTGAAGGATGTAAGTTGGTTCACATGTGAGCCTGGGATTGCAATTCAGTTTGGAACTCTAAGTGTCCTGCACTCTTATCAAAGACTGTACATGAACCTCTGAGTCAGCCCAACAACTGAATGGTAGGGTCTTTACTATTTATCAATTAAGAAAGTATGTATCATAATGAGTGCTGATGTGCACCCTCTGGGGGACAGACACGCTTGAAGCTCTGACTCGAGGGGGGAGGGGGAGTAAGGGCAATATACATAACCTTAACATTTATACCTCCATAATATGCTGAAACAAACAAAAAAGTATGTATCAAGCACCCTCAAGGTACTATGAGTTTTTTGTCCTGAGTGATTCATTAGACCAAAGCTGCCTACCTTGTATTTTTCCAATTATTTTACTCATTGAGCTTTTTCCAATTACTTATTTGATCATCTATCTTTCCTTCTACTCTATATGCTACTTGAAAGTGGGGAGCATATCCATTTTTCACATCTCAGCACAATACCTGGAACTTAGTAGGCATTTCATAAATATTTGTTTAATGCTATGTGTTAATATAAGATAGCCCCTGTATATCCTCTAAGTATTTACAGTCTGGAAGTCTGATCAAAAAGGCAGACCATAGGACAAACTAGGATGGAAAAAACAAAAAAAAAACAAAACAAAAAAAAAAAAGGCAGACCTGACACAGAATTAGTCTCTTCACATACAAAACAATAATCTCACTCTGTTGCCCAGGCCAGAGTGCCGTGGCATCAGCCTAGCTCACAGCAACCTCAAACTCCTGGGCTCAAGCGATCCTCCTGCCTCAGCCTCCTGAGTAGCTGGGACTACAGGCATGCGCCACCATGCCCAGCTAATCTTTTCCATATATTTTTAGTCATCTAATTTCTTTCTATTTTTAGTAGAGACAGGGTCTTGCTCTTGCTCAGGCTGGTTTCGAACTCCTGACCTTCAGCGATCCTCCCACCTTGGCCCCCCAGACTGCTAGGATTACAGGCATGAGCCACTGCGCCTGGCCTACATGGCTTTTATTTCAGCTTATTTGTTTCACTATATGGTATTTTTCCAGTTATAAGAAACATAGCTATTTGATTGTTTATATTTTTATTCTCTCTTCTCTACCCTCAATGCCAAAAGACACTTAATTATGTGAACTGCTTTAGATGTGGCTATGACATTCTCAAGATTGCAAATGTTAAGAAACCTTGAAGTGCTGGGCATGGTGGCTAGAACTGTAATCCCAGCACTTTGGCAGGCTGAGGTAGGAAGATCACTTGAGCCCAAAAGTTCAAGACCAGCCTGGGAACAGAGGGAGACCTTATCTCTACAAAAAAACTTTTTAAAAAATTAGGCATGGTGGTGTGTTCCTGCAGTTCCAGCTACTAGGGAGGCTGAGGTAGGATGATTGCTTGAGCCCAGGAGTTCTAGGCTGCAATGAGCTAAGACAGTACCACTGCACTCTAGCCTGGGAGACAGAGCCAGACCCTGTCTCTTAAAAAAACAATAGGGAAGGGGAGGGGAGAAACATCTGAGGTAAAGTGGCTTAGTGTGAGATATCTTCATAAATTCAGTTCTATTAAGAATCACTATAGGAACATAGCCATTTTAAAAATACTTAACAGTGATTATACATGTTCATTGTAGAAAACTGGGGCAAAGGAGGGGGTTAGGAAACATATATAAAATAATCACCCTTGATTACTTCCACTCTTTTACTAGGTATATATATATTTTTAAAGTATAACATTTTTTAATATCATACATACTATTTCCCGACTTAAATTTAACAACCTATGTGGTTATTTTGTCATTAAATATTTTACTAAAATGCAATATTTTATGACTGCCAAGTGTTTTGTTTTATGAATGTACCATAATCTGTATTAGTCACCACTTATTGTTGGACATGAGAATGTTTACTCTTATGAAATTAAAATATATAAAGAACTGCTTTTTCAAATTCTTGTGCGCTGCTTTGTCAACGGAAAAAAAAAGCCAAACTCTGTAAAATAATTTGAAAGAGATTTACTCTGAGCCAAATTTGAGGACCATGACCCGGAGCCACTCCAAGAAGCCTTGAGTAAGTGGACTCGTTATGGTTGGGTTACAGTTTGGTTTTATACATGTCAGGGAGACAGGGGTTACAGGTAAAGTCATAAATCAACACAAGGGAGGAATACATAGGTTTGGCTGGAAAAGGTGGGCCATCTCAAAGGAGGGGCTTACAGGTTATAGGTGGGTCTAAAAATTCTTTGACTTGTAATTGGCTAAAGACCTGACCTTTGTCTAGAGGCTTGGAATGTTTCAACAAAAGCCACCGGACATAGATTTGCGTGTAAATTGAGGAACTGCAGGTTTGTCTTGCATACCCTTAGGCTTGTTAATGGGTTACAAAGGATGTCCCCTAGAAGGGAGAGGGGCATGACAAAGCAAGTCTGACCTCCTTCCTCCTGGCAGGCAATTTAGTTTTAGGACATTCCTTTGGCCACAAGGGGGGTCCATTTAGTCAGCCGGTGGGGGGGTGAGCCTTAAAATTTTATTTTAGTTCACAGCCTGGAAATTGATGCGTTGATCCTCCCCCACTCTACTTCCTTTTCTTTTCTGTCTTTTTTTTTTTTTTTAAATCAACACTACTCCCAGTTCACCTGGCTAAAATTCTGTTAGTAAACTTTCTAGGAGATCCCATAGAGCACAATATAAACTCCACACATTCAAGCAAATGGCTGTACTCGTGAATGATGTATGCAACTGATACTCAAAACGTAGTTTGACTACAGAATCCTTTCTTTTTAAAATTTAATTTTTACTAAAACACTTTTGTACTCTGTTTGGAATGTAAAATAATTCTATGAGAGAACAAAAAACTATTGTTCTCTGCCCTACTTTTCATAGGGAACCAGTTTCAATTTTTAAAGCTATGTCTTCCAAAATTTATCTCTGTATTTCTTAACAACATGAGTATACTGCTATTCTCAATTTTAGACAGTATTTTTGACATACATTCTCTTTCCTTTTTGAGACACTCACTTTGAGGCCCTTAGAGCCCTCTGTTCTGCTTCAATCTGCACTGGATACTCTCTAGGCCTGCTTACAGATTCCATTCAGTTCAGAAAGACCCACAGTCCATTTACCTAATTATTCTTGCTGGATTTGAATACACTTTTCCCAGAGATAAGGGACTGCCCATAATCGTAATTATCCCCCACAGCACCTAAGGAGGATACGGAGTTCCCCCGGGGCTAGATGATCCTTTTCCCACCCACAATCCCAGTAGTCCAAGGCTGACTTTCTTACCCTTAGAGAAATACAGAAAGTGCATCTTCTCCCGCAGGCCAACGTCTAAACCGCCGGGAGGGGGTTGTTTCCATCCAACCGCAGCGCATAGAGGAGCACTTAAGTCGACTGAGGGCGGTCGACAGGCGCTGCAGGAAGAGGCGACAGCCACAGCCCAGCAGACGTGACTGTGGAGCGAACTCCTCAGCAGGAGGCCTGAACTCCGCAAACACCTGGAAGCGGAAGTGGAGGCCGGATCAGGTGTCAACAAGCCGGCACCCACAACAGGGTGCCGGGGCTCACATTCCCGCAGGGCGCTTGTCGAGCGGTTCCCACAGCAACAGCCCGGGCGCACGCCACCGCGCTTGCGCCGCTCCTCGCCCCGCCCCCGGCCTGGACGGCGAGGGGCGGGGCGGCGAGGGGACGCGGCCTGCCGCCTCACGCGGCGCCGGAACTTTTGCTGACCAGGGCTGCAGGTAGAGGGGGTACGGCGGGGCACGCACAGAGCCCTCGGCCCCAGTCCCTAAGACCGCGGCAGCGCGCTCTAGGAGCGGCGGGAAGCGTGTGCAGGCCCCCTTCTGCGTCCGCATCTGGTCCCCGCACGCCGGCGTCCTGGCTGCTTGCGCCGTGGCTGTCCGGGCAGTAGCCTGGCTGCTCCTCTGGGCGGTGACTGGGCGCACCCGCTGGCCCGCCACGGCTTTCACCGCCCCTTCTGACCCTGGTAAAGGGAGGGGCGGGGCTGCGCGAGTGCAGGCGGGGTTTGGGGGCCCCGGGGGTGGGGAGCAGCCCGGACTCCCGGGTCCCCTCCAGCTCCGAGGGTTGCAGAGGGCTTTCGGGTAACCAGCATGGGACCCTGGAATGGTAGGGTGCTCTGGAGGAGGTTAAAAACAAAGGCCGCGTGCTTTCCTCCTCCTTCCCGCCTTCCCTCCGGTGTCTTCGCTTGTGGCCGATCCTGGGTTTCTGGAGAGTCGGGCTTTGTTGGTCGAGGCGAGACTGGCCGTACTGTTACTAAAGTATTGAAAAGGAAGTACAGCCGTGAAGTGTCTTAGGATGATCTTGTAGTGCATGAAGCTTCTGACCACCAAGGGGCCAGTAAGGGAGGCCTTGGCGCTCTATGAAGTGTGAGAATCCCCAAACTGAATATACAGACTGGGGAAACGACTAGTTTTATCTATACCTTTGATAATAGACCAGATTGGGCTGAGTTGTTTTTTTTTTAGTGACTCTGGGTTGGGCAAGCGAAGCGCTGTGGATCCGGCCCAGAGCCAGACGCGGCCCCCGCCGCGGTGGAACTTGTGATGTAGTGAGGGAAACAGACGCGTGCAGGAGAGATTAAAATAATGTGATAACGTTTGATAGGGGAAGGAAAGTCAGTACAAACCCGGTGACTTTCTCCAACTGTAAAATGAGGATGTCAGACCAGTATCTGTCAGTCAGTGCTGTTTTTGTGCTTACATATTAGGTTTCCAGATTCATTTTATTTATTTATTTATTTTTTGAGACAGAGTCTCGCTTTGTTGGCTAGGGTGAGTGCCGTGGCGTCAGGCTAGCTCACAGCAACCTCAAACTCCTGGGCTCAAGCAATCCTCCTGCCTCAGCCTCCCACGTAGCTGGGACTACAGGCAAGCGCCACCATGCCCGGCTAATTTTTTCTATATAAATTAGTTGGCCAATTAATTTCTTTCTATTTATAGTAGAGACAGGGTCTCACTCTTGCTCAGGCTGGTTTCCAACTCCTGACCTCTAGCAGTCCGCCCGCCTCGGCCTCCCAGAGAGCTAGGATTTTAGGCGTGAGCCACCGTGCCCGGCCTCCAGATTCATTTTAAGAAAGCATTTATGAGGCCAAAAAATTTTTTTTAATAGCTGGACTTGGTGATCTCTAAAGGGTCTTCCATTGGCATTTTATAATTAAAAAGGGGTTGATATCCAGAGCCAGTTCAGGCCACCACAATCAAATAAAGTAAATTTTTTTTTTTTTTTTGAGACAGGGCTGGCTATGCTGCCTGGGCTAGAGTGTAGTGGTGTCATCCGCATAGCTCACTGCAGCCTGAATCTCCTGGGCTCTAGCGATCCTCCCCTCCAGCGTGGGCCTCCCAAAGTGCTAGGATTACAGGTGTGAGGCACTGTGGTAGACAAATAAAGTAATATTTAAGAGGAAAAATCTTAAAGGTGAATTCAGATACAACAAATTCTTTTTGAAAATGGTACTTTTGCCCTAAAAGTCATAAATAATCTAGTATGTGCTGTACTGTTTGTAAAGTAGCTTTTCTACCATCCGAAGATAAGTGACTTAGTACTCTCTAGTGTACATTACAATAGAATGTAAGCCTAATTTTTTTACTTTGTTACTTTATTGAATATTGTTCATTCTATCTATCTGACTATAGTTTTGCACCTGTTAACCATCCCCACTATATCCCCTCCTTCCTGCTACCCTTCCCAGTTTCTGATAACCATTCTACTCTCTGTCTCCATGAGATCAATTGTTTTTAATGTTTAACTCCTACATATGAGTCAGAATGTGTAAGATTTGTCCTTCTGTACTGGGCGTATTTCAGTTAGCATAATGTTCTCTGGTTCCATCCATGTTGCAAATGACAGGACTTCATTCTTTTGTGGCTATATAATATGCTGTCGTGTATTTGTACCACTCTGTTTATCTGTTCATCTGTTGATGGACACTTCAGTTGATTCCAAATCTTGGCTAATGTGAATAGTGTTGCAGTAAACATGGGAGTGCAGATATCTTTTTGATATATTGATTTCCCCTCGTTTGGATATATACCCAGCAGTGGATTTCGGGGTCATATGGTAGTTTTTTAAGGAATCTCCATACTGTTTTCCACAGTGGTTGTGCTAATTTACATTCCCACCAATAGTGTACAAGGGTTCCCCTTTCTCCACATCCTCACCAGCATTCATTATTGCCTGTTTTTTTGATAAAAGCCATTTTAAGTGGAGTGAGATGACATCTCTTTGTAGTTTTGCTTTGCATTTCTCAGATGACTAATGATGTTGAGACTATTAATCTGATTTTTTTGTTGTAATTTAATTTATAGCTAGCTATTAGCCCTTATTCCCCATTCTACCCCCATTAAAATTAAAAATGAAGAAAAATCTGGATTTGTACAAGAGATACATACATATATGTTTATTTGGGAAAATACTATATGCTTCTTCAAATATGATTTCTTCAAATAGCTGGGTGAGTGGAAGTAGGCTTAGGCTTTAAAAGCCAGGCAAACTTTGCTTCTAGACAGTCACTTACTTACTTTTATGATCCTGAGCCAGTTACTAATCCTTGTAAGTCTGTGTTTTTGCCTGTGTACAAAGGGCAGTAATTTTGCCTATTTTGCTAGGTTGTGAAAGTTAAAACACATATGAAAGCCCCAAGTAGAGGATCTGGCATACAGATATTATTTAACAAATGTCATTTTTTTCTATTCTTTTTTTCCTTCAAGTGTTTTCACCTTCATGTTATTTTTCTTAATTCATCTTTTTAGGAATATATCTAATGGATTCAGCAACATCAATAATTTATGGTTTTCTGTTTGTTTTAATGTTCTTCCCATAGGCTTACAGCTTTTGAAATGGGGCAAAGTTCTCTAGCAAGGTGCCTGGTAGAGTTGGTGGTCAGAATTTGTAGTCTTAGGATTCTTACATTGAGTAATAATTTTGATGTCTTAATTCTGCACGGAGTCAATATGGTGAGGTTTTCAGTTGTTCTAAAGTAAATTTATAAAGGTCCCCTTTGAACCTTTAAGTGCCTCTAGTTTTGCTTTTTTTTTTTTTTTTTATCTCTCCCAATACCTCCACAAGGCATAAATATACCATCTTCCTATTTTGTAGGCATGGATATTAGAATATAGAAGTTGCCGGTATGTATCTGATACACAGTTTTGGTGAGCTAGGATTAAAACTCAGATTTCCTGGCTCTTTAGTCATTCTGTTCCTTTTTGGTGTCCTGGATATCCTTTATCACCTGAATAAAGTAATATTATTAATAATAACAAACATTTATGTGAAGTACTTACTGTGTGCTTCTACATGTATTAAATCCTTGTGACAGCTAGCAGAGAAACTATGTTGTCCAAAGCCACAGAGCTATTAAGTGACAAACTGTGATTTGAAATCAGACAATCTAACTCCTAAGTCAACGTTCTTAACCACTATGCTATACTGGAAATAGATTTATATGTAGCTCAAATTGTTTAAATTTTAAAAGTTTTTAAGTTGATTAGATTTTCCAGGCAAGTAAAGCCTATTGAAATAATTATTTTCTAATTATTTAAATATCATTTCATTGAGTGCTTTTAAAGAAAGATTTTTCGGTTCTTACAGGCATAAGGGCCACTTGTTCTGAAATTATTTTGAGGCAAGAAGTTTTGAAAGATGGATTCCATAGGTAAGTTGCCCATTGATTTCTACTTACATTAAAATACTGTCTTGCTTGAGTTTGAGGCTATGATCATGCACACTAGTCTGGGTGACAGAGAGAGACCTTGTCTCAAAAAAAAAAAGTCTTCAATAATTTGAAGCAAAATGTGAGTAGTTGAACCATGGATAAACTGAAAAATCACTTGCCTTCTTAAAGTTTACCAGTGACAGATTTAGTATATGTGGTTCACACTTTGAAGTAATGGTTATAATCACTAAGTGGAGAAAAGAAGAAGAAAACAAACATATTGTTCCCCATGTGTAGTCATCCTTTGCTATCTGAAGGGAATTGGTTCCAGGACCCCCTGAGGAAACCAAAATCCTCAGATGCTCCAGTCCCTTATATTAAATGGTGTAGTATTTGTATATAACCTATGCACATACTCTCATGTATGGTATATATTTTATATATATAGCTAGCAGCTATATATACAGTATTCCATTTAATCTTCACAATGGTTGTGAAATGGATGATATCTTTATTACTTTTCTGATGAGGATTCTAGGTTTCAGAGAATTTAAATAATTTGGTAGAAATTCGGTGATAGAGCTCTGGTTCAAATTTAATACCGTTATACTTCAAAGTCATGCTCTGAAGTACTATGATACAGTACTCTAAATCACTGTTTCTTATTTACTAGACTTGGTTCCAAATGACCAAGCTGTTTCCAAAAAGAAATTACCTTTTACTCAGGAGGCTGAGGAAGGAGAATCCCTTGAGCTTAGGAGTTCAAGGCTGCCGTGAGCTATGATTGTGGCATTGCATTCCAGCCTGGGTGACAGTGAGACCTTGTCTCTTAAAAACAAAGAGTGACAAAACCTATAAGAACATCTTCAGAAAATAGAAATCCCAGAATTGTTTGAGACCTTCAGAAAATGCCAGTAATCATTTTTTTAAAAAGGCTTTTTTTTAGTTGTGTTTAGAGCAGGTGTAGTTAGTCTTGCTGCTGGGGAGGATAAAGGATTTAACAGATAATGGAAAGTAGAGCTCTAGCTCCTCTTATTTGAGTTACTTCACTCTGGGAAGGTCCACGAAAATAATGGTAGGAGGGAGCTGAAGTGCAGAATATGTAAAGGAATTATACAAAAGGGCCTAAGTACTGTAAATGAGTTCAGGATCTCCCCTCCCTGGTGAACTATATCTCATTACAGTAGGAGAAAGATTGCTAAGCTAGTGGTTGCAGTCTTTGGATGACCTGGGAGTTAGGGAGAACTATAGAATATTGATGTTGATGTAGATTCCAGGCAAAATTCTAGACCACATTATTAAAAGGATGGTATGTGAACACAGAAGTGGTGGTCTCTGGAAACTGGCATGAATTTATTACAAATATTTCCTGTGTAGAGTTACTTGATAGGTGAATCAGGGAAATTCTATAGTTATAGTATATCTGATTTTCTGGAAGACTTTTGATGAAGTTTCACATGTTATATTTGTGAACAAGATGAAGAAATGTGGACTGGAAGATAATACAGGTAAATAAATGACTTCATAAAAATTAACATATAAACCCATGGCCAGGCCCGGTGCTCATGTCTGTAATCCTAGCACTCTGGGAGGCCTAGGCAGGAGGATTGCTCAAGGTCTGGAGTTCTAAACCAGCCTGAGCGAGAGCAAGACCCCGTCTCTACTATAAATAGAAAGAAATTAATTGGCCAACTAAAAACATATGTATAAAAAATCAGCTGGGGCCGGGCGTGGTGGCTCACGCCTGTAATCCTAGCATCCTGGGAGGCCGAGGCAGGCGGATCGCTCAAGGTCAGGAGTGTGAAACCAGCCTGAGCGAGACACCGTCTCTACCAAAAATAGAAAGAAATTAATTGACCAACTAAAAAATATATATACAAAAAATTAGCTGGGCATGGTGGTGTATGCCTGTAGTCCCAGCTACTTGGGAGGCTGAGGCAGGAGGATTGCTTGAGCCCAGGAATTTGAGGTTGCTGTGAGCTAGGCTAATGCCATGGCACTCTAGCCCAGGCAACCAAGTGAGACTCTGTCTCAAAAAAACAAAAACATATACACCCATGTTGTGATTAACGGATCGAATGTCATCTTGGAGTTCCTAAAGAGTTTCTGTCTTTTAAAAGTTATTTTTTTTCTGATTATAAAAGTATTACCTGTTCATAAATGCATATATAGTGTCCAAAAGAGAAGAGATTATAGATGTAGTCCACCTTTATAGAGGCATAGTGAAATAGTGGCTAGAAATGTGGGCTTTAGAGTAAAACTACCAGAATTTTAATCTTAGCTCTTGGATAAGTTACTTATCCTCTCAGCGCTTTGGTTTTCTTACAAGTAAAATAGAACTTAATAGTACTAGTTCATAGTTTAAAAAAAATCTTCATTCAGTTTTGACAAATATATACACCCATGTAACTACTACCACAATCAAAATATAGAACATTTTATCATCATTAAAATCACTCATGTGCTACCCACTTCATCCATCCACTGATCTGCTTTCTGACATCATAGATATTCTAGAATTTTATGTGAATGAAATCATACAATATGTGCTTTTTTAATATCTGGCTTCTTTCACTCAGCGTTGTATCATTGAGATTGATCCATGTTCTGTGTAGCAGTAGTTCTTTTTTGTTGATAAGTACTAAAATTTGTTTAGCGTTGTTTCCAGTGTTGGGCTATTATTTTAAATAAAGCTGCAATGAACATCTGTGTACAAGTCTTTGTGTGAACATGTTTCCATTTCTCTTGGATAGATATTGATGAGTAGAATTGCTGGATATATGATAGATATATGTTGAACCTTTTAAGAAACTGCCATACTGTTTTCCAAAGTGGTTATACTATTTTAAATTTCCACCAGCAGTGTATGAGAGTTCTGTTTCTGCCACTTCCTTGACAACTCTTGGTATGGTTAGTCTTTTTAATTTTAGACATTTTAATGGCTATGTAGTGGTATCTCCTTGTGGTTTTTTTTTTTTTGAGACAGAGTCTCGCTTTGTTGCCTAGGCTAGAGTGAGTGCCATGGCGTCAGCCTAGCTCACAGCAACCTCAAACTCCTGGGCTCAAGCGATCCTTCTGTCTCAGCCTCCTGAGTAGCTGGGACTACAGGCATGAGCCACTATGCCCGGCTAATTTTTCTGTATATATTAGTTGGCCTATTAGTTTCTTTCTATTTATAGTAGAGACGGGGTCTCGCTCTTGCTCAGGCTGGTTTCGAACTCCTGACCTCGAGCAATCCACCCGCCTCAGCCTCCCAGAGAGCTAGGATTACAGGTGTGAGCCACCGCGCCCGGCCTCCTTGTGGTTTTAATTTGCGTTTCTCTGATGACTAATAATGTTGAGCCTCTTTTCATGAGCTTATTGCCATTGTATATCTTTCTTTGTGAAGTGTCTGCTTAAATGTTTCATCTATTTTTAAAGTGGGTTATTGCAAGAGTTCTTTTTTTATATATATTAAAACAATTTAGGCCGGGTGTGGTGGCTCACGCCTGTAATCCTAGCACTCTGGGAGGCTGAGGCAGAAGGATTGCTTGAGCCCAGGAGTTTGAGGTTGCTGTGAGCTAGGCTGACGGCATGGCACTCACTCTAGCCTGGGCAACAAAGTGAGACTCTGTCTCAAAAAAAAAAAAAAAGAAAGAAAGAAAGAAACAATTTAATCTTAAGAAAATTTTTTTTCATATAATTTTCTACTTTCCTTTCACTATAATTCAGGAAGCAAATGTAAGAGTTCTTTATATATATACTTTTGATATAAGTCCTTTGGCAGATACATGCATTGAGAATATTTTCTCCTAGTCTATGGCTTGCCATTTCATTTTCTTACTGATATCTTTCAAAGAGTAGAAATTTCTAATTTTGTTGGAGTCCTATTTATTACATTTTTCTTTTATGGGTCATTGTTTTTACGTCCTGTGTAAGAAATCTATGCCTATTTCAAGATCATGGAAATTTTCTTTTATAAGTGTTATATGGGATATGATCCATTGTGAATTAATTTTTGTATATATTTTTAGTAAAGGTTGAAGTTAATTTTTTCCATATGGATGTCCAGTTGATCCAGCATCATTTGTTAAAAGGACTGTTTTTTTTTTCTGAGCAAATTACCTTGACATATTTGTTGAAAATTAATTACCATATATGCGTGGATGTATTTCTGCTTTTTATTCAAACTACGGCTTACAGGCCAAATGGCCTTGTTTTATATGGATTTAAGCTAAAAACAACTTTTATATTTTTAAAGGTTAAAAATCAAAAGCAAAGAAAAATATGCAACAGAGACTTTATGTGGTGTGCAAAACCTAAAATAGTTACTGTCAAGCTCTTTGTAGAAAAAGTTTGCCAACCCCTGATCTATATACATCTATCCATAGGCCAATAATAACATTTCTCTGATGGCTAATATTGAGCATCTTTTCATGTGCTTATTGGCCACTTGTATATCTATACTATCTTGATAACTGTAGCTTGGTAGTTTGTCTTGAAACCAGGAAGTATGAATCCACCAACTTTGGGTTTTTTTCAAAATTGTTTTGGTTATTCTAGATCCTTTGCATTTCTACCTAAATTTTAGAATCAGCTTGATGATTTCTTTAAAAATGCTTCATGAAATTTTGACTGAGATTGTTGAAACTCTGGATCAGTTTGGAGAGAATTGATATGTTAATATTAATTAATGAGTGTTCTAATCCATGAATATGGCATCTCCATTTATTTAGGTTTTTTTTCCAGTTTATCTTAACAGTGTAGCTTTCAGAGCATAGGTCTTACATGTATTTTGTTAAATGTATTCCTATGTAATCCATACTTTTTTGATGTAAGAGGTATTGTTTTAAAAATTTCATTTTTAGTTTGTTGCTAGTAATAGAAATACAATTGACGTTTGTATATTGACCCTGAGTCTTTGCTGAAATCCCTTATCAATGCCTATAGATTTTTTGTCAGTTCCTTAGGATAGTACACATAGATGATCATGGGTTTGCAAGTAAAGACAATCTGTCTATTTTTATTTCTTTTTTTACCTTTTTTAACTGGGTAGGCTCTCTAATACAATGTTGAATAAAAGTGGTTAGAATAGACATTCTTGTCTTGTTCCTAATCTTAAAGGGAAGAGTCTAAGTCTTTCACCATGAAGTATGATATTTGTGTTAGTATTTTTTTTGCAGATAGCCTTTATCAGTTGATGATACTCTCTTATGTCCCTAGTTCCTGAGAGTTTTTTTTCATGGTTGTTAAATTTTGTCAAATACCTTTTCTTCATCTATTAAGAGAAGATCATCAATTATTCTGTTAATATGGTGAAGCTCATTGATGTTTCCAATAATAAACCTACGACTTGATCAAGATACATTATCTTCTTGAAATATTAGTGGATTTGATTTGCTAATAACTTGTTAAGGATTTTTACTTCTGTGTTCATGAGGGCTTTGGGTCTATACATTTCTTTTTTTTTTTTTTTTTTTTTGAGACAGAGTCTTGCTTTGTTGCCTAGGCTAGAGTGAGTGCCATGGCGTCAGCCTAGCTCACAGTAACCTCAAACTCCTGGGCTCAAGCAATCCTTCTGCCTCAGCCTCCCAAGTAGCTGGGACTACAGGCATGTGCCACCATGCCCTGCTCATTTTTTCTATATATATTAGTTGGCCAATTAATTTCTTTCTATTTATAGTAGCGACGGGGTCTTGCTCTTGCTCAGGCTGGTCTCGAACTCCTGACCTTGAGCAATCCGCCTGCCTTGGCCTCCCAGAGAGCTAGGATTACAGGCGTGAGCCCGGCCTATACATTTCTTTTGTTGTGATGTCTTATTCTGGTTTTGGTGTCAGGGCATTGCTGGCTTTATAAAATAAGTTGGGAAATATTTCCCCCTCTATTTTCTGATTATATTATATATCATTGGTATTATTTATTCTTTAAGTATTTAATAGATTCAACAGTGAAACCATCTGAGCTTGAGGTTTTCTTTATGGTAAGGCTTTAAATATTTTTTTAGTTTTTAAAACATTTTTATATTTCACAGCAAAGATAAATTTTTTATTAGAAATTCAAGATATACAGCTATTCAGATACTCTATTGTGTCACTTTAGTAATTTTTTCTTTCCAGGAATTTGTCTATTTTATTTAAGTTGTTTAATTGGAATAAAATTATTCATAGTATTCCCTTATTGCATTGTTAATATGGAGAGGTTTTTTTTTTTTTTTTTTTTTTGAGACAGAGTCTTGCTTTGTTGCTCAGGCTAGAGTGAGTGCCATGGCGTCAGCCTAGCTCACAGCAACCTCAAACTCCAGGGCTCAAGCAATCCTTCTGCCTCAGCCTCCCAAGTAGCTGGGACTACAGGCATGTGCCACCATGCCCGGCTAATTTTTTTATATATATATCAGTTGGCCAATTAGTTTCTTTCTATTTATAGTAGAGACAGGGTCTCACTCTTGCTCAGGCTGGTTTTGAACTCCTGACCTTGAGCAATCCGCCCGCCTCGGCCTCCCAGAGAGCTAGGATTACAGGCGTGAGCCACCGCGCCCGGCCTATGGCCTATGGAGAGGTTTTATAGTAATGTTCCTTTTTCATTCTTTTTTTTTTTTTTTTTTTTTTTTTTTTTTTTTGGAAAGAAAGGTGATGCTGACCTTTTTCATTCTTGATATTGGTAATCTGTGCTTTTTCTCTTTTTTTTTGTGATCAGTTGAGAGATTTATCAATTTTACTGATCTTTGCAAAGAAAGCATTTCATTGATTTTTCTCTGTTATTTGTCCACTCTATTTCATGGATTTATGCTCTATTATTTTCTTCCTTTTTACTGAATTTACTTTCCTCTTTTTAGTTTTTTTTAAATCGATGGTTTTTAGACTTTTTTCTTTTCTAATGTAAATATATTTGCATTTAAAGCTATAAGTTTCCCTCTAAGATGCAGGGCTTTAGCTGCATCCTGCAAATTATGCCATATTTGTTTTCATTTCATTTACTTCAGTATATTTTCTTTTCTTTTTTTTGTAGACAGGCTCTTGTAGTCACCCAGGCTAGAGTGTAGTAGCATGATCATAGCTCACTGTAGCCTCCAAATCTTTGGCTCAAATAGTCCTTCTGCCTCAGCCTCCCATGTAGCTGGCACTACAGGTGCATGCCAGCATACCTGGCTAATTTAAAAAAAAATTTTTTTGTAGACATGGGGTCTCTCTATGCCACCCAGGCTAGATAGAGTTCAATGGCCCAATCGTAGCTCACTGCAGTCCCAAACTCCTGGGCTTGAGTGATCCTCCTGCCTCAGCCTCCTGCATAGCTGGGACTATAGGCACATGCCACTATGCCTGGTTAATTTTTCTATTTTTTGTAGAGACAGAGTTTCATTATATTGCTCAGGCTGGTGTCCAACTCCTGGTCTCAAGTGATCCTCCCGCCTTATCCTCCCAAAGTGCTGGAATAACAGGCATGAGCCACCACACCCAGCCTGGATTTGTCTTTTTATCCTTGTATTTCTCCCTGAAGTCTAGTTTTTCTAATATTAATATAGCCATCTCATATTTATTATTATTAAGATTTGCATATCTTTTCCATTCTTTTCACTTTTATCTGTGTTTTCATATTCAGTATGTTTCTTATAGACAGCATATTGTTAGGTGTTGCAATTTTATCCAGTGTGTCATTCTCTGCATTCCAATTGGGGCGATTAGACCATTAATTTTTTTTTTTTTTTTTTGAGACAGAGTCTCGCTTTGTTGCCCAGGCTAGAGTGAGTGCCGTGGCGTCAGCCTAGCTCACAGCAACCTCAAACTCCTGGGCTCAAGTGATCCTTCTGCCTCAGCCTCCCGGGTAGCTGGGACTACAGGCATGCGCCACCATGCCCGGCTAATTTTTTATATATATATCAGTTGACCAATTAATTTCTTTCTATTTATAGTAGAGACGGGGTCTCACTCTTGCTCAGGCTGGTTTTGAACTCCTGACCTTGAGCAATCCGCCCGCCTCGGCCTCCCAAGAGCTAGGATTACAGGCGTGAGCCACAGCGCCCGGCCTTAGACCATTAATTTTTAATGTAACTATTGATATGATTGGTTTGATTTAAATCTATCCATCTTGCTATGTTTTTTCTATTTGTTCCATCTAGTCTTTTCTCTTTTTTCTTGCCTTATTTTAAGTACGTTGAGTATTTTTTGAGCATTTCATTTTTGGCTTATTAACTGTTATCTTTCTTTTTTAATTGGTTGCTTTAGGATTTATAATGTGCAATTGTTACCTGTCATAGTGTACCTTCAAATAATATTATTCTACATCCCAAATACTATATGAATCTTTTATCAGAATAGTTGCATTTCCTTCTCTTCTCTTTTATGCTATTATTGTCATACATTTTACTTTACATTTTACTTGTGTTATAAACCCCAGAATATATTGTTATTAGTTTTGCTTTAAACAATCAGATTTTTAAAATTTATTTTAATTGTGATAAAATACCCATAATATGAAATTCACCATCTATACTTTGATGACATTAAGGACATTCACATTGTTCTTTTGCCATCAACACTGTACATTCATAGAACTCTATTTGTTTTGTAAACTGGAAACTCTATACATATTAAACAATAACTATACATTCTCCCTTCCCTGCTGGCCCCTGGCAATCACCATTCTACTTTCTGTCTCTATGAATTTGACTATTCTAGATAGCTCATGTAAGTGGAATCACATGCTATTTGTGACTTTCTTTTTTTTTTTTTTTTTTTTTTTTGAGACAGAGTCTCACTTTGTTCCCCAGGCTAGAGTGAGTGCCGTGGCGTCAGCCTAGCTCACAGCAACCTCAGACTCCTGGGCTCAAGCGATCCTTCTGTCTCAGCCTCCCAAGTAGCTGGGACTACAGGCATGCGCCACCATGCCCGGCTAATTTTTTTCTATATATATTAGTTGGCCAATTAGTTTCTTTCTATTTATAGTAGAGACGGGGTCTCGCTCTTGCTCAGGCTGGTTTTGAACTCCCGACCTCGAGCAATCCGCCCGCCTCGGCCTCCCAGAGAGCTAGGATTACAGGCGTGAGCCACCGCGCCCGGCCTATTTGTGACTTTCTTATTTCACGTAGCATAATGTTCTCAAAGTTTATTCATGTTGTAGCATATGTCAGAAATAAAACATGAGAAAAAGGTCTTTCATATTCACCCATATCTTTACCTTTTTTCCTCCCACAACAGGGTCTATGTTGCCCAGGCTGGAGTGCAGTAGTGCAATCATAGCTCACTGCAACTTCAAACTGCTGGGTGCCAGTAGTCCTCCTGCCTTGGCTTCCTAACGCGGTAGGATTATAGGCATGAGCCACTGTTCCCAGCCATTTCTGATGTTCTTCTGTTTGTTTTTTGAGACAGCATCTCGCTCTGCTGCCTGGGCTAGAGTGCCATGGCATCAGCCTAGCTCACAGCAACCTCAAACTCCTAGGCTCAAGCAATCCTTCTGCCTCAGCCTCTCGAGTAGCTGGGACTACATGCATGTGCCACCATGCCTGGCTGATTTTTTTTATTTTTAGTTGTCCAGTTAATTTCTTTCCATTTTTAGTAGAGACAGGGATCTTGCTCTTGCTGAGACTGATCTCGAATGCCAGATCTCAAGTGATCCTCCCGTCTCCACCTCCCAGAGTGCTAGGATCACAGACATGAGCCACCACACCTTGCCCTGTGATGCTCTTTTTTTTTTTTTTTTTTTTGCGACAGAGTCTCGCTTTCTTGCCTAGGCTAGAGTGAGTGCCGTGGAGTCAGCCTAGCTCACAGCAACCTCAAACTCCTGGGCTTAAGCAATCCTACTGCTTCAGCCTCCCAAGTTGCTGGGACTACAGGCACGAGCCACCATGCCCGGCTAATTATATATATATATATATATATATATATGTTGGCCAATTAATTTCTTTCTATTTTTATAGTAGAGACGGGGTCTCGCTCAAGCTGGTTTTGAACTCCTGACCTTGAGCAATCCGCCCGCCTCGGCCTCCCAGAGTGCTAGGATTACAAGCGTGAGCCACCGTGCCCGGCCTGTGATGCTCTTCTGTTTCTATCTTTGTTATAGATTTATGTTTCCATCTGGTAGCATTTTCTTTCTCCCTGAACTTTTACTATTTCTTGCAGTGATAAATTCTCTTTGTGTTCATCTTAGTCTTTATTTTGCTTTTATTTTTGAAGGATTTTCCTTCTGAATATAAAATTCTAGATTTATCCTGCTTGGGGTTTGTTTCTCTTGCTCTGCCTCCAATCACTGTTCTTTTCTTCTTCAGTATCTAATTGCTTCTAATCACATCTAGGTAACTTTTTATTTTAGAAATAATATTTTTCATCTCCTGAAGTTACAGTTATGTTTTTTAGAAAATCTTCTTTTTCCGTTATAATGTTCAAGTTTTTCTTGAAATACTTGAACATGTTTGACTTATTTATAATGACTGTTTCAATGTCTTTTGTTATTTTTGTCACTTCTGTCATTTCTAGGTCGGTTTCTGTTGACTGATATTTTCTTCTTTATTGGTCACATTTCCCTGCTTTTCATGTTTAGTAACATTTGATTGGATGCTGAACATTGTGAGTGTTTTGAATATGAACATTGTTGAGGGTAGATTTTGTGATCTTTCTTTAAAAAATGTCAGTCTTTTTTTATCAGCTTGATCCTATTAACCTTTTCTTGTATAGTTCTAAAGTTGCTAGGTGTGGTGGCTCATGCCTATAGTCCCAGCACTCTAGGAAGCCAAGGCAGGAGGATCCCTGGAGCCCAGGAGTTTGACACCACAGTAAGCTATGATCATGATCATGCCACTATACTCTAGCCTGGGCAACATCTCTAAAAATAAATAAATAAATAAAAAATAATGTTAAAGTGGCCTTTAAGGCTAATTTATCTACCAAGGCTATACTATATTGTGGTCTCTGCTGAGTGCTTCAGTCTGTGTCTTCTGGTTGGTTGGAACTTGAATGTCTTCCTATCTTATGTGAAATTTTGGAATTTTTCAATTTCCAGTTTCCTTGTCATTTTTTGCCCACTCTTATGGAGTTATACCTTACTCATGCTTATCTTAGTATTCAGCAGAAACTCCAGGGATTTCTATTTGGATTTTTGGAATTTTTTTTCTACAGGTTTCTCTCTGGAATTTACTACTTTGACTTACAAGCCTTTAATCTTCCTAAACTTGTATCTCTGTTTCCTTGTATAAGCAAAAACGTTGTGCTATGCTTTGCATCTCATTCCCTGCACTGTTTCAGATCTGCCTCCAGATGGAAGGCTGGGACAGTGATACATTTAGGTTTATTACCTATTTAAATTGATTTTTTTATATGGGATGAGGTAGAGATCAATGTTTATTTTTGTCTATATAAATATCCAGTTGTTCCAGTATCATTTATTGAAAAGACTAACCTTTCCCCATTAAATTATGTTGCTACCTTTATTGAAAATACATTTGTGACTATTTTTGGACTTCCTTCCTTCCCACTGATCTTTGTCTATTTTCACACTAATGCTATACTGTGGCTAATGATATGACTTATGAAAGATCTAATGGCTGATTCTGACATACTATAAATATTTCATTGGACTTTATAATCTACTTTTGGAAAATGAATGTGAAATATAGTGTTTCCACTAATATGAATATAATGTTATATTATCTCATTTAAGAATTGAGTAAAGAGATTTACTGTGAATGTACTTGTCTTACAGAGACCTTTTAATCAAAGTGAAATTTGGAGAAAGCATTGAGGACTTACAGACCTGCCGACTCTTAATTAAACAGTACATCCCAGCAGGACTTTTTGTGGATCCATATGAGTTGGCTTCATTACGAGAGAGAAACATAACAGAGGTACAGTTATTAGGGGATTTTTTTGAGAGAAAATAATTTAGGATGCCATAATTTAGATTAAGGAAAAACAGTAGCTAAGACAACACTGTAGTATTTTTTTTTCCATTTTGTTAAAGTGTATAAAGTGACATTTTTAGAGGTAGAATGGTAATATTCTTTAGCAAGTAAGTGATACTTGTCAGGCATAAGCCAAGTAAATTGAGTTAGTTAAATGCTTTTTGGCAGGATGGTTCATAGTTTAGTGACTAAGACAATTATGTGTGTGTGTATAAGTCTTGAGAACAGTAATGGTTAGTAGATAGTGCCTCAGCAGCAACTTTGTTAATTGGATAGACATCTGCATAATTTTGGTATGTGATGTCTATTTATTAGATATCTATGTGCCAGATATCTTCATTTTTTCAGAGGAAACGAGGTAAACTTAAGCATTAAAGAAAGATTGTGTCCCACACCCTTTACATAAATTAAACTTTATAACAATACTGGAGGTAGTATCTTCATTTTACAGGTAAGGCAGAATGAGGCTAAGTAACTGATCCAAGATCATATAGGAAAATAGTAGAGCCAAGAAATGAATCCAGGGTTGTCTAGTTCCAAAGTTATTGCTCTTCCCAGATGTGAACCTTACATTACCCCTTAGTTAAGAGTTTCCCCAATTTTGGTAAGGTTCACCTGGGGATACTTTTCATACAGATTATTGTCTTCCTGGGAAAACTTGATTTTATAGGTCTAGGTTGTGCTCCCAAATCTGTTTTTAACAACCCAAATGATTTCATTAAGACATTTTGGAGGACTATATATTCAGGGCACCTTGAATCTACGCTCCTGGGTTAAAAAAAAAAGAGAGAGAGAGAGAAAGAAAATTTGGAAGATACTGTCTTAGTTCATAATATTAATCTACATGTGAATTTTTTAAAATGTAAAATAGATACAGTATAGTTATTTGTTATGTAGCTTATTTCTAATTGTGGTTTAAGTCAGTTTCTTGTTTCATTTATTTTAATTTTTAAATAGATAATTTTCATGATTCAAAATTCAGGAAATATAAAAAAGGTATATAGTGATAAGCTTCCACCTATCTCAACCCATAGTCACCAAATTTCTTTTTGTGTTTTCAGTTTTTTGTGTATATATGGCAGTTTAGAAACACATACAGTTATGCAAGGACCTCATTTGTTTCTTTTCTTCACTGAATTATGAATTCTTTTTTTTTTGGAGACAGGGTCTCACTCTGTTGCCTAGGCTAGAGTGCAGTGGTGTCATCATAGCCCCTGGCAACCTCGAACTCCTGGGCTCAAGGTATTCTCCTGCCTCAGCCTCCCGAGTAGCTGGGACAACAGGCACGCACCACCATGCCCAGCTAATTTTTCTATTTTTGGTAGAGACGGGGTCTCGCTTTTGCTCAGGCTGGTCTCGAACTCCTGACCTCAAGCAATCCTCCCACCATGGCCTCCCAGAGTGCTAGGATTACAGGCATGAGCCACTGTCCCTGACCTGAATTATGAATTCTGAGACTTTTCAAATTTAAAATAATAGGTGTCAAATTTCAATAATTTTTTGGCTTGTAATGACTAAGGTTGGAATCATATTTAAATCTACTTAATAAAATCCCCTACCATGTTCTAAGAAAACAGAATTTTTTTGGTAGAGGTACGCCCCCCCAAAAAATCACACCTTTGGTTGGAATGATATTTGAATATTTGCGGGTTGACTTTTACAAGAGCAGGTGGTAGGTAAAGTTTGCCATTATAGATTAATTGACAAGTTTATATACTGATACTGATTTTCTTTCTTTCTTTCTTTTTTCTTTTTCTTTTTTTGCTTCATCCACCATCATGCTATGGTACTGATTTTCTGCTTCCTAATCTTCTAACCTAATCATTAATATAAGTCTTACGAGTGTATTTATTTCCTTATTTTAGAAATTTCTATGTCACCAAGGAACTTGTAGATAAAGAAGAAAAAAATAAAAATTAGAATTAAAAACGATGATAGAAATTTCTACAAAAATAGGTGTCACATTTATGACATAAAGATAGTCACGAGTTGATTTCTTTTTTTTGTTTTTTTTTTTTTGTTTTTTTTTTTTGAGACAGAGTCTCGCTTGTTGCCCAGGCTAGAGTGAGTGCCGTGGTGTCAGCCTAGCTCACAGCAACCTCCAACTCCTGGGCTCAAGCGATCCTCCTGCCTCAGCCTCCCGAGTAGCTGGGACTACAGGCATGCGCCACCATGCCCGGCTAATTTTATATATATATATTAGTTGGCCAATTAATTTCTTTCTATTTTTATAGTAGAGACAGGGTCTTGCTCAGGCTGGTTTTGAACTCCTGACCTTGAGCAATCCGCCCGCCTCGGCCTCCCAGAGTGCTAGGATTACAAGCGTGAGCCACCACGCCCAGCCACGAGTTGATTTCTTGATATATTAGATGCTGTTTCCTCCTGCCTAGCTCTGTTGAGACTGTGGCCCCATTCCTTGTGCAAAGAAATTTTGTTTTACAAAGATTACTCCATTTGGGAAAAAAAAAAGAGAAACTGTGTCATGAGAAGTGTATTATATGACGAATTTAACCGGGTAGGAGGAAATTTATATGTAGAGATTGATTGATGCTTATATACCTGGATTAAAGATCTTAATTCTGTTCCAGGAGATAAAATCTTTGGCTGCAGCAAATGGAACTGTGGGTCCAAATCAAGTGGGTAGTGTGGCAACAAAATGCTTTGTAAGGAGTTTGCAATGGTTTGTGAATAATTTGAAAATTAATACAAGCCTTAAATAGTATCACCAAGGATAAGGCACACCGAATAAACATCATTTCATTTTTTAGGTAGAGTTATTAGATTTTTAAATCAAAAGTCTCTCACATTCTTTAAAAACCATGTAATAATAGATTGAAACATAGGAGATTGCTGTTTTGTAGATCAAAATTGAAACATTATGTTTTTGAAACCTTAAGTTTAATTCAATCAAAATATGTAGTGATAATACTTTGGTTTCTGGACAAGTTGGAGAACAGGTAACAGATTTAGTCTCCTGCTTGAAACAAGCAAGAAATATACAAAATAAGTGAAATAAAATAGGCAGTGAAGGGCAGTGATATTGAGAGAAGTGAAATAAGCAAGGTGAGCTCAAAGATTGTCCCAGTTTATTTCCTCTAGAGATTTTTCAGGCTGTAGTGCAGGAAGGAGGAACCCAAGCAGAGCCTGGTAGACTTGAGTTAAGCAGAAAAAGTTGAGATTATGGGGAGCCCAGGGTCATGAGAATTCACAAGACAGTATAGCAGAGAGGAGAGAACTTCTTCATAGAGGAGAAAACTCCAGAGATCCACAGAAGGTCCCCCTCAAGTATGTAGCTAAGTATTGATCAGTGTATGTATTTTAGGAAACCACCTGATGCCAGGGAAGGATCCAGCTGACAAAATTAGAGGTAACACTCTCTGGCACTCACACAGGCCCAGGAGTAGTACCTCTTCCCACCAACCAGGCTGAGAAAATCCTTAAAATTTATTGTGAAGTGGCTAGAGTAAACAGAAGAACTTTTACTCAGTAGTGGGGAATACTTTGCCCTGAACTGAACCTTACTTCAGTCCTGCATAACAAATCTTATAAGTAAGACCTTCAAAAAATCAGACTGTTTCCAGGTGACTTATCTTTATCCTAAATAAAGCTCAAGAATATTTATAGGAATACAGAAACATCCAGCAACTTCACAATGTCTTGGCTCTAATAAAAAATTAGCAAGTATGCAAGGATGTAGAGGAAAATGACCTCTAATGAGGAGATGAATCAATCAATTAAAATCAACCCAGAATTGACCCAGATGTTACAACTAACAGGCTATTAAGACAGTTATTATAATTGTATGCCATATGTTCAAAAGTTAAGTAGAGACATGGAAGATATTAAAAAGGTCAGCATCGAACTTCTAAAGATTAAAACTACTGTGTGTGAGATGAAAAATATGTTGGATGAGGCCAGGCGCTGTGGCTCACGCCTGTAATCCTAGCTCTTGGGAGGCTGAGGCGGGCGGATTGCTCAAGGTCAGGAGTTCAAAACCAGCCTGAGCAAGAGCGAGACCCCGTCTCTACTATAAATAGAAAGAAATTAATTGGCCAACTGATATACATATAAAAAATTAGCCAGGCATGGTGGCGCATGCCTGTAGTCCCAGCTACTCGGGAGGCTGAGGCAGAAGGATCACTCAAGCCCAGGAGTTTGAGGTTGCTGTGAGCTAGGCTGACGCCACGGCACTCACTCTAGCCTGGACAACAAAGCGAGACTCTGTCTCAAAAAAAAAATAAAAAAAAAAATATGTTGGATGAGATTAATGGCATATCAAAGATATTGAAGATATAGATATTGATATATTGAAGATACAGCACTAGAAGGTAGACTATGATATGTGAAAGATGTAAACCCTAAAACAACCACAAAAATAATAAAAAGTTATAGCTAATATACCAGCAGAGTAGATAAAAATGGAATTATAAAAAATAGTTAATCCAATGGAAGGCAGAAAAAGAAGGTAAAGGGAACAAATTACAGATGTTATAAATAAAAAAAAAACAGATAAGATGATATAAATTTAACTATATCAGTAATTGCATTAAGTGGAAATGTCTAAATAGGCCATTAAAAAACAGAAATCAGACCGGGTGCGGTGGCTCACGCCTGTAATCCTAGCACTCTAGGAGGCCGAGGCGGGCGGATTGCTCGAGGTTGGGAGTTTGAAACCATCCTGAGCGAGACCCCGTCTCTACTAAAAATAGAAAGAAATTAATTGACCAACTAAAAATATATATACAAAAAATTAGCCGAGCATGGTGGTGCATGCCTGTAGTCCCAGCTACTCGGGAGGCTGAGGCAGGAGGATCGCTTGAGCCCAGGAGTTTGAGGTTGCTGTGAGCTAGGCTGACGCCACGGCACTCACTCTAGCCAGGACAACAAAAGTGAGACTCTGTCTCAAAAAACAAACAAACAAACAAAAAAACAGAAATCAGATTGGATAAGAAAGCATGACCAAATTCTATGTTCTTATAAAAAGTGTACTTTAAATTTAAAAATACAAGTTAGAGTCATGCACGGTGGCTCACGCCTTAATCCTAGCACTCTGGTAGGCCGAGGTGGGTGAATCATTTAAGCTCAGGAGTTTGAGACCACCCTGAGCAAGAGCAAGACCCCATCTGTACCAAAAAAATAGAAAGAAACTAACTGGGCAACTAAAAATATATAGAAAAAATTAGCCGGGCATGGTGGCACATGCCTGTAGTCCCAGCTACTCGGGAGGCTGAGGCAGAAGGATTGCTTGTTGCTGTGAGCTAGACTGATGCCACAGCACTCTAGCCTGAACAACAGAGTGAGACTGTGTCTCAAAAAAAAAAAGAAAAGAAAAGACCGATCATATTCTAGGCCTTAGAACAAATCTCAGTAAATTTAGAGGAATTCAAGTTTTACTAAGTATATTCTTTGACCACAATAGAATTAAATTAGAAATCAATAACAGAAAGATCTCTGGAAAAGCCTCAAATATTTGGGAACTAAATAACATACTTCTCAGTAGTTTATGGGTCAAAGAAGGAATCAAAAGGAAAATAAGAAAGTATTTTGAATTGAATGAAAATGAAAACAATATATTATTGGGATGTTGCTAAAACTATGCTTAGGAGGAAATTTATAGCAGTAAATATCTCTAGTAGAAAGAAGAAAGGTCTCATATCAATGACCTCAGTTAAGCCTCCTTAAGAACTAGATAAAGAGCATATAAAACCAAAGTAAGTAGAATGGAAATAGGATTATAGCAGAAATCAATGGAATAGAAAACAGAAACACCATAGGGAAAACCAGTGAAACCAAAAGCTGTTTCTTTGAGATGAATAAAATTGATAAATCTTTAGCCAGACTGATCATTAAAAAGGATCTATCGTTAGAAGTAACATCCTAGTGTGAGATAAGTTTTATAATATACATTTCATTTTTATGAAGTTTTACATTTTTAGAATGTATAAATTCTTCAAAGGCACCAATCACTATGTCTTAATTGGGAGATATTTTGGTTTTTCGAAAGAGCTTTAGTCCATGGGAGAAAGATCTGGTAAATGTAGATGTGGCACAATTTCAAAGCTTAATTCATTTAGCTTTGCTGTGGTTGTTTGTGATGTGTAGTTGAATGTTGTCATGGAAAAATATGGGATCCATGTCTGTTAACCAATGCAGGTTGCTTTGAGATTAATTTTTGATGCATAATTTCAATTTCTTAATAATAAACTATTGTTTTAGCTATGGTATAATGAATTAATTTTTACAGATCAGCATGTATAGTCACTGGACTTTCTGTGGTTGAATTGATGGTTTTGTACATGTTTAGGAGATTAACCAATATCTAGCTATTGTCCAGATCACTTTGATTGTCAGGTTATGATCCTCTTCAAAAATTCATTTCTGGGCCAGGCGCGGTGGCTCACGCCTGTAATCCTAGCACTCTGGGAGGCCGAGGCAGGTGGATTGCTCGAGGTTAGGAGTTCGAAACCGGCCTAAGCAACAGGGAGACCCCGTCTCTACTATAAATAGAAAGAAATTAATTGGCTAACTAATATATATAGAAAAAACTAGCCGGGCATGGTGGCACATGCCTGTAGTCCCAGCTACTCAGGAGGCTGAGGCAGCAGGATTGCTTGAGCCCAAGAGTTTGACGTTGCTGTGAGCTAGGCTGATGCCACGGCACTCACTCTAGCCTGGGCAACAAAGCAAGACTCTGTCTCAAAAAAAAAAAAAAATGTATTTCTGTTGTTTTAAATTTAAAGTGATATGCACACCTTCAGCTTTTTTGATCGTCTGTCAATTGATGTAGTACCCACTTGAAAAATTTTTCTCTTCCTTTTCATAACTAGGTCTTAAGAAACTCATTGCTGAAACTCCTAAGTCTGCTAAAAGACCTGAAACTTTTTGTGGGTTAGCTTCTGCTGGGTCTTAATTGATCTTGTTTTAAAATAAATTTGGGTCTCCATTGATGTTTATTTTATAAAAATAATTTTCTTATTTAAAAATTGATATATAGTTTACATATAAAATTCACCCTGCGTGAGAACAGTGCCTCATGCCTGTATACAATCCCAGCACTTTGGGAGGCTGAGGCAGTAGGGTTGCTTGAGGCCAGGAGTTTGAGACAGCCTGGGCAATATAGTGAGATCCTGTCTCTACAAAAGATTTAAAAATTAGCTGAGTGTGGTGGTGAGTATCTGTAGTCCTAGCTACTGAGGCAGAGGCAAAAGAATTACATGAGCCCGGGAGTTTTGGAGGTCACAGTGAGCTATGATCGTGCCACTGTACTCCATTCTGAACAATAGAGTGAGACTCTTTCTCAAAAAAAAAAATCACCCTATTGAAGCGTACAATTTAGTTAGTTTTTAGTACCTTCACAAAGTTGGATAGCCATCATTCTGTTTCATTCCAGCACCATTTTCACCATTTCTAAATGAAACCGATTATTAAGCTCATTTTTTTTTTTTTTTTTTTTTTGGAGACAGAGTCTCGCTTTGTTGTCCAGGCTAGAGTGAGTGCCATGGCGTCAGCCTAGCTCACAGCAACCTCAAACTCCTGGGCTCCAGTGATCCTTCTGCCTCAGCCTCCCGGGTAGCTGGGACTACAGGCATGCGCCACCATGCCCGGCTAATTTTTTTTTTATATATATATCAGTTGGCCAATTAATTTCTTTCTATTTATAGTAGAGACGGGGTCTCGCTCTTGCTCAGGCTGGTTTTGAACTCCTGACCTTGAGCAATCCGCCCGCCTCGGCCTCCCAAGAGCTAGGATTACAGGCGTGAGCCACAGCGCCCGGCCTAAGCTCATTTTTTATTCAGTACCCAAAGTGAAATTTTTTGAACCATCACCAAATAACTCTTTTGTCATCAGAACCCTCTCTGAAGGCCAAATTGCTGTTTCTACCTGCCTTATTATATCACAGTTTAAATTCATATAAAACAGTATTCTCAATTTTACCATATTTTTATTTCTATGGCCAAAAAAAAAAAAAAAAGGCCAGGTACAGTGGCTCCCACTTGTAATCCCAGTACTTTGGGAGGCCGGAGCTGGATGATTGTTTGAGCCCAAGAGTTCAAGACCAACCTGAGCGACACAGTAAGATCTCATTTCTACAAAAAATAAGAAAAATTAGCCAAGTTTGGTGGCATGTACCTGTAGTCCCAGCTACTTGGGAAGCTGAGGTGGGAGAATGCGTGAGCCCAGGAGTTTGAGGCTGCAGCGAGTTATGATTGTGCCACTGTACTCCAGTCTGGGTGATAGAGCAAGACCCCATCTCGAAAAACCCCCCAATAATTAGAGAAATTGAAGATCACAATTCATCATCAGTTCTAAATAGCACAATCAAGAATATACTTTATGCTAGTTTCACTTATATTTAATTTTCAACTGGTCAAATATTGTCTATTTTATATTATTTAACCTAATTGAATAGTGGAATCAGTTTGACCTGCCTTTGAATCTTGGCGCCTCCACTTATTAGCTGTATTGTTTAACTATTCTGTTACTTTGTTTGCTCAGTTATATAATGGGGCTATATTGGTTCTACCTGATAGGGTTCTTACAAAAGTTAAAGGAGTTAATGTTTATAAACCACTTGGTGAAATACCTGGCACATAGTAGGTGCTCAGAGAAAGGTACCTTTATTAGTACCAGGTCATATATGTATATATACACACACACATACCTGTTTATGAGAGAGAAAAATTGGGACTAGCCAAGTTCAGTGGCACATGCCTGTAGTCCCAGCTACTTGGGATGCTGAGGCAGGAGTATCTCTTGAGCCCAGGAGTTTGAGGCCAGCCTGGACAACATAGCAAGATCCTGTCTATAAAAGAAAAAAGGAGAAAAAAAAGAAAACATTGGCTACACATTATTTTGTTTTTTATCTAATTATACCCAAAGTGAATTCATTGATATATTTCTAGCATAAGGTCACTAGTAGTCTTCCTTAGGACTCTGCTCTTGACCCTGCTGGTTAACGTTTTTATCCTTAAATAAATGGATTTTGAGCTTAAATAAAAATACAGAAGACATGATTATCAAATTTATAAGTGTTACATAGCTGTTGGTTGGCAGATTGGGATTTTAATAAAATCTCAACAACCTGTAAAAATGTACTATAGCTAGAGAGTTAAAATTTAATAGAGGTAAATTCAAAGCCCTGAATTTAATTAATAAAAAAGTCAATCACTTAAAAATAGGATGAGTGTTACTTAAAGTTTTCTGCAAAAAGTTCAAATGAAAAGTATAGGAATGAATAGGTGGAACACCGGGTTTTTAGGTTAAACTATTCTGTATGTTACTGTAATGTTGGATACATGTCATTTTACCTTTGTCAAAATCCATAGAATAAGCAACATAAAAAGTGAACCCTATTGTAAACTACAGACTTTAATAATGTGTCAATATTGATTCATTAATAGTAATAGATGTATCACAATAATACAAGATGTTAATAATAGGAGGAACTATGTATGTGGGGAGTGGTGAGGAGGTATATGAGAACTGTGAACATACTGCTCAGTTTTTCTATACACCTAAAACTGCCCTAAAAATTAGTCTATTCATTTAAAAAATATAGATAGATAGCATACTGAGATAAGGCTACCAAAAAGCTACTGTAGTTTTGCCTAAAGAAGGTAGTATTGCTACTATATGAGTATTTTATTTATTTTTATTTTTTTTGAGACAGAGTTTCACTTTGTTGCCCAGCTAGAGTGAGTGCCGAGGCGTTAGCCTAGCTCACAGCAACCTCAATCTCCTGGGCTCAAGCAATCCTTCTGCCTCAACCTCCCAAGTAGCTGGGACTACAGGCATGCGCCACCATGCCGGCTAATTTTTTGTATATATGTTTTTAGTTGGTCAATTAGTTTCTTTCTATTTTTAATAGAGACGGGGTCTCGCTCAGGCTGGTTTCGAACTCCTGACCTTGAGCAATCCTCCCACCTCAGCTTCCCAGAGTGCTAGGATTACAGGCGTGAGCCACCGTGCCCAGCCTATATGAGTATTTTAAAAGGAAACTAATATGATGAATGATTTGGAAACCATGTCATAAGAAACCAAGAGAACTATGAATATTTCCCTGGTTAGGAGAAGACTTAGTGATGGTAATATAGTTGCCTTTTGATGGTTGAAGGACCTTTAATGGAATAAACAACAGACTTGTTGCAGACATTGTAAGCAAGAAGTGGTGAGTGTTATAGGCCAGCACATAAAGTTTCTACTCATGAAAAATAAATAACTTTTAAAAGTAGATAGATTGTGGCCAGGCGTGGTGGCTCACGCCTGTAATCCTAGCACTTCTGGGAGGCCGAGGCGGGCAGATTGCTCGAGGTCAGGAGTTTGAAACCAGCCTGAGCAAAAGTGAGACCCCATCTCTACTATAAATAGAAAGAAATTAATTGGCCAACTAACATATATATAGAAAAAATTAGCCAGGCATGGTGGCGCATGTCTGTAGTCCCAGCTACTTGGGAGGCTGAGGCAGCAGGATTGCCTGAGCCCACGAGTTTGAGGTTTCTGTGAGCGAGGCTGACACCACAGCACTCACCCTAGCCTGAGCAACAAAGTGAGACTCTGTCTCAAAAAAAAAAAAAAGTAGATAAATTGAGATGACTCAAAGTAATGAGCTCTCTACAGTTATTGAAAGTAGTCAAGCAGTGACTAGATACCTGAAAAATACCTTTGTTAGTGGTTTAATTTAATTACTGCTGAGGTCCTTATGACTCATGAGATTATAGAATTCCTTGACTTTTGCCAGTGAGGTCTGTTACTCCGGTGATTAAATGAAAAGGAACAACATGTGAAAAAAAATGTAGCACTTGGTGTCACTGTCAGATAGGAAAATTAGGATGCTCGATGTGATGGGAAGGAGTTAATGCTGGTTGTTTCTCTAAGGTATATCAGGGCTTCACATAGAGAATCTAAAGGACAGTTGTATGTGTGTGTATATGCATGTCCATACATGCACACATAGATTATATACTGCCTTTATGTATATACACATATATGTGTGTACATAAATATGTATGTATATATGGATACATATGTATAATAAATACACACATTATAACTCAGAACTAATTTCTGCCATATGTATTTTCACTTTTGGTGTAAAATACTGTACTTATTTTAAAATGGTTTTTATAATACTATTTTTTTAAAACTCATTAACTGTTTTTTCCATTAACTTTTTATACTCACTGTATAGAGTGCTGACATTTGCTTTGACTTCCTGACCACAGTGCTCTATCTTACTCACTGTCATCTCACTTGCTTCTCTGAAGAACAGGAAATTATCAAAATGATACCAATCATTTTAACTCAATATAAGTTTAACTGTTTTTGTCATAATAGTTTTCATACTTACTGAATAATGCTATATTTATTCACAAAAAAATGTATTGGTACCTTTCTTGTCACTTAAACAGAGACTAATAAGGAAATTTCTCAGAAATAATTTTTATTATCGGGAAATTTAGCACCCCAGAGTATAATTTCCCTAGTTTTTTTTTAGTAAGCAAATTTTTATTAAATACAGGTGAGATCCTATGTTTTCTACTTTAAAATTGAGGATGGAAGGGGAATGGAGATTGTTTATAAGGAAGGTAAATTTGGTGTATCTGTATAGCAGTCTTCTGGTTTTAGTTTTGTTTTTTTAATCTTCCTCATTCATTTCTTTTTTTAAATTAATATTTGTTTTCTTTTTGACAGGCAGTGATGGTTTCAGAAAATTTTAATATAGAAGCTCCTAATTATTTGTCCAAGGAAACTGAAGTTCTCATTTATGCTAGACAAGATTCACAGTGCATTGATTGTTTCCAAGCCTTTTTGCCTGTGCACTACCGCTATCATCGGCCACATAGTAAAGATGGAGAAACCTTTGTCATAGTCAATAACCCAGATTTGTTGATGTATTGTGACCAAGGTGAGGGTTACAAGTCTTTTCTGAGAGTTGAAAATAAGAATAAAGGTATGGTGGCAATTCTGCAGTTTAGTACAAGGATGGCAAAAGCATGTTACTTTTTTCTTTTTAACTTTTTGATTGTAAAATAAAGCACAGATATAGAAAAACTATACAAATACATAGTTCAGTGAATTATTATAAGGCAAATACCTTTGTAACTACCACCAAGGTAAAAAAATAGAACTTTACCAGCTACTCTAGCAGCAACTTCATGGATTCTGTCCCAATCAACCACCTTCTTCCCTCTAAGACTAATTCACTATACTGGCTTTTAATAACTTCCTTGTTTCTTTATACTTTTGTTAAAGATGGACATTCTTAAATATTTTACCTTAGTCTTTTCCATTTATAAAAATCTGTTATTTCCATTAAGTCTTTTAATTTACAGATTTCCCTCTATCTCTTTCCTTTCTTCAAAACTAATCTATTGAAAGTAGAGTTTCTCATAGTTGGGGTTTTGCTGATTGTACTAATGATGCAATGCAGTTGATCATGTTCCTCTGACTTCTTTATTTTCTTGAAATTGGCAGCTGACTGCAGAGGTATGATCAGACTCAGGTTTGATTCCTTTGACAAGACTATAGGTGGTGCTATGTTCTTTTATCAGTAGTCATATAAGTAGTCATATAATATGTGCTTTTTTTTTGTAACATTGATTTACATTGCCCCTTTGCTGCTGCTTCTTCATTCTGGTATTGCAGGACTTGTGGTTTTGGCGTTTTGTTTCCATTTGCATGTATTTTGGTGTTTGAGTGGATACTTTATCACTGATGTTATAGCAAATTTTATCTATTATGAGTTTTTGGTTTTGCTGTATAATTGTTCTTTCTCTTTTTATGTGGGGATTGGGGTAAATATAAAAAAACTATATTTTTGCCTTGCAGTCTTCTCAGAATCAAGACTTTTTCTTTAGTTTAAGAAGCCCCTTTCATCAAGTAGAACTCTGAAATAAATTATACAAAAAAACCCAAAAAACAGCCCCTTTCAGATTTTGGTTCTTTCTGTCTCCAAATTTGGGCTGACTTAGAATATTTATAAAAGTTAGTAGCACTGTTACTAAAACCTGGAGATGGGAAGTTTTTACTGGTACATTTGCTACCATCGTACCTTTCATGATGAGAAAATTTTAGTATATGTGCTGCTGAAGCAAGCACCATGATGAGAAAACTAAAAAGTGTTTAGCTATATTAGCTTTGCTCATCCAACCTAGTTTTCTGTTTCTATTAATGGTACCCACCTGAGAGCACATCAGGGGTTTTGGTATCGTTCTGTTTTTTTATTTGAATGCTCTTCTATGGGTTTGTTTCATATGGAAATTTATTGATGTCTTTCACTTTTCTGAATGTATATTATATGTCACAAAAAAGTTTACATTAAATTTTTAGAAGAGTAGCCCCTAATTTGAATATACTGGGATTTGTTAAGAAGTTGTGTTCAACTTCTGCAAAACCTTTATAATTTTATAATTCTTAGGCATATACTAAAAAAGGATGCTAAAATAACAGTATGTGATAGATGGGTCCAAATGATGTATGTAATATATTAAAATATTTGAATATTTTTATCCTAACATAAAAGACTCCTATTGAGATTTAATAGAAGCCTAGATTTGAGTCCTAATAAAGGTTTTCTAACATCATTTTCTATCACTTTTTTCAGAGTTCCCAATTTTGAAATGCTGGGCACAGTCAGAAGTGGCAGCTCCTTGTGCTTTGAAGAATAGGGATATCTGCCAGTGGAACAATATGAAGTATAAATCAGTAAGCTAATATTTTATGTTGCATTTAGATCATGCTGCCTCATTTAAAACTCCTTCTATGTTTTTGCCACATTTAATGGATTAGCATTTATATTCTAACATATAAAGTTGTTTTTTGTTTGTTTTTAATGTTTCTTTGCTTCTGATGATAACAGTATTTCCTTATTTGGGTAAAATCACAGAATTACTTAATTTTGGGGCTGGAGATTTAGGGTTAGTCCTATGCCTCATTGGTCCAGAGCATAAATATAGCTGATATGCTTTTTAAAGGTATGAAATGGCAAAGGAAAACAGTATCATGTTCATCTAGTTTTCCTTTATCAATACAATTTTATTTTTATTTAGAGCTTTTCATTAATTTTTGAACAACAAAATAAACTTCATTATATTACATATAATGGGAAAAGGAACATAAAACTCAAAAGTATCATTTCAACTATGATAAAGTTTCTAGACAGCTGTATTGCTATTTTACATATAAATGTAGGCTGTTTCAGGCCATTTTAGTAGTTTTAATCTCCCCAGCTTGTTTTCAGTTATTAAATTGGGTATAGTATTAATATTTAATACTTCAGTTTATATAGTCTACTTCTTTCCTCTCTTCAGAGTGCTAAGTCTTTGTACAGTGTATCACTTTCTCTCTCTCTCTTTTTTATCTCTTGTTCCTCTTTTATGAGCTGCCTTTTAACTGATGTGTGTAGTTTATTGTATATGTTTCTCCTTGTTCCTAATTCTGTTTAAGGCCTGCTTTCCTTGGTTGAACAGCACAATCTGTGTCATCATTTTTACAACTTACTTTTATAAGGAGTCAAATGAGTTTGCAACAAAAATAGAATAAATTTAAAATTTAAACCAGTAGACACCATAGCTGTCAATTAAATGACCATAAGGCAGATTTATTCACATGTTCTATTGTGGATATTTAGATTTAAAGTAATTTCCTTGTGATTGCTTAGATGTCTACCTGCTAGCTCAGAAAACAACAACTTTAAAACAACAGCAGTGCTTACTACAAAGTACTGTTTTGTATTGGAGGACTTCTTTGAACAGACAGTTGGAAGATGGATAACTATGCAGATATCTTATGCAATGTAGCCATTGCCATATGGTACCTGAATTTTTTTCAAACTCTAAAATACATCTGGAGAACTGCACTTGATTTTTGTATGTGAATGAAGAGTATGCTTAGTGTTTGTTTATGATTTCTTGACTTAGAAAATTAGTAATATACATTGCTACAAAATAAGTAATGACCCTATTAAAACATTTTGAATTCAGCTTTCCTTAAAAGTAACTTGAAATAAGAGGTCATGATAAGGCACTTAAAATATATTTTTTAATTTTGTATTATATTTATTCTTTACATATACCAGAAAAATAGGTGACCAATTACTAAGGTGGTGTTCTATGCTCAGGTTTGTTGAAGGTGTCAGTTTTTGAAAGATGTTTTTCAGAAAGCACTTTGCTACAGGTTGGGTTGGTAACTTTAATTTTTTGAGGTGTGACATTATAATTCAAGTATTTATAGTAAGAAACCAAAAATAAAAGTATTCCCAAGTTACCTAAATTTTAATGTTTTTAAAACTTATTTTTAAACCATAAACTTTCCCAGAGTTTCTAGTTGAACCCCTTTATCTTCAAAACCAAATAGAAAATAGAAACTAAGTTGAACATAAGGGAACTATTGCGTTGCTAGTCATGGCAAAGGTCACATTCAGTGGTTCAATTTGTGAGTAACAAGCTTTTAAAAGCTATTTGGGGAGAGAACGCAAAACAGGAATAAAAGGATAACTTAGTTTTATTATTGTTTTAATGTTTTTCCTCTAGGGCTTCAACTTAGAATTCTATGTTCGAGTTTGAAACATAGTAAGAGGAAGTAAATGTTTATATTGATTACAGAGGTAACATTAGAATGTAGCAGCAGTCCTCAACCTTTTTGGCACCAGGGGCCAGTTTCATGAAAGACAATTTTTCCACAGGGCGGGGGGCAGGGATGGTTTTGGGATGATTCAAGCACATTACATTTATTGTGCACTTTATTTCTATATTATTGCATTGCAATATATAATGAAATAATTATACAACTCACTATAATGCAGAATCTAATGCTGTAGATCTGACAGGAGGCGGAGCTCAGGTGGTGATGCAAGCAATGGGGAGCTGCTATAAATACAGATGAAGCTTCACTTCTTCACTCGCTCATCCCCCCTCCCCCCATCCACTACTCATCTCCAGCTTTATGGCCTGGTTCCTAAGAGGCCACAGACTGGACCAATCCAGGGGACTGGGGGTTGGGGACCTCAGGGATATAGCTTTTCCTTTTCTCCTTTTTTCTTTCCTCCTTATATATTCCCCTTCCCCTTCTTTTCTCCCTTTCCTTTTCCCTTTCTCTTTCCCTTTTCCTGTTTGACAGGGTCTTGCTTGCTATATTGCCCAGGCTGGAGTGCAGTGGTGTGATCATAGCTCACTGTAACCTCAAACTCTTGGCCTAGCTATTCTCCTGCCTTATCCTCCTAAGTAGCTAGGACACTTCTGGCTAATTTTTAAAATTTTTTGTAGAGGCCAGTTCTCACTATGTTGCCCAGGCTGGTCTCGAATTCCTGGCCTAACAGGATCCTCTTGCCTTGGCTTCCCAAAGTACTGGGATTGCAGGCATGAAGCCACCGCGCCTGGCCTCAGATGTAGCTTTTCTTATAATAATATACTTAACTTTATGTAAAAGGGAGAAGTTAGAACAAATGAGAATTAATGAATTACAGTGGGAATTGAGTTTGATTCTGTAACATTAAATGAAATATTGGATACAAAAGAGTCATTCAAACAATAATGTAGTGTAACATTGGCTGAAATAATGTAGCATAACATTGGCTAAAAGATATTTAAAAGAAAGAGCTGGGTGCAGTTGCTTTTACCTATAATTCTAGCTACTGGGGAGGCTGACACAGGAGGGATTGCTTGAGCCCAGGAGTTCAAGACCAGCCTGGGCAACATAGGAAGATCTTGTCTCTAAAAAAAAAAAAGAAAAGAAAGAAGGTTATCACATTAAAAGTCAAGGAAATAGTGGTCTCACCTTATGACATGCATTTTAAATGTTTCTAACTTCTCTATCCCTTTCTCTCCACAGGTATATAAGAATGTGACTCTACAGGTTCCAGTGGGACTGACCATACATACCTCTTTAGTATGTTCTGTAACTCTGCTCATTACAATCCTGTGTTCTACTTTGATCCTTGTAGCTGTTTTCAAATATGGCCATTTTTCCCTATAAGTTTTATGCAGTTAAGTGCTTTCTATAAATCTAAATAAGACCTAGTCATTTGTGACTACAGGTGTTCTTTTAGAATTTACTTATTACTTTTGTCTTCATTTATGGCTGAAATTATGTTTACCAGAGGAAATTTTGGATCATTCTCAGCTAATTCCAAAATTTAGTGCTCTGTTGCGTAGACCCTTGATAATCCTGAAGCATCAAGTGGCAATAGAGGAAACTTAATTCTGTTGAATTAATATATATTTTGTGAGAAGTTGATTTTATCTTCATTTGGGATAGAAAAATGAGTTCTTTATTTACTGGGAAACAAATTATTCCTATTTTGTGAATAGAAAGCTTTCAATTTAAGCTAAAAATTGAAACCACCATTATAAATAAGAATAAAATAATTTGGATGAAGATCAATTTTATTTAAATGTAAATTTCATAAGAATATTAAAGCTACTTTTCCAGAGTTTCAAAGAAAATCATTAAAGTAGAACAGCTAGGAAATTATTAATATGAAAATTGATTATTCCATTTTAAAACCCAGGCTAGGGTGCAGTGGCAAGATCATAGCTTACTGCAGCCTCAAACTCCTGGGCTCAAGTGATCCTTCCACCTCAGCCTCCCAAATAGCTAGGACTGTAGGCACCCAGCTACTTTTTCTGTTTTTTGTAGAGATGGGGTCTCGCTCAGCCTGGTCTTGAACTCCTGGCCTAACAGGATCCTCCTGCCTCAGCCTCCCAAAGTACTGGGATTATAGGCATGAGCCACTATGCTCAGTCTTGGTCATTAAAAAAAATAATATCTTATTTTCTAGCTCCTGTCTTCTTTAATCATTTAAATAAATGTATTTTCTGTAACCAGTAATTCCAATATTTAAAGTCCATATGGGCTCCATTATTTTCTTTATAGTTTCTGTTGACTCACTCATGGTGCCTTATTTCCTCAGGTAATGTATTATAATTATATTTTGAGTGCTCATGTTGGGCTTTGGGAATTCTGCTTATCTGTGTAATCCTTTGAGACCTGGGTTAAGGGTGCACCTGTGCAGTGAGGATTTGTATTTGTTTCTTCCAGGCCCCCAAGTACCACCAAGAAAGTAGAACCGCTTCCTTGACAAATTTGAACTTTCAAACCCTTCTGAGGGAAAATTTGTGGTTATTAATTCTAATTATTAATTAGAATAATTAATAATTAGGTTCTAATTCTAAAGGGAAATTCTTTTACCCTCCACACCAAGTCAGGCTAGAATAGGCAAATGTTCTGTATGTCTCCCTGGGCTACTCCAGAGGATGTTTTTTCCTAGTGTTGAGAATGTATAGCCATTTGAGTTTCCTGTTCTATGCAGGATCACAGTCCCAACTTCTTTTATAGGCCCAAGGCCTTATCTTCAGTCTCCTCTCTCCTGTGCAGCCATTAAAAGCCTAGAGATTTCTGAGATAAGTAGGTACCCTCAATGCAATTATGGCTTCATTGCCCTGCTTGCCACTCTTGTTTTCTGCTGCTTCTTTGGGTTGATGGTGGAGTTTGGAAGACTACCAGAGGTATTCTCTTTTTGTGCTCGCAAGCTTAGTTATGCCTTTGAAAGGATGTCCTATTTTATCCAGTGGGGTTTTTTTTTGTTTTGTTTTGTTTTTTGAGATATGGTCTATCTCTGTTGTGTGGGCTAGAGTGCAGTAGCATCATCATAGCTCACTGCAACCTTAAACTCCTGGGCTCAAGCAATCTTCCTGTCTCAGCCTCCTGAGTAGCTGGGTCTACAGGCATGCACTACCATGCCTGGCTAATCTTTTTTATTTTTTAGTAGAGATAGGGTCTCACTCTTGCTTGGGCTGGTCTCTAACTCCTGAGCTCAGGCGATCCTCTTGCCTCGGCCTCACAGAGCACTGAGATTACAGGTGTAAGCCACTGTGCCCAACTATCCAGTGTTTACATGTGTTTAATAATGGGAGCATTTTTCAGATTAATAATGTGCCATATTGCTTCTTCATTCCTTTCTCTACTATACCCTCCATATCAATTGAGTTTTTGCTCTATATCCAAAGATAAGCACAATATGGCCAACTCTTTATTTCCACTGCTATCTCCCTAGTATCCATCATGATTACTACCTCTCTAGTTTATTTCCATTCTGTTCTTGCATTTCTGTACTCCATACTCCACATAGCAAAGTGTAAACCATGTAACATCACTTCCCTGCTTAAACTGCTTTAATGGCTTCTTGAAATAAAGTGCAGGCCAGGCACGGTGGCTCACACCTGTAATCCTAGCACTCTGGGAGGCAGAGGCGGAAGGATCGCTCAAGGTCAGGAGTTCAAAACCAGCCTGAGCGAGACCCCATCTCTACCAAAAATAGAAAGAAATTAATTGACAAACTAAAAAATATATATACAAAAAATTAGCCAGGCATGGTGGTGCATGCCTGTAGTCTCAGCTACTTACTTGGGAGGCTGAGGCAGTAGGATTGCTGAGCCCAGGAGATTGAGGTTGCTGTGAGCCAGGCTGATGCCATGGCACTCACTCTAGCTTGGGCAAGAAAGTGAGACTCTGTCTCAAAAAAAAAAGAAAGAAAGTGCAGTTTTCTTACCATAGTATTTCAAGATCCTTCATGACTGAATCTTGTCTGCTCTAGTGTTTTCTTATGTTACTCCCTTCTTGCACTAAGCCCCAGCTACACAGGCCTTCTTATTAACTAACCATAGCAAGCTCCTTTTTTCCTCTTCCTGCCTATAATGCTTTCTCCTGGATGTTTCTCATTGTAGTCTCTTTTTTTCTATTCTTAGCTTAAATGTTACCTCCTTAAAGGGGCCTTCTCTGGCCACTCTATCCAAAAGTACTCTTGCCCAGTTTTTTTCCTGATACCACATAGCGCTACTTAAATCATGTGTTTTCATATTTGTAAGCTTTACAAAGGCTAGGTGAATTGTGTTCATCCTTGTATCCCTGATACCTAAAAGTGTTTGGTACATATTGGACACTCAAATATTTGTAGATAAGTGAATGCATTGATGAACTCTGTGGCTAAAACAGGGAGGCCTTAATTTACAAGGAGAACTTAATTTAGCAAAATTATGGTAAGAGTTTTGTAGGTAAAAAGCGAAATGGATAATAGATGAATTTCCAGAAACAAATGTCCTGGAGCAGATATGTATAACAACAGCCATCGCTCAGCATCTTTCGTTTGCAAAAACCTGACTGGAGACAATGCTGCATTATATGAGGAACTGGCTGTCCTCAATACAAAGACTACCCAAGAAAAGCAGTGCCCACCACTAACTACAACTCCCAGCAGGCCGTGCGCGAGTCCGCCCATTGGGAAGAGGTGCTCGTCTCCGCCCCGGAGAGCTCCAGGCTTGGGGCGGGGAGGGGCGGTGTTCTGGCCCCGCCCCCGCCCGCTCCACGCCGTCGCCCTCCCCCAGGGTTGTGGCCACGCGCAGCGGCGGCGGTTGTTCCGCTTCCCCTCCGGCCGGGCCGTCGCCATTGCCGAAGGCTCCCTGCCTTCCCCTCCCTGGCGGCCGCAGGGCTCCGCTGCCGCTGGGCCTAGCGGTAGCAGCGGCTGCGCTCCAGCGCGGTTCCTCTTCCCGCCCCGTTTCCCCTTCCCTCCCGTCTCCTCCCTGCGCCGCGCGCTAGCCCGGGGCGGCTCCGCAGCCCGCCGGGAGCTCGGACGCAGGCGCCTCGCTGGGGCGGGGACCTTTCCTCGTCTAGGGTAAGTATGATCACAGGCCCGCTCGTCCGGGACGCGGGCCGTCTCCTTCCTCTTTCCTCCGAGGCCTGGCCCGGCGGGAGCGGCCCGGAACAGCCGACCTACTCGGCGCAGGGCCGGGAAGCCGCCACCTGCGCGCTTGGAGCCGCGGCTCCTGGGGCGGTGGCTCATTGTCTGCTCCCTAGGGCTGTTTTCTTCTCCGGCTTTAGCCCGAAATGGGAAGCTTGCTGGACTGGTGAGGTCTAACTCTTCCTGGACCCAGCCCTGCCCTGAACTGTGCCGCGCCACCGGCTGTGCGCTCTGTCTTCCCTTCCCTCGCGTTTCAACCTCTTGCTTTTCTCCGTTTGCTTTAATGCCGGACCAAACCTCTTAGATTTCGTTTCTTGATTTTTGCTTTCGCTGATTCTCAGCCTCTCCTAGCTAGCTTTCTGTTCACCCCAGTCTCGAGTACCTTTAACTCTTTTCTGAACTCCAGTCTGTAACCTCTTTTCCGTATTCCGCATTAGTAGAAACGTATAGTTTTCCGGGGAGTTGAGGGCCACCGCTTAAGAACAGAACTAACTTCAGACCTTCTCGTAGTTCTTGTTTGATCTTCAGCCAGGAGGTGGATATTTGCTTCTTTAGGTAACTTAGGGGAACTTAAGGTTGGTTTTTCACCATGTTTGGCTTTCTTTGAAACATACACACAAAACGTTGCCACAGACTCGTCGGTGGACTCAACTTTTTGACATTTTTTAAAGGTAAAGTCATCCAGGAACCGAGGTGTGCAGAGTAATTGTCATTGTCAGTTGGTGTGAGGTTGTGCCCATCCTTGTATCGAAATTTTAATGGGAATATTCTCTGGACAGTGTGAGTGTGATTTGTTTCTCCCTTGATAAATAACCAACTCCCATTGATATTATCTCAGTACTACTTCACAAGTTATCTGTAGTTTCTTACTTTTCTTTTTTAACCTTTAGAAAGAGACAAAATGGTTAGGCCTAAAATTAGATTACGAAGAGCGGTGTTTTGGATCACGGTTGTGTACGTCACGTTTTTTCCCCTGCTGTGTTTGACTCTTCCGCTCTTGTAAGTAGGCAGGATATTGAAATGTAGAAGAATTTGCTCTAGGGGTTTTGTTTTTGTAGAGTTGTCCAAAAGAATAACATTCAGTAAAGTTAGATTGGGATGAAGGCAGTGAATAGTAATTTTTAAAGCAGGTTAAAACTTGTCAACTTTGCCAGAAGCTCTGTGGCATTTGTAAAACACATCTTGTTCATATATATGTATATATAGATATGGAAGATCTTTTTCATGTTCTGTTAGAGATACTGATTTAAGGCAACTCTTTCACTTTGTTATCTTCAGCTTTTAAATTTAGCTGTTATTTAGCAAAGAACACTGATTTACATTTACATTATGAGAAATGAACTTCATGTTTTTTACCTATAGTATATGTAGGTCTTAAATCAACTGTTAGATTTTGGTGAAGGAGGTTGACCTAATTCGATGTATTTTGTGTTTTCACTAAATAGTTTTTTGTTACCTTTCTCTCCTGCAGGCTCTAAAAAAAAAATGGCTTCATAGTCAGCTTCAATACTATCATTTGGTAGTATCAATTGTCCTTAACTTAATGGATATCTTATTGCTCTTGGGGATTAAGGTGTAGAAATGCTGGAGTATGAACATTGGTCTGTCCATGTCAGCTTCTCTGCCTGTTTTTCAGTAAGCAGATATTTTTATTAAGGAAGAGTTCCTGGGTAGTTCACATCTCTTAGGGGCTTGATTCATGGTTTGCTATCTTTCAGAGAGAAAGTTATTCTCCTGGACTTAGTGATATTTAATACTAACCCTGAAACCCAAATTCATGAAGTAACCTAAATTTGTAGTTGACATATATCTACTAAACAAATGAATAGGGGTTCCTATGGTTCTCTGATCTTTATGATATAGGCAGGTTTCCAGGTAAATGTGGTTAACAGTTTGTATTTCTTTTAAATTATACTTTTTAAAAGAGAGAACTTAGAACTTGTTCAGGTTGCTAAAGATAAACTTTAAATTATAGTAGCTACTGTTAAATTATTTGTATCTTCAATCTATCAGTATTGGTTATTATAATAATATTTGAGTATAACATTTCTTTTGTCTTTCTCAATTTTCTTTTGATTAAAACTTGAAACTGGGTTGTCTTCAGGGTTTTGATCCCTTTGTTCTCATAAGCCCTTCCAGTTATTAGAGGGTTAACTATTTTCAGAGTAATTAGAGGGAACGTGTTAAGTTACTTGAAAATTGTGCCTCAGAGTTCTTCCTTTATCCTTCTTGTGCCTTGTCCCAACAAAAAAGTAAAGGATAAAATAGCCCCCCCATTGCCCTCAAGAAATACTGCTTGTTTTCTGCTGTGATGAGAATTGAGTTTTATTACTTTTTACTTAGGATTATCAACCTGGTTAAAAGTAGTCAGTCTGAAAATGCATTCAGATTTTCAGAAGTCTAGCCTGTTATCTCTGAGGTACGATAGTACTTATTCCATGTATCTCAGATGGTTAGGAGTTGGAGTCCTGGGTTTGATTTCTGGCTTTTCTCCTTTACCCTGGGGAAGATACAAGACTTTTCAAGACTAGGTTTTCTCATCTGTAAGATAGGGATAATAATAACAATAATACTAATTATGTAAGGCTGTTTAAATCAAATGAGAGAGAATGCAGCTAAAGTACTTAGCAAGTGCAATGCTTAATAAACATTAGTTAATAGTCTGCCATGGAATTTTTCAGGAGAAAAAAATAAAGTACTTTAACTACTGAAATAAAATACAGATTTTTGGAATACAGGTTCTCAGATTTAAGAAGTATGCATATTCATCATAGAAAATTTGGAAAGTAGAGAAAACTATTAAGACAAAAATCACCTTTCAGCCAGCCGAGATAGCCATCATAACAGACTGGAAGGGTGGGGTTTTTTCCCCTTATTTTGGGAAATTAAATTCTAAAAGCAGTCATGCTTATTGTAAAAGGTTCAAATAAGTTCATTAAATACTTAGAGCCAGGTGTGGTTGGCTTGTACCTGTAATCCTAGGGCTTTGGGAGGCTGAAGTGGGAGGATCTCTTGAGGCCAGGAGTTCAAGACCATCCTGGGCAACATAGTGAGACCCCTGTCTCTAAAAAATTTTTTAGATTAGTCAGGTGATGTGGTACATGGCCTATAAAGTCCTAGCTACTGAGGAGACTAAGGTGGCAGGAATTCCCTTGAGCCCAGGAATTAGAGGCTGCAGTGAGCTATCATCATGCCACTATACTCCAGCCTGGGCAACAGCATAAGAACTTGTCTCCAAAAAAAAAATTAGTGTAAAAAGTGAAAAGTACTCGTTTCTTACTTGCTAGTCCCATTCCTTCGTGGCATCTACTCACTATTAATAGTTTTATTCATTGAATTAGAAATAAGTACTTAATTGTGTATTTTATAGTTTTTACATTGATTTTATTTTTTTTATTTTTTTTATTTTATTTTTCATAAACATACAGAACAGGAATACATTGATTTTAAAATAAATCTGATCATTATTTAGTTTTCCATATCAGTACATAGAGTAGCACTGTATTTTTTTTTTAAGTCATGAAATATTATGTTGAATGGTAGTACTTTAATTATTCATGGCCATTTATGTTATTCCTAGTTTTGAACAACTAAAACTAAAGCCTTAATGCTTTTCCTTATATGTATGTCTTTGTGCACATGCATATCTATATAAATAGTTCCATAGGAAGTATTTTTAAGTGTACATTTAGATTTTGGTAGATGCTAAATTGCTTTCCAAAAAGACTTTACCAGTCTATATTTCCTTATTGAATTGTGGAAGCTCTTTATACATAATAGATATTCATTGCCAGGGCCGGGCGCAGTGCGGTGGCTCACGCCTGTAATCTTAGCACTCTGGGAGGCCGAGACAGGCGGATTACTTGAGGTCAGGAGTTCGAAACCAGCCTGAGCAAGAGCGAGACCCCATCTCTACTAAAAATAGAAAGAAATTAGCTGGACAACTAAACATATATAGAAAAAATTAGCCGGGCATGGTGGCGCATGCCTGTAGTCCCAGCTATTTGGGAGGCTGAGGCAGTAGGAGCGCTTGAGCTTGGGAGTTTGAGGTTGCCGTGGGCTAGGCTGACGCCATGGCACTCTGGCCCAGGCAACACAGTGAGACTCTGTCTCCAAAAAAAAAAAATGAATTGCCTTCTGTTTAGGAAGATCTCCCTATCCCTATTCCACATTTAATATTGGGTTATTAAGTATGAAATGTCCTATTTCTATAGTAAGTTTGACAGTTGATATTTCTGACATTTCACTTTGACAATTCTTGTTTTATTTTTATTGTGAAGGTACATCCTCATTCTTTCAAATGCATGTTTTGGCTTGTGATTATTTTTCAATTTTTTTTTTTTTTAACAATTTTTGTGAAACTATGGATAAATCAAAAATTTGTGTTATTTTCAAAAATGAGTTCCATGGTGGAACCAATGCAGTGCAGACAGCTGGAAATACCAACGAAATGTTTGGGAAGGATGTGGCTAAGGAACACACAGTACATCAGTAAGTTTTGTTCTGGTTATTTTAATCTTGAAAGAGAGCCATGTGGGTGACCTGAGGCCAAAGTGGATAATAATGAGCTGAAAGCTATAGTGGAAGCAAATCCATCCCAACGTATGCATGAGTTAGCAGCAAGGTTTGATGTTATTATTCCAGCAACATTGGAAACAAATCAGCAAGGTAAAAGAAGCTGGATAGTTGGGTACTGCATAGACTAAATGAGCATCAGAAGAGAAATTCTCTCAAAGCTTGCCTTTCTTTGCTGTCACAACATCCAGGGGAACCATTTGTACACTGTATTGTTACATGTGATGAAAAATGGATTCTTTTTGACAATCACAAGTCTTCAGCACAATGGTTGGATGAAGATGAAGTGCCAGAGCACAGTCCAAAACCGAATGTTCATCAGAAAAAGCTACTGGTGTGTGTTTGGTGGTCCAACGCTGTTATTATCCACTATAGCTTTATGAAACCTGGTCAATCAATTACAGCAGATGTCTACTGCAACCAGTTGGATGAAATGATGAGGATGCTTCTGATTAAGCAGCTGAGATTTGGTCAGTAGAAACAGGCCAATCCTTTTGTAAGGCAATACTCAACCACATGTCACACAGACAATGCTGCTCAAACTACAGAAGCTGGACTTGGAAACTCTCTGTCATCCACCCAATTCACCAGACCTTGCACAACTGACTACCACTTGCTCCAGGCTTTGGACCCCTTCTTGCAAGGAAAAATATTCAATTCTCAAATGAATTGTGGAAATGTGGAAAATGCCTTTGGAGATTTCATCGCCTCTCACTCTCCAGACTCCTTCCTGTTACCATAAACAAGATACTGTTAAGGCAAAACTGTGTCGATAGGTTAGGTGCATACTTTGATTAATTGTACTGCTTCTTTTTTGAGCTATGATAAACTACGCTTTTGACCCGAAATCGGACATTTCATATTTAATGACCTAATAAACATTCTTCTTTATTTTCTTCTGGTACTTATTGTGATTGTTGTGTTTTAATCTTAATCCTTTTTGTGCCTGGTGGGTGTAAGAGAGTTTTAAAATATAAAATATTTGCTGCAGAAATATAGGTAAAAAAAAAACATTTTCAGGCTGGGCGCGGTGGCTCACGCCTGTAATCCTAGCACTCTGGGAGGCCGAGGCGGGCGGATTGCTCGAGGTCAGGAGTTCGAGACCAGCCTGAGCAAGAGCGAGACCCCATCTCTACTATAAATAGAAAGAAATTAATTGGCCAACTAATATATATAGAAAAAACTAGCCGGGCATGGTGGCACATGCCTGTAGTCCCAGCTACTTGGGAGGCTGAGGCAGGAGGATCCCTTGAGCCCAGGAGTTTGAGGTTGCTGTGAGCGAGGCTGATGCCACGGCACTCACTCTAGCCTGGGCAACAAAGCGAGACTCTGTCTCAAAAAATATATATATATATATTTTCAGAGTTTGATGGTGGTATGAAAATTAGTCACATATGGATTGGGAGAGGAAATACGAGTGGTTTGATTGTACGCATCACATTTGAAAAGAAAATAAATGCCCCTCTTGTACCCCTACTTGTCATCTACCTAATTCATACTCATCTTTCAGATATCAGCTTTTGAGTATAACTTTATTTGGGAGTCTTTCTTGATCCTTAACCATGATTTAGATATTCTTATATATTCTCTTACTATGTTAACCCACAGTCTTTCTTTGCAGTATGCTGAAAGCATGAGCTACTTATCTGGAAATGAATTATTCCTCAATTTTTGTCATTTGAAACTAATCATAGAGGGAGGTGCAAGGAGGAATTCAGTAGTGTCGGTTACAAGTGACACATGCATATGGGTTACTTTTTGCTTGTTTGTTTTGAGACAAAGTCTCACTCTGTGACCAGAGTGCCTAGTGCCATGCCATCGGCCTAGCTCACAGTAACCTCAAACTCCTGGGCTCCAGGACTACAGGCACATGCCATGCCTGGCTAATTTTTTCTATTTTTAGTAGAGATGGGGTCTCACTCTTGCTTAGGCTGGTCTTGAACTCCTACTGACCTCAAGCAATCTTTCCTCCTCGGCCTCCCAGAGTGCTAGGATTACAGGTGTGAGCCACTGGGCCTGGGTCATACAGGGGATTTTCAGCTGGTGTTACTGAGTTCTTTCTTACATCTTTCTGATCAGAATATCATATTGGTAATATTTTTCATGTAAATATTTCATACATTCTCACAAGAGAATTTGGGTTTCACATTTATTTCATGACACCAAAGTACATTTTAAAGTATAATGTCAGCTTTAAAAAATTCCTATTCCTTTTAACTTTGAGATTATTTCGTAATTTATAGGCTTATGAATAAAGCAACAATGTTATGTAATAAACGTGTGAGTAATAAGACATGGGTAAAGCATTTAGACAAAATTTCAGGTGCTCTCAAGAGCAAATTATTAAAGAATAATAAGTTACATTGGCAGACTTAATAGTGGAAGTATTAGCTAAATGTTTGATATCCGTATTATAAATTCTACCCCAAACCTTTTCTGCCCTCCTGGTTAAATATTTGTTTGAAAAAATAAAATTTTTAAAACACTCCTCATTCCATTACCTATGGATAACTACTGCTGTTATTTTGATATGTTTCTTATTAGTACTTTTTCTTCTTTATGTATGTGTGTGTAGTTAATTTTTATAGAATTGGAATCATACTCTGAATAACTTGCTGTCTTAACATTAAATCTGGAATGTTTCCATTTGTTCTCCTTAAAAGTTCTTTTAAAAATGATTTTTAATGTTTGCCTAACATTCCATTGTTGTGGTGTGGTTTTGCTATTTTCCTATCGCGGATATGTAATTTATTTTCCAGTTGTTTTTTTTTTGAGACAGGGTCTCACTTTGTTGCCCGGGCTAGAATGAGTGCCGTAGCATCAGCCTAGCTCACAGTAACCCCAAACTCCTGGGTTCAAGCGATCCTCCTGCCTTAGCCTCCTGAGTAGCTGGGACTACAGGCATGTGCCACCACTCCAGGCTCATTTTTTCTATATATATTAGTTGGCCAATTAATTTCTTTCTATTTATAGTAGAGACGGGGTCTTGCTCTTGCTCAGGCTAGATTCAAACTCCTGACCTCGAGCAATCCGCCCACCTCGGCCTCCCAGAGTGCTAGGATTACAGGCGTGAGCCACTGCGCCCGGCCTCCAGTTTTTAATATAAATAATGCTATAGTGAATATCTTTCTGTGTAAAGTTCTGTTTATGTCTGATTATTACTTTAGGATAGATTCCTAGAAGTGGAATTACTGAATCAAAGGATATAAACATTTAAAAACCCTTCAGAAGGTTTTGATGTGTACCATCACTAGTAATGTTAATGGCGTTTTATTGCTGTCTTCATCAAAACAAGCATCATTCTTAATGAAATTATTAAAACTTGCTTATTCCTTGGCAAACAAAAAATATGGTTTAATTTACATGTTTTACATTATTACTAATTGTTTTTATAGATTTGATTTATTTCCATTATTCCTACTGATACACAGAAGTAACTAGATTTTTGTGTTAACTAGATTTTCATGTATACTGTTTGTTTGGGTTTTTTTAAGAGACAGGGTCTTGCTCTGTTGCCCAGGTAAGATCATAGTTCACTGCAGCCTCAAACTCCTGGGTTCAAGAGAGCCTCCTTCCTCAGCTCAGCCTCCCACCATAGGCTCATGCCACCACCCCTGACTAATATTTAAATTTTTGATAGGGACAGTGTCTTGCTGTGTTGCCCAGGCTGGATCACTGTTATTAAAGTCCATTTACTTTTGTTCTCCAGATTCATTGTTTTATCTGAAAATAATAGTAACTTCAGCCTCCTTTTTATTTATAACAGTTCAGTATTTATTTCTATTTTAGGTCTTTATTACATTGGCCTGAAACTCTAAGACTCGATTAAATAAGAGGTGATCAGTGTCTTGTAATGCCTCTGTTATTTTTTTATTTTTATTTTTTTGAGACAGAGTCTCACTCTCTCCTCTGGGCTAGAGTGCTGTAGCATCAGCCTGGCTCAAGGCAACCCGAAACTCCTGGACTCAGGCGATCCTCCTGCCTCAGCCTCCCCGGTAGCTGGGACTACAAGCCCGCGCCACTGTGCCTGGCTAATTTTTTTTATTTTTAGTTGTTTGGCTAATTTCTGTTTTTGGTAGAGACAGTGTCTCGCTCTTGCTCAAGCTGATCTCTAACTCCTGAGCTCAAGCAGTCCTCGTGCCTTGGCCTCCCAGAGTGGTAGGATTACAGGTGTGAGCCACCGCACCCAGCCCTGCCTCTGTTATTTTTACAATTATGGCAGCTGTTGATTTTAGAGAGAGATGCTTGCTTTATTATTTTATTCTTTTCCTACTCTACAAAAAGTAGAAATGGCTTCTGAATTTTCTCAAATGTTTTTGTACCATTTAGGTGATAATATTTTTTTCTTTTAACTATTGATAAGGATATATAATAGTAAATTTGATTTTAACCAAAGGTATCATAAGGCATGTATTGTGAGGAATCAAAAACCCCACTCATATTAGTCATGTATATAGCATTTATTGAAGGGTTAGATGAGAATCTCATATAAATTAGTTTAATACAAATAGACCATATAGTAATGTCTGTGGTTACTTCTGATCTACTCAGGAATCCTTATTTATTCATAAGTCACTTTTGATAATTTGTATTTTCTTAGATCATACATCATTTGTATTTTCTTCTTCTTCTTTTTTTTTTTTTTTTTTTTTTTGAGACAGAGTCTCACTTTGTTGCCCAGGCTACAGTGAGTGCCATGGCGTCAGCCTAGCTCACAGAAACCTCAAACTCCTGGGCTCAATCAATCCTGCTGCCTCAGCCTCCCAAGTAGCTGGGACTACAAGCATGCGCCACCATGCCCGGCTAATTTTTTCTATATACATTAGTTGGCCAATTAATTTCTTTCTATTTATAGTAGAGACAGGGTCTTGCTCTTGCTCAGGTTAGTTTTGAACTCTTGAACTCAAACGATCCGCCTGCCTCGGCCTCCCAAAGAGCTAGGATTACAGGCGTGAGCCACCTCGCCTGGCCATTTGTATTTTTTTAGATCAATACTTTTAGATTTTCAAATTTATTATACAGACATATATAATATTTTGTCATTAAGGTCTGTGGTATTCATTTCCATTTCCATCTTTTATTAGCGAGTTTACTCTTGATTTGTCAAATGTTTGTCTACTTAGTTTGTCTACTTAGTTTAACCAGTTTTGAGATTTTTATTTATTATTATTATTATAGTAGAGACAGGATCTCCCTCTATTGCCCATGGTGGATGGAGTTCAGTGGTGCAATGATAGCTTACTGTAACTTCAAACACCTAGACTAAAGCAGTCCTGCCTTGGCCTCCCAAAGTGGTAGGATTACAGGCATGAGGCACCATGCCTAGCCTACTTTCGAGATTTATTTATTCTGTTAGTTTTTTTGTTTTCTGAATCCCTGATTTCTACTTTTTCTTTGTAGTTTGCTGTCCTGGTGTCCCCCCCCCCCAACATAGTGAATCTTAGTTCCTTTTTTTCTTTTAGTAATAAAAGCATTTAATGCTCTTAATTTGGCTTTGAGTGCACCTTTGGCTGTATTCTTTAATTTACATAAATCTTGTTCAGTACTTTGCAAATGGTAGTTCTAGTTGTGATTTCCTCTTTGACTCAAGAGGTGTTTAGGATACTTCTATTCACTCCTATATTTTGTTTTGGTCTGTGAATAGTCTTTAAAATATCTCTTAAATTTATTGCAAATTTCTTTGTGACTTAAAGGATAATCCATTTTGGTAAATGTTATGTGAAAACTTAAAAGAACATTTTCTGTTAATAATGTATTATTTGAGTTTTATATATACCTATTAATTACATGTAATGATTCAGATTGTTTGAGTTACTATTTCTTACTAATAGTTCTTACTAATTATAGAACTTAGTCCTTACTAATAGTCAGTTCTTATTAACTTTTAAATCTTCTTAATCTGCCAAAAACTAAGAGGTAACTTTATTACTAAGAAGCTTATTCTCACTTTGGGACCTTTACATTTTTATTCTGCCTGAGGCATATTTTAAAGAGGTTTTCCCTCATCACCTGTCTTAAATAGCCTCTACCTACCTCCACTCAGTATCTAACTTCTTGTCCTTGTATGTATTTTCTTTATGGTACTTCCATCTGAAGTTATTTTTTCCATTTACTTGTTTTCTTTATTTCTTTGATACTATTCTCTTCCACTGAGCTTCAAACAAATAGCTGTAAAATAAGTATGTGTTGGGGAATGAATGTCACTTTCTTTTATTTTTAATATTTTTTATTTAATTAATGGACTTTATTTTATATAGTACTTTTAGGTTCATACCAAAAGTGAGCATAAAGTACAGAGTTCCCACATATCCTATTCTCCCTCCTCCCTTAAAACCTTCCTACCATCAACATCCTGCACCAGTGTAGTACATTTGGTACAATTGATGAACCAACATTGACACATCATTACCACCCAAAGTCCACAGTTTACATTAGAGTTAACTCTTGATGTTATATATTCAGTGGGTTTTGATAAATGTATAGGGACACGTATCTACTATTATAGTATCACACAGAATAGTTTCCTTGGCATAAAATTCTCTGCTCTGCCTATTCATCTCTCCCTTACCCCTAACCCCTGGCAACAACCAACTTTTTACTGACTCTATCATTTTGCTTTTTGTAGAATGTCATATAATTGGAATCATATGGTATATAGCCTTTGCAACTTGGCTTCTTTCACTGTAGCTCATTTCATTTTAGCACTGAATAATATTCCAGGATGTACCAAAGTGTACTTACTAATTTCATCTATTGAAGAACATCTTGATTGCTCCCAGGTTTGGTGATTATGAATAAAGCTGTTGTAAATATTCCTGTGTAGTGTCTTTTTTCCTTCAATTTTTATTATGTAAAATACACATAAAATTTGTCTTAACTGTTTTTAAGTATACAGTTCAGTGATATTAAATACATTATGTTGTGCAACCATCACCATCTGTCTCTAAAACTCTTTGCCATTAAGTGAAACTCTATGCCCATAAACAATATCTCCCCATTCATCTGTCTGTCTGCATGATTTTGACTATTTGTAAGCACCTAATGTAAGTGGAATCATGCAGTATTTGCCTTTTTGTAACTGGCTTATTTCACTTAGTATTATGTCTTTAAGATTCATCCATGTTGGCTGGGCGTGGTGGCTAACGCCTGTAATCCTAGCACTCTGGGAGGCTGAGGCGGGAGGATTGCTCAAGGTGAGGAGTTCGAAACCAGCCTGAGCAAGAGTGAGGCCCCGTCTTTACTAAAGATAAAAAGGAATTAGCTGGACACCTAAAACTATATATATATATATATAAATTAGCCGGGCATGGTGGCACATGCCTGTAGTCCCAGCTACTCAGGAGGCTGAGGCAGAAGGATTACTTGAGCCCAAGAGTTTGAGGTTGCTGTGAGCCAAGTTGACGCCACAGCACTCTAGCCCGGGCAACAGAGTGAGACTCTGTCTCAAAAAAAAAAAAAAAGATTCATCCATGTTGTAGCATATGTGAGCATTTCTTTCATGTTTCAAGGCTGAATAATATTCCTCTGTGTGTATATATACCATATTTTGCTTATCCATTTATCCTTAAGTGGACACTTGGGTTTAGCTCCTATAAATAATGCTACAATGAACATAGATGTACAAATACCTCTTTGGGACTATGTTTTTAATTTGGGGGGGCATATATCCAGAAGTGGAATTGCTGGATCATATGGTAATTCCCTTCCTTCCTTCCTTCCTTCCTTCCTTCCTTCCTTCCTTCCTTCCTTCCTTCCTTCCTTCCTTCCTTCCTTCCTTCCTTCCTTCCTTCCTTCCTTCCTTCCTTCCTTCCTTCCTTCCTTCCTTCCTTCCTTCCTTCCTTCCTTCCTTCCTTCCTTCCTCCCTCCCTCCCTCCCTCCCTCCCTCCCTCCCTCCCTCCCTCCCTCCCTCCCTCCCTCCCTCCCTCCCTCCCTCCCTCCCATACCACTATGGCCATCTAATTTTTTATTTTTCTGTAGAGATGGAGTCTTGCTAGGTTGCTCATGCTGGTCTCAAATTCCTCCTGGCCTCAAGCAATCCTCTTGCCTCAACCTCCCAGAGTGCTGGGATTACAGGTGTGAGCCACTGCACCTGGCCAGTAATTCTATTTTTTTTTCTTTTTTTTCTCGTTCAACCCTGGAATTAATTCTATTTTTAATTTTATTGAAGAGTTGCCATACTGTTTTCCACAGTGGCTATATCATTTTACATTCTCACAAACAATGCATAGGGTTCTGATTTCTCCACATCCTTGCTAACACTTGTTATTTTGTTTTGTTTTTTAGTAATCAATCATCTTAATGGATGTGAACTACTATCACATTGTAATTTTGATTTGCATTTCCCTAAGACTTAGTGATGTTGACATCTTTTCATGTGTTTATTGTCCATTTACATATCTTCTTTGAAAAATGTGTGTTCAAGTCTTCACATGTAGATTTTTGTGTGGACGTAAGTTTTCAGCCAATTTGGGTAAATACCAAGGAACATAATTACTAGATTTTATGGTAAGAGTATATTTAGTTTTGGAAGAAACTGCTAAACTGTCTTCCAAAGTGGCTATATGCCTTTTCATTCCCACCAGCAATGAAAGAGAGTTCCTGTTGCCTCACATCCTTGCCAGCATGTGGTGTCACCATTGCTTTGGATGCTAACCATTTAATAGGTGTATAGTGGTATCTCATTGTTTTTTTAGTTTGCAGTTCTTTGAGGATATATAATGCTCGTCATCTTTTCACATGTTTGTTTCTTTGCCATCTGTATATCATCTTTGGTGAACTTTCTCTTCATATCTTTTGCCAACTTTATAATTAGGTCATTTTCCTATTGTTGAATTTTAAGACTTGAATATTTTGGGTAACAATCCGTTATATAAGATATTTCTTTTGTAAATATTTTCTCCCAGTCTATGGCTTTTTTTCTCATTCTCACCATTCTGATGATTTTTATCATGTGTTTTGATGTAATATTACTTGGTGCATGTGTAAATTCTACACTGCTGAAGATCTTCATTATGAATTATACCTCATCAGTAAAAATGATTGTCTTATTTAATATTTTTACATCTTAAATTTTACTCATCTTAAATTCCTATCTGTACTTTCTTTGTTTAATAAATTATTATTCAACTTTGTCTTTTCTTTGCTGTTTTGTTTTCATTGTCTCTTTTAAATTGCATGTAGTTTCATTCAAATTGCATGTAGCTTTTTTTTTTACTTTAAAATTAATGCTTACAACATAACATTTATTGTTACAATGAATGCTTGGTGTTTCTGTTATTTAATGCTTTCTGGGATATTTTTGTTTTTTGAGACAGGGTCTTTCTCTGTTGCCCAAGCTAGAGTGCGGTGGCATCATCATAGCTCACAGCAACCTCAGACTCCTGGGTTCAAGCAATTCTCCTGCCTCAGCCTTCTGAGTAGCTGGGACTACAGGCATGTGCTATCACACCTGGCTAATTTTTCTATTTTTTTGTAGAGTCGACGTCTAGCTGTATTTCTCAGGTTGGTCTTGAACTCTTGTCCAGGCCTCCAAGAGTGCTGGGGCTACAGGTGTGAGCCACCATGCCCAGGCACCCTGCTTTCTTTTCTGTCTTTTAATTATTCATTGTTGCATCTTTTATTTTTTTTTATTTTTATTTTTTTTTTTTTTTGAGACAGAGTCTCACTTGTTGCCCAGGCTATAGTGAGTGCCGTGACGTCAGCCTAGCTCACAGCAACCTCAAACTCCTGGGCTCATGCGATCCTACTGCCTCAGCCTCCCGAGTAGCTGGGACTACAGGCATGTGCCACCATGCCCGGCTAATTTTTTTTTTTTATATATATATATTAGTTGGCCAATTGATTTCTTTCTATTTATAGTAGAGACGGGGTCTCGCTCTTGCTCAGGCTGGTTTCGAACTCCTGACCTCAAGCAATCCGCCCGCCTCGGCCTCCCAGAGTGCTAGGATTACAGGCGTCAGCCACCGCGCCCGGCCTTTTATTTTTTAATTGTTGTAAAATATATGTAACATAAAATTATCATCTTTACCATTCTTAAGTGTACAGTCTCTGTGAATTTGCCTCTTCTAGATATTTCATATAAATAGAATCATATATTATTTGTCCTTTTGTGTCTGGCTCATTATTTCCGTTAGCATAATGTTTTGGGGGGTTATCTATGTTGTAGCATATATTACAGGGTGAGTATCCCTAATCCATAAATCCAAAATCTGAAATGCTCCACAATCTGAAATTTTGGGGGCCCTGACATGATGTCACAAGTGGAAAACTCCACACTTAACTACTTAACACAAACTTTGTTGCATGTATAAAATTATTTAAAATATTGCGTGAAATTACTTTCAGGCTATGTGTAAGGTATATGAAACATTAAATGAGTTTTGTTTTTAGACTTGGGTCTCATATCTCATTATATATATGCAAATATTCCAAAATATGAAACACTTCTGGGCCCAAACATGAGATACTCAACTTGTTATACTTAATTCCTTTTTAAGGCTGAATAATATTCTATTATATGACATACCACATTTTGTTTATTTATTCATCTGTGCATGTTTTCTGTTTTTTGCTTTATAAGTTTTATTTGCTTTACATTTTTTTTCTTTTTTTTGAGACAAAGTCTCCCTGTGTCACCTTGGCTAGAGTTCAGTGGTGTCATCATAGCTCATTGCAACCTCAAACTCCTGGGCTCAGGCGATCCTTCTGCCTCAGTCTCCTGAGTAGCTGGGACTACAGGTATATGCCACCATGCCCAGCTAACTTTTCTATTTTTTTGTAGAGATAGTGTCTTGCTCTTACTAAGGCAGGTCTTGAACTCCTGATCTCAAGCAGTCCTCCCTCCACGGTTTCCCAAAGTGCCAGGATTACAGGCATGAGCCACCATGCCCAGCCAACTTTTATCTTAGATGTTTGGAATGTATACATTCAGTTTTTAAAGTCCACTAGATTAAGTGCATTCAAGTCTAAGTCTAAATTGGAAAAAAAAAATTCTAATTTATCGGTGTGAAAAAGAAAATTGTTTTGATTCCATTGTATCTGAAGACTGTAATGTTTCTCTTTACTTTCACTTTATCCTTCTTTCAAGACTTTTTTCTTACATTCAGTATTTTTTTTTTTTTTTTTGGAGTCATAATCTCACTCTGTTGCCAGGGCTAGAGTGCCATGGCATCAGCCTAGCTCATGGCAACCTCAAACTCCTGGGCTCAAGTGATCCTCCTGCCTCAGCCTCCCGAGTAGCTGGGACTACAGGCATGCGTCACCATGCCCGGCTAATTTTTTCTATGTATGTTTTTAGTTGTCCAGCTAATTTCTTTCTGTTTTTAGTAGAGATGGGGTCTCGCTCTTGCTCAGGCTGGTTTCGAACTCCTGACCTTGAGCAATCCACTGGCCTCAGCCTTGCAGAGTGCTAGGATTACAGGCGTGAGCCACCATGCTCCTTACATTCAGTGTTAACACAAATTATTAAACTTTACTTAGATGAATTCAATGCTCATTGTTTTTCCAATTTTACATTTAAATTGATTCATCATGTATGTTATCTAGCTTACATTTTTAGCTAATGTTTTTAGTAGGAATTACTGTAAACCACATTTAATGATTGTTAGATAACTAACTTCCTCAGAAATTCTGTCGATATTGTTCTGTGTGGTCTTCCATTAATCACTGCATTTCAGACCTCTTGCCTGCCCTCCTTCCATTTTTCCTGTGCCACGATAGTGGAAGGAATTTTCCTTTTTACTGAAATATTTTGACAGATCATATCTCGTACGTGTTCACCAATGTTGTCTGAAACATTTCATTACTTATGGTTCGCACACTAGGTGCTTTTTATTTCTGGAAATACCGTTATTACTCTTGTTGTACTTGTTCTGTTTTCCTTTTTGAAAGGGTTTTGTTACTAGGTTGGCTCACCGTTTCTGTCCTCTGCGTAAGCCACTCAAATGTTGTCCTTTTATCACTAATTTGATTTTTTCGTCTCGTATGTTGTCTTTATTTCTGCTGTTTGCAATCTTTTTTTTGTTTGTTTGTTTGTTTTTTTTTTGAGACAGAGTCTCACTTTGTTGCCCAGGCTAGAGTGAGTGCCGTGGCGGTCAGCCTGGCTCACAGCAACCTCAATCTCCGGAGCTCAGCGATCCTACTGCCTCAGCCTCCCGAGTAGCTGGGACTACAGGCATGCGCCACCATGCCCGGCTAATTTTTTGTATATATATTTTTAGTTGGTCAATTAATTTATTTCTATTTTTGGTAGAGACGGGGTCTCACTCAGGCTGGTTTTGAACTCCTGACCTTGAGCAATCCGCCCGCCTCGGCCTCCCAAAGTGCTAGGATTACAGGCGTGAGCCACCACGCCCGGCCTGCTGTTTGCAATCTTAATTTCTAGCACCCTTTTAAAGGACCTTGCTCCTTTTCTTCTTGTTCTTGTTTTTGTTCTTTTTTTTTTTGTTGGGGGGACAGGGTCTTGCTCTGTCTCCCAGGCTAAAGTGCAGTGGCATCATCATAGCTCCCTGCAACCTCAAACTCCTGGGCTCCTTGCTTGGCTGCCTTTTTCTATTTTTTTTTTTTTTTTTTTTGTAGAGGTGAGGATGGGCTTGAGGAGGGGGTCATACTTTTGCTCAGGCTGTTCTCCAACTCCTGGCCTAAAGCGATCCTCCCACCTTAGCCTCCCAAGTGTTGGGTGTGAGCCGCTGTGCCCTTCTCTTTTCTTAAATTATTCTCTTTTCATTTTAGTTCTTTCTGCCTGTATATACCTGTTTCATAGAGTTTGCAAAATAGTGATTGCAAGTTAATTCTGTGTCCTGAAGTAATTTACCTTGTAAGTGAAGCTCTGCTTCTATATGAAGGGTAATCTTCCCTCTTTCTAGTGCTTGTTGTTGGGATCAGTGTTGGAATTTTTTCTGTTTATTCATGATTGAATAATAACTGTTACATATAATCTGATGTCCATTTGTCAGAAATTTTTATGGATTGCCCTTGCCCCTACTGTTGACTGAGATTCTGTTTGAAACCTCTAGGTGTGTTGCTGAGGAATAAATACACATCTCTGTGCCTGATTTCCAGTGATTAACAGACATTCATTTAATGTGGTAGTTCTGGGCTAGAGCAGTGGGATGGTATTCTACCCTGGTTTACTGTTTTAACTCTCTGAGCTGATATAATATGGGAACAGCCCTGTTTCTAGCATGTGCTGCTAGGGCTTTTCAGATTCCAACCTTCTACCCACAACATAACACTTTACCTGTTAATTGACTATACCTCCCGGGAAGCAATATGTCAGTTCAGGTTCTTTTGCCCTTTTATAGTTTCACCCGAATGAAACTTACATACACACAGGCACATAGACACTTCCTTGTTTGTTTTCTGGAACTTTCATGGTAGTCTCCTAAATGTATGTAGAAAGATCAGAGGAGAAGATAAAGAACTCTGGCCGCCACAAAAACTGCTGCTGCATAGCAAGGGGTGGCTGACCAGTTTGTTTCTTTGAGGTAGACTCTGGGTCTCTAAATATTAAAGAGATGGCTGTAATCCTAGCACTCTGGGAGGCAGAGGCGGGTGGATTGCTCGAGGTCAGGAGTTCGAAACCAGTGTGAGCAAGAGCAAGACCCTGTCTCTACTATAGAAAGAAATTAATTGGCCAACTAATATATATAGAAAAAATGAGCCGTGCATGATGGCGCATGCCTGTAGTCCCAGCTACTTGGAGGCTGAGGCAGGAGGATTGCTTGAGCCTAGGAGTTTGAGGTTGCTGTGAGCTAGGCTGACACCATGGGACTCACTCTAGCCTGGGCAACAAAGTGAGACTCTGTCTCAAAAAAAAAAAAAGAGAGATGGCTAGTGAAGAGGGACAGGGTGTCTTCGTATTTTCTTTAGGCAGCTAGCTCATTTTATGAGGCAGAGCATGCCTGGTTCATGAACCTTTTTTCAGTTAATATTGAGTGAATTTATAGTCTAGTGGAAATCCTTCAGAGATCTGATATAAATCTTTTTCATGGAGATTTGGGACAGACTGCATGGGTGACTTCTGATTGATACCATTATTTACTAGAATAAGCCTGTTCCAATTTTTTAAAGCCTAGATAACTACCACTTTAGTAGTATCAGTCTTGACCTTCATTTTTCTGTAAAAAATTTTACCTTAGATTGGTGGATTATCACTTTGATAGTAGGAAAGTGTTTCCATTTTTGTATCTCTTTAATAAATCTAGTGAAGTTGAAAACTTTCCATAATCTTTGTTGTTGCTTTTGTGTTCTCTCCCCATTCCCTACCTTACAGGCATTTTTTTTTTTTTTTTTTTTTTTGAGACAGAGTCTCGCTTTGTTGTCCAGGCTAGAGTGAGTGCCGTGGCGTCAGCCTAGCTCACAGCAACCTCAAACTCCTGGGCTTGAGTGATCCTTCTGCCTCAGCCTCCCGAGTAGCTGGGACTACAGGCATGCGCCACCATGCCCGGCTAATTTTTTATGTATATATCAGTTGGCCAATTAATTTGTTTCTATTTATAGTAGAGACGGGGTCTCGCTCTTGCTCAGGCTGGTTTTGAACTCCTGACCTTGAGGAATCCGCCCGCCTCGGCCTCCCAAGAGCTAGGATTACAGGCGTGAGCCACAGCGCCCGGCCCTTACAGGCATTTTTGAAGCATTTTCTGAGTCTTACTACTACTTTACTTCAACTACTTTACAACAATGCTTAGTCATTGTTTCACTTTTTTAGTAAAGTGATTTAAAGTGATTGGGTAGAAGCCAGGGAGAAGAAAAAAAGAAAGAAATACAAACTTTCTTTTCTTTTTCTTTTTTTATTTTAGACAAAGCCTATCTCTGAAACAAAATTTCATTATACTCCCGGTTTCCTCTGTATGCAGGGACCTTTTTCTCTGCCTGACAAGTTCCTTCTCATCCTTCAAAAGCCTATTCTGAATATTTTGCCTAATTACTGTCCCATAAATAGGAACTGTGGGTCCTCTTTTTCCACTGCATTCCATTGGACCCTATCAGCTCTTATTTATTGCAGAGTAGACATCTGTTAGTTTTTTCCCACTGACTCAAAGTTTGTGAGCTCCAAACAGAGAATAAATCTTTGACCTCTAGGATCTGACACATTTTAGGCACTAAATAAATGTTCGAATAAATGAATTAGGAGACACTTATTAAGAATTTTTTTTTACTTTTTTTATTTTTGGAGACACAGTATCTTGCTCTGTCGCCCTGGCTAGAGTACAGTGGTCATCCGTCATAGCTCACTGCAACCTCAAACTCCTGGGCTCAATTGATTCTCTTGCCTTAGCCTCTCAAGTAGCTGGGACTACAGGTGTGTGCCACAATGCCTGGCTAATTTTTCTATTTTTAGTAGAGATATGATATGGTCACTCTTGCTCAGGCTGGTCTGGAACTCCTGAGCTCAGTCAATCCTCTTGGCCTCCCAGAGTGCTAGGATTACAGGCATGAGCTATTGTGCCTGGCCCCCCAAATTTTTATTTTTTTCCAACCTCGTAATTTCTCTGCTTAGTAACTTTTAGCGTGAAAGTAGCAAAAACAGGTATCTCTGGGAAGTAGAATTATGGATACTCTTTTTTTTCTGATTTGAAGTTTTTGTAATGATCATGTACTACTTTATAAGAATAAAAAACACAATTAAAACCAAACCCCTCAGACATCCAGGTGCTCCCTACTGTCCAGCACCTGTGACTTTCTGGCCTTACTCAACCTAGTCTTATTTCCCACTTCTTGCTACCATATGCCCTCTAATCTCCTTACTAGCTCATGAGTTATATCATACTTATTACTGTTCCTGTTACTTAGAATTCCATCTTCTGGTTAAGAATATGATCTGTTGTAAATACTGAGTAATAATGTTAGAGATTAAGCAGTGAGAGTTTAGACTATTTAATGTCCTGGGAGTTCTCATCCTGAACATATAGTGGTTAAGGTGTGAGGTTTCTGGAGCACTTTTATCAGTTATGAAGATCAAGATAAATGAAACATTTAATTGTCTTAGCTTTCTACTGACCTTAAAGAAAATAGAATAGTGAATTTGTCTTCAATTTTTCCCAGGTCTCTTAGCCTAAAGGAAAAAAAACCCAAACATTTGCTTAACTCTGATGCTATCACAGATGAAATCCTTTCATTCACGGATTTATTCATTCAACAAATAATGACTCATCGCCTACTCTGGACTAGATACAATGTCCAATGTGTTAGTGATACAATGGTCAACAAGATACTCACTGGATCCATCCTTGTAGAGTTTTTATAATGTAGTTAGGGAAGACAGGCATTAAAAAAGCAAATCCAGTGTGATGATTGTTAAGATAGAAGGAAATAAACCAGTGTTCATGGGATGGGAATAAAGAGATGTTAGAAGAGGTTTCCTGAGAAAGTGACATTTAGGCTAATACTTGAAGTGGGTGTTTGCCAAGTGGAAGTGTTCCACAGAATGTAGGATGATCAACTTACCTTAGTTTGCCTAGGATTTCCTGGTTTTAACATTAAAAGTCCCATGTTGCAGGAACACCCTTGTTCCTGGGCAAACTGGGTGGTTAGTCACCAAACAAAAAGCCTTCCAGGAAGATTGTGTGTGAAGACCTAAGATGGCTATTGGAGAAACTGAAAGAGTGGGAAAACTTAAAATCTGTAGAGGGAAAGACTAAAAAGAGATGAGTCTGAAAAGTTAGACAGGGGCCTGATCATGCGTGTGTGTTTTGGGTTTTATCTTAAGAGCTATTGAAAGGTTTTACGTAGGCGAATAAAGTGATAGTTTAATATTTTTAAAAGTTGCTACCTATGGTATGTAGGATATACTGAGAGGGACCTGGAATAAACTTAGGGATAATAAAGAATAATAATTAAGTCATAAGCTGGAGTGACTTGGAAATTTTGAGGAAGCTGTTTTGGGAATTGGGGAATTATTATACAGGTGGGAAATCCTGAAAAAGATGAGTTTTAAAACTTATTTGCCTCTGAGAATATTAATTTCTTAAAAATGCAGAAACCACACTTTTTTTTTTTTTTTTTTGAGACAGAGTCTCGCTTTGTCCCCAGGCTAGAATGAGTGCCGTGGCATCAGCCTAGCTCACAGCAACCTCAAACTCCTGGGCTCAAGTAATCCTGCTGCCTCAGCCTCCCAAGTAGCTGGGACCACAGGCATGCGCCACCATGCCCGGCTAATTTTTTCTATATGTATTAGTTGGCCAATTAATTTCTTTCTATTTATAGTAGAGACGGGGTCTCACTCAGGCTGGTATCGAACTCCTGACCTTGAGCGATCCACCCGCCTCGGCCTCCCAGAGAGCTAGGATTACAGGCATGAGCCACCGCGCCCGGCGAAACCACACATTTTTATTCTGTATTTTTCTGTCAACTGGATAGAAATTTTATTAGAGAATTCATAATAAGCAGGTTTGTTTGTTTTTTTTTTAAGTGATGACTATTAACTTTTTCCCCCCCAGATGTGAAGAATAATAGCATAGAATATAGGAGGTGTTGCTTTGAGGTCCTAGAAATTATTCTTTTCCCAAACACAGCAAACTTGACAATATTAAATATTAAAAACAATAACTTTAAATGGTTTTGTCACCTTCAAAGTAGTCCCACTGGAAGGCTGTGTTATCATTAAAGTGATGTTTCTCTTCTTGAAATCATTTTTAGAACTTTTCTTTTTGAATTGCTCTAGGAGCCTCTGGTACATTCAGGCATCCCTGTTTTTCTCATAGGTGATAACTCTCATTGTTGGTAGTATTGTGCTTGTTGAAGGAGGGTTTCTGCAAAGTTTAAAGCAGAGTGGAGGCTTACCATAAAGCCTTTAACACTTCCAACCATATCACCATGAAACTCCAACATAATTGTCTTATTTGTTTGCAAATAATTTGCCAACCTTATTGTGACCATAATTTCTTAATTTCTTACCTCATTGTTCACATTTATACCATTAATAAGTAGGCATCATTCTTATGCCCCATTATGACCCTGTAGCCATGACTTGTCTATGAACCTGAATGGTTCATTATCTCCTATTTTGCAAGGTGGAGGAGGTCTAAGCATCCAGGAAGCCAAAAGGGTGCCCGTTTTCTGACCTTTTGTTTGTTTTAGAGACAAAGTCTTGCTTTGTCTCTTAGGCTGGAGTGCAGTGGCACTGTAACCTTGAACTACTAGGCTCAATCAGTCTTCCTGCCTCAGCTTCCCAAGTAGCTAGTAGTACAAGTGCCAGCTAACATAATGGCTAAGCTTTATATTTGTTGTAGAGACAGGGTCTTACTCTGTTCCCCAGGCTGGTCTTGAACACTGGGCCTCAAGCAGTTCTCCTGCTTTGGCCCCCCAAAGCACTGGGATTACAGGAGTGAGCCACCATGCCCAACCAGTTTCCTGACTTTTCAACCTTAGAGTCTAGGGACCCTCAAGGATGTATTCTTATGCTATCCAAATTATTTATTTATTTTTTTGCTGGTGAAGATTCTGAAACAAAATGGGTCATTAGAAAGTGTTTTTATTTGTTTATAGTGGCCTTAAGCTAATGAAGGAATATAGAGTATTTATGAATCATTATTTGAAGTGGGAGTTTAAGCTTTTGTTGGTACCTCTGTGTTAAAGGCATGATGTTAAACAGTATCAGATAGATAACAGCGAGGTATAGAAAGTGTTCCTTGCCCGCCAGTTTTTGTTTGTTTTTTGAGACAAAGTCTCACTGTTTCCCTGGGTAGAGTGCAGTGGCATCATTATAGCTCACTGTAACCTCAAACTTCTGGGCTCCAGTGATCCTCCTGCCTCAGCCTCCCAAGTAGCTGGGAGTGCAGGTGTGCCTCACAGCGCCTGGCTAAAAATACAGGGTCTTGGCTCAGGCTGGTCTTGAACTCCTGAGCTCAAGTAATCTTCCCACTTCGGCCTCCCAGAGTGCTAGGATTACAGGCGTGAGCCACCGCACCAGGCTGTCAGCCAGTGTTTAATCTTGTAGAAAGAGAAATAAAGTTAGAAGCCAAGTGACTGAGTTCAAGGAAGTGTGTAAGTACCCTGCCAGAGGATGGGACTATATCATTCTGGGTCCAGTCAGGAGAGAGAAACCATACAGTAGTTTGAACATGAAAAGAATTGACTAACAAGGACATTGAGTAATGAGGGATTACTAGTAGGGAGCAACTGAGATAGAGTGCCCAGGGAAAAGCTTTCCCTCCCTCTAGAGCTGAGATCCAGACCTTGTTGGAGAGAGCATGGTTATTGATCACTGAATGGCAGAAAAGATTGCCAATAATGGTTATTTCTTGGCCAAAGTTGTTAGATCTGCCATCTAGGGTGCCAGGGACAGCTATTAACTCTGCTGCAAAATTGCCCAAGAAGGGGATAGGGGAGCAGCTGGCTGCTGGAATAGAATTTGAGCTGCTCCATTGCTGCTGCTATCTTGCCTGTAGGAGCCTGATGCTGGAGGAACCACCTACCCATCAGGAGTTGGTTGACAACTGGAACCAGGACACAAAATTCTTTTCTTCTATTAATATAATGTCTCTCTAGCACCCTCTATTGATAATGCTTAACACATCATACCCCTGGCAAAGGAAAAATACTTAAAGGTCCCAGCTCCATTTCCTGAGTAGGCATGAAATTAAGAGGATACTAAATCAATAACTAGCATGGGAATTAATTATATTAATTGCTCCAGGAGCTAGAGAAGGAGTAGAGATCCTATCAGGTTCTAACAGTAAAGGAAGAAGTAGTATTTGAGAGAGCATATGAGTGTGTGTGTGTGTGTGTATACATATATATATATATATATATATTTTTTTTTTTTTTTTTTTGAGACATTGCCCTAAGTAGAGTGCAATGGCATCATTGTGATTCACTGCAACCTCAAACCCTTGTGGTCAAGCAATCCTTCTGCCTCAGCCTCCGGAGAATCTGGGACCACAGGCACTCACCAATGTGCATGGCTAATTTTTGTATTTTTGGTAGAGATGGAGTCTCGCTGTTGCTCGGGCTCTTCTTGAACTCTTGCCTTGACCTCCCAGAGTGCTAGGATTACAAGTGTGAGCCACTGGACTTGGCCTAGGTTTTTTGGTGTTTTTTTTTTAAATTGAAGATGACTTAACTGTTTTTCCTTATTACAAAACAGCACGTGTTCATTTTAGAATAATTAATATAGACATTTTTGTTGTCTACAAAGACATCCAGTGTTAATGGCTGATAAATTATGTCTGAGTGGATATAGCAAGGAGGGGAAGCTTTCTATGACAGTGCTTGCTGCTGCTTTTATATCTTTGTTTATAGGAAAAAATTGGCCTTGAGATGTAATAATGCTAACCTTTAAGACACTTTGAGGAACTGTCTACCTTTGATATTTAAACTATATGAAGTTTATTTGCATAACTTATTTAACAAGTTAGTCAAATAGACAATACTAGACATTTTGGTTCTATTCAAGTGACCATTTAGGTAAAGATTTTCTGATAGTACATTGTATCTTGGGAGTCCATCTTTTCTTTGTCCAAAGATTTTTATATGGATACTCCTCTTAGGAACGGGGTTCTGGCAGACTCAATATGGGTGGGAAAGCAAATTGGAAACTGAATCTTGCCCTTGTTTAGGTATAGGGATTAATCCTTCTCCAGGTAACAAAGACTTCAGGTTTCTCATGAAAGAGAAAGACTTTATAATGCCATATTATTTCTTGGCATTTACATTTTAAAAATTGGATAGTGCTTCTAGAGAATGAAAACAAGTCTCTTTTTTTTTTTTGAGACAGTCTCACACTGTTGCCTGGGCTAGAGTGCCGTGGTGTCGGCCTAGCTCACAGCAACCTCAAACTCCTGGGCTCAAGGGATGCTCCTGCCTTAGCCTCCTGAGTAGCTGGGACTACCGGCATGTGCCACCATGCCCAGCTAATTTTTTCTATATATATTAGTTGGCCAATTAATTTCTTTCTATTTATAGTGGAGACGGAGTCTCGCTCTTGCTCACGCTGGTTTCAAACTCCTGAACTTGAGCGATCCGCCTGCCTTGGCCTCCCAGAGTACTAGGATTACAGGCGTTAGCCGCCATGCCCAGCTGAAAACAAATAATCTTGGGTGTTAACCCATAGCTGGGTTTATATAAATGGTTAGGATTTACCAAGAAGAGGAAGCCCTGAAAAAAAAAAAAAGAAAAAAAATAATAAATGGTTAGGATGTGTAATGGCAAGCCCATTTTCAGAGAAATACCTGATACTACTAAATCTAGACTAGTTCTTGTTGACTTGTTATCCTTTTAACCAGCTTGATACAGAAGTGAATTGTTTGCTTCCCTATTTTGACAAATTTAAGGAAAAAATTAAAACTTTTATGTAAGTTTTTAATCTGTTTATATACAATTTTTGACTTAGCAATATCTGATTTAGGCTGGGCATGGTGGCTCATATCTGTATTCCCAGCACTTTGGGAGTTCAAGGCAGGAGTTCAAGATCAACCATAGCAAAACCCCGTCTCTACAAGAAATAAAAAAAAACAAAAACCGAGAGTGTTAGCTCACAGCTGTAGTCCTGGCTATTCTGGAGGCTAGGACAGGAAGATCGTTTGAGCCCAGGAGTTCTACGGTCACATTGAGCTGTGATTGCGCCATTGCACTGCAGCCTGGGCAACAGAGTGAGACCCCATTTCCCTCCCTGCCCCACAAAAAGAAAAGAAATATCTGACTTAAGAATAACTCTTCTTCCTCTAACTCTCTATGTAGGAGCAGTTGTGTAGAAACCTGGGTAACGTATACAGCAGTGCTATCCAATTAGAACTTGTTGCAGTGATTGAAATGCTCTTCAACTGTACTGTCCACTATGGTAGCCACTAGCTGCATGTGGCTACTGAGCATTAGAAATGTGGCTAATAAGACTAAGAAACTTGCAAATTAGTGCAACCTTTGTGGAAAAGAATTTGGAGATACCTCAAGCAGCTAGAAATAGAAATACCATTCAACCCTGCAATACCATTGTTCGGCATCTACCCAAAAGAGCATAAGACATTCTATTATAAAGACATCTGCACCCGAATGTTTATAGCAGCACAGTTCACTATTGCACAGTCATGGAAACAACCCAAGTACCCATCAACAATTCATGAGGTAATGTGGTATATGTGGTATATGCTCACAATGGAAATGTGATATATGGTATGTGGTATATGCTCACAATGGAATATTACTCAATCCTAAGAAATGACGGTGAGCTAGCACCGTTTATGCTATCCTGGATTAAGCTTAAGCCCGTTATCCAAAGTGAGGCGACACAAGACATGGAAAATGGGCCTACATCTACTCGACATCAAATTGGTACTGACTGATTAAAACTATGGTTTTCAAATGGTGGCAATGCTCACCAGGGATTGGGGGGGCCCAATCTTAGGGATGTGGCGAGCATTTTGGAGGGGAAGGGTATAACTCTAACCTTTCTTAGGGAGAGGCAAAGATATACAATGTAACCAAAATGTAAAACAAAACAAAACTTTTTATCAGGTGGTGGGCAGGCAGGAGAGGGTAGGAGGAAAGAGGTGTATGCTTCCATAACATGTGTGATGCACACCACTGGGGGATTGGACACATCGGGGGGAGGAAGGGGGGGCAGGGGTGATATTTGTAACCCTAACAATATTTGTACCTCCATAATATGATGAAATAAAAGGAAAAATTTTTAAAAAACTAAGAAACTGAATTTTTATTTTTATTTAATAGTAATTTAAATAGCCATATATAGTTAGTATGGCCACTCATGTTAGATACTACAGGTTACAGAATGGTATGTTTGTAAGGAAATAAAAAGTAGAGAAATAATTTGAAAATGACTTTAAAAGCAAATTCCTATTTAGAATTGGCCTGCCTTGGCCGGGCGCGGTGGCTCACGCCTGTAATCCTAGCTCTCTGGGAGGCCGAGGCGGGTGGATCCTTTGAGCTCAGGAGTTCGAAACCAACCTGAGCAAGAGCGAGACCCCATCTCTACTATAAATAGAAAATAATTAATTGGCCAACTAATGTGTGTATATATATATATATATATATATATATATATATATATATATATATAAAATTAGCCGGGCATGGTGGCGCATGCCTGTAGTCCCAGCTACTCGGGAGGCTGAGGCAGAAGGATCGCTTGAGCCCAGGAGTTTGAGGTTGCTGTGAGCCAGGCTGACACCACGGCACTCATTCTAGCCTGGGCAACAGAGTGAGACTCTGTCTCAGAAAAAAAAAATAGAATTGGCCTGCCTACATGGTAGCACTCTGTATTCCCAAAGTATCTGAATTTGATACTGGAAAAATTTTTAAGGCATCTTTTAAAAATGCATAACACCTCTTGATGTTTGTTTCTGTAACTTACATACCTGATCTCAGTTCATTTTAGTAAGCATTTGTTAAACACATACTGTGTGCCAAACTCTGTACCGAGTACTGGAAATACAAAGATTAATAAAGCATGGTTGTTGTCTTTAGCAACTAGTACAGTTGGAATTAAGGGAGAGGGAAGGAGGTGTAAAGGGAAACCTTTGTCTTCACTTTTTTTTAACCTCTGTGTGCAATTTGATACTGTTTAAAAAAGGAATATCCATTTTTAAAACTTTCCTCACCTTTTAAAGAAATATTTTTTTTAAGTGAGAGGTTTTTGTTTGTTTCTCTCTCGTTGCCAGATTATTTCATTTCATTTTATACTCTCCCGTAAGTGGCATGCAATCTCAGAATTTTTTCTTCACAGCATACAGGATGATGTGGCAGCCTCCCACTTAGGACCATTCAGGGTAGCTGTTTGAGTAGCCTGCTTGCCATTTGTGATCTTTAATTAGTACCTTTTACTTACTTTTTATCTGTGGAAACTATCCTTTAAGTCATTTATAAAGTCATGTTCTTTCACATCATTTTGATGTGGTAAAAGTGATCTCTTACTTCTCTGTACTCATACATTCATTTAATAGGTATGTATTGATTGTCTACTATGCTCCAGGTTCTTTTGATCTATGAGGGCAAATCAGACATGTGGCCTGTGGACTGAGACAATAAAGAACCCATATGCCTCCTCAGTCACTCTCTTACATTTTGGTGGTGATGTGTTAAGATGGTGGAACTTTAAGATGGCAGCAGGCTTGATCCCTAAATCACCTTAAGGAGAAGAGCTAACTTCCTCAAGCTTAGTATCCATTAGAAATAAGCCTTTGTTGCCATTGAGATTTTAGGATATGTTGGTTAGATAGATTGTCAGCTTTACAAACTGATAGCAAATTTTCTTAAGTGGTTTTACCAGTCTACACTCTACCTGCAGTGTATGAGAATTCTCTTTGTGTCACATCCTTGCTAACACTTGATTTTGGTCAACCTTCTTAATTTTTGCCAGAGTAAAAGGTGTAAAATGGAATCTGCTAGAAAGGGTGGTGAGCCTTTTCATGTTGGAAGGCCACATTAATTTAACTGTAATCAAATGAGACCACATTCAAGAACTTCAATTACATATACTTAAAAATGTACATTATTTTGTAAAAATCTAACTACTAGGTACTTAATAATTTCAAAAAACGAAAACTATTTGCTAATTTTAAAGTTAACTAACCTTTTAATGACTTTGTTGTCTTTGCTTTTTGTTGGAAATATTTGAATATTTGGTTGCAGCATGGAGGTTCTCAGTTTTAGGTGATCCTCTAGCTGGGTATTAGTCATTTGTGACCTTAAGGGCGTCTTGATTTGGGTTAGGTAGGAGAATGTAGATTCGTAGGTGGTTGAAAAGCAAGAAAATATATTTTGGGTATGTTGCCAAAGGCATGGGTATTCTACTGCAGTTTTCCATATTTAAACTGGATGTTTCTTTGCATCAAACAGTGACTTTATGTTATCTACAGGTGGGCGTGGTGGCTCAGGCCTGTAATCCTAACACTCTGGGAGGCCAAGGCAGGAGGATTGCTCAAGGTCAGGAGTTTGAGACCACCCTTAGCAAGAGTGAGATGCTGTCTCTACTAAAAATAGAAAAATATTAATTGGCCAACTAAAAATATATATAAAATATTAGCAAGGCATGGTGGCACATGCCTGTAGTCCCAGCTACTCAGGAGGCTGAGGCAGAAGGATTGCTCGAGCCCAGGAGTTTGAGGTTGCTGTGAGCTAGGCTGATGCCAGGGCACTCTAGCCCGGACAACACAGTAAGACTGTCTCAAAAAATGTCATTTACAGAGAGCTCAGTCAATTTCATTTTTAGTTCTTTAGGTGCCTTAGTGATAGCAACTAGGTGAGGTTGAAATGCTAATTTGAGTGTGATGTCATGATTCTCAAAGCCAGTGAACCTTTCATTGTATTCTCTAATTAATAGGTCTATAACAGCTGTGTATTCTTCAGATGATTCTCATACATTATCCTACTCATCAGTGACCTTTGCTACCTGGGAAAAATGTTCATCTAAAATTTCCGTTTGGAGAAGAAGTGTTTTGAAAAAAGCTATCTTTTTTCAAAATGCTTGGATTTTTGGCCACGTATCATATATAGACTTAGTTTTACCTTGAAAGAAATATTCAAGTCATTTTGATTTGACATGATATCACAAAGAGATCTGCATTCCTGTATAAATCTTTCAATAATTCATGTTGCTGATTCTGTTCTTCATAAAATTTAACTCTGTGTTCTAACACTTGTCCCTACAATAGCTGAAGCACTTTAGAACACACTGAATACTTCATGGTTCAACTTCATCTTGTTAGGAAACTGACTATGCCATGTTATATTTGCAGGAATATAATTAACAATACTTAAAACTTGTTCCAAAGTGTCACAAAGAGTTTGCTAATGCAAAATACAATGAAAAGAAATGAGAGCATCTGGATCTGTTAATAATTTTTTTATCTGAGCAATAAATCTTTCATGTTTTCTTGTCATGGCAGGTGCACCGTCTGTACATTAAAAATAGAAGATATTAATTGGCCAACTAAAAATATATATAAAATATTAGCAAGGCATGGTGGCACATGCCTGTAGTCCCAGCTACTCAGGAGGCTGAGGCAGAAGGATTGCTCGAGCCCTGGAGATTGAGGTTGCTGTGAGCCAGGCTGACGCCACGGCACTCACTCTAGCCTGGGCAACAAGGTGAGACTCTGTCTCAAAAATAAATAAATAAATACATAAATAAATAAAAGGAAAAGTGATTTGGCTTTCAATATGCAACTTGATTAGTGGCAGTAGTTTCTTTGCCTAAACTGGCTAACATTGTTTATTTGAAAAACACATTTTGAGTTTCCATGATGTATATATAACACTTTGCTAGGTGCTGTTGGGGAATAAAAAGAACTATAAAATTGTGATTTCACAAAGCAGAGAGTTCAGTAGAAAAAATATGATACATCATACATAGTAGATAATAATAGAGGCATTGTCATAATCTGGTTAATGAGTATTTGCTAAATGTGTAATACATATTATACAAAAAGTTTCTATTGTAGATATCTGAATCGCTAAAGATGTAGGAATAGAACAAAATGAGAATTTTCAACCCCTGCCAGTTTACACTCAGTTCTGTTCAGTGTTTTGGTCTCATTTGGTTTAATTGTAAAGCTAAATGAGGTTCATGTGTTATCTGCAAAGTAAACAGTTTAAGGAATTTTTTTTTTTTTGGTGGTGAGCAATGGATTGTTAGATTGGGCCTTTTTGGTATTTTATTACAAGCAGTGTTGTTCATTCTGCAAAGGTCCATCACAGGGCAGAGCCCTATGCTTCCCTGTGCCACTTGGACAGAGCCTGGGTAGAGTGACCTTCCAGGTCACTCTAGATGCACTAGGATGTTATTGTAGCATTATCTGTAACAGCAAAAGACTGCAAGCAACTCAAATGGCCACAAATAGGGGAATGACAGAATTAACTATAGTACATCACATATTGAAGTATTATGAAGCTATAAAAACTGATGAGAAAAAATATATACTGTCATGGAGTGATCTCCAGGGTATGCCAAGTGAAAATGCAAGATGAGAGGAAAATATATGTATGGCATACCACCAGTTACCTAAGGGGGTAGGGAAAAGGAGATATATTAATACGCACACATACACATGCTTATATATTCTTTTTAAATGGAAGGATAAATAAAATTTTTTCCCAGCTTTATTGAGGTATAATTGACAAAAGTGTGTATATTCAAAGTGTACAACATAATGATTTGATATACATACACACTGTATAATGATTACCACTATCAAATTAATTAACACATCCACCACCACCCATAGTTACCATTTGTGTGTATATGTCTGTATCCTGGGGGAAGGGCAGGGGAGTGAGGAACCATAATTTTTTTTTATGATTACTCTGGGAGGGAGGGAACAAAATTGAGAGGACTGAATGAATTAAAAGCTAGACTTCTCTGAATATATCTTCTTTATATATTTGATTTTAGAACCTTGTAGAAGTCTAGTCATTATTTTCCTATAGGAAAAAAGAGGAGCTGTGCTTCACTATTGGGCATTGACAATACTTATTGTGCATCCTTTAATTAGCAAAGAGTGGTAAACTGACTTCCTTTTTTGAAGGGTTTGAATCTTTGGCACATGACTAGAAAAATTTGGGGCATATTTGACAACTTTTTATAAACTGCCCTTTAAACAGAAAAGTCTGCTATTTTAATATTAAAGACTTCATATGGAAATTGGTTACAAATTCAAATTTTCACAGCACCCCGTTAGAGGTGACAGACTACTCTGCCTTATGACCCCAATTCCAAAAGGGGCTGAGTGTTGGTGGCTACATTAAGAAAATATAGTCAGCGCCTATGAAGTTGACTGGTGATGATCTAAGATTGTTTAGCTTTTTTCCACATTGACTAGTGTAGTTGATTTGCAAGTAATTGACTAGTACAAAATATGCAGAAACATAAGCTAGATATCATTAAAGAGGCATGTGTTGGTTTTGATTTTTGTCTAATGTGATTATCTAATCTGCCTAACAACCTGCCTAAACTAATGTTTATATGAATTTTTTAAAAAATCCTAGTGCATATATCTTTTTGTATTTTTGCCAGAGTATCCTTGGAATAGATTACAAGAAATAGGATATCTGACTCAAAGGGTCTCTACTCTTAAATGCTATGTTACACTACTTTCCTATGAAATGAAAATCAGACTATTAAACCTACCCTCACAAAATTTCAGGGGGGAAAAATCAATATAATGTCCTAACTATGAAAGAAAGAAGAAATAAAACGCAGAACAATTTATATATTTCCATTTGTAAATACTGATCACAACTATACTGTCATTATGAAGTGACAGAGGCTTGTATCTATGCATAGACTTGGCTAGAGTATAGTCTCATACGTAGGACCACTGTCAGTGACTCAGCCAGCATGAGCACAGCACTCTTGGTGACATGATTTTCTAAATTGTGAATAAATGATCCTCCTGCCTCAGTCTCCCACGTAGCTGAAATTATAGGTATTAGCCACCATGCCTAGATAATTTTTTAAAATATTTTGTAGCAGGCAGGTCTCACTATGTTGCCCAGGCTGGTCTCGAATTCCTGGCCTCGCGGGATCCTCTTGCTTTTACCTCCTGGGGCACTGGGATTGCAGGAGTGAGCCACCGTGCCCAGCCTATTTTACCTCATTCTCGAAAGATACTTTTGTTGGATCTGCAGTTTATGTTGGCAGCTTTTTCTCTCAACATGCTGAGGATATTCTACTGTTGTCTTGCTTTTGTTGTTGTAATTAAGAAGTAAGCTGACAGTCCAACTACTGTTTCTGTGCAGTCTGTCTTTTTTTTTCCCTTGGCTGATTTTAGGAACTTGTCTTTGATGCTCCTAAAGTCACTGTGATATGTCTACCTGTAGATTACTTTTTATCCTGCTTTTGATTCATTACACTTCTTTAACTTATGGATCTATGTTCATGTTCATTATAATTTCTGGAAATTTCTCAGCTATTAATTTACTCTGTGAATAAGTCCCTTCATTCTATAATCTCCCAAATAGATGTGTGTTAGACTGTCCAACTTACCCATCTTCTCTTTCCTCTTTTCCTGTCTCTTTGTTTCTCTGTGTTATATTCTGGGAACTTTCTTCAGAAATATCTCCCAGTTCACTAATTCTCTCTTCCACTGTGTACTGCTTTTTACTTCACCTGTTGAGTTTTTGGGTATCATATTTTTTCTTACTGAAAATTCTGTATTGTGTTTTTCATATTTGCGCTTTTCTCCTTTTATTTTCTAGCTTCTTACATGTATTCTATGTCAGATTATTCTGTATCTATTTTACCAGTCTGTTTTGGCTAGTTCTTAATCATGGTGCCTTGTTTTCCTTGTTTATTTCCTTACCCACGAAGTGCTCCTTTCCCTTAGAACTTTATCTTTGAGACCTGTGTTGAAGTTGATTTCTCCCATAGAGGCCTTATATTTGCTTCTGTCACTCATCAGAAAGTATAACCAACTTGGGACTACATTTAGTTAAATCTCTTTGGGGTTTTTGTGAACCTCTTAGATGGCATGAATTCAGATCATAAACACAAATTTTGTTGTTAGGATTTCTCAGAGATTTATTTTTCCCCACTTGCCATCACCAAGCTCAAAATTTTCTTGTTCTTCTGTCCAGAGGGATTTATTCCTGATTTATCTTTAAATAGTATAGTCTTTTAGGTCCTAGCCTCATGTGGGAGGGACTTCTATTAGACTTCAGCGTAGGCAGACTCTGGGTTGTATCACCTGTCCTCTGTGACAGCCAACAAAGTAGAAGCATAAGGTCTCCAGGATTTAGTCAAAATCCTTCAAGAATAACTGGATTAGTAAATTGCTTACTCTTTTGAGTTTCTGATTTCACTTTGTTTTGGGGCTCTATGGAATCATCCCTCTCATTTTACTAGCTCACCTAATGCATTTTAAAAGATTTGATGTGTTATCTAGTCCTTTATTTATTTGACTTTGAAGCAAGATTATATTGTCCTTGTGTATTTTTTACCAGTCCCCTGATTGTGTTTTCGGCATCTCTTTTCCTCCTCTTCCTCTTTTGTTTTTTTAAATTTTGAGAGACACAGTCTCACTCTGTTGCCTGGGCTAGAGTCCATGGCATCAGCCTAGCTCACAGCAACCTCAAACTCCTGGGCTCAAGCGATCCTACTGCCTCAGCCTCCCGAATAGCTGGGACTACAGGCATGCACCGCCATGCCTGGCTAATTTTTTTCTATATATTTTTAGTTGTCCAGCTAATTTCTTTCTATTTTTAGTAGAGACGGAGTCTTGCTCTTGCTCAGGCTAAAATCTTGAACTAAGCTCAAACGATCTGCCTGCCTCAGCCTCCCAGAGTGCTAAGATTACAGGCATGAGCCACCACGCCTAGCCCTCTTCCTCTTTTCTTTCTGGCTTTGTTAGTGGGCCTGATGTTACAGTTGTTGTCACCAAATGAGAGCACTACTTTTCTTCTGATATTTTTTGAGACAGCGTCTCACTCTCTTGCCCTGGGTAGAATGCAATGGCATCATTGTAGCTCACTACAGCCTCAAACTCCTGGGCTCAAGCAAGCCTTCTGCCTCAGCCTCCCAGGTAGCTGGGATCCTTTCCTTCTGATTTCTGAACCTTATGTTTATAGTGTATGTTGTTTCTTCAGGTGATTTGGAGATGTCTTCATTGGTTGTTTTGCTCTCAGAGGTATTCAAGGCTTTTTATGTGGGGGAGTATCATTGGTATTGGGGCTCTTGCAGCTTATTGAGAGAGTGTTAGAAGTCTGATTAATTAGTGTTGTGTTACAGCATTTATGATGTACTGAAAAATTAAGACTCATTTGTTATTTATATAAAATGTAAAGGAAACTTATGCTTTATTAATCATATTTTTCAGTAATATATGGTTTATACTTAGAATACCATAGTTCTGTGTCCCCCAACCCCTGTGCTGCCTTACCAGTCCACGGCCTGGCTGTAGAGCTCCCCCCACCCGCCATGGAAAAATTGTCTTCCATGAAACCAGTCCTTGGTGCCAAAGAGGTTGGGGAGCACTGCTAGTTGATCCCAGTAGATTGTAATAAATTTAGTAATTTCTACTAATTGGGCTGACTGGTTCCAGACACCACTACTTTTTTCATTTCTGCTGTATATTTTAGCTACCCCTAGTCTCCTTCAGTAGACAATTGAGGAATTGTTTGTGTTTGAGTCGTGTCACAGTTCAACAATGGGCCTGATAGAAGAGTACAGTGTGTTTGGGTCACACTTTTTGTTTCGCCTACTTGTTTTTCACTGAAAAGTAGCAAAGTGTTTGAACAAATTTGGAGAGAGTCAGTACTTACCATTTGCTCTTTTTTTTATAAAACATTTTTGAATAATGGTGGAGCAAAAACAAGGTAAATGAGTATTTTATCATGAATTGTTTTATATTCAATTATTGGTTTTGGCTAAAATATAAGGTGAGTGTAAGGAACCTTATCACAACCTCATTTGGCAGTTTTCAGGCATTAGACACTGTCAGTAGCAGTGCACTAAAAAATGTACTGCTTTATGGAAAAGAGAAGTGAAGTCCATGACTTAGCTGTGAGGGGGGAAAAGTATAAATCTTTCCAAAGATATTTTTGTTAACATCGGGTAGTTTGTATGTTTTTAGTGAAATACTGTTTGATTTAAAATAACTAATAGATTCAAGAAGAATAATATTTCATCTGGGGGCAGTCTTGCACCATGAATCAGTAAACATTGTTGTCTAATCCGTGCATAGTCCCTGCCTTTGAATTGCTTGAAGTCTTGGGCAGGAAAAAACATAAAATAACTAAGGATGTATAATTATAATTCATTGCCAAAGAATGGTCTGGTATATTAGCATAAATAAGGAAAAAAGGACATGAGATTGTTAGAAACTTAAATTTTAGTCTTAGTTCTGTAAATAGATTTGTGTGATTTCATGCAAACCACTTACTTTTTAGTGGGTTCGTTTTTTCACACATAAAATAAGGGAGATGGGCCAGATGAATTCTAATTCTTTGTGATTTTAATAGTCTCCAAATTTATTTTCCTTTGTAACTCGAGTTCAGAGGATGTGAGAGATCATTTTGAGCAGGGATAGACAGGAATGACCTTACATAGAAATAATTTTTACTGAGCCTTGAAAGATTTGCTTGAGTAGATAAAAGGAATGAAGAAAAATTAAGAATGTAGTAATATATACACAAAAATTATTTAGGCCAGAAAAGTCCATGGTATATTTGGACAATATGAAGCGTAGGATTTGTGTGGTACATCCATGAGAGATCAGATTAATTCAGCAGTTTGTAGTTAAATGGCCCTAAATGCCAGAGTTTAGTCCTCAGCCTATAGGTTGTGGGCAGCTGCTGAGGAAGATGTAGCCAGGGAGAGTGATATCATGTGTTACTTTTAGTCAACTCCTGCATAATGATTAAAGTGTATTTAACCAGTTCTAACTTCTTTCTCTACACAAAAAACTGAGCACATAGAAACTCTTTTTTTAAAAAATATATTTATTATAAATTTATTAATTTTTCTTTTTTCTTTTTTTTACTTCTACAGTCAGTAGATACAGCTGAGAACACATAGAAACTCTTTAGGAAGCTAGAGTTTATTCTAATTCCCTCTGAACAACAACTGAAGATATAAGAGACTAAGAGAAATCCTGAAATTAAGTGATGAAGTCTTCAGCTAAGCTGGTGGCAGAGGCATCAGTATTGTACCAAGGGTTGTGCTTATATTTATTAAGATCTTATCACTTATGTGGCATATTACTTAGAATTGTTGCTATCATATTTGTCATCTTGAGTAATTTCATTAGGACATCTATGACTCATGTGTTTAATATTAAATTTGGGTTTGTTTGGGCAGATACTTCTTAAAGGGTAAGTCAAGGAACCCTGAGGCACAGTTAAGTAATTTGCCCAGAGTTACACACTTGGAACCAGGATTCCAATGAAAGCAGTCTGATTCCAGACCTTATGCTGTTAACCACAAAACTGGACAACATGTAGCTGAGTTTTTTGTTTGTTTTGTTTTGATTTAAGGTGCATTGACAGTTTCTAGTCATGTTCTATGTATGAGCAAGCCTTAAGGATAGAATTTGTAGTCTGTTTACACTAAGTAATTATTGTGCCCTGACTGTGTTTTTAAATATGTATATCTTTTAGCCACAGCTCTCTGATGGTAATGATTAAGTTAAAAACTACTTATTAGCTGCAGATAGCCACTGTTAACATTCTGATGCGACACTCTGGGAGGCAAAGGTGGGAGTATTGCTTGAGGTCAGAAGTTCGAGACCAGCCTGAGCAAGAGAGAGACCCTGTGTCTACTAAAAATAGACAAAATGAGCCCGGCATGGTGGCATACACTTGTAGTCCCAGCTACTTGGGAGGCTGAGACAGGAGGATTGCTGAAGCCCCGCAGTTTGAGGTTGCTGCGAAGTAGGCTGACACCATGTGACACCATGGCACACGAGCTCAGTGACAGAACAAGACTCTGTCTCTGAAAACAAATATGCAAAAAAATATTTTCATGTGAAAAACATGAGTAAAAAATAAATTTAAAAATATTTTGATGCATTTTTTTCTATAAATGCTATAAATGTATTTTGAAGTTTTGTTATATTATCCTGATTTTTTTCACTTATTTACATAAATAGTGAGTATTAATATGTGTTCATGGTATACCTGAAAAGCAAACGTTGTAACTTTGCACTCAATTTCTGTTGTAACTGGTGATTAAGATGAAAGTGAATTATTCCAGGGATAATCTACTGTGCCTTAGTGTTATGATCAATTAACACCTAAACATTTGTCTTGATTTAGCCAATGATGAAATAATGCTTGCAATATTGTTACTAAGCCTTATCTTTCTTCCTTCTGTGGCAAGATAGGTCCCCTCTCATAGTGCACACTGATAGCAGCCCATACTTAAGAATAGCCAGTTGCATCTTGCTTGCACCTCACCCTAAAACAAACCCCTGTGATGTTAGGAAGAATCAGCTAATGGCATGTTATCTACACCACCTCAGATCCCACCCTCTTTTCTTCCTTGGACCAGGCAGTCTTTCTCACACACAGATCTAGATCTTTTTTACTCCCCTTTCCCAGCTTTTTTCCAGCTAGTTATCTCCCAAAATGTATGTTTTTCATCTTTTACCGTCTCTCATTCTTCCTCTTGTAGACTGAAAAATAATTGTCATTTTGGCAGATAAAATATATAGTAGTTCTAATAACATACTCTAACCAAAAACCAAAAATAAAAATAACAAAAATACTCTTACCGAGGAAAACAAAAGCTATAAGATTTGGAGTAGAATTAGGTATAATAATTTCTTCATCCCTTAGTTCTCAAATTGAGCCTGCTTTTCTTCAGGTATTAGCATTCAAACTAAAAAGTAAAATAAAAATTTAATTTTCTCTAAAAAGTGTTGACATTCTTTGTATGTACACAAAGTTTTGTTTACTTCGATGCATTAAATAACCTTATAATCAAATCAAGATACAATTACCCATCAAAATTTTGATTAGGGCTGGGCATGGTGGCTCACACCTGTAATCCTAGCACTCAGGGAGGCCAAGGCAGGAGGATCGATTAAGGTCAGCACTTTGAGGCTGTGATGATGCTACAGCACTCAACCCGGGCAATAGAGTGAGACTCTGTCTCAAAGGAAAAAAACAACAAACAACAAAACGTTGTTTAGTGGGGAAGTGTGTTGTTACCTAATATATTTACTTTTATATCAGAACTAATGTGTAAGTTAGGGATCTTCTCCCTTTTACTACTGATTTTAGTGTAGGTAATCCTTTTTTTTTTTTTTTTGGAGACAGAGTCTCACTCTGTTGCCCTGGCTAGAGTGCCGTGGCATCAGCCTAGCTCACAACAACCTCAAACTCCTGGGCTCCAGTGGTCCTCCTGCCTCAGCCTCCCGAGTAACTGGGACTACAGGCATGTGCCACCATGCCCGGCTAATTTTTTCTATGTATATTTTTAGTTGTCCAGCTAATTTCTTTCTGTTTTTAGTAGAGATGGGGTCTCGCTCTTGCTCAGGCTGGTTTCGAACTCCTGACCTTGAGCGATCCTCCCGCCTCGGCCTCCCAGAGTGCTGGGATTACAGGCCTGACCCACCGCGCTGGCCTGGTGATCCACTTTTTTTAATTTTTTTTTTTTTTTTTTAAAGAGACGGGGTCTCGCTATGTTGCCCAGGCTGGAGTGCAGTGGCTATTCACAGGCGCGATCCCACTACTGATCAGCACGGGAGTTTTGACCTGCTCCGTTTCCGACCTGGGCCGGTTCACCCCTCCTTAGGCAACCTGGTGGTCCCCCGCTCCCGGGAGGTCACCATATTGATGCCGAACTTAGTGCGGACACCCGATCGGCATAGCGCACTACAGCCCAGAACTCCTGGGCTCAAGCGATCCTCCCATCTCAGCCTCCCGAGTAGCTGGGACTACAGGCGCGCGCCACCGCGTCCGGCCACTTTTTTTAAAGACATAAAATATATACCTATAAGTAGTATGTATAAACAAAGTTAAAATTTCCACTAAGTTAACCATGTGGATAAGAGAAGTTGCCTGGTCAGGGAATTACAGTGTCACAGAACCTTGGGGGGTTGTGGTGATGCTCTGGTTCTCAGCCATGCTCTGGATTTGATTTTGTCAGTGTACCTAGATTGATCAAGCTTCATATGACTGCAAAATTCAAAAGAGACTAATGTGTGTAAATTAGAATGTCAACTTTTCAGAGAGACCAAATATTGCATTGGTAGCACATTCTTTTAGGAATCCATTAGGAAAGATTATGTGAAGGCTGGTGTGCAAGGAATCAGAGGGATGGTGTTTAATAGGTTTAGCAGCCAGGCATCCATTTCTGCTCTAGAGATAAACCTCACAGAGATATCCTGTGATTAACTGCTCAGAACATACTCTTCCTCTTTGGAATTCTCTTATTTTAAGATACTATACTGTCTTTTTGTTGGAACAGTCTCTTAGAATCAATTGATTACGTGGATAGCTTTTGCTATATTAGGGTGATCATGCTTTCCACTTGGCTTTTCAAATATTCCCTCATCTAACCATTTACCATCTTTATTAGGGTAGCTTACCTTTGTTGATAACCAGTTACATCTATCTCACATTGATTTTTCCAAATTTTGTCAATGTTAGTTACTCTAAATGGATAACATTTTCTAATTTGGAGTTGTGGCAAGAGGTAGTTACTACTGTTTTGTGCTTGTAACTCTTTATTTTGTTATTAATTGTATTTTTTAATTTTTAATTTTTTTTTTTTTTTTGCCTATATGTTTCAGGCCATTTCCTAGTTCTGAATCATGTCTGATAACGGAGAACTGGAAGACAAGCCTCCGGCACCTCCTGTGCGAATGAGCAGTACCATTTTTAGCACTGGAGGCAAAGACCCTTTGTCAGCCAATCACAGTTTGAAACCTTTGCCATCTGTTCCAGAGGAAAAAAAGTCCAGGCATAAAATCATCTCCATATTCTCAGGCACAGAGAAAGGTAAACAGCTCTTGTAGTTTTATGAGTCCCAGTATTGATTTATTATATTACAGTATCCCATGTCGATATCTTTTATGGTAAGAACAATAAAACATAATCAAGAAAATAACTAATGTTACTATATAGGCACTATTTAAAAGGCTAGTTTATTTTAAACTGTGATAAAAAAGAATAAAACTGTAAAGTTGTTACTCATCCTACTTGTTATGGCCAATGAATTTCTGTATTCATCTCCTTTATTTTCTGAGACCTTGGTCATAGTTTATGGCTTCCTGACATTAATGGGATACAAATCACAAGATATTTGAGGAAGACCTGCTGTTATTATGAAATAGAATGGTGATAGAGGATCCACAGTCTCCTGTCTGAAATTCCTAGAGCCCGCTGTATTTTAGAATTAAGACTTTTTCTGACTTTTGAGTAATAAATACTGTCTGTCTCTATCTTGTATTCTATAATGCCTGCAGACATATTTGAAGAAGCCTTAGTAATCAACACATTGATGTGTCTTCAGCAAAATATTGTCTAGTCTGGGGTTTCTCAGCCTCGGCACTATTGACTTTTTGAGACAGAATCTTGCTCTGTCACCCAGGCTACAGTGCCTTAGCTCAGAGCAACCTCAAATTCCTGGGCTCAGGTGATCCTCCTGCCTCAGCCTCCCAAGTAGCTGGGACTGTGGGCGTTAGCCACCACGCCCAGCTAATTTTTTCTGTTTTTAATAGAGACTTGGTCTCTCTCTTGCTCAGGCTGGTCTTGAACTCCCGGGCTTAAGCGATCCTCCGACCTCAGCCTCCCAGAGTGCTAGGATTATAGACCTGAGCCACCAGGCCCTGCCCACTATTGACATTTTGGGGCCAAATAATTTGTTGTTGCAGGGAGTTGTACCTGTGCATTATGGGACATTCAACAGCATTCCTAGCTTTTACCCACTAGATGTCAGTAGCACCTTGCACCCAGTTGTGACAAACCCAAAATGTCTCCAGACATTGCCAGATATCCCCTGTGAGGCAAAATCACCCCCCAGTTAAGAACCACCAGTGTATTCAAACAAAGGAGGGATAAAGACTATAAATAGTCTTGTATAAGTTGAAGTCACTAAAATAGTTTTAGTGTCAATAGACAAATCTATTGGTTTTCAAATTTTTTTGGATTTTTAGAATTGGATAAGGGATTGAACACCATTAGATATTACAATAAGTAAGAAATTCAAGCCGGGCGCGGTGGCTCACGCCTGTAATCCTAGCACTTTGGGAGGCTGAGGCGGGCGGATTGCTCAAGGTCAGGAGTTCGAAACCAGCCTGAGCAAGAGCGAGACCCCGTCTCTACTATAAATAGAAAGAAATTAATTGGCCAACTAATATATATATAAAAATTAGCCGGGCATGGTGGCGCATGCCTGTAGTCCCAGCTACTCGGGAGGCTGAGGCAGCAGGATTGCTTGAGCCCAGGAGTTTGAGGTTGCTGTGAGCTAGGCTGACGCCACGGCACTCACTCAAGCCTGGGCAACAAGCGAGACTCTGTCTCAAAAAAAAAAAAAAAAAAAAAAAGAAATTCATTTGTTGAATCACATTAAGCATAGTATTATGATTCTGATAGCTGGTAATAGGTATAAGCGGAGATAAAGATATATCTCCTATATGAAAAGGTAAACCTAAGTGGAAGAAGAATGGTGCTTTGTATATAATAATACTTAATACACATTTAATTTGAGATTATATGATATATAATCAGTGAAAATTTGGGTTAGTATTAATAATGAATCAAGTCTTGGGTAATTCAGATTTTATAGACAGGACATAGTCATTGAACAGTTGAAAACCTATTCATTTATTTTAGTATAATAAATACACTTATTTGTGATTTCATGCTTTTTTTTTGAGATAGCATCTCTGTCACCTAGGCTGGAGTGTAGTGGTGCAATCATAGTTCATTGTATGTGGCCTCAAACTCCTAGACTCAGGCATGCCACCAGGCCTGGCTAATATTTCTATTTTTTGTAGAGATGGACATCTTTCTATGTTGCTCAGGCAGCTCTCAAACTCCTGGCCTTCCACCTGAGCCTCTCAAAGTGCTTAGATTATAGGCGCGAGCCACTGCCTGAGCCTAATTTTGCTTTTATTAAGATTTCATGTGAAGTTGTAACTGAAAAGCCTAATGGAAGTATGTTTTTAAAGTTTATTTATAAACAGAAGCAGTAGGATGTGTATTTAGCATATCTGAGAATGAAAAATGTACTTGGACTGGATCACGTAAAGGATAAAGGGGAAGATGAAACAATAAACCAAAAATTATGCATGAGAAGAAGGTGAACAAGTGTATTGGAGAACACCAAATCCATTATCTTCCAAAGTAGTAAATCAGTGTATTTCAAGTGGGAAAACCTAAAGATGGCAGTGTAAACACTACATTTAAACTTATGGAGGTTAGAAAAAAATGATGAAGGTTAGTACTAGAAGAACTTGATAAAAGAATTGAAATTACTTACCTATGGAGAATCAGAGTCCAAGGTCAGATAGATGAATCCTTAAAATAGAATAAAATATACCTGGACAGCATTGGAAAGGGGAATAGAAGATGATAAAATGAACAAAACAAAAGAGAAAAGACAGTCTAGTACTTGACTTTGGTTAATGGAACGATTTGTGAGCAAATTGAACATGCATTTACATAAATGCAAAAGAACATACCCATCTCTCTGATCATTTTCAGGGTCTTCCAGTTTTATCCTCCTTTACTAAACCCCTTCTTTCCATTCCTTTCTCTCAGAATTATCAACTACAACTAACTCAAGCTCCCCCCATAACAAAGGGAGGGTGAGAGTACTGGTTTCCTAGGGATGGCTTTAGTTGCATTCAGGTTTATCAGTTCTTAATATCTGTAATTAATATCCATTTAGTTTTTGTTGATGATTTCTGAAGTCTTTGTTTTCTTTCGTTTACAGTTAAGATCTGAAAACTTTTTAGTGCTAATCTTAAAATTTTACAAGCTCTTTAAAAAACACTTGCCTTGGCGGGGCGTGGTGGCTCACACCCGTAACCCTAGCTCTCTGGAAGGCAGAGGCAGAAGGATCGCTCAAGGTCAGGAGTTCAAAACCAGCCTGAGCAAGAGTGAGACCCTGTCTCTATTAAAAATAGAAAGAAATTAAGTGGCCAACTAAAAATACATATATAAAATTAACTGGGCATAGTGGCACATGCCTGTAGTACCAGCTACTCGAGAGGCTGAGGCAGAAGGATTGCTTGAGCCCAGGAGTTTGAGGTTGCTGTGAGCTAGGCTGATGCCATGGCACTCTAGCCTGGGCAACAGAATGAGAGCCTGTCTCAAAAAAATAAAAATAAATAAAAATAATGAAAATGGCAGTAAGCCATTGTCCTGGCTTATTTTTATAAACTTTATTCAGATAATGAGTGTTGAGTGGTATAGTATTTATTTAACTAAAGCAGTTTTCACATCTAGTTATTCAACCTATAACCACATCCATTTCTGGTTGGTTATGACTTAAATCTGTAAACATCCTTTCTATTTTTTTTTTTTGGGACAGAGTCTCGCTTTGTTGCCCAGGCTAGAGTGAGTGCCATGGCGTCAGTCTAGCTCACAGCAACCTCAAACCCCTGGGCTCAAGCAATCCTGCTGCTTCAGCCTCCCAAGTAGTGGGGACTACAGGCATGTGCCACCATGCCCGCCTCATGTTTTCTATATATATATATTAGTTGGCCCATTAATTTCTTTCTATTTATAGTAGAGACGGGGGTCTTGCTCTTGCTCAGGCTGGTTTCGAACTCCTGACCTCGAGCAATCCGCCCGCCTCGGCCTCCCAGAGTACTAGGATTACAGGCGTGAGCCACTGTGCCCAGCCTAAACATCCTTTCTAATCTAAAAATTCTAAAATTAATAACAGGAGCCCGTACTTCTCTGCCTGTTTCCTACAGAATGCCCTTCTTTGTACTGGAACAAATATGGTTTCACTGATTGTAAGCTATTCTAAGTCAAAAGAACAACGGGGTAATCACTAATTGTTAGACTAGAAACAGAAAAATATTCCTTTTAAACAGATAGGGATTTTTTTAGCCTTAGAATGTTGCTCAAATGTGGCCTAAAGGATATGACAGTAGCCTAGTTAGGATTCTTTTAAGTACATTTTGCCAACGTATGACTCAGGGTCTCTGCCTCTTGGCTGAAGGTTGCTCCCTGCCTGCTGCTTGCTGTTTTGTTGTCTAATGAAGTTGGAAAGTGATTCTAAGAATCTCTTTCCCCCAGGACACCAGTAAGTTGTGTATTTTATTTTAAAAGTTTCTTTCCCTGGTCCATTACTTCCATTAAGTGATTCAGTTGCCTGGTGGACATCCTATAGATGATTGTGTTTGATAAAGCAGAAGTGGGAACTTCTATTTTATAAAACATGAAAAGATTTCAGATTTCTCCAAAGCAAAAGTGTTTACATAAAATTGTTTTTGTTATTCCCTTAATTCTTGGCTTCTAGAATTTTATAGCAATATTAAAGACATTCTATTTATATAGCATATTTTTCTAGCATTGTTCGATTTAAGACATGCTTTAGTATCTTTTTATTTTAGATAGTTTCTAATATCCCTTTCTTCTCCTACTGAACTACTAAAATATAAGAAGTATTTGTGTGTGTGTGTTATGTAAAAACAAATGAAATTAAATAGATTTTTAGGATATCAAGTAATTTTCTTTTGAGTGGATTAATATATGTAACTGTATCATGTCTCTTCGTTTTAACTTTTTATTCTATACCCCTAACATATATGAAACTTCTTTTAATGTATTTCTCTAAACTCTTTTTTTTTTTTTTTTTTTTTGAGACAGAGTCTCGCTTTCTTGCCTAGGCTAGAATGAGTGCCGTGGTGTCAGCCTAGCTCACAGCAACCTCAAACTCCTGGGCTCAAGCGATCCTCCTGCCTCAGCCTCCCGAGTAGCTGGGACTACAGGCACGAGCCACCATGCCCGGCTGATTTTTATATTATATATATTAGTTGGCCAATTGATTTCTTTCTATTTTTATGATAGAGACGGGGTCTCGCTCAGGCTGGTTTTGAACTCCTGACCTTGAGCAGTCCGCCCGCCTCAGCCTCCCAGAGTGCTAGGATTACAGGCGTGAGCCACCGCGCCCGGCCTCTCTAGACTCTTAACATTCCCAAGTGGAAGAATATGAATGGGCCTTAGACACGACAGGCGTCAGGGATTCTCTTGCTATGTGCCTTCTCTCTCCCCTTTTTGTGTATCTGTTTTCATATTTTTTTCTTATTTCAGACTTTTTTCCCCCCGTGTGTGAAGAAATACACCCCTCAATAGTTTGGGGCTATATTTCTTATAACTTCAGTTGCTGGAGATAGACTGATTCTCAGAGTGTCATGTCCAGCTTAGTTCAAGTATTTACTCCTAAACCAATTGGCCAAGGGTTTGTGGGAGCTTTGGGTGACCTGGCTTGAATTAAATGCCCACCTTGAACCAGTCATCTCTGATCATAGTCATATAAGAAATTGATATCTTTCCCAACTTTATGCATAGAGAAAGGCCGAGGAAAGTTTTCTCAGAAATGAGAAGCTGAGCAGATTTTTAAAAAAGAAGAAACAAATATTTTCATGGTACATGAAATTGTAAACTATTAGTTTACAGTTGGCTAATATTTCCTCCTACATGCAGGATACTGAGATAGAAGATAAGATATAAAGACAATAGAGGGCACAACCTCAGATTACTCAAAGTCTAGTGGAAAATGAGAGGTTATTTAAGATAGATGTAATTGTGTGTTTTAGTAAAGATGTGAAACCCAGGCTTCACAGTTGCACTACTTTAGGCTCCTTTCCACAACCAGTGTGCCCTACACTCCTACCATGGCCATATCTTATAAGTACGCGCTATATGTGCCTTGAGAGGAGATGGACATTTAAGCTCATATGTGTCACGGCTAGTCAAAAAAGTAATATTGTATTTCCCACTAATGCTAGATTAGTATATCTTTGTAAACAAAGAATGACATACAGTAACATTTCTAACTTTATATGTGTAGACCTATCAAACAGCATGATTTTTAACTATGACATTAAGAGAATCTTCTGGTTAAACATAGCATATTAACTACATACTTCTATTTATTCTACCCCCAAGACCCAACTAAGATGACAGAAGTAAGTTTTTTTAAAAAATATTACAAGGGCAAAGAGAATAGGAGAGGAGACAGTAGTGTACAAGAGGTTTCAATACACATTGAAAGACTGAAGTAGTGGAGAGGTGGCCCCTGGCTAAGCAAAGGAAGGGGACACATAACCTAAATGTTTACAGGTGGGAATGTCTGAAAAATGCATCAATTTCCCTTGTAAAAATCCTGCAGGCTTTAATTTAGAGGCTCACAATATCGTGTTTGTGTGTGTGGTGGTAGGGGTGTGATACACATGCTGGAAACGAGGAATTAGTTGAAAAACTGTGTAGGAAGTTATCAAAGGCCCTTTAGGACTCCTTTTACTCCATACATCCATAGAAATATAACCTCCATCCTCTAGAAGGAAAAAGAACAAACTCTATTTACATTTATTTCCAGGAGAAATTGAACCCAAGAGGGCCTTGTTCTTGTCAGGGAGTCGGGAAAAGTTGAAGTACCAGAATAAAAAAGATGGAGTCAGTGAAAGTCAACACGCTAAACTCTTTCCTCTGCTCTGCTTTCAGAATACTTGCAGCCTGACTCATAGCCCTTAGACAAGAGACTGGAAGACTTTTCTCTGGATAAAAAGAATAGCCTAGGGGTGGGGGGGGAGTGCTTTAGGTACTCTGTACCCTATCCTCATGTTTAGTGGAAATACTGACTTATTTCCCAGTTTACTTTTTAATATTTTGTATGAGTAGACAGCAAAGAATCACCAGACATTTGTGAAAAACCCTTAAACATAAGAGAGTCCAAAAACAACAGAGAATTAAAAAAGGAATTTAGGGCCAGGCTGGGTGACTCATTGCCTGTAATCCTAGCACTTTCAGAGGCCGAGGTAGGAATATTGCTTGAGGTCAGGAGTTTGAGACCAACCTGAGCAACATAGCGACGGACCTCCATCTCTTAAAAAAAAAGAAAGAAAAAAAAAAAATCAGCCAGGTGCACATGTAGTCCCAGCTACTTGGGAGGCTAAGGGAAGAGGATGGCTTGAGCCCAGGAGTTTGAGGTTGCAGTGAGCTATGATGATGCCACTGTACTCGGGCCTAGGGGACAGTGAGACCCAGTCTCAAAAAAAAAAAAAGAACATAGAAGAAACAGACAATGTAAGGAGAAAACAAACCTAAAACCCTAGCCTATAAATACACAAACACTATATAATCTTCAAAGAAAGAAGATAAATTGAATCCATGAAGCAAGAAAAGGGCTCTCAGAATAGTCACAGAACAATGAGAAATAATTCTTGAAAATGAACATTTAAAATTACCAAAACAAGCAAAAGATATCAATAGGAGGAGGATTAGAAGATAGTTAAGAAAATTCCCCTAGAGACTTAAGCAAAAATATAAAGATGGAAAATCTGAGAGAAAAGTTTTAACTAATAATGATTTAACTAAGGGTCTTACAGTTCCAAAATGGAAGCGTAGAAACAAGCTGGCTTCACTCCTCACCCTACCCAGAAAACCAAAACCGATAGCACCGAGATTATCACCAGCAATATCCCAGAATGCAAATAGAAGGAGGAAACAGTTCCTGGTGCCACAGAGAAATGAAAAACTCTGCTTAGACAAGAGAATCGGGCTTCTAGTCCATGATGTCCCTTCCCCCAATCTGCCCAACACCAAGTGTGCAGAAAATCTCCCCCTCCCAAGTCACTATTTCTACTCTTTAAAAAGTGAGATCAAGGCCAGGCGCGGTGGCTCACACCTGTAATCCTAGCACCCTGGAAGGCCGAGGCGGCGGATCAGTCAAGGTCAGGAGTTCGCGATCACCCTGAGCATGAGTGAGACCCCGTCTCTACTAAAAGTAGAAAGAAATTAATTGGCCAACTAAAAATACATAGAAAAAATTAGCTGGGCATGGTGGCGCATGCCTGTAGTCCCAGCTACTTGGGAGGCTGAGGCAGCAGGATTGCTTGAGCCCAGGATATTAAGGTTGCTGTGTGCCAGGCTGACGCCACAGCACTCTAGCCCAGGCAACAGAGTGAAACTCTGTCTCAAAATAAAACAACAACAACCAAAAAAGTGAGATCAAAGGAGACAACCAGCTTCACTACCATCTTTGGTTCCCTGACAGGAGGCTTGTCCCTGCTTCACCTGTTGGGAGTGCCTGAAGGGAGAAACATCCCTGAGGAGACAGGACTACCATCCCCAGCCCTGGAGACACTGTTCTATAATTTGGCCAAAGGAAATACCAAAATCAGAGTGGCTGTTCAGCAGTACCTCAATGTGGGAGGTTCATTCCATGGGTACCCTGGGCACTAGCCCCTTACCAGCCTTCCTGCACTACCCAGATTTAGGATGGGCTTCACTGTTTGTTTACCAAGAACAGAGGCAAAGCTAAGCTTATGGTGCCATCTAGTGTCAAATGGAGGCAACAACCTAGCAGGGGAAGAAATCAAAATCAGCAGTTAAATTACAAACATCCTCTAAGCAAACATATCAGTAAAAACCAAAACAAGTCACACAGAGAAGACTGCAATAAATAACTATAAATAACTAATCCTTCAGTGCAAATACATAGGTGTACGTCCACAAGAAACAATAGCAAACAGGGAACCTCAACCTTCCTAAATGGACAAATCAAGGAAGCATTGACTCACCCTACTGTGATATTTGAACTCTCTGACCAAGAATTCAACATTGCAGTTTTAAGGAAGCTTGGTAATTTCCAAGGTAACACAAAAAAGCAAAAAGAGATTGAAATAATAATATCAAGCAGAAATCTTGGAACTGAGAAATACCTTTGCTCAACTAAAAAATTAGAGGCTCTCAAAAGCACAATGGGTAAAACAGAGGAAAGAATCAGTAGGCTAGAAAACAGACTATTTGGAAATACAGTCAAATGGGGAAAAAAAAGAAAAGGAATGAAGATTGCCTATATGATATAGAAAATTACCTCAAAAAACCAGATCTAAGAACTACTGGTGTTCAAGAGGGAGTTGAGTAAGAACAAGAGGTAGAAAGCTCATTCAAAGAAATAACAGAAAACTTTCTAAAACTTGAGAAAGATAAATATCCAGGTACAGAAAGCTCAGAGAGCACCCCAAACAGATTTGACTCTTATTATTAAGACTACCACAAGGCATATAATAAACTGAAAGGTCAAGGACAAAGAGAGGTTTCTAAAAGAGACACATAGCATACAAAGGAGCTCCAATTTGTCTGTCAACAGACTTCTCAACGGAAACCATACAGGCCAGGAGTGGGATGACATTTTTAAAGTAGGGGAAATACTCAAAGAAGTAATAGAAAAAATTTCCTAGACCTGAAGAATATGATTTCCATATAGAAGGGGCTCACTGAGTACTCAGTACAACAAATGAATTAATGAAGACCATATCATTCTCAAATTTTGTAACACCACAGATAAGACAGTAACACCTGTTACACTTCCTGTCAAGATGCAGTAACAGGGATTGGATTTACCCTCCCATCTGAAAAAACTAAGACAATAGGGGGAAGAATGTATAAAATAACAGTTTTCAAGACATTGTACATCACATGATGTACGATTGCTAGGAGAGGAGAAACGAGGTGAGTCCTGTAGTTGATCCAGTTTACTGTCTGGGGGAGTTTCTAGGCTGCTGCACAGGGAGGGGGAATTTGATGATCTTTCTGAGTTGAGAAACAGTTACAGGATTAATAGTAGATAACACATTGCAGAGGAAAAGATTATTGAATTTGAAAACATGACATGAAAACATGAAACTCAGAAAAAAGAGTGAAACACAAGTAAACAGCTATGGGACAATTTCAGGTAGACTGATGTATTTATAGATGAAGTCTTTAAAGATAGGAGAAGAGAAACTTTAAGAATATTTTTAAATGGCTGAATAATTTCCAAATTTAATGAAAACTATAAACCCACAGATTCAAGAAATTTAACAAATTCCAAGCACAGGTAACATGTAAACTACACCAAAGCATATAGTAGTCAAACTGTTTAAAATCAGTGATAAAGAGAAAATCTTAAAAACTGCCAGAAAAATAAATGACATGTAGAGGTCAAAGATAAAAATGAAAGGCCGAGCACGGTGGCTTACACCTGTAATCCTAGCATTCTGGGGGGCCGAGGCAGGTGGATCCTTGGAGCTCAAGATGGAGATCAGCCTGAGCAAGAGCGAGACCCCGTCTCTACTAAAAAAAATAGAAAGAAATTATCTGGACAACTAAAAATATATAGAAAAAATTAGCCAGGCATGGTGGCACATGCCTGTAGTCCCAGCTACTCCGGATGCTAAGGTAGAGGACAGCTTGAGTTTGAGTTTGCTGTGAGCTAGGCTGATGCCACGGCACTTTAGCCTGAGCAACAGAGTGAGACTCTGTCTCAAAAAAAAAAAAAAGTGACAGCAGACTTTATATAAATAACAGTGCAACCCAGAAGACAAGGAACAATATCTTTAAAGTATTGAAAGAAAACAAAAAATCTGTCAGCCTAGAATGCTATACTAGTGAAAATATTTTTCAAAAACGAAAAGGGATCCTAGCTCTCTGGGAGGCCAAGGCAGGAGGATCTCTCAAGGTTAGGAGTTCGAAACCAGCCTGAGGAAGAGTGAGACCCCGTCTCTACTAAAAATAGGAAGAAATTAATTGGCCAACTGAAAATATATAGAAAAAATTAGCCGGGCATGGTGGCGCATGCCTGTAGTTTCAACTACTCGGGAAGCTGAGGCAAAAGGATCCCTTGAGCCCAGGAGTTTGAGGTTGCTGTGAGCCAGGCTAATGCCATGGCACTCTACTCCAGGAAACACAGTGAGACTGTCTCAAAAAAAAAAAAAAAAAAAAAAACCGAAAGGGGAAACAAAGACTTTTTTAGATGTGTGAAAGCTGGTAGAACTTATCACTAGCAGACCCATTACTACAAAAATGTTAAACCAAGTCCCTCAGGCAGAAGGAATATTATGTCAGGTGGAAATCTGGATCTATACAAAGGAATGAAAAGCATTAGAGATTATAAATGTTCTTTCTTGTGTAAATCTCTTTAAAGATAATTTGAGTTTTTAAGGAATGAGGTACTGATATACACTATAACATAGATGAATCTCAAAAACAAACTAAGTTTTTGAAAGCCATTCACAAAAGACCACATATTGTATGATCTCATTTATATTAATATTAATGGCCAGAATAGGCAAATCTGTGGAGAAAGAAAGTAGATTAGTGGTTGGGCTTGGAGTGGAGCAGGGAGTGGAATGGAGAGTGATTGCTATTGGGTACAAGGTTTCTTTGGGGGATGATAAAAAATGATTGTGGTGATAGTTATAAAACTACAATAAAACCCATTGGAGCATACATTTTAAATAGGTGAACTTAATGGTATGAAAAGAGTTATAGCTTAAAAAAAAACATAGAAAAATATAATAACAAAAAATACTTAGTTGATCCACAAGAGGACAGAAAAGATTAATAAAGCAGACCTAACTATATGCTGCCTGTAAGAAATCTTTAGAACATAAATCCACAAAATAAGTTAAAATAAAAGTATAGAGAAAGATGTGCTAACAGTGAAAAGAAACCTGGACTAGCTGTGTAAATACCAAACTAGATTTTAGGGCTAAACAATATTATCAGGGATAAGGAAGTTTATTTCATAATGATAACAGAGCTGGTTCATTAAGATAATATAACAAAACTTAACATTTATGTACTTAACAACTTCAAAATATATGAAGCAAAAACTAATAGGATTGCAAGGAGAAATAGATAAATCCAGTTATATTTGGAAATTTCAGTACACTTCTCAATAATTGATAGAACAAGTAGGCAGAAAATTGGTAAAGATATAGTAGATTTGAACATAACAATCAACCAACTTGACCTAATGGACATTTACCTTATAATAAAACACTGTACCCAAACAGCAAGTGCACATTCTTTTTTCATGAAACATTTACCTAGGTAGATCATATTCTAGGTAGATCATATTCTAGGGCATAAAAGTCTTAATAAACATAGGATTTAAATCATATAAAGGGTATTCTGTGACCATGGTGTAATTAAATTAGAATCAATAACAAGAAGGTCTCTGGAAATATTTGGAAAGTAAATAAAACATTTCCAAATAAATGAAGAAATCAAAAGGATACTTAGAAAGTATATTAAGCTAAATGAAAATTTAAAACTTCAATATTTGTAGGATACTGCCAAAGCATTACTTAGAGGAAAATGTATAGTATTAAACACCATATTAGAAAAGAAGGCTGGGTGCGGAAACTTGTGCCTGTAATCTGCTACTCGGGAGGGTGAGGCGAGAGGATCATTTGAGCCCAGTAATCGTTTGCCTGTAATCCTAGCACTCTAATAGGCTGAGGTGGGTGGATCCCTCAAGGTCATAGTTCAAAACCAGCCTGAGCAAGAGTGAGACCCTGTCTCTACTAAAAATAGAAAGAAATTAATTGGCCAACTAAAAACATATAGAGAAAAAATTAGTCGGGCATGGTGGCACGTGCCTGTAATCCCAGCTACTCAGGAAGCTGAGGCAGGAGGATTGCTTGAGCCCAGGAGGTTGCTGTGAGGCTGATGCCATGGCACTCTAGCCTGGGCAACAGAGAGACTGTCTCAAAAAAAAAAAAAAAAAAAAAAAAAAAAAGCCAATGAAACCAAAAACTGGTTCATTGAGAATATCAATAAAATGGATAAACTTGTATCCAGACTGGGAAAATAAGAGAGAAGACACAAATTACTAATATTGAGAATGAGATAGGTGGCATCTCTACAGGTTTTACATATATTAAAAAGATATGGTAATATTATGAACAAATGCACCAATATGCACCAATACAATAATATGCACCAATATATCCATTAAGTAAGAGAAAATGGAGAATTTTCTTTTTTTTTTTTTTTCTTCAAAACAAAGGGTCTCTCAGATAAGAATTTTCTTTTTTTTTTTTGAGACAGAGTCTCACTCTGTTGCCCTGGCTAGCGTGCCATGGCGTCAGCCTAGCTCACAGCAAGCTCAAACTCGTGGGCTCAGGCAATCCTGCTGCCTCAGCCTCCCGAGTAGCTGGGACTACAGGCATGTGCCACCATGCCCGACTAATTAATTGGCCAATTAATTTCTTTGTATTTATAGTAGAGACAGGGTCTCGCTCTTGCTCAGGTTGGTTTCGAACTCCTGACCTCGAGCAATCCGCCTGGCTCAGCCTCCCAGAGTGCTAGGATTACAGGGAGAATTTTCTTAAAAGGGAGAAATTTCTAAAGCTTAAGAAGAAATAGATAACCTAAAAATCCTGTATCTCTTAGAATTTAGTTTGTAGCTAAAAGCCTTCTCAACAACAACAACAAAATGTCAGACAAATAGCCTCACTGGTGAATTCTGTCAAATATTTAAGGAAGAAATACTACCAATTCTCTACAAACTTCCACAAATTTGAATAGGTGGTAATGCTTCCCAACTTATTTTATGAGACCAACATTACCTGGATGCCCAAACCAAACACATTATAAGAAATGAAAGCTATGTATCAGTATTCCTCATGAACATTAAATGCAAAATCTTAGCATGTTTTAGCATTTGGAATCCAACAGTATACAAAAAGGTTTATACATCCTGCCAAGTAGATTTCAGTTTAAAAATGCAAGGTTGATTTAACATTTGAAAATCAATCAATGTAATTTACTATTAACAAGATGAAAAGGATAAGCCATGTGTTCATCTCAATAACTATAGAAAAAGCATTTGGCAGAATCCAATATCCGTTTCTATTAAATGGGTTCAGCAAATTTGGAAATAGAAGGAATGCCCTTAACTTGATAAAGGACATCTTTGAAAAACCTACCACTGGCATTGACTTTAATTGTAAAAGGCATGACTGTTCCCCTTAGATCTGGGAAAATGCAAGCATTTCCCTTCTTACTAATTTTTATTCAACAATGTCCTGGAGTAAGGCAGTAAGCCAGTGCAAAAAAAAAAGAGGAATCCAGATTGGAGAAGAAGTAAACCTGACTTTATTTACCAACATGATTGAATTTTTATAGAAAATCCTATGGTATCTATACAAATACTACTGGAAGTAAGTACAAAAAGCTTGTAGAATGTAAGATCGGTATTCACGAGTCAGTTGTGTTTTTGTATCCCAGCAATGAATGATTGAAACTGAAGGTTTAAACTGTGCCATTTGCAATAGCATCAAAAATTATGAAATACTAAGGCAGAAATCTGACAAAAGCAGTGACAGATCTGTACTCTTTACACTGATAATTTTACTGCTGTAATTTTGAATGTGTTCCCCAAAGTTCATGTGTTGGAAACTTAATCTCTCAGTACAACAGTACTGAGAAGTGAGACGTTGAAGAGGTAATGAAGACCTCATGAATGGGTTAATGTCATTATAATGGGAGTGAGTTTATTATAATAAAAGAAAGATTGGCCCTCTTGTGCAATGTAATGCCTTTCATTGTGTTATCATATAGCAAGAAGGCCCTCCTTACCAGCTGCAGCCTCTTGATCTTAGACTTCCCAGCATCCAGAACCACGCACCAAATAAACTGTATTTTGTTATAGCAGCACAGAACAGACTAAGACAACTACAAATGTTGCTGAGAGAAATTTTTAAAGACCTAAATAAATGGAGAGATTCACAGTTGTAGATCAGAATACTCACTGTTTAAGAAATCAAAAAGTAAATTTCCCCTTAATTGATCTGTAGATCTGCAATCCCCATCAAAATCCAGCAGGCTTTTTATAGACATGAACAAGCTTATTCTAAAATTGATACCAGGCTGGGTTCCATGGCTCATGCCTATAATCCTAGCACTTTGGGGGGCTGCGGCAAGAGAATCATTGGCCAGGAGTTTCAAACCAGCCTGAGCAACATAGCAAGACCCTCTCTCTACAAAAAACTAAAAAGTAGCTAGTGTGGTGGTACACACCTGTAGTCCCAGCTACTCAAGAGGCTGAGGCAGGAGGATTACTTGAGTCCAAGATGTAGAAGTTACAGTGAGCTATGACAGGGCCACTTCACTCTAGCCTGGGTGACAGAGCGAGACCCTGTCTCAAGGTAAAAGTAAAAAAATATATATATATATATATTTATATATATGTAATAAAATCATATGAAAAGACCTGGAATAGCCAAACAACTTTGAAAAAAGGACAAGATGATTTCCATTGTGTAGTTTCAATGCCTATTATAAAGCAGCAATAATCAAGGCAGTCTGGTATTGGTATAAAGGTAGACAAACAAATCACTGCAATACAGTAGAGCATCCAGAAATAGATCCTCACATAAATAGAAAATTGATTTTTAACAGTGGTTCAAAATAAGAATCAAAATGGCATTGGCCTTCTTAAATAGCAACCTAGAAATTGTATGGGGGAAAAACACATTTTTAACCTAAATATATATATATATAGTTAAGAACTATCAATTAAAACAAAGGGGTAAAATCAAGAGGAGGAGGAAAATGGGATCCAGAAAATAGATTCTAGCACAGGGCAAGGATGAAGGATGCTATAGGACAGCAACAAGTTAGAGCAGGAGGAGCTAGAGGGAGGTGGCCCAGGGGAAAGGGACTGATGTGTTTGAATTTACAAAGAATATTATCGATAGGTGTGTGGCACAAACACTGCAAAAATAACTTACAAAGAGACCTTAGAAAAGCTGGATAGTTCTTAAACGTAGTAGTTAATAATGCCAATAAAAAGGAAGTATTAGGGTTTCATAAGAAAAGAGATACCTGTCCTTTGTAAACTATTTATCTTTACAGTGTATATTATCTACATGGTCATAATAATGTAAATTTTATTTTCTGTATGAATATAGCTAGATGAAAATTGGGTTTGACATGCATTGTTTTCCAAATTGTTTGGTATCTGAGATGTTGCCTTTTATTTATGAGTGAACTGGTGCTCCAAGGGGATTTCTCTTCTGCTTGTGCCCTTTTATTCAGGCTTGGTGCTGGTCAATCCTGTGCCTCTTTGTCAGGACACTGTTCAGTTGTCCCCACCCCTGCTTTATGGCAGAATAGGTTATTTTACTTCATTTACATGTTTTCTATCAGTGTGTTTTTAGGGGAAATCACTTTTCTAGAGTAACTTTGTTCCTAATCTATGTTAGGAAAAATATAAACATGTAAGTGCCTAAATATTAATCTTATTTAAATAGGCTGATTCTTTTTTTTTTTTTTTAATGCCTTCTAGGAAGTAAAAAGAAAGAAAAGGAACGGCCAGAAATTTCTCCTCCATCTGATTTTGAGCACACCATCCATGTTGGTTTTGATGCTGTTACAGGAGAATTCACTGTAAGTTTACCTAGTTGGGGTCATTTATTTTATTTTTTTTACTACATTTTATTAATCCACTCATATTGATGGGCACTTGGGTTGTTTCCACATCTTTGCAATTGTGAATTGTGCTGCTATAAGCATTCTAGTGAAGATGTTTTTTTTATAGACTGCCTTTTGTTCCTTTGGGTAGATGCCCAGTAATGGGATTGCTGGATCAAATGGTAGTTCTACTTGTAGCTCTTTGAGGTATCTCCGCATTACTTTTCATAGAGGTTGTACTAGTCTGCAGTCCCATAAAGGCTTGGGATGTTTTAACATAAGATAAGGATGTCTGTTAATCCTAGCAGGGGTCATTTATAACATTAAACCAGTACTCAAACATTTTCCTTTAGTATTAAATTTGAAGTTAACTTTTCTATCCATATGTTCACTGTGAATTCTTGCTGTTTTTCCCTTCTTATAAGTATTAGTGGTTGGATATTTCTTTTTCCGAGAGAGCAGAGCCTATTAATAATAATTATGCAAAATAGATCTAGAAAAATAGACCTTTTGAAAACTAGACTTTTTAAAATTTACTGGAACCTACAATTGTGTAGATTGGTTTGTTTTATGTATTTTGTCATTTATCTCTGGAAATTGGTTTTATTAACCACAACTAATTTCTTTTCTTTCTTTCTTTTTTCCTTTTTCTTTTTTTTTGAGACAGAGTCTCACTTTCTTGCCTGGGCTAGAGTGCTGTGGCATCAGCCTAGCTCACAGCAACCTCAAACTCCTGAGCTCAAGTGATCCTCCTGCCTCATTCTCCCAGGTAGCTGGGACTACAGGCACGTGCCACCATTCCCAGCTAATTTTTTCTATTTTTAGTTGTTTGGCTCATTTCTTTCTATTTACAGTAGAGATGGAGTCTCGCTCTTTCTCAGGCTGGTCTCGAACTCCTGAGCTCAAGCAATCCTCCCGACTTGGCCTCCCAGAGTGATAGGATTACAGGCATGAGCCACCACACCTGGCATAAACCACAACTAATTTCTGAATGTCTTTTTGTTAGGGCATGCCAGAACAATGGGCTCGATTGTTACAGACTTCCAATATCACCAAACTAGAGCAAAAGAAGAATCCTCAAGCTGTACTGGATGTCTTAAAGTTCTATGATTCCAACACAGTGAAGCAGAAATATCTGAGCTTTACTCCTCCTGGTAAGATACTGGTAAAAGACTGAATCAAATGGAAGAGATGTGAAGCATTTCTAGATAAAAAAGATTACTTCTGGAAAAATAAAAGGCTAAACTATGGTTTTCATCTCTAATTTTTTCCCTGCATAGATTCTGCCTTTTGTAAACTGATGGGGCAGTTTTTAAGCATAATGTGGATTTGGGGATTATATTAATTTCATAGCTTTGCCAGAAATGGAGATGATAAATGTTTTGAACTTTTGTTTATTTGGTTTTTTCCTCCTTACTGCTTTTGAATAACTTTCAGTGATAGAAGGATGCTTATTTATAGACATGTTCATACTACAAATACATTTATTTTTAGTGGGATAGGAAGAAACTTGTTCTATATAAATGTACAGACTTTGAAGTAAAACATATTTAAGTCCACTCAAAAATTGAAATTTATTAAATATATAAATACAAGATTACAACTAAAAAAATTTATACCTCAGAATTAGAATATCATCAGGTAAGAATTGGTATATAGTGGATTTGTAAAAATAGTTTATATGTTCAAATAAGGATCAGAATAAAGTCCATACATTACAGTTGGTAGATATCTCTTAGAATCTCTTGATATTTAGCTTTCTCCTTCTGTATGCTAGTTCTTATGCTTTTTCTTGCAATTTATTTGTTAAAGAAACAAGATCATATGTGCTGTTTCCATCTGTTTAGATTTTGCTAATTACATTCTCAGGGTGTCATTTAATATGTCTCTCTGTCTTTGAAGTCATACATGTACTTTTTAAAAACTATGACTTAGCTTAAATCAATCATACATGTGGTTTTGATTCATTGTGCTTAATATGTTTGCATCCTCACAGAAATAAAGGCCTCTTTGCAAGTGATCTTGACCTTTTTTGCTTTAGATCTAGTACAGCCTTAGGAAAAGGTCAAATTTGTTTGTAGAACTTTTGTGTCAATTAATAAGTCTGTGTAAATTAGTAATTTTTTAAAAAAAATTAATTTTTGACCAGAAAGTAGTAGCTTTTTTCATCATATTTACATATATGAATATATATTAAAGTCTCCATTAAATATATATATAAAAATGTATTTTAAAAAGAAAAAACAAAACTATGCCAAGATTTTACTTTGTACAGTTGCCATTGTCTGAATTATTGCCTTAAGTTTCTCAGTAGGCACTTTTCTGGAAAAAGTATCTTTATGAATAAATTTATTTTGTTTTAATAAATACAGATTGATAAATATAGTTTAAAATACATTTTAATAACTTCATTGAGGTATAACTTACATGCAATAAAATTTACTCATTTAAAATATATAATCCATATGTACCCATAATCATTAAACATTTAAAAAATTTTAAAATAATAAAATAAGTAAATTAAATGATTTTTTAAGTAAATTTACAGTGTTTCATTAAGATTTGAGATTCATTAGCTCTATCTTTACAAATTCTTCCTTGAATACTGGTATTGTCATTTTTATTGAGAGTTAAGTTAATTCAACATAAAATGAAATTAGTTTAAGAACATTTCACTTGCTCTGCTTTTTTTTTCTTTTATCATATGAAAGTTTTATTTCTTAAATTGTTAACATTATTTTTTGTTTGTTTCATATTCAGAGAAAGATGGCTTCCCTTCTGGAACACCAGCAGTAAGTTAATTATGTCATTTCTTATAGCTCTTGTTCTAATTTAGGTTACCCAGAACAGATCTCAGTTTTTATTTTGCTTTTTAAAATTAATTCGGCTACCAGAGGTAAATAAATACTTGATATGTGTTTTTAGCTAGCCGCTTGATTAGTTGAAGAAGATATATTAAGTAAGTAGAAATTCCTTAATATGATGTTTAAAGTAATTAAAATTTATAATGACCTTCAGAACAGGTTAGCTACTTTTGGTAATATTTACATATACAAACATGAATACAAATAACTTGTTAGCATATTTCTCCCTTACTCCAAATTCTCCTTCTGGACTCCTACTGAGTAGTGTAGACTAAGGAAATGTACTGAACAATTGAAACTTGTCAGATTCTTCAGAGTCAAAACTTTGTCTATGTTTTTGTGTGAACATATTTACCTCCTGGAAACAGTTACTGTTTTATTTTCATTTCCTCAACTGGGGGGGAAACAGTTTCAGTTGTATGAGGACCAAATGAGATAACATGTAAACATACCTACCTACCAAATACCTGTTACATAAAAAGCTCTGTATAAGGGTTAATTCCTTCTCCTTTTGCTTCATTTGCCATAGCTTTTTCTGGTGAATTTGTTATTTTAAACGTCCCAAAATGACTCTGACATATACAAAGCCCAGAGGATCTTTGGTCTTGGTCTTAACAAACAAATTGATTATTTGCTTTGAGAGTATTGCATTTGTGCAACAATTTAAAGCATATAAATAAGTATGAAGAATATTTGATATTCACAGGTACATTTATTTCATGAACTTTCTCATAATTCATAGAATTACCTTTACTTTTTAAATGGTTATACTAGAACAAGTGGGGTTTAATGGTTTTGAAATGAGCTATTAAAGAAATTAACTTTTTCAAGTATATCAAAAAGAGAGATGGTCACATTTTAACCTATTTTATTGACTTGTCTTCCTTACTTTGCTAATGTGATAAATGCAGCTGAATGCCAAGGGCTCAGAAACATCAGCAGTAGTAACAGAAGAAGATGACGATGATGAAGAGACTGCTCCTCCCGTTATTGCCCCACGACCAGATCATACAAAATCAGTGAGTGTTTGATTAGTGAACTGAGCCGTGTGTGTCTGTGCATGTGTATTTTTAAAAAACAGTAGTCTGCATTGGACTTACAATGATTGATTTTTTAAAGCCTTGAATTTTTATAATTTTGCAATATGGAGAAAATTAAGACATCGTCACCTAAAGACCACTCATCAGAAACTAGTTTTTTTAAAAATTAAAATAATAGCTTCATTAAAACTTAAAATACTTACTGGGATTTTTCTTTCTATATTATATCCTCTTTTCCAGAGAATTTATCAATTTTTCTGGCTTTCTCTGTTTATCTCAATGTAGATAACAACTATATCTAAAACTTAAATATTTCCTCTTACCTAGATTATGTATTAAGTTATTAAGTATGGAATGTCTGATTTTCTTAAGTACTAAGTTTGACAGTTGATAATCTCTGACATTTCACTTTGACACTTATTGGTGCTTTTGTTTATTGTGAAGGTACATCCTCATTTCTTTCAAATGCACATTTTGGTTTGTGATTATCTTTCAAATTTGTTTTAGAGCAATTTTTGTGAAACCATGGATAAGTCAAAAATTGGTGTTATTTCTGAATATGCGTTCTGTCGTGGAACTAATGCAGCATAGACATCCTGAAATATCAATCAAGTGTTTGCCAAGGAGGTGGCTAATGAATGCACAGTACGTTGACTGTTTGAGAAGTTCATTCTGGTGATTTTAATCTTGAAAATAAGCGATGCAGATGCCCTGAGATCAAGGTGGATAATGATCAGCTGAAAGCTGTAGTGGAAGTGAATCCATCTTAACCTACATGTGCATTAGCAGCAAGGTTTGACGTTACTCTTCCAACAATATTGGACCATTTGAAACAAATTGGCAAGGTGAAGAAGCTGGATAGATGGATACTGCATGAATTAAACAAGCATCAAAAGAGAAATCAGGCTGGGCGCAGTGGCTCACGCCTGTAATCCTAGCACTCTGGGAGACCGAGGGGGGCAGATTGCTCAAGGTCAGGAGTTCAAAACCAGCCTGAGCAAGAGCGAGACCCTGTCTCTACTATAAATAGAAAGAAATTAATTGGCCCACTAGTACATATAGAAAAAATTAGGCGGACATGGTGGCGCATGCCTGTAGTCCCAGCTACTCAGGAGGCTAAGGCAGGAGGATTGCTTCAGCCCAGGAGTTTGAGGTTGCTGTGAGCTAGGCTGATGCCACAGCACTCACTCTAGCCTGGGCAATAAAGCAAGACTCTGTCACAGACACAAAAAAGAGAAATCATCTTGAAGCTTGCCTTTCTTTGCTGTCATAACTTAAAGGTGAATCGTTTCTACACCATATTGTTACCTGTGATGAAAAGTGGATTCTTTTTTTTAACAATCGCAAGCATTCAGCAAAATGGTTGGATAAAGATGAAGTGCTGAAACACAGTCCAAAACCAGATATTCATCAAAAAAGCTACTGGTGTCTGGTGGTCAAGCGCTGGTATCATCCACTATAGCTTTATGAAACCTGGTCATTTGATTATGGCAGATGTCTACTGCAACCAGTTGGAAGAAATTATGAAGATGCTTACAATTAAGCAGCCGAGATCGGTCAATAGAGACAGGCCAATCTTCTTGTAAGAACACATGTCGCAAAAAATAATGCTGTTCAAACTACAGAGGCTGGACTTAGAAACTCTCTGTCATCTACCGTGTTCACCAGACCTTGCACCAACTGACTACCACTTCTTCCAGGCTTTCAACCACTTCTTGTGAGGAAAAATATTCAATTCTCAACAAGCTGTGGAAAATGCCTTTCACAATTTTATCGCCACTTGCTCTCCAGGCTTCTTCACTGCTGGCATAAGCAAGCTACCATTAAAATGGCAAAACTGTGTCCATAGTTTAGGTGCATACTTTAATTAATTGTACTGCTTCTTGTTTGAGATACAATAAACTAAGCTTTTGATTTGAGATCAGACATTTCATATTTAATGACCGAATATTTTTTTTGCATGTTACATTTCTCTCAAAGACTTAATGTCATTCAAGAGGCAGTTGAGAATGAAATTCCTAAGGAGGTAAGGGATAATTTCAATACTTACGACCTTAGATGGAGCCTGAAAGAGAGGAATAACTGCAATAACTGCTATCCTCCTCCCTGTTTTAAGACAAGTAGAGCATAGGGAAGGTGCTGTGTGGTAGCATAGTTGGTAGGCAGAGCCCTGAGGAGTGCCATGGATCCTGGTCTGATGATCTCTATTTTCTTTATCCCTTAGAACTGGCTGTTTGAAATGAAATGGTAGCCATTGTAATTGTTTAAAAAAATTTATGGGAATTAATACAGTTATTTCAACATTAAGATTTCTAATCATTAATAGCAAAATCATGATTTTTAACCTGTGCTGCTTTTGCTACATTTTAGATCTGGTCACACACAAATTTCATTCATGAACCTGCTATTTTGCTAGACAGACCTTTTTTTTATTTCCTTAAGAGACAGAGTCTCGGTCTGTCACCCAGGGTGGAGTGCAGTAGTGCCATCATGGCTCACTGCAGCCTTGAACTGCTGGACTCAAACCATCCTCCTGCTCATCCTCCCAAGTAGCTTGGACTATAGGCCCTTTCCACCATGCCTGGCTAATTTTTTTTTTTTTTTTTGTAGAGACAGTGTTGCCCAGGCTGGTATGGAACTCCTGACCCCAAATGATCCTCGTGTTTTAGCTCCCAAAGTGCTGGGATTACAGACATGAGCCATGGCATCCAGCCAGACTTTAAAAATATATGCATGCTATGCCAAAGAAAAATGTTTACTGGTTATTCTTCTTAGTCACATGTCTTTTGCAGTCTGAAAATATTGTTTAGAACAATGGAAGAGACAGCTTAGTTTTGGTTAAAAATCAGGATCTGGGCTTAGTGGCTCATGTCTGTAGTCCCAGCAACTCTGGAGGCTGAGGCAGGAGGATTGTTTGAGCCCAGGAGTTCAAGGCTGCAGTGAATCATGATCATGCCACTCAACTCTAGCCTGGGTGACAGAGCAAAACCCTATCTCTGTTAAAAAATAATAATAAATAAAAGAACTGAATACCATACCAGTAAGAATATCTGAAAGTATTATTCCTCAAATCTCAGTAATGAACTGTCTCTGCAGATTTACACACGGTCTGTAATTGACCCTATTCCTGCACCAGTTGGTGATTCCGCTGTTGATGGTGGTGCCAAGTCTTCAGACAAACAGAAAAAGAAGACCAAGATGACAGATGAAGAAATTATGGAGAAATTAAGTATGTTACCTACATTTTACATTATTTTTAAATTATTAACAGTTCTTAAAACATTTGACCCATGTGTATTTTAATTTATACCTTATATTTTGACTTAAGGCATAAAGAATATTATTTTCATATAGGAACAATGGCTTCAATAAAAATTTAGTGAAGTCAAAATAATATTCCCATCTTTACCTGTTGATTAGTGCATTTGAAAGGTATAATGTGTTGATTCGGCCGGGCGCGGTGGCTCACGCCTGTAATCCTAGCTCTCTGGGAGGCCGAGGTGGGCGGATTGCTCGAGGTCAGGAGTTCGAAACCAGCCTGAGCAAGAGCGAGACCCCGTCTCTACTATAAATAGAAAGAAATTAATTGGCCAACTAATATATATAAAAAAAAATTAGCCGGGCATGGTGGCGAATGCCTGTAGTCCCAGCTACTTGGGAGGCTGAGGCAGGAGGATTGCTTGAGCCAGGAGTTTGAGGTTGCTGTGAGCTAGGCTGACGCCACGGCACTCACTCTAGCCTGGGCAACAAAGCGAGACTCTGTCTCAAAAAAAAAAAAAAAAAAAAATGTGTTGATTCATGAGTAGTGTCTCTGCAATAATCAGTATCTTTGGGGGCAATACTTTTTTCCTAAAAGCAAAATCTAAAGGATATATTCGGAAACCTTGTCAAAGGATGTTTGTACATATTTATACATACCTATAGCTTCTCAATATGAACCTGCAGAAACATCTTAAATAAGCAAACAAAACAACTTTTCTCTATAAATATAGTAGGCCTAAAATCTATTCCAGGGAAAATTTTTTTTTTCTCTTCTCCCTTTTAATCTGTCAACTATCATTGGCCTATGTCAAGTATTGGAAATAATATAAACAGTGCCAGGTGTAGAGGGTAGCAATGTCTGATCACAAGTTACAGCAACTATAGTTATAAAGAACATTGACCTAGAGAGATAAAGGAAAAGTACTTTAAGGGTGGGTTGTTTTAAACATTTATATGTTCTGTGTTTTTTTTTTTTCCCTTGATTTCTCAGTGCTTTGAAGTATAAACCTGTTTTTATTTTGGTATTCTATCAACATATATACTACTCCTTCTTGTAGAGGAGCTGCTGCTTAAAAAATAAATAAATAACTGGCTGAGCGAGGTGGCTCATGCCTATACTCCTAGCACTCTGGGAGGCCAGGCAGGCAGATTGCTCAAGGTCAGGGGTTTAAAACCAGCCTGAGCAGGCCGGGCGCTGTGGCTCACGCCTGTAATCCTAGCTCTTGGGAGGCCGAGGCGGGCGGATTGCTCAAGGTCAGGAGTTCGAAACCAGCCTGAGCAAGAGCGAGACCCCGTCTCTACTATAAATAGAAAGAAATTAATTGGCCAACTGATATATATAAAAAAAAAAAAATTAGCCGGGCATGGTGGCGCATGCCTGTAGTCCCAGCTACCCGGGAGGCTGAGGCAGAAGGATCACTCGAGCCCAGGAGTTTGAGGTTGCTGTGAGCTAGGCTGACGCCACGGCACTCACTCTAGCCTGGGCAACAAAGCGAGACTCTGTCTCAAAAAAAAAAAAAAAAAAAAAAACCAGCCTGAGCAAGAGCGAGACCCCATCTCTACTAAAAATAGAAAGAAAATTAATTGGCCAACTAAAATATATAGAAAAAATTAGCCAGGCATGGTGGCGCATGCCTGTAGTTGCAGCTACTCAGGAGGCTGAGGCAGACGGATAGCTTGAGCCCAGGAATTTGAGGTTGTTGTGAGCTAGACTGACGCCATGGCACTCTAGCCCAGACAACAGGGCCAGACTCTGTATCAAAATAAAAAAAACTAAAAATAAACTAAAACAGTGATTCTCATCAGTCAGTTGTGACCTTTAGCTATCACATCTCTTATCTTTTTGGTATCTTTTTGCCTCTTATTGTTGATCCTGTTCTTGTGCTTGTTGACTTGAGGTTGGGTACCTATGTAAACTTATTTATGTTAATTTCCTTGATATGTCCCTGTCTTTTTTTACCTTGAGCAAGTGAAAATTCAGTGTGGTTTTTCTTATGTTTTGACTTCCTGGTAACAAAAATATAAGTTATAGTTTTATGTCCGATCTCTTAATTCTAAAACCTATTTCTTAGTTGTAACTTTGAACTTTCCTAAAACAGATATGTGATTAGTTCCTGTTAGAGTAAAGTAAATATATTAAAAAATGGAAGATATACTGGAAGAGTCAGAAAAGCCATTTAGGGTTATTCATTTGGATATCATTCATTTATTTTTTCTAATAGTAAGTAGTTTGATAATGTCACCAATTTTTTTTTTTTTTTTTTTTGAGACAGAGTCTCACTCTGTCGCCCGGGCTAGAGTGCCATGGCGTGAGCCTAGTTCATAGCAACCTCAAACTCCTAGGCTCAAGCAATCCTTCTGCCTCAGCCTCCCGAGTAGCTGGGACTACATGCATGTGCCACCATGCCCGGCTAATTTTTTTTTTTCTATATTTTTAGTTGATCAATTAATTTCTTTCTTTTTTTTTTTTTTTTTTTTTTTTTTTTTTTTTTTTTTTTTGAGACAGAGTCTTACTTTGTTGTCCAGGCTAGAGTGAGTGCCGTGGCGTCAGCCTAGCTCACAGCAACCTCAAACTCCTGGGCTCGAGTGATCCTTCTGCTTCAGCCTCCCGAGTAGCTGGGACTACAGGCATGCGCCACTATGCCCGGCTAATTTTTTTTTTTATATATATATCAGTTGGCCAATTAATTTCTTTCTGTTTTTTATAGTAGAGACGGGGTCTCGCTCTTGCTCAGGCTGGTTTTGAACTCTTGACCTTGAGCAATCCGCCCGCCTCGGCCTCCCAAGAGCTAGGATTACAGGCGTGAGCCACAGCGCCCGGCCAATTTCTTTCTATTTTTAGTAGAGACAGGGTGTCGCTCTTGCTCAGGCTGGTTGCAAACTCCTGACCTTGAGGGATCCTCCCTCCTCGGCCTCCCAGAGTGCTAGGATTGCAGGCATGAGCCACTGCATCCGGCCAACGTCACCAATTTAATACATTTTAGTAGAGTAGAAAAGTAAACAATTTGGCTGTTTACCCTGGAATTGCCCAGTTTTAAATCTGAACATCTGAGAATCCAATTACTCTCAGAATGACAGTTTAGTCTTTCTAAAATGTGATCATTTTAGATCATTTAGATCATTTTAGATCACTTTTTTTTTGAAAAAGTGGTTAGAAGGTGTAACCTAATGGAAATAATGTGTCTGCTTACTTCTGATACTTTTAAACTTCTATTATGTATTTAAGTTTCTTTAGTGTTTTGTGTTTGAAACATTATTTTTAAAACTTAGCGCAGTGGCTCACACCTGTAATTCTAGCACTCTGGGAGGCTGAGGCGGGCGGATTGCTCGAGGTCAGGGGTTCGAAACCAGCCTGAGCAAGAGCAAGACCCCATCTCTACTATAAATAGAAAGGAATTAATTGGCCAACTAATATGTATCAAAAAAAATTTTTAAAAAATCCCCAAAACTTAGTATTATGTTTGAAAATTACTGTTCTAAAATCTTTGGAGTTTATTGAAAGGAATAGTGATATCAAAATTAATTTGCACTTAAAATGTTTGACTGAGCTTCTAAATTTTTATTGATTTTGTTTAAAATAGGAACTATTGTGAGCATAGGTGACCCTAAGAAAAAATATACAAGATATGAAAAAATTGGACAGGGGTAAGTATTTGTAACTATATTAACATAATATTCAGTACTTCCTAGGTATACAACATGGTATCTCTTTTGCATGCTGACATTGAGCACTTACAGTATTCTATGACTGGTACCCTTGGGGATTTATGTAAATAAATAATGTAGTTATTTCTGGATGCTGTTAAAAAAACTGTGCTAGTTAGCAATGACTTTATATCATTGTTTCTTAAATGTCATTTTCCATTGGTGATAAGGAATTCAGTAGATGGAAAAATTGTCCATAAAAAAGATAATAAGAATATTTGCTGCAGAATTATAGGCAATAAAAACATGCATTTAAATCATATCATTGAGTATTGATCTTTGAGTCTACTGATCTTCTGATTTTGTCCAGTAATTTATATTCTTAAACTACACTAACTAAACCGTTTTTTGTTGTTTGGAAGCAAATGAACATCTTAAATTTTTAATGTTATTAATCTCTGGAAAGTTTCTGTGAATTTAGAAAGGGGGAAGCTTAATTTAAGCCTTTTTTTAAGACTTCATATGAATTTCTTTTTAATAGCTAAATTCAATTGCAGCACTGGTTTTATAACAAAAAATTAAAAACTATCTTAATAATTTTTAGCATGGTAATGGATAAGTTGTATACTGAATAATAATAGTGAATGAACAAGCATAATATCTATCCATATGGATGCCCATCACAAATTCAGTGTTGAATAATAAAAACAAATTGCAGAAAAAAACATAAAATGAAACTGTATGAAGTTTAAAAGTTAGGCTAAGTATATTTTATGGAGATATATACCTATGTCCTTTGTAGTTAAAAGTATAAAGAAATGTGTACACATCAAATACAGGTTACCTTTGGGAGAAAGGAGGATGCTATCAGAAAGGGCAAACAAGAATCTTCAAATTTATTTGTAGTTCTTTGTTTCTTTAGCAGGGAAATATATCCATGAGTGTATGTTATATATTTTTTTCTTTTCTTTATCTTATTTTTCCCTATATTTTTGTAAATCTGAAATATTTCAAACATAAGTTTTGGCCACAAGGATTGCCTCTTTTTCTTCTTTTTTTCCATTTCCTTTTGTTTTTGCTTTTACTTCTTTTAAAGATGTTAGGTCATAAATGCTCCTTAATCCTTTTTCAATTGCTCTAAGTATAAAGTCTTTGAATATTATAAATTGCAGTGATTTAGAAACTTTAAATCTGGTTGTGTCTTTTTCCTCCCAGGGCTTCTGGTACAGTTTTCACTGCTACTGATGTGGCGTTGGGACAAGAGGTAGCTACTTTTACATACTTCTGAATGTTACCATTAGCCTTTCATATAGGAGGAAACTAGATAGAGCTGAGAATAATCAATAGAAATCTCTTTTTAGGTTGAACATGTTGAAAGAATTGTTCCATATAATTTTGTAGGACTTCTCTCATTAAAGGGAACAAAGAAGGCATGAGTTCAGTTTCATAAATACACAAATATTAAAAAATTATTTTCCTAGCTTGAAATGTAAAGAGGATTAGTTCCTGGTGCTGGACTGACCTTAGGTTTGTTAATCAACTTCAGTATAATTCTAGGCTGGTTGTACTTTGGGAGGATCACTTGAGGCCAGGAATTCAAAACTAGTCTGGGCAACATAGCAAAATCCTACCTCTATAAAACATAAGAAAAATTAGCTGGGCATGACGAATTTGAGGTTGTAGTGAGTTATGATCGTACCACTGTACTCCAGCTTGGGCAGCAGAGCAAGACACTGTCTCAAAAAAAAAAAAGTCTAAAAATATTTAGGCTTTATGTATTACAAAGCATTAATATATGTACCGATAATCTCACTGTGTGATACAATATGTGTACAATAAATTAAATTATTAACTGATTGGTGTTTGTAATTTTCTAGGAAACCTGTTCTGATTTTTTTCCATTCTGTTTTCATTATAGGTTGCAATCAAACAGATTAATTTACAGAAACAGCCAAAGAAGGAATTGATTATTAATGAAATTCTAGTGATGAAAGAATTAAAGAATCCCAACATAGTTAACTTCTTAGACAGGTAAATATGAGTATTTCTTAAACATTGGGATTAAAAATGTGGAAATTTTAAGTCTTACAGTTTGGGGAGGTTAGCCCCTTTATAGTAAAATGACAATGCTGAGAAGTAAAATTAATTTAAGGAGGAAGAGAAGAGGTAAAAATAGCACATTACAGTTTTAGAAAGTCCTTTCTCTACAAAGATACCACTTGGCAAGTGAGAGAAGGCAGTAAAATTAAAGAACTAGCTGATGATGTTATATTCATTGCAAATGATCAAAAGCAAAAACGTTAAGGAATGGCCAGCTGTGATTCATGTCTTGACTGACAGGTGACTGGACACATAGTTTTTAAACTTTTAGATCAATTTTTATTTTGGATACAATTTCAGGGGCAAATTGTATATGTCTATCAAAATCTCATTTAGCTTAGGAATTTATGTTAAATAATGGAACAAAAAACCAGAATAGAAAATTATGTGTATTATTATACCTGTGTTTTTATTTATTTTTATGTAATAATTCAGCAAAACAACTGTGGTGGGTTTTTTTTGTTTTTTGTTTTTTTTTGAGACAGAGTCTCGCTTTGTTGTCCAGGCTAGAGTGAGTGCCGTGGTGTCAGCCTAGCTCACAGCAACGTCAAATTCCTGGGCTCGAGCGATCCTTCTGCCTCAGCCTCCCGAGTAGCTGGGACTACAGGCATGCGCCACCATGCCTGGCTAATTTTTTATATATATATATCAGTTGGCCAATTAATTTGTTTCTATTTATAGTAGAGACGGGGTCTCGCTCTTGCTCAGGCTGGTTTTGAACTCCTGACCTTGAGCAATCCGCCCGCCTCGGCCTCCCAGAGAGCTAGGATTACAGGCGTGAGCCACCGCGCCCGGCCAAAACAACTGTGTTTTTATTTATTTTTTATTTATTTATTTGTATTATTTTTAACCCTCCTCTTCTACTGGAAACAACTGTGTTTTTAAAACAGTCACATAATATGAATGAAAGATGACTGACTAGTTGAAAACAATAATAGTGGTTGTATTGGAGATAGAGGATTATAGATGATTTTCTTGCTTCTGTATTTAAATTTGTTTAGAATAATGAAAATAACATATTTTGAGACTTAAGCTTTACTTATAGGGACCATGTTTATAGAAATAAACTTTTCTTGTACATGTCCCTACTTTGTGAAATAGTGTTTCAAGTCAGTATGCCATGGTGGTTAGGATAAGCTATAGGCTTTGGAATCATTGATACTTGGCTTGAGGTTAGGGTTCTGTCAGTTGGATGAGTTACTTAACCTTTCCAAGCCTCTGTCACTTTATTTGTATAACAGGACTAATAATGTCTGCCTTGTATGGTTATTTTAATTGAAATAACCTAAGTACACACCCAAACTATAGTTGTGGGCAAACTAATTTGAAGATGATTCAGCATCATAATGACCCTCAGTTTTATTTTTCTGTGCTGTTACATAGCACATTTTCACTTTGCTTCTTAGCTCTCAGGCTACCAGCTCTCTAGTTTTATTATTAGGGTGTTTAACATCTGAATTCTTCAACATAGAATACTATGCATTCACAAAAAATAAAATGTGAGTATATTTTGTATGCTCTATTTTTAGTTACCTGGTGGGAGATGAATTGTTTGTGGTAATGGAGTACCTTGCTGGTGGGTCCCTTACTGATGTTGTGACGGAAACCTGCATGGATGAAGCACAAATTGCTGCTGTATGCAGAGAGGTGGGTTTGCTCTCCTTTTGATATGTCACAGTGGTGAATAGTTAACAGGAGGTGAAAAAAGGAAAGTTTTTCTGCACAGGGTAATTATTAATATTGTTGTGTGAGATACTTTCTCTGTATACATTCTCTGCAAGTTACTGTATCTCCATACCATTTCATTCTACATGAGAGTTTCAGCTCTTTCTTTCAAATGTGAGATAATTTGGAAATGAATTATGGACCTCTAAAGAGCTGAATTCACAGGTAAATTTTAGTAGAGTGATCATGATCGTTTACCATCCAAATAGGACGCTTTCAGGCGTAAAAGGGCATAACATTAAAAATACACCACTCAGCAATGGAGGCTAGGGGCATCTTGGGGAAAAGCAGGACACATATTCACTTTAAGTATCAATAAGTCTGCTTCTGGCTTTATTGGGTTTACTGACATGAAGCAACTGTTGTTGAAGAAACTGTTCCTGGCCCCTTTTATCTATATCTAATCTTTTTCTGCAGATAGTTTAATTTAAAAGTTTATAAGATCAGGTGATGGATATCCTAAAAGCCCTGACTTGACCACTACACAGTCTTTGCATGTAACAAAATTACACATGTATTCCCTAAATATGAACATACAAAAAACAAATAAAAGGCAAATCTAAGCAAATAAATGTTTATCAGGCCGGGCGCAGTGGCTCATGCCTGTAATCCTAGCACTCTGGGAGGCAGAGGCAGGAGGATTGCTTGAGCTCAGGAGTTAGAGACCAGCCTGAGCAAGAGCGAGACCGCGGTCTCTACCAAAATAGAGAGAAATTAATTGGCCAACTAAAAATATATAGAAAAAATTAGCCAGGCATGGTGGCATGTGCCTGTAGTCCCAGCTACTCGGGAGGCTGAGGCAGGAGGATTGCTTGAGCCCAGGAGTTTGAGGTTTCTGTGAGCTACGCTGATACCATGGCACTCTAGCCCGGGCAACAGAGTGAGACTCTGTCGCAAAAAAAAGAAAAGAAAAGTTTATCAGATTATGTTATGTTTTCTGTGATTTGGCTTTCAAGAATTCTACAGTGACACATAAGTGAATTAAAACTTTGTTCATGTTACAATACATATCTTTTCATTTTTCAGCTTTCATTAAGATGTTAAATATTCTTTGAAAACTTTAATTCCAAGTTAATTGTGTTCTGCCTAAGGTTTTAGTACCTTTTTGGTTGAAAGAAGGAAAGAAGAACTCTTTAATAATTATTAATATGATATCTCTTAACAAAGAATGTTGATCACTTAAAAGCTGATAAATGAAGTTATTTATAATAAGTTTATTTTTCTAATACATTTTTTATAATTGACATAAAAATTAATTTGGGGAATTTTCTAATTGCTACTTGCTTGGTTTTCTTCTATGTGCCAAAATTTTTAAATTGTGACAAGTTTGTTTATTTGTGCAAGTATATTTCTGGGGCTTTGTTCTTTTTAAGGATCTGTTTAATGCCAGTAAGTGTAATGTAGTAACACCAGTTTATCTGTTTTTCCCTTAATAAATAATAGAAGATCTTGAATGAGATTTTTAGTTGTTTTAAATAATGTACAGACTTTATTTGTTCTAGTCTGATGGGAGTTGCTGTATTGTCATGGTAGTAAGAAATAAAAGCACAACTAACTTTTTCCAGGTTTACAACTTATGCTCTCAGTTTGTATTAAAAAACACTAGGGCAAGCAGGTTTTTGAAATGTTATCTCATTCTTGTATTTAAAAAAGGGATGAGTTTATCCTCACTTTTTGACTCAGTGCTTTCTGAAATGTGGCATAAGAGGAAAATTATTCTTTCATTATTTGTGTCCAGGTTGTGGTTAATAGAGCTTAATGTAAAATCCACCATAGATGAAATGGAGAAGACATTTTATATCACATTGATGAACAGCTGAATGAAACCAGGCCACTCAGAATCTCACCCACTTCCCAGTGGCTTACATTAATTAGACTTCTGAGTTTCTCAGATTCAAGTGGTAATGATCACAAGTTTATTCATTACTGTTGAAATGATTTCTGAAGAAGAAAATTTCTGAAGAAGAAGAGCTTGTGCATGTTTACCAAGTGCTGTACATCTTTAGGCATTTAAACCTGAAAAGGCCTAGAAATTATGTAGACCCATCCATCATTTTATAAGTGAGACTATTAAAGACTGAGTTGTATTCTCAGAGTTTTCAGTGGCAGAGAAAAGACTAGATACATACGTAATGAGTGCGATGCACAGCGTCTGGGGGATGGACACGCTCGAAGCTCTGACTGGGTGGGGGGGAGGTCAAGAGCAATAGATGTAACCTAGACTTTGTACTCCCATAATATGCTGAAATTTTTTTAAAAAGACATTACTTAATAATGTCTCTGGTTGTAACAAAATCGCACATGTACAAGATGAGTGGGTATACATCTAATTAAGGCATCTTATTTTCACAACTTTGCATATGAGAAGATTTTTTTCTTTATAAATATAAATATTAGAAGGTCTTCTGCTGGATACTAGAGGTAGTGTTCAAGCCATAACTACTGTATGTGCACCTCCCTTAGACTTTTCAGGGACTGTTTAATTAATAGGTGTTTTTCTTCTCTTCAGTGTTTACAGGCATTGGAGTTTTTACATGCTAATCAAGTAATCCACAGAGACATCAAAAGTGACAATGTGCTTTTGGGGATGGAAGGATCAGTTAAACTTAGTGAGTAACAAATGAACAAATATTTGTTGTTATAATTTTCTGTCTTTTGTTTTCAAAAACTCTTCTACTATTAATATTTTTATGATTTAATATATGAAGGGGTGGGAATCTGGTGGTAAAGAATATGGACTCTTAACTAGACAGCCTGGGTTTAAATAGTAGAACAACACTTGCTGAATAATTTTGGGCAAGTTATTTAATCTCTTTGTGTCTAATTTCTCATTTGTTCAATAAGGAAAATAATAATACCTATCTTAGAGAACTCTTTGGAGGATTAAAACTTTTAAGTGCTAAGGAACACTGCCTGGGACTATTGTAATGTTGATGCTGTCTTACAGAGATGAACTTGAATTTGTTTCTGCCATCTGTTAAAGTTGTTCTTCTCACCATGCTGTTCAGCCTTTCAATTCTGTAGAGCATGGCCTAATGAGAGGAGGGCTATATGACCCTGACTTCTGGGATGACAAGGAAAAAAATTCCATGTAAACCACTTTCTGTGTTTATCTTCTATATCAGACATGGTAGAGTCATGAAAAAGTCCTGAGCCACTCTTTCTCTGCTGGCTTTAATCTTGCTTCCTTCCAAACTATGCCCTCTGGAGGATTCAACTCAACCCTTATGGAGGGTTCTCCAATTTTGCAACATTCAAAAAATTTCTTAGATCAAGAAACAAAAAACTTTCTTCTGTTCCACTAGAGGATTTGGCTCCTTTTTCAAAAACTCTTTTATTTTTAAACTACATCCTCCCACAGTTATTCAATCAGGTTTTTTTTGAGACAGAGTCTCATGGGCTCAAGCAATCTTGCTGCCTCAGCCTCCCGAGTAGCTGGGACTACAGGCATGCGCCACCATGCCCGGCTAATTTTTTCTCTATATATAAGTTGGCCAATTTCTTTTTATTTTTAGTAGAAACGGGGTCTCACTCTTGCTCAGGCTGGTCTTGACCTCCTGACCTCAAGCAATTAGCCCACCTCGGCCTCCCAGAGTGCTAGGATTACAGGGGTGAGCCACAGCACCCGGCCAAGATTGGTAATCTTTAAGTAATCTTAGTGGACAAATTCTCATACATTTTTGGTGAATATACATGTAAACTGATTTAGACTTTTTTGAACATTTTTTCCTGGTTTTGTCACTTAATAGATGTATGACCTTAGTAAGTTATCTTTAAGTTGTTTATATATGTATGTCTCAGTTTCCACATTTGTAAAATTGTAATAATTATAATAATGTACCTATCTCATGTGGTTATAATGAGGATTAGATATCTTAATTCTTATAAGGCACTTGGAACAGTGCCAGGCCTATTATAAGCACTCAGTTTAGCTATAAATATTATTATTTGACCAAATAATTATTGTTTTAGAATTCTGTCCTCTAGACATACTGAACTTTTATAAAACTACAGTAAGTACAAGGTTATTCTCTGCAACATTGTAAAGAAAAACTAAAACCTTCTTAAGTGTTAAGCAATAAGGGAATAGTTAATTAAAATATTTTTATATTTTGTAGTTTTTTTGTTTTTCTTTTTGTTTTTGTTTTTTGAGACAGAGTCTCACTCTGTTGCCCAGGCTAGAGTGCCGTGGTATCAGCCTAGCTCACAGCAACTTGAAACTCCTGGACTCATGTGATCCTCCTGCCTCAGCCTCCCGAGTAGCTGGGCTACAAGCACCACCATGCCCCACTAATTTTTTCTCTATATATTTTTAGTTGGCCAATTAATTTCTTTGTATTTTTGGTAGAGACGGGGGTCTTGCTCTCGCTCAGGCTGGTTTCGAACTCCTGACCTGGAGCTATCCTCCCGCCTCTGCCTCCCAGAGTGCTAGGATTATAGGCGTGAGCCCCACGCCTGGCCTTACAGTTTTTAAAATGAGACAGATTATTATGTACTAATATGGAAAGAGCTCTAAAAATAAACAAGTTTTAAAAACAGTTTACAAAATAGCCTAATTGGGTAAAACAAAACAAACAATTCAAAGATATTATTCATACATATATAAATGCATAACAGAAGGTCTAAAGTTTATAAATCTAGATGTTAACAGTGGTTACATATGGAATAGAATGGGTTTAATAGTGGAAGGAAGGAAAAAATTCTAAATACTAATCCTGACTTTCCCTCCAAATTAACATTGAATACTACACAAGGGATCCATGCCAGGCTGGAGGTGGTGGCTCACGCCTATAATCCTAGCACTCTGGGAGGCTGAGGCGGGAGGATCCCTCAAGGTCAGGAGTTCGAAACCAGCCTGAGCAAGAGTGATTCCCCATCTCTACTAAAAATAGAAATTAATTGGCTAACCAAAAATATATAGAAAGAATTAGCCGGGGATGGTGATGCGTGCCTGTAGTCCTAGCTACTCGGGAGGCTGAGGCAGCAGGATTGCTTAAGCCCATGAGTTTGAGGTTGCTATGAGCTAGGCTGACACCACAGCAGTCCAGCTCAGGCAACAGAGTGAGACTCTGTCTCAAAAACAAAAAAAAAAAAGTGAGAGTATGTAACATCATCAAAATATTTTACACTCAGTCAGGCACGGTAGTGCACACCTATAGTCCCAGCTGAGGCAGGAGAATAGCTTAAGCCCAGGAGTTCAAGGCCAGCTTGGGCAACACAACAAAACTCTGTCTCTTAAAAAAAATTTTTTTTTTTTTTATATGTCTTCTTTTTTTTTTTTTTTTTTTGAGACAGAGTCTCACTTTGTTGCCCAGGCTAGATTGAGTGCCATGGCGTCAGCCTAGCTCACAGCAACCTCAAACTCCTGGGCTCAAGCGATTCTGCTGCCTCAGCCTCCCAAGTAGCTGGGACTACAGGCATGCACCACCATGCCCGGCTAATTTTTTCTATATATATTAGTTGGCCAATTAATTTCTTTCTGTTTATAGTAGAGACGGGGTCTCGCTCTTGCTCAGGCTGGTTTCGAACTCCTGACCTTGAGCAATCCGCCCGCCTCGGCCTCCCAGAGAGCTAGGATTACAGGCGTGAGCCACCGCGCCTGGCCAAAAAATTTTTTTAAACCCCATTCTAGTTTATTTTATGAGTAAAATCTTAAAAACAAGAGGCTGAGTAGTCAACACATAATTATGTCATCTGAAGTGAATTCTCTTGATAAAAACCATCCATGGAAACCTTTAACTCTAGATGTTTTGTTTTGTTTTGTTTTATAGCTGACTTTGGTTTCTGTGCCCAGATCACCCCTGAGCAGAGCAAACGCAGTACCATGGTTGGAACGCCGTATTGGATGGCACCAGAGGTGGTTACACGGAAAGCTTATGGCCCTAAAGTTGACATATGGTCTCTGGGTATCATGGCTATTGAGATGGTAGAAGGAGAGCCTCCATACCTCAATGAAAATCCCTTGAGGGTAAGATCAGTTAAACACTAACTCTATTGTAAGAAAAATACTTTTCTTTAAAACATTTAGTTAGGACTTACTTGTTCCAGGCCCTGGCCAAGAATTTAAGGTAGAAAAAGTTGATAAAACCTATTGTCGTCCTTACTCTGCATCTAAAAATAATTTGCCTTCTAAGTTAGTGAGTTAAACTTGTTAGGTAAAGAGTTAATAGAAGTAAGCTGTATGATTTCTTATTTTAAATATAAAGTTTGGCTTTAGCTCTCTTTCTCTAAATCTCTTTTTCTTCTTCTTTTAAGTGACCATATATGGCTAAGCATTATTAGTTATTAAAGAAATGCAAATCAAAACCACAAGATACCACTTCACACCTACTAGAATAGTTGTAATTAAAAAGAAAATAATAAGTGTTGGTGAGAATGTGGAGAAATTGGAACGCTTATACATTTCTGGCAGGAATAAAAAATGGTGCAGCTGGTTTGGAAAACAATTTCACAAAAGGTTAATACTGAGTTACCATATGACCTAGCAGTTCCTATGCTCGGTACATATCGAAGAGAATTATAGGCATACATCCACATTAAAACTTACACGTGAATGTTCATAGCAGCATTATTCATGATAGCTAAAATGTGGAACCAGCCCAAGTGTCTTTTCACCTGATGAACAGTGGAATACTATATGGGCACAGAAAGGAAATAAGTACTGATACATGTTGTGACATTGAAGCTTGAAAGTATTACACTAAGTGAAAGAAACCAGACAACAGATGGCTTTGAATTTTGATGCTCTTTTTCCTGATATTTTCCATCCCATTGTCAAAGATTTCCATTTCAAGTGAGCAGTTAAAGTACTTTTATAGTAATAATTAATTTGGAACACTTTTCAGAACAATTTTTAAAACTGTCTAATTTCAGTCATTTAGCCAATATTGACTTGAGTACCTGCCATGTGCCAGACACTATAACCAACAAAAATGCTTGCCCTCATAGAATTTACATTCTATTGGGAGAAGAGAGACAATAAATAAAATAAATCAGATATAAATAATTTGTAGTATATTAAACAATGCTGGTGCTCGGATAGGCAGGGAGAGAATCAGGGTATTTGCTTTCAAAAGGGTGCTTGCTTCGCTGAGGCAACATTTGCGCACAAGAGGTAAGAGAGTAATTCTTACCTAGGGAAAGAACCTTCCAAGCAGAAGAAATAGCAAGTACAAAAGTCCCAAAGCAGGAGCATTAGTGGTGCATTCATAGATCATTAAGGATTCCAGCACAACTAGAATGCATTGAACAAACAGCAGGAAATAAGGTAGATCAATGAAAAAATGAGGCCAAAGTATGCAGTGCCTGTGAGGCCTGTAGAAGGATTCTGGCTTTTACGCTAGGTAAAATGGACAAACCATTAGAGAGTTTGAGCACAGGAGTAAATTGGTGTTACTTACATTTTAATAGGATTTATCTGGCTACTTTGTTGAGAAGAGATTCTCAAGGAAGGCAAAGACAGAAGCAGGAAGACCAGTTAGGAGGCTGTTGTAATAATTCAGGCAAGAAATGATGGTAGTTTAAACCAGGATAGTAACAGTGGAGGTGATAAAAAGTGATGGGATTCTGGATATATTTTGAAAGGAGTGTCTGTGAGAGAGAAAATAAGACCCAAAGGGAACTATTCCCAAGTAACTTAACTGTATCCGTGAACAAAGCTCAAGAATGTTTATAGGACTGCAGCTATAGTCATGAGTATGCTCAGGCTTCAGAAGAGGCTTACCTGCAGTGTCCTCTGTTGTGGCAAAAGGTCTGGTTGAACCCCAGTGAGACCAGTGAAATCACCAATGCCAGCTCCCATCAACAAACAGGTCCAGAAGTGGATCAGAAATGGGCTAATCTGTGATCAATCTGTGACTGTCCATTGCCAGGCTCAATCCAGAAAAAAAGTTTGGCCCACAGGAAGGTCAGGCCTATGGGCATAGGTAAGTGAAAGGGTACTGCCAATGTTCAAGTGCCAGAAAAGGTAACCTGGGTGAGGAGGATGAGAATTCTGTTGCTCAGAAGATACCATGACTTTGCCGGACACAGTGGCTCATGCCTTTAATCCCAGTGACTCAGGAGGCTGAGGCAGGAGAATTGCCCAAAGCTAGGAGTTTGAGCCCAGCCTGGGCAACGTAACAAGACCTCATCTCTGAAAAAATAAGAAAAATTAGCCAGGTATGATGATGCATGCCTATAGTCCTAGCTACTCAGGAGACTATAACAGGAGGATCACTTGAGTCCACCAGTTCAAGTGTTGAGCTGTGATCGTGCCACTGCACTATATCCTGGGTGACAGAGCAAGACTTTATCTCTTGATAAAAAGAAGGAAAAAAAAAAAAGAACATTTGGTGAATCTAAGAAGATTTACTACCACATATATCAGAACCTGTACCTGAAGGTGAAGGTATTCAAAAACAAATTCTCAGGAAACATATCCAAAGCTGAAGGCTGACAAGTCCAGCAAGAAGCTCAGACTGGGTCTCACAGGTCTGTGACCAGGAAAGTATACAAGCTCCGTGAAGAGTGCCTCCAAGGCCAAAAAGGAAGAAGTCATCGATACTCTGTCCAAAGAGGAAGAAACAAAGAAATAAAACTCTGCCTCTCTAGTCTGTATGTAGTAGCCTTGGCAATTACGTAGATCAGTCGTTCAAATAAAACAAAACTTTATCTGCCTGAGGGAGGGGGGAGATTATTTATAGGGATACAGAAATAGCCAAGACCCAGCAAGCATCCAAAGTTTACCAGGAGGCAAAGGAGCAGGAAACTGCAGCCCATAATGAGGAGAAAAACTAATCAAATAACCCAGAACTGACACAGATAAAATAATTAGCATACAAGGCCACTAAGACAATTTTTTACAACTGCATTCCAGGTGTTGAAGCAGTTAAATAGAGACATTTGAAAAGTGTATATTTCTAAAAACCTAAAGCAGATTTACATATGGAAACTCCAATGTTTGAGATCGGATTAATGGCAGATTATACATTGCAGCAATAAACACTATCCAAAATCAAAGTGAAAGGACAGCAGTGAAATTTTAAAAAATGAAATAGCATCAGTGAGCAGTGAGACAACTTCAGATGTTCTAATATGTGTAATAAAGTTTTGAGTATAACTAACTCCCCACTCCTTAATTTGGAACTGCACCTAGTGACTCCTTTCCAAAGAGTACAGTATTGGGGGTGAGTGTGGGGGGAACTTTACAGTGGAGAAACCTGACAGGTACCACTTTAGCCACGTGGTAAGGTCATCATCAACAGTCATAAGTCATGTTGATAGTATGTATCCTTGCAATGAAATACCTTGCAATGAAAATGGCACTCTTAATTCTGTGGTCTTCCTCCCCAAAACCCATCATCTCAGTCTGATCGTGAGAAAAGCATCAAATTCCAGTAGAGGGGCATCCTACATATAACATAATATCTGACCAGTATGTCAGAGTTGTCAAGGTCATCAAATACTCAGGAAGTCTGAGAAATTGTTACAACCAAGAGGAATCTAGTGAGATATGACAACTAAATGTAATGTGGTATCCTGGAATAGAAAAAGAATGGGAAAGTGAATGAAATAGGGAAATCTAGTATAATTGCTGAAAGCATCAAGGGCCCATGTGAGATAAGTAGATGTGAATTTTTATGTGATGCCAATTAGCATGGATATATGTTTTTCTCCCACTGAGCTATTATAGGTAACCAGCAAAGAGTAGGTAGAGTTTTAGCCACATTTAACTACGTGAATGCTATGAGGTGAGAGAGGATCAAGGAAGTGATCATGTGAAAGGAATGACGGACATTGGAAAGATGGATGGGATTTAGGTCCCAGTAGAGTCAGAGAATTGCTGGTGTTAAGGTACTAGGAACGAAAAGGATAGGAAGTAGAGTACAACTGAGATTTAAGGGTAATGGTTGTTGTTACTGACAAGGTATAGGGTGTGACCATGGGTTTGTGTGGCTAAAAGACAAGAGCATCAGAGAAGAGGAGGTCAAGAAACTGTAATGTGTATCTATGTAGCTATTGAAATCACCACAAAGTATAACAGGAGTAATGTTAGAGATAAGGATGTGGAAGGAACTGTTTATTCTCTTGAAGGAGTAAGGGGAGGACCTCGGGTTTGGTAGTTATTTGGAATAAGGACAGGTAGATATGCATTTGAAAGCTGGGAGTTACAGAAGAAGAGAGAGAGATTTCATAGAGCAGTGAAGAGCCAAAAGGACATTTATTTCATCTGCAGGCCCAGAGTTGTGGAAGAGAAGAAAGCCACCGCTAGAGAGCACTGTAGATGAAAGTAAGGCGAATGAACAGAGTCCTGTGAGCGTTAGAATGGAGAGGGATGAAGAAATGCCTGCCATCTCAGAGACAGTTTCTTAGAATGAAATTTTTAAATGAGAAATTTGGGAGAAATATGTGAAGAGAAGTTAACTTAGGTGACAAGGAAATGGGCACGCTTAAACGCTTATTGTTTGTGTGTAAATTGGGATCCTTTTTTATGGCATTTTGGCAATGCAGCAGAAACCTTAAATAATTCAGGAGAAAATCTAGTTGACCTTGAATTTGGACCTTGAATTTGGTGATGTTTTTAGATACAAAACCAAAAGCATAATCCATGAAAGAATAAATTGGACTTTGTCAAAATCTTCTGCTTTGTTAATGAGATGACAAGTCATAGACTACAAGAAAATATTTGAAAAACACCTAGATGATAAAAAGTACTTGTATCCAAAATATACAAAGAACTCTTAAAGCTCAACAGTAAAACAAACAACCCAATTTAAAAATGGGCAAAAGATGGCCGGGCGCTGTGGCTCACGCCTGTAATCCTAGCTCTTGGGAGGCCGAGGCGGGCGGATTGCTCAAGGTCAGGAGTTCAAAACCAGCCTGAGCAAGAGCGAGACCCCGTCTCTACTATAAATAGAAAGAAATTAATTGGCCAACTGATATATATATAAAAAAATTAGCCGGGCATGGTGGCGCATGCCTGTAGTCCCAGCTACCCGGGAGGCTGAGACAGAAGGATCACTTGAGCCCAGGAGTTTGAGGTTGCTGTGAGCTAGGCTGATGCCACGGCACTCACTCTAGCCTGGGCAACAAAGCGAGACTCTGTCTCAAAAAAAAAAAAAAAAAAAAAAAAAAATGGGCAAAAGATCTGAGCAGACAACCCACCAAAGAAGGTGCACAGTTGGCAAATAAGTATATGAAAAGAGCTCATCATCATGTAATTAGGGAATTGCTAAATTAAAACAGCAGTGGGGTGGGCGTAGTGGCTCATGCCTGTAATCCTAGCACTCTAGGAGGCCATGATGGGAGGATCGCTTGAGCTCAGGAGTTCGAGACCAGTCTGAACAAGAGCGAGACCCCCGTCTCTACTAAAAAATAGGAAGAAATTAGCTGTACAACTAAAAATATATGTAGAAAAAATTAGCCAGGCATGGTGATGCATGCCTGTAATCCCAGCTACTCGGGAGGCTGAGGCAGGAAGATCACTTGAGCCCAGGAGTTTGAGGTTGCTGTGAGCTAGGCTGATGCCACGTCACTCTAGCCCAGGCAACAGAGTGAGACTCTGTCTCAAAAAAAACAAAAAACAAAACAACCATGAATACTATCACACACCCTATTAAAATGGTCAAATTTCAAAAAACTGACAGTACCAAATGCCAGGTAAGGATATGGAGCAACAGAAACTCTGATTTATTGCTAGCGAGAATGCACCACTCTGGAAGAAAATTTGGCAGTTTCCTGCAAAACTAAACATAATCTTACCATGTGACCTAGCAATCATGCTTCTAGTATTTACCTAAATGAGTTGAAAACTTATGTCTTCATAAAAACCTACACACAAATGTTTATAGCATCAAATGTTTATAGCATTATTCATAATTGCCAAAAACTAGAAGTAACCAAGATAGCCTTCAAAAAGTGAATATATAGGCTTGTGGCACATGCATACAATGGAATATTATTCATTGACAAAAGGAAATAAGCTATCATGCCACAATTTGGAAGAACTTTAAATGCAAATTGCGGGCCAGGCATGGTGGCTCACGCCTGTAATCCTAGCACTGAGAGGCCAAGGCAGGCGGATTGCTCAAGGTCAGGAGTTCAGAACCAGCCTGAGCAAGAGTGAGATCCTGTCTCTACTAAAAATAGAAAGAAATTAATTGGCCAACTAAAAATATGTAGAAGAAATTAGCTGGGCATGGTGGCGCATGCCTGTAGTCCCAGCTACTCGGGTGGCTGAGGCAGGAGGATGGCTTGAGCCCAGGAGTTTGAGGTTGCTGTGAGCTAGGCTGACACCACGGCACTCTAGCCTGGGCAACAGAGTGAGACTGTCTCAAAAAAAAAAAAAAGTGCAAATTGCTTAGTAAAAGAATCCAGCCTAAAAAGGCTACATGCTAATATGATTCCAACTCAAGAGAGTAAAAAAAACCAGTGGTTGTGGGTTGTGGAGAGGATGAATTTGGGGATCTTGAAGGCAGTGAAATTATTTTGTATGATATTAAATGGTAGATACATGACAATTCACTGTCAAAACCCATAGAGTAGCTGGGCATAGTGGCACAAGCCTGTAGTCCCAGCTACTCAGGAGGCTGAGGCAAGAGGATCACTTGAGCCCAGGAGTTCAAGGCTGCAATGAGCTATGATTGTAACACTGTACCCTGGGCAACAGAGCCAGATCTTCCTCTCAGAAAAAACAAAAAAACCCAAAAAAACTCATAGAAGTATGTAATACAAAGAATGAACCATAATATAAACTATGGGCTTAGTTTAATAGAAATGTGTTAATATTGGTTCGTCACAGGTGTACCATATAGTATAATGTAAGATATTGATAATAAGGGAAACTGGGGGTGTTTTTGTTGGAACTCTGAATCTGCTCAGTTTTCTGTAAACCTCAAACCTCTTAAAAGTCAATTAAAAAATTATTCCATTTCTAGAAATTTAAAGGAAATAATCAGAAATATAAGGATTTTCTAAAGGGGATTTATTAAATTATGAAACATCCATATAATGCACTACCATGTTTCCCTGAAAATAAGACAGGGTCTCATATTTGTTTTTCCTCAAGAAGATACCCTACGGCTTATTTTTGGAGGGTGTGTTTTTTTTTAAGTACGGTACAACAATCTACATTTATTCAAATATAGCTAAGTCGTCATCTTCTGGAACATCATCATAACTCTCCAAACCCCGAGTTCCATCCTGAATTTCTTACGACTCTATTTCCTTTAGAACCATTGGCCCCAATCTCCCATGTCAAGCAATAGAGCTCTCATGGGTCAGATGAGAAGGGCTGCTCGCCTTCTTTACTCCTCCAAGATGAAATGCATGGGTTGTGCAGATATGCTGCGTAGCCACACCCATCACTAGGGCTTATTTTCGGGGCAGGGCTTATATTGGGCAAATGCTTAGAAATCCTGCTAGGGCTTATTTTATGGGTCTTATTTTTGGGGAAACATGGTATGTATGTTAGCCATTAAAATAATTGTGTAGATATTATTAGTAATGATGAGGCTGGGATATAATAAATTTTTTAAAATATTTCAACAAATCCTATTGTTTTGAGTAATATATATGACTTGAAAAATGCTTGAGAACAGTAAACCAGATGGTTGATGGTGGTTGTGGTCATTTTTCTTTATACCTTTAAGTATTATACTTGGTTTGGTTTTTTAGGCATTATGTATTGCATTTATACTACAACCCCAAAAATGTGGAGCTGATTTTGGAAAAAGAACTTAGGAAAATGTAACATCTAAAAATAAAGGAAATATTAAATCTAAATGGGTAGAGATAATGATAACCTCATTTACATATTTATACTGATTTTCTTTAAAGAAGTAAGAGTTTCATAAACTTTATAAAATCCTCTCTCACTTTGTTGTTCTACCTTGAGTATGTCAAAGGTGTTTTTCTATTATTTAGGCCTTATACCTGATAGCAACTAATGGAACCCCAGAACTTCAGAATCCAGAGAAACTTTCCCCAATATTTCGAGATTTCTTAAATCGATGTTTGGAAATGGATGTGGAAAAAAGGGGTTCAGCCAAAGAATTGTTACAGGTAAATTTGGAGGGATTCCATTTTTGGAAAAAGTTGACTTTTTAGAGTAATCAACGGTAACCCTATTAACCAATCACAGGGTTAATAATCATATTTCACTATTAATCACCAGCAGTATGGCAGCTGCTGCATTTTAGGGTTTCATCTACTGGAAATAGAATTCTGATAATACCATAATGTTAAGTTTTTGCATATTATCAACTTTCAGACCTGTTTGTGGCTGGCATGTGTATATCTGTGGATTATTTAAGTGTAGATCTTATGATATTACAAAAACTAAAACAGGCCTGGCACGGTGGCTCCCGCCTATAATCCTAGCGCTCTGGGAGGCCAAGATGGGAGGATCGCTCAAGGTCAGGAGTTCGAAACCAGCCTGAGCAAGAGCAAGACCCCCATCTCTACTAAAAATAGAAAGAAATTAAAAAAGAAAAATAAACAACAACAAAAAAATTAATTGGCCAACTAAAAATATATAGAAAAAATTAGCTGGGCATAGTGGTGCATGCCTGTAGTCCCAGCTACTTGGGAGGCTGAGGCAGGAGGATTGCTTGAGCCCAGGAGTTTGAGGTTGCTATGAGCTAGGCTGATGCCACGGCACTCTAGCCCAGAAAACAGAGTGAGACTCTGTCTCAAAAAAAAAAAGAACTAAAACAACTGTTTTCAACTATAAAAGTATGTGTTGATTATGTTGGCTTTATACAGTATTGAAAGATGCATGTTTAGTTTATTAAATTATCTATAAGTAGTCTTTGGGACTTAATTGAAAGAAATTGTTTTGTTTCCAAGTTGACTGAGGACATTTATACATTTATTTTTTCCCTTCTTTCTGGCAGCATCCCTTCCTGAAACTGGCCAAACCATTATCTAGCTTGACACCACTGATCATGGCAGCTAAAGAAGCAATGAAGAGTAACCGTTAACATCATTGCCCTGGCCTCATTTTTTTTTTTCCATTTTCTAAAAGAAGTCTTTTAATATATGAAAATTATTACTCTTTTGGGGGTTTAAAGAAATGGTCTGCATAACATGGAGGGAAAAAAGCAAGCTACTATTCTCTGAGGACAAGGAGAAAATTACAAAAAGAAAATTATGACTTTCAAACGAACCCCTTCTTTAGGGTCCAAAAGGAATTGTGGACTGAATCACTAGCCTTATGTCTTTCAGCAGACAACCTATCAGGGCCATTTATCATGCTTGAGATTTGCATTTTATTTTGCTGACTTTGTTGTTACAGATACCATTCATTGTCCCCTTTTGGGATATTTTCAATACTTGAATGGCAGATTCGAGTTTTTCAGAGTATTTGTTTCATCTGCTAGTCGTCTTTTTCTCTCCTTCATTAGCTTTCCTTTTCCTTGACTTGCTCCTTTTGAGTTGCTCTGAGAAGTTTTTCTCATGCCTAAATTCAAGACAGGTGTGATAGAAATTATGTAGCTCCTTATATTGGCAAAGGAGCTCAGTATGGTTTAACTTTGTATAGAAGTTAGGAGCAGCTATTGTTATGTTATATTTTAGTTCAGAACTTGACCTGAAGGAAGGGAAGAAAAAGTATGTGATTTTTACCTTTTTTAACAAATGTGAAAAAGTCAATTTTAGAAATTTCATGGTAGTGAGTTTGGCATTTGTTACATGTATAGAGAGAAGACTAATAATCTATATTTATAACTAACTAAATCATTGAGGTAGAAAAAGAATCCCATTGACTATATACATTGTTACAGTTTTATCTTCCTTTCTATTTCCTCTTCAGATTTGGCTTCAGGAACCAAAGTGATTTGTTCTTGTTCCAACTTGGGCTTTATAAGACTTTGGTTAGTGCCACGACTTTTCCCTTCCCTCTTTCCCCACCCAGCCCCTTCATTTCGGAAATAAATTTTTGTATATGTTGCAATTTTAGGTTTAGGGTTTTTTTTTGTTTTGTTTTTAATTAACCTTCTCTCATTTCACACCATCTCTACCCCCTGTGGCAACTAATACAGTAACTATTGAATTTTCTGAATTTAAATGTTAACTTTTTTTATCCCATTTAAAAGAGAAAAATATTTGGGGCTAACGGCGACAAAGTGAGAGACTTAAACCTTGGTGAGCTCCAAAATAACTAGATTAGATTATATTCACGAAAGAGAAATGTCAGTATTACAGAGAAACAGCTTATGACTAGTAAACCATAGAGATACGTCATAAGTTATGTTGCTCCCAAACCATTACCAATGTTTTACTATCTGTGAGAACTTAAATGACTAAGTACTTCTTGAAGAATTCATGAGTCATTAGAGCTGTTGAGTTACTTTAGTTTTCTGGGGTTTTTTTCTCAAATAAGTAGAGAATATTCATGTAAAAACTGGAGAAAAGAAGAAAGATGAAATGTATTTGTTGAAAGAAATACTTTTTTTATTTTAAAGATTAAAAAAAGGTCTGTGACCTGTAGCATTAATTATTCGAGTGCCCTTTTTTCTCCCCTCCACTTCTTTCCTCTACCTCTCTCCTTATTTTGGGGTTTTTTTGCTTTTTGAGTAGGTATTGTTCTTTCTGACATACCTGGAACCACATAAAAGAGAAATATGTGTGGTTTGGTTCTGGCATTTTATTCCCACCATGCCCTCCCAATTAACTTCACTCCTGCTTGCCTTGTTGCAATAGTACAAATCATGAATAAAAATAATTTTGCCATTTTGGAGTACATTGAGGAAATTAGTAGGGTTTTATTTCCTATTATTCCCATTATATCTGTGTTAAGATACAAGATTAGGAGAGAAGTGGCTGTTTCTTTATGGATAAGACAGGAAGATTTTTCCAAAAAATGAGTAAAATAATTAATGAAACTTATGTTTAGAGCACTTAATGGTCTCCTTTCAGTACAATACTTGACTTCCTTTTTCTCTAGACTCTATTGGCCTTCTACAGCTATTACTAAGTTACAGGAACAAGCTGGTTTATTTCTGGCGGAAAGCTACAGTGCCTCTTGAGTTCCAGATTTCAACATTCTTTCTAAACAGTTGTCTGGATGGATTATGATAAAGAAGATGCTACCAATGAAATAGAAAACCAGCTAGATGATAAGACTGATCATCACGACCACTTGAGAAGGCACTTTCATCCTAAGGCCATATAAACACCATATTCATTAAATATGTGCCAATGCCCCATTTTATGTTTGTGACTCAACAAAGGGCTTTTCAGTTTAATAGAAGCAGTTTGGGATTTGTATTTACAACTTCTTTGATGGTTACCTGCACGTCCATTGCTGGCAACGGACTTTGTCATTAAAACCCGACTCCTAGGTTAAGGGAGCTACACTGTGGTTTATTCTTTCCTTACTTGGACAAACTAACCTGTAATAGAAATATACTTTGGTTAATTCTGAAATGTGTCATTTTTAAACAAAATAATCTTAAAAGCAATACAGATTTGTGATTTATTAGTTAATTTTAAATTAAAATGTCTAGATCTTGTTGAAAGAACAATTATATCTGAATCAAGATTCATTTTTTTAAAATGGTTGCCTTTTGTATTCCCCCTTTTTATCTTATCTTAGGATGAAAATTCCCATTTAAATCTAAAAGTTATCTTAGTAGTCCTCTTGTTATTAGAACAATATTACTATAGTACTTATTTATTGTATTTTAGACTCTCTGGTGGTCTTAAAGTTACCTTTTTTTTTCCTTTTGCTGCTTTTAGGGACAGTAAAAACTGGGAAACCGTGAAAACATTGAGCATTTTATCCTACCTGAATAGTAAATAAGTAGAATGATTGTGAAGCATGAGATACCAGGCCTAACACAACTCTATCTTCATGTGTTGAGTGCCTGGCACATAGTATGAATTCTCTTCCCTTCAACATACAAATAAATATTAAGCTGTTTAAAATTTACCTAGTAACCACCAATCCTAAATGAGCCTGTGCCTTTAACAAGCAGTTTTAAACTACCTATGAATATTTCTTTGTAGGGCTCACTTAATGTTTGTTTGTGTACACTGTATTCTAGCCAGAATAATTTTAGATCTGATCAGGTAATAAGGTAATAGCTATAATTAGAAAAAATAGGTGCTTAAAGAATTTGCATCAGTTTTTAAATCTAAAATTACTAAAATATACTGAGATCCATATCGAGTAAAATGTCAAAATATTATAGATTAGAGCTAAAATCCAGATTAATACTCTGGGTTTTTTATAAGTGAAATTTCATAGTAATATAAAAAGCAAATTATCTCCACTGCTCCCACAGTAGAGAATAATATTTAAACAGTTACATCAGTTTTTCCATAGTGTGTGTGTGTGTGTGTGTGTGTGTGTGTGTGTGTGTGTAAGAAAAATATACACACACATTTTTTTTCTTCACTCAACACACTTATTGAACACTCTGGCAAAGATGCTGTGGTAGATGATGGAGTTACAAAGAAGAATCAAGCACTGGCCTGGCCTTGAAAGAACTGAAGTCTTTCTCCACCATTCTAGAATGTTGCCAAGACAAGAGGCAGAAAGAAATATATGATAATTCTGTCAAATTATAATTTTATGTTAAGAAAAACAATTACATTTGGAATTCAACATCTTTGGTTGGAATGTGTTGGCTTCTTTTTCTTGTTTTGATAGATAGAGATGGAATTAAGTGAAAGTAGCTTGTCTTTTCTGTTCTGTCTTCAAATTTTATACCTTTTATTTTTAATTTAATCCCATCCAATTATTTAATTGTTACATTGACATTAACTACTGTATTTGATGACTTTGTTCAATAATTTTGTTCTTTCAGGGCTAGAAATAAACTTTTTTTAATGTTTATTTTTCCCTTTCCTAAACTTCCATTCTTTCTTTTGATCAGCATAGCATAAAAGAACAAGTGTTTAAATGTCTACTAGACTTTCAAAGAGCACTCTGTTTTTAAGAATAAATGTTTTATTCTCAACAATTTTTTAATGTTTTAAACCTTTTAATGGTGTCATGGCACCATTTTCAATGTGTTAAAAGGTCCAAATTAGGAAAGTTTCTGGAAATTTGTAGGTAGTAAGGTTGAGCTTTCCCTCTTCTAAATCAGGTTCAGAATAAATTTCTTATAAATGTTCCTATATCAGACCCAGGGAAACATTTCTGATTTGTTTGAACAGCTCCGATAATTTGGCTTGAAATTCTAATGCTTACCTGGCTGGAATAATAAAAATCTAATGAGAAGTTCTGTGTTAAATGCACCAAGAAACCTTCAAGAGTACAATACTTTAAGGTATCACTTCATTATACAAATTTAATTTGGAATATTGGGTACCCTAACATGGAAAACAGCCATAATAGTAGTTCACTATAAAAAAGCCTAAAATACACATTTTTTTAGCCTGGGTGAGAGGTATAGGCAATGCTTGCTTTACATGTATTTTTATACTATACAGCTGTGTAGTCCTATCCTAACATTTACCTTTCCTTAATTATAGCAAATGGTAAAAGCATTTACCTAAGAAAAGTTCTAAAATGCCTAGATGACTGATTTGAGAAGCTCTATTTCTAGGGCTTAGTGCATGTTTTATACTATTTTAATGTTTGTAGTGTTTTAAAATTCAGGAATTATTTTTTATGGTAAATTATGTAATAGGCTTTATCTTTTGAGGAGGAGAAGTATAACAATGAAGGAGAACATTTTAGGCCAGGTTATTCTAGGTTTTTAACAAAGTAACATGTTAGGTCATTAAGTATGAAATGTCCTCTTTCTTTAAGTTTGACAATTGATGTCTCTGACACTTCATTTTGACACTTCCTGGATTTTTTCCTGTTGTGAAGGTACATCCTCAGCACATTTTTGCTTGTGATTATCTTTCACATTTTTTTTTGAGCAATTTTGAATTATGAATTCAATCTTGGAACAAATACAGTGCAGACAGCTCAAAATATTACTGAAGTGTTTGAGAAGGATGTGGCTAATGAAGGCACAATATGTTAATGGTTTGAAAAGTTCCATTGTGGTGATTTTAATTTTGAAAATGAGCCATGTGGGTGACCTGAGACCGCAGTGAATAACAATGAGCTGAAAGTTGTAGTGGAAGCAAATCCATCTCAACCAATGTGTGAATTAGCAGCAGGGTTTGAGGTTACTATTCCAACAGTATTGGACTTTCTTTTTTTTTTTTTTTTTTTTGAGACAGAGTCTCGCTTTTTTGCCCAGGCCAAAGTGAGTGCCATGGCGTCAGCCTAGCAATTGTCTCTACAAAAAATAGAAAAATTAGTTGGGCATGGTGGCATGCACCTGTAGTCTCAGCTACTGAGGGAGAAAGATCACTTGAGCCCAGGAGTTTGAAGTTGCAGGGAGCTATGATGATGCCACTGCACTCTAGCCCAGGTGACAGAGTTAGATTGTATTTTTAAAAAAAGAAAAAGTAATCTTAAAAGAGTTGTAATAAACAGTGCCAGCCACCATGTTTAACCTTTCTCACTGAGGCATCTACTTTTAACTCTTTCAGTTGTTTTTAGCATATGTTTTCACATTTCTAAATTATATATGTATACAAGTAATTCTTGATGTTTCTATATTTTTGCTTTAGTAACTTCTTGCTGTGGCTGTTGAGAATTTGGGTACTATCCCTTTCTCCCATTTCCTCTCCTTTTAGTCTCCGAATTAAAAGATGGCAATTGTTTATTAGATTAGTAATCAGTTTTTACCTTATGTGGGAATACTATTTTTTTGAATCAAGTGGCTTATCACTACATGCCATTTATTGTACAACTCTTTGCTTTTCCTGTTAATTTTCTTGTGTTTTGTTTCCTCATTTGAAAGTTTCTATGTTCCTATCATTAAATTTCCAGACTTACTACAAAGTTGCAAAAGTTCTCTGAAGCCAATTTCCTATACAATTAAATGTCTCAGCTTATAACCGTTCCTTTTTCTTTCTTGAAATTTTGTTGGGGCTCCTGTTGGGGTTCTGTTGGTCTCCTGGCCTTCTGCATGCACCTCTGGCATCTAAGACTCAACTTTATCTGTTTCTTGAGTTAGATCCTTTGTTTCCTCAACACCTTATCTTCTTTCTTAGTTTATTCGCTCATTTTGGATAATTACATTATCCACTAGCTTCCTGAGAAAAGGATACATGAGAGGTAAAAAGTTTAAGAACGTACATATCTGAAAATGTTTCGAGTTTAACTGATAAGATAGGATTTTAGGTTGGAAATCATCTTTGAGAATTTTGAAGTCATTTCTTCATTACCTTATAGCCTGTCATTTCTGATAACATCTTTATATGTGACACATTTTTCTGCCTCTCTGGAACTTTTGTTGTTCTGAAAATTTACCATGAAGTACCTTGGCAATAGTGTGTATGTTTTCATTGACTTTGGCCATTTGGCAGGCACTCTTGGTTACTGACTCATTTGCTTCGGTACTGGGAAATTGTCTTGTATTTCTTTGAAAATTGCTGCTTGTGTTTTATTCTGTTACTTCTCTCTGGAATTCTCACATTAATCTCCCTTGTTTCTTATCTTTTCCCCTTGCTTTCCATCTCTTTGCCTTTTGTTTTTACCTTTCTGGGAGAATTTCCTTTTGTTTCTCTCTGACCCTTTTTGAATTTCGTTTTTGTTTTTTGTTTGTTTTAATTGAGACTCTTGCTCTGACTGCAGTGGCATCATCACAACTCACTGCAGCCTCAAACTCCTGGGCTCATGCGATCCTCCTGCCTCACCTCAGCCTCCTGAGTAGCTGGGACTATAGGTGTGTGCCACCACACCTAGCTAGTTTTTTGTTTGCTTGTTTGTTTAATAGATAGGGTCTCAGTATTGCCTAGGCTGACCTCAAACTCCCAGCCTCAACCTCCCAAAGTGCTGGGATTATAGGCATGAGTCATTGTGCCGGCCCCTATCCTGATGTATTTAACAAAGGATCTAACTTTATTTTATTTTTGAAACAGGGTCTCTGTCACTTCGACTGGAGTGCATTGGTGCAAGGCTCACTACAGCCTTGAACTCCTAGGCTCAAGCATTCTTCCCAACTTGGTCTCCCATAGTACTAGGCGACTATTCTAAGTTTCTAAAAGCTGATTCTTATTTTCTGATCTGCCTTTCATAGCCTTCTGTTCCTATTTCAATACATTGCCTAAGGCATTAATTATAAGGCTCTTGTCTTAGTTCAGTCTGCCATAACAAAATATCATGGACTGGGTGGTTTAAACAACAGAAACTTATTTCTTAATACATTCTGGAGGCTGGGAAGTCTACAATCAAAATGCTGGCAAAGTAGGTTCATTCTGAGGCCTCTTGGCTAGTAGGTGGCCACCATCTCATTGTGTGCCCCCAGGACCTCTTTGTGGGCAAGCTCCAGCGTCTCTTATAAGGACACTGATCCTATCTGAGGGCCCACCCTCGTGACCTCACCTCCAAAAGCCCCCATTGAATGGGTGGCCCCATCTCCAAATGACATCACTCTGGAGGTTAGGGCTTTAACTTATGAATTTGATGGGAACACATTAAGGCCACATAGGTCTCTCTTCCATTTTTTTTTAATCTCTAGAATGTGTATTTTTTCTGGATTCTGTCTTAATTTGTTTTTAACTATCTTTTATGCAAAGACTTTTTACAAATGTTTGGTAAATACTTGCATATTAATTTTATTTATGTAATAGCAGTAGTATAGTGCAATACTGAACAAATACTCATTTAACTCATTGATTTTGCTTAATTCTCGCCTAAGCTCTTGGTGCTATCCAGCAGTCATTCATTTTGCTCCCAGGTCTTGTTTCTGTTCCCTTTCTCTTCAAACCCCTCATGACTCCCGATCTCTTTATCCTACCATCTCAACACAGCTTTCTTCCACCCTACTGCCAGAATTTTCTGGCATTCTACTTTTGCTGTGTCCTTTCAGGCTCAGTGGAAGATGTTCTTCCTCTCAGCAGCTAACCCCACTGGAACCTGCTCTCTGTATTCCACTACCTCCCAGGCCTTCAGGTCACTTTGACTTATCTTGGCTCTGCTGTACCTGCCTCCTGTTTCCTTCTTCTCTCTAACCCTCTGCAAAACAAAAGCATGGTCACAAATCTTCCATTTAAAACAAACTTGTTTTGATTTTTCTCAGCTAAACTTCTGCAAAGAGGAGAATATACTAACTTTTTCTCTTCATCATCATTGCCTCTGCCCTCAATGTGTCATGGAAACTACCCTGGCCAGCATCACCAATGACTTTCTAGTGACTGAATTCACTAGATCCTTTTTATTCCTTCCAAATGACTTCTGTAACATTTGGCACTAGTACTACCTCCTTGAAGTGAGCCTCAGTTCCTATGGCACCATTCTCTCTGGGCTTTCCTCTTGCATCTCTGGCCATTTCACAGCCTCATCTGTGGATTCCACCAATTAGCTGTTCCCCAGCTTGCATGGGCTTTGGATCTTCTCATCCACTTTCATGATTTTGTCTATCACTTGACGACTTGCAAACATATTTTCCGCCTACACCTTTCTTGCACTTCATCAGCACAGGTGCTTCAAACTACAGTTCAGACTGGTCCCACCTCATCCCTTATCTGTCCTAGCATTCACTCTGTATGAGAAGATCAATGGCTGGGAGTCATCCTGGGTTATGCCCTTTCTTTTGCCTCCTATATCTGGTGAGTAGCAAGCTCTATTGATTTTACCTACTTAATACTCTCTTAGAGCCTCTTCCTCCTCTCTGTGCTTTAGTTCAGGCTGTGGGCATTTTAAGGTGAATAATTATGTCATCAGCTTTATATCTACTCTTCCCTCACCATACTTCAACCTGTCCGCACTTCTGTTGGGAGTGATCTTTCTAAGATACAATTCACTCTCCTGCTTCAAATGGCTGAAAAGCATGGCTGAAAATCCCCTCAACAATCTGGGCCCTGTCCGATCCAAGTAAAATTTTTAAAAAGTTATTGCTGGCCGGGCGCAGTGGCTCACGCCTGTAATCCTAGCACTCTGGGAGGCCGAGGCAGGCGGATTGCTCAAGGTCAGGAGTTCAACACCAGCCTGAGCAAGAGCGAGACCCTGTCTCTACTATAAATAGAAAGAAATTAATTGGCCAACTAATATATATAGAAAAAATTAGCCAGGCATGGTGGTGCATGCCTGTAGTCCCAGCTACTTGGGAGGCTGAGCCCAGGATTGCTTGAGCCCAGGAGTTTGAGGTTGCTGTGAGCTAAGCTGACGCCATGGCACTCACTCTAGCCTGGGCAACAAAGCGAGACTCTATATAAAAAATAAAAATAAAAATTATTGCTCTTAAAAAATAAAACAAGGCCGGGCGCGGTGGCTCACGCCTGTAATCCTAGCACTCTGGGAGGCCGAGGCGGGCGGATTGCTCAAGGTCAGGAGTTCAAAACCAGCCTGAGCGAGACCCCGTCTCTACCATAAAAATAGAAAGAAATTAATTGGCCAACTAATATCTATAATATAAAATCAGCCGGGCATGGTGGCTCGTGCCTGTAGTCCCAGCTACTCGGGAGGCTGAAGCAGGAGGATTGCTTGAGCCCAGGAGTCTGAGGTTGCTGTGAGCGAGGCTGACGCCACGGCACTCACTCTAGCCTGGGCAAGAAAGCGAGACTCTGTCTCAAAAAAAAATAAAAAATAAAAAAAAAATAAAACAAGATAGCCCTATGATACAACAAGCTCTCCTGCTCCTCAACATAAAAATGTTTAAACAGTTGTGTAATTCTGTGTTATTAACAAGATGATTTTCTACTTCTGTGGGATGAGGAGGCTAGGAACTGAGGAAGGTGGCCTCTGAAACCCCCCTTAACTAAAAAGCAGTCTTCAGACAGAAGTTGACATGGATTCAGCTTTCTGGTATGCTTGGAGACTGTAGTTTTCACATCTGTACAAAGAGTACGTACCTCTCAGTATTGAGTGATGCATGCCTCACAACAGACATTGAACAAGAGTTAGTTTTCTTGCCCTTGAGTTTTCCATGGCTTATCATGACTACCTGCAGTCAGACTTAAGGCATTGCAAAGGTACCCTGTTTTTCCTCTTTCAGAAAAAGAATAGTACATTAGTTCTCTTATTTGCCTCTTTTTAGTTTCTTCACTAGTTTACAAAGGTTTTTTGTTGTTTTTTTTTTTTTGAGACAGAGTCTCGCTTTGTTGTCCAGGCTAGAGTGAGTGCCGTGGCGTCAGCCTAGCTCACAGCAACCTCAAACTCCTGGGCTCGAGCGATTCTTCTGCCTCAGCCTCCCGAGTAGCTGGGACTACAGGCATGAGCCACCATGCCCGGCTAATTTTTTTTTTATATATATATCAGTTGGCCAATTAATTTCTTTCTATTTATAGTAGAGACGGGGTCTCGCTCTTGCTCAGGCTGGTTTTGAACTCCTGACCTTGAGCAATCCGCCCGCCTCAGCCTCCCAAGAGCTAGGATTACAGGCGTGAGCCACCGCGCCCGGCCTTACAAAGGTTTTATAATGTGCAATTTTGCACATTGATCTCTGGGCTCTGGTATACATGTTTGACTGTGAGAAGATGCTATGAAAAGAGTCCTAAGGGAAGGTAATGTTGGCATTTCTCAACTACAAACTAGTTATAGCTCCAATACTAATCTTTTCCTCTTTCTCTTGAGAGATTCAGGCAAATTGTTAAATTTTTACTGAATTCAGCCAGGAGATTCTCATGTAAAAAAGATGACTTTAGCTAGTGTGCTCATTGATAGAAGTTTTTTTTTTTTTTTTTTTTTTTTTTTTTTTTTTTTTTTTTGAGACAGAGTCTCGCTTTGTTGCCCAGGCTAGAGTGAGTGCCGTGGCGTCAGCCTAGCTCACAGCAACCTCAAACTCCTGGGCTCGAGTGATCCTTCTGCCTCAGCCTCCCGAGTAGCTGGGACTACAGGCATGCGCCACCATGCCCGGCTAATTTTTTATATATATATCAGTTGGCCAATTAATTTCTTTCTATTTATAGTAGAGACGGGGTCTCGCTCAGGCTGGTTTTGAACTCCTGACCTTGAGCAATCCGCCTGCCTCGGCCTCCCAAGAGCTAGGATTACAGGCGTGAGCCACAGCGCCCGGCCTGATAGAAGTTTTTGAGAATTCATAAAGCTGGGCTTTTAAAAATTATTATGACTACATAATAGTTGTATATCTTTATAAGGTATTTTGTGATGTTTTGATACAGGCATACAATGTGAATTAATGAAATCAGGATAATTGGGGTATCCATCACCTCAGGCTTTTATCATTTCTTTGTGTTAGGAACATTACAATTCTATTCTTTTTGTTATTTTAAAGTATATCCTTATTGTTTTTTTTTTCTTTTTTTAAAAATTGTAATTTTCTTTTTTTATTATCCTTTTCTTTCTTTTTTTCTGTTTTCCAGCAAGATCAGTGTCGACCTTATTGTTGATTATAGTCACTTTGTTGTGCTGTCAAATATTGTTCATTCTATCTTACTAACTATACTCTTGCACCCATTAACCATCTTTAACTCCCTCCCCATTATCTTTCCCAGCCTCTAATAACCATCATTCTACTCTCTGTCTCCTTGAGATACATTATTTTTAATATTTAGCTCTCACATATGGATGAGAACATAAGAGATTTGGCTTTCTGTGCTTGGCTTATTTCGCTTAACATAAAGTTCTCCAGTTCCATCCATGTTGTTGCAAATGGCAGGATTTCATTCTTTTGTGGCTATGTAATATTCCATTGTGTATGTGTACCACAATTTCTTTATTTATCCACTGATGGACACTTAGGTTGATTCCAAATCTTGGCTATTTTGAGTAGTGCTGCAATAAATATGGGAGTGCAGATATCTCTTTGATATACTGAATTCCCCTCCTTTGGATATATGCCCAGCTGTGGGATTGCTGAGTTATATAGTAGTTCTATTTTTATTTTTTGAGGAACCTTCATACTGTTCTCCTTAGGGGTTTCACTAATTTAGTGTAGAGGGTTCACCTTTCTCCACATCCTCACCAGCATTCGTTGTTGCCTGTCTTTTTAATAAAAGCTATTTTAACTGGGGTGAGATGATATCTCATTGTAGTTTTGATTTGCATTTCTCTGATGGCTAATGATGTGGAGCATTGTTTCATATACCTGTTGGTCATTTGTATGTCTGTTTTTTTTTTTTTTTTTTTTGGAGACAGAATCTTACTCTTGTTGCCCTGGCTAGAGTGCCTTGGCATCAGTCTAGCTCACAGTAACCTCAAACTCCTGGGCTCAAGTGATCCTCCTGCCTCAGCCTCCCGAGTAGCTGGGACTACAGGCATGCACCACCATGCCCAGCTAATTTTTTTCTATATTTTTAGTTGGCCAATTAATTTCTTTCTATTTTTAGTACAGACAGGATCTCACTCTTGCTCAGACTGGTCTCAAATTCCTGAGCTTAGGTGATCCTTCTGCCTCAGCCTCCCAGAGTTCTAGAATTACAGGCATGAGCCACTACACCTGGCCCTGAGTATGGGCATTTTAACAGTATTGATTCTTCCAATCCAGGACACAGTGGCATCAATCATAGCTCACTGCAGCCTCACACTCCTGGGCTCAGGCCATCCTCCTGCCCCATCCTCCAGAGTAGCTGGGACTACAGGCGTGCACCATGACATCTAGCTAATTTTTTCTATTTTCGTATAGACAGAATATTGCTCTTGCTCAGGCTGGTCTCAAACTCCTGATCTCAGGTGATCCTCCTGCCTCGGCCTCCCAGAGTGCTAGGATTACAGGTGTGAGTCACCACACCCTGCCTTATGCTCACTTTTTTTTTTTTTTCTTTTGAGACAGAGTCTCGCTTTGTTGTCCAGGCTAGAGAGTGAGTGCCATGGCGTCAGCCTAGCTCACAGCAACCTCAAACCCCTGGGCTCAGGCGATCCTCCTGCCTCAGCCTCCCGAGTAGCTGGGACTACAGGCATGTGGCACCATGCCCGGCTAATTTTTTCTATGTATTTCAGTTGGCCAATTAATTTCTATTTATGGTAGAGACGGGGGGGGGGGGGTCTCGCTCTTGCTCAGGCTGGTTTCGAACTCCTGACCTCGAGCAATCCAATCCGCCTGCCTCGGCCTCCCAGAGTGCTAGGATTACAGGCGTGAGCCACTGCGCCCGGCCTATGCTTGCTTTTAGATAGGAGGGGAAAAGGCAGAGTGGTTAAAGATCTTGCTCAATATTACCCAGCTAGAATTCTGGCCTTTCTGCTACCCTTCAGCTCTTCTGAGTTAGTAAGAAACAACTTTTCAACACTCTAGGTCTCATTTTGAGGAAATGTAATTGTTTGCATTGTTTATGAAACCATATCTAAAATTTAAATGTAGCTGGCAGTGTTGTACATTTAGTACTCCATCAGTGGGATGGGGACCACAAGTACCTGCTATAAATTCCTGATTAAGTGATTGATTGATTTAGCGTAACTGAAGCAAGGCAGCCACCCAGAGCAGGAGCGGAGATGACCCTGACCAAATGGTCCTTCATGACTGTTCCTGGCCCCTGAGCTTCCTGTAGGGGGCGCCGCTGCCACTGTCATTTTCCTCAAAGATAGAGCCTGCCAGAGGTGAAAAGCCCAATTCTTATCATTGTCCTGTTATACTCAGGTTTTCCCACCATTCTGGAAGAACTCAAATGTAAAAATGTGACTGTTCAGAAACATGGGGTTCTTTTGGTTTTGGGGTCAAACTCGGTATCAGCAAAGCCACATTCTCACAGGGGAGAAAGCAATTCTACGTGTCTCTCCCACCTCCCAGCACTCCAGAGAGCCCATCTCCCTGTAATCATAGTCTTTTTTTTTTTTTTTTTTTTGAGACAGAGTCTCACTTTGTTGCCCAGGCTAGAGTGAGTGCCGTGGCATCAGCCTGGCTCACAGCAACCTCAATCTCCAGGGCTCAGCGATCCTACTGCCTCAGCCTCCCGAGTAGCTGGGACTACAGGCATGCACCACCATGCCCGGCTAATTTTTTGTATATATATCTTTAGTTGGTCAATTAACTTATTTCTATTTTTGGTAGAGACAGGGTCTCGCTCAGGCTGGTTTTGAACTCCTGACCTTGAGCAATCCGCCCGCCTCGGCCTCCCAAAGTGCTAGGATTACAGGCGTGAGCCACCACGCCCGGCCATAGTCTTTAAAAAAAAATGTTCAGGCCAGCGTAGTGGCTCACGCCTGTAATCCTAGCGCTCTGGGAGGCCAAGGCAGGCGGATCCTTTGAGCTCAGGAGTTAAAAACCAGCCTGACCAAGAGTGAGACCCCTTCTCTACCAAAAATAGAAATTAATTGGCCAACTAAAAATATATGGAAAAAAATAGCCAGACATGGTGGCTGATGCCTGTAGTCCCAGCTACTCGGGAGGCTGAGGCAGAAGGATGGCTTGAACCCAGGAGTTTGAGGTTGCTGTGAGCTAAGCTGATGCCAAGGCACTCTAGCTGGGGCAACAGAGTGAGGCTCTGTCTCAAAAAAAAAAAAAAAAAAAGTTCAAATACATAGTTAATAGAGAAATACATTCTCATTTAAAAAATCAGCAATTCAGATAAAAGAAATACTCCCCAATCCCAATCCAAGTTCCTATCCCAAAGGGAAACTGTTACTACTTTCTTTCAAGACCTTTCTCTGTGCATTACTTCTAGATATTGGGACCCCAATATCTTATGTAAACGAAGCAGTTCTTGAAGAGTACAACCAAAGAAAATTTATTTTTGTTTCCTTCTGTCCTAACCCATTTTATGGGGCTAGTTCTTCCCCATTCCCTGGATGAAATTTAGAGCAATGGTAGTTCTACCAATGAGTTCTACAAATATTCAAGAAAAAACGATTCCAGTCCTGCACAAACTATTCAAGAATATAGAAAACATTCCCCAAATTCTATTATGAGCATGACATAATCATTATACCAAATAATAATTAAAGGAGAAAATTATAGGACAATCTCATTCATAATTATAAATGCACAATTATTAAACAGATCGTTAGCACACCAAATCTAGCAATATATAAAAAGGATAGTACATGCCAATCAAATAGGGTTATGCAAGGTTAGTAAAATTTAAAAATCACTGTAATTCACTGTACTAATAGATTATACAGGTATCTGCATAGATTAAAAAATCATTTAGTAAAAATATCAACTCATAATTTTAAAATGTATATTAGGAGTGAACTCCTTTAATCTGACAAAGTGTAGCTACAAAAACCTGCAGCAAGAAATCATGCTTAGTGGTGAAATACTGAAGGCATTCCTTTAAGGATCAGAAAAACACAAAGATGCCCAATACCACCACTTTGATTTAAATTTGAAATCAGAGATCCTAGTTAGTACAGTAAGAAAAAGAAAAGATATAAGAATTGGAAAGCAGGCCGTGCGCGGTGGCTCAAGCCTGTAATCCTAGCACTCTGGGAGGCCAAGGCGGGAGGATTGCTCGAGGTTGGGAGTTCAAAACCAATCTGAGCAAGAGTGAGGCCCCGTCTCTACTATAAATAGAAAGAAATTAATTGGCCACCTAATATACATAGAAAAACTTAGCCGGGCATGGTGGCACATGCCTGTAGTTCCAGCTACTTAGGAGGCTGAGGCAGTAGGATTGCTTAAGCCCAAGAGTTTCAGGTTGCTGTGAGCTAGGCTGACTCCATGGCACTCACTCTAGCCTGGGCAACAAAGTGAGACTCTGTCTCAAAAAAATAAAAAATAAAAAAAATAAGAATTGGAAAGCAAGATAAAAACTGTCATTATTGGTTGCAAATAAGTTTGAGAACACAGGAAACTCAAAAGAATATATGATAAGCTATTAGAATTAATAAGTAATTTAGCAAGTTTGCTGTGTACAAAATCACTGTGCAAGGGTCAATTTATACTAAACATTGGCAACAAACAGAAAATGTAATCTTAAAAATCTACCATTGTGGCCGGGCACAGTGGCTCACGCCTGTAATCCTAGCACTCTGGGAGGCCGAGGCGGGCGGATTGCTCAAGGTCAGGAGTTCAAAACCAGCCTGAGCGAGACCCCGTCTCTACCATAAAAATAGAAATTAATTGGCCAACTGATATATATAATATAAAAATCAGCCAGGCATGGTGGCTCGTGCCTGTAGTCCCAGCTACTCGGGAGGCTGAGGCAGGAGGATCGCTTGAGACCAGGAGTTTGAGGTTGCTGTGAGCTAGGCTGACACCACGGCACTCATTCTAGCCTGGGCAAGAAAGCGAGACTCTGTCTCAAAAAAAAAAAAAAAAAAAAAAAAAAAATCTACCATTGTGCCCTTATCCACCACTAACTAAAGGAAAAAGAAAAAAGTAAAAGAAAAATCTACCATTTGTAATAGATCAAAAATAAAAAGTACCTAGAAATAAGTAACAACAAAGTATAAGACAGTTATAGAGAAAAGGTGAAGATTTTATTGAAAGATTTTAAGATTGGGAACTGTCTTATGGATAGTTAAAATTATGCTTGTTGAGGCTGGGCACAGTGGCTCTAGCCTGTAATCCTAGCACTCTGGGAGGCCGAGGCAGGCGGATTGCTCAAGGTCAGGAGTTCGAAACCAGCCTGAGCAAGAGCAAGACCCTGTCTCTACTATAAATAGAAAGAAATTAATTGGCCAACTAATATATATAGAAAAAATTAGCCAGGCATGGCGGCGCATGCCTGTAGTCCCCGCTACTTGGGAGGCTGAGGCAGGAGGATTGCTTGAGCCCAGGAGTTTGAGGTTGCTGTGAGCTAGGCTGACGCCATGGCACTCACTCTAGCCTGGGCAACCAAGTGAGACTCTGTCTCAAAAAAAAAAAAATTATGCTTGTTGAAAAGCATAATTAAAAATGGAATTAAAAATTATTCCATTAAAAATGGAATAATTTAATTCAATTTAACCCAGATTAATGAAACATTGATTCAAATTCAGAAATATATAGTTCCCTGAATTTTATTTATTTATTTATTTATTTATTTTTAGACAGAGTCTCACTTTGTTGTCCAGGCTAGAGTGAGTGCCATGGCATCAGCCTAGCTCACAGCAACCTCAAACTCCTGGGCTCAAGCAATCCTCCTGCCTCAGCCTCCCGAGTAGCTGGGACTAACAGGCATGCGCCACCATGGCCAGCTAATTTTTTCTATATATATTAGTTGGCCAATTAATTTCTTTCCATTTATAGTAGAGACGGGGGTCTCGCTCTTGCTCAGGCTGGTTTCGAACTCCTGACCTTCAGTGATCCGCCCGCCTCAGGCTCCCAAATGCTAGGATTACAGGAGTGAGCCACCGCGCCCGGCCAGTTTCTTGAATTTTAGTATTAAGAAGCACTTCCTAGAAGCCATAAAGTAGCATGTATACTAATCTAGGGCCCTCTAGTTTTTGTTATATAATAGTTTTTTTTGGTAGGTACCATTCAGTCAACATGGAATGTACCATTCTTTTGAGGGGATCTGGTTTCTACAGATCACATCTTGGCTTCTATCCATCCTGCCAGGCAAGAAACTTGATTACATTCTAAGAGCCTCTTTTCACTTGTAGTTGGCAGGCCTGAGATTTCCTTTTGCTAAAGAGATGAAAGAATGGCTGATGACCAGAAACAAAAAACAAAAAATTCCAGGTGTTCTCCTCTGATACATGCATGTTGAAATTAGGTCCCAGTACTTTCCATGAGAAAGAAATTTGTTTAGACTAACAGCTTCTTTTGTTGCATGTCTATATCCCTTGAGGGATTTAGACACTGTCACCACCCCTCTTTTGGTGTAAATTTCACTAATCTGTTAATCTAAACTCTAGTTGAGCCTTCATTAATCTCTCAAAGAATGGATGTCTTGTGTGTGAGGCTGGGAGGATAATTTTGGAGTATGAAAGGCCGCTAAGGTAAGGAGGACTTTTGCAGCATTGGTGTAAACTGAAGGAACCTGGGCAGTATTTTTTAAAGAGATGATAAGAGCCTTGACATGGAACTTTTGTCTGCTTCTCAAGTTTGCTTAGGTAAGACCTTGGTGTCAATACTATTCATAAATGGGGAAACTTTGGAAAGCTATACATTGCACTCTATCCTAATTCAGGAATCCTACTTCTGGGAGGAAGAGAAAAAGAAAAAGGAGTCAAACAGAGATGAAAGAATGTCACATACCTCCTCTCCCTCTTTTTCCAGATAATGTAGTGTAAACTTTAGTATTCCCCATTTAGATGATCTTTAGTATATAACTCCTAAATGTGTTGAGGGTCTGTTGTGAGTCTGGGTTAGTGGGTTGGGCATGAAGGCACAAAAGGCAATTTTGAAGACTGGCCTGTTCAGAATTGCAGAGTATGGTGGACCTTCATAATAAAGAGCTTTTGCAGGAGTAGACTCTGGACTTTTGGAGGGAGAAGAGGTAGAAAAGGGTAAAGAAAAACGTGATTTGCAGATTATTGCAAATTAACCTAAGACAATTTGATCATTAGGTTCTTAGCTGCCCAAGAAGTTTGAGGTGGTGAGGTTAACTAAGCTCTGACAACCTCGACGCCAAATTATAATTAAGTAAGTCTCATAGCAAGTTCTGCCACGCACCTAGAGGTTAATTAAGTAAACACTTATTAGCAAAAGTGTTTAGCCTGTCCTATAATCCCAGCAGTCTGTCCTGTTAAGTGCTTTGTCCACAGCCTCACATGAAAAGTTCACTTGAGGCAGAGAAGGAAACATTCCAGAGGCCAGGATTCTGTTACCTTTTAAGATGGCATCATGTAACCAGACATCTTCCTAACCAGTGGCTGGTCATAGGATCATTTAGGGATGGAGCCTTGAGGGCCATTCTTTAGGGGTCAAGTTTCAGCCTCACTAGATTCTCACACCTGTTCATTATGCAAGGCTGTGGGAGTCTCTCAAATTACTTAAGCCAATGGAAATATCTTGAACACATTCATGTCACTGATAAGAGCCCATTTATGGTCTCATTGCTAATTAATAAGCAACTATGTTCATAAAGAAATATCCATTTCTGACCTTCACTCTGCTTTTTAGCAGGGCCTCAGGTGTGGAAGAGATATGGATAATAGAAGTGCTTGTTGTGGCTGCCTCTAGCGTGTGACCTTTCTGACTCGGCACCGACCACCTGAATGTGTGAGTTTTCTATTAGAACAATACACACTGTCTTTGCTAAAGCGTTTTAAAGTATATTACAGACATTGTAACATAGATGAAGTTGGTTCTTGACATTTGCAAGTTTAGTATTTGTGGTTTAGCTGCTTATTAGCAGTAAACTGTAGTTGCTTGTCATTTTACTAAGTTAAAAGTTTAATTCTGTGACCTAAAGGACTGATGATGCAGGAAAGAGGGTCACCTGGCTAGTAAGTGAATTTAGCTAGTCACTCTTTATCCAAATTTTCTTCTTGGTTTTCAAGCACTAACTCCCATTAATGTCTAAAAGAAGACACTTAAAATTTCAGTTGTACTTTAGTGATTTTCTCAAGGGATGTTATGTTATTTAGTACTGTTTGGGAATTTATGATGGTGTCAGGATGTAAGAGATTTACTGTGCTGTATAATTTTACCTATGGCAGACTGTGCCTCCAGTCTTAGTCCCAGAAGTTAAGGCCAGTATCTTTATCTCTGTCTAAAATTCCAGTTTGGTGTGGATAAATCTGAAAGTCCGTATTTCAGGATCTTTCAATGTTTACACACACATGATATGATCTTGTATAGAGAAAATCCTAAGGAGTCCACACATACAGAATAGTGTTTTCAACAAATGGGGCTGGAACAACCAAATATCCACATGCAAAAGAATGAAGTTGAACCCCTTCCTTATGCCATATGCAAACATTAATTCCAAATGGATCATAGATGTACATGTAAAAGATAAAATTATAAAGCTCTTAGAAAAAAATCATAGGAGTAAATCTTTATGACCTTCAGCGAGGCAATGGTTACTCAGACATGACATCAAAAGCACAAGAGACAAAAGAAAAAACTAGATAAATTTGACTAGTAAAATTAAAATGTCTTATGCTATAAATGATACCATTAAGAAACTGAAAGGCCAGGTGTGGTGGCTCACACCTGTAATCCTAGCACTCTGGGAGGCCTAGGCACGCGGATTGCTTGAGGTCAGGAGTTGGAAACCAGCCTGAGTGAGACCCCATCTCTACTAAAAATAGAAAGAAATTAATTGGCCAACTAAAAATATATATACAAAAAAAAAAACTAGCCAGGCATTGTGGCACATGCCTGTAGTCCCAGCTACTTGGGAGGCTGAGGCAGAAGGATCGCTTGAGCCAAGGAGATTGAGGTTGTTGTGAGCTAGGCTGACGCCATGGCACTCACTCTAGCCTGGGCAACAAAGTGAGACTCTGTCAAAAAAAAAAAGAAAGAAAGAAAGAAAGAGAGAGAGAGAGAGAGAGAGAGAGAGAGAGAAAGAAGAAAGAAAGAAGAAAGAAAGAAAGAAAGAAAGAAAGAAAGAAAGAAAGAAAGAAAGAAAGAAAGAAAACGAAAGTGAAAAGAGCAAGGAAGGGAGGAAGGGAGGGGCAAAAACCTACCTAAAGGGTACAATGGACGCCATTTTGGTGATGGGCACACCTACAGCCATGACTCAAGTGTTACAAAAGCGATAAATGTAACCAAAAACGTTTGTACCCCCTTAATATTTTGAAATAAAAAAAAAAGAAAGTGAAAAGACAAACACAGAATGGGAAAAAATATCTGAAAATCATATATCTGATAAAGTATATCCAGAACACATATCAATAAAGTTATTAAAAAATAAGGTTGGCTTCACAATTCTTTTTTTCACAGAACAAGCCTTTTAATTTTTATTCCTCAAAAAAGGTTCATTTTCTTTTCTTTTTTTTTTTTTTTTTGAGACAGAGTCTCGCTTTGTTGTCCAGGCTAGAGTGAGTGCCGTGGCGTCAGCCTAGCTCACAGCAACCTCAAACTCCTGGGCTCAGGCGATCCTCCTGCCTCAGCCTCCCGAGTAGCTGGGACTACAGGCATGCGCCACCATGTCCGGCTAATTTTATATATATATATCAGTTGGCCAATTAATTTGTTTCTATTTATAGTAGAGACGGGGTCTCGCTCTTGCTCAGGCTGGTTTTGAACTCCTGACCTTGAGCAATCCGCCCGCCTCGGCCTCCCAAGAGCTAGGATTACAGGCGTGAGCCACAGCGCCCGGCCCAAAAGGTTCATTTTCTTATTTAGCTTTCTGGCTCTGTGCTTGTGCCTTTAACACCTTTACAACGATTTTCTGCTCCTCAATAAGGAAAGCACGCTTGATCCTGTCATGAACACATTTAGCACACATGGAACCACCATAGGCCCTGCTGACATGTTTTTTTGTTTTTGACAAACCTCATAAGAACTTTAGGTCTCACAGCACGAACCCCTTGAAGTCTACCTGGGTACACACCACATGAAGATTTTGGTGCTTTCCCAACCTTCTTGGTATAAAGGTAAACAATTCTATTACTAGGGGTTTGGGACAGCCTAGTTTTGTTAGAGGCTGTATTGTAGGAAAGCCTACGACGATATGTCAAGCGCTGGATCATTTTGAGTGCAGCTTCAGAGGAACAGCCAGGATCTAGGAGTTTCTGAAGCTAAAAGAAGGGAACCTGATCACCACCAGCCTCCCTCTTGCTCCTCTTACCCCTACGCTACCTCAAAGGACTGTCTTAAGAGCTCTCGGCTCCTGCAACACCTCCCACAATTCTTTATAGCAACATGGAACACTAGAAGATTATTATGTTAATGCCTTTAAAAATCTTGAATGAAATGAAGTGTCACCCTAAAATTCTATACCTAGAAAAATCATTGTTCAAATATAAAGGCAGGACTAGCCCGAGCAAGAGCAAGACCCCATCTCTACTAAGAATAGAAATAAATTAATTGGCCAACTAAAAATATATAGAAAAAATTAGCCAGGCATAGTGGCACATGCCTGTAATTCCAGCTACTTGGGAGGCTGAGTCAGAAGGATCGCTTGAGCCCAGGAGCTTGAGGTTGCTGTGAGCTAGGCTGATGCCATGGCACTCTAGCCCATGCAACAGAGTGAGACTCTTATCTTTAAAAAAATCACAAGTATAAAGGCAGGCAAATATAAAGAACTTAGAGAATCTTGTTCTCATGAACCTTTCTTAAATTTTTTTTCTAAGAGCAATACCTTCCAATAGAACTTTTGCAATGATGGAAATGATCTATAACTCACCCTCCATTATGATAGTCTTTAAACACATGTTGTTAGTTACTAAGCACCTGAAATGTGGCTAATGCAACTGGGGAGCTGAATTTTTTATTTTATTAAGTTTAAATAGCTATGTGTAGCTTTTGTTTTAATGGCAGAGTTGTAGAGTATTTCATACTGAAGGGAAGGCAAAATAGTTTTTAAGGGGCTTTAAAATCAGATGGATCCAGCTATATGCTCTAGGCATGTGACTAACCCTAGCTTGTGTCTCCTCATTTATAAAAACAGGAGAGATGAGAAATTTCCAACTCATAGGTTAGCTGTGAGAGTTAAATGTTATGATGCCCATCAAATGTTGAGCATGGTGTCTAGCACATGGTAAGAGCTCAATTAATAATTTTTTTGTTTGTTTTTAGAGACAGGGTCTCTGTCGCCCAGGCCTCAGTGCAGTGGTACAATCATAGCTCACAGTAGCCTTGAACTCCTGGCATCAAGCAATCCTCCCACCTCAGACTCCCAAAGTGCTAGGATTACAGGTACTAGACACCATGCTCAGCCATAATGATCACTTATTTAAAAAAAAAAACCAAAACTTCTAGAAGACAAACTTAGGTCAACCAAGTGATTATGGCTGGAAAAATCACAGAAAAAAATGTTGGTGAGCGTTGACTCTATATAAATATCTAGGTGTAAAGAAATGTGAAAATTATGGTTACAAATGTAGCGTATCATTTATTAATGTGGACATTGTTGATAGAGTTTTGTTTTGTTTTGAGACTCCAGCCTGGGCTGGAGTGCCATGGCATCAGCCTAGCTCACAGCAACCTCAATCATCTGCGCTCAAGTGATTCTACTGCCTCAGCCTCCCGAGTAGCTGGGACTACAGGCATGCGCCACCATGCCCGGCTAACTTTTTTGTATATATATTTTTAGTTGATCAATTAATTCGTTTAGTAGAGACGGGTCTCACTCAGGCTGGTTTCGAACTCCTGACCTCAAGCAATCCACCCACCTCTGGCTTCCCAGTGCTAGGATTACAGGTGTGAGCCACCACACCCAGCCTAGAGCATTCTTTTTGATCAGATCTCTCTTCTTTGGGACTCTTTCCAGGAACTGTAGCTGCTTTGGCCTTCCCAGCCTGCCAGCTACAGTTCCTCAAGTCATGGAGAAACATGGAGGCTCCTGATGGTTCCTCTCACCTGTGAAATATCCTGGATACTGTGTAGGCAGTAAACTGGGGCATCTGTGGGGTTCACCCCATTTATTTTCCAAATCTCAGAGATGTCATTCTTCTTTGCCTGATGTGCAATAATTTCTTGAAAACTGTTGTTTCTTATTTTCATCTATTTTTTTAGTTGTTTCATTTGGGAGAGTAAATCTGATCCCTTTTATTCCATCTTGGCTAGGAGTGGAAATCTCAAAAGATTTACTTTTAAACTGAGGAAATATGCCAATCTGAAGTTATTAGTACAAGCCTATAGTAACTGCAACAAAAGACTAAGGAAAGCTTCTGTTTGGAAAAGAGTACTTTGACACTGTTGAGAGTTTGCTGACACGTGGCGATAAAAGCAAACCGCTTTGCAGTCGGTTTCATCAGTTTTTATCTTCTGTACAATCACTGCACATCCTAAATGCCTACACGTGGCTCTCAGCAACCCACCCTTGGGTTGAAGCCATGCATTGTAGCCATCTCCACTTTATTCTTCCAAATTGAGTATGTCCAAAACTGAATTCATCGTCCGCCATAAATCTGCTATTATTATATTTTCTACCTGTCAGGACATTGGATTGTAATTATCTGTGTTTATGTCTCTTTCTCCCAAACCAGACTGATGTCTTGCAAGAGAAAGATTACTTTATGTTCACAACAAAATAATGCTTATTGAATGAATAGTGCTTCAATATATAAGGCTGAAGTCACTTTCCTCTCTCGTCAGAAAGAGAATACTGCACAGACTTCCTGAGCACTTGCAGGCAAGACACTATTTGGAGCTGAGGCTACAGCGGCGATAGACCAGCCGCTACCCTCCCTGGAAAGCATTCCCAGCTGGGGAGGGTGGGGCACAGATAAAGAGGCTAATTACAATCCCCAGGGGTAGGATCAACCGGGGAAAACTAGAGAGGAAAAGCCTGCCCCAGGCCTCAAAAAGTGCAATCCAGAGCAGGAATGTGGTCTTTTGTTTTGGCCTGGGGTAAAGGGATCATGCAGGGCGGGGCCGTATAAAAGCTGAGGTCTGATTGAGCCCTTTTGGGTTAAAATCTTGAGAAGGTGCTGAACAGAAGTCTCAAATGCGCTTTGTAGAGCCTCTGCAATTTCGCGGTCACAATTCCGGCAAGTCCTGGCGCGTTCACAGGGAGGCGCGGGGTGGGGGACGGGCTGGAGGGTCCGGCAGCCGGGAAGGGACACCAGCCAGACACCGGGAACCCGGGAGCTCACCGCCGGAAGCGGGGGCACGCCGCCCCGGGCCGGCGCCGCTCTCCCCGCCCCCCGCACGCGGCGCGGGCGGGGCTGCCGGCGGAAGGGCACCGAAGGAGGTGACGACGTAAGTGAGCGCCGGCGTCGCGGCAGCAGCTCCAGAGGAAGCTCGGCGGCCGTGGCCGCTGCGGGCAGGCCGGACACCTCCTAGCTGGCGGGGCTTCCCCTAGAGCTGGCGAAGGCGGGGCCCCAGTGCCGGCTGCCGCATCGCCTGGGCCGCCGGCGGGGCAGGTGCCACGAGCCAGGGACGTAGGTAAGCGGGCGCCCGGGCGTCCAGTCGGCCGGATGACTGACAGACCGATCGCCTGAGCGGGCTGGCTGGCCATTCCCGCGCCAGTGGGCGCCAGCTCGGCGCCCCGGCCCCGAGGCCTGGAGCACTGCCCTCTCCCGCGCCCCAGCCGGAGGCCGCCGTTTCCCCTGGGCACAGTGTGCCTCTCCGCGGGAGCGGAGAGAGCTCCTCCCGAGGGACCACTGCCTCCCCTCCGTCTCCAGCCAAGCTGTGCGACCGCAGGCACAGGGAGAGCTAGTGCCCCCGGCCGCTCCTCCTGAAGCCCGAGAAAGCTTGGAGAGGAAGAGCTGCTGTTAGCGGCCCTCCAGCTCCAGCCTTTTTGGAAGTCAGGGATTTATTTGTTCAGACAGTCTGCCTCCTTCCTGCCTCGGTTCCTTCCCCCACGCTGTGGGACCCGTTTCTAGTGAACGGGTATGGCACAATTGAACATTAGGGTGATGGGAAGCGGTTTTTTCTGTTCTGTCTCTGCTAGGCAGTATCACCCCCCGTTGACCCTATGGCCACTCTGTTGGGGGTGGGGGCAGGGATGCGGAGAGGATGTGGGAGTTCTGGACTTAAGAGTCCCAAGAGCTGAGTTGAAACCTAGCCTACCATTTGGTGGTAGTATTTTTAATCTCATGCTGAGAAAATTAAATGAAGAAAGTAGAACCTTAGTCATGAAATGTTTTAGGATTTTACTTAAACTTGGTTTAACAATATCCAGGACAGTTAATGATAGGTTCTTAATTATGGGTTTTTTTTGCCTTTTTCCCCAGAATAAGCTAGGTATGGAGAAGGGTGCCTGAAGAGAGATCAGGCTCTTGTAAGGTCAGAACCTAACTGCAGCCTGTTTTGGGTGGGCAACATCAGGAAGAACAAGACTCTCTCCTAGTCATCCAGATGTCTCATCTTACTGATAAAACATTATTGATATATGAGAGATGAGTGAAATCAATTTTGCTCAAGATAGGTTTTCCCCAATGGGCCCTTTCTAGGAGAAAAGCTGAGAGGGGCTTCGTTTGCACATTGGCCCATTTAGAGGGAATCCTCTGCTTCTGAAACATTTCGTGTTAATTGAAAGTGTGCACAGAATAAATGCAGGAACTTGAGTTTTTTGAGTGACTGGATATTACAATTCTGAGTTAATTTGTGGAGACGCCCGTTTCTCTGTATTGGAGAAAGAATATTCACCACTCTGTAGTTTAATGGACCCCAAGTTAGAGAAGTAGTTGAAGGGCATATTGGGGGGAGATGCAGTGAATTATTTGAATGAGTAGCACTTGCTGTTACTGTTCCTTGATCAGGCAAATTAAGGATTCTTTCCTTTCCTAGGTGAGGGATGTTGGTGGCTGCTGTGCAGTGTGTATATAGCTAAGTGCAGTCTTTGGTTCCTTTGCAGAATTGTCAACTTGGTATTTTAAGTTGTGGTTACAGAAGGAACATTGAGGGTCATCTAATCCAGAAGTTCCAAAATCTGACTGGGCATTATAATTAGTTAGGGAATTAAAATACAAACCCAAATGCCTAGACTGTACCTCAATAGGTCTGAAGTGGGCCTGGATATTTGTGCTTTTTAAAAAGCTTCTCAAGTGATAATCATGATTTGAAAATTCAGGTGCAGATAACATTTCACATTTTTAGTTTATAAACAGGCTCATAGAGAGGAAGTGTCATGCCCAACTAGTTTGCTGCTTTCTTAATTTTCTTCTCTTTTTTCCTCAACAAGCAATCTTAATTGAATCAATACAGGTTTTATAGTGCCTTGAGCCCAGAAAAAAATTTTTTTTAAAGTCCTTTAAGTTGGTAGCTTTGTGTAATTCTGTTTTTGTAGTTTCTTAGGCAGTTAGACTCCTTAATGCTTTTTAATGAATTAGCACATGTTACATTAAAATGTCTTACTAAATATTGCATAGGTTTGTTTTTAGGGAGACTTAAATAAAAATTATATTGGCCTGGCATGGTGGCACACACCTATCATCATCACATTCTGGGAGGCTGAGATGGGAGAATTGTTTGAGCTCAGGAGTTTGAGATCGTCTTGAGCAAGAGTGAGACCCCATCTCTACTAAATATAGAAAAATTAGTATGCGCTTGTAGTCCCAGCTACTCGGGAGGTTGAGGCAGGAGAATTGCTTGAGCCCAGGAGTTTGAGATTGCTTTGAGCTGGGTTGACACCATAGCATTCTAGCCCCGGCAACAGAGCAAGAGTCTGTCTCAAAAAAATAAAATAAAAATAAAAAATAAATAAATATATATATTGGAACAAAGGTAGGTATAGGAAGTAGTAACAACCCAATGAAAAGTGAAGTTTAGGAGTCATGTGCTGGTCCTTGAAGCAGTCTTCTGTTTCTCTAAGGATTTGAGACCAAAGTTACATACTTGGGGCGGCAGGATGGCTCACGCCTGTAACCTAGCATTATGGGAGGCCCCGGAGGGCGGATCGATCAAGGTCAGGAGTTCGAAACCAACCTGAGCAAGAGCGAGACTCCATCACTACTAAAAATAGAAAGAAATTAATTGGCCAACTAAAAATATATACAGAAAAAAATTATATACTTAATCCACTCTATTTGGTGGCCGAATGTGATGAAAGTATCACCCACTAGGTAGCACAAATCCAAATTCCCAATCTTGATCTTTTTTATGGTTTCTTTATGCCCTCTGATTGCCCAATAGGCAATTAAAACAACTCATTTCCTACTACAAATCCATTTATTTTGTCTTACTTTTTTGGGATGGGTAACCCTGCCCGTTTGTTTACTATACAACAGCTATTCTCATTAATGCCTTATTACCTCTTGGAGGTAATGCTAGTGATGCTTGAGTTAACCTGTATAGTGGCTGCACTGCAAACTTTCACCCAAATATGAGCACCTTAAGATTGTTTAGGCATAGGGCTGTCCTAGTGTCAGTATCTCACAGGAATTGAAAGCTCATTCTATTTCCTTGTGTGTTTTATCTTTGAAGGACTGTTGGTATTTGGTGAACATGAACATACGACACTATGGCTGGGAATACAGGGGCAGAAATGTAGAGGGCCTCTATATAGCAGTTTTTAATTTATTTTTTATTTTTAGTGAAAGCAAGATTTATTCAGAAACTATAAAAAGTTAGAAAGTCTACTCCACAGACAGAGCAGAGGTTTTGTTTTTAATTTTAATTATATGTGTTCTGAGCACATGCTTGGAATTTTTCAATTTTAGAGTGCACTGGCTGGACTGTTTTATTGGAGAGAGTTCAATAGCAGTATCTTTGTCTTTTCTCCAGAGCTAGTTAGATTCCCCAGAGAAGAATCTCTGGATCTCCTCTTTGGAGATCCAGCATTCTGATAGTTAACTTGAGAGAAACTCTGGAGATCTTAGCATTCAATATGTAAGCACTCATGTTCGTTTAACTCAGCTGTTTTCATTGTGATACTCTCATTCTCAACTCCACCAGTTGAAATGTTTTCCAGTCTAGAAATCCTTTGTTTTACCCTGTAGAGCTGTTCTATCCAATATGGTAGCCACTAACCACATGTAGAACTTTAAATCTAAGTAATTAAAATTAAACATTTAGTTCCTCAGTTGCACTGGACACATTTCAAGTGCTCAGTAGCCACATTTGCTTAAAGACTATACCGTGTTGGATAGGGCAGATAGCGAATATTTCTATCATTGTAGAAGTGTTATTATACAGTGCAGTTCTAGTCTAGAGAATAAGGCTCCAGGCTTCTGCAACCTTGGTGGGTTTTGTGGAGTATGGGAGGGTATCAAAATTATTGACCAATCCTTTTGTTTTTATCATTATGTTCACACCCCTCTGATGCTGCCAAATCCTGATCTATTTTGAGGTACTATTGTTTAGATTGCTTTCCTCACTAAGCTTGAGATTTAACTTCCTTAGGTCTTTAAGTCAATCTGCATTCTAACTTCCAAAATGTTTTTGCTCTTGTCCCTTCCATACTACTAACATTTCTCCTACAAATGTCTGAAAATCCAGTGGACACTTTAATTCTTACTTGACTTTTCAACAGCTTTTGACCATTTCCCTCCTTCTAGAAACTTTCTCTAGCTTCCTGATACTATATTTACCTGGTTTTCTACCTTATCGCCCTGATCATTCCTTCTCATTTTCCTTTGCTACCTTTACCTCACTCTTAAATCCTGGAGTTTATCAGGACACTGCCCTAGGGTACATTTACAAATTTTTCCTAGGTGATATTTTCTATAGCTTTGCTTACTATAAGATGATGATGACTTAAACTGGAATTCCTATGATATCCTCTTTTCAGAGTTCCTGAACTGTATATCCAACAGGATGCATCCACTTGGATTTCTTTCTTTCTCTTTTTAATTGAGATGGAATCTTGAACTCCTGGGCTCAAGTGATTCTCCCTCCTCAGCCTCCCAAGTAGCTGGAATTATAGGTATCTAACAACATGCCTGACATTTTTTCTTTTTCTCCCACTTGTATTTCTTACAAATTCAACATGTTGAAATCTAAAAACATAGTCAGTATAACCTTCCCCCAATCTGTCTTTGTGTTCCATATAAATGATACCGATATCTGCCTCCTAGCTCATGCTAGAACTCTTAACCTCCACATATAGGATAAGAGTTCCCTAAGTCCTGTCATTTCTGTGTCCTGAGAAATCTCAAGGACATAGATTGATTCATTTTGCTAATGGTATTTAAGTGTTCTTTTTGTGTTTAATTTTTTTTTTTTTTTGAGACAGAGTTTCACTCTGTTGCCCAGGCTAGAGTGCCATGGCATCAGCCTAGCTCACAACAACCTCAAACTCCTGGGCTCAAGCAATCCTTCTGCCTCAGCCTCCAGAGTAGCTGGAACTATAGGCATGTGCCACCATGCCTGGCTGATTTTTTCTCTATATATTTTTAGTTAGCCAATTAATTTCTTTGTATTTTTAGTAGAGATGGGGTCTCGCTCTTGCTCAGGCTGGTCTCGAGCTCCTAAGCTCAAATGATCCACCTGCCTTGGCCTCCCAGAGTGCTAGGATTACAGGTGTGAGCCACCACGCCCTGCCGGTTATTAAGTATGGAATGTCCAATTTCCTGAAGTACTAAGTTTGACAGTTGATATCTCTGACACTTCTTGGTGGTTTTTTTTTTTGTGTGTGTGTGTGTGTGTGAAGATGCATCCTCATTCTTTCAAAGACACATTTTGGCTTGTGATTATCTTTCAAAAAGAATTTTTTTTTTTTTTTTTTTTGAGACAGAGTCTCACTTTGTTGCCTAGGCTAGAGTGAGTGCCGTGGCGTCAGCCTAGCTCACAGCAACCTCAGACTCCTGGGCTCAAGCGATCCTTCTGTCTCAGCCTCCCAAGTAGCTGGGACTACAGGCATGCGCCACCATGCCCGGCTAATTTTTTCTATATATATTAGTTGGCCAATTAGTTTCTTTCTATTTATAGTAGAGACGGGGTCTCGCTCTTGCTCAGGCTGGTTTTGAACTCCCGACCTCGAGCAATCCGCCCGCCTCGGCCTCCCAGAGAGCTAGGATTACAGGCGTGAGCCACCGCGCCCGGCTCAAAAAGAATTTTTTAGAGCAATTTTTGTGAAACCATAGATAAGTAAAAAAGTTGTGTTATTTTTGAATATGAGTTCTGTTGTGGAACCAATGCAGCACAGACAGCTCAAAACATCAACGAAGAGTTTGGGAAGGATGTGGCTAATGAACACACACACAGTATGTTGATGGTTTGAGAAGTTCCATTCTGGTGATTTTAATCTTGGAAACGAGCCATGTGAGTGACCTGAGACCAAGGTGCATAATGATGAGCTAAAAGCGGTAGTGGAAAAGAATCCATCTCAACCTGTGTGTGAATTAGCAGCAAGGTTTGACATTACTATTCCACCAATACTGGACCATTTGAAATAAATGGGCAAGGTAAAGAAGTTGGATAGATGGGTACCGTGTGAATTAAATGAGTGTCAAAAGAGAGATCATCTCGAAGCTGGCCATTCTTTACTGTCACGATATAAAGGCGACCATTTCTATACCATATTGTTATGTGTGATGAAAAATAGATTCTTTTTGACAGTTGTAAGCATTCAGCACAATGGTTGGATAAAGATGAAGTGCTAGCCGGGCGCGGTGGCTCACGCCTGTAATCCTAGCACTCTGGGAGGCTGAGGCGGGCGGATTGCTCAAGGTCAGGAGTTCGAAACCAGCCTGAGCAAGACCCCGTCTCTACTATAAGTAGAAAGAAATTAATTAGCCAACTAATATATATAGAAAAAAATTAGCCGGGCATGGTGGCGCATGCCTGTAGTCCCAGCTACTCGGGAGGCTGAGGCAAGGAGGATCGCTGAGCCCTGGAGTTTGAGGTTGCTGTGAGCTAGGCTGATGCCACGGCACTCACTGTAGCCTGGGCAACAAAGTGAGACTCTGTCTCCAAAAAAAAAAAAAAAAGATGAAGTGCTGAAAACACAGTCCAAAATCAAATATTCATCAAAGAAAGCTACTGGAGTCTGTTTGGTCCAGTACTGGCATTGTCCATTACAGCTTCATGAAACCTGGTCAGTTGATTATAGCGGATGTCATCTGCAACCAGTAGAACGAAATGATGGAGATGTTTGCCATTAAGCAGCTGAGACTGGTCAGCAGAGATAGGCCAACCCTCTTGCAAGTCCACATGTCCCCCCCAAAAACACTGCTCAAACTACAGAAAAGCTGGACTTAGAAACTCTGTCATCCACCATATTCACCAGACTTCATCAACTGACTACCACTTATTCCAGGCTTTGGACCACTTCCTGCCAGGAAAAACATTCAGTTCTCAACAAAACTATGGAAAACACCTTTCACAATTTTCATCACCACTCGCTCTCCAGGCTTCTTGACTGCTGGCATAAGCAAGCGACCATTAAGATGGCAATGGTCCATAGTTTAGGTGCATACTTTGATTAATTGTACTGCATCTTATTTGAGATAAATTAAACTTTTGATTCAAAACGACATTTCATATTTAATGACCTATTATCCCAGTTTTCTCCTTAGTTCAGGCAGCTATCACATCATACCTACATTTACCTGTAACAGATTTCCTTTGCTGTGGCCTTCTGCACATTGCAGATAGAATGATCTTTTCAAGAATATAAATCAGAGCTTTTACTCTAACTCTCTTTCATGGTTTTACATCAACCTTATGTGGCAGCATGATTAATTTAGCTTTTCTGTTCCTTGCCTACCTCTTCAGATCCTCCTTTAAGTGTTACTGAAGTTCTTTCAGTTCCTTGGACTCCTGCATTCCCTTTCCTGGGCTTTTGTTTGTTCCCTTTGCTTAGTTACTCTTTCTCATCCTTTGTCTCAGCTGAAAAATAATTTCTTCAGGAAGTCTTCCCTGACCTTTTGCCAGACATTCCCACTTTACACCCTGAATCATACCTTTTTTATATGCATCAGTTTTGCTAATAAATGATCAAATGACTTTCCCACTAGACTGTAAATTCTTTGAAAGTTCAGTGCCTTTTTATCTGTAGAAACTCAAACATTAATAGAACTAAAATTTAATAGATGTTCATGTATTTTTACAATTTAAGCATTATTGGTGTATAACCACCACAGGAAAACATGTTAGCTTAACTTTTTTTTTTTTTTTTTGAGACAGAGTCTCGCTTTGTTGCCCAGGCTAGAGTGAGTGCCGTGGCGTCAGCCTAGCTCACAGCAACCTCAAACTCCTGGGCTCGAGTGATCCTTCTGCCTCAGCCTCCCAAGTAGCTGGGACTACAGGCATGTGCCACCATGCCCGGCTAATTTTTATATATATATATCAGTTGGCCAATTAATTTGTTTCTATTTATAGTAGAGACGGGGTCTCGCTCTTGCTCAGGCTGGTTTTGAACTCCTGACCTTGAGCAATCCGCCCGCCTCGGCCTCCCAAGAGCTAGGATTACAGGCGTGAGCCACAGCGCCCGGCCAGCTTAACTTTTTAAAGTACAGTCTAGGTAATTTTCTCTAATTTGGGGAGGAGTTTTTTTTTTTTTAATTTTAATTTTTTCTTTTTTTGAGCAATGATTTTGCTAATTTTTTTTTTATTTTATAGGGGAGGAGTTTTAATAACAAGAGGTTATTTGAATTACACTGTTTATTTCATATTAAGAAGTTTACATTTAAGTGCTTCCCCCCTAATAAAGTAAAATATATTGCCCTAGAGATTCCTAAAGTTTCTTTTCATAGCTTCTTGTCTTTTTCCCATGCCCCAGGCCTAAATTTAATTTATTAAGTAATTAAGTTTAAACAACTTAACAAGTTGTTTAACAACTAATAGATATCTTAAAAATATATAAATAGGAAGACAAAATCATATTTTTATTTCATTCTAAATTAACCTCAGTTATTTACTGCAAGTATTTGTTGGGTGCTATAAAACTTCTCAAAACTTGGAATCATATTGGGCACTGCCACCCATTTTTTTTTTATTATTATTTTTTATTTTTTTCTTTTTGTGGCCATCCCAGTACACACCCGTTCTTTTTTAATTAAAAAAAATTTTTTTTTCTTTTTTGGATGCAGGGTCTTGCTCTGTCATCTAGGCTGGAGTGTGGCATGTAATCACAGCTCACTGTAACCTCAAACTCCTGAGCTCAAGAGATTCTCCCACCTTAGCCTTCTGAGTAGCTGGGACTTTAGGTGTGCACTACCACGCCTTACTGATTTTCTTTCTTTTTTTTTTTTTTTTTGAGACAGAGTCTCGCTTTGTTGCCCAGGCTAGAGTGAGTGCCGTGGCGTCAGCCTAGCTCACAGCAACCTCAAACTTCTGGGCTCGAGCGATCCTTCTGCCTCAGCCTCCCAAGTAGCTGGGACTACAGCCATGCACCACCATGCCTGGCTAATTTTTTTATATATATATATCAGTTGGCCAATTAATTTCTTTGTATTTATAGTAGAGACGGGGTCTCGCTCTTGCTCAGGCTGGTTTTGAACTCCTGACTTTGAGCAATCCGCCCGCCTCAGCCTCCCAAGAGCTAGGATTATAGGCGTGAGCCACTGCGCCCGGCTTGATTTTCTTTTTTGTAGAGACAGTCTCGCCATGTTGAACAGGCTGGTCTTGAAATCCTGGCTTTAAGTCATCCTTCTTGCCTTGGCCTCCCAAAGTCCTGGGATTACAGATGTGAGCCACTATGCCCAGCCTTATAAAATTTTTATTTTGTCCACTCATTTTTTGCTTTCCAATTGGTAATTGCACAGTATTTTTTTTTATTTATTTTTTATTTTAGTGTATTGTGGGGGTATAAGTGTTAAGGTTATATATATTGCCCATGTCCCCTCTCCCCCCAGTATTTTTTTTTTTTTTAATCACAGCAATCAACAGGTACTCAACTTTGTGAAGACATGATATCAAAAGGAACGTAGCATGATCTACTTTGAAACTGAACTATCTTGAACTAGTAGTTTATGGGGTATTTGACAGTTACAGAATATCACTTTTACCTTCTAATTTAGACTATCCTATGGCACCCTTGTGAATTCACTCTGTAACCCCAGGTTGCCTTTGGCACAGTTTGGGAAGTGTGGCTCTAAACTGTTAATGCTTTGGTGTATATCCTTTTAGACATTTTCCCCTAAATGTTCAGGTATATACACATGTTTTTTGCTTTTAATAAAAATGGACTCATACATATTGTTTAGCAACTTGACTTTTTTTCTGTTCAATAATATATCATGGTAAAGATTATGTATTGAACATATACATTTACTTTCACACCAGCCTGAAAACTCCATTAAAATGGTAGAGGAATTTTTTTTAAACCTCAAAATGACAACAGGAGCAGTGAGAATAACAAAATTCTAGAAGCTGGAAAGCAGAAAAGACTAGTGGTAACTGATTAGCGAGCAGATTTCAGAGTGTCACGTCTTAAACCAACAGTGGACAAGTAGTCATCTTACTGAACCTTTTATTGTTTGTTTTTAGAGACAGGGTCTTGCTCTGTTACCCAGGCTGGAGTGCAGTGGCCTGGTCATAGCTTACTATCGCCTCAAACTCCGGGCTCAAGTGATCCTCCTACCTGAGCCTCCCGAGTAGCTATAGGACTATAGGCATGCACCACCATGGCTTGTTAATTTTTTTTTAAATTTATTTTTTGTAGAGATGGGGTCTTGCTATGCTTCTCAGGCTATTCTTGAACTCCTGGCTTCAAGTGATCCTCCTACCTCAGCCTCCCAAAGTGCTGGGATTACAGGCATTAGCTACCACGACCTGCTGATAATTCTTCATTATCCTGTTATCACATGATATTTAGCATCCCTGGACCCCAGCACTATATGTCAATACCAACCTGAATTTATTACAACAAGGAATTTCCCACACATTTCTAAATGTTGGGTTGGGATGTGCTATGGAGTATCTGGTTAAAAACCCTTGGGTTAGATCAATGTTTATTATGATTATGTAAATGGTAGTCATAGCCAAGCCGTGTAGTATCCTGTGATTACAAGCCAGTATTTTTTCCTTTCTTGTATAATTTTTTTTGTCCCTAAAATTAATAATTGTTTTTATCTTTAGTGTTCTGTATGTGTTGCTAACTTTTTTTTTTTTTTTTTTTTTTGAGAGACAGAGTCTCGCTTTGTTGCCCAGGCTAGAGTGGAGTGCCATGGCATCAGCCTAGCTCACAGTAACCTCAAACTCCTTGGCTCAAGCGATCCTTCTGCCTCAGCCTCCCAAGTAGCTGGGACTACAGGCATGCACCACCATGCCCGGCTAATTTTTTCTATATATATATATATTAGTCGGCCAATTAATTTCTTTCTATTTTTAGTAGAGACAGGGTCTCGTCTTGCTCAGGCTGGTTTCAAACTCCTGACCTTGAGCAATCCGACTGCCGCCTGCCTCGGCCTCCCAGAGTCCTAGGATTACAGGCGTGAGACACCACTCCTGGCTGGTATAGCTAACTTTTATCTTCAAACTCTTTTCTGTTTGTCTGTATCTCCTGTGTTTGTGTTGATATACTTGAGAAATTCTATCAGTTTCACATTCTTGGAGATAATCCTCCCAGAGCCTTCGGATCTCTCCCTTCTGGATTGTTGGCTCTCTAGGCTTGAGGCACAGTTGTCATTCTGCATCTTTCTTTACTATTTTCTTGAGTATTCTCCTTGCCTATCCCTTGTTTTGGATCTCATTTCCTAGGTCTCACGTCTTCCTTGATTTACTCATTTTGTTGGAGTACCTCCTCCTGTGGCTCTCTCAGAGAGATGCATGAGAATGTTGTATTTTGATTACTTTTGTCTCCCAAGACCTTTTTCTGTCCTCAATCTGGTTGATAATTTGGCTGGATCTAAAGTTCTATGTTGAAAATAATTTTCCCTCAGAACTTTGAAGGCATTAACTCTTTTTTCTTCTAGTTTCTAGTCTTGCTATTAAGAAGTCCATTGCTGTCCTAGTCCTAATCTTTATTAATGTATGTATGTCCTTTTTTTGGTCACCCCTGTAGAAAGCTGTTTTTGCCCCATTGTTCTGAAATTTCATAGTTGATATGCCTTCGTATTACATGTGGGTCTGTTTTTACTCACTGTGTTGGGCATTTGATAGTTTTTTATCCATGTATAATTTCATGTCCTTTAATTCTGGAAATTTTCTTGAATCATGTATTTGACACCTCCCTCCTGTACTTTCTTAGTTTCTCTCTAAAGCTTTAGATATATAATCTCCTGGCCTGATCTATTAATTTTCTTATCTTTCTCTCTTATTTTCTGTCATTGTGTGGTACTTTCTGGGAGATTGCCTCAAAATTTTAAATGTTTAAATTTTTTTTAACTTTGCACTTTGAAATAACTTCAAACTTAAATTGCAAAAATATTACAAAGTTTTTATATATGCTCCACCTAGCTTTTCTCCAGTGTCATATTGTGTAACTACAGCACATTATCAAAACTGGGAAATTAATATTAAGATAATGCTGTCAACTGATCTACATACCTTATTCAAATTTTGTTGCTTGTCCCATTAATTTTCTTTTTCTGGACTAGGACTTAATCCAGGATTGTACCTTGCATTAATTGTCATGTCTCCTTAGGAACTATCTGGGATAGTTCCTCTGTCTTTGTCCTTCATGACCTTGATTGACACATTTGTAGAGTATTAGCCAGTTATTCCGTAGAGTGTCCCTTAGTGTGGGTTTGTCTGTTGTTTCCTTATGATTAAATCCAGGTTATACATTTTTGACAAGAATACTACAAAAGTGATGTGCCACATCAGGAGGCCTGTGATATCTATATGTTTCATACTGTTGTTGTTAACCCTGATCACCTGCTTGGGGTGACGTTTGCCAGATTTTTCCGTTGGAAGTTAATATTTTTCCCTTTGTAATTAGAAGTATTTTGTGGGAGATACTTGAGACTATGTATATATCTTGTTTCTCATTGTACTTTCATCCTCTAATTTTAGCATCTATTGATGATTCTTGCCTGAGTCAGTTATTTCTGAGAGAGTTGCAAAAGGTAACTTTTCTATTTCCATCATTCTTCTATGTTAATTAATTTAAAATTCTGTGTAACCAGGAGCTACTCCTTCTTCCTGTTTGTTTAGTCAGTTTTTTAATATCCTTATAAACTCAAGGATATTTACTTTGTTGTTGGGTTATAATCCATTAATTGCTCAAAGTTTTTTGGCCATTGTGAGTCCTTTCAGATTGGCTCCTGTGTCCTTTTGACATGTCATTTTTTGATCACTTGTATACTTTCTGGCATCCTAGTGATACTTCAGGCTTTTGTCTTGTTTGTCCCCTGCCCCAGCTCTGGAATCGACATTTCTTTAAGTGAAGAATAATATTAGGAAACTAAGATTTGGGTGCTAGATGTTGATTGCTACTGGAATGGTGTTGCTTCTAGGCCCTCTAAGTGGACAGAACTAGGAAATATGTATATGTGTAGGTATCCATTCTCCCTGTTTAGTCAGTTTTTAAAATATCACTGTATGTGACCACATCTGAACTGACTGTTTAAGAAGATAATGTCCCATTTCTCAAGAGTCATTTAAATTCCAAAAAGAACTGTTTACCAGTTGATCTTTGTTCCTTATCCATTCATCCTCCCTGGTAATCTTTTATTGCTCCTGAACAGAATTCTTCTTTTCTCTCTTCATAAAAAATCACTATAAACTCAAAGATATTTAATTTTTGGGTTATAATACCTTACTATCATGTCCTTAGTTGTCCAAAGTTTATTGGCCATTGTGAGTCTCTTTGGGTTGGCTCCTGTGTCCTTTTGACATGTCATTTTTTTTTCAGCAATTCTATATATATTAAACACTACGGGTTCATACTGATACCTCTGATTTCAGTCTAGTACTATGGGTTCATTCTCACTTTAGTGTCTTTTGTTAGATGTAATTCATTTCTTCAACAAGGAGAAACCTAGTTCTAATTATCCACAACTTATTTGTTTGTTTATTATTTATTTTTTTTAAGAAGTTGGTCAAATAATTTCTTTCTATTTTTTTTTTTTTTAGTAGAGACAGGGTCTCACTCTTGCTCAGGCTGGTTTCAAACTCCTGACCTTGAACAATCTTCCTGCCTCGGCCTCCCAGAGTGCTAGGATTACAGGTGTGAGCCACTGCGCCCAGCCCACAACATATTTACTTATTCGCTCGATTTTAGAATACGTACAAAGTAGTTTCACAATTAACTTTTGTGAAAAACAAATTTTCCAGCCAGGATACGTTATTTGTATGCAGTCCTTTGACTTTAATTTTAGAGCATACAGTAAAAATATTCTCCAAAGTTACTTTGGCTAATTTTTCTCCTTTCAGTGTGGTTTTCCTATTCATTTGAAATACATGCTGGGCGAGGTGGCTCACGCTTATACTCCTAGCACTCTGGGAGGCCGAGACGGGTGGATTATTTGAGCTCAGGATTCAAGACCAGCCTGAGCAAGAGTGAGACCCCAAAATTAACTGGACAACTAAAAATATATAGAAAAAATCAGCTGGGCATGGTGGCGCATGCCTTTAGTTCCAGGTACTCGGAGGCTGAGACATAAGGATTGCTTAAGCCCAGGAGTTTGAGGTTGCTGTGAGCAAGGCTGACGCCACCGCACTCTAGCCCGGGCAACAGAGTGAGACTCTGTCTCAAAAAAAAAGAGGCCGGGCACGGTGGCTCACACCTGTAATCCTAGCTCTCTGGGAGGCCGAGGTGGGCGGATTGCTTGAGGTCAGGAGTTCAAAACCAGCCTGAGCAAGAGCGAGACCCTGTCTCTACTATAAATAGAAAGAAATTAATTGGCCAACTAATATATATGGAAAAAATTAGCCGGGCATGGTGGCACATGCCTGTAATCCCAGCTAATCAGGAGGCTGAGACAGAAGGATTGCTTGAGCCCAGGAGTTTGAGGTTGCTGTGAGCTAGGCTGACACCACAGCACTCACTCTAGCCTAGGCAACAAAGAGAGACTCTGTCTCAAAAAGAAAAAACAGAAATACAGTTAGGTTTGTTTGTTATTGTTTGTATTTCATTTTGGGTATTTCTGCATTCTGGTTAGATTTAATTATTTGTATTTTTTTTTTTTTTTTTTTTGAGACAAAGTCTCACTTTGTTGTGCAGGGTAGAGTGAGTGCCATGGTGTCAGCCTAGCTCACAGCAACCTCAAACTCCTGGGCTCAAGCGATCCTGCCTCAGCCTCCCGAGTAGCTGGGACTACAGGCATGCGCCACCATGCCCGGCTAGTTTTTTCTATATATATTAGTTGGCCAATTGATTTCTTTCTATTTATAGTAGAGACGGGTCTTACTTTTGCTCAGGCTGGTTTCGAACTCCTGACCTCGAGCAATCCGCCTGCCTCAGCCTCCCAGAGTGCTAGGATTACAGATGTGAGCCATCGCGCCCGGCCTTTTTGTATATTTTTAAAGTATGTGAAATATTAACATGGTTCTAAAAAGTCATAACTTTATAAAAAGGCATATTCAGAGAAATGCTACTCATCTCATTTCTTCTCCCCTTTTTCAGTTCCTCCATTTGTTTCATCCTGTTTTCACCTACCATGCAGTGGCATATTATTTTCAATTGAACTTTGCTTTTTTCTTTTAATGATATGTCATAGAAATCACTCCATATTAGCTCATAGAACCCTTTTCCTTTCTTTTACAGCTTCATTTATTGTGGGATAAACTATAGTTGTTTATTCAGCCACTTTCCTATGTATGGACAGTTAGGTTGTTTTAAATATTTTGCTATTACAAATGTGTTACAATGAATAGCAATAATAATAAAAATACTAATAAATATAATAAAAATAATAATAAAAATAAAAATATATACAAGGCTAGGCTAGCAGTGAGCTATTATGATGCCACTGCACTCTAGCCCAGGCAACAATGAGACCCTGTCTCAGAAAAAAGAAAAAAGAAAAGGAAACCGAATCCCCCTCCTCACTCCACCCCTTCATATTATTAAAAAATAAAAAAATAGAATAGTCACTGCTTACTCATTGACTTTCCACAACCAGCTCTTTCTCCATTCCACCCACAAATATGGTTACCTAAAGGCTGGCAAAAGAATAAATCCTGCTGGTGGGACTGCAAACTAGTTCAACCTCTGTGGAAAGCAATATGGAGATACCTTAAAGCGATACAAGTGAATCTACCATTTGATCCAGCAATCCCATTGCTGGGTATCTACCCAAATGATCCAATGACACTCTACAAAAAAGACACCTGCACTCGAATGTTTATAGCAGCACAATTCATAATTGCAAGGCTGTGGAAACAGCCCAAGTGCCCATCAATCCAAGAATGGATTAATAAAATGTGGTATATGTATACCATGGAGTACTATTCAGCTCTAAGAAACAATGGTGATATAGCACATCTTATATTTTCCTGGTTAGAACTGGAACCCATACTACTAAGTGAAGTATCCCGAGAATGGAAAAACAAGCACCACATATATTCACCAGCAAACTGGTATTAACTGAGCAGCACCTAAGTGGACACATAGGTACTACAGTAATAGGGTATTGGGCAGGGGGGAGGGCAGAGGGGGCGGGTATATACATACATAATGAGTGAGATGTGCACCATCTGGGGGATGGTCATGATGGAGACTCAGACTTTTGGGGGGAGGGGGGGAAATGGGCATTTATTGAAACCTTAAAATCTGTACCCCCATAATATGCCGAAATAAAAAAAAAGAAGAAAAAAAAAAAGAATAAATCCTGGTCTGCAAACAGCATTGTGAACAGAATTGATGGTCAGGTAACTTGACGTTATTGTTGGAGACTTTGGGAACAGATACTAAACCTAAGCAGGGAGAGTTTCACACTATGATTTTCATAGTAGTCTATCACTATAATAATAATAAACAGATAAAGGAAGATTTAGGGGAAGGATATCAGAGAATAGTGAAGGCTGTAAGTGTTCACCTGGGCAAGGAATGCTGTAAGCCTTCCTTGTTTTTGATCCCTTTTGAAAAAATAACATTTTGCCTCTTTTTTTTCCCCCCTGGAGACAGAGTCTCTACTCTGTTGCCTAGGCTAGAGTACATCAGTGTCATCATAGCTCACTGCAACCTCAAACTCTTATGTTCAGGTGATCCTCCTGCCTCAGCCTCCCCAGTAGCTGGGACTACAGACATGTGTCACCATGCCTGGCTAATTTTTTCTGTTTGGTAGAGATGGGGTCTGGCTCTTGATCAGGCTGGTCTCAAACTCTTGACCTCAAATGATCCTCCTGTCTCAGCCTCCCAGAATGTTAGGATTATAGATTGAGCCATCATGCCCAGCCCATCTTTTTTTCTAATGAATATAATATTTTCTTTTGCATCTTTAAAGATAGCATTACTGTTTTTCTTTCTCTCTTTTTTTATTGTGGTAAAATATATGTAAGATTTAACATTTTGGCAGGGCATGGTTGGCTCATGCCTGTAATCCTAGCACTCTGGGGAGCTGAGGAAGGAAGATTGCTTGAGCTTAGAACTTCGAGGCCAGCCTGAGCAAGAGCAAGACCCTGTCTCTACTAAATATAGACTAATTGGCTGGCTGTGGTGGCACGTACTTAACAACATCCAATTGTTTTTAAGAATGACTACTAAGAAGCTGCTTGGAAACTCTGAATACATGGTGGGACGTGAAAACTTTGGTGTGCAGTGTGGGCCTTGCTGAGCCATTTTGTGGGGAATATTTGTATCTTTATTAAATTTCTTTTGGACCAGTCATACTCTCCAGAGACAAATCTTCCAATCTTCTGCTTAGATGGATAAGACAGACTGCCAGGGTTCTGAAAGATGAGTGGGGAAAAATGTTTGGAATTTAATATTCAGTATGTAATTCCACCTTCAAACTATGCCTGGAGTCTCTCTGTCCATTTTACCCTTTCTGAAGGATAAACTTTCAATTTTGGATAGGGGAGTGGTAGTTTCCTGTTATGTGTAGTTAGGGAGGGATCTGTAGTCTAATTGCTTCTTAAACTTGAGGATACACAGTAGAGTTATTGTTTAGGCCTGTTTTGTTGAGGTATCCCCAAATGTCACTTCAGTACCTGTTGGTCTTTTCTCTTTGATCCGTTTTCTCCAAGGGGCTGCTCTTCTCCTTGGAGATACATACTTGGCTGCCAGTCTTCTGGAAGCTGAGTGGGGAGGGGTTGAGGAGGGAATTCACTGTAAATGCATTTGTTCCCCTAGCACATCCCTGCCCTCAGCTGCACACGATGTACCTCACTGTCCTGGTTCAGCTTCCGCAGAAAATAAAACTTTGGTTATCTGTCATAACCAAATGGGGGTCTATTTTTTATTCAGACTTTGAGCAGGTCCTTCCCTTTTCAGCTTCCTCGGTGCTCCTGACCTTTATGGGTTATTTGTTGCCCCCAATTCTGAGCCTTTCTCAGGTCCTGTTACTTGCTTCTTGACCTCCCGTACTGCTGGCTTAGATTTCAGCTCCTTTGGCCTACTAAGTCTGTTATCACTCTTTCATCTGTTTGCGGCTTTCAAAAATGTTAATGCTTTTGTCTCCTCTTTCATTATCTTTGTCCTTTCAATTGTTTTTGCCGTTTAAAACTGATTTGTCATCTTAAGGGGATTTGAAAAAGAAACTGAGGTAAATGTGTTGCAGTCTTATATATTTTTTTTCAGAGAAAATTGATGCACCGAAAATTGATGCACCGAAAATTGATGCATCGAAAAGTAATACAGCTTTCTTAGTTAGCAAGCTGAAATTAGAATATTGGTTTCTGATTCATAATCTAGTATTTATTCCATTCTACTTGCTGTGGCTGGTGCCTTTCTTTGTATGCTAAAGAGCCTTCAGTAATATAAGGTCTTATTAAATCCTGAAGAGAAGTCATGTTTGGTTTTGACTGTCATTCATTTCCATCTATCATCTCTATCAGTGTGTTCCTGAAGTTTATGTGTGTGCTTGTGTTGGTTCTTTTTTCTTTTTTTGAGACAGAGTCTCATTCAATTGCCCAGGCTAGAGTGAGTGCCGTGGCATCAGCCTAGCTCACAGCAACCTCAAACTCCTGGGCTCAAGCAATCCTACTGCCTCAGCCTCCTGAGTAGCTGGGACTGCAGGCATACGCCACTATGCCCAGCTAATTTTTTCTATATATATTAGTTGGCCAATTAATTTCTTTGTATTTATAGAAGAGATGGGGTCTCGCTCTTGCTCAGGCTGGTTTTGAACTCCTGACCTCGAGCAATCTGCCCGCCTCAGCCTCCCAGAGTGCTAGGATTACAGGCGTGAGCCACCGCGCCTGGCCCCTTTTTTCTTATATTCACTTGAGATCTGGAACCATAACTGAGTGAGAGCACTGATACAGTCCTCTCAGTAGTTACTCATAGTCTTTGGCAACATAGGAGCCAGGTATCCCTCTTGAGATACTGATATCACATGTATTTATTGACTATCTACCTGTGGATGACTATACAGAGAAAAAGTACCTGCTCCTTTAAAAATTTTCTATATGAAATAAATTGTTTTGCTATGAGCAAATTATAAATAAATGAATATGGAATCAGTATTAAGTGGTATCTGGTTTCTTCTCCCTTCCCCATCCTCCATTTTACAAATGAGAACACAGAATTTGGGTGACTTTTTAAAAGTCACTTAGCTAATGAGAAGCAGGGCCAATGCTAAGAAATTTTCTTGACTCTCAGCCCTGTTCCATCAGAAACTGCATATGGGAAAATGATTCTTGAAACTTCTATCAGAGGCAGGTGTATAACAATTGGGGTCTTTTACGGTACTCATGTCTTCCCCTCTCCCCAGTGTTCATTGTGATGAAAACCTTGATGAGGTAGGATTTCATTATGTCTGATAGTCTGAATTGAAGTATATATGTTTTTTTTTCAGTTTTCTACCTGAATTTCTATGAATATGTCTTTGTGACCTTATTTTTAGGTCAAAATGTAACTTATCTTTCTCTTAACAGCTACATCCAGATCTCATTATGCATCAGAAAAATGAAAAAACAGAGGAAAATTCTATGGAGGAAAGGAATCCACTTAGCTTTTTCTGAGAAATGGAATACTGGATTTGGAGGCTTTAAGAAATTTTACTTTCACCAACACTTGTGCATTCTGAAAGCTAAGTTGGGAAGGCCAATTTCTTGGAGTAGACAATTGAAACATTTCCATTGTAGAAAGAAGACCCTTCAGATCCAGAAAACATGGATCCAGAATGAACCTCTTTATGCTAAGACCAAGTCCAATGTTTCTACTCAGAATGTTTGTACTTTGTCCTCTAAAGTAAAGAGAAAGGGCACTAAACACTTCATTTCCTCCTCAAGGACTCTCCTGAAACTCCAAGCAGAGAAGTTTCTGTCATCAGCAGACAACTCTGACCATGAATACTGTAGAGAGAAAAGTCTCTTGGAGGCAGTTGCCGACTTTCCAGCAAATAATGTTTTAGGACAGGCCAATGGTCCCAGACCTAGGACAGAGCCGCAAACTTCTGACTTTCCCATGAAGTTCAATGGGGAGAACCAAAGTCCAGGTGAGAGCGGCACGATTGTGGTTACCTTGAGCAACCATAAGAGAAAGCGCTTTTTTTATGGCTGCTACCAGGGGCCAGAGCACCACAGGAATGGGGGACCTCTGATTCCAAAAAAGTTCCAACTTAACCAACATAGAAGAATAAAAGTATCTCCTCTTATGATGTATGAGAAATTATCCATGATTAGATTTCGGTACAGGATTCTCAGATCCCAGCACTTCAGAACAAAGAGCAAAGTTTGTAAGCTAAGAAAAACCCAGCGAAGCTGGGTGCAGAAAGTCACTGGGGACCATCGAGAGACACTTAGGGAGAACAGCGAGGGTGGCAGTTGCAGCCCATTTCCTTCCCCAGAACCTAAAGACCCTTCTTGTCGGCATCAGCCGTACTTTCCAGATATGGACAACAGTGCTGTGGTGAAGGGAAAGAACTCTCATAAGCCTGATAGCCACACTAAAGGAAGCCCTTTCTTGGACAAGGAGCTTAGTTTAGATGAAGCATTCCCTGACCAACAGAATGGCAGTGCCACGTACACCTGGGACCAGTCACCCTGTTCTCCTAAGTGGGAGTGTACAGAGCTGATTCATGACATCCCCATATCAGAACATCATTCTAGTAACATGTTCATCTCGGAAGCTGAGACTATGACTCTGGGTCAGGAAAATCGGACAAGTACTGTCAGTGATGACAGAGTAAAACTGTCAGAGTCTGGAGCAGATAAATCTGTGAGTACTGTAAATGGGCCTGTGTCTGAAGAGACTGTTCAATATGAGAACTCATACCAGATGGAGGAGGATGGATCTCTCAAGCAGAACATTCTTAGTTCTAAGTTGCTGGATCACCCTTACTGTAAAAGTCCGCTGGAGGCTCCCCTGGTGTGCAGTGGATTCAAACCAGAAAATCAAGTGGGAGGGGGAAAGAACTGTCAGAAAGCATCTCCAGTGGATGATGAACAGCTGTCAATCTGTCTTTCTGGTATGCATTCTTCCTTTATTCTCCCCCAAACTCTAGCCCACACTTGCTGACCATTGTCCTTTCTAGAAGAGTCCTATTTTTTCATCCCCCACAGAGATTTCCCTTAAAGCAGTTAGACATTCTTCTTGAATTTTTCTGTATTGCTACATTATGTAGATATTCCATAATTTGTTTAATTCGTGGTTGATGGGCACTTACTGTGATACCAGTTGTTTCTTCTGTAGACTAATGGTGCAATGAAATTACACTTACACAATTGTGCTTGTAAGCTAAATGTTTAGTATTTGAATTGCTGGTGAAAGAATATTCCCACTTAAAATTTTAAGAGAATTGTTGAATCACCCTCTAAAAAATTGAACCAGTTTATACTTGTTAAGCTTTGAGAGTTTTATTTCAATTTGTGCTTTTAAGTTTGTATATCTTTTTGTGTTTATTGGACATTTGTGTGCATGATTTTCCTTTGTGTATTTTTCAATTAGATTGTTTCTATTTTATTTATTTAATATGTGCAGAACTCCTATGTACCAGGCACTGTGCTGGTTCCTAAGAATGTAGTAACAAATAGGTTATACTGTCTTCAGGGACCTCAGCATCATTTTAGTGGTAAAGATGTCAAATTGATTACTAATTATAAATAGTATAAGAATTGTTCCTCATGAAAAGCCTTTAGTACTCCAAAATTGGTTATGGTATTTTGGCTTAACAGAAATTTTCAGCTCTTTTGTTGTAAAATTTATGTCTTTGACTTTATGCTTCTAGTTTTTATGTCATGCTTTTAAAAAAAGCCCTCTCTTATCAAAATCTACCCCTTGAAGTAAATTGGTATAAATGTTTTGGAAGACAGTATGCCAGTATCAGTTTTTGATCCATTCTCCTCCTTGGAATTTATCCTAGATATAATAGAGTACAAATATATTTGTATAAGGGAATTACTTGTGTTATTTTAGTAAAAAAAAATGCAAACAACCAAAAGAAGTGTTCCTATTGAAGCATAAATTATGAAATATTCAGGCAATGGCATACTATGCTACCATTTAAGAATAAATTACATCTATATTTTGATACTAAAAGATGTCTGTGTAAAGCCAAAACAAGTTGCAAAATGGCATACCATTTTGTTAAAAGATATATATGCATATAGATAGGATGAATATGTATATATACATGTGCATGTACATTTATATAGGACACATCTGAACACATAAATTGTTATAAATGGCTTTTTCGAGGGACCTAGGGGGGTTACTTCTTGATTATTTAAACAATTCTGAGCACTTTATCTTTCTAAGCATTATGTGTAACAAGTTCTTCCCACAAAAAACCACAAAGGAGTCCTAGCAGATCTTTAAAATTTTCCTAATAGCAGAACTGTGATACTTAAACCGGAAAAAAAATTAATATTTATCCACAAATACCAATAAACTTTTATAGATAAAACACTTCCAAATACAACTGATAAATTGAATATGGCACTTAGTAAAAAACTGTAGCATGGCCTGAAGAAGTAGGAATTCTTACAGAATTCACATTTAGTGATCTTTAATGTAATTCATTTTTTTGGGGGGGAGCATGCTAATCCTCTCTGTATCGTTCCAATTTTAGTATATGTGCTGCTGAAGCGAGCACGTAATTTATTATTATAAGAAGCTAAAGGAGAACAATCATGGAATCTCAGCAAGTGCTAAAAAGCCTGTTAATAAAACTTGGCTTCCCTTTGTGTTAAAATCTCTGAGAAAACCAGTAATAAAGGAAACTAACCTCATTTACTAAAGAATGTCTGTCAGAAACCAATAGCAGTTCCAGGTTTAAGAGGATGAAGTAAGGACATGAAATTTCTTCATCTTCACACCAAATCCATAGAAATTATGAAAAATATATTAAAAACACATATGTATCCCTTTGCTCAAAAATGAGGAGAGAGTTTTGGTGGATCTGAAACTGAGAAGCTCCCACAGGCAGAAAATAGAGGGACAATCCAGAGGGGCAGAAAGAAGATTAGTGCAGGGAAATGGTATGATGTTGAGGGTGCCCGTTTCTGGAGATGGTAGAAGTAGGGAGGAAATGGGAGACCCATGGTAAAAGACTGAATAGTTGGGGAATCTCTCCCTGCCTATGCCACATATCAGCAAAAAAGATACCTGCTATTGAGCTGAAAGTCTAAGAACGGGAGACAGGACACCTTTCACCCCCATCCCCTGACCCCATATCACCTGGCAAGAATGAGGAACATCCATTTCCAGAACAGTTGCTGAGGTTCTTAGCATCCCTACTCCACCAAAAATAGTTCACAGCAGAGCAACAGCTACTGCCCATGACAACCCTTCCCTTCTATCCCCAGCAAATTTACCCAAGTAAAGATGAACTCTCAGTCTATCATCATCTGAGAAAAGCCAACACCATGAGACAAGTTCAATAAAAGAACTAAACTTGAGTAATCGGGATTAATAGAGCAATTAGAATAGTAATCAGTATAGGGCAATCAGTACAGTAGGTGCTGCTTTAACTGACTTTTAGAGCATTAGACAACTTTGAGTTCTATGGTATGCTGAATGTTGGCTCATCTCTAATATAATTGTATATTATGCTCCTACTTGATTTATATATTTAAGAGTTATGGGAAATTTCCTTATTGCCATTTCATATGTTTATTCAGTATTATATAAACTGATAAAATATGAACACTAAGGAAGTTACATCCTTTTTTTTTTTTGGAGACAGAGTCTCGCTTTGTTGTTAAGGCTAGGATGAGTGCCATGGGGTCAGCCTAGCTCACAGCAACCTCAAACTCCTGGGCTCAAGCAATCCTGCTGCCTCAGACTCCCAAGTAGCTGGGACTATAGGCATGCGCCACTATGCCCGGCTAATTTTTTCTATATGTATGTTAGTTGGCCAATTTATTTCTTTGTATTTATGGTAGAGACGGGGTCTCGCTCTTGCTCAGGCTGGTTCGAACTCCTGACCTTGAGCAATCCGCCCGCCTTGGCCTCCCAGAGTGGTAGGATTACAGGTGTGAGCCACTGTGCCCGGCCTAGGAAGTTACATCCTTAAAAACCAAGTTGAATGCATTGTAATGATAGTAGTGAGTTACTGCAAAATAAAATTAATACTGAGTTACACTTATTCAAGACAACTGGGAAAGATTTGAGGGAGTATATGAAAATCTAGGATTCTGTACAGAGATTACTTTGCAAGTAACTTGAAGTTCTTGCTTTACTTTTTTTTTTTTTTTTTTTTTTTTACTTAAACCTAAGGTATGAAAGTTCTTGCTTTACTTTAAAGAACTGAAAGTTCTAACCTCCATTTCATAGGTGTGTCAGGAAATAATGAAAAACTGAAAAAATAAATGATATTTTCCAGAACTGAAGAGAAAGGCATGAGTCTTAAATTAGAAAAGCTTAGTAAGTGCCAATCAGGATTAACACATATATACACATATACAAACACAGTTTGATCCAGTAATTTTACTTATGGGTATATATCTAAAGGAAATGAGATCAATATACCTAAGAGACATGTGCACTCCCATGTTCACTGCAGCACTACTCACAACAGCCAAGACATAGAATCAACCAAAGCATCCATTAATGGATGAAGAAAATGTTAGTATATACACAATGGAATACTATTCAGCCTTTAGCAATCCTGTCATTTGTAACAACATGGATGAACCTGAAGGACGTTATGCTAAGTGAAATAAGCCAGACACAAAGAAAAATACTGCACCTCTCTCATATGTGAAATCTAAAGTCAAAATCAGCTGGGTGTGGTAGCTCACGCCTGCAATTCCAGCACTTTGGGAGGCCACAACAGGAGGATCACTTAAGGGCAGGAGTTCAAGACCAGCCTGAGTAATACAGTAAAATCTCATCTCTACAAAAAATAGAAAAATTAGCCGATCATGGTAATGTATGCCTATAGTCCCAGCTCCTAAGGAGGCTGAGGCAGGAGGATCACGTGAGCCCAGGAATTGGAGTTTGCAGTGAGCTATAATGACCACTACACTGTAGCCCAGGGAAGATGTTGATCAAAAGATACACACTTTCATTTAGATGGGGGAATAAGTTCTGAAGATTTATCACACAGTCTGGTAACTATAGTTAGTAACGTACTGTGTACTTAAAAACTGATGAGAGTAGATTTTAAATATTCTTAATAGAAAATAAGGCCAATGTGATGGCTCATGCCTGTAATGCTAGCACTTTGACAGGCCAAGGCAGGAGAATCACTTAAGCCCAGGAGTTTGAGACCAGCCTGAGAAACACAGTGAGACGCCATCTCTACAAAAAATAGGAAAATTTTTCTATTTTTTTGGTACGGTGGCGCGCACCTAGAGTCTGAGCTACTCGGGAGGCTGAGGCAAGAGGATTGTTTGAGCCTAGGAGTTTGAGGTTGCAGAGAGCTATGACAATACCACTGCACTCTAGCCCAGGCAACAGAGCAAGACTGTCTCAAAAAAAAAAAAAAGAAAAGAAGTATGTGAGTGATGAATGTGTTGATTAGCTTGATTTATTCACTTCAAAATATATACTACACATATCAAAATACCATACCCCATAAATATATATCATTTTTGTCCATCAGAAGTACAGAAGTAATTTTTAATTTTTTAAGAGATAAAGTCTCACTCTGTCACCCAGGCTGGGATGCAGTGGTGTGATCAAAGCTCACTGCAGCCTCCAAATCCTGGTATCAGGTGATCCTCCCACCTCAACTTCCCGAGTAGCTAGGATTATAGGTGCCTACCATATACCCTCCCCCTCTTTTTTTTAAGAGATGGGGTCTCAAGCTCCTGGTCTCAAGTGATCCTGCACCTCAGTCTGCCATAGTGCTAAGATTACAGGCATGAACCACCAAGCCTGGCCTAGAAATAATTTCAGTGGTTTCTTATATTTCTTTTTAACAACTTTGAGATATTCACATACCATAAAGTTCACCCTCTGAAAGAGTACAGTTCAAGCCAGGGCAATAGCAAAACCCCATATTTACAAAAAATTAAAAATTAGCCAGGCGTGGTGGTCTCCAAAATCAAACAAACAAAAAAGCCAAACTTATAGAAGTAGAGAATAGAAAGGTGGTTACAAGGGTCTAGGAGAGACAGAGAATGAGAAACGAAGAACCATGTATTTTTGTAGAGAAAAGATAATAGGTATTTCATGCTTTGGAGGTGTCACAGCCACATAATATTAATAGTTAGCCTAATTTTTGTGGTCACATGACTGCAGTCAGAATCTTAGTTCAGCCATATGCTAGTTAAGTGTCTTTGGGAAGGTTACTTAAACTCCCTAAACTTTCAGTGTCTCCATTTGTAAAGCAGGGATCTTAACACATACTGTAGCTATAAGGATTAAATGAGATATGCTAGTGCTTATGGGTTCTTTAACTGTTTGTTGTTTTACTTCTGGTCCCAGTGAGATAATGGTGTGTATCAGTGAGACATTGTCATCTAGGGTTCTCCTTGAAGATCCTAGTAAGGTGTTTCTGCTGAATAAGGAATCCATGTTTATCATCTGAAAGCAAAAACATCCACGTCCTCCAGCTGAGATGGGAGGAACACTTGAGCCCAGGAGTTCTAGACCTGCCTAGGCAACTTAGTAAGACCACATCTGTTTAGATAAGAGAAAAATACATAACAACTTAAAATCTCTGTAATAGTACCACTGAGAAATAACATTGTTAACAAGAACACTGCTTTTTCATGATAGTATTTTGAAATTGGGGTCCATATTCCATTGGTAGAACAGACTGCTTTCTTATTTGAGGAACCTCAATCAAGGTTGTGGAGCCTAAAGCTTAATTTTTTGTTGTTGTTAGGGGCATTATTTTTCTATAAAATTGGTTCCTTAAATGCAGTTTCTCAACTGTTGAGATTCCTTATCTTCCATTTGGTCCATTCTCCCCCTGTAAACACAAGGCTATACTTAGAGAACTGTAAGCTATAATATAGAAAATACTAGAGGCAAATATATGTTCTGTTCCTAGTTTAGAAGCCTCAAATCTTTATCTCCTTCCCTGATTAAGTTGGAACATGGAACTACTCTCCTGTCTTCTGTGTTTGCCTAAAGTTGCGACCAGAACTAGGCATAAGCAAGCACTTCTTTCCTGTTTACTGGACCCTGATCTTTGCTCTTGTCTTAAGCCTTTCAAATTGAGAGCTACTCTGGTGGGAGATTAACAAGAGAAAAAATTCCCAGAACAGTCTGTTGTGATCTTTCGTGTCCATTTTGTATTGATGCACAGCAGAGGCCATTCTTGGAGTTAGAAAGGGAGCTGAGTAAGCTGTGGCTAACAGTCCTCTTTTTCCCCATCTTAACTCAATAGATTTAACTGTCAGATTGATCGTTAGCTAGGCTATTGCTTTCCCTGTTCAGCATCAGTGAATAGCCTAAGTCATGTCTGTACTTTGTTAGCTTCTAAGCCTTTCCTTAGCTTTTTTGTATTATGTTTACTTAGAAATAATGTCCTGGTTTTATTTCCTAAGGCCTTTTAAGGTATGTTTCTTCAGTGGATCCTCCTTGAAGTAATTAAACATATATACATATTATTTAAGTTGATCTGAAGACTATACTATAGTCTGGCCACAAAGCCACCATTTAGATTCTATTTCTCATTGTAAAATATGCCTCACTGACTATTATCAAGTTAAACTGACAGAGTTATTCAGTGTCGTGAGTATAGTTACTATCAAGTTGTATTTGTCCCTTGCTCACACTCAGTTACACACTGTCTACCAAATAATAGAGTGACAGTCATCTCACCAATTAATTCCAATTGTGATTAAAAAAAATAATTCCTTCAGTTACCAAAAGAATTAGACACATGTGACTAGGTGACTAAGCCCTTTAGATTTCACTCTTTAGGAGAGAGGATTCTTTTCCAAGGTTAAGCTATGGAAAGATGTCAGTATTTAATTTTGGCTATCTATTAATATTCTCTAACTACATTGGTAGCCTAAAAATCCAATGTGATGAAATAATGCTTCAGTATTTTTCTCTAGATGGGAATGATGAGGGCCTAGTATATTTTATTTTATTTTTTTAAATTATTGTTATTATTATTTTTTTGAGACAGAGTCTGTCTCTATTACCCAAGCTCGAGTGCCGTGGCATAAGCCTAGCTCACAGCAACCTCAAACTCCTGGGCTCAAGCAGTCCTCCTGCCTCAACTTCTCAGGTAGCTGGGACTACAGGCAGGCGCCACCATGCCCAGCTAATTTTTTCTATATATATTAGTTGGCCAATTAATTTCTTTCCATTTATAGTAGAGACGGTGTCTCGCTCTTGCTCAGGCTGGTTTTGAACTCCTGATCTTGAGCAATCTGCCTGCCTCGGCCTCCCAGAGAGCTAGGCGTGAGCCACCGCGCCCGGCTTATTTTATTTTTTACAAAAGCCATAACTGTTAAGAGACTTCTTTATAGTCTAATATAATACTATGTAATAATATAGGTTGAGTACTGTATGTGTTAAGTGTTATGTATGGGTTAAGTATTGGGACAATGGCTTTGCTGAAAAGGGATTGTTTTTCCATCTTAGTTTTTCTTTCTTCCTGTTTAAGGATTCCTAGATGAGGTTATGAAGAAGTATGGCAGTTTGGTTCCACTCAGTGAAAAAGATGTTCTTGGAAGATTAAAAGATGTCTTTAATGAAGACTTTTCTAATAGGTATGTAAGTAATAAAGTTAAGCCCTTGAAAATAAAATTGTTGGCCTGTATGACTTTTCTCTTGATTTAGGGGAGCAAAGATACTTGGCAATACATTGAGTAGAACTCATGTTTTTTTTTTTGTTTTTTTTTTGAGACAGAGTCTCGCTTTGTTGTCCAGGCTAGAGTGAGTGCCGTGGCGTCAGCCTAGCTCACAGCAACCTCAAACTCCTGGGCTTGAGTGATCCTTCTGCCTCAGCCTCCCGAGTAGCTGGGACTACAGGCATGCGCCACCATGCCCGGCTAATTTTTTTATATATATATCAGTTGGCCAATTAATTTCTTTCTATTTATAGTAGAGACAGGGTCTCGCTCTTGCTCAGGCTGGTTTCGAACTCCTGACCTTGAGCAATCTGCCCGCCTCGGCCTCCCAAGAGCTAGGATTACAGGCGTGAGCCACAGCGCCCGGCCTAGAACTCATGTTTTTTACCTTTTCTTTCAAAATCTTTCTGTTTCAGAAAACCATTTATTAATAGGGAAATAACAAACTATCGGGCCAAACATCAAAAATGCAACTTCCGCATCTTCTACAATAAGCACATGCTGGATATGGATGACTTGGTGACCCTGGATGGTCAGAATTGGCTGAATGACCAGGTTAGTGTTTTGTAGGTTCTCAGCATGGAAAAGGCACAGAGGATGTTGGTCAATAAAATATTATTATAACCTCTAGGTTGGCCTAACAGTTATCTTTTAGAATCAAGGGTTCTTTATTCCTACTGAAGCGACTCATTAACCTCAGGATTTAAAAGGTTTGATTACTGTTAGCAATATCAATATATCAGTCATTCTGATTGGGATGTTCCGAATTGTATATAGTTAGTAAGCCAGTTTTATGTTGACTTTCTAGGTCATTAATATGTATGGTGAGCTGATAATGGATGCAGTTCCAGACAAAGTAAGTGAAAACTATTTCTTCTTTAGGAGAGAGAATCCTTGTGTATTAAAAGTAGTAGTTTTTTGTTTTTAAACTTTATTTAATTATTTGATATTTCTTAAATTTTTAAAAAAGGGTTTAATTTTGTCTTGATCATGTGCTAGGGTTGAGCATAAGTTCTAGCAAACAACTTCTGCATATGAAAGTCACAGTGCAATTGTTTTCCTGCTTACTTGCGTCAGAGTGGGTGTGTTTGTTGATATATTGGTGGTTTTTTTTGGTGGAGAGATACTCAAAAGGGATTATTTAAGCTCTTAAATTTAAGTTGAAATCTTACTGTCTTTGAAAATGCAAAATAGTATTCATATACTTCATTTTTTCTTGGATAAATCTTTAATTCTCAGTTCAAATACAAACTCAACCTCCATCAGCTTTAAATTCTCTTAAGAGGTTAGTTACATATTAAAACTTTTTTTTTTTTTTTTTTTTTGAGACAGAGTCTTGCTCTGTTGCCTGGGCTAGAGTGCCGTGGCATCAGCCTACCTCACAGCAACCTCAGACTTCTGGGCTCAAGCAATCCTTCTGCCTCAGCCTCCCGAGTAGCTGGGACTACAGGGAGGTGCCACCATGCACGGCTAAGTTTTTCTATATATATTAGTTGGCCAATTAATTTCTTTCTATTTTTTAGTAGAGATGGGATCTTGCTCTTGCTCAAGCTGGTTTCGAACTCCTGATCTTGAGTGATCCACCCACCTCGGCCTCCCAGAGAGCGAGGCTTACAGGCATGAGCCACCGCACCCAGCCATATTAAAATTATTTTTAACTTAATATATTAGTTTTTCTTTATAAATACTTAAGTGCCTGATGGGTGGGCTGCAGAACTTTTCAAGTACTTTATACAACTTTTATAAACTAAAAAATAAGCAGATAAATATTTTAAAATCTCAGATTCTGATACTATTTATGAATATAGAAAAATGATTTTAACTTTCCACTTAAAATCACACATGTGTTATGCATTATAAATTGGAATCACGAGGCTGACATGCCAGATTATTATGTCAAATTCTCTTAATCGGCCGGGCATGGTGGCTCATGCCTGTAATCCTGGCACTCTGGGAGGCCGAGGCGGGTGGATCCTTTGAGCTCAGGAGTTTGAGACCAGCTTGAGCAAGAGTGAGACCCTGTCTCTACTGAAAAAATAGAAGTTAGCTGGACAACTAAAAAAATATATATATACATATAAAAATTAGCCAGGCATGGTGGCACTTGCCTGTAGTCCCAGCTACTTGAGAGGCTGAGGAAGAAGGATTGCTTGAGCCAAGGAGTTTGAGGTTGCTGTGAGCTAGGCTGACACCATGGCACTCTAGCCTGGGCAACAGAGTGAGACTTTGTCTCAAAAACAATAAATAAATACAATTTAAAAAAAGAAGAAAAAAATTTTTTTAAATTCTCTTAGTCATCAGAAAGTTTAAATCTAAACATATTCAGATTATTTTTTGACATTAAAGTAAATTTCAAGAGTTTAATTTACCTTCGCTGTCTCTACATTTTTTCTTTTTTTTTTGAGACACAGTCTCGCTGTTGCCCAGGCTAGAGTGCAGTGGTGTCATCCTGTCTCACTGCAACCGCAAACTCCTAGGCTCAAGCAGTCCTCCTCTTTCAGCTTCCCAAGTAGCTGGGACTACAGGCACACACCACTATGCCTGGTTAAGTTTTGTATTTTTTGTAGAGCTGAGGGTCTCGCTGTTGCTCAGGCTGGTCTTGAACTAACTCCTGGCCTCGAACATTCCTCCCACCTGAGGCTCCCATAGTACTAGAATTACAGGCGTGAGCCCAGCCTTGTCTCTACATTTAATTCTAAACCTTCGTGGAGTTAAGAGGATAGTTATTAAGGCAATGAGTCTCAAAGTGTGGTCCCTATACTAGCAGCATCAGCATCACCTGGGGACTTACTAGAAATGCACATTCTCAGACCCCAGTCCAGGCCTGTTGAATCAGAAACTGGAGGTGGGGCCCAGCAGTCAGTGTTTTGATAAGCTCTCCAGATGATTCTGATGGACACCAAATTTGAAAATCACTGCTCTAGAGATAGCTGCTACAAGCTCTTTTTGTGTGTATGGTAATCCCAGTGGTTATCAAAAGAATGTACATCAGAATCATCTGGAAGTTTCATAAAAGTAGAATACTGGCCTCCACCCTCGAGTTTCTTCTTTAGTAGGTCTGGGGTGGGGCCTGAGAATTTGGATTTTTTAACAAATTCCCAGGTGATGCCGATATTACTGGTCTCAGGGTGACCACACCTGGAAAACCACAGCCCTAAGGGACAGTTTTATCATCTCAAGTTTACTGAGTGAACACTGTAATAGAACAATATGTTTACATTCTCAGATAAGCTGATACTACTTATAAGTCAGAAATTTGAAGCCAGTAATGCAGGCCCTGATGCTCCAGATGGCCAGGGTAATTCTTTTGGTACCAGAAATGATCACACTAAGGCCTTTCATAGTTGTTACAACAGGAGTCTCCATATGCACATCCTTCAGATGGGAGTAGTTTTATAATGCATATCCCTTGAGTTCAGGTAATCATTACCTCATTTTTTCATAGCCTCTTTCAACTTTATCACCTGATTTGGAGAGATTTGTCAGGTTGCTTCTGGTGTGGATTCAGATAATCTGTTCAGCTCTGTCTGTAGACTACAGCTGTAAGGTCATTCTAAGAAAAATTTGGAACAGAATCTCTGTAAAGATGTATATATACATGTTTATAAACCATGTAATATATTTTCTATATTTTGATCATTATTTTTTGAGGAGAAACTTTTCCTCTCCTTTTGTCTATTTTATGTTCAAGCATTTTTAAATTTTATTTTTCTTTTGAAGTTAAATCTGAACAAGCCTAATATAATCTGGTTGCTTGTATTTTGGTGTCTGTTCTAGGTTCACTTCTTCAACAGCTTTTTTCATAGACAGCTGGTAACCAAAGGATATAATGGAGTAAAAAGATGGACTAAAAAGGTATTATCTTTATTTCTTTTTTATTCTAAATTTGAAATGCAGGTGATAGGCCACTTTGGATGAACGGATAAGAACTTGAATACCAATATGACGTCAGTCTTTTAAATCTTATTGTTTGAAAGACCTTTTAATTGCCTCCTGGTCTCAGTTACAGTGATAGAACAAAGAGCTGACATTTGGTAGGCTCGTCAGCAGAGACTTTCAAAAATTTTTTGCTGGCATGGTGGCTCACGCCTGTAGTCCCAGCTATTTGGGAGTCTAAGGCAGTAAGATTGCTTGCACCCAAGAGTTCAAGCCAACTTGGGCAGCATAGTGAGACCCTGTCTCTAAAAGAAAAAATTAAACTCTGATCTATCAGGAGAAACCTATATACAAAATCACGGTCTATACATAAAATCATATACATAACTGAAAGAATTCCCAAAACCATGTACCTAATTTACTTTAATATGTATGATATACTCCTTTCTATTCTGTTAGCTTATTTATTAAATGTTTATTATGTGCTATGTCATTGGTAGAGGGCTGAAAATATTAAGATGTCTAAGGCTTTATTGACTGTACGGTATGGTAACCAGTAGCCACATATGGCCATTTAATAGAATAAAATTGAAAATTCAGTTTTTCGATTAGCTCTAGTCACATTTCAAGTGTTAAGTAGCCATGTGTGACTACCATATTTGATGGCACAGATATAGAATATTTCCAACACAGAAAGTTCTGTTGGACAAATGCTGGTCTAAAAAGTAGAGAAACTTATAATGAAACAATGCCAAAATAAGACATATACTAATAAAACCGATATCAAATGCTATGGGGGGATGCTAATAACAGACCAACTAAATGTGGGGGAAAGATTTGAGGAATCTGCATCAACAGTGACAGTCTGGGATCAAATGAATATAGGAAAGGGAAAGTTGGAAAGTGACTCATAGGGTCCCAGGATTATAAGAACTGTCTGTCTCCAGAGTTACAAATTGGTAATTCTTAATGGAAATCCCAATTTTACATCCCTCAACCAGGGTAGAAAATTAAAATTGAGGGAAAGGACACTGTGAAAAACATATTTAATATTATAATTTTGACTTTGGAAAATAGTAAAAAGAAGTTTTTATAATATAAACTGTAAAAAATAAAATTAGGTAAAACTTAGGTCCGCTGGATATAGATTAATAAAGGTTGAGAAACACGTTTTGTTTGGTTGCTAATGGTATACTGGTCCCAGACTGATGTGATCTGATCCTGGGGTAGAGGAAGCTAGTAATAATGGTGTGGAGTGAGAGAGAGAAGAGGGGTGGAGATTTCTCAGATATTTATGAGTATATAAGAAGGTTTAGCTGCAAATAAATATTCTGTCTTTCAACAAATATTTATTGAGCTCTTAATATATGCCACTTTTCTAGTCACTGGGGATACAGTAGTAGACAAGAAAGATAAAACCCTTGCTCTCATGAGATTCACAAGTAAGCCAATAAATAAAATCTAATTAGGGAATGATAAATGCTATTTGCAGTGGAGACATTAGAACAGAGTGTGAGAATACAGAGTTATGGGGGTAGGGTAGCAGGAGGAGGAATAAGATGGGCTAGCTCTTTTAGATAGAAAATGGGCTAGCTCTTTTAGATAGGTAAAGGCCTCTTTGAAGAGGCCACATTTCACTGAAAACTCAGTGGTAAGAAGGACCAACCATCTGATAATCAGGAGAAGAACATTCTAGGTAGATGGAACGGTGAATGTAAAGGCCCTGGAGCCGAAGTGAGTCTGGCAAGTTGGAGAAGTTACACAAATGACATCAGGGTGGTAGATAGGGATCAAGTCACGTGGGGCACATAAGCCATGGTAAAGAGCTTGGCTCTTGAGTGCACCTAGAAGCCATTAGAGAGTTTAAGCACAAGTGGGGTGGGGTATGTGTATGTGTGATAGATAAAGTTGTCCTTAGCATTCATTCCTTCATTCAACAGTTACTTATTGAGTACCTGCTATGTGCCTATGTAGTAAAAACTCAAAACAGTTTTTTTCCTCTACTGTCATACCACAACGACAATCAACATGGAAGATTTCTGTGGCTAAATGTGCAGGGGCTTTTCCCCCACACTCCAAGCAAGCAAAGAATTCTGTAGCAGACACCAGCTAGGTGTCCTCTAATTCAATTGTGGTACTGTCTACCTGGAGATAGCATCAGATCCCACAGGTTGAAGGCTCAATCCCCAAGACTGCCTGCTCCCCCCAAACTATTTAGAAAGGGATGTAAAGGGGCCCACATCTTACCAATTGCAAGTCTAGGCCTCTGAAACTTCTGACCTACTGGCTTCAAGTTGGGGTTCTCATGACCCTTCTTTGGGTTCGGTAATTTGCTAGAGCAGCTCACCGAACTCAGGGAAGCACTTACTTACATTTGCCAGTTTATTATAAAGCCTATTACAAAGGATGCAGATGAAAAGTTGCATCAGCCCAGGTATAGGGGAGGAGGCATGGAAATTCCATGACTAGGCACACCACTCTCCAGGAACCTCTATGTATTCAGCTATCTGGAAGCTCTCCAAACCTAGTCCTTTTGGGTTTTTATGAAGGCTTCATTGTAGGAATAATTGATTAAACCACTGCTATTAATAAACAGTTTAGCCTTAAGTCCCTCTTTCCTCCTCTGAGATTGGTCAGAAGTCCCAGTCCTCTAATTCTGCCTTGGTCTTTCCCACCTATATACTGAATATAAGAAATAAACATAAAATAATATGAAAAAGAAAGGTTAAAAATAAAGTAACACTTAACGAGCATGTACCAGGCAAATACAAACCAAAACAAAATGAAGGAATGACAATATTAAGAACAGATGAAGTAGAATTTGTGTGATCTCAGATTTCAACATGTTGAAGATAAAACAATGATCAGTCTTTATGCACCAAAGAACACAGTTGCTAAATATATATAATGCAATTATAACAGAACCAAGGAGAAATTTCTCATAATTGGGTAAATCTAGTAGACAAAATAAGATCATAAACAAATTAAATAATAACAACATATTTGATATAATAGACATATACTAGGTCTTTATACCCTTCAAAAAGAGAATATGCTTTATTGCTATATCTTAGCAACATTTGTAAAAATTGATGATCATGTACTTGACCACAAAGAAAATTATAGACATTATTCCTTGATCACAATTCAGTTAAATTAAAAACAAATAATAAAAGGTGGCTAAAACCTCTTAACAATATGGAAATTTTACAGACACATTACTGGATACAACCTTTGGCTCTAAAAGAAAATAACTTATAAGCCGGGCGTGGTGGCTCACGCCTGTAATCCTAGCTCTCTGGGAGGCTGAGGCGGGCTGATTGCTCGAGGTCAGGAATTCGAAACCAGCCTGAGCAAGAGCGAGACCCCGTCTCTAGTATAAATAGAAAGAAATTAATTGGCCAACTAATATATATATAAAAAAAAAAAGCCGGGCATGGTGGCGCATGCCTGTAGTCCCAGCTACTTGGGAGGCTGAGGCAGCAGGATCTCTTGAGCCCAGGAATTTGAGGTTGCTGTGAGCTAGGCTGACGCCATGGCACTCACTCTAGCCTGGACAACAAAGCGAGACTCTGTCTCAAAAAAAAAAAAGAAAAGAAAAGAAAATAACTTATATACACAAACTATTTAGAAAAGGATGTAAAGGGGAATACATCTCACCAACTATCATGGAAAATAATGAAAGCTGTTTTGGGGAAAGTTTTAATGGCCTTAAATGCCTTTATTGTTAAAGAAAAAATAGAATAATTAAGTATTCATCAGATTAGATTATAGTAGATAAATTACAGAATGACCAAAGGATTTGAATGCATAAAAAGAGAAGTAATAAAAGTACTAACAGAATCTGTAAGAATTTTTAAAAAATAATGTAGAGTTGAGAATTCCAGTCTAAAATCCAGGTGCTATTAGCTGGGTGTGGTGGTGCACACTTGTAGTCCCAGCTACCTGGGAGACTGAGGTGGGAGGATGGCTTGAGTCTAGAGTTGGAGGCTGTAGTGAGCTATGATGATGCCCCCATACTCCAGCCCAGGAGACAGAACGAGACCCTGCCTCTAAAAATTAAAAATAAACAGAAAGTATAATGAGTCCCCACAAATCTATCATCCAACCTCAAGAATTAACATTCTGCTGTTCTTGTTTTATGTTTATCCCTACCCACTCCCTACCCCCACTTGATTATTTTTGTCAGCTTTTTAAAGGTATAATTTATGTACAATAAACTGCATCCAAAGTGTATAATTCAGTGAGTTTTAACAGTTGAATGCATCTGTGAAACAACCACCACAATCAAGATATAGAACAATTCCATCACTTCCAAAAGATTCTTCATAACCCTTTACAAAATCTGTCTTCTGGTCCTGCACCAACCACCCACTGGTCTATTTTTTGTCGCTATAAATTATTTTGCATTTTCTAGAGTTACATAAGTAGAATCATACTATGTACTATTTTGTGTTTGATTTCTTTCATTCAGCATGATGGTTTTGAGATTCATCCATATTACTATTATACATGTATCAGTATTTCTTTTAGTTGCTGAGTAGTATTCTGTTTGCATTTTGTTCATCCATGCACTGGCTGATGGATATTTGAGTTGTGTCCCGTTTTTTACTATTGCGAATAAAGTTGCTATATAACATTTGTGTACAGATCTTTGTGTGGATGTATATTTTAATTTTTCTGGGTAAATCTTGAAGTGGAATTGCTAGATCATATGGTGAGTGCATATTTAACTTTTCAAGAAGCTGTCAAACTGTTTTTCAAAGTGATGTACTGCTCTACCATCTGACCAGCAATGTATGAGAGTTCGTTTCCTCCATATCCTCACATTTGGTGGTGTCATTCTTTTTAATTGTATAATTTTAATGGATATATGTAGTATTGATTGTCTCATTGTGGTTTTAATTTTTATTCCTTGGTAACTAATGATATTAAGCACATTTTCATGTGCTTATTGACTATATATCATTTTTTTTTTTTTTTTTTTTTTTTTGAGACAGAGTCTCGCTTTGTTGCCCAGGCTAGAGTGAGTGCCATGGAGTCAGCCTAGCTCACAGCAACCTCAAACTCCTGGGCTCAAGCAGTCCTACTGCCTCAGCCTCACGAGTAGCTGGGACTACAGGCATGCGCCACCATGCCCGGCTATTCTTTTCTATATATATATTAGTTGGCCAATTAATTTCTTTCTATTTATGGTAGAGACGGGGTCTCGCTCTTGCTCAGGCTGGTTTCGAATTCCTGACCTCGAGCAATCCGCCCGCCTCGGCCTCCCAGAGTGCTAGGATTACAGGCCTGAGCCACCGCGCCCGGCCCTATATATCATCTTTTTAAGAATTATATTGTTACATATGTTATTATGATATCAAGTATTTCCTACAGCCATATGCTGTACTACTTTTTTACACATAATATACATCTTAACCATTTTTTTTTTTTTATTTGAGACAGAGTCTCGCTTTGTTGCCCAGGCTAGAGTGAGTGCCGTGGCATCAGCCTAGCTCACAGCAACCTCAAACTAACTCCTGGGCTCAAGCAATCCTCCTGCCTCAGCCTCCCGAATCTTAACCATTTTTAAGTGTACAGTTCTATATAGTGTTAAATGTATTCACAATGTTGCATAACCAGTCTTTAGAACTTTTCCATCTTGCAAAACTGAAACTTGTATATACATCTTTTGTGAAGTCTGTTAAAGTTATTTGCTCTTTATTGGATTGTTTGTCCTTTTATTATTGAGTTGTTAGAGACCTTTATGTTTTGGATATAAGTCCTTTGTCAAGTCTGTGTTTTCTGATTGTTTCTTCTCAGTCTGTGTCTTGTCTATTTTCTTAACCACGTCTTTTTTTTTTTTCTTTCTTTTTGAGACAGTCTCATGCCGTGGCATCAGCCTAGCTCACGGCAACCTCAAACTCCTGGGCTCAAGCAATCCTTTTGCCTCAGCCTCCTGAATAGCTGGGACTACAGGCATGTGCCACCATGCCCGGCTAATTTTTTTTTCTATATATTTTTAGTTGTCTATATAATTTCTTTCTATTTTTAGTAGAGACAGGATCTCGCTCTTGTTCAGGCTGGTTTCAAACTCTGACCTTGAGCGATCCTCCTGCCTTAGCCTCCCAGAGTGCTAGGATTACAGGCATGAGTCAGGACGCTTGGCCATTATCCATGTCTTTTGATGAAATCTAATTTACGATTTTTTTTTTAATTTTATAGTAACTGCTTTTTGTGTCCCGTCTAAAAAATATATTTGTCACCTATGTTTTCTTCTAGTAGCTTTATAGTTTTTAGTTTCACATTTATAACTCTGATGCATCTCAATTAATTTTTTTTTTTTTTTTTTTTGAGACAGAGTCTCGCTTGTTGCCCAGGCTAGAGTGAGTGCCATGGCGTCAGCCTAGCTCACAGCAACCTCAAACTCCTGGGCTCAAGCAATCCTGCTGCCTCAGCCTCCCGAGTAGCTGGGACTACAGGCATGCGCCACCATGCCCGGCTAATTTTATATATATATTAGTTGGCCAATTAATTTCTTTCTATTTATAGTAGAGACGGGGTCTCGCTCTTGCTCAGGCTGGTTTCGAACTCCTGACCTTGAGCAATCCGCCCGCCTCAGCCTCCCAGAGTGCTAGGATTACAGGCGTGAGCCACCGCGCCCGGCTTCAATTAATTTTTTATTCTTGTAAGAAGTGAGGTAGGGAGGGATCAAGGTCCCTTTTTTCTTTTTTCCCATATGAATATTCAGTTGTTTCAGTGTCATTTGTTGAAAAGACTTTTCCAGTTTAATTGCTTTGGCACCTTTGTAGAAAATCAGTTGCCCATTTATGTGTAGGTCTATTTCTAGACTTTCTGTTCTCTCACATTGATCTTTGTGTTCTTATGCTAATACTGTTCTGTCTTGATTACTGTATCTTTATAGTGTTTCTTGAAATCAGTATACATCTACCAGCTTTATTTCTCTTTTTCCAGATTGTTTTGGCAATTCTAGGTCCTTTGCATTTTCACATAAGTTTTAAAATCAGTTTGTTAATCTCTATATTTTAATAAGCTTGCTGGATTATGATTGGGACTGTGTTTATCATACATACGATTTATAGATTGTATTTGTCTATATATTAGTTTGAGGAGGATGGACATCTAATAATAAGTCTTATAAGCTATGCACGTGGTGTATCTTTCCATTTATTTAAGTCATTAACTTTTCTCATTAGTATTTTGTGATTCTTAGTGTACCGGTCTTATTCATTTTTTTGTTAAATATATCCCTAAGTATTTCATATTTCTGAAACTGCTATGAACAGAATTTTTAAAATATTATCTTCCAGTTGTTTGCTGTTAGTATGTAAAAATACAGTTGATCTGTATATTTACCTTTATATCCTATAACCTTGCTAAATTCACTCACTAGTTCTAGGAGCCTTTTTGTAGATTCTGTGAGATTTCATAGAAAATCATGTCTGTAAGGAGTGACAATTTTATTTCTTCCTTTCTAATCTCTGTGTTATTTTTTTCTTGCCCTGGCTAAGACTTCTAGTACAATGTTGAATAGGAATAATGAGAGGACATCTTTGCCTTGTTCTCAATCTTGAGAGGAAATCAATTTTTCACTATTATGTGTGATGTCAGCTGTACTTTTTTTGGTAGATGCCCTTTATCACATTAACTTCCCTACTATTCCTATTTTGCTGAGAGGTTTTTTTTTTTTTTTTCTTTTTGAGACAGAGTCTCACTCTGTTGCCCGGGGAGAGTGCTGTGACATCAGCCTAGCTCACAGGAACCTCAAATTCCTGGGCTCAAGCGATCCTTCTGCCTCAGCCTCCTGAGTAGCTGGGACTACAGGCATGCGCCACCATGCCCAGCTAATTTTTTCTATATATTTTCAGTTGGCCAATTAGTTTCCTTCTATTTTTAGTAGAGATGGGGTCTCGCTCTTGCTCAGGCTGATCTTGAACTCCTGAGCTCAAATGATCTGCCAGCCTCAGCCTCCTAGAGGGTCAGGATTACAGGCGTGAGCCACTGTGCCCAGCCTTGCTGAGAGTTTTTGATCATAAATAGATGTTGAACTTTAATTAGATGCTTTTCCTACAGCTAAAAAAATGATTTTATGACTTTTATTCTTTATTTTGTTCATGGGACTCAAACTGAGTGAGCAGCAGCTATCTTGAGACATGCCAGTCTCACGTTGTAGCTCTTGAAGCTTCAGTTTAGTCATGACATAACTTCACTTCTGCTTATTACATCCCATTGGTTGCAAATCATGTGACATGACTGCACTTCTGTCTCTGGGAGGGGCAGAGAAGTCACATGGCAATAGGCTGGTCTGTATAATCTTCCAGGAAGGGCAACAAGTAATTGGGATCGATAATACAATCTACTATGCACATCATTCTTAATTATATGTACAGGTTGAATATCCCTTATTCAAAATGTTTGGGACCAGAAGTGTTTTGGATTTTGGATTTTTTCAAATTTTGGATTATTTGAATATATATAATGAAGTATCTTGGGGATGGGGACTCAAATCTAAATATAAAATTTATTGATGTTTCATATACACCTTAGATACATAGCTTGAAGGTAATTTCATATAATATTTTTAATAATTTTGCATATGAGACAAAGTGTGTGTACATTGAACCATTGCAAAACAAAGATGTCAGTATCTCAGCCACCAATGTGGACAATCTGTGGCATCACATCAGTGCTTAAAAAGTTTTAGATTTTGGGGCCGGGCGCGGTGGCTCACGCCTGTAATCCTAGCACTCTGGGAGGCCGAGGCGGGCGGATTGCTCAAGGTCAGGAGTTCAAAACCAGCCTGAGCGAGACCCCGTCTCTACCATAAAAATAGAAAGAAATTAATTGGCCAACTAATATATATAATATAAAAATCAGCCGGGCATGGTGGCTCGTGCCTGTAGTCCCAGCTACTCGGGAGGCTGAGGCAGGAGGATCGCTTGAGCCCAGGAGTTTGAGGTTGCTGTGAGCTAGGATGACGCCACGGCACTCACTCTAGCCTGGGCAAGAAAGCGAGACTCTGTCTCAAAAAAAAAAAAAAAAAAAGTTTTAGATTTTGGAGTATTTTGGATTTCAGATTTTCAGATTAGGAATGCTTAACCTGTATATAGTATTTGGAAAGATATATGAAGTGTACTTTATTATCTGTATTTCCTAATTTTTATATAAAAATATATTTTATGGTTACGAGGAACAATTTTTTTTTTTTTTGACACAGAGTCTCACTCTGTTGCCTGGGCTAGAGTGCTGTGGCATCGGCCTAGCTCACAGCAACCTCAAACTCCTAGGCTCAAGCGATCCTCCTGAGTAGCTGGGACTACAGGCATGTGCCACTATGCCCAGCTAATTTTATGTATATATTTTAGTTGGCCAGTTAATTTTCTTTCTATTTTTAGTAGAGATGAGTGGGGGTCTCACTCTTGCTCAGGCTGGTTTTGAACTCCTGACCTTGAGCAATCCGTCTGCCTTGGCCTCCCAGTGTTAGGATTACAGGCGTGAGCCACCACACCTGGCCAACAAGTTTATTTTTGAGAAGAATGTAAATTTGGTCTTGTTTAAGCATGTATTTTAAATATGATTCCTTGTTTTATTTATTATTTATTTTCTCTTTTTTAATTTTAAAATTTTTATTTATTTATTTTTGGTTGTCCAATTAATCTCTTTCTATTTTTAGTAGAGACGGGGTTTCACTCTTGTTCAGGATGGTCTCGAACTCCTGACCTTGAGTGATCCACCTGCCTGGGCATCCTAAAGTGCTAGGATTACAGGCCTGAGCCACTATGCCCGGCCTGGTTCCTTGTTTTAGATGCTCAAATTTTTTGAGCTGGAAAGGACCAGTTATCTAGTCTGTCTACTATTTTCTGCTGCCGACCTCACTCCCAGGTTTGTGGGTGGAGAAACTGAAAAGCAGAAATGCTTTGCTCCAAGGTCATGGAGACTAGTAAAAGATTCATTTAGAGCAAGACATTATCTGGATATGAAGTAGAAAGCAAGAAGGAAGGCACAAGAAATTAGTTTCTGAGAATTTTTTTTTTAAAGTGTTTTGTAGAGACAGAGTTTCACCATGTTGCCTAAGCCAATCTCAAGGTCCTAGCCTCAAACAATCCTCCCGCCTTGGCATCCCAAACTGTTGCAATTATAGGTGTGAGCCACTGTACTTGGCCTCTGAGAATTTCATACAGTTTAAAATGTTTTAACCCAAGGAATCACTAAAATATTCTCAAAAAATGCCTGAATGAGAAATTCATTTACCATTTACAAATATGTATTGAGCACCTACTACTTTGTCATCTGATCTACAACTGGAATTTTGAGTAGAATACCAAATATTTCTAGATTGTAAAGGATGTCCTTTAGGATATAAAGGACGTGTTAGGATTGTAAAGGATGTATTTGGATATAAAGGATGTATAAAGTATCATCAAGGGTGTTTTTCTCAATTTCAACATCTGAGAGACCCAAGGGAGTAATAATGATACTAGCTAAGATTTATTGGCTACTCATAATGTACTAAACATAGTTTTATGCATTTTACATGTATTCTCTTATTACTCTCAACAACTTCATAAGGTAGGTACTATTGTTTTATGCTTTTTATAAGTGAGGCAGTCAAGGCACAAAGAGGCTAAGAAGATTGCCAAAGTCATCTGGCCAAGTGGAAGAGGCACAATTTGAATTTGAGCAGACTTGCTTTAGAGCCCATGATCTTAACTACTATACCAAGTCTGTAGAAAGATGGACGACGTAAACCTTATATTATTTTCTAATACCATGATTCTTTCCTAAACAAGAGTTAGGTCTAGGTCAAATACGTGCCCTAAATTTTCACAAGAAAATTAAGCAAGCATAAAAATAAGGGGCCAGGTCATATCAGGCAGTTGCTAAGCACAGGTTTAAGTAGATTAAATGGAAAATAGCACTTTTTATGTCTTCATTTTTCTTATTATTGTTATGTATTATGGCTTAGTAGTTACAAGCATGGGCTTAAAGTAAGACCTGGGCTCAAATTCTAGTTCACTGCTTCCTAGTTTTTATAACCTTGGGCAGGTCAGAGGTCTGTAAGTAGAAGCTGCTGTTTGTTGGTTTGGATAGAGCCTGTGGTGATGTCTGCATTTCTTTCTCTTTTCCTAATCAGGTGGATTTGTTTAAAAAGAGTCTTCTGTTGATTCCTATTCACCTGGAAGTCCACTGGTCTCTCATTACTGTGACACTCTCTAATCGAATTATTTCATTTTATGATTCCCAAGGCATTCATTTTAAGTTTTGTGTAGAGGTAAGTTAATATATTGCCTGTTTTTTTTTTTCTTTAATTTGTCTTGTGATTGGCCAGATAGTATCTTAGCTCTAAACAGAACAGCAGAAGTCAGAACCATGGAGGAACAGTTACTGTCATGAAAACCCTCTAAAATGTTGGCAGACAAAAGGACTATAAGAGGACTCTCCAGCTAGGAAGAGGTAGCTGTGTAAGATCTAGATTCTCCTCTGACATAACCCTATTTAGATTTTGCCAGATTTTTTAATGCTTTCCTTGGTTTCTCTTAGAGCTAAAATTGGCTCATATCTTCAAAATAACTTCTTTAGAATAATTTATAACCCAAGAGAATCAACTGACAAAATGTTAGAGTTTAGCTAATAACAGTTCAGCCGAATGATGGGATACAAAAGCAAGAAAAATCAGTAGATTTCCTAATTTCCTGCACTATCAAGAACCAGTTAGAAATTGTAGCTGAAAACAAAAGATTCCATGTACAAAAGCAACAAAACATAAATAACTTGGGAATATACCCTAGCAAAAAATGTAGACGTTCTTTATTAAGAAAACTCTAAAGCTTATTTAAATATTTAAAAGAAATCTGAATGATGGAGAGATAGGCAGACTCAATATTGGAAAGAGACCAATTCTCTCCAAAATAATATATACCAATTTTTATCCTAATCAGTTTCCCAGCAGGATTTTGAATGAAACCTAAAAATCTGCTCCTAGAATTCATATCGCAGGCCGGGCGTAGTGGCTCACGCCTGTAATCCTGGCACTCTGGGAGGCCGAGGTGGGCAGATCGCTCGAGGTCAGGAGTTCAAACCCAGCGTGAGCATGAGCGAGACCCTGTCTTTACTAAAAATAGAAAGAAATTAATTGGCCAACTAAAAATATATAGCAAAAAAAAATTAGCTGGGCATGGTGGCGCATGCCTGTAGTACCAGCTACTAAGGAGGCTGAGGCAGTAGGATTGCTTGAGCCCAGGAGTTTGAGGTTGCTGTGAGTTAGGCTGACACCATGGTACTCTAGCCCAGGCAACAGATGAGACTCTGTCTCCAAAAAAAAAAAAAAAAAAAAAATTCATATTGCAGAATTCATATGCATGAATAGCTAGAACAATTTTGAATTAGAATAGTGAAGGAAGGAATACTTGCTCTACTAGATGTCAAGCCATGTTTCAAAGTTTTTGTAATTAAAGCTATATTTATATTGGCTTAGGAATAGACAAGTAGATTGGTGGAAGAGCATAAAGAGTCCAGAAATAATTCATGTATATATGGGAATTTAGTATATGATAAACTTGAGAAAGGAAAATCTATTCGGTTATGGCACTGGGAGAATTAGCTGTCTAATTGGAAAAGTGAAATAGAGCCTTCCTTCATACTCTTGTAAAACCAAATTCCAGGTGGAATAAAAACCTAAGTACAAAATACAAAACTGTAAAAGTATTTGAATAAAATATAGAAGATGCTATGTTCTTGGTGTAGAGAAAGCTTTCTTACACAGAACCAAAAAAAGACACAAGAAAAATTTAACCATCTCATAATTTAAAATTTCTGGCATGTCATAAAGTTAAAAGACAGGCAACAGACTTGGAGAAAATGTTTGTGACATATATATAATGGACAGTTCTTATCCAGAATATATAAAGAACTCTTCCAAATGAATAAGGGGAAAAAAGGACCTAATAGAAAAGGACAAGTGACAATACAGTAAATTTTAGGAAAAAATGCAAATAACCATTGAACTTTATGGGGAGATGTTCAGCCTAACCAGAAATAAGAGAAATGCAGATTAAAACTGCATCAGGGTTATTTTTGCCCATTTGATATTCAATTGTTTATGTGGGTATACAGAAATAGACATTGTTGTATTTTCTGTGGGGTGTATAAATTGATATGGCTGCTTAACAACAACTGCAATTCTAATCAGTTCTCACGGACTTATAAATTAAAAAGATGCATGTCCTATTACATATCGTTTCTATTTCTTGGTATCTACTAGGAAAAAAATGCCTGTATGTGCACACAAAGATGGGGCCATGTACCAGGATGTTTATTTGTTGCAGCATTATTTCTAATAGTGAAAAATAAAACAGTCTAAATTTAGCTCTACTAAGAAAATAGCTAAATACAATATAGTCAGTATATCCTTACTGTTAAAGTGACTGTAGAAGTTCCAAAGAATATAGTAGATCTTCGTATCCCTGACAGGGAAAGGTGTCCGAGACATAAAATGCCAGCTTTTAAAATGTCTGAGTTTAAAAATGCCAGCTACAAAATGATAAAGTATAATATTTTTATAGAAAAAAATACATGCACACATACATGTATGTGTGTATATATACAAATACACCAATATGTATATATGTGTACATATATATTTGTAAATGGAACATCAAGTTTTGAAAATTCTAGTTTTTGTTACTAAGAAATACAGAGGAGGGGAAAAATGAGGAGTCCCTCTGGGCCCAGAGTTCTCTAACTCCATCCCAGAAGAGTTGATACAATATCAGGTATGAGTGTGTTTTCCAGTTCCCTTCCCTAATTGCTTGCCTGTCTCAACACATCCCTGTACTTGCCAGAGCCTGTGTATATTATATCACTTCCATAGATAAACTTGAAAACATATAAACAAAAATGTAGCCATATCAGTGCCTTTAAGAGTCAGATTCTGACAGGAAGAGGAGGGCAGGGGTATTGGGATCTAGGATATATTGATACTCACCTGCCTGTGCTTTGTGCCGGGCACTGATCCTGGGGAGTCAGGGAAGGGCCAGGCAGACATTTACCTTCATGGAGTCAATTAGGGTTAAACAGAATTTTGTTTATAAAACAGGCAGTTGATTTCTAAGTTGATTCTGGATTATTGGATTCTGGTTCTGCACAGTTATGGAAATATTCATCTGAATTTTTGCCCAAGTCCTCTTGCAGAGATTTAACCTTTTTAGCAAAATTAAAATTGGCCAGGTCATTTTGCACATTTTCAAAAAGATCCTAAGAGCAGACTTATTTTTGATGATACCTAAAAGTCGTTTAGAGCTAAGTTTAGTCATCAAGGCAGGTTGGGTGGGCTGTTTTTTGTGTTAAGAGGATATGGGGTCATAGAGGTGGCTCTATATGAGAGTTGGAGGGGGTGCTATATTTCCAAAGGTTTGATGAGAAATGTTTTAAACAATCACCAAATGTATAGATTCCATGAGACATAACAGCAGGGACTTCAACAGTTGTATGTACTACTGTGTTCCCAGCACTTGACACATTATAGATGTTCAGTAAGTATTGAGTAGGTGACCATTTTTAAAGATGTCTTTTTTGCCTATATTTTATTTATGAATTTACATATAGTGCTTATTCTGAGAACTTGAAGTTACTTGTTTGGAGGGAGAAGAGCAACGTGCAGTTATACTTTGTTAAATATTAAGTATCTGCTTTCACCAGATGTGTTTTCTTCAAGGAGGTAGCTTCTACTTCTATTCCACCTTCAGGGGCATGTATTTAATTCACATAACCTCTGACTTCACCCTTGATGTAGAGAGAGAAAAATGCACAAAGAGATTGAGTGAATTAGGGACATTTTGAAACTCCAGCAAGCTTCATCTTGGTAGACTTGACCATATTCAGTATTCAGAATGGGTTTGAGTATAACTCTTCAGAAACTAAATGTTACCTTCCCTGCAGCCCTTGAAAATAAGGACTATATCTAAGGCTGGAATGTTTTTGTTTTGTTTTGTTTTGAGACAGGGTCTCATTCTGTCACCCAGGCTAAAGTGCAGTGGTATTATCATAGCTCACTGCAACCTCAAATTCCTGGGCTCAAGCGATTCTCCTGCCTCAGCCTCCTGAGTAGCTGGGACTACAGGCATGCGCCACCACATCTGGCTAATTTTTCTATTTTTAGTAGAGACAGGGTCTCACTCTTGCTCAGTCTGGTCTTGAACTCCTGGCCTCAAGTGATCCTCCTGCCTCACCCTCCCAGAGTTCTGGGATTACAGGTGTAAGCCACTGTGCCTGCCCTGGAATGTTTTTCATTTAGTTTTAGTTATTAATGAGTTCTGCTCAATACAGGGTTGCCTTCCCTGTATTGAGCATTGGCAGTGATTAAGACTTTCTTTTTGACTTGCTAGTATGTAAGTTTCAAATGCAACACGTTGACTTACTGCTGGAAAAGGCTAACAATCTCATAAAACCATTCTAACTAAACAAATACCAGTGTTCACAGTCTAAGTGCATACCTTGAGTACAGAAGGTTTGAGTCCTCCTTAACAACGTGAAATGAAAGATCTGAAATAAAGTTCCAGCTTTAAACTCTTCATGGCATACATTCTTTGCCCAATTATGGGGCCATAGCCTCTTCCTTTGCTTCTGTCTGCTGTGGGCATGTTCCATTTTTCACCGACTGATGGAACACAGCATCTGTGTTGTGGTTTCTTTTTAACCAGAATATAAGAAAGTATTTGCTGACTGAAGCCAGAGAAAAAAATAGACCTGAATTTCTTCAGGGTTGGCAGACTGCTGTTACGAAGGTAAGTATGTGATAAAAATGAAACCCAGGCATGTCCAGGGGATGGAGTGATCTGAGGGGTGGGCTCCTTTAAGAGCATTTGAGGACTGGTGACAGAGACACCAAGACCCTGGAGGCTTTAGGGAAGCAGTTCAAAATAAACCTCAGTTTAGCATTCATCTAGCCGCTCAATTTCCCAGTGCTTGCCGGGAGCAAATAAGTTATTTCATCCCTGAGGCAGTTGCTAATGATGTAGTTGCTCTACTGAAAAAATAAATTTTGGTGGGGATGGCACCTGCCTCATGCCTTGTGGCTTTTATTTCCAGATGACCCATATAGACCTCGAGAAATGCTGAAATGACTGTTTCAGTGCTCTCAGGGAGAAAGTGCACTGGGTTGCTTGCTAGGCATATACGGAAGACAGTCGCCTGAGTGCTTCAGGCTGAACACAACCTGGATGCACACCATGTTTGGCCCATAGACATTAAAGTTGTTTGTGGGACAGACTGCCTAGGCATAGTCTCTCCGTCCAGTCAGGACTGCCAGTGTCTTACATTGTGTCATCAGTGCTTTATTTCCAGAGTGTTTTTGTGTCTGTGATCTCATTTGATCCTTACAACCTGTGAGGTAGGTCGGTCATTTAGGGATGAACATCATCTTTTATCCTGTAGATGAAAAAACGGATGGGTAGGTATGACCTTCCCCAAAGGACATCTTAAACTATCAATAGAGTCAGGTCCTTTAACTCAGGTAGTGATCCAGACATCTCTCTGGGTCATTGACACAATGTTATAGACAGGGTCCTGAAACAAACCTTTAACCCAAGTCCAAAGCAACAAGATTTATTAGTTCATCCTTATACTGAACCAAATGCTAAATGTTAAAATTACCTTAAGTTTTGTGTTTTGAATAACCTAGTATACCAGTTCAAAGCAGAACTGAACTTGAGATTTTCTCAATTTACTCAACTAGAATATCTGGGCATTCTAAATTTAGGATCTTTGATATTCTCACTCTAGGCTGAATACAGTAACCAATCCTTGGAAAATATACTATTTACCTTCATGATTTCTTTCAAAGAATAGGACACAGTTGAGTAATACGAGATAAAAAGTGAAGACTGATAAGCAGAGTTGTTACCATCTAAGTATTCCAAGTCCAGGCATGTGTTCTGTTTTGTGATCCATGGTTTCATTTTGACTGATTATCAGTGAATTGATAACAAAACTAATTATCCAGATGGATGTTTTTAAAATAGGTTATTTTTCCCATTGCTCATATTTAGGCAAAATGTTCATTCTATAAATTGTGGTTGCCACTTGATAGCACTTTTTATGTGGCTAGATGCCTCCATACAGTTAGACATGTAAGATACTAGAGGTATATACCAGCTGTCCTGGATGGAGACAAGTTCCTGTCTTTTGCTCATTTTTCATAATAGAATTTTTCTTACCTGAAGGAGGAGTACTTGCTCTTATCTTAATGACCATTTTGTTTTTCCCCCTCAGTGTATTCCACAACAGAAAAATGACAGTGACTGTGGAGTCTTTGTGCTCCAGGTAAAGAAATACTATTTTTTCAGAATGTACAGTGTGTGAATTAAATTTGTTGGGTGTAGAGAAGAGAGATGGCAGGCCCTGTATGTGCACATGATACTACGTACAAGCAAGAGTACCTAGTATCTAGTACTTTCCCTCCCTCCTCCCCCTTTTTGTTGAGAAGCAGTAGTCCCTGCATTTTCAGATGTTCACATTAGAAAGAACTGCCTTCCAGGCCCAAGAATGAGCAATGGGCATCACCTGTGTCTTATCGGCGGTTATTAGGAAGCCATGTTGGACACCGACGTAAACATGTCCATATCAGAGGCCCCTGGCTTTTGCATAATTACATTTTTTTTTAAATCATTTGCAAGCAACCTGCAGGTCGCTGACATAGAGTAATTAGATTATTATCTTTTTTTTTTTTTTTTTGAGACAGAATCTTGCTTTGTTGCCCAAGCTAGTGAGTGCCATGGTGTCAGCCTAGCTCACAGCAACCTCAAACTCCCGGGCTCAAGCAGTCCTGCTGCCTCAGCCTCCCGAGTAGCTGGGGCTACAGGCATGCACCACCAATTTTTTCTGTATATATTAGTTGGCCAATTAATTTCTTTCTATTTATAGTAAAGACAGGGTCTCACTCTTGCTCAGGCTGGTTTTGAACTCCTGACCTCGAGCAATTCGCCCACCTCTGCCTCCCAGATGCTAGGATTACAGGCGTGAGCCACCGCGCCCGGCCAGAGTAATTAGATTTTAAATAAATTCAAAAACTGCCATCTCATGTTGTAGATCTCCTTAGAGGTCTAAAAACGCTATATGGAAGAATTTGTTAGGTATTTATTTGTGAAAGAAATTATAGTGTATAATTCATAAATTTAGAGATTTGTAAAGATCTTAGACGATATGCTCATTCATATATCTCATGAATGTTTGGGGTTTGTAAACAAATTCAAGTTCCTACTTAAAGGCCACATCGGGTCTAGCTGCACTCTCAGCAGGGAGGAATTGAGGCCTGTGTCAGTTGCTGCTTTTCACCGTATTGGATCAGGAGGGAGGGAAGATCCTAGCCATACACTTGCCTGGAAAGTTGACTATAATTTGGAAGTAAATATTTTAAAACAATGTGTTTTACAAGAAGTTTAGACAAACTTTAAGATGCTGCCTTAGACCCTATTGGGTCTGCATCTGGTAAGATATAATGGACTGGTATTCGGCTCTCCATGCCACTTAAGTGTTTCTGGTACCTTTGCAGTACTGCAAGTGCCTCGCCTTAGAGCAGCCTTTCCAGTTTTCACAAGAAGACATGCCCCGAGTGCGGAAGAGGATTTACAAGGAGCTGTGTGAGTGCCGGCTCATGGACTGAAACTCAGCAGGGACTCTGAGAAGTCTGACCAAGTTGGAGCAGATGGTTTGTTACTTGAATCTCCAAACAGTTATTTGAATTTTTACAGATATTTCAGATTAGTGGTGTTGGGCCACTATTGTTACCTCAAATTTATTTTTTGCCCTTATTCATTTCTCCAGCTACCATGTACTTTTGTTTAATGTTCAGTTTGGTTTCATTTTGAATTTTATGGATTCTGTGCATCCCCCCATATTTAATATTTATTATCCAAACGCATGCATATAGACAGAGCATGCAGTGAAGAGTATTAAAAAAAGCTTAGTAGATTTGGTGCAGCTTTTGACACTTAGTTAGACATGAACTGAATACAGGTTTCAAATTTAATCCCAGAACCTAAAAATGCAAGATGTTTTTGATACAGCATAACTCTGAGAATAGTAGATGTTCCCTGGGACATAAAGGGTAGCTGGGAGTGGCTTTGATAAAGCCAGTCCTGTTTTACATTTACCATCAATACCTTTCACTGACTTCCCTCTCCAAGTGAGTCTTAGAGAGAGATATGCATTCCTTTTGAAGGGTGAGATGGGAGTGGCTGTAAACAGACGGGTGTGTTCTGTTCATGGAGGCACACTTGTAAGCACAGCACCTGCTTTGGGAATAGTTAAAGAAGAAATGAAAGACAGCAACCTTGGGGGCCAATTATCTTAACAAATAAGAGATATCAGTCGTGGTTTTAAGGATTATAATACATGGCTTACACCTCATAAACATTTTGCTGGGACACTGAATTGTTTGGATTTTTCTGGTTTTGACCTGTTAAAATATTTAACATCCATCAACCTCTAGTGGTCAGCCAAATGAGAATTCAGCCTTTCTAAGAGTAATTTGCAAGTTGTAACTTCCCTTGTGTTGCCTCCCATATGGAAGAGATTAAGATTTACCAAATTTCTCTTTCAAGGGTGTCTGAAATTTAAACATTCAAGGTCAAAGACTGACTTTAGGTCTTTTGCAGGGTGGATGAGAAGAGGGAAGGTTATAAAGACAACTTGATTCCATGGGAGTGCAGCAAATATATTAGAGGTTTTTTTTTTTTTTTTTCCTCTCTTCTTTGGTGATCTCAGCAACATGCAGGGCTCATTTGGCTTCTGCATGAGCAATCCTGACACTCTAGCATAGTTCTTTTTTTCCTTTCTATTGAACCTCATCTTCTGCAGGAAAGGGCAAAGTGGCCCTGTCCTTATCCTTAGCTGTGTTAGGATTAAAGTAATGGATCTTACATCTTTAATTTGGCCTTTTGTGACATATTTGAAAGGGAAAGAAATAAGGAAAGTACATGTTAAACCTACCCAATCACCCTTTCTAAACAAGGGGAGGAAAAACAAAAAAATCTATGTGTGAGAAACTCAGAAACCTGTATCGAAAAATATCAACTAAATGGCAGAAGATACTTGAATTTATTTATGCCTGGTTGGGTTTGGCTTGTTGAAAAGAAAAAGCTACAATGGTTAGTTTAACTTGGCTATAAGATATGGCTGAGAAAAGGCTGACTGCCAGCATTTGAGAGCTGAGTCAGACCATGTTTACATGTGGGGTTCCCAACACCAGTGTTGACACTGGGAAGCAGCCCCAGCACTTTCCTCTCCTGAGTCCTCCAGACTCAAACTCCTTAGTGTAAAACCAGGTCAGTATTTCTTATTGTGCTTCAAGTCATTAAAAAGACTGAGAATAGAGGCACTTTATGCTGCTACAAGTAGGGTTGTGTCAGCATTAGGAAAAATACCAATTAAAAGTGGGAAGATGTTTCTTGAGGTTTTCAGACATAATTATACAAATGTGAGATTTTTCAAAATTTGTATGCGAGACATTTGCCTCTGATTTTTTGGTGGGGAAGGTAAGCGGTGGTATACCAAAGTAGCCAGTAACTAGGCTATCAATTTAAAATGTCTTGTGCTTCAGTGTGAGGAAGTATCTGATTTTCTCAATGACAGAACCAGGCATGCAGAAGAGACAAAAAGAATTGTGTTCCTGCAAGAATCTTAATGCCCAGAGTTTGAGTTGCCATTTCCTCCAGTCTGAGAAATGGTCATTGTGTCAGCACTGAGGCTTAAAGGGATGAGTATAGAGACCCTTAGGTGAGCTGTTCAATTCCAGTAACTCCTTCACTTCCAGCTTAATAGGGCACCTTGAGGTGCACTGTCCAGCATGGTTTAGCTTAAATGTTGCATTTTAAAAGTCTGTTTTTAAATGTTTCTGCCATTTATGAAACTTGGTTTTAGCACATATAGTTGCTTTTCCCTTTCTTCTTGTGATTAGGTATAAACCTCTATTTAACTCCAATCCTAGATTAGAATGTCCTTTGTCCTGATGTTTGCAATAATTGCTTCCTTGGTAAGAAAGGCATTTTTGAAATATACTCTGGGCTGTTGGTGAAAGAGACAGGTATTGCTTACTGTCATTAGCTTGGCACTAAACTGTTTGGGTGCCCACAAAGTCTAGAAACCTTATGCTTTTGGGGTCAAGCTCAGGCCTTACCAAACTAAAAGCTACTTTTTTTCTTTTTTGAGACAGGGTCTCACTCTCTTACCTGGGCTAGAGTGCAGTAGTTTCCTCATAGCTCACTGCAACCTCAAATTCCTGGGGCTACAGGTGTGTACCTGTACCACGCCCGGCTAATTTTCTATTTTTTGTAGAGATGGTCTTGTTGCTCAGGCTGGTCTTGAATTCCTGGCCTCAAGCAGTCTTCCTGCCTGCCTCCCAAAGTGCTAGGATTACAGGTGTGAGCCACTGTGCCCCGCATAAAAGCTACTTTTGATGAGCTTTCCATAAGCTGCCTGGTCCTCTCCATCAGCAAATTTATCAGGCTGTAGTTGCTTCTTTCTAGTGGTCTTTCCTTTTGTTAAATCTATAGCAATGAATATAGATTTAATTCAACTTTTAAATTCTCTCAAGAATCAAACTTTCAGTTAGCCTCTTAAGAAAGGGAAAAGAAGCAGTTGCTGCCAATAATCCCCAAAGCACATTTTTGCCTTTGTATTCTATTTTCTACTTAGCATTGAATATAAGTAACATGGTCATCCTGAATTTATAGTTGGAACAAAACAGTAACAGACCTAACTGGGACACAGGCAGCACTAGCCTAATCTGAGCTGCCCTTTTCTTTGCAGTTGTGGTACACTGCTTCCCTGGGTTAGAAGAAGTAATTGGGGTGTCTGGGTGGGTCAGACCCTTCAGGCAAGAAACAATGTATTAATAGTGTGAATTATATATATATATACTAATTACCTGCTCTGCTTAATTATGTTGAGAAACTGAATTAATCAGAAGTTCTAAAGCACATACTTTGTTATGTGCTAGGCTTTGCCTCTTGGCCTGTAGATAATTAAGACCTAGGGAATACCATCAGAGAAGTGTTAATGTTATTTGAGTTAAAAGCAGACTTAGACAAGCTGTCCACTTAAATGGTACCTGTTGGTCAGAAAAAGAATTTATTTAAAGATTATGATCATGTAAAATTACAGTACTCAACCCTTCTAGCAAAATATTTTTTTTAAAAATAAACTAAATGCCTTTATAAACTTGTGTCCTCTCATGTTGAATAACATACACTGTTTGAATAGTAACCTTTCCCAGTGGCATGCCAGTCAGAACAAGACTCATTTAAGAACAGGGACCAGTGTACACCCTTACCAGCTTACTCTTAGAGCAGCATTATCCAATAGAATCTTCTACAATGATGGAAACATTCTGTACTTTCATCCACTACAACAGCCATTAGTCACATATGGCTACTGATCATTAACATGTATTTAGTGTAAGACATTGAGTTTCAAGTTTGGCATGTTAGCTAATAACATGTACGGACAAGACAGTCTACAGATCCAACCTGGCTAGATCTGACTCCTAACCCACGTATCATTTCCTAATCTTAGTATACATATCTCAACTTCCACTTTCTCTGGTTAAAGTGAGAAACAGGTCAGAATGCTGCTCCTGAGTGAAATAGCAAAAGGGTACAATGAAAAGACTGTCATATTTAGTGTCCCCCAAGCCCAAGAAACAGAAAGTTGTTTTAATTCAACCCCAATTTCCCTTCCCCACCAATCATCCAGAGCATGTTTTCTGGAAAATCAACCTATTCTTCATTAATAGAGAAGTTTGCTTGATGCATCTTTTATGATTTTCACAAGAACAGCCAAGCTCTTTATATAAATCCATAGCTAGTTGCAACTGTCAAATCAAAATGGATGCAAATTCTGCACATTATGTAGGAAAGAGGCAGAGACAATGATAAGTTCGTCCAACTTTATTAAAACCTGTTACAGAAGACACCATTCAAAAATCAGTTTGTGGTTTTAAGGCCTGTAGAAATCTGAGTTATGTTTTACTACAAAAGAATATAAAATACATTAGTTCAAACTATAGCATAAAAAGAAATTTTAAAAATGAACAGTGTATCTTCATAAAATGTTTGCAAATAATTTCTTTCTAAGCACTTACAACTAGTTACAGCTCTTTTAAAAATGCAGGTAACCAGTTTGAATTTAATGGGAAAACCTATACTTACCATAACATGAAACGTGTTCACATTGAGGTACTTCAGCCCCAACTTTCACAAACTATTGCAAGTTAGAAGATACTTTGTTGCTAAATGGAAAAAAATTCACATTTTTTCACATCAGGGAAAATTATACTAGACTTAACAGTTTTAAATGAGCAGTAGCTCACATTAGAGAGAAATCACCTCTTGCCTCACAAATGCAAAATAAATTCTCTAGACTCCCCTTTCTGTAGAGACTATCAGCTCCCTATCAAAGCTTGGACCTCAGTAATAAGCACATTTAGAAATGAAAACACATTTCAATATGAGAATTGGCTAGAATAGACATCTCCTGCAGGAAGCTTCTGTGATTGTTTTTGTTAAGCATTCTCTCAATCTTCAAGCTCTTTAAAACCCACTCCATTCCCAAGATCACTGAAAATGAAAATAAATCAGATGGCCCTGACAGCAACCTTCATCATGTCAAGGCATTGTTTTAACTTGTGTCTCTGATACTTCATCCCATTTCTGACTGCAATGTCTCCCCCACCTCTTGGAGTATTTGAGGTTCCTCATATTACAAACTCTTGCTTTTTTTTTTTTTTAAGCTTTAGGTATAACATTTACATTTTTTTGAAAAAATGTGTTTAGTAAATACTCTTCAAGTCTGCACCTAATTTCCTGATATGTAAAGCATAGAAGCTTTAGTTCCCTGGGACTAAGGCTTGCTTTTGCACCAACTATTAATATTTAGGAAGGCTCCTTGTTTCTAAGTTTTCCTTTAACAATCAGAATTCATAAAAAACAAATTCAGTTGTGAAACACCTGTTACTAATTTAGAGCAAAGCTATACAACATAGCAAAACCTCATTTATTAAACTTTATCTCATGCAAACTTAATAATTCCAGGCCCCAGTATAGATCATGAACCTACTTAGACTCAAACATGGTAAAACAAATTTAAAATTTTTTCCAGTCTTCCTAAAAGAAGTGCAGATCAAATCTGTTGCCAAGGAACACAGTTTCTGAAATGGTAACAGAAAATCATTCTGGTGACCCGACACATGGCCAAGATTCTAAGACTAGAATTAAAGGCATTCTTTTGTATTCTGTCCTTTAATAATTTTCAGAGGAAAACCATGAAGAGGCTTCCAGCTCAGCAGATAATGATCACAGCCTGGTAAAAATGAGCTGGTTTGAAGACCTTGGGTAAGGTTCAATAAATTCAACAGGCCAAAGGAGTGAGTTTTTCACCGATGGAGCTCTCACCACTCACTGGTTTTGTGCCAGTTTTCCATAGCCTCCTCTCCCAGCATCATAGTCTTGCCGATACTCATCTCGTACCTTAATTGAAAGAACACAAATTGGTTTAACAAAACTGCTTCCCACAAACATGTCATACAGTCTGCTAAATCTTTTCAGGTGCCATAGGACATTCAAGTAGGATGTACATACCTAAACCTGTTTCAGTGCATTTTGCTTTCATTCTAGACACTCCTACAGGTAGAAAATATCTAGCCTCTAGCAGAAGTTCAAGAATGGTTCCTTGTAGAAATGTACAGAATATACTGTTTCAAGGTTTAAACTAATTTACCAAAACCAATGGGTAGTTCTCAGATTTACTTCAAGCCAAGCTTACAGGCACAAAGTTATTTATAAAAGAGTAAATACAAATTGACAAAACACCTGTCATCACGATTGGAATCTCAGGCAAAGGCTGAGCCCAGAGATCCTTCCTACATACCTGGCCCCCAGATCGCCCACGTCCGTACTGCCTGCCCTCCTTAAAGCCTGCATCCCAATCTGTGCGAATGATCCGGTCATCCAGACGAGTTCCATTTATGTACCGCATGGCATTTTCTGCATCTGCTCTTGAATAGTATCTTAAGTATAAGTATTAAGGAACACTAGCATTTCTCCAAATGTTTTGGAAATACAGGAAGCAACATAAATGAACCTGAGTTGTTAGGAAAAAGTATAGAAGCTAATCCAACCAGATGGAGTTCAAACAGAATAACTTAGCTTGCACAGTCCTGTTTGAGACTGGTCCAGAAGCACTCTGGGAGTCAAACATGATATTTTTCCAGGGCTACACTGATCATGACTTCCTAGATATTCCTGTTAATAATTCTTTGGTCCCATTGTCTCTGTACTTTGGCTTGCAAAATGTAAAATGTTCAGTGTAGGTTTAGACCACAAACTGTATACTTCTTATCAAAGAAATAGTGACATCCAAATTGGGCACTATGTATTCAAGCACATAGTAGGCATTCAGTAATTTTATGTTGAATGAATAAAATGAATGCTGGATGGACAAACTGAGAAAAACTAGCTGGTAATAGCAGCTTCTCTTTGGGTATTTGCCATTAATGACTGATGGTCATTGACCTGCAAAGCAAATGCAAAAACACTCTGGTTCTCAGAGACTGATTATCTACTGGATGGATTTTCTTTGACTTGAATTTTCATTGTTCTCCCTCCTCTGTGAACTATTTTATGCCATTTCTATCAGCGGCAAAAGCAAAACTTGGGTAACCTGGTCCCTTGTATCTGATGGGAGAATGGAAGAAGCTTGCTGAGCCCAGAAATCAGATACCAAAATCACAAGTGGAGAATAGGTTCACAAGCAGGTGCAAGTTGGTAAGAGTAAACACATTTCTACTTTCTTTCTCAAGGCCACATTAAAAGGCCAGGAAAGAAGCATATAGAACCTAGCAGTGGAGTAGAGAAAAGCTCGTGGAGGAGTGCTAATGGAACAAAAGCTGTACATTGAAATATTCTTAAAGGAAATAGACAACTTGCAGGAGGCTTTTAATTCAAATTTGAATAAGAAGAGAGGCTACAAATATGGTTTAATTAAAGGTTTATCTGGGAAGACCCACAAGCAGGAAGGCATCTATCCCAGGCAAATAAAAATAAAACAACAAGAACTAGTGTCTTTGATGCTAGCAGGCCAAAATAAAATCTCTTCATTGTGGCATTTGAGAAACCCACACATCCCAAAGGCAAGACAGCAATTTGAGAAAGCAGCTCTGTCTGGCTCCAGTGAGTAAATATTCTTTTCCTTAATTATGAATGGAAACACAGGCTCATCAGACATTTGAGGAAAATTTACAACATAAATACAACCAAACATAACTCAGGGCACAGAAAAAAATTTCAAAAGACACATTAGATCAAATCTGGGAAATTTCTCAGGATATAAAATGGCAAAAAAAATAAAATACTAGTAAAAAAACCCAAAGAATCCAGAAGTACAATATTTATAGTTTCCAGGCAGATAATAAATCATCATAAGTAAATACGGTTTTGATTTTTACCATAAAATCAATCCATGTCTACATAATGAAATACTATACAGCCATTTTAAAAATAGGTAGACCTACCTGTGCTAATATGGAACAATCTCTAAGACAGGTTAAAAAAAAAATAGCACATACAGTATGCTACCACACAGCCACAGGACTATTTTCGGAAAGACCCAAGAAACTGGTAACTGACTAACTCTGGGGAAGGGACTTGGGAATTAATTTTCACCATACCCTTTATATTTTTTTCTAATACCAAGGGCATGTATTCTTGAACAATTGTTTTTTTAAAGCATCAACCATAAAGCACAGATTTCAGAACAATGTATATATTACCAGTTTTCACATTATAAGAGTGTAGGCACATTGGACAGAAGGTAGGAGGTAGTGAAGGAAGAAGTGTAGGGATGCTAATAAGCTAATACCTTCACTTTTTTAAACAGGCAACCAATCTCTCTCAGCTCTACCCTGGTTCAACAGCTACATTAGACACAAGAAGGATACTCCACGAAACAGAATCCGCATGCTGTTTTTTTCATTTTATCCAGACCCATAATGATTTTCTTTATGTCACCGCTTTTGCTGAAGAGTTCATAGATTTGTTCTTCAGTTGTGTAAAAGGAAAGATTTCCAACATACAATGTACAGCTTTTCTTCAGTAATTTTTCCTGTTCTTCATTGTCACCCTAGAATTTCAAATAGAGACAAAATTAAGCAATACAACTTAAGAAGAGCCTTGCTTAAATAATATTTCTAAGTATGGCAAAATGTTCATTAATTCTGATTTGGAAATCAAATCTGCATCCTAATCCCACACAAATCCTTTGCCAAAGAAAAATAGGCTGTTCACATTCTATGAAGCACTTATGCAAGGTCCAAACTGCTCTTAGTAGAGGGACAGGGTTCAAAAGTTACACTGCATGCAAAGTATAACTTCTACACCAGATTGCCACATAAGTGGCACATCTTTTCCCTGCACACATATCCTCAAGATTGGATCCTTCTCTAATGGCCCAAGTTTAAGTTCCTGACCTTGACCCAATATATTAGAAAGAGTTCTTTTGTAGTGAAAAATAAATGAATTTTCAGAAAGAGTTTTTCTTATAATACTCCCATAGAGACCATTCAAAGCAATAACTGCTTAGATGATTTACATGATCATATATTTTCCTCTGAGTTTAGGAGAAAATGTAGTGACCACTAAAACACAAAAGGTCTCACTTTCCTAATGGGGTTTCTAAATTGGAAGACAGGAATATAGCTGGGCTTCAGCCAACACACCTGATAATCCCTGGGGACAAGATGGCTCATCACGGGCTAGACATAGTATTTGAGACACCTTCACAAAAACCAGTATAGCTGTCCTTACACCTAGCCTCCACATGAGTAAGGACAAATGTGATTTAAGTAGAAGGCCTATCAGATAGCCTTTTCTCAGGCCCTTCTGCCCCAGGTTAGGGCTCTGATATTAATATTAATACAGTGGTATTCCAACCTGCAGAGTAGATCCATGCTCAGCCCCCACGGGCACTTTTCCAAGAGTCCTCCCTTTGTCATTTACTACTCCATAGGTAATGCTGGTCCAGTTTCCTTCACTCTGAGAATATGACTTTGCATTATTCATCTGACTGCTTTGTAGCACAGTGTTGACGGTAATAGGTCTCATGTCATCACATTCAGTGGTAGATTATAGAAATAGGAAAACCTTCTAAACTCACATGAAAAGGAAACCAAAATGAATTATGGTACATCTAAAAATGTAAAACTATGCAGCCCCTAGAAAAATGTGTATCTACATGCAGTGGTATGAAACATCTCCAAGATGGAGTACAAATGAAAAAAGCAAGGTACAGAACAGTTTGATGGGTATGCTCCAAATTATATTTTTTAAAAGCATGAACATACAGATACCACACACAAATTGGCAAGTATGTCTGCCTCTGGGGGGAATCAAGGGACTGCAGATCAAAGACTTACATGTATGCTGTCTTAAATTTAATTCTCAGAACAACTATATGAGGCAGGTCCTAATTTATCCCCATTTTACACATTAAGAAAGGCAGTTAAGTAACATGTCTAAGGTCAAACAGCTATTCAGTAGTTGTAGCTGAAATTTCTTATTCCCAATCCCACACTGCCTTTAAAAATCCACAGGACAATAGTCATTTTATGCTAAAAACAGGTTTTCAGGACTTTGGAATGAGACAGAAAAAAGTAAAATTAGAAGCAGGAGGCATTTCATTTCTTTCTTTCTTTTCTCACACATATAAGTAATGTCCAAACAAACAGCCTACAGCTTAAGACTTTGTGGGGGAAGGTACTTAAGGTATGAGATTAAAATGGAGTCCATTCAGGGAACACTAGAAATTCTGCATGACAGTATCATATTATCATCTAAATCTATAGGCTTTAGATTGCAGAAACGAATATAGCAAAAGCTAAATTCTTCCACAGTTTTTATCTTTCAACATGCCTTAAATTCAAGCTAGGTATGATGTGGACGTCTGAGGTAATGAGAACTGTAAAAGTGGTGTAAATGAAAACCATGCCTAGCGCTTAAACGTTTAAAAACTGTTGGCTGAGTGAATTAAGAGCTTCCTCAATTTGGCCTCAAACAAAATTTCTTTTTCCTTACCCTACTAACACACCTTTCACATTCTCCACGACCACCCCTCTCCTACACGTGCCCCCTCATTTCCCAGTCACAAGAAGATTTTCCCCTTTTCACAGCCCCTCCCTTTCCACTCATTTCTGCATTAGATTTTGATTACTTACCTCCATTTACAATCCCTACTACAGGGTTATGAGCTCTCAGGGTGCAGAAACTGTCTTCCCTCTCCCTCTATGGTTTAGCAGAAGGCTTTAGCTACACCACTCAATAAACGTTCACTAAATAATTGGGCTAATGAGTGCCCCATCCTATCCTACCCCCCACCTTTGCTGATACTAAAAATCCCACCTTGAATATCTGCAGGGTTACACCTTTTCGCAAAATACACTGTGACATAGCCTAGGCTAATATTTCCCTCTTCTGAAATCCAGCAATTCTTTGATCTTGATATCCAAACACCTTCAATATACTTAGCTTGGCTGGTCCACCTCCCTACTCCGTGGCCTCACCAACAGCGGAGTCAGGACTTAACTCTGCCTCTCATAACCACCGCGCAGAACTTTGTAGTATCATCCCACCAGAGAAAGAAAGGACCTGAATCGCTGATTTAAAAAAACAGGACCTGTTTGGCTGGTTTAAAAAAAAAAAGCTCCTGTATCTGGGTCAGGAAGCACCTCACCTCCACATATTCCAGGAGTGAAAAGGACACCCTTCCCCTCATCACACAGTCACTCTGCCGAGCAAAGCCCATGAAAATGGGAGACACCACTACTACCGCCGCTCAAACCTCTCTGCATTGGCCAAGCAGCTGCAAGAGAATGCAAAAGCGACGCTCAAATTTCCTTTCTTCAAAAGACAGTGGCTTCAGTGATATCCAAACGCCCTTCCAGCATCCATTCCCTGCCTCCCCAACAGGCACTGGGGCCCCACTTGGCGTTTGGGGACAGACACAAGCAGAATGGGATACGACACAAAGAAAAATGCAAAGCGTTTCTCAGCGTTCGAGCCCACAGCCTTCCCCTCTCGCGGCCCGGCCTCCCTCACCCGGAAGTGCTGGTCCCGGTACTGGCTCAGCTCCACGTAGGAGTCGCTGCGCAGCGCCTTCAGGCCACCCGACATAGTGCAGAGAGGTGGACAAGGACGCTGCGACTCTGGGAACAACGAGGTGGCGTCGGCGGAAGCGGAAACGCGCGGAGTCGACTGCCTGAATTGAGACTCATCTTGTCCAATCGGAGCGCGGCAGTGTCGTCATCAGACGGCGCGGGCGCAGAGGTGGTCCGCTGTGGGGCGTCACCGACCAGAAGGTGAGAGCGCCGTGCTCCCGGTTCCGGGGCGCTCGGAGGAAGATGGTTGTTCGGCGGCTGCTGGCAGCCCTGCTGCACAGCCCGCAGCTGGTGGAGCGTCTGTCCGAGTCGTGGCCCATCCGACGTGCAGCGCAACTCACCGCCTTCGCACTGCTGCAGGCCCAGCTACGCGGCCAGGACGCGGCCCGCCGCCTGCGGGGCCTCGCGGCCGGGCCCGCGGAATCCCTGAGCCGCCGGGCTGAGAGATTCAAAGACACCTTCACCCAGGAGCTACGCCGCGGCCTCCGGGACCGGCCGGGGTCCCCACCAGGTAGCCAGAGGGGCCCGGGTGCGAACACTTAACCAACCCCTGGCGGGGCCGAGGTCGTTTACGTTCCTTCTGGGCTCTACAGCGACCTCAGCGTTAAGGAATCATCCCGGGCAGTGCGCATGGCTTCGAATCCCGACTCAGACTGTTGGTCCGTGGACGTCCCACGCATAAGAACCTAGGCCCAACCGACATCCTGGTTGAAGTCCTGTGATTGAACAGGGCATAGTGTAGAGAAAGACCCCGAAGCCTGCAGAGAGAAAGATAGGCTGGGCACGGACACAGCACGTACAGAAAGCCACAATGAACGACAGCCAGAAAGAGAGCCTTCCCTCCGCAGATGGGACTAAAACTCTCGATGGATGCTGCTGCATCTGCACTGCCGTAACAGGACACTTAATTTCAGGAACGATCATGGATGGAGAGACAACCCTGCAGCTGCCCAAATCCTCTAATTAAATGTGTGAGCTAATAGGCATGAGTGTGGTACTTCTTAGACAAGATGGATTTGGGGGCTATAGGCCCATGGTAATAATAGTTGGCATATATTGAGTGGTTATTCTGTGCTGACACTTGCTAATTGCACTCTATGTAGGCCCTCTCGCTTACAACCATATTCATATGAAGTATTGAAAGCTACTTCTTAAGTTGTCCAAAAGCCTTACAGAGTGGGATGTGAGCAGTCATTTGACTTCAGGGCCTAAGTCCTTAATCACAGCTATCTGCAGCATTTACCCTGACCCTCGATGCCTGTCTTCCCCCACCGTCACCACCAGGCATTAAGACTACTATGTACCATGGAACAAGCTACCTGGGTTCCTATTACCTATTTTATTTTATTTTATTTTTTGAGACAGAGTCTCACTCTGTTGCCCTGGCTAGAGTGCCGTGGCGTCAGCCTAACTCACAGCAACCTCAAACTCTTGGGCTCAAGCAATCCTGCCTCAGCCTCCTGAGTGGCTGGGACTACAGGCATGTGCCACCATGCCTGGCTAATTTTTTCTATATATTTTTAGTTGGCCAATTAATTTCTTTCTATTTTTAGTAGAGTCGGGGTCTCGCTCTTGCTCAAGCTGGTTTCAAACTCCTGACCTTGAGTGATCCTTCTCGGTAGGATTACAGTGAACTCCTAGCACTCCAGAGTGCTAGGATTACAGTGAACTCCTGACCTTGAGTGATCCTTCCTCCTCTGCCTTCCAGAGTGCTAGGATTACAAGTATGAACCACCTTGTCTGGCTTTTTTTTTTTTTTTTTTTTTTGAGATAGTGTCTCACTTTCTTGCTTGGGCTAGAGTGCCCTGGTGTCAGCCTAGCTCACAGCAACCTCCTACTCCTGGGCTCAAGCAATCCTGCTGCCTCAGCCTTCCGGGTAGCTGGGACTACAGGCATGCGTCACTGTGCCTGGGTAATTTTTTCTATTTTTAGTTGTTTGACTAATTTCTTTGTATTTGTAGTAGAGACAGGGTCTCTCTCTTGCTCAGGCTGGTCTCAAACTCCTGAGCTCAAGCAACCTCCCTCCTCAAAGGATCCACCCGCCTAGACCTCCCAGAGTGCTAGGATTACAGGTGTGAGCCACCTTGCCTGGCCCTATTCCCCATTTTAGAGGGCCTATGATACAAATGAGAACTTTGGTCCATCTAATGCACCCTTGATTTAAAAGCCTGTTGTATACAGAAATGCCCTGTCATTTAAAGCTCCTAGCTAAATTTCTGATCATTTCTAATTAGGCTACAAAGTTAATCATGCAATGTAGGAAGCTTGAAGCCATAGGAAAAGCTCTTAGGCTGGTAACCAGATACTGACTGAGCATTGTATATTCTCTTTTCCCATTGGGGTGGGATGGGAGGCCCAAGACCCATAGCATTGCTGAGAAGATAGAACATCTGGCCTCCCTAATCAGAGAGAATGATTCTTAAGGGCAAGGTGCAGGAATGGTTAGAGAGTTTCCCACTGTCCGTCAGGAACAGGAGTAGAAGGGCGTGGGGAGAAAATCTCCAGAATAATTTGTGTGGGTAATAACCAGACACTGAGACAGCAGGCACCAAACTGTCATTAACTGCAACACCACGGGAAATCTGAACCACATATTCTCTCTACTTTACCACACTGCCTTGCATGTATTTGGAAGGTCAGATTGGCCTTAGGAAGCCAAGGGTTGTCATGACAGCAAGAAATAAGGCACCACAGAAAGTTTGGGAGAGGTCATTCAGGAATGTCATTAGCAGTTTGTTGTCTTTTTTCACAACCAGATGCTGTTATATATTTAAAACATCACAGTGGCTGAAAGACATAGGGCAGGAACAGACATCAGTTGCCATTGGTTACACCAGGCTTCTTTGGGGACCTTGGCATCAGGACTGTGACAGGTCAGGTCTTTAGTCTCTGAGGGAAGGTGCCAGCTCACCCAGAAAGCAGGACAGCCAACAGCTGTGCTCAGGAAAGGCCACAACGGGAATCCTGAAGGTGAGCCAGAGCCTTGTGTCCCGGCCCAGCTACCCAAGTAGAAGATGGAGTGGCACGTTCCATGGCTAAATCTTGGGCAGTGGCTGGTCTGTCATACTGTCAGGTTTCAGCCCCCAGCTCCATGATGTGAAGACTGAGGTGGTCCCTCCAAGCCCCACTCAGCAGGGAGGACAGGGCTGGGGGGTCCTCCAGGGTCAAATGGGGAAACACAAGTGTCTCATTCTTGAGGTGGAACCTGCACCTTTCCACAGCACGCCTGGTGGTGCCAGGGGTCACCACAAAGAGGCGGCAGAGCCACGGCCCACCAGCCACTTGGCAGGCTGGTTGTCTGGTGAAGCTTTTCAGGGCTTGGCACAGAACCCAGTCCTCGGTCCCACCCATGTCCACCACCTCCACAGGTGACCCTAGGCCTGGGAGGTGGAGGAGGTGCCGGGGGGGCATGTAGGTGTGGGTGAAGAGTAGTGTGTAGTGGGTAGGCATGCTTGGGAGCACAGGCGTGTGGACCACCCGCTCCAAGTACTCCAGGCCTGGCAGCAGGCCCCCCTGATGCAGGCAGCCGAAGAAGAAGGCACCTAGGACATTGAAGAGAAACAGGGTGCCCTTCCAGGGCACAGGGCGAGTCTGTGGGCTGCAAAGCAGGACTATGGGGACCAGGAGGGGGATTAGGAACCGCGCCTCCTGGTGGCTAAAGGCAGACAGCAAGGCCAGGGGCATGAAGTAGAGGAGAAGGAGGTAAGACCTGGGGCTGGACCGAAGGCTCCAGGCACCCGGTGCCCTCCGGAAGCCTGTGCGTGCAAAGGCCTGGAGGCAGACTCGGAGCTGTTGCCACGCAGCCTGCAAGGCCTGGGCATGCAGCACCCCAAAGAGCAGAAAGCCATTGACTGCCAGGTGAGTGAGCCGTGCGTGTGTGCCATGCCGTGCCAGGTTTTGGGGATTGAGGTTGTAGTGTAAGAAGTTGACGGGGGTGAGGACAAGGGGACTGGACCTAGAGGGGCTGGAGAAGTACCAGCTGTCCATGGCTACAAACACCGCTGCTACAAAGGCTGCCCCCGGGAGGAGTGACAAGGCTTCTCGGGCCAAGGACTTGAAACCAGGGTTTGTGGTTCCATGAATGCCCCAGAGGAAGAGGGGGACCAGAGCAAAGGCCAGAAAGGTGGGGCGGTTGAAGAAGCCAGCAGCCACGATGCCCCCAAGAAGCCAGCTGTGCCACCATGGCCCTGGAGCAGACTTAGTGGGTGTAGGGCTCCGTATGACACGGGGGGACACCAGCACCAGCAGCCACGCGAAGAGCAGTCCCTCGATGTTGTTGGAGAAGGTCCTTGTGTAGAAGACCAGGGTGACGTAGGAACCAGACAGCAGGACCAGGGCGCTCCAGCGGTTCGCCCCCCACAGTGGGGCCAGGTGGTACACAGCCGCATCCAGGGCAAAGGAGAAGGCAGTGACGAGGAGCCGGGGCCCCACGAGCAGCGTGTAGCCGCTCACCAGGCCAGGCCACAGCCCCAGCTCTTCCCAGAGCCTGAGCAGCCAGAAGGTAGAGCCAGAGGTCAGCAGAGGGAAGAGCACGGTGCGGCAGGAGCTGCTGGGGTAAAACTCCCAGGGTCGGGTGGCCTGTACACCCAGGATGTCCTCTGCGGAGAGAGAGGCAGAGGTGAGCCAGTTTCAAGCTCAGGGGTGTGATGGGCAAAATTCTAGGATGGCACCCAAGATTTCCCACCCCCTGGAGTGTGCGCCCTGCATAATCCCTGGGCCTGGGCACAGGATGGATTTGACTCCTGCGATTAGGTGTTATATGGGAGCCTGAGTGGAGAATGGGGAGATTGTTGCAAGGGCTTGATCTGGTAACAGCAGCCTTTTAAAAGCAGAGTTTCCTCCAGCTGAATGCAGAAGAGGCAGTCAGAGTTCAAAGCAGGAGAAGGATCTGATGTGCCACTGCTGGCTTAAAGATGGAAGCAGCTACTAGCTAAGAACGTGAGTAACCTGTAGAAGCTGAGAGCAAGAAAACGGGGACCACAGTCCTATAGCTGAAAATAACTAAATTCTGTTAGAATTAGAGAGCTTCCAGACAAAATCTCAGCCTGGCCCAGACCTTGATTTCAACCTTGTGATACCCCGAGCAGAGAGCCCATGCGGGACTTCCGATCTTCAGAACTGTGAACTCACACAAATGGGTGCGGCTTCAAGCTGCTAGGTTTGTAATGTTATGCAGCAATAGAAGCAAATAGGGGAGCTCAAGGTGAGGGCCCACCTTGTGAAGGGAGCAGAAGGAACATGCCTGGGAGATGGGGTGACAATGAACCCTGGAAAAGGGTTTGGGGAGGAGTGAGGGAGGCTTTATTCCTCTTTTCAAGAATTCCAAGATCTCACAGGTCAGTGAGAAACCCGTCTCTGTGATTGTTCTCCAGGGGAGGGGACGCAGGAATGGGGAGAGGGGATGAGCCATCAGGATTATGGTAAAAGCGATTTCATTTGTGTATGATACTTAAGTTTTTATAAGAAGAATATATCCAAGTAGTACTTATATCATTAAAAAAATAAGTTGGGTGTGGTGGTTCTTGCCTGTGGTCCCAGCTACTCAGAAGGCTAAGGCTAAGGCAGGATGATCACTTCAGACCAGCCTGGGCAATATAGTGAGACCTCATCTCTAAAAAAATAAAATAAATAATTTAAAAATAATACTAAAAAAAAACCCAACTTGTTGCCTGGTGTGTGACCCTGTGCCCCGATGCCCCAAAGCTCTGAGAGGTGGGGGTGAGGGATCAAAATCTTAATCTCTGGCCGGGCGCGGTGGCTCAAGCCTGTAATCCTAGCACTCTGGGAGGCCGAGGCGGGCGGATTGCTCAAGGTCAGGAGTTCGAAACCAGCCTGAGCAAGAGCAAGACCCCGTCTCTACTATAAATAGAAAGAAATTAATTGGCCAACTAATATATATATATATATAAAAAAATTAGCTGGGCATGGTGGTGCATGCCTGTAGTCCCAGCTACTTGGGAGGCTGAGGCAGAAGGATTGCTTGAGCCCAGGAGTTTGCGGTTGCTGTGAGCTAGGCTGACGCCACAGCACTCACTCTAGCCTGGGCAACAAAGCGAGACTCTGTCTCAAAAAAAAAAAAAAAAAAAAATCTTAATCTCTGCAGCTCCAACCCCCGTTGTCCACAGCATTTCATGCTTGATAACCTTGCTGGTTGTGTAAAGCTGCTTATGTGGCCTGGGGGTCATTTAGGCTCTTTGCTTCTGCTACCCAATCCTCCAGCACTTTATGTATCTGTGTGAGATGGTGAAAGGGAAACAGAAAATCCAGAATCAGATCAATCTGGCTGCTCTTTACTGACTGAAGTTTTGTTTTTTATTATTAGAGACAATGTCTTGCTCTGTTGCCCAACCTAGAGTGCAGTGGTGTGATCATAGCTCACTGCAGCCTCAAACATCCTGGGCTCAAAAGATTCTCCCAGCTCAGCCTCCAGAGTAGCTGAGACTACAGGTGTGCAACACCATGCCCAGCTAATTTTTTAAACAATTTTTTAGAGATGAGGTCTTGCTGTGTTGCCCAGGCTGATCTGAAACTCCTGGCCTCCAACCACCCTCCCACCTCAGCCTCCCAAAGTGCTGGGATTACAGGCATGAGCCATCATGCCCAGCCTGGTTCAGGCTTAAAAAAAAAAAAAGTGTGGGAAAGAAGACTGAACCTTTCAACTTAAAAAAAAAATCCATTTATTGAGCAAAGATAGCTGGATTTCTCCTCATTATCTATTTATCTATTTTCTCCTTCTTCCCTAGTCTTTTTAGCTGGGCACTTGGTCATATATAAAGACTACATTTCCTTTGTTGTACATCCAACTCCCAAAAAAAGAAATAAAAATTATAAGAGAAGTAAAAATATTAATAAAAAAAAAAGACTACATTTCCCAGCTTTCTTTGCAGCTCAATATGGTCATATGATACATTCTCACTGGTGGGATGAAAATGGGCAAAAAGTATGTGACTTTCAAATTTGACCTTGATGAGAGTAAGCATGCCTATCTCCTCTGTTGGCTGGAAAGATGGTTTTTAGACTTCTTGGCTGGAGCTCAGGCAGCCATTTTGAACCATGAGGAAGAAGCCACAAGCCCACAGCATCTGAAAACCCTCAAGGCCCCTGGCAACCATCCTCATGATGTGTCCTAGACCACCTAGCAGATAAGTTCTAACAAGTAGGCATCCTAGGTTTGTGTCTCCTCACCCCTCACTTGAAGCTACAGAAGAAACATTTCATTATCTCAGCTTACAGCCCTGTGTAAGGTTCCCCAACCACTGGAGAAGCCCAACTCTAAAACTGTTCCACTGAGAAGTCCAACACAGCTTTCATTCTGAATGACCTGTGCTATTGGACCAAAAAAGGAAAACATCAAAGAGGTACGTTATAGTATCATTCCGAAGGTGAGGAAGTGCCTGTGAAGTGCCCCACTTCTAAGTGCTTATCCCAGAGGGGCTGCTGCTACTTTGCTTGTGGGTTTACTGCTCATCTGCACAGACATGCTTCTCCCTCTCCACGAGATATCCGATCAGCGCCTCAACCAGACTCTGCTGCAATTTATCTTAACCACACGTGGGGAGCTTTACCTGCCATGACCTCGGGCGACTGGAAGAACTCATCTGGGTGGACGTAGCCTGTCTGCGGAAGGAGGCACCACAGCACTCGGAGCAGGCCGAGGCTGCCCCAAAGCACCCTGGCTGCCATCTTTGGGTCAAATTGTTGCCAGAACACTGGGCTGAGAGCCTGGAATGACTTCCCAGATGCTACTCTGGATCCACAGATCTGCATCTGTTGGGGATAACATTTGTTAGCTATCATAATGTAAATTATAATATGTTCAACTATCTGAACAAACTCAAAATGGATCTACATTTAATGAAAGTGATAATAATAATAATACCTACTTTTTATTAAATGTCTGCTAAGTACCAGGAACTTTATATTCATGTCTTATTTAATCCTTTCCACAATCTGGGGACTTACTATCCCCATTTTACAGATGGAAAAACTGAGGCCTCTGTTGAATAACCTGGTTACTTGATAATCATATTTGCTAAGAGTCTGTGCAACTTTTACATATGCTGGAACCCACTCCACCATCTTCTGGAAGGTGATGGGGACTTATGTAACTTCCCACGATGAGAATTCCGACTCTTTCAACTCAAAGATCAGTGAGAATCTGAGCCCATTGCATGCAGGAGCGAGATCTCTGGTGAACAGGACGAGTTTGACAACCTGTTTGTCACTCCTCCAGAAATAGTGACTTTGCCCTGACTTCCTGACCTTGGTATTGTAAACCCTGATCTTGAATAGCTATTGCTCTCAGGTGTAATGTCATAATGTCATCAAGACCAGACATCTTGTCAACAAGATGAAGTAAAGCAACAGAACAGAACCTGGCAGATGGTGGCAGGGAGCCTCCGGATGCTCATTAAAATTTCACAGAGCTTGAAAGTTATTAATAAGTTTTGCAGCCTCTGCTTGAACTAACTGTATTTTTCCAGAGCCAGTGAATATCCTGGATTTTAGAGTAGAGTTTTCAGATAGAAGATGAGGCCAACAATGTATGCTTATATCAAAACATCACATTTTACCCCATAAATATATGCAATTATTATTTATCAAGTAAAAGTTAAAATTAACTTATTAACTTTTTAAAGTTAAATTAACTTTTTAAAGTTAAAATATGATAAGGTCAAACAGTGCTGGGATGCAAAGGGTCGAATCAGAATAGTTTTCCTCATCAACAGCCAATATGATACTGCAACACAGGGGTGGGTGGGTGGGAGGCACAGTATCCATCACAGAGGCACAAACTTTGGGGTCCTGCAGGCCTGGTTCAAATCTGGAATCTGCCATTATTAGCTGTGTTACCTTGGGCAAGTTGCTTATGTCCTTAAACCTCGGGTTCCTCATAATTGAGTCAGATGATAGTATCAACCTCCTAGGGCTGAGAGCGATCCAGAGAATGATGCATGGAAGGTACTTAGTACACAGAGCTCACACATCTAAGTGATCAATGCAAAGTCATTCTTACTATTATACTTTTAGTTGAGGCACAAATAATAGAATCCAGGCTACCCCAGACACTCTAGGAGATCCTCGAAATCAGCACTTCTGGCTGGGCATGGTGGCTCACGCCTGTAATCCTAGCACTCTGGGAGGCTGATTGTTTGATCTCAGGAATTCGAGACCAGCCTGAGCAAGAGCAAGACCCCATCTCTATTAAAAAATATAAAGAAATTAGCTGGACATATATATATATATATATATAATTAGCCAAGCATGGTGGTGCACACCTGTAGTTGCAGCTACTCGGGAGGCTGAGGCAGGAGAATCGCATGAGCCCAGGAGTTTGAGGTTGCTGTGAGCTAGGGTGACACCATGGCACTAGAGGCAACAGAGTGAGACTCTCTCTCTCAAAAAAAAAAAAAAAAATCAGCACTTCTACTGGCCATGAAAATAAACAGGATTTGATTTAATCCAATTGTCAAGATATGTTTATGCATATGTTTGAAGCTTTTCTCTAAGTACAGAACTTGTACTATGTGATTAAGATAAAAGAATAAAACATATCATACCTGACTGAGAAACCCAGGCTGCCCTGCACTGATGTGAGCAGTTGCAGAACACAGCCTGAGTCCTGGCCTGCTGTCTTCACCTGCAGCAATGGAAGAAACTCAACAAGAAGACACCAGGATCTATTCCCCTTTCCCAGGTGACAGCTCTCAGAATTTCCTCTGAGAACTGATCCTTCACTCCCTACCACCAATGTTCAGCCACGTGGCTTGGGAGTTGATTTATTCCCAAATCCAAGTATAGTCTCTGAATGGTTTAAGCCATATAGCTTTCCTGTCCCATTGATCACGCTAATTGTCTCAGGGTCGGGCACATGACTCACTCTGGTGCAATCGGAGGAGCTAGGGAAAGGCTGGTAAAGGCGGGTCACACCCTTGCTCAGTGTCTCCAGTTCCATCAGGGTCTGCCACACACTCACATTCTGACTTTCAGGGCCTCATTCCTTAGCAATCAGTACCCACATGTTAACATAGAAACCCAGAAAGGCTGGGAATTCCATTGTGTTGTCATTCAGTTGCAGGATGAGACTTGGTTTTCAGGATGAGATGGGGGGGGGTTTCTGGTTTTTAGCAATCTCAGCCCTCAAGTTTTCAGGAGATAAGGGGGTCTCCTCACAGGAGGCAAAGAAGCATTTTGTGACCTAAGCCAAGAACTTGAAGCCCTGAGCTCATTTTTTCCTTTTCTTACAGTGTTCACATTAAGGAACAACCAGCCAGTCTCACCCTACTCATTAATATGACTAAAAGGTTCCGAGGTGTTATATACGTGGTTACCCAGAACGTCACCTGGAGTATCCGATGGCAATATTTTGTGCACCTTTAATGCCGCATCACTCCATGGACTACCAGTGTTCTCTTTACCACTGGAAATAGAGTCCTTTGTGTCTTTAAAGCTAGTCAGACTGGAGAGAGAACCAATCCCAGAAAACCCAGAACCTATTCAGAAAACTCATCCTTAAAATTCAGTTCCTCTAGTCGGTGGAGCAAGATGGCAGAGGAGAAACACCGCCAGACAGAGTGACTCTGCAAAAAAGACAGATTCTAAGAGAAATTAGAAGAAAAAAGCAAGCAGACGAGCATACATCGGACAAGGGTTGGAAGGAGGGGTACCTGAGACCACGGGAGATTCCACAGGAGGAGGTTGTGGAGGAGAACTGGAAGAACAGACCTCCCAAGAAGCTTGGAGACCAGCGGCAAGGGTATATGGAGTGGTTAACTTTCCCCTCCCTTGCATCTCAGATGGCTGGTGGGCTCCCCAGCGGTTGGAGAGACCTGCGGACACCAGCCCTGACACACAGCCACTGCCAGTGAGTGGTAAGCCTGTAGCAGACGTGGCACCAGGCTCCCAACCCCTTTGGGGCACCTCCATGTGCACAGACCCGAGCAGCGAGGCAGGCACCATATTGCCTCATTCTCCCCTCCCCCGACCCTATCCGCAGCTGCTGAGAGAGACAGTATAGCCACCAGCTGGAGGCACTCCAGGGAACAGGACCTTCCCTTTTGGGGCCCTACAGCTGACTGAGGGGTACTCAGATGGTGAGCTCCCCACCCGCCAGCCCTCCCAGGTGCTGCTGGCCTGGTGATCCCAGGAGAATGGGGCAGACCCTGAGGCTGAAAGACATTGACCCAGCTTGGGCTCTCGTGGGTGAATTAGGACTGGCACTCCTCTCTCTGGTGGGGTCAGGGATTGAATTCCAGGACCCAGAGGTCAGACTTGCAGACCAGATCCCGAGCACCCAGGTCTCTCATTTCCTGGGGCACAGAAGCGATATTCATGAATGAGTGAGCCTACTGAGGTGTGTGTGCCTTCGGGGGCAGATCAGCATGCTTGAGGGCAACCCTCCTCCCAAGGGGAGGCTGTGTGCCCAGCCCAGGCGGTGACCCTGCACAGGGAACCTCCCAGCCCGCATCACAGCCATGGGAGGCCCGGTGGCGTGAGGTCTGGCCTGCTGGCAGAGGCCCAGGAGAAGCCGGGGAGTAGGGGAGGGTGGAAAGGAGCGAGGCCTGCTCCAGACTGCAGGTCTCAGACAAGACCCCCCACATGCAGACTTTCTGACTGAGTGGGGCCATTGCAGCCCCTCCCTGACAGCTTTTCCCAGAAGCAGAGAATGTAACTTTGACCCCTGCTAACAGCATTTATGGTGCTTGAGGGCAGGCTTACCCAACCCAGCTCCACCCAGACTCACTTCCAGACCAGCCCTCACTGAGGTGGTGAATAAGGACACACTTGGAAGTCTCAGAGCCCCACCCACTACCTGAGGCACTAGAGTGCCTCAGAACAAGACCTGGTTACAGTACCCCAAAACAACAGTGTAGTCTGTTCCTCCCAGCAAGTGCCACATACTGACAGGGAGGACATTCTGCACACCATTTTATGGCATCTATTGACTCATTATACATGGTGTGGTCGAATCTCACCCACAAACACTACCTACTGGCTCAGAGACTAAACAGGACATGTCATTATCCAAATGAAAACCTTAAGGTAAGAAGCAACAACTGATCCAGATGGGAAGAAATCAGTGAGGGAACTCTGGAAATATGAAGACTCAAATGGAAAGCACACCCCCAAAGATGTACATCAACCAAAATCAGACCACTAAAATGACAGAAGAAGAATTTCAAACATGGATCCTAAGAAAATTAAACGACCTGCAAGAAAAACTGGATAACCAACACAAAGAAAATGCAAAAAGATTCCAGGACCTGGAACAAAAATTCACTAAAGAAATTGAAATAATAAAGAAAAATCAAACTGAACTCCTGGAAAGGAATAGTCAAATTCAGGGAACTACAAAACACAGTAGAGGCCGGGCGTGGTGGCTCACGCCTGTAATCCTAGCACTCTGGGAGGCCGAGGCGGGTGGATTGCTCGAGGTCAGGAGTTCAAAACCAGCCTGAGCAAGAGCGAGACCCTGTCTCTACTATAAATAGAAAGAAATTAATTGGCCAACTAATATATATAGAAAAAATTAGCTGGGCATGGTGGTGCATGCCTGTAGTCCCAGCTACTCGGGAGGCTGAGGCAGGAGGATTGCTTGAGCCCAGGAGTTTGAGGTTGCTGTGAGCTAGGCTGACGCCATGGCACTCACTCTAGCCTGGGCAACAAAGCGAGACTCTGTCTCAAAAAAAAAAACAACAAAAAAACAACACAGTAGAAAGCCTCAAGAACAGGGTAGATCAAACAGAAGAAAGAATCTCAGTGATTAAAGATAACACCTTCCAATTAAATAAATCAGTCACAGAGATAGTAGAGAAACAAGAGAAAAGAGCAAGCCTACAAGAGATATGGGATTATGTGAAGAAACCGAATGTGAGGGTTATAGGGTTACCAGAAGGGGAAGAAGAAAACACTCAAGGGTTAGACAAGCTATTTGAAGATATAATAGAGGAAAATTTCCCAGGCCTTGCTAAAAATCTCGATATACAAGTTCAAGAAGCTCAAAGGACCCCTGGGAGATTCAATGCAAACAGGAAGACATGATGACATGCAGTCATCAGACTGACCAAAACATCAACTAAAGAGGCCCTTCTACGAGCTGTAAGATGAAAGAAGCAAGTAACATACAAAGGAAAGCCAATTCGAATAACACCAGACTTCTCTATTGAAATTTTACAAGCAAGGAGAGACTGGGGCCCCATTCTCACTCTTCTCAAACAGAATAATGCCCAGCTTAGAATCTTATTCCCTGCAAAACTAAGTTTTGTATATGAAGGAGAAATCAAGACATTCTCAGATAAGCCAAGACTGAGGGAATTCACCAAGATAAGACCAGCACTTCAAAAAGTACTCAAAACAGTGTTATCCATGGATCAGCACAATAAATACTCATGAATGTAAATCTACTCAAAAGCTAAAGATTAAAGCCCAGAGACCACAATGGCTCAAGAGAAAAAACAAAGCAACAAAGTTCAACCCAACATAATGAACATAAATCTGCCACACCTATCAGTTTTCTCAATATATGTGAATGGCTTGAACTCAAGAGACATAGGCTGACCGAATGGATAAAAAAATTCAAGCCAAGTATCTTTTGCCTTCAGGAAACACATCTAACCTGGAAGGATGGAATTAGACTAAAAATAAAAGGGAGGAGAACAATATTTCAAGCAAACAGAAGCCAAAAGAAAGCTGGTGTGGCGGTGCTGATTACAGATAACTTAGTTTTTAAATCAGCAAAAGTAATAAAAGACAAAGAAGGTCACTATATAATAGTGAAGGGGACAGTTCAACAAGAAGACATAACAATTCTAAATATATATGCACCCAACCTTGGTGCACCCAGATTCATAAAGCAAACTACTTGATCCAAACAAATGGATAAACAACAACACTATAATAGTCTGAGACTTTAACACCCGACTGACGGCACAGGACAGATCCTCCAAACAAAATCAACAAAGAAATAATGGACTTAAAGAGAACTCTAGAACAAATGGGCCTGACTGACATTTACAGGATATTCTACCCCCAAACCACTGAATATACGTTCTTCTCATCAGCTCATGGGTCATTCTCTAAGATTGACCATATCCTAGGACACAAAACATGTCTCAAACAATTTTAAAAAATAGAAATTATACCATGTATCTTTTCAGATCATAATGCAATAAATGTAGAAATCAACCCTAACAAGAACTCTCATTTCTACACAAAGTCATGGAAACTAAACAACCTTCTGCTGAATGATCACTTCATAAATGAGGAAATCAAGATGGAAATCAAAAGATTCTTTGAACTAAATGACAAAGGACACACAAGTTATCAAAACCTGTGGGACACAGCTAAAGAAGTCCTGAGAGGAAAGTTTATTTCCATAAATGCCTATAACCAAAAGTCAAAAAGATCACAAATAGACAACCTAATGAATCATCTCAAAGAGCTGGAAAAAGAAGAACAGACCAGCCCCAAAACCAGCGTAAGAAGTGAAATCATTAAGATCAAATCAGAACTAAATGAAATTGACAACAGGGAAACCATAAGGAAGATTAATAAAACAAAAATTTGCTTCTTTGAAAAAATAAACAAAATTGACACACCTTTGGCTAGACTAACAAAAAGCAGAAAAGAAAAATCTCTAATAAGCTCCATCAGAAACAATAAAGGAGAAATTATAACGGATGCCACAGAGATACAAGATATAATTTATGAATACTACAAAAACCTCTATGCACACAAACTGGAAAATGTGGAGGAAATGGACAATTTCTTAGAAACACACAGCCTCCCTAGGCTCAACCAGGAAGAAATAGAATTCCTGAACAGACCAATATCAACTACTGAAATTGAAACAGCAATAAAAAACCTTCCTAAAAAGAAAAGTCCTGGACCAGATGGTTTCACACCCAAATTTTACCACACCTACAAAGAAGAACTTGTGCCTATCCTGCAGAAATAATTCCACAACATCGAGAAGGATGGAATTCTCCCCAACACATTTTTTGAAGCGAACATAACCCTGATACCAAAACCAGGAAAGGATGCAACAAAAAAAGAAAACTACAGACCAATATCCCTTATGAATATAGATGCAAAAATTGTCAACAAAATCTTAGCCAATCAAATCCAGGTGCTTGTCAAGAAAATAATCCATCACAATCAAGTGGGCTTCATCCCAGGGATATAGGAATGGTTCAACACATGCAAATCTATAAATGTAATTCACCATATAAACAGAAACAAAAACAAAGACCATATGATCCTCTCAATAGATGTAGAAAAAGCATTTGGCAAAATTCAACACCCTTTTATGATAAGAACGCTCAACAAAATAGGCATAGACAGGGCTTACCTAAAAATGATACAAGCCATATATGACAAACCCACAGCCAATATCATACTGAATGGGGAAAAATTGAAAGCATTCCCACTTAGAACTGGAACAAGATAAGGTTGCCCACTATCTCCACTTCTGTTCAACATAGTGCTGGAAGTCCTTGCTACAGCAATCAGACAAGAGAGCGTCATAATTAAGGGCATCCAAATGGGAGCAGAAGAGATCAAACTCTCACTCTTTGCTGATGACATGGTATTATACCTAGAAAACCCCAAGGATTCAACCAAGACACTCCTTGAATTGATAAATGAATTTGGTAAAGTCTCAGGATACAAAATCAACACTCAGAAATCGGAGGCATTCATATATGCCAACAACAGTAAAAGTGAGAACCAAATCAAAGACTCAATTCCCTTCAAAATAGCAACAAAGAAAATAAAGTACCTAGGAATATATTTAACTAAGGAGGTAAAAGAACTCTACAGGGAGAACTATGAAACACTGAAGAAGGAAATAGCAGAGGATATAAACAGGTGGAAGAATATACCATGCTCATGGGTCAGCAGAATCAACATTGTTAAAATGTCTATACTACCCAAAGTGACCTACAGAGTCAATGCAATCCCTATTAAAATATCATCATCATTTTTAACAGATATAGAAAAAATAATTTTATGCTTCGTATAGAACAAGAGAAGACCCCATATAGAAAAATCAATCCTAGGGAATAAAAACAAAATAGGAGGTATCAATTTACCAGACTTCAAACTATACCACAAGGCTATAGTAATTAAAACAGCTTTTTACTGGCACAAGAACAGGGACATTGACCAGTGGAACAGAACAGAGAACCCAGATATAAAACCATCCTCATATAGCCTTTGATAAAGCAGACAAAATCTTTGACAAAGCAGACAAAAACATACACTGGGGAAAATAATCCTTATTCAATAAATGGTGCTGGGAAAACTGGATAGCCACATGTAGAAGACTGAAACAGGACCCACACCTTTCACCTCTCACAAAAATCAACTCACACTGGGTAACAGACTTGAACATTAGGTGTGAAACTATTAGAATTCTAGAGGAAAACGTTGGAAATACTCTTCTAGACATTGGCCTAGGCAAAGAATTTATGAAGAAAACCCCAAAGGCAATCATAGCAGCAACAAAAATAAGTAAATGGGACATGATCAAATTAAAAAGCTTCTGCACAGCCAAAGAAACTGTCAAGAGAGCAAACAGACAACCCACAGAATGGAAGAACATTTTCACAAGCTACACATCCGATAAAGGGCTGATAACTAGCATTTATTTAGAACTCAGGAAAATCAGCAAGGAAAAATCAAACAACCCTATCAAAAAGTGGGCAAAGGACATGAGCAGAAATTTTTCGAAAGAAGACAGAATAACGACCAACAAACATATGAAAAAATGCTCAACATCTCTAATCATCAGGGAAATGCAAATCAAAACTGCAATGAGATAACACTTATCTCCAGTAAGAATGGCCTTTATCAAAAAGTCCCCAAACAATAAATGTTGGCATGGATGCTGAGAGATAGGAACAGTCCTACACTGCTGGTGGGACTGCAAAGTAGTTCAACCTCTGTGGAAAGCAATATGGAGACGCCTTAAAGTGATACAAGTAGATCTACCATTTGATCCAGCAATTCCACTACTGGGCATCTACCCAAAAGATCAAAAGTCACTTTATAAAAAAGACACCTGCACTCGAGTGTTTATAGCAGCACAATTCACAATTGCAAAGTTGTGGAAACAACCCAAGTGCCCATCAATTCATGAGTGGATTAATAAAATGTGGTATATATACACCATGGAGTACTGTTCAGCTTTAAGAAACAATGGTGATATAGCACCTCTTGTATTTTCCTGGATAGAGCTGGAACCATTCTACTAAGTGAAGTATCTGAAGAATGGAAAAATAAGCACCACATGTACTCACCAGAAAATTGGTATTAACGGATCATATGTATATGTCCTAAGTGGACATATAGGAATAACATTTATTGGGTGTCGGGCAGGTGGAAGGGGGGAGGAGCGGATGGGTATATACAAACATAATGAGTGAGATGTGCAACGTTTGAGGGATGGTCACGCTTGAAGCTCTGACTCGAGGGGGGAGGGGGGCATGGGCAATATACGTAACCTTAACATTTGTACCCCCATAATATGCTGAGATAAAAAAAAATTCAGTTCCTCTAGAACTACTTCCAGTCCCCAAATCTGTTATATGTCAGGGTTCAACCAGAGAAAGAGAACTAGTAGGAGATATATAATAAGATTTGTTGCAAGGAATTAGCTTGTGCACTGGGTGGCAGGATGCTGACGAGTCTGCAATCTGCAGGGCAAGCGACCAGGAAGGGGTGGCTGTGGCGCGTGGGCAGGCACTGAAGCTGCATCCACAAGGGTAGTGTCTTCTTATCCAGGGAAACCTCAGCTCTGCTCTTCAGACTTTTTAACTGATTACATCCAGCCCATACAGATTATGTAGGATAATCTCCCTTAAAGTCAATTGATTCTGTACTTTCATCACTTCTATAAAATACCATCACAGCAATCCTTTGATTGGTGTTTATTCAATATAGGGACTGTAGCCTAGTCAAGTTGATAGAAGAAACTGACCATCACACCCTAAATAATTCTGTGTTTGTAATTGTTTCTGAATTTTAGATCAATGGAATAATTCTTTAGGTAACTCCTCAATGACTTGCTTCTTTAGCTTAACATTCTGTTAGCTGTAGCTATAATGTTCCATTGGGTGAATAGACTAAAACTTGTTTATCCTTTTACTGTTGTTCATCAGCTGGGTTAGCTCCAGGTATTTACAATTTATGTTTATTCCTAACAATGCTGCTATAAATATTCTTATACAAGAGTACCCTGAAGTACAAACTTATAAGTGCAATTCCTGAGTCATAGGAGAGGCACACTTTCAACTTCCCTGAACTATGCCAAGCTGTTTTCCAGAGGTCCCCAACAGCTAGTTATGTGTAATGTCACAGTGCCCATCGCTTCATGTGCTCATTTGTGCCTGCTATTGGCTGACATTTTGATTTTGTAAATCTTGTGGGCATTAACATGCACTTCTCTGATTACTAATGGGATAAGTAATTTCCAAATATTTGTGGAACATTTTTATTTCTTCTGTGGAGTTCCTTTTGCCCATTTTTATTGGGTTGTCTGCCTTCTTCTTACTATGTGTAGAAATTATTTATGTTTATTGCATTGCTAATACCTTTTTCCAATTTGTGGCTTGTATTCTTTTTTTATGGTACACTTTTATTTCCCTTTCTTTTTTGTTGATACATAATGGTTTATAAATTTATAGTATCATGTGATATTTTGTCACATGCATAGAATGTATAATGATTAAGTCAGGATATTTGGGGTATCCAACACCTTGAATATTTATCATTTCTTTCTCTCTTTTTTTTTTTTTTTTTGAGACAGAGTCTCACTCTCTTTCCCAGGCTAGAGTGCCGTGGCATCAGCCTAGCTCACAGCAACCTGAAACTCTTGGGCTCAAGCGATCCTTCTGCCTCAGCCTCCCAAGTAGCTGGGACTACAAGCATGCGCCACCATGCCTGGCTAATTTTTTCTATATATTTTTAGTTGGCCAATTAAATTCTTTGTATTTTTAGTAGAGATGGGGTCTCGCTCTTGTTCAGGCTGGTCTCGAACTCCTGAGCTCAAATGATCTGGCCACCTCAGCCTCCCAGAGTGCTAGGATTACAGGCGTGAGCCACCGCACTCAGCCTAGTGTAATTATTGATATATTTATTTCTATGATCTTATTTTTTGTTTGCTTTTTTCCTTGCCTATTTTATATTTGCTCTTCTATCTTTTCTTACCTTCTTTTGGATTATCTTTCTCATTCCTTTCTCTTCTGAACAGTTTGGAAGTTATATATTGGATTTCCATTATGTTATAAAATACAATGTATTATTTCATATTTTAATATCTATGGTTTATGTTTTCATTATCATGATTCTGGGTGTACATTTCTTTTTATTTATCATAGTTGAAATTTTTTTTGGCTTCTGGAACCTGTGGATTAGAGTCCTTTGTCATTTATAGAAAGTAATCCTTCGTTATTTCTTTAAATATTATCTCTTTCCCTTTTTTATTTACTCTCAAATTATAAATGTGTGGTAGACAGTCTCAGTCTATCTTATATACCTTTTTAACTTCTGTTTTATATTTTCCATGTCTTTATCTCTCTGGGCTACATTTCAGGTAAATTAAGTTCTATTCTGTCTTTCATGTCTAATCATTCCTTCAGCCGTACCTAATAGATGATCCTCCTGCCTCAGCCTCCCAAGTAGCTGGAACTACTGGGCCCAGCTACCACGCCCAGCTAATTTTTCTATTTTTGTAAAGATAGTCTCACTCTTGCTCAGGCTGGTTTTGCACTCCTGACCTCAAGCGATCCTCCTGCCTCAGCAGAGGAGGTGCTAGGATTACAGGCGTGAGCCACCTTGCCTGGCCGTATTTTTCATTTCTATAAGTTTGATTCTTCCACATCTCCTAGTTCTTTTGTGACATTTTCAAGAGCTCTCTTTTTATTTATTAAATTACACCACACATACTTATTTGATATACTAGGTCTAATAACTCCAACATCTAAAGTTTGGGTCTAAATCTGCCATCTGTGTCTGCTGGTTCTCACTCATAGTGCTCTGTTTACTTGTATATTTAGTGAATTATTTCATTTGGGGGCTGCTCATATTCTTTGGAATATTACTTGTGGGAATTCTTTGAGGACAGCGATGAAGGCACATTTCTAAGTTCCACTGGAAAGGATTTACACTTGCTTCTGACAGGCACCTATGGACATTACAAGTCTAGGACCATTTTTAATCAAATTATTGGCTCCAGGGTTTTTTTTTGTTTTGTTTTGTTTTGGGTTTTGGTTTTCTTTTTGGAGGGAGGGATAGTGCCTGGTCATGTGAATTCAGACTGAAAGCCTGTATGAGAGCAGGCTATGTTTGCAATTCTCAAGGGAGATCGCCCACACCAATTTGATTAGCATCAGGGTCTAACAAAGGCAGTTTTCCTTGCAGTCCTCTGGGGATGGGAGACTTTATTTCTCAGCCATCTTTCTAGTAAGAATGCAGCCCTCTCGAGTCCCAGCTTTGGGGAGTCTCCTGTTGGGCTTCCCTTTTGGGCGAGCAGAAGGCTTTATCTTCTGTCCTGCTATCCTGAGAGTCTACAAAAACAGATACTCAGAGTCACCCAGTTTTCATATGTCCTCGAGTCCAAATCTGGCTTCAGTGTTTTGCATACCTAAATTCCTGCCTTCATGCCTGAGTTTAACTTACTTTTTATTCAGCTCACATATTATTTTATTCAGCATTTTAGTTATTTTCACAATCCATTCCTTTTGTAATTCAGGCATAACTTTCCTGAAGTTGTATACCATTTGTATACCATTTATTATATAACAACTTTCATTGCTTTTTTTTTCTATTTATAAATGTAATACAAGGTTATTGTAGAAAAAGTAGAAAATACAATAAACAAAAAGAAATCAATAGAAATTACACTTAGGCTGGGCGTGGTGGCTCACGCCTGTAATCTTAGCAGTCTGGGAGGCCTAGGTGGGAGGATCACTCAAGGTCAGGAGTTTGAAACCAGCCTGAGCAAGAGTGAGACCCTGTCTCTACTATAAATAGAAAGAAATTAATTGGCCAACTAAAAATATATAGAAAAAAATTAGCCGGGCATGGTGACGCATACCTATAGTCCCAGCTACTATGGAGGCTGAGGTAGGAGGATTGCTTGAGCCCAGGAGTTTGAGGTTGCTGTGAGCTAGTCTGATGCCACGGCACTCTAGCCCAGGCAACAGAGTGAGACTCTGTCTTAAAAAAAAGAAAAAAGAAAAAGAAAAAGAAATTACATTTAGTTCTGAATCAGTATTCAGAAAAATACTGTTAACATTTTCTTGGAAAATATAGGCTTATATTTCTGATTATTCTTATATATGCACTTTGACATAAGCTTGGCATAAGAAATAGCCATGTCGAGAGATTTAGACAGGAGTTGAGAAAAGCTTAGTTAGTATAAGCCATGTCAGATTATTTTAAGAAAGTTGTTTACTTAAGTGACAGCCTTGGTCAGTGGGTCTTTTCCGGTTATGATTTGGGGAACAGGAAACGTGAGGGGACTGTGTTGCAGTCACATCAGTGCTTTTTAGGATGTGTTCCAAGATGAGTATGGGGAACTTGGGTGTCTCCACAATTGTTAAAGACATCTGTTGAGGGTGGGTGGGGTGGGGAGATGCTATGCCTCCGCCTCTGAGGTTGGGTTCCAGAAGAGCTGACGGTAGGCTGCCCCTTACTTAGTGTGGGAGGGTGGGCAACCGGGGATCATGACTTGGGCATGAGACCCATGACAAGCCAGTCTCGTGGCATGTGGCTGGGTATGGGGCTGCTGGCCTCCGCCCTGCCCCCTTCCACTCTTATCCTGCCCAAGCAAGTGCCACTGGCTAGGGCTGCTCCATCTTGGCGGTGTGGCCTCATAGCAGTGAAACTGAGTTTTGTGAGGGATGACAACTCAGTGAGTGTTTTCAATGTATTTAACATATTTTTAAAACAGGAAAGGGATCATACAATGTTTACTTTAAGATATGCTTTTGTTGGCCGGGTGCAGTGGCTCACGCCTGTAATCCTAGCACTCTGGGAGGCCGAGGCGGGTGGACCGTTTGAGCTCAGGAGTTCAAGACCAGCCTGAGCAAGAGCGAGACCCTGTCTCTACTAAAAAAAATAGAAAGAAATTAGCTGGACAACTAAAAACAGATAGAAAAAATTATCTGGGCATGGTGGCACATGCCTGTAGTCCCAGCTACTCAGGAGGCTGAGGCAGGAGGATTGCTTGAGCTCAGAAGTTTGAGGTTGCTGTGAGTAGGCTGATGCCATGGCACTCTAGCTCGGGAAACAGAGTGAGATTCTGTCTCAAAAAAAAAATATATATATATATGCTTTTGTCACTTTGCAAAATATGACCATCTTTCCACAGATCACAAGCACCTCTCCCACCAGCTGCGAGCTCTCCGTCCATCGTGAATGCACTCCCACCCTCTGTTGTCTTTGGCTCACACTTTCCTTCCACTCAGAAACACATTTGATTCTCTACCATTCTTAGAAAAACAACCAACCAAAACTCCCCTTGTAACTGAATGTACCTTCTCTCTCTGCCGCTCTCTCCTCTTCTCTTCACAGGAGTCCTCAAACCATCTGCACTCACTGAATCCACATCTCACTTCTTGTTTCCCACCTACCCAGTGCAATCTGGCCTTTCCCGCCACGGCGCTGACACAGCCCTCCCAGGAGCCTCCTTGGCTTTTGCCTCGTCAAAGCCATTGGCCACTGCAGGTCCCTACATTGCCTGCCGTTTGACAACAGGGATTCCCTTCCACTATTCCCATCCCCTTCTAGAGTGTCTTAATGTACAAAAGCTAGGAAGCAGCTACATTTTGTGGATTCCCTTGAAGTTGGTCATTCAAATTAGGTTTTCAGAATTTAGAAAGCAGATGTGAGACAAGCCATATTTTTGCAGTTTTTAGAAACAGGATCTTGCTGTCACTGGGTTGGAGTACAGTGGCATCATCACAGCTCACTGAACCTCAAACTCCTGGGCTCAAGTGACCCCCTGCCTCAGCTTCTCGAGTAGCTGGGACTACAGGCATGCACTAGCATGCCCGGCTAATTTTTCTATTTTTTGTAGAGCTGGAGTCTCACTATGTTGCCCAGGCTGGTCTTGAACTGCCACCTCAAGTGATCCTCCTGCCTTGGCCTCCCAAAGTTCTGAGATTACAGGTGTGAGCCACTGTGGCTGGACCAATTTTTGCCTTTTTCTTTATTTTCTCCTGGCAAACAAGATCATTAAGACATAGGGGTTTTCTACAGGAGCTTCCCAGTATCTAGTCCCTGCTTTGTGGGAAAGGGGACACAGCTGCAGTTACGGTGGCAACAGTGCTGTGTTATTAAGCCAAACTTAATTTCAAATGTGGCTTTTACATTAGCCTGATTGTCATAGAAGTGGTAGTTCCTCTAGGGTGTTCAGTCTTTCCTGGAGGCCCAATTAGAGTTCCTTTTTTAATGCACCTATTGCTTTTTAGTACTCATTTCCCTGTATCGAATTCTTTTTCTGCTGGCTTCTAGTTCTTGTACTGAACCTTGACCATTTGGTATCAGAAATGGCTGCAGGCAATGGGCCCTTAAGGATAAGAACATTCATATACTACAAGGAAACAACTACCAGTCTATCTTCTATGCCCAGGAAAAAAACTCTTTTGAGAATGAGAGCAAAACAAAGATATTTCCAGGGAAACCAACACTAAAAGATCTTCACAAGCAGACCCTCAGACAATTCTAAAGATATGTACCATGCAGAAGGAAAAATGGCTCCAGATAGAAGATCTGAGCTGAAAGTAGGAAGAAAGAGCAAAGAATTGGTCATTTGGTGGGCCATCTGGGAGTGGGAGGCAAGTGAAGGCATTTCCCTGCGGCTTTGGCTGTTTTTTTCTGACAGGTGAGTCTAGGAGACGGGTACATTTTCCAAAGCCGTGTTCCATGTTCATTCACCAGCACTCACTGGATGAGTGCTAACAGGCAGCTGTGCTGGTTTGACAATGGCTTTTTGCCCTTGAGTCACAAATAAAGCACTATGTTCATGACTGAAGTAGTTCCAATGGTGGGCTCCCAAGTCCCCACTTTCCTGCGCAGGGACAGAAGTCATAGCTCCAATGGTGGGTCAGTTTTGCATGGTTCTAGGAGTCATTTCTGGAGATGCAACCTAGAGCTTGATCACCCAGCACTTCCAAAGGTTTTGTGAGCAACTAATTCCCCACATTAAACTGCTTGTGATTAAAATACTTAGTTGTTTGCAAACAACATCAACAAAAACTCCAACTCAAGCTGGCTTCAACAATTCATCATGTCACATAACAAGACAGCTAGGTGTGGTACCGCCAAGGGTCTCTTGCTGTTTCTGAGAACTTGAGAACTTTCTCTTTTTTTTAATTTTTAATTTTTTGTAGATATGGTGTCTTGCTATTGTTGTCCAGGTTGGTCTCAAACTCCTGAATTCAAGTGATCCTCCTGCCTCAGCCTCCCAAAATGCTAAGATTACAGGTTTGTCTTTATGAGGACATTACCCTTGGGCTGGTGGCAAGATGGCTGGAACAGTTCCAGCCATCCCATCCAGACATGACAACATTGAGAAGGGTCTGTATTTTGGGGGTATCTGTTTTAAAAACAGTTTTATATAATTCATATATCATATAGTTCACTTATTTATTTATTTATTTGAGACAGAGTCTCACTTTGTTGCCCAGGCTAGAGTGAGTGCCGTGGTGTCAGCCTAGCTCACAGCAACCTCAAACTCCTGGGCTCAAGCGATCCTACTGCCTCAGCCTCCCAAGTAACTGTGACTACAGGCATGCGCCACCATGCCCAGCTAATTTTTTCTATATATATCAGTTGTCCAATTAATTTCTTTCTATTTATAGTAGAGATGGGGTCTCGCTCTTGCTCAGGCTGGTTTCGAACTCCTGACCTCAAGCAGTCCACCTGCCTTGGCCTCCCAGAGTGCTAGGATTACAGGCGTGAGCCACCGCGCCCAGCCCAGTTCACTTATTTAAAGTGTACAATTCAATGATTTTGGGTATATTCATTCATAAGAGCAACCATCACTGTAGTCAATTTTAGAACATTTTGGTCACCTCAAGAAGAACCTGGTATCCTTTAGTTATCACCTCCCATCTCCCTCCACCACCCCATCTTCTGGTAACCACTAGTTTACTTTCTGTCTATAGATTTCCCTCTTCTGGACTTTCATATGAATGGAACCATAAAGTATGTGGTCTTTTGCCGCTACTGCTTTCATTTAGCAGAACATCTTCAAGTTTCATTCAGGTCATAGCATGTAGCAGCACTTCCCTTCTTTTTATGGCCAAATAATATTCCCTTGTATAGATATACCACCTTTTATGTATCCATTTGTCTGCTGGTGAACATCTGAGCTGTTTCCACTTTTTGGCTATTGTGAATAACGCTGCTATAAGCATTTGTGTACAAGTTTCTGTGTGAGCATATGTTTTCATTTCTCTTGGTATATACTTAGGAGTGGAATTGCTGGATCATATGATAACTATGTGTAATCATTTGAAGAAACTTCTAGATTATTTGTCAAGTGGCTGTATCATTTTACAATCCCACCAGAAGTGTATGAGGGTTCTGATTTCTTCACATTCTTCGCAATACTTGCTGTTATCTCAGACTTTTTTTATTCTAGCCATCCTAGTGAGTGTGAAGTGGTATCTCATTGTGATTTTGATTTGCATGTGCATCTCTTTATAAGATCAAGGACATCTTTTCCAGAAGTCCCCCAGCAGATTTTCCATCAAATCCCATCACACGGAACTGTATTGGACGCACCTTCCTGGAGGAAGCACTGGCAAGGGAAATGGGGTTACCAGGAGGACTCACCTCCTGGGCTGGAGCTGGGACTGCGGGCTGTCCCCTCTGAAGCGCCGCCGAGAGGAGGGTGCTTCCCTGAGCAACGCCGGGTTCTGTTAGGAAGGAGGAAGTGAGGCAGAGGACCAACCATGTGGCTGCTACATGTGGCTTCCGTGATACCAGTCTCTCATGGCTCATCTCCTCCTCTGGCCCTTTGTTACCAGGCTCCACTTCCTGTGTCCACCCCGTCAGTGTCAGAGTTTCTGGTCTTCCATATCCTCCCTTCTCACCATATGCACTTTTTTTAGATTTTCTCATTTATTCTCATGGTTTCAATTCCCACTTGATGGCTTCTGAAATTGCTTCTTTTCTGAGCTTCAGATTTATGGATAACAATAATAAATAATAATATGACAATAGTACTAGCATTGCCATTTATTCGATACATTATGTTCTAGCCATTGCACATTATCTCATTTTGCTCTCACAGCAACCCTACAACTCTACTAATATCCCTGTCTTACAGAGGAATGAACAGGCTTTTTGCTCAAGGTAACAGAACTAGTAAGTTGGTGAAACTGGAAGTTGGACCCAGTCTGTCTGTTGGACCCTGGGCTTCTGCACCTACCGCAAGCTCAGAGTCTGTCCAGCTGTTTAGTCCAGAAACCCAGGGGTCATCTTCCTTCCCCTTTGCCTCTTCATCATGTGATACCAACTTTGCTCTCTTACCATTCCTTGAATCCAGCTCTTGTTCTTCATTCTTCACTGTCATTATCTGAGCCTGGGTGTGCTGTGACTGGATACATGTAGTTGGGATTCATCGTCCCTAGGGGTGACTATGCTGGGACTTCAGATGGCCAGAGTCCTTGGGTTGGTTGCTGCCGGCTGCCAACAGTCCCCTCCTGTGTTATCCAGCGTGCCGTGCAACGGGAATCATTTTCCCATTGTGCATAATGAAAAAGATATTGAAAAGCAAGATCCAGAGTAGACTGCACCCAGCCCTCAGCACTGCCTTTCCCGCCTGCATCCTTCCTCCTGACTGCAGCAGACAGGACGCCTCGCTGCCCTTTGTGAAACCTCCGGTGGGGGTCAGCCCCTCACTACACTCAGGGCCAAATCCAAACACCTGGCTGTGGCTGACAAGATCCTCCATGGCCCCGCTGTCCTCTCCAGCCTGCACTCTCATGTCTTTGTGGGCGCAACTTGGTGCTCCAGAAACATCATTTTTCTGTAATCATAATTTTTCCGTAGTCCCCTCCTCTATTCTGTGCTGTTTCTCACCTCAGCCTCCTTGCTCACGTCGTTTCCCTTGCCACTGTGCTTATAACATGGAGTGAAGACCAGCTGGGGCTCCCAGTAAAGCAGGATCAAGTCCTCACGCTGTCACTTGCTCATAGTGAAAGAACGCTTAATCTCTTTGAACCACAGTTTATATCTCATCTGTAAAATGAGTACCAGGCTGCTGTGAAGATGAAATGCAAAAAAAAAAAAAAAAAATTGCAAACATTATAAGAGCTTGCTTTCATTATCCATTTCGCTCAACTGCCTTGACTCCCACGGAGCCTTCCCTAACCCGCTTCCGAAGGACCCAGTGCGGAGCTGGCACGGCGCCACGCACGGACAGTTCGATTACTTCTCTGCCCCGCCTGGCTGAGGTCCCCCAGGGCTGGGATCCAGTGGGTCCATCTCAGGCCCTCGAGTCCAGCGTGGACCGGCCCACTGCGGCCCACCTGTCAAGGACAGAGCAGGAGGTTCCCCCGAGTAGGTGGCAACATAGTGGAGCATTGACCAGAGCAAGTGCGCGAGTTCTACCGCGCGAGACTCGTCGGCCGCCTGCCCCACGGCTCCGGGCGGGCGGAGGCGAGGCTGGAGGAGCCGCGTTCGCGTTCCCCTCTCGCCCCGCATCCTAGGGGCGGAGCCAACGCTAACGGGCGGGGCGAATCCACACCGAAACCCAATCAGGATGCGAGCCTGCCCACTTATGTAAATAGGGGCTCTGCCCTGGCACTGGTCACGCGCGGGCCCAAACCCTGCAGCCCCCGGGTGCGGGTGTCCGGAGGCCGGGCAGCGGGAGGCTGCAGGACCAAGGGACAGCTCCAGGCGCGGGGACTGCGGGGCAGGGGAGCGGGCGCTGCTAACTACCGAGACAGAGGCATCCCGCGCGTGTGCGGGGAAAGGGCAGGGCAGGCAGCAGGGAGACAAGGGAACAGCCAAGCACAAACGTAGCGCCGGGCGCGCGGGGACGCTGGGGAAGGGATCACGTCAGTGGGGCGACAGGAGGGGAAGGGGGGAGGAGAGAGATGGCTCGGGCCAGCCACGGGTGAGCAGAGACACTTGTCCGGCCCACTCAGCCGCTTCTGGGGCACCATGTGTCTTCGGCACTCAAGGTGCGCGCAGCACTGTCTGTTCTGGGGACAGCAGTGAACCAGCGCCGCAGCCCGTGGGCGTGGCTCAGTCCAAGGAATGTTCTTACCTTCAAATTTAAACTTCGTCCTCACAAAGCTGCTGGGTCGTCGCTTATGAGAGAGGGAAGGGGGTCTAAGGTTGAGCCCCTTCTCCAGATCTGGCAGGTGGAGCAGGTTTTAAGACTTTAGGAGGAGAAAAGGGGTGGGGGCTGTTTCTCCCAACTGAAACGTGCAAGCGCCAGGTCCACAGGGCCAAGATCTTGTTCCAGTCCTCCGGGTCCATCTCGGGGGTAGAGGGGAGAGGGCTCCCCAAGTCCATTTTCCCATTTGGTGTCGTATTTCATCTTCACCTTGGCCCTGAGGCTGGCAGTAAGCCCTGCAGGGTGCTGTGGAAGATCTGAGGCCTCCTTCCTCTGGCTGCACAAACAGGCCTATGTTTATCCTTTGCTGGGCAGAGAATGCAACACGCAGCATTAAACACACACAAAGGAGAGTGGAAGAGGGTATGTTCCTCAGCTGACTGACGGACATCATTTAACCATCCATGACCTCCAAGTTCGCATCTACAAAATGGAAACTGCTCTGTAGCAAGCAAGTTTAGAGATGCTCATGATTAGGACAGTGGTTCCCAGTTTTCTGAGGAGAAGGTATCTGGGGGTGAAGAATGACGTTTGAGGGATGTCCTCGTCAAGAAAAGCAGCAACTGTGCCAGCCACACTAGGACCCATGCAAAGGCCCTGACAGTCACCAACCGGCAGGCTCAGTGCTTGCCTGCAGGGTCACCTTTGCGTGTGTCCGTGCCCCTTGCAACTTCTGGGCCAGGAAGCCATCCAGTCATCCTGGGAAGACAGGCCTGGCCGGAAGTGCAGCCCCAAGGCTGAACGCGGATATCTTTCTCGCCTAAAATTACACCAATCTGTCCAAGCTCACAGGCTTCCTGCTCAGTACAGCATCTTTGATTTCAACCAAAGTACTGTTGGTTTCAACTGTACTTCCTGCTCTGCAGCATCTTTGGTTTCAACCTCACACCCTGTGACATAGCAGTACACAATTTTTTGTTTGTTTGAGACAGAGTTTCACTCTGTTGCCCGGGCTAGAGTGAGTGCCGTGCCATCAGCCTAGCTCACAGCAACCTCACACTCCTGGGCTCAAGCGATCCTCCTGCCTCAGCCTCCCCAGTAGCTGGGACTTCAGGCATGTGCCACCATGTCCGGCTAATTTTTCTATTTTTAGTAAAGAAGGGGCCTCGCTTTTGCTCAGTTGAACTCCTGAGTTCAAGCGATCCTCCCGCCTCGGCCTCCCAGAGTGCTAGGATTGCAGGTGTGAGCCACCGCGCCCAGCCTATACTCTTACTGTGTAGATGGGGAAACTGACTCAGCACGGTTATACAACCATCTAAGAACCCCTGCCTGTAGCAGGAGAGAATTCAACCCCACGCCTCTGTCTGGGCCCAGAGCCAGTGCTCTAAAGTGGAGTATACGCACGTCTTCCCTTTCGGGGAAATTGTCCGCGCGACCCTCCAGTCTCCCCTAGGCCCGGAGCAGGCCAGTGCTCAGAGCCAGCGGACCCAGTTTAGGGAAAGCTGCGGGCTAGAATGCGGGCCCCATAGCTCCCTGCCTTCCTCCCGTTCTCTGGCACCTGCCGGTCTCTAATCGCCGTCCCCCTGCTCCCCGCTCCTCCATCAGCATTTTCGGAGCGGCGGGGCGACTCACCCACGCGCCGCCTCTGGGCTGCACCTGCAGCGTCGCCAGCGTCCGGCCCGCGTCCGAGGCGGCCCCGGCGGCTGCGGGCGGGAGACGGAGGGGGTCGGTCACCTCTCCGCTGTGTCCAGAAAATTAGGCAGACTTCCCTGTGCTCTAGGCGGGGCTGAGAGGGATGGGAACGAGCACAGGGGCGGGCGGGCCCCGTGCGTGTCCCCCGCGGGGCCGCGGCGAGCTGTGGCCACGGCAGAGGGATCACGGAGGGCCGGGTGTGCCCGGGCCACAGAACGCCCGGCAGTGGCCGATCTCGCCCCGCCCGCATTCGGGCTCATCCCCAGCAGCGCCCTCCTTGGCCAGCCACGCCGGCTCACAGCCTCCTTTTGATTGCACAAGGGGCAGCTAAAAACATTTCTAGGCCATAGTTCTTTTGTGGTTCGAAATGAGCATTTCCGAGCTTCCCGCGGGCGGGGATTTCCTGGGGCCGAGACGAGGGCCTCACTGCATGGAAGGGCAGTGGGGACAGGCGCCGCGGCCACTCGCCCTGCGGGCCTGGAGAAGTGGCGCCCGGAGCGGTTCCTGTGTCCCCGGACGCTGCCCTCCCTCCCGCCACCGCCGGCGACAGCGCGGGGCACCCTGGAAGCAGCCCCGGGGGTCCTGCCGCCCCTCTGCGCGTTCCGCGGGGAGGGCACGGGCGCCTGGTCCCACGCGCCCGCAGGGCCGGAGGGAGGTCGCTGTCCACAGTGCCCGCGAGTCCAGGCCCCCTCTGTGACGCCAGGCCGGGGGGTGCGGGCGACGCGCGCGGGAGGCGGGAGTCGGAGCCCGCGGCCTGGCCCCGGAGCCGCCGGGCAGGAGCGTCGGCCCGCGCCACGCGGCTCCCGCCGCACACAGGGGTCCGCGTCCCTCCGCCCGGCCGAGCCCCCTCCCGCGGTCCCCGCCTAGGGCTTGGAGTCGCGCGTGGCCGCGGGCCCGATGCTGCCCCCTGGCGGGCTCCGCGGGAGGCGGCGCTGGCGTGCGGGCAGCCCTGCCCCTCTTCCAAACCAAATACTTTTCTATAAAGTCCTGAGCAGAATCCCTGCATCACAGCAACCCCCACATGAAAACAAAACTACTTTATTGAGATATTATTTACTTAACAAGTAAAGAACCGGAAATTATAAATACTGTCCATGGAAGTGTGGAGTTCCATGACTTTTGACAAATGAAATCAGGCTGGGCACTGCTTCGGTGCAGGAAGCACAATTTCATTCCCCAGAAAAGTTCCCTGCCAGCCCTTTGCAGTCAGTCCTTCATGCCCGCTCTTCCTTGGCTCCAGACAACCCTCGTCTGATTTCCATCACTATACTCTGTCTATCCCAGAATTTCACATGAACAGAGCCATACAGTATATGATCTTTTGTGCCTCTTTTACTTAGCACAGTGCCTTTGAGATTCACCCATGTGGTCGTGTGTGTTATATTTTCTCTAATTTGGTCCTGACTGAGGTCTCTGTCTGGACTGGGCTATAAACTCCAGCTCCGCCCTGACGGGACTGGGGGGATTTGGGCGGTTGCTCACAGTGCACGTTTCACCCGCACTTCTTCATCCTGCCAGACTACCTAATGCCTGGGTGTCCACCGTAAGCAGGTGTCCCTCTTGCAGGAAAGTATTTATACTGGCAGCTGACCTTGTGGTTCTTGCCTGACCAGTGTCCAGTTTATTCCCATCAAGATGGCCACTGCCTGGGAGAGCCTGGCCTGGGAAACCTAGGTGTGGGTGTGTCAGGTGAGGCATGGAGTAGGCGACACACCTAAACACATACACTAACAGCAAGGGGGTATTACTCATAGGTCCTCAGAGCACTGCCGAGGAGGGCCATGGAGAAGGACTTGGGGGCGTTGTACCCAGCCAGCTGGTGGACAGCCAGAGAGGGAGACAAGCCTGTGGGCGGGGGCCTTTATGGGAGCCCAGGCGTGACTCCAGCGGTGTTCCTGAGGGGTTCTAACTGGTTCGTTTAGAGCAAGCAGTCTGGATCCCATTGGGCCACGCTGTGACTTAGGAGTGGTCACTGTGGCATGTCTATGCAGTCCATGGGGGTCAGTGGGGTGAGTCTGGTGGGCTGTATGTATATGTCTCATAGGGAGGTGGTTACCAGGAGGTGATATAGGGCCAGACATCTGGATGGGATGCATTGAGGAGCTAGGAGGAGGCAGACAGCTGGAAACCGTCAAAAGTGACTAAGCCCGGCTTCGATTCTAGTATCAGACAGTTAACACTGCACTCAACATGGATGCCGAGACAAGATAAAATTTCAGGAATTCACTAGAGTGTGTGTCAGTAGTTCCCTCCTGATCACTGGTGAGTAGTATTCCTGTGTATGGATAACCGCAGGTTGTCGGTTTAGAAGTCGATGGATGGACTGAAGGAGGCCACGATGGGCTGGAAGAGGTACCCTCCCAGGACCCCAAAGGAGGACATGTGGGTTGTTGACAGCTTGGGGGCATTGTGAATAAAACTGACTTGTAGGCAGCTGTCACATAGTTTCTCAAGGTGGTTGTACCAGTCACATCACCACCAGCAACGTGCGAGGGTCTGTGTGCTCATGGCTTGTAGTTCCATTTTCTCAATGGTACCTTCCAAAGAGACAAGGTTTCCAATTGTGACAGCAGCCAGTTTTATTTCCTTGACTGTTAATGCTTTTTTTTTTTTAGACAGAGTCTCATTCTCACTCTGTTGCCTGGACTAGAGTGCCGTGGCATCAGGCTAGCTCACGGCAACCTCAAACTCCTGGGCTCAAGCGATCCTCCTGCCTCAGCCTCCCCAGTAGCTGGGAGTACAGGTATGCGCCACCATGCCTGACTAATTTTTTCTATTTTTAGTTGTTTGGCTAATTTCTTTCTATTTATAGTAGAGACAGGGTCTCACTCTTGCTCAGGCTGGTCTCGAACTCCTGAGCTCAAGCAATTCTCCCTCCTTGGCCTCCCAGAGTGCTAGGATTACAGGCCTGAGCCACTACGTCCAGCCTGTTCATGCTTTTTATACTAAGAAATCTTTGCCTATCTTAAGGTGAGATCACAAAGATTTTTCCCATATTTTCTTCTAGAATTGTATAGTTTGGGCTTTTTGTTTAGGTCTCTGACACATTCAAATTAATTTTTATGTATGCTTTGAGGTAAGGATCAAGGCTTATTTTCTCCCCATATAGACAGCCATGTTTTCAGCACCAGGTGTTGAAAATAATATAGTTTTCACTTTGAATTACTTTGACACCTTTGTCAAAAATAAACTGTGGTTAATCTAGTTCTAGGGGCAAGCTCTGGACACCTAGAGAAAGGCCACCCAATTAATCCGGCCAGGTCTGGTCTGGGTTGTCTCCCCAAAGGGTCAACAAAGGAATTCAGGCAGAGGGCCTGCCAGCAGCTTAGCGACTGGGGTGCTTTGTGCATTGCATTGTGCAGCCATGGTGGGGCAAGGGGAGATGCAGGGCTGGAAGTTGGCAGGGCCTAGACTGGGGCTGGGGCCTTGTGTGACTTGCTAAGAACATGAACTTTGTCCGGGAAGTGACTGGGGACTGAAATGCTTTAAAAGGCAGAGGAATGACAGTCAGATTGCAGTTCAGAACGTTTACACGGGCTGCAGGGGAAGGAGGAGTGGATGTCACAGCGGAGGCAGGCTGGCCAGTGGCTAGACAGAGCATTTTTTTTTTTATTTCGGCATTATGGGGGTACAGATTTTAAAGTTTCAATAAATGCCCATTTCCCCCCCCCAAAAGTCTGAGTCTCCATCATGACCATCCCCCAGATGGTGCAGATCTCACTCATTATGTATGTATATACCCGCCCCCTCCCCCCTCCCACCTGCCCAATACCCTATTATTGTAGTACCTATGTGACCACTTAGGTGCTGTTCAGTTAATACCAATTTGCTGGTGAGTATATGTGGTGCTTGTTTTTCCATTCTTGGGTAACTTCACTTAATAGTATGGGTCCCAGCTCTAACCAGGAAAATATAAGATGTGCTATGTCACCATTGTTTCTTAGAGCTGAATAGTACTCCATGGTATACATATAGCACATTTTATTAATCCATTCTTGGATTGATGGACACTTGGGCTGTTTCCACAGCCTTGCAATTATGAATTGTGCTGCTATAAACATTTGAGTGCAGGTGTCTTTTTTGTAGAGTGTCATTGGATCTTTTGGGTAGATACCCAGCAATGGGATTGCTGGATCAAATGGTAGAATCACTTGTATCGCTTTAAGATATCTCCATATTGCTTTCCACAGAGGTTGAACTAGTTTGCAGTCCCACCAGCAGTGTAGGAGTGTTCCTCTCTCTCCGCAACCACGCCAGCATTTATTGTTTGGAGACTTTTTGATAAAGGCCATTCTCACTGGGGTTAAGTGATACCTCATTGTGGTTTTGATTTGCATTTCCCTGATGATTAGAGATGTTGAGCATTTTTTCATATGTTTGTTGGCCATTCTTCTGTCTTCTTTAGAAAAGTTTCTGTTCAAGTCCTTTGCCCACTTTTTAATGGGGTTATTTGATTTTTTCTTCCTGATTTTCATGAGTTCTAAGTATATTCTAGTTATCAGTCCCTTATCGGATGCATAGGATGCAAAAATTTTCTCCCATTCTGTAGGTTGTCTGTTTACTTTCATGACTATTTCTTTGGCTGTGCAGAAGCTTTGTAGTTTGATCATGTCCCATTTATTTATTTTTGTTGCTGCTGTGATTGTGTTTGGGGACTTCTTCATAAACTCTTTGCCCAGGCCGATGTCTAGGAGAGTGTTTCCAACTTTTTCCTCTAGAGTTCTAATAGTTTCATACCTTAGGTTTAAGTCTGTTATCCAGCGTGAGTTGGTTTTTGTGAGAAGTGAAAGGTGTGGGTCCTGTTTTAGCCTTCTACAGGTGGCTATCCAGTTTTCCCAGCACCATTTATTGAAAAGGGATTCTTTTCCCCAGCGTATGTTTTTGTTTGCTTTGTCAAAGATTAGATGGCTATATGAGGATGGTTTTATATCAGGATTCTCACATCTGTTCCACTGGTCAATATTCCTATTTTTGTGCCAATACCATATTGATTTAATTACTATAGCTTTGTAGTATAGTTTGATATCTGGCATATTAATGCCTCCCATTTTGTTTTTGTTGCCTAGAATTGCTCTTGATATTCAGGGTCTTCTTTGGTTCCATATGAAGTGTAAAATTATTTTTTTTTATATCTGTGAAGAATGCTGATGGGATTTTAATAGGCATTGCATTGAATCTGTATATCAGTTTGGGTAGTATAGACATTTTGATGATATTGAGTCTACCGATCCACGAGCATGGTATGGATTTCCATCTGTTTACATCCTCTGCTATTTCCTTCCTGAGTGTTTCATAGTTCTCCCTGTAGAGGTCTTTTACGTCCTTGGTTAAGTATATTCCTAGGTACTTTAATTTCTTTGTTGCTATTGTGAAGGGAATTGAGTCTTTGATTTGGTTCTCAATTAGATTGTTGTTGGCGTATATGAATGCCTCTGATTTCTGTGTATTGATTTTGTATCCTGAGACTTTACTAAATTCATTGATCAGTTCCAGGAGTTTCTTGGTTGAATCTTTGGGGTTTTCTAGATACAATATCATATCATCAGCAAACAGTGAAAGTTTGATCTCTTCTGCCCCTATTTGGATACCTTTGATTCCATTTTCCTGTCTGATTGCTGTAGCCAAGACTTCCAGTACTATGTTGAACAGAAGTGGAGATAGTGGGCAGCCTTGTCTGGTTCCAGTTCTAAGTGGGAATGATTTCAATTTTTCCCCATTCAGTATGATGTTGGCTATGGGTCTGTCATATATGGCTTGTATCATTTTTAGGTATGTCCCTTCTATGCCTATTTTCTTAAGTGTATCATGAAAGGGTGTTGAATTTTGTCAAAAGCTTTTTCTGCATCTATTGAAGAATCATGTGGTCTTTGTTTTTGCTTCTGTTTATGTGGTGAATTGCATTTATAGATTTACGTATGTTGAACCATCCCTGCATCCCTGGGATGAAGCCCACTTGGTCATGGTGGATTATTTTTTTGATAAGTGTCTGGATTCGGTTAGCTAAGATTTTGTTGAAAATTTTTGCATCTATATTCATTAGGGAAATTGGTCTGTAGTTTTCTTTTTTTGTTGCATCCTTTCCTGGTTTTGGTATCAGAGTAATATTCGCTTCATAAAAGGTGTCGGGGAGGTTTCCGTTCTTCTCGATGTTGTGGAATAGTTTCTGCAAGATAGGTCCTAGTTCTTCTTTGTAAGTGTGGTAAAATTCGGGCGTGAAGCCATCTGGACAGGGACTTTTCTTTTTAGGGAGATTTTTAATTGCTGTTTCTATTTTAGCTGTTGAGATTGGTCTGTTCAGGGAATCTATTTCTTCCTGGTTGAGCCTAGGGAGGCTGTGTGTTTCTAGAAATTTGTCCATTTCCTCCACATTTTCCAATTTGTGTGCATAAAGATTTTTGTAGTATTCATAAATTGTATCTTGTATCTCTTTGGGATCAGTTGTGATATCTCCTTTTTTATTCCTGATGGAGCTTATTAGAGATTTCTCTTTTCTGCTTTTCGTTAGCTTAGCCAATGGTGTGTCAATTTTGTTTATTTTTTCAAAGAACCAACTTTTTGTTTTATTAATCTCCTGAATAGCTTCCCTGTTTTCAATTTCGTTTAGTTCTGATTTGATCTTGTTGATTTCACTTCTTCTGCTGGGTTTGGGGTTGGTCTGTTCTTCTTTTTCCAGCTCTTTGAGTTGTTTCATTAGATTGTCTATTTGTGATCTTCTTGTCTTTTGGTTATAGGCATTTATGGAGATAAACTTTCCTCTCAGAACTGCTTTAGCTATGTCCCAGAGGAGTTGATAACTTGTCTCTCCATTGTCGTTTTCTTCATAGAATTTTTTTATTTCCATCTTGATTTCTTCATTTATGAAGTAATCATTTAGTAGGAGGCTGTTTAATTTCCACGTTTTTGTGTAGAAATGTGAGTTTCTGTTAGGGTTGATTTCTACTTTTATTCCACTGTGATCTGAGAAGGTACATGGTATGATTTCTATTTTTTTAAATTTCTTGAGATTTTTTTTGTGTCCTAGGATATGGTCAATCTTAGAAAATGTCCCGTGAGCTGATGAGAAGAACATATATTCAGTGGATTTTGGGTAGAATGTTCTGTAAATGTCAGTCAGACCCAATTGTTCTAGAGTTTTGTTTAAATCCATTATTTCTTTATTAATGTTCTGTTTGGAGGATCTGTCTCGTGCCGTCAGTGGGGTGTTGAAATCTCCGGTGATTATGGAGTTGCTATTAATCCATTTGCTTAGCTCCAGTAAGGTTTGCTTTATGAATCTGGGTGCACCTAAGTTGGGTGCATATATATTTAAAATTGTTATCTCTTCTTGTTGAACTGTGCCCTTCACCATTATATAATGACCCTCTTTGTCTTTCACTACTTTTGTTGGTTTAAAAACTAAATCGTCTGAAATTAGAACTGCCACACCAGCCTACTTTTGGCTTCTATTTGCTTGGAATATTGATCTCCACCCTTTTATTTTTAGTCTATATGCATCCTTGCAGGTTAGATGTGTTTCCTGAAGACAGCATATACTTGGCCTGTATTTTCTTATCCATTCAGCCAGCCTATGTCTCTTGAGTGGAGAGTTTAAGCCATTCACATTTATTGAGAGAACTGATAGGTAAGGTAGATTACTGTTCATTCTGTTGGGTTGGATGTTGTTGCTATGATTTCTGTCTTGAGCCATTGTCATATCTGGCCTTTAATATCTTTGGGTTTTGGTTGTTTTTATATTCGTGGGTTATTATTATGATGTTCCGTGCATAACGCTGTTTTAAGTACTTCTTGTAGGGCTGGTCTTGTCTTGGTGAATTCTCTGAGCCTTTGCTTGTCTGAGAATGTTTTTATTTCTCCTTCATATACGAAGCTTAGTTTTGCAGGGAATAATATTCTAGGCTGGGCATTGTTTTGTTTCAAAAGAGTGAGAATGGGGCCCCAGTCTCTCCTTGCTTGTAAAGTCTCATTAGAGAAGTCTGATGTTATTTGAATTGGCTTTCCCTTGTATGTTACTTGCTTCTTTTGTCTTACAGCTCTTAGAAGGGCCTCTTTAGTTGATACTTTGGTCAGTCTGATGACTGCATGTCGTGATGTCTTCCTGTTTGCATTGAATCTCCCAGGGGTCCTCTGAGCTTCTTGAACTTGTATATCAAGATTTTGAGCAAGGCCTGGGAAATTTTCCTCTATTATATCTTCAAACAGCTTGCCCAACCCTTGAGTGTTGTCTTCTTCCCCTTCTGGTAACCCTATAACCCTCACATTAGGTTTCTTCACATAATCCCACAGCTCTTGTAGGCTTTGCTCTTTTCTCTTGTTTCTCTGCTCTATTTCTGTGACTGATTTATTTAATTGGAGGCTGTTATCTTCAAGCTCTGAGATTCTTTCTTCTGTTTGATCTACCCTGTTCTTGAGACTTTCCACTGTATTTTGTAGTTCCTTGAATTGATTCTTCATTTCCAGGAGTTCGGTTAAACTTTTCTTCATTGTGTCTATTTCTTTTTCCATATCCTGGAGGCTTTTTGTGGTTTCTTTGTGTTGGTTATTGAGTTGTTGTTGCACCTCGGTGAGTGTTCTTATGATCCACATACGAAATCCCTCTTCTGCCATATTGGTTGCCTGATTTTGGTTGGTGTCTGTTTCTAGGGGGCTGGTGCTCCTCTTTGGGGGTGTGTTTTCAGTTTGGTTCTTCATATTTCCTGAGTTCTTTCGCTGATTTCTTCCCATGTCGATCAGTTGTTGTTTCTTTCCTTTAGGTTATTGTTTCGGTATTCACACACCTTGTTTAGTTTCTGAGGCGTTAGGTGGTGTCTGTGGGTGAGATTGGACCACTCCCTGTATATTGAGTCACTGGGTGCCGTGGAAAGGCTGTGCAAGATGCCGTCCCTGTCAGTAGGTGGCGTTTGCTTGGAGGAACAGGCTATGGTGTTGATTTTGTGTCCTGTTTTTAGCTCTTGTTCTGGGCGGAGCTGGGTTGGGTAAGCCTGCCCTCAGGCAGTTAGCAGGGGTCAAAGTTCTGTTCTATGCTTCCAGGAAAAGCTGTCAGGGCGGGGCTGGAATGGTCCCGCTCAGCCAGAAAGTCTGGGTGTGGGGGTGGGGCTGTCTGAGACCCGCAGTCTGGAGCGGGCCTTGCTTCTTTCCACCCTCCCCAACTCCGCAGCTACTCCTGGGCCTCTGCCAGCAGGCCAGACCACAAGCCACCAGGCCTCCCCGGACTGTGATGCAGGCGGGGAGGTTCCCTGCACAGGAACGCCACCTGGGCTGGGCGCACGGCCTCCTCCTGGGAGGAGGGTTGCCCTCTAGGACGCCGATCCGCCCCTGGAGGCACACACACCTCAGTAGTCTGTTCACGTATAACCCTTCTGTGCCCAGGCAATGCTAGCCCTTGGTGCAGGGGATCTGGTCTGCAGGTCCGACCTCTGGGTCCCAGAGTTCAAACTGTATCCCCACCAGGGAGAGGAATTCCGGTCCCAATTCACCCACAGGGAGTCCAAGCTGGGTCTATGTCTCTCAGCCTCTGAGTTGGCACCGTTCTCCTGGGAACACTGTGCCAGCAGCACCTGGGAGAGCTGGCAGGTAGGGAGCTCACAGTCTGAGTTCCCCTGAGTCAGCTGTAGGGTCCCAAAAGGGAAGGTCCCGTTCCCTGGAGGTGCCTCTGGCTGGTGGCTGTATTGTCTCTCTGGGCAGCCGGGTAGGGTTGGGGGAGGGGAGGAGGAGGCAATATGGCGCCTGCCGCGCGGCTCGGGTCTGTGCACACGGAGGTGCCCGGAAGAAGTTGGGAACCTGGTGCCACGTCTGCTACAGGTTCACCGCTGGCTGGCGGCGGCGGTCTCTGGGCTAGTGTCCGCAGGTCTCTCCACCCGCTGGGGAGCCCACCAGCAGTCCCGAATGCAGGGGAGGGGAAACAGCAAATCCACCTACCCTTGCCGCTGGTCTCCGGGCTGCTCCGGTGGTCTCAGCCTCCAGTTCTCCGCAGCAGCCTCCTCCCGTGGAGTCTCCCGGGGTCTCAGGTACCCCTCCTTCCGGCCCTCGTCCGCTGTATGCTTGTCTTCTTGCTTCTTTTTTCTAATTTCTGCTAGAATCTGTCTTTTCTGCAGAGACACTCTATCTGGCAGTGTTTCTCGTCCGACATCTTGCTCCGCCCCACCTAGACAGAGCATTTTTGAAAATGAATTTCACTAACCCAACAATTAATTACTTGATCAATGTCCTTTATAGCACACAATTTTCTTCTTTATTTTAATAAACTTATTTCAAAATAGGGGAGGAAGGGAGGGGCAAAAGCCTACCTAATGGGTATAATGAACACTATCTGGTTGATGGGCACACCTATAGCCAGGACTCAAGCATTGCAAAAACAATTCATGTAACCTAAAACATTTGTAGCCCCGTAATACTTTGAAATTAAAAGAAAATCATACATCTAAGAAATGATTGATTTATCAGCCTGCCTGAATAGTTCCACTAACACCTTCTGCTCTTGCGCTGTGTGAAGTGCTGAGACATTCAGGTGTGAACACCTGGGTCAGTCTTGCCTGGGGACCTCCAAGGGTTTGGATCTCCAGTGTGGAAGCCCCCCCTTCTCCCTAGAGTGGGAGAGAAACCACTGAATGTGACAAGCGTGGGCCGAGCCAGCCTCTGAGCTCACACTGGGTCTGCCTCTCTCAGCCATGTAATTCTGCGCTGTCCCCTGAAATCCTGAGCCTGGTGTTCTCACTTCTGACCTGGGGATCATAACAGTACCTATCTACCTACCTCGGGAGAGCTACTTGTATTATGTAAGTGTGCTTAATTACTACCATAGACATATGAGCAGTAAAGAATCACTCGTATAAAACTCCAATTCCCAGCATGTGTTCTTGTCACCATCCTCCTTAATGAAACATGCTGTTTTCTTGTTCTGACCACTGGGTGGCGCCATAGATCTGGTTCTGTGACTTATTTTGGTTTCCAAGGCAGCTTTGGGATTGATTGAATCATGTAATGGTGCCTTTTTTTTGTAGGTTTAAACCAGCTCATTATCTGCAATTTCATATGGTTCTACCTAATATTTGCGGTGCCCACTGCCCTGGGCTGTTTCCTTTCAGCTTTATGTATGCTAAACGCAGACCCACTCCGTGGATGTACAGGCTGGGCCCCTTCACAAGCCTCTGTGCAGCCCAAGAAAGCCAGGGCTGTATCCATGACGTGAATGGCTTGAGGCTGCCAGAGTCTGCCCAGGAGACAGCCAGGACTTGCCGCCAGAGGCTTAGGGTCAAGGGCCCACTCGAGCTGGAAAGAGAGATTAGAAAGACAACATCAGAATTAAGGACACAGGATGCGAACACAGATTGATTTGTATTAATAGAAGCAGAGGTCTCCCGTTTTACATTAGCAGAGATTTCCTTGGTGAGCCCAGGAAGCATTTCCCAAGAAACTCAAAGGACACATCATGCCCAGGTGACCCTGACCTTCTGTTCCTTGCTTCTTGTGTTTCCCGGAGCGGCGCTGGCTGTGGGCCCCCAGATTGTGAAAGAAGTTGAGAAACATTAGAAAGATCTCAAATCATTCACAGAATCGACTGGTGACCCTAATACTGGGAGCGACTCACCTGAAGGCTGGCTGGGGCCCCAAGCAGGTCGTCAGGCAAGGAGCCCTGTTCCTATTTGGGGGGGTGGTATTCCTTTGGGTGCTCTGCCTTCGCCTCTCCAGCCAAAGGGGCCCAGGGATTTTCATACATACAGGTGAACTCGGATGTGTCAACAAAACAGGAGCACTTCATCGTGAGCAGCCTTTTCATATTTGTGCATTTATCTAACATTCTCTTCAGAGATAAATGCTCAGATAAGAAAATTGTTGCTTTTTTAAGAATTTAAGGAGTTTTTTTTTTAAAAGGTTGCCTTCCAGAAATACAAGAATGATTTAATATTAAGAAATCTATCAATGTAATTTACCATATTAATATGTCAAAAGAGAAAAATGACATGATCATCCCCATAGATACTGAAAAATTCAACAGTTTATCCTTGGCAAATACTGTGAACAAAATGGGAAGAGGTATGTATTTCCTTAACATGATACGATATTTTTATCTCAGTGTCAAAGCCAACATCATGCTTAAGGGGGCTACAATAGAAGCTTTCCCCAACTTGAAGTCAACAATAAGAGAAATTTGTTTATTTTCACAGCTATTATTTAACATTTTTCTAGATTTATGAGCCAATATGATTTGACAAGAGACAGAACACAGAGAAATCAGAAAGGAGGAAAAATTATTATTTCCAGATAGCATAATTTTATACCTGGAAAATCCAAAAGATTTGACTCAGAAAGTGTCGCACACCAAATGCTGGTGAGGATGAGAAGCAACAGGAACTCTCTCATTCACTGGTGGTGGGAAGCCAAAGTGGTACAGCCAGTTTGGAAGACAGTTCGACAGTTTTCTTACAAAACTAAACATGCTCATACTGCACCATCCAGCCACCGAGTTCCTTGGTATAATAATTATCCAAATGAACTGAAAACTGTTGTCCATACAAAAACCTGCACACGAATGTTTACAGCAACTGTATCCATAGTTGCCAAACCTTGGTAGCAACCAAGATGCCCTTCAATAGGTGAATGGATAGACGGTGGCACATCCAGACAATGGAATAGCACCAAGTGCTAAAAAGGAGTAAGCTAGCAAGCCATGAAAAAACATGAAGGAATCTTAAATACATATTAAGATTAAGTGAAAGAAGCTAATCTGAAAAGACTACATACTGTGTGATTTGAACTATATGACATTCTGGAAAAGACAAAACTAAAATCCGTGGTTGCTGGGGTATGAGGGGAGGGAGGGATGAATAGGTTCAGGGATTTTTAGGTTAGTGAAAATACTCTGTGTGATACTATAATGGTGGATATGTGTCACATACCTTTGTCCAAACCCACAGCATGTACAGCATCAAGAATGTGTGTACGAGAGCACATACACACACACACACACACACACACACACACACACACACACACATGCCCCATGAAGTATTACGCAGCCATAGAAAGAATGAAATAATGTCTTTTGCAACAACTTGGGTGCAAACGGGGGTCATTATCCTACACGAAGTAACTCAGGTATGGGGGGAAGGAGGATGAATGGGTGGAGCACAGGATATTTGTGGCAGTGAAACTATCCCGTATGATACTACAATGGCGGATACATTATACGTTCATGTAAACCCGTACAATATACAACCGAGAACAAATATTAATGTAAACTATAGGCTTTGATTGATAGTGATGTGTCAATGTAGGGTCATCGGTTGTAACAAATGTACCACTCTGGTAGGGCATGGTGGGCAGAGGGGGTCCGTGTAGGTGTGGGAGAATCTGAGGTGTGCGGGAAGTCTCTGGACTTTCCACTCATTCTTGCTGTGAACCTAAATCTACTCTTTAAAAATCTATTAATTTTAGAAGTGTTACAAACAGCAAAATTAAGTAAAATGTCTGTTTTGAAACTAATATTCAGAATTTATAGACTTCACATTTATAAACAACTGGTTATGCGGTCCACTTACAATACAACAACAACAAATAATAACAACAAAATGAAACAATTAGGCATATACCTAATGAGATACATGCAATCTATTTATGAATTAAACTTTAAAATTCTACTAAGGGATCAAAAAAATCTGAAAATATGGAAACATATATCACTTTTTTTTTTTAATATTTTGGCATATTATGGGGGTACAGATTTTAAGGTTTCAATAAATGCCCATTTCCCCCCTTTTTTTTTTTTTTTTTTTTTTTTTTTTTTGAGACAGAGTCTCACTTTTGTTGCCCAGGCTAGAGTGAGTGCCATGGCGTCAGCCTAGCTCACAGCAACCTCAAACTCCTGGGCTCAAGTGATCCTCCTGCCTCAGCCTCCCGAGTAGCTGGGACTACAGGCATGCACCACCATGCCCGGCTAATTTTTTGTATATATACTTTTAGTTGGTCAATTAATTTCTTTCTATTTTTTAGTAGAGACGGGGTCTCGCTCTTGCTCAGGCTGGTTTCGAACTCCCGACCTCGAGCAATCCGCCCACCTCGGCCTCCCAGAGTGCTAGGATTACAGGCGTGAGCCACCGCGCCCGGCCCATATATCACATTTTTAGAAAGTCCATTTACCCTAAGTTGATGTGTAAACATGAGTCCAGTGAAAACACCAAAAGAATTATTTTGGTAACCAAATAAAGATATCCAGGACAGATGAGGGGGACAAGATTTATCAGAGATTAAATATCTTATTGAGCCATAATAACTAGAGTGTGGTGTTGCCATAGGAATAGAAAAATCAGTGGAATAGAGTAGAAAGTACAGAAATAGATTCAAATATAAGAAAGTAGGTGAGTGCAGTGGTGTGTGCCTGTGATCCCAGCTATGCAGGAGGCCCAGCAAAGAGAATTGCTGGAGGCCAAGAATTAGAGACCAGCCTGGGCAACAGGGCAAGATGTCTCAAAAACAACAACAAGGCCGGGCGCTGTGGCTCACGCCTGTAATCCTAGCTCTTGGGAGGCCGAGGCGGGCGGATTGCTCAAGGTCAGGAGTTCAAAACCAGCCTGAGCAAGAGCGAGAACCCATCTCTACTATAAATAGAAAGAAATTAATTGGCCAACTAATATATATAGAAAAAATTAGCCGGGCATGGTGGCGCATGCCTGTAGTCCCAGCTACCTGGGAGGCTGAGGCAGAAGGATCACTCCAGCCCAGGAGTTTGAGGTTGCTGTGAGCTAGGCTGATGCCACGGCACTCACTCTAGCCTGGGCAACAAAGTGAGACTCTGTCTCAAAAAAAAAAAAAAAAAAAAAAAACAACAACAAAAACATCAACAACAAAAACCCCTAACCAAAATAAGCCAAATACAAGGTAACTTACTTAGCATATGATAAAATTGAAATTCCAAATCAGTGGGGGAAAATTGAACTATTCAATAAAAAGCTGCTAGGCAAGTGAAATAGTCATCTGAAAAAAAATTAGTTTTATCAATAACTCATGCTTTACAGCAAGTAATTCTGAGAAAGACTAAATATGTAAATGTTAAAAAATAAAACACAAAATACAGGAGAAGAGATGGAAGGGTCAAAAAATAATTTTGGAGATGGAAAGGCACTTTTAAGTATGGCACAATACCCTGAAACTTTATAAGAAAAGGAAAAATTCACTCCGTAAAGAAATTCACTATGGCGAACGCACCATTAATTAAAAAGATGAAGACAAAAAATTAGAAAAGAATAACTGCAACATATCATACCAAGAGAAATGTAAAAACTCACTGAGATGCCATTTTCACCTATTGGCTTAGTAAAAATCATAAAATCTGATAATAGGCTATCAGAGAGATGTGGATATTGGCACTTCCGTACGTTGCTAGTGACTGTAAATGGGTACAACTTCTGAGTAGAGCAATATGATAATATCTATAAATATAATTACTACTCATTTTTAAAAGACAATGTTTGATTTATATACATTATTTCCATTTATTTACTCAGCATTCCGTCTTTAATCCTGCATCTTAGATGGCTCTTTTGAGATCAAATATTTTTTCTTCTTTTTTTTTGAAACAGGGTCTCTCTTTGTCTCCTTGACTAGAGTGCAGCCATGTCATCATAGATCCTGCAATACCTCAAACTGCTGGGCCCAAGTGATCCATCTGCTTCAGCCTCTCAAGTAGCTGAGGCTATAGGTGTGCACCATGACACCTGGCTAATTTTTCTTATTTTTGTGGAGACGGATCTCCCGCTATGTTGCCCAGCCTGGTCTTGAACACCTGACCTCAAATAATTCTCCCCCCTTGACCTCCCAAAATCCTGGGATTATAGGTGTGAGTCAACGTGCCAGGCAAATTTTTCTTCCTTTAGTGCAGGTTTCTTGATGGTAAATTCCCACATTTTTACCACCCTCAGTCTTGAAAGATAGCGTCAGAGGGTTCATATTTCTAGATTGACAGTTATTTTCCTGTCAACATTTGCAAGACTATATTTGCTATCTTTTGACTTCTGTTGCTGCTGTTGAGAAGTCTGTTGTTTTTCTAATTGTCAATCCTCTGTAGGTGACCTGTTCTTTCTCTCCGGTTGTCTTTAAGATCTTGTCTTTGTGTCTTCAGTTTTCCTGAGCTATGTCTAGGTATGGATTTATTTTTATTTTTCCTGCTTGGTATACATTTTTGTTCCTAGACTTCTGATACTATGTTTTTCACTAGTTCTAAAACATTCATAGCCATTATCTCCTTAAATATTTTATTTTCCTCATTCCGTGTATTCTACTTTTTTTTTTTTTTTTTTTGAGACAGAGTCTCACTCTGTTGCCCAGGCTAGAGTGCTGTGGTGTCAGCCTGGCTCACAGCAACCTCAAACTCCTGGGCTTAAGCAATCCTTCTGCCTTGGCCTCCCGAGTAGCTGGGACTACAGGCATGCGCCACCATGCCCGGATAATTTTTTCTATATATATTAGTTGGCCAATTAATTTCTTTCTATTTTTAGTAGAGACAGGGTCTCACTCTTGCTCAGGCTGGTTTTGAACTCCTGACCTTGAGTGATTGTCCCACCTCAGCCTCCCCGAGTGCTAGGATTACAAGCGTGAGCCACTGTGCCTGGCCCATCTATTCTACATTTTTGAGGATTTGATTACACACACATACAAACACACACACATACATTTTTAAATTAGTGCTTCCCTTATGTTTTCCTTCTTCTTGTCTCTCAGGGTTGCACCTTTGGTAGTTTATTAACGTCCAATTGCCTAATTTTCTCTTCATCTGTAACTAAGTGATATTTTATTGTAAGAATTATATTTTTCATTTAAAAAGCTTTTCTTTAATCTATCTGTTCATTCCTGATAATCTCTTGTTACCTGCTCATACATACAAATGTAAAAGTATTTTTCATATATAGAAATATTTTATAATTTTTTTTGAAATAGAGTCTCACTCTGTTGCCTAGGCTAGAGTGCTGTGGCATCAGCCTAGCTCACAGCAACCTCAAACTCCTGGGCTCAAGCCATCTTCCTGCCTCAGCCTCCCGAATAGCCGGGAATATAGATATGGCCACCAAACCAGGCTAATTTTTTTCTATATGTTTTTAGTTGGCCAATTAATTTCTTTCTATTCTTAGTAGAGATGGGGTCTCACTGTTGCTGAGGCTGGTCTTGAACTCCTGAGCTCAAATGATCCACTGCTTCTGCCTCCCAGAGGGCTAGGATTATAGGTGTGAGCCACCGCACCTAGCCTATTTTATAATTTTTATTTTGAAATAACTTCAGATTTGCAGAAAAATCATAAAGGTAGTCCAGGTAGCACAGCTCCCCTTCATGTTAACGTCTTATGTACCTGAGGGATATTTACCCAAACTAGGAGATGAACATTGGTAGAACACTATTAACTGCAGATTTTATTTGGATTTCGCCAGTTTTTTCAGGGATGCCCACTTCTGTTCCAGGACCCCTTCCAGGACACCATGATGTACTTACTCACCACGGTGCTTTGAATTCCTTCGACAGTGGTGGTGTCTTAGTGTTTTACTTTTCATGACCTTGATTTTTGAAGAGTATTGGTGAATTATTTTATAGAATATCTCTCAGTTGGAGTTTGGCTGCTTTCTAATGATTCCACTGGTTGTCTAGGTTTGAGGGAAGAACACTACAGAGGTGAAGTGCCCGTCTCTTCCCATCACGTCGGGAGGAACATGGCATAACATGGTTTATTCCTGGTGACGTTAATCACGTTCATTGGGTTAAGGTGGTGTCTGTCAGTCTTTTCCACTCAAGAGTTACTATTTTTCCCTTTTTACATTCTATGTGTCTATGTGTGAGAAGCCCATCACGAAGTCTAGCCCAGCACACTCACGCAGAGTAGTTAAGCTCCCCGTCCTGGGGAGGGACGAGAACCGAAGAATCCATGGCTGTATTAATATGTTGAAACCAGCACCACGATTAACAAAGTTTTGGAGGATGCATCTTCATTCTGTGCAAATATCCTGCTGCTCCTTAGAGTCTTGCTCACTAATTTAGCACATATGTATGGATCTTACTTGCAGGAATTATTAATGCAGTATTCTAATGGCTTTCTATTTTGAGCATTCCTTCTATATTTATTATTTGCAATTTTTCCATGAGGAAGATTTGTCCCTTTCCTTCCATTTATTTATTCAGTCATTTGCTGAGGTGTGTTTTACTTGGTTATAAAAAACACTTTCAAACCAGCAGAAGAAAATTGGACTATCGAAGGAAGGAAAGAAAGGAAAAAGTTAACAAAACATATGATAAACAGATTATATAAAATAAGATAGAGATAAGTTCTAATGTAACAATATCAATAATAATTATAAACAAAAATCATTAGTCATACAAAAAGGCATTAAATGGCGAGAAAGAAATTCTTAGTCTGGACACCTAGAGTGTGAGGGCACACTTAAAGTGGTAGAGAAAGATCTAGAAGAAACAGACAGGGAAAAAGATACACTGTGTAAATATAAACCAAAGAAAGAGTAGCAATACTAATAGCTAACAAAATATAATTCAAGGTAAAAACCATTATATTGTCAAAGAGGGATATAACATATGATAAAATGGACACAAATATATGGGTATATATCTAACAATAGTCTTGAAATATACAAAGTAACAACTGGCAGAACTGCAGGAAGAAACAGCTCAACAATTGTAGTTGGAGACCTTAATGAAGCCACCTTCTCAGGAAGAGATAGTTCACATTGGAAGGAAAAAACCCAAAGGTATCGATGATTTGATTAATTTAGTTAATAATCTTAAGAGTGAAAGTATATTGCGAAGACAGCATCTCCTGGTTGCCCGTCTCCCAGATGTGAAAGTCAGCATGGAATTTTCTGTGAATTAGAAACACATGCTGGAGGATGGATTGATTTTTAAAACATAATGTTAAGTGAAAAATACAGTGAGAAAGAGAATGTGATTTATTAGCACAGGTCAGAGTATATTCGTTAAAGACACAAATGAGAAGACACACGTGTTTTACAAAGATGCAAGGATACGCATCGCACACATTTTTTCTTTTCTTTTTTTTTTTTTGAGACAGAGTTTCGCTTTGTTGCCCAGGCTAGAGTGAGTGCTGTGGCATCAGCCTAGCTCACAGCAACCTCAAACTCCTGGGCTCAAGCAATCCTCCTGCCTCAGCCTCCCGGGTAGCTGGAACTACAGGCATGCGCCACCATGCCTAGCTAAGTTTTTCTATATATATTAGTTGGCCAATTAATTTCTTTCTATTTATAGTAGAGATGGGGTCTCCCTCTTGCTCAGGCTGGTTTTGAACTCCTGAGCTCGAGCAATCCGCCCGCCTCAGCCTCCCAGAGTGCTAGGATTACAGGCGTGAGCCACCGCGCCCGGCCCATCACACACATTAGAACAGCTGCCCATGGTGGGGTAAGCATGATGGGGACAGGAATTGGGCCCGGGGTGACAGGGGAAGATAAATAAGACAGGAGAAAGGCCTCTTAGGCTATGGAGGATGATAAACTCTGAACTGAGATAGTTGGTGATCAGCCCTGGACACATACCTTCCAGGTACCAAGATCACTGCAATCTTTCCTATCAGCAGGAAGGTTTGAGCATGTGACCCTAGGTGTCATGTGGCCAGCGGACAGCAAATTATCCCTGGAAAATTGTAAGTGACCGGAGCCCCGAAGGTCTGGAGGCGGGTGCTGCATGTTCCCGTTAGAGGCACTGTGTCAGCTGCCCTCCCAGCCCAGGCAAAGCCCCCTTGAAGCGTCTCTGTGTTGGGTGAGGCACAATGTACTGGGCCGAGTCATCTAGAATGTGGCCGTGGCTCAGCGTGAGTTTCCAGATTTCTCAGCAGTAGGTTTGGAGTCCCCAGGAGCAGAGCTCTCTAGGCAGGTTCCGAGGTGGGCGAGGTCTCTCCTCTTGGCCGCCTGTCCCTCACCCGTCTCTCACAGGGACATCTGCGTTGGGAGCCAGTGCAGCCCTGGGGTGGGTCACAGGAATCTCAGAGGGAAATGGCCCCAAATGGCTGCCTTCAGGCATCATAAAGAGTTCTTGAAAAAAATAAAGTTGAGGGCTTGGATAGACATCACTCCAAAGGTGATACACATATGGCCATTAACACATGAAAAGATGCTTAACCTGACTACCTATTCGGGAAATGCCAATCAAAATCACAATGAGGTATCACACCCATTAGGATGGCTGTTCTAAAAAAGTGTTGAGGAGGATGTGAAGAAATTGGAAATCTTGGGCACTGTTGGTGGGAATGTAACATGGTACAACTGCTGTGGAAAACAGTATGGCGATTCCTCAAAAAATTAAACATAGAATTACTGTAGGATCCAGCAGTTCCACTTCTGGGTAGATACAGAAAAGGCTTAAAAGTGGAGACTCAGATATTTGTATACTTATGTGCATAGCAGCTTTGAAAAGATGGAAGCAACTCGTGTCCAATGACAGATGAAAGTATAAACAAAATGTGTCACATACATACAATAGAATATTATTCAGCCTTATAATAGAAGGAAATTCTAGCATATGCTGCAACATGGATGAACCTTGAAGACATCACGCTAAGTGAAATGAGCCAATCACAAAAGGACAAATACCATATGATTCCACTTATGTGAGGTACTAGAATAATCAGATTCATAGAGGCAGAAAGTAGAGTGGTGCTGCCAGGGGCTGGGGACTCAGGGGTCTGGGGGGCGAGTATTTAATTGGGTATGAAAAAGTTCTGGAGATGCATGGTGGTGACAGTTGCATAAGGTCCATGTACTCATTGCCACAGAACTGTACACTTAAAATGAATAAAACTCGGGAGGCTGAGGCTGGCTGGAGGATCACTTGGGCCCAGGAGTTTGAGGCTGCAGAGAGCTATGATTGTGCTACTGCACTCCAGCCTGGGTGACAGAGCGAGACTCTGTCTAAAAAAAATAAAAAAAGATTAAAATGGTAAATTTTATGTGTATTTTACCACAATAAGAAAAAGTCAAGTTGCCTACGCAACCTCCCCTCCACCCCTTGGGGAAGTCGCAGAAGTGGACGTTGGAGTAGAAATGGTGGAAGCCTGGCTTTAAAAAAGTTCTTAGCCTCTGATGGGAATGAACACGGGAAAAACAGAGTGAGGGCCTCAAAAATTTTGAGTCCTGAGAGACTCCTGGGTGAGGACATTTCCCAGCATCCTCTGCTGAGCCAGATCCAGATTCTCTTTCTTATTGCATGAAAGGCCTGGAAACAGGTGCACATGTTGACCTGTGTACTCACACCCATCACATACACATGGACACCTGGCCACACACTCAAATAGGGCTCGTGTCTTGTGCTGAAAGAAATAAGTTAATCAGTCCAGGCATGATGGCCCACACCTGTAATCCTAGCACTCTGGGAGGCTGAGGTGGGAGGATCACTCAAGGTCAGGAATTTGAAACCAGCCTGAGCAAGAGAGAGACCCCGTCTCTACTGAAAATAGAAAGAGATTAATTGGCCAACTAAAAATATATAGAAAAAATTAGCCGGGCATAGTGGCGCATGCCTGTAGTCCCAGAGGTTGCTGTGAGCAATGCTGACGCCATGGCACTGTAGCCTGGGCAACAGAGTGAGACTTTGTCTCAAAAAAAAAAAAAAAAAAAAAAAGAAAAGAAATAAGCAAATCTATTCTCTGGGCCTTTCCACCTGGGGCAGGTGACTCTATTCATCCTGCAAGTAGCTTTTCCCTGGGGCCAGAGACCCTTCAGGTAGGAGGGCCTATGGTGGCCAATCTGTAGGCAGAACCACTCTCAGCTCTTGGTAGCCCCTGCAAGAGGGGGAAGGGACCTCACACCCTGACCAGGGTGCAGCTGAGCAGGCTCAGGCTGGCAAGCATTGCAGTGGAATCTCATCCTCTCAAAGGTAAGCCAGGCCCCAAGCTGTCTCCAACATTGGCATGGCCAGCACTTCTGTTATCAGGGATGAGCGCGCTGTGACAAACGCTGACCGGGCCTCCTGCTCTGGGGGCCTCCTGACAGCACCCTGCGATGATCATGGAGATATGGAGCAGAGGAGATAACGGCAATTGCACCTGGACTTTGGTTGGGGTGTCCTGAAGGCTACAGGCAGGGGCCCAGCCAGTCCTGTGGCAGGTATTGGCTTCCCAGTGTGGCCTGGTGGAGACTCGTCACCACCACGCTCTGGGCTGGCTGTGTCCACTTTCAAATCCCAGCAAGTCCCTCAATTCTCGTCCCCCACTTCCCAGTCCTGCAGGACAGGAGATACCAACAGCTCCCCTGCGGGGACATTAGAGGGACAAAAGGAAGTCACACCCAATATTGGTAACTGACAGTCAAAACATGACACCCTTGGGAATTCTTCCTTTCCAGCCCAGGATGGGTGAGCTGGGTTCTCGTGACCAGAACAGCTGGAGCCGGAGAGGGAGGGAACGAGGCAGAACAGGGAAAGGAGGGAGGGTGAGGGAGCCAGAGCCTGGCACTGGGGGTTTCTTCCCCTCCCAGATGTGCCAACGCTGGTGCCAGAGAGAACCCTGAACTAGCCCACCTGCCGGTCAGACCCGTCTACACCTGCTGCTTTGCCTCTTCACCCAGGGCAGGTATGTGGAGGGTCTGAGCGCTTGTGGCTGGGATAGTGCTGCCCAGGTGGTCTGACCTCCTCTGGGCCAGCATCTCACCCACACACCATCCATCCTGGCATTTTGGCACTGACGGGGGTGGGGACAGGGGGTGGGGCAGAGACTATGAGGCATTCTGTGTCCAGCCCTGACCAATAAATACAATAGTAGCAAACTGTTATGGACTGAATTGTGCCCCTCCAAAATTCATATATTGAAATTCTAACCCCACTACCTCAGAATGTGACTTTATTTGGAAATAGGGTTGTTACAGATGTAATTAGTTGTGATGAGATCATTAGGGTGGGTCCTAATCCAATACGACTGGTGTCCTTACAAAAGGGGGAAATTGGGACTGAGACCCATGCTCACATGAAGGACTCCCTGTGAAGATGAAGGCAGAGACTGGCTGCTGCCTCCACAAGCCAAGGACCCAGCCCCACTGACACCCTGATCCCAGTCGTGCAGCCTTCAGGACTGTGAGACAAGAAACTGCTGCAGTTTAGCACCCAGGTTGTGGCACTTTGTTAGGGCAGCCCCAGCAAGCTAGTGCAGCTGCCCTGGGAGGGGCCAGCCTCGGGACCAGGGGTAGACGCTGCTTGCTTTATCAGCTCTGAGCTCTCTGCGAGGACCACGCTACTCAGCACTCCTGGAGCTCCCCCAGGACCAGTCCGACATCTGGATGCAAAACTAACATCTTGTCATCTCACTCATTCATTCGTTCATTCCTCAAATGTCTTAATTGGGTCGCAGATCTGTTCCAGGTGAAGCGTGGCCCTGGGCACGCACTGGGCAGGGCCAAGCTGCAGCCCTACCGTAACCAGGTCACACCAGCCTGGTGGGGGAGCCAGCCTTCCCACACATAGCCCCTTAATGGAGTGGGATGGAGAGGAGTGGGGCTGGAGCATGGCCAGGGGACCTCTCTGTTCCCCCATGGCAACCTCCTTTTCCCACACAGCTGCCAGGCATTTGAGGAACAGGGATCTGGGTTCCCAGGACAGCGCATTGCAGGTGGAGAGGGCCCCCTTCCCATAGGGAGGAAAAGCACTACTTCCAAGGAATGCGGAGTGGTTGGCTGCCAAAGGTCCACTTCTGCTGGGGCTGGCGACACTGCAGAACCCAGCCGGCACCTGCATTTTGCAATGTGTGCTGTAATCATTTTTTAAAAATAGATATGGAGTCCTGCTCTTGCTCAGGCTGGTCTTGAAACCCTGACCTCAAGTGATCCTCCCCCCTTGGCCTCCCAGAGGGCTAGGATTACTGGTGTGAGCCACCGCGCCCAGCCTATAATCATTTTTCACCAGCAGTTCTCTCAAACAGACCCCTGGGAGCAGTGACAATGATGATCATAGGATGACCTATTGTGTTACAGCTCTGTAAACCAAGGCTCCCGGAGTCCCAGGGACCAGGGCTCTGCAGAGATTGTGAGGCCAAACCCCAGGCTGGCTGGTGCCGGCCTCGGCTGCTCTGTGCGGACAGGGCTGTGAGCAGAGCTGAGGGGGTGACTCCTCTGGCCAGGCTGCACTTCCTGAGCAGGGCCTCAGAGGGAGCCTGTAGGGACTCACCCTCCTGAGAACGGCTGTCAGTCTGCAGACATTGGGCAGCTCGCTGGGGTGAGGTCACCATTCTCTCCCCTTACTCCAAAAACATTCCCCAAATGCATGTTATCTACAAGCTACTGGGCAAGGTCCAATTTGTCAGTGTGTTCTTATCATGCAGTGGCTCTGATGTCAAACTGCCTGGGCTCAACTATCTTATTAGCCAAGTGACCTTGGGCAAATTACTTATCATCGCCAACCCTGTTTCTTCATCTGTAAAGTGTGGCTGTGACACTGATATCTACCTCATGATGTCTTGGGCACTAAGCAATGACACTCACAGGTAGTGCCCAGCACACAGTGAGCAGGTCCTCTAAGTGTTAGATATTCATTTTTTTTTTTTTTTTTTGAGACAGAGTCCCACTTTGTTGCCCAGGCTAGAGTGAGTGCCATGGCGTCAGCCTAGCTCACAGCAACCTCAAACTCCTGGGCTTGAGTGATCCTTCTGCCTCAGCCTCCCGAGTAGCTGGGACTATAGGCATGCGCCACCATGCCTGGCTAATTTTTTCTATATATATTAGTTGGCCAATTGATTTTTCTATTTATAGTAGAGACGGGGTCTCACTCTTGCTCAGGTTGGTTTCGAACTCCTGAGCTCAAATGATCCACCCGCCTCGGCCTTCCAGAGAGATATTCATATTATTATTGAGCTGAAGGTGTGGGCTTTGGTCCCCTGGATGTGAATTCAGCACGACCATTCACTGGCTATGTGACCTTGGGCAGGTGAGCTCCGCTGTCTAGTGGCCACTGCAGGGCACAGGCCAGAGCCCCCGGCAGGACTGGCTCTCGTTGCCCAGCTGCTGGAGTGTTGGTGACTGATGGAGCCCAGCAGGTTTCCGTCTGCGGCTTGCCCTCAGCTGAAGACAGCCACCTTGCTCAAAGTCACACCTGCATCCGTGAGGGCTGGTGGGGGGATACAAAGGCCAGGCCCTCTTGCCTCAAGGCAGGACAACTCAGAAGGCACACCCGTGGGTGCCGACTCCTCTCTGCCCATTGCACGAGTCCTTACCCCTTACAGGCGGTGTTCTTGGAGCACTCCCAGCAAACCTGCACACATGCCTCTGTCTCAGTGTGTTTTCCTGGGAAACCAACTTACGACAGTTGGTGCCAGGAAGGATCCCAGGAAGACTCTAAAATGGGACTCCGGTGCTGGATCACCTGCTAGCCAGCTGGCAGTGCACAACTGTTCAAACTTCCCCAGGTGGTGAACCAGGTTGGGAGCTGGTGGGAGGGAACACGCTGTGGCGGCTGGTCCCTGCACGCTGTGTCCTGTCACGCCACAGCTGGGAATCCAACTCTGGGTTTGAGTCTGCAGCCGTAACTGCTATGTCCCCATCAGCAGCAAGTCCTGTCCTCTGTGGGCCTTGGCTTCCTGCAATGTGAGGGGGTGAGATGAATTGATTGGACGAGCTGATTCACTGAGGTCCCTTCCAGCTCCAGCATCCCACACACACCCGTGCACCGGCGAGGAGGGGGTTTGGAGCCAGCAGTGTGAATAATTGAGCGGTTCTGAGTGGAGGCGCCTGGAGGAGATTTTCTGTGGCCTCCCCACCTTGCCTGAAGCAGTCTGTTCAATGCTGGCCTCAGGCTGCCTGGCTGGGCCCTTGGCTTCCGCCCCTAGGCCTGCCAGGTCCTGGGTTCTGATGCTGGGGCACCCTCAGCTGCCCCAACCGAGCTCGACTTTAGTCCCTCAGGCTGGCCATGCTTCATAAACTTCCGTTTCTTCCTCCCATGCCTGCCCACTCCTGGCAGAAGCTGTGGGCCCAGGCAGCTCAGGAAGTCGGAGAAGACAGAGCTGCAGGCACAGGTTTCTGGTCTGCGGAACCTCGAGACCGAGCCCCTAGCTTGGCCTGGGGCAGGCCACGTCCTCACTGCGGCCCCCTAGAAGACCGCCTCTTATTCGCTCCTCTCAACAGGCCACAAAGCAGACACCCAGGGAGAAATGGAGGCTCTGCAGGCCTGAATGACCTCGCCAAGGTCAGATGGCTGCGGCAGAGCCTCATGCACATCCAGAACTGAGTAGCTCCAAGCCTGGCTCTTTAGGCAGGCCTAGCCAGAGGCAAGAGACATTAAACTGTGACTGGCACAGTCGAAGGTTGTTTTTTTTTTTTTTTTTGAGACAGTCTCACTTTGTTGCCCAGGCTAGAGTGAGTGCTGTGGCATCAGCCGGGCTCACAGAAACCTCAAACTCCTGGGCTCAAGTGATCCTCCTGCTTCAGCCTCCCAAGTAGCTGGGACTACAGGCATGCACCACTACTCCTGGCTAATTTTTATTTTTTCTATTTTTAATTGCCCAGCCAATTTCTTTCTATTTTTAGTAGAGACGGAGTCTCGTTCTTGCTGAGGCTGTTCTCAAACTCCTGCCCTCAAGCAATCCTCCCTCCTTGGCCTCCCAGAGTGCTGGGATTACAGGTGTGAGCCACCATACCTGGCTGCAGTAGAAGGTTTTATTTTTGTGTGTGCTTATTTATTTATTCACCCTAAAATAAAATTATTTAAAATGCTTTAAAATTCAAAATGAAGAGTTTAAAGAAACTTAAAATAAAGTTTAAAGAAAGTAAAAATTACCCTTAAATTCCACCAACTGGAGATAGTTACTGTTAACAGTTTGGTGAACAGATTTCCAGACGGCTGTGTGTGTGTGAGTGTGTGTGAGTGTGCATGTGAGATTTTATGATAATGGGATTATATACTGTTTCATAACCTGCTCTTTTTACTCAACAATATGTCATGGAACCCTTTCCTCATCAGTAAATATAGCTCTACCCTTCGTTTGATGGCTGCAGATCATCCCTGGCATTCCACAGCAAGTGAAAGCATGTACCATCTTTATCTACCAACCCAATACTGATGGTCATTTAGGCCGTTTCCAGTATTTTGCTATTACAAAAAAAAAATCTGGGATGAACATTGTTACACCTCTGTCTTGGCCATTTGTCCAGCTCCTGTCTCAGGGTACATTCAGCAGGCTGGTCTTAAAGAAAATCCCCGACAGCAAGGGAGGCCACTCTGCTGCCCCATTCTGGTTGCAGATTCTTGTTTTCCAGGAAACCTGGTGGCCTCCATCCTGGGTGCTGCCACACAGGGCAGCAAGCCACAAACTAGGAGAGGCAAATTCCTCCTTGGAAAGTTCTGGGGAAGGGGAAGGGAGGAGCCCTTGCCCCTCAATTTCCAAGTCCAAATCCAAAGTTGTGACTAGGTGTCGCCATGAATCAGTCTGCTTCACTTCCTGCCAGAGTCTGGAGAGACCTGCTAAGGGCCTGCAACTTGGCAAAGGGCTTGGCTTTCCTTCTTGAAGGCAACGGGGTCAGGAAGATCGCTAAAAAAAGTTGGGCCTATCCAGGTGATGGCTCACCCTTGTAATCCCAGCACTTTGGGAGGCCACAGTCACTTGAGACCAGGAATTTGAGACCAGCCTAGGCAACGCAGCAAGACTTTTTCTCTACAAAAATAAAAAAAAATTAGCTGGGTACGGTTGTGTGCACCTGTCGTCCTGGCTCCCTAGGTGGCTGGGACAGAAGGACCAATTGAGCTTGGAAGTTAGAAGCTATAGTGAGCTATGATCATGCCACTGTACCCTAGCCTGGGCAACAAGAGTGAGACTCTGTCACTAAAAACCAACCAACCAAACACAAAAACCAAAAAAACTTGGGCCAAAGGCTGCTAGTGGGTAGTGGGCCAGAGGGAATCCAGGCCAGGATGGAAACCTGGGCTTGGTGCTGTATGAGTCACTCATTTATTCATTCTTACACCCACAGCCACATAATCATAAGGGTGACATTTCTCATGTGCTGGATAGGCTGAGGGGAGGGGCATAAGGAGGGGGTTGGAGTCATCGGGGATAGTTACTCCATTAGTCTATACCTTGGCCTGGCAAGGCCCCCCCTCCCCTTTTTAATAGACTTTATTTTAAAGAGCAGTTTTAGGCTCACAGCCAAATTTAGCAGAAGGTACAGAGATTTTCCATGAACCCTCTGCCCCTACACATGCACGGCCTTCCCCACTATCAACAGTCCCCACTGGAGAGGTGCATTTGTTACAACTCATGGCCCTACCTCCATAGCTTACATGAGGGCTCACTCTTGGTGTGGTATGTTCCACGGGTTTGGACAAATGCATCCACCCTTACAATATCATACAGAGTAGTTTCGCTACAAGGCCTGTATTTTAAGAAGTAAAGGGAGGGTAACTTTCATCATTATGATGACAGTTCTCCTCCCCAATACCCCCACGCCCCCCCCCCCAGCTTACACAGTTTTTTGCAAGGGAAGAGACACAGGTGAACATATTTTATTGTTTTTCTTTCTTTTTCTTTTTTTTTTTTTGAGACAGAGTCTCGCTTAATTGCCCAGGCTAGAGTGAGTGCCGTGGCGTCAGCCTTGTTCACAGCAACCTCAAACTCCTGGGCTCAAGCAATCCTGCTGCCTCAGCCTCCCCACTAGCTGGGACTACAGGCATGTGCCACCATGCCCGGCTAATTTTTTCTATATATATCAGATGGTCAATTAATTTCTTTCTATTTATAGTAGAGACGGGGTCTCACTCTTGCTCAGGGTGGTTTCGAACTCCTGACCTCGAGCGATCCGCCCGCCTCGGCCTCCCAAAGTGCTGGGATTACAGGCGTGAGCCACTGCGCCCGGCCCATATTTTATTGTTTTTAAAGGCAAAGTTTCCTCTCTGCCCCTGCAATGTGCCCCAAAGTCACAGATTTGATTTACTAGGGGTATGGTGACACTATCAAGGGCTGGGCTTGGGGTCTAGAGAAAGCCGTCCAAAGTGGGCAGGAAGGGAAGGAGGGAGCAGGCAGAATCCCAGAGCCTTAGTGGCAGAATTTGGCCAATGACCTTCTTTTTTTTTTTCTTTTAGAGGCAGGGTCTCACTCTGTTGCTCAGGCTGCAGTGCAGTGGCCTGATCATAGCTCACTGCAACCTCAAACACCCAGGCTCAAGAGCTCTCCTGCCTCAGCCTACCAGTAGCTGGGACTACAGGTGTACACCACCACACCCAGCTAATTTTTCTATTTTTTGTAGAGACAGGGTCTTGCCATGTTGCTCAGGCTGGCCTTGAACTCCTGGCCACAAGTCATCCTCCAACTTCAGCCTCCCAAAGTGCTAGGAGTACAGGTGTGAGCCATGGCACCCAGCCAGAGCCTCTTTGACTGAGACTCAGGGGCCAAGTCTGTGGATGGGGAACATTCCTGAGCCGCCTTGCATCATCCTGATGATGAAAACATCTGTCCTTTGCCCCTGCTTCCAGAGACAAAAGTAAACCCCAAGGTTGATGTCAAGGAAATACTTAGAAACAATTCCCCTTTGGAATGTGAAAAGGCTCACAAGGACTGGACTGAATTACTGGGACACCTCATGTTCTGCTTCAGGATTTCCTTTTGGCTGAACACTGATAAGACACCAACCCCAGGATATTATCTGTCCCCAGGGGGACTTCCTGTCCTATCCTGAAATCCCCCATGCCCAGCTCTGGTTCTTGAATCTGAGCCTAAGGAGCCCCTGGAGGCCTCTGGCTCATCCCCACAGATAAGCAAATGGAGCCCAGAGAGGTTGTCACACTGCCTGTTACAAAGCCAGGAAAGACCCTAGGAGCACCACAGGCCCATCTCATATTCTTTCTGCTATTACCTTTTGTACCAGTTTGGAATGCATCCAGCTGAGATGAGAAAACCGGAATTAGCCGTGAAGGAACCTGGATCAAGCCATTCCAGGCCTGGGCACTGCCACTAAACCCAGGAGCTCCTGTCTCTTTGCTGCTCTGTCCTAACCACGTAGTCCTTTCCCTTGTGCCTGTGCCTCCCAGAGCAAGATGGGTGCTCCGTTTCCCTGCTGTCCCTGCTTTCCCGTCTGCTTTCTGATCAGGAAGAGGTAGAAAGTCTTAGGGTGAAGGTCTGTGCTAGCTCAGTTTGTTTCTTTTAAAAAGTCTCCCTGACATCCATACCCTGGAACTTTCACGTGGGTTTCTTCAGCCAGACTGAGTTGCCTGGGCACCCATCAGTGAAGAGTTTTAGCTGCCACGTTGCCATCCTGAGCGTAATTAGGGTCTGCTAGACAGGAAGAAGGGGAGAAGGCCAGGCAGAGTCTGCCATGCCGTTGCTTGGACTGGGATCTTGGCTAAGAATGCCCTGCCCAGTAAGCCACCAACCAGGTCCTTCTCTTCAATCCCCAATGTCCCAAAGGTAGACCACAGTAGAGAAGATAAAGTGTGGATTTTCGGCTGAGTTGGAGGTGTCTGGGCACATCAGAAGCTAGGAAGGAGGAAGAGAGGGTATCCGGCCACACACATGCCTCACATGCTAATCCTTGAGTTCTCTCCTCTTCCTGAAGGCCCTGCTCAGAATCGTGAGGGTGGAGAGTGCAGGGCCAGAGGGAGGAGAGAGCTGCATCTGGGAGAGAGCGTGAAGCCAGGATGCTGTTCCGCACCCTCAGCCGGCTTGCCAGGAAGCCTGGGCTAGGTGCAGAGGCATCTTCCTGCATATCCCACCTCTCCCCATGGAGCCCACAGGCCTGCCTCTTCTGGGCTGGGCCCAGCTTCCCTTGTGAGGACCCCATAGCCACTCACCCTTCCCACCCAAGCCCTGGCTCCTGCTACGGCAGGCACCTGCTAATGCTTTCATGGGGTGTGAGCGCATGTCGCCTTGCACAGTGTGCTTCAACGTGAGAAGGCCTGGCAGCAGCAGCATCACCTAGGAATTTACCAGAAATGCAAATCCTTAGGCCCCACCCTAGGGAATTAGAAACACTGGGGGTGGGACGCAGAAACCCATGTTTATATAAATATATTTCAGAGATGAGAGTGCAGTGTGTGTGAGGGGGGGGTCTCACTATGTTGCTGAGGCTGGCCTCGAACTCCGGCCTCAAGTGATCCTCCAACCTCAGACTCCCTATTTGCTGGGACTACAGGCACACCAACACACCTGGCTTTACAAGCCCTCCAGGTGCTGTATAACTACCTCTGACACACAACGACTCTCGGCAGTGAGGCTCAGCTTCTGGGCTGTTAGCACCAACCCAAAGGCAGCTGAGAAAGGCAGAAATGAAAAGAGCCCACCTGGCCTCTCTTCACGTCAGCATAGGCGGTAACCCTGTGAAGACTGGGATTTTTTTCAGTCTAAGAGCTACTGTTTGAGCTAGAAAGCACTGAGGGACCAAACACATTTCCCATTTTATAGATTTGGGAACAGATTATTGAGAGAGGAGCAAATATTTGCTCAAGTGACCAGCACAGGTAGAACTAGAATTCAAGTTTCCTGAATCCTCGGTGAGTGAGCTATTTTTTTTCCAAATTGAAATATCTCGGCGGGTATATACATACATAATGAGTGAGATGTGTACCATCTGGGGGATGGCCATGCTGGAAACTCAGACTTGGCGGGGGGGTGGGGTGGGCATTTATTGAAACCTTAAAATCTGTACCCCCATAATATGCTGAAATAAAAAAAATAAAAGAAAATAAAGAAGGAAATGTCTTAAAAAATTGTAGCATTTATACCTATTGTGTGAATCTTCTATGAGAATGTGGTCCTAAGGAATGCAGCCTCTTTGTAAATGGTAGAGACAGTGGATGTGCTGGGTGGGCCACGAGGACCCGTCCCTGCTGGGGAACTACTCACCTCCTCACGACCCTCCTCACTCAGTGTTCTTCCACCACACCAGCCCCGTGGCCTTTGCAGGTGAGACCAGGGCAGGGCTAGTGGGCCTGTGCCTACTCCTCCGTACCTTCCCTCGCGGGCACACGGCAGGCCTGCCCACCCCAACCATGTGGGGCCCAGGACAGGAGTATCAATGGAGGCCCACCTACCATGTGGCTATATTTTGAAATGATACAAATTAAGCTAACAAACTACTACATAAAATGTGTCCTTTCCTCCTACTTTAACAAATAAATCTTTATAAAGACTTGGAAGACTGGAATAGGAGGTGCAGAGAACAGGCTTCCCCCACATAGCCCACTCCCTTCTCTTCCCGTCCAGGCTGCATCCCACACTGCGAGGGCCTTGTGCATGGGCAGGTGATGCAGCAACCGGCTCGCCACGCTCATCTACACCCCTGCAAAGAGCCAGCCTGGGCCACCGTGGGAGGCAGGACTTAGAGAAGAGGCCTGTGCACCCCCTGGAAGCTGGATCAGGGCTGTTTGGGGATGGAATTCCAGGATCCTGGAGATGTGTAAGACATTGGATCTGAGTGGACACATATCCCTTTTCCCTGTGGCTTCCCCCACTGTGGGTGGCATATGGTCAGGGGAGGGCTCCAGCAGAGGCCTCTGAAGGCTTCTCAAAGTGTGGTCCCTGGGCCTGCAGCATGTGCACCCCCTGGGCGCTGGTTGGAACTGCAGACTCAGCCTCACCCCGGACCAACTGACTCCGGAATCTGCATTGTAACAAGATCCCTGGGTGATTCATGTGCACATCAATGTCTGCAAACCACAAAACTGAGGACCAGCGTCCCTCTTGCCCAGGCGTAGGTGTGGTACTGACAGTAGGTATCAATAAATATTTGCTCAACTAATGGCAAATATCTCCTAAAACAGGTCTGGGAGCCTGCGGGAGGCTGGGGCATGGCTACTTGGCCTGCAATGATTTCATTTTCTCCTCTGGGGCCTCAGTGGCCAAGTGTCAGCTACATACCCTGCTCTGGCCTGAGCTGACCAGTCTGGTAGTACACACCTGAGCTATGCTGGGCCAATCAGAGGATCTCTCCCAGGAACTTGACACTTAAGCCAAAAAACCAGCCTCTAGAGTGGCAGCAATAGTGCTTGTGAGCACGTGCCCAGCACAGTGCTGAGCATTCATGTACACGGCATTCAGCAGGCAGGGATTATTCCTCTGCCTGCTTTCCAGCTGAGGAGTTTGGGCTCCCAGAGGTTAACTCTCCCTTCCCAAAGGTTCAGAGGGGCAGTGGCAGCAGGAGGACAGCTGGAATGACTGGGTGGGTAGCTGAGACCGAGCCATGCGATGCAGAGACAAGTCTGTCAACTGGGGTTGCCCAGGTTCGCGGGCCCTGCGTGGCTTCACGGTGACTGGGCCGACTTTATGGGAAACGGCCTGTGTGCACAGGCGGGCAAGACCCGGCTCTGGGAGATGGCTGCAGCGATGGAGGGAGGCTGACCTGGGGCGACTGAATGGCAGGAGCCTGGGGAGACAAGGGACAGCAGTGCACTGGCCAAGACCAGCTGGACCCGTGCGTACCTCAGTACTGGCCAGAGAGTGCCCACTGTGGGGACTCTCGGAGATCTGCTCCCCCACCTCCCCCAGTGAGTCAGCAGTAAGCTTGCCAAAGAAAAGGTATGGGCAGCTCATTTTGGAGACATGGGGCAGGGGGCAGCAGAGAAGTCTGCATCCTCCTCTGCACCCAGCTCCAGAGGATAGGACAGCCCAGAGACTGAGTGGGGTGAAGGCAGCTGGGATGCCCTGGGTTGAGGCCCTGTGGGGGCCAGAGAATCAGTACAGACTGGAGGAGGGAGTTGGGGCCTCCCAGCCTAGAGGCCCCAAGTGGCCTAGGAACAGAGCTCTGAATGGAATCTGCCATTCTGGCTGGGGCAGGACAGTGACTCAGGCAGGTAGGCCTTTGAGCGCCAAAGAAAGCAGAGCAGCAACAGAAAGTCTATCACGGTCCAAGCCTCTGCATGTGCAGGGTCATTTGGCTTTATTTAAAACACAAACCAACAGCTTTCATTAGCACTGACACAGCGGTGGACCCTGCTGTCATCGGACAATGGAAGGTCACTTAAACAGCACTCACACAGATGACACCTTAAGTTGCTCACAGCAGAGATGTCACATCCTGGGCAGCACACTAGCCCAGGGTAGCCACACAGAAATACACTTCTCGCTGCACAAATCTCCCCTTTAAAAAGCAAACCAAACAATCATCTAGTCAGAGAATCACTGGCTTCCTGCAGTGAGGAGGGTACAAAGCTTGGTGGCAGAGGCCCAGCTCCTTGTGGCCCCTTGCGGTGGGGTGAGGTGACCAGGACCCCTCAGAATGGCATGGCTACAGCCAGGAGCTGCCTGGGCCTCCTTCCTGCTGGGAGATGGAAGGCATCCGTCCCCACGCCCACAGGAGGGGGCGAGCCACCAGGAACCAGCCTGTCATCAGCATCCCCGAGGCCCCCGCAGACCAGGATGCAAATAGCTCCAGGCCCACGCGGCTCCCAGTCTGCTGACGAGGGCTGCTTGCTCCGGTTTCTTCTCCTTCTTTTTATTTTTTTAAGGGAGCAAAATTCAGAGCAAGAGTTGGCAGTTCTGGAAACTTTCTGTGGTTCCTCAGACAACCGTGGCAAGATGGAGCAGAGAGAGGGCCTTCGCTAGGCCCTTTCTGCTGACTCTCACAGGGGCGCGGGAAGGGGGTACCCTTCCTCTGGAGTGAGTGGCTCCTGGGCCCAGCACACGCAGGGCTGGGTGGGGGGACGGAGCCACCCCAATAGGAAGCCGGGTCTGTGGCTCCTATGACCCAGAGAATGGCATGTCCCCAGGGCTTGAGGCCTGGGCCACCTCCCACTCCCTTCAGTGTGGAGGCTACTGCTGCTGACAGTGTCCAGGCGCAGGCCGAGGGGTCCCCGGCATCGCCTTGGGGAGAGGGGAAGACTCGGGAGTGGCTGGAGCTGGAGGAAAGGCTGGGCCCAGCGTTCTTACTGCCCACAACCCCTCACTAACCCCACCACGAGGGCTCCTTCCTGAGGACATTTCCTTCGCGGGGGTCCCTCGCGGTTTAGTCCCTCTAGTCCAGCTCGGGCCGCCTCCCCTCCCCAGCCCGCAGAATCCACCGTGCAATGGGCCGGGCCACGCCAAGCCACGGACAAGGACAAAGGGGGGATTGTGCCCAGCAGCCAGAGGGCCTGGCAGGTGCCGTGGTGGACACGGTGACCCCAGGCGGCGCCCGGGGCCAGGCGGCGCGGGGGCAGCCGGGGAGGCGCAGGGCTGCTCGCAGGGCGGGCTTCGCGCAGCCGGTTTCCTTGGCAACGGGCCGTGTGCTGCGGCCCGCAGGCTCCAGGTGGCGGGAGGCGGCGGTTGGCAGCGAGCGCCGCGCCAGCCCGGGGGCGGGCGAGCCCGGCTGGCGCCGCAGGTAGCGCAGGGCCAGGTGGTGGCCGTGGGCGGCGGGGCTCCCGCAGGAGGCGCCGGCGCCCGCCCAACTCGAGGTCGGGGGACTTTTCCGAGCATTCGTCTTTATTCCCCTTCGAAGCAATCATAGAAACTTCTAGGGCCGGGGCGGAGACCCGAGGCGCTCCGAGGTTGCTGCCGGGCCCTCTCCTGTCGCAGTGTTACACGACCGTCCCAGCGGAACAGGCTCCGTCCGGGCGGGCGAGGCCGGCCCGAGCGGCTCAGGGCGCCGGCCGGAGGAGGCCAGCAGCCAGCGCCGGCGGGAGCAGCAGCAGCAGCAGGGGGTGCCCGGGGGCGGCGGCCGCTGGGGACAAACGCAGCAGTTAGGGCCTGGGGCGCCCACGCGGTGCCGCCGCGCTCCTGCGCGGGACTCTAGGGGGTGACATTTCTGTGTGGGAAACTCGCTCCAGCCTCCCTCTTTCCACCAGATTACAATTTTTCTCCCCCAGGTTTCTTTACATATTCATTCCTTTCAAAATTATACTACATGTATATTTATGGCGTTGCCTCAAATCCTCTTGGGTTATCATTTTTAGCATTTAAATTCATTATCCAGGTCTGTTTGGGAGAGGCAGCCAGTGTTCCTGCTGTCATGTCTGCAGCCTCCCTGCTGAGACCTTCCTGGGCACCTCTTGCTAGTCTGTCAAATGCTAGTCTGCTGGCCTCCCCGAGACCCAGGGCACCCCCGGGTCTGTCAGGGTTTTAGGGTGGAAGGGTCTGACCGCCCCCAGGGGAAAGCCGCAGGGCCTGGTGCTGTGTACCTGCGCCCGAGCACTGCTGAGACAGCATCCCTTCCAGAGCTGCCACGTAGTCCGGCCCCAGCCAGTCGCGGTAGGTGGTTTTCTCCCCCGCAGGCACCGCCCGGACCGTGGCGTCCTTGAAAAGCAGGTCTTGGCCGTGGTAGTTGGAGGAATCGAACATTTTGAACCCGTTGGTATTGTGGTCGTCTCCAAACAGGTCCTGGAGGCACCACAAGCAGACCTGGGGCTCACAAATGGTCACCCCCACAGGCACTGCTTGGACAAAGTGCTTTACATAGGGTGACCCACAGAGCAGTCATTTCAGGGCGCCCAGACTCTGACTTGAAGTCATCAGCTTGACAACTGACCCCCTCTGTCAGCAAACGGGTTTTGGGGAAAGCTATGACTATGGGCACCATGGTAAGAGTCATTCAGAAACATTCAGAAACCAAGCCAGACCTTGGGTGCAGAACTGATGCATGAGACTTACAGGAAAAAAGACCCAGAAATGAGAGATGGTGTGGATGAGATTACAGAGTTTTTCCAGGCCTGCTCAGCCTTTCTCAAGCTTTTCTGCCATGCTGTCTCACTTTCTCTTAATGGTATCCTTTCCCACAAACTGAAACACTCATTGAGAGAAACTTTTGTTCTCTCACTAGATCACAATCCAACAGGTGAGTTGAATGTCTGTACTGCCCCAATCTCCTGGCATCTTGGAGACCTGCAGCTCTCTTCCCTACTGAGAATCACTGGAGTGAGTGTTCTATGGCTACAGCCCTAATAGTGCTATTAAAAAGACCAGAAGTAGGCCGGGCGCTGTGGCTCACGCCTGTAATCCTAGCTCTTGGGAGGCTGAGGCGGGCGGATTGCTCAAGGTCAGGAGTTCAAAACCAGCCTGAGCAAGAGCGAGACCCCGTCTCTACTATAAATAGAAAGAAATTAATTGGTATATAAAAAATTAGCCAGGCATGGTGGCGCATGCCTGTAGTCCCAGCTACTCGGGAGGCTGAGACAGAAGGATCACTCGAGCCCAGAAGTTTGAGGTTGCTGTGAGCTAGGCTGACGCCACGGCACTCACTCTAGCCTGGACAACAAAGCGAGACTCTGTCTCAAAAAAAAAAAAAAAAAAAAAAAAGACCAGAAGTAGTAAGAGGAACTGTAAGTATGAGTGCCAATAAAGGACACCTGGAGAACACGGGTAAATGTCTATGTCCGCTGTGGATAGAAGGAGTCAAGTGGTTATCAGTCTTTTTGGAGGGGACTCACGGATCCTCTTGGAGATCTGATTGATGAAAGCCATCAGCTTTTGACCCCCCAAAATGCTCGTCCACACAGGATTCACATCCATAAGGGACTCTTACCCCTCACACCCCAGTACTTCAGAGGCTTGAGAAACCACCTGGAGAGGCCCAGGGACCTCGAGTAAAGAACTCCTGGGCTGGACGGACGTATCCATGGGGCAGGTGAGGAAAGTGTACATAATTTCACAATTTCAAAGTTTAGGAACAGGCCTGGAGAGCTGGCCAGCTCTGCAATTCTGTGGTATGGTGGGTGGAGGGTGGGCAATTTCTGCCTAAATTAGTTATGGGAAGGAGGGTGGTTAGAAACCAGTGGCTTCATTGTCAGAAAACTTGGGTTTTAATGCTAGGTGCATTTTGAGAGTACAGCCAACGAGATTTGCTGATGGATCAGATATGAGAGGAAGACACGAGACAAAGGCGACTCCTGAAGAAATGGAAATGCTGAAGTTGTTCTTAACTGAAGTGGGGAAGACTGAGGGAGGGATGGGATTCCAACTTTGGACGTGCTCAGTTTGAGATGCCTATTATACTAGAAATACAAGTCGTTATGTCAGGTAGATAATTGTTAAATATTCAAGTGTGGGATTGAAGTTGGGCTGAAGATGTAAATTTAGAAGCCATCTGTATACAGATGGTATTTAACGACATGGAACTGGATGAGTCAATAAGGATGCAGGTGTAGACAGAGAGGGCTGAGAACTGAATCCTGGGGGACTCCAGTACTCACAGGCCAGGACAATGAGGGGAGTGGCCAGAGAGGGGACAGGAGAGCCATGTAGGGGTGGGAAGCTGGGAGGAGAGGCCATGGCCAGGGCTGCCGAGAGGTCAGGTACTATGAGGTCTGAGAAACAGCCACTGGGCTTAGCAACGTGGACCACTGTGACCTTGGCAAGGGCACTTTCAGGGTCCTGATGGGGGCCTGTCTGGAGTAGTCTGCATCCTTAAGAGAGACCAGAAGGAGAGGAATTGGTACCTCCAGAGTAGTGACAACTCCAGTTTGGAGTTTTGCTCTGAAAGGGAGGGGCATTATGGCTATAAGAGGATGTGAGACCAAGAAGGTTAGTTTGTTTTTAAAGATAGGAATAATCGCATGTTTGTATGTTGGTGAGAAGAATGGTCCATTTGAGGAGGAGAAATTAATGATGTAGGAGACAGCGGGGACAGTTGCTGGAGGGATGTCCTTGGGGAAGTGAAAATCACAGACTCTCCCCCCAGGCTTCCTCAGTTTCTCCCAAGGTCTGCTCCAGGTAGACTGAGGCCCCCAGGGTCTGGCCCACCTCTGCTGGCCCAGCCCTCAGGGAGGCGGCGCCTGCCCTGCTCACCTGGGCCTTGTCCAGCAGTCCAAACACGGTGAAGATGTTGGTGTCTGGCCGGACCATGACGGCATGGGACGGTATCTGTGCCAGGTTGCAGGCTGCAAACTGGGACACCTCGGCCCGTGCCCCATTGGGACACAGCAGCTCATAGTCCTCTGACTTGAGGTCAGCAGCCCAGGGCTCCGAACTGTGGCCTGAGGGGTAGAGCAGTGAGTGTGGAGAGGGGCGTTATGGGCAGTGGGGAGAATGCAGACGAGGCCGCTATCCTTCCGCATCCCCAAATCCTTCACTGGGGGCAGGTGGCAGTGTCTGGCCAGCGCCCCAACCCTCCACTCTCCAGGTGCCCTGCGGCATTGTCAGGTGAGGGAAGCAGCTGCGCTAATCCTGTAGCAGGAGCCACCTCTAGTAGGGACTAGGGAGTACCTACTCTGTGACAGGCACTTCACAAGAGCTGCTTGATCCTCACGACAGCAACACAGGGCAGGTATTAGTGTCCCAATTTAGAGGTGAGGAAACTGAGGCTCTTAATCACTCCTGGGCAAAGACTCCCATCTGTGTGTTACAGCCTGGGGCCTGAGGGTGGGGTGAGTTCCAGAAGCTGGTGGGTGGATCTGCACCTCTAAAGGCTGAAGTTCTCAAACTGGCGGGGGCGGGGGGGGGGTGGGATGTAAGAGGCAGCTTTAAGGGCTCCTGCTTACAAAGAATCTCATTTGGGAGGTCTCAGGTGGGGCCCAGGAATATGCATTTTAAAACCAGCATCCCAATGAGCCTGAAGCAGGTGGTCCCAGGGCTTCCTGAGAAGACACTGTCCTGGGGAATCACACTGTCTTTGTGCCTTCATGCCTTTGCTTACTATCCACCCTCCTTCCATTCCCAGAAGGAACTCCAGGTAGGCCAGAGGAGAGCTACAGATAAAACGGAAATGGGTGGCCTGGGAGGTGGGGTCCCTCTGATCTCTGACCCCATCCCTGACCACACCAGCTCAGGCAGGAGTGCATGGCTCTTCCTCCTCGGGATGGTGGCCTCCACGGGCAGGCAGAGGCCAAGATTTGCAATACCCACTGGTGTTTCCCTATCTTGTTTCTCCTTGACCAATCCTCCTCCCCTCCGGGCCACAGCCCTGCCTTTCTGGGCCCAGGGAGATCCCTGCCAGCCTCCTGCCCCCCTCCACCTTGGCACTGTGTAAATACGCCCAGAAGGGGGTCTCTCCAAATTGGGTCTCTACCATGTCAGTGGGATAGGGACTTGAACTCCAGCCCAGTAAAGACTGTCATGAGTCCTGCACCCTGGACGTGTGGCCTGAGGTCTGTTCTTACGGCATGGCCCCTGGGGCTTTCTTGGCTGGTGTCTGGATTGTGTTGGGGACTGGCCCTGCTCTGGCTAGAGCCTTGCTCACCTACCATTTGTGTTGTCAAAGACGGTCGTGTGCCTGACGAAGGCGACGTCACCTGCATTCTCCGCCAGGCACCTGCCACACAGGAGGACAGGGTGGCGTCGGGAGGAGGGCCCCGGCCTCTGTCTGGGGCCCTGCCCTGCCCAGCCTGCCGCCCGCGAGTACCTGAAGGCGCCGCTGTAGCCATAGTACCTCTCCTGGCTGTTGCCCACACACTTGTTGCGGCCCCGCTCGTCCCCCACGCAGAGCGCGCACAGGGAGGGCGGGTAGTTCACGGGGTTGTTCACGGGCACGCAGCTGGCGTTGAAGAACTCGCTCACCGCTGGGGGGAAGGGAAGGGCTGCGATGAGGGCCAGCGGCAGAAAGGGTGGCAGGGAGGAGATGGGGGGCTGCTTCCCCACAAATCTGCCCACCCACCTGGCCCTGCTGTTCAAGGCCAGCCATCTGCTCTGCTCCCCACCCAGCTCCAAGTGGCATGTCCCCTCCTGGGAGAATCTCAGGGATGGGGAATACAGAGGTTGCCTAGACACAGGAACCTTCTGGTAAGTAGTCACCCAGCCTTTGCTTGAACTGCCTCAGGGACAGGGAACTCACTACCTCATAAGCTATGAGGTAGTGAGTTCCAATCAGAGCAACTGCCCAGCTGTCTGAGAGTGGCAGGACCAACCCTAGTACCTTTTGTGTGTTTGTGCTGGCGGTTAGAAAAGTATATGTTTTTTTCTTTTTTATATATATATTTTTAGTTGGCCAATTAATTTCTTTCTATTTTTAGTAGAGGTGGCGTCTCGCTCTTGCTCAGGTTGGTTTCGAAATCCTGACTTTGAGCAATCCGCCCGCCTCAGCCTCCCAGAGTGCTAGGATTACAGGCATGAGCCCCCACGCCTGGCCTAAAAAGAATATGTTTTTATTTTTTCTGAGTTACTAGTCGGGGCAGAGGTATGTGGCCAGTCAGCCCAAGGATCTTGCCGTCCTCCGACTTGGCCTTCCTTTCACCGTGAACGCTGAGTGATTAACACATGGGAAGGGCCTTGTGTATGGCACGTGGTAGGTGCTTGGTAAATGTTTCCACCTCTGTCTCCAACTGAGCACTTGTGAAGATAGCCGGGCACTTGTGCAGAAGGCTGGCCACTTTCCAACAAGGTCCCCGACCTCAGAGCTGGCCACCCATCCCCAGCCAATCCCAAAGAAGAGCTCCCGAGCCTGTGTCCCTGGAAGGGCGGTACCTGTGAGGATGTCGCAGTCCTGGGGCCAGATGAAGCCCCTCTGGATGAGGGCGCCCACGGGGATGTCCCAGCCAGCGGGGCTGCCAAAGCCCGGGTGGCAGGAGCGCTTGCCGCGGAGCTCATCCAAGGTGAAGGCGTGGGAGCTGTCCCGCCTCACCACGGCCACCACGAAGTATGAGTTGCTCCTGTCCTCCGCTGGGGAGAGAGGGACCCCACACGCCTGAGAGCCAGGGGCCAGTCGCATGGGGCCCTTCCCTAAATCCATTCCCTCCTGTGTCTCTGCCGAGCGGGGGTCTGCCCCGGCTGCACAGGCCACGCAGCAAATGCAGCAAATCTGGCAGGGCCCTTCCAGCCCCTCTGGGGAAGCAGCCCATATGGCTCCACGTTTCAGTCCTCACCCTAAGGGATTTCTTTCCTTCCACCCAGGTGTTATTTTTCTCACTCCTGGGAGAAAAGTGGTGGGGTAGCTGACAGCCACAGAAGCATTTTGTTTAAGCCCAGAGATTTCTGACATCCAAGTGGAAGGGACCCAAGCCCAGAGGTCACTACTTAGGAGGACGGAGGCCGAAGCCCCCACCCAGGCCACTGAGGAGAATGAGCTGACAGGGGGGTACTCCTGTGGGCCCCTTCCATGGGCAGCGATGGTCAGGGCTGGGCAGCTGAGACCCAGGAGTCCAACGGTTGGCAAACTTTGTATGGCCTGGATTGCAGGCTAAGAATGGTTTTTATATTCTCAAAGGGTTATTTAAAAAGCAGGAGAATATGCAAAAGAGACTATGGTCTGTAAAACCTAAAGTATTTGCTCTCTGACCCTTTACAGAAAGTTTTCCAACCCCGTAGAGACATTCATTGAATAGATGGGGAAACTGAGGCCTGGGGCAGGAGGGTGTGCCTGGTGACCAGAAATGGCTGAGGGGGCACATTTTAGTATTTATAACAACATCAGCCACCTCCCAGCCACTGCTGGGCGGCGGGACCTGCACTCACGGGCGTACTGCTCCCCCGCCGCGGGAACCAGGCCGTATGTCTTGCCCGCCGTGTAAACGTCCTCACCCCTCAGGGTCACAGCGTCGATGTGCCCAGCCTGAAGGAAACAAGACGAGAGGGCTGGGGAGACCCCAGGATGGTTCAGGAGATCCCAGGATGGTTCGGGATGCCGCATCCCCCGGGACTGGCAGGGCCTGGTCTCTTGGGGCTGTGGCCTCGGGCTCCCTTCCCCTGCGGAACCTGGGTGGGGAGTGCCCCATCCTGCCCGCCTGCCCCTTCCCCTCCTTGTGCAGACGCCTGCCCAGGAGGGCTGCTTGGAGCGGGGGTGCGGGGTGGGGTGGGAAGGGTGGGGGTGTGGAGGGTGGGGTGGAGTCTGGGTGTGGTGCTGGAACCAGCCAGACTCCTGGGTTACCATTCTGTCAGCACTTGGTTACCCAGGGTCTCCTGTGTGTCCCTGCTCTGAACAAAGCGTAGCACGACCCCTGCCCTCATGCTTGGTGTGGGGTCTCCCCACAGACTGTCGGCCCCCAGAGAATGGGGCACCGTATCCCCAGCACCCAGCCAAGGGCTGGCACATAGCACGAGTGCACTGTGTTTGTCAATCCATGTGCAAATTGAAGAATGACCCAGGTCTTGAAAGATGGCTCCAAGGATGAGGGACACAGCCCCACTGGAGGAGGCAGCAAGATGGGCCCGATGCCCCCAGGTCGCCCACGCCCCACCCCAGGTGTCCATCTGGAAGCCTCCTGAGAGGTGGCCCAGGGCCCTGAGAGGAGGTTGGTTGGTAATGAAGCCATAGTGGTGTGACAAACCCAAGGGAAGTCGTGAGGCTGAGGGAGAGAGGAGACACCCACACTTAGGCAGGTGCCCCACACCACTGGGGAACGGGCATGAAGTGCTGACGTTGGAATAGCAGGTGGTGACCTCCACCCCCCCACCTTTTCCTCCCTACTGTGTCAGGGGGAACACACAGACGCTGGACCACAGTGCAGGCAACTGGCTGGACAGGAAATGGGCATTAGAGCCACGCTAGACACCATCTCTGAGAACCACAGAAGCTAGAACTGAGGGTCTTTGAGCCTCTTGCTGCGGTCCTGAGGAACTCCTGACGTCTGCTTCTCTCCCCCCAGGCACCTGGCAGCCCCCTGGCCCTCCGTGAGCTCAGACTGAGAGGAGACTCTCACCTAGAGGGATCTGGAAGCTCCCTCCCTGCACCTCTCGCTGCTCTGGGGCCCCTGGAACAATAGGGCAGCCCCCCTCCGGCATTGGGAATAAAGACCCTGCACCCCTAAGCCCTTTCCTCAATTCCAGCTTCGGCCCCTTCTCCATCAGCCTCACGTGCAGGAGAGCTCAGTTCTGCACAGGGACAGGCTTCCCTTGGCCCCTGGGGAAGGTGGATCGTCCACAAGCCAGTTGGCGACCTTAGCAAGTTACTTCTTCAGCCCCTGGGGAAACAGCCCCTTCTCCCTGTCTCCCGGGTTGGGGTGCAGGTCCCTGTGGCCCTTCCTCTCCCCTTTGCTCTGAGGGCTTGTTGAGGGAGACATTCTAACCCTCCCCAGGTGGCACGGGGGCCAGCGAACAGTAAGGACCACCCCAGCACTGCTGCCGCCGGTCCACCTGGGCACGGCCCCCACCTGGATCCTCTCCATGCAGTGCTTGGGGGACTCCGCCGACACACACTGGATCTCGGGCTTGAGCCTCTGCCGGCTGAAGGCCACGGCCATGTCGCCACACTTCTGGATCTCGGGAGTAGACAGCACACACCAGCGCAGGTAGTGGGGCAGCCCTGTGTGGGGCGAGCATGCGGTCCCGCCAGCCGCACCCTGCGGGGCAGGGCCGTGGGGCCGGTACCACCAGGGGGAGAACTTGGAGTCAGACTCAAGGGAAATTCTGGGTCTTTCTCTTGGCTGTGTGGCCAGGATAGGTATTTAACCATCTGGTCCCGCCTCCTCATACCGAAAGGACAACCGCACCTTCCTCATGGGGCTGTGAGAGGTTGGGGTAGACCATGGCTGTCACGTATCTAACTCAGTGCCTGGCACCTGCTTTCCTGGCTGTAGGCAGGGATATATGGGGACAGGGTAGAGGCAGGAAGCCCACTGTGGGCTACTGTCATAGTCCAGTGAGAGACGGGACTGACCAGGGCCATGGCCCTGGGTGGAGAGAGGCAGGAGTGAGAGGAAATGACAGGCTGTGATGGCCCCGGCATGGAGGGGCAGGGAGCCCCTCCCCAAGACAGACGCCAGGGGCCCAGCTGCCACCTCCTGGCAGGTGGGGCCTCCGTGCAGCGGGTTGGGCAACCGCAGAGCTGCTTTCTCCCCAAACCCTCAGAGGCAGAGAAGTGGAAGAGACAGGTTCCCACGGAGCCCGAGGGGCACATGCAGGGCCTCCTGGGTGAGTGTCCTCCCAGGCCACCTTCCCAGAGAGTCCTGCCACGCCTGGGAAGGGACAGGCGGACTTACGGTTGGGGTCACAGAGCAGACCCTTCATGGCATGCAGGTACTCGTGGCCCAGCCAGGCCTCGTAGGTCTGTGTGGCGATGGGCACGAGCTCTGAGGTGGAGTCCTTGAACAGCAGGTTCTTCTGGCCATAGGCCTCGGAGCTGAACATCTGGAAGCTGCTGCCCTCGTGGCTGAACAGACGCTGTGTGTCCAGGGGTGGGGACAGGGGCTGGTGAGCTGCTCCCAGGCCACATCCTTCCCTCCCCAGCTCAACCACCACCTCCTTCTTCCTGCGACCTCAGGACAGAGGTCCCTGAGCCGTGTGAGGGCCCCCCTCGGCACCTCTCCTGATCCCCTGTCTCCTTCCCCTGTGCCCTGCCAGTTCATCCTAGGCCATCCTGCTCGCCACACTCGGCTGTTTGGACACATGACAGATGGCCCAGGTGTGGATGGTGCTGAGGGCCAGCTGGGCAGCTGCAGTCTGGATGGGGTGAAAGTAGCAGAAGCTGGGGCGCACTCGGGAGTCGGAAACAGTGCTGTTGTGAGCAGAGGTTTCAGCAAAACCTTATTCACTGCATGTAATTAATGGTACACTTTGAAATGTACTGGTTGTGTCATTTTGCTTTCTGCTCCCATGTTCTGGTTTTGGTCTTTAGAGGCACAAGTACAAGGAGCTTTCTCTGAGGGGGCCTGCGTCTGCCGATCTCCCTCCACTGGCCAGCCCTCCTGCCTGCCACAGCGGGTCCCTCATTCATGCTGACCTGGCCTGGGGCTTGACACCACAGAGGCCTGGATCCCCAGCCACGGTCTGTCCTGGGGATGGTCTCTGGGTCCTGCCCCTCCTGGCCTTAGTTAGCCCTGAGCCCCAACTCTGGTGAGTGACAAGAAGGTCCAGCACCACCTGGGAGGCTGTGCAGGGCCCTGAGCCCACCTGGCCTTCATTGAGCAGTCGGAAGATAAGGCCTCCGTCTGTGTCAGCCCGGACCACCACGGCATGAGCAGGAACCCGGGCCAGGTGGCACTGCCTCCACTCGGTGACATCAGCCCGGCTGCCATCCCGGCACAGCAGCTCAAAGTCCTGTGACAGCAGCTCCTGGTCCCAGGAAGGCAGGGTTTTCCCTGGGAAGACAGGAAGCCTGAGGTAAACCTACTCCTGAACCAGGAGGGGTTCAGGGAGGGCATCCAAGAAGGCCCAGGAGAGGGAGGGTGGGGCGAGGCCAGTGTCAGGGAGGTGAGAACTCAGGAGGGGCAGAGCTTGGCGGCTGCACCCTACAAGACCAGGTATCCACATAGACTGTGTCTAGCTACTCACATTTTCCACTTCTCACCAACTTGTATTACTAAAACGGATTGGAGATATCTGACAATAATACAATACATATAAACACGACTATTTAAATAAGATAAAAAGAGTAAGAAAATAAGAGCAGCTTAGGATGTGAGATGAATGTACCGAGAGTCTAGAATGAACCACCCACTGCTGCTGTCAGGCACTAACTTTGACTCTGATTAGCAGGTGGAGTCCAGGGTGGGAATACACCCTGATGGAATCTACCAGAACTGTGGCCCAGGGAGAAAAGAGCCAGAGCTTTGCACACAACCCCAACTATTAATATTTTGGTGCATTTCCTTCAAGTCTTTTTTCCTGTTTTCTATTTCTATTTTATTTATTTATTTATATTTTATTTTATCATATTATGGGGGTACAAATATTGTTAGGGTTACATATATTGCCCCTGCCATTCCTCCCCCCGTCCCCCGCCTTACCAAAACATCAAGTATGTCCTACCCCCAGGTGGTGTGCATTGCACCTAATTTGTAAGTATATATCCTTCCCCTCCTCCCCCCCATCTGCCCACCACTCGATAAAAGTTTTTTTTTTCCCTTTTTTTGACCTTTTGGTTACATTGTATATCTTTGCCTGTCCCTACAAAGGGTTAGAGGTATTCCCACACAACCCCCCACAATGCTCACCACAACCCTAAGATGTGTATCTCCCCCTCCCCCAATCCCTGGTGAGCACTATCACCATTTGAGCATCATAGTTTTAATCAGTCAGTACCAATTTGATGGCGAGCAGATGTGGAGCCCATTTTCTTGATCTTGTGTTGCCTCGCTGTGGATAACGGGCTTAAACTTAATCCAGGATAGCGTAAATGGTGCTAGCTCACTGTTGTTTCTTAGAATTGAGTAGTATTCCATTGTGAGCATATACCAAATTTTAATTATCCACTCATGAATTGATGGACACTTGGGTTGTTTCCATGATCTTGCTCTATTTCTATTTCATAACCATCTTTAACATGGTTAAAGACATAGATGTCAGACAATTTTGCATACTACTTGTTTTTTCCACTTATATCTATCAAGTATTTTTATACATTATTGGAAACTTTTCATAAAACCCATTTGTTTCTTCATAGAAAATATTTATTTGAAAGAGTGTCTATTGACACCAAATCAGAATACTGAAAAAACTAATATTAAGGACTGTAACTAAACTACAGATAGTCCTACCTAACAATATTTTTATGACTTTTAAATTAAGACCAGGGGGAAACCTGTACAAGGAAATAGGAAGGGAATAGATAATTTGTAGGATCGTGAAAACTTTCACTGCTAAGCTATTTAAAAACAAAATCCAAAAAACAACAGAATAATACTTTGGAAGAACTCCACAAAGGCCACTGTTAATGCCGCGTGGTGGTTTATAGCACTCCTAATTCCTCAGTGCAACTCTGTCCCCACGCCCCAACTCCCCTCTCTTGTAACCTGCTGCAGGGCTGCTGGCTAGATCACCTCCCTTCCCAGAGACAATCGCCCTTTAGGTGCTTCCACCCGCCACTCCTGTTTCTCCTTGGCCAGGAAACATGAAAGTCCTGTCACTTCACTACTTGAGACGTTTATGCTACTTCTACTCTTTTCCTTTTATCAACCTTTTTTCAAAAAGATGCTCTTTAAAAGATTAAAAACATTAATCTAAGGAAGTAAATGTCAAAAATTTTAAAAAGCTGATTTTAGCCCAATGCACCCCTATTCTTTGCCCGTCTTCCAAATTTCTCCTTCTTGATTCATCTCGGGCCTCTGTCCAGGTGCCCATTTTGCATGAAACCATCCTCTGTGCTCCATCCCTTTTCAGATCCCTTGTTCTCCCCTTGCTCCAATCTGGTTTGTGTTTGCTTTCATGGTGGTCAGACTCCATGGTGGGCTTTCTGATTTAAAAGGTAGAGATTAACAACAGCAACAAAAGACAATGATTTTTTTTTTTTTTAAAGACAACGACCAGATATTCTGCAATAGGCAAAACTACAGGGATGAAAGTCTGAGTGGTGGTTGTTGGCGGGTGGGGAGGGGAGATAAACTGGCAGGGGCATGAGGGAACTTTTGGGATGAGGGGTCTGTCCCAACAATATCTTGATTGTGGTGGTGGTTACACAACTGTATGTTTTTGGCAAAATTCATAGAACTGTATTTCAGAAAGAGTAAATGTTGCATCATGTAAATTATATCTCAATTTAAAAAAAAGAAACAATGTTCAGGCAAATCCAAACAGAGGGACATTTTATAAAATAAATGCCAATGTCATAAAAAATGAAGACTGAGAAACTACTGCAAGATAAAGGAAACTAAAGAGATCCAAGAACTAAAGAACTAAATACCATGATTTAGATCCAAGAACTAAATACCATGTGTGATCATAGATTAGGTCCTGGGTTTGAAAATAATTGCTACAAAGGAGAGAATCAGAATAGTGAGTGAATCTGGAATATCACCTGTAGATTAGGGATTAGTACTGTGTCAATGTTACATTTCCTGAGTGTGATTACTAGGGCTAGGTGTACGTGCTCTTGTTCCTAGGAGACACGTTCTAGAGTATGCAAGGTGTATGCCACAGGCAAATGTACTTTCAAATGGGTCGGAAAACACACACACACACACACACACACACACACACAGAAAGAATGATAGGTCAAATGAGGCCAAATGTTAAAAGTTGGAATCTGGGTAAAGAACAGTTGGGAGTTCATTGAATTATTCTTGCAACTTTCCTAAAGCTCAATTATTTCAAAATTTAAAAATTTAGATGACAATGACATAATGGATCAACATATAACACCAACCTATCTTAAATAGATCTTTCCAGGGAGGAGAGATGGCTTCTCCAGGCAAGAGGAGAAGCCAGGAAGGGGCAGTAGATGAGGTCCAGTGCAGAGATCTGGAGACTTTATAAAAAGCAGCCCCCAGCTTCCCCTTGCCCGGCCCCGAGGAGCAGCGGGAGCTCCATTGGTGAGACCCAGAAACTCAGAGCCAGGGGCTGAACTAGGGTACTCGCTTCTGGCCCTGCCATCTGGGGGCCCTGCCCCAGGCAGCCCCGGCCTGAGACCCTGCTCAGACCTTGTGGGCCAGCCCCTCACTCACCATCAGTGTTTTCGAGCACCGTGCTGTGCTTCACAAAGGCCACGTCCCCTGCCCCTTCCGCCAGGCACCTGTGGAGGAGAAACTATGAGCCCCGTGGGCCCTACCCGTCTTCCACCTCTGCTGGTGTGGCTGGGCGGGAAGGGTGGCCGCGGGTTTCACAGTGATGCGGGCCCAGGTTCCAGCTCCCCAGATGCTGGCTGTGTCCCTGTCGCCTGGAGATCTGGGAAGGGAAAGCAGCTCCCGGAGGATGAGACACCGTTTATAACCTGGTATAGACCCCGTGCAGCCTAGCCCGCCTGTGTGGAGCAGGTGCTTCCGTGGCAGCTGCCATCAGCAGCAGCCTTGACTCTTGGTTTTAAAGAGGATTCTGCCCTGAGGCAGGGGATTGGACCAGAAGACTTTTTCATGCCATCCCAAAAGGTTCCTGAGTGGAAGGGACTGTGACTTTTATGTATTCTCTATATGTCACCGCCCAGTGTGGGAGGCAGGTCAAGTTCTGCTGGGCAAAGGGGCTGCTCGGGTCCCTATAGCCAGAAAATTAGCAGGGATTGGGCTGGGCTGGGAGGGGTGGCACAGGGAAGGGCTCCGAGAGTCAGGGAGAACAGCAATGGCCAAGAACTCAGGAGTGCAGGACGGGGAAGGGTCTCCCACTCAGGGGTGCTGAGGACGGTTTCTTCTTTCTCTGTGCCAAAAACTGCATTGGCCCAGATCACGCCCTGAAGTGTGGGCCCCCAGCAGGCTTCCCCGATTCCACGTGGAAACACCAGGGCAGCTAGAGGGACTCAGGGAGCTTCCACTCCAATTCCTGCTGAGCACGTGTCTTCACTTGCAGGCAGGTGGAATTGGGCCACGAGCTGTTAGAGACTCTCTATTACATCCACGGAGGACTTATCCAAAGTGCCAGCATGAACCAGCCGCAGAGACGGGCCAGCCCCAAGTGTCAACCCCACCTCCACCCCGCACTCCCTGATGGTCTGTGACACCAAAATGGGGACATGGGAGTGGCCAGAAAGCTGTTTTTTTCCATTTTCTTCTCTCTGAGCTCTCACCTCTCTAAATATACCAAACATGTTGATTTTATGAGCAAACCAGTTTGGCATATTCCAGTTTGATGTTTTAAACTAACCAGGGCACCGGACTATATAAAGGGTGCTTTGACGAGGTGCAACCCACACTGCCTCTTCCCCTCCAGGCCCTCTCTGGGCAAAGGTGTTTTTCCCCAGCTCCTGTGGCCTCCAGTGCCTGGGTTGGGGGGACTCAGCTCCTCCCTGCCCGGCAGCCCCTCGCCCACACCCCTCACCGGAAGGCCCCGCTGTAGTCGTAGTATCTCTCCAGGGGGCTCTTGTCACACACCCCTTCCCCAGAGGTGTCGCCCCTGCAGAGGCGACAGAGGGACTCCGAGTAACTGGTCTCTCCTGCCCCGGGGACGCAGCTGCCCCCAAAATAGTCGCTGACAGCTGTGGGAAGGAGGCAGAGAGAGGTCACTCAGCAGGGCTTTCTGCAGACCCCATCCAGGCCCCTAAGGGACAGGTCGGTCACCCAGGCAGGAATCAGGAGGGGACCTGGGCTCTGCAGGGACCTCTGCTGGACTCTTCTGAGAACCCCTTCACCTTCTAGCTTAGTCTGAGAAAAACTGGAGACTGGATTAGATCAGTGATTCCCAAACTTGGCCCACCAGAGTAGCAACGGGCAGCTGTTGTTATTTAAAAATGGCTCAGGCCTGCGGTGGCTCACACCTGCGAGCCCAGCACTTTGGGAGGCTGAGCCAGGAGTTGGAGGTTCCAGCGAGCTGTGATGACGCCACTGCATTCTAGCACTGGCAATAGAGTGGGGCACTGTCTCAAAAAAAAAGAAAAAAAGAAAGAAAGAAAATAAAATAAAAAAATGTAAAAATGGCTCAGGGGAACAAAACATTTACTCACAAAGGATTACACAGGGTAACTAAATATCACCTAGATACTGTTCTCATTGTACATTTCATTTCCAAATCAGTGACGTGTGATTAATGAAAGGGGGGAAAGAATTACTTAATGAGGATCATTAATTTGATAGTACAGGGAGGGAAGGGAAGCCCAGTGGAAGCAGCCCTTGCCAGAGAGGAGTTCGGAATCTGCTTACCGCATGGATTTTGGGCCCCTGACAGCACCAGGCCCCGAATCCATCCCCTTCACAAATATTTACCCTGCACCAGGGGAGGACGCCCTGCTGTCGGCACCCGAGCCAGTGGGCCACGCTCATCACTCGGCCAGACCGAGCTCTTCCAACGCCAGCCCCAGGAGTGGATACGTAATAAATACACCAGGTGGCTGATAAGCCACCCACACCTGGCCACTATCTGAAAGGAGGCGGCTTCCAGGCTCTCCGGGGTGGTTGTGTGGGTTCGCATGGCTTGTTGGCAATTAACTACTTGGGGCCTCTCTGGATGCAAGTTAGCAGCCTGTTTGGGTCCTGAAAAAATAGTGTTTCTGCTCCTGTGAAGCTGAGGACATGCTTCTATCCCAAGTCCACAGCAGGCGGGACCGATCCACTGCCTTCCCACCGTGGGTGGGGCCCTGGGCCTGGCTAGGTGGGGCCCGGTGACAGGTGAGTGAGAGCCGTAGGGGCCAGTCAACCAGGAACTCAAGTGGTGGCAGCACGGGGCTGGCCAGCACAGTAGGGGGGTGATTCCCTGACACATGTCAGGGAGGGCCCTGGAGGAGGAGGGACCTTGCTGCACCTTGAAGGGGGCGAAGCGTGACAGTGAGGCCTGAGGGAGGCGACCCCAGTGAAGGGAGGAGCACAGAAGAGGAAGGGAGGGGGCAGGCCGGAGATGCCCCTGCCCGCCCGAAGCCCTCACCTTTGAGCACGTCGCAGCCCATCACCGAGAGGCGGCCGCTCTCCACCAGGTAGCCCACAGGCACGTTCCAGCCCACCGTCCGGTTGATGCCCGTGTGGCAGGACTTCACGCCTTTCAGGGTGTTGATGGTGATGTGGGAGCTCCTCTTGACCACAGCCACCGCGTAATAGGAGGTACCAACCTCTAGGAGGGGAGAGGAGAGCAGTGAGGGCGGCAAAGAGAAGCCTCCAGGGAAGCTGCGGTGCCAGCCTGCCCGGGAGAGGGGCGCAGGGGGTGCACCTTGATGTGTGTGTGGCGTCCTCCTCACTGAGGGAGCAAGTGGTGCCATCCACACGTCTCACCATGAGACCCTGCCATCCTCCAGCCCCACGACGTAGATACTATGCTGGGACGTTGATTCATTTATTGATTCTGCCTTCCCTTCCCAAACCAGCTGGTGCCTAGCGGGCTCCACATTTGCCCAGCCAGGGAGCTCTGCAGCCGGACACAGAGCAGAAGGAGCCTGCAAGTCTCTGCTTTCCCAAAGCCCAGGCCCTCAGGAGAACTTGGAGAGGCTGAGGGATGGTACCGTGGTTCTGGGACAAACAGTGGCTAGGAGGAGCAGGGGAGCAGGACAGGGGCTGCCCTCAGACTAGGAGAGGTGACTTCCTGGTGCTGAGGGTGTGGGGAGGCAGAGGCACAGAGAGAGCTGGCAATGTGGTCCCAAGTCACCAAGACCCTGGATGCTTGGGGGGTGGGCAAGGCTCTACGGACATGCAAAAGATTCCTCTGGGCCACATGTGTCCCCGAAGGGGCCATTCAGACAAGACACAGATGACTCATCCACGGGGACTGATGACCAGAGGCCTCCATCATGCACACACGTGAACACACAGGCACAGGTGAGCACACAAACTGCCCTGTGGGGGTGGGCTCTCCATGATCACGAAAGCTGAGTTCTAGAGAATAAAGCCAGTGTTACTTCCTGCACACCTGAGTCTGGCCCCTGCCAACCTAAGCAGCTTCCTGTGTACCACCCTCTGACTCACCGCCGCCTTTCTTTCTAGTTCCTTGCACCACTAAGATCTTCCCTGCCTGGAGTCTTTGTCAGGGCTCAGCTTAAACGTGGCCTCCCCAGAACACCCTCCTGCCCGCTGCACTTCCACAGGTTTCCCCACACCCCTCGCTTTCCCTCTCACAGCCTGTCCCTTCCCTCCTGGCACCACACGTGTCGCTGCACTCTTCTGTGTCTATTTGTTTACTATCTGGCTCCCGCTCTCTGGGGGCAGGAGCAGCGTCTCTTGCGCTCACTACTCGCTGCTCATGGCGGCAGGTGCTCGGGAGCAGGTGCTCAATGGATGTGCTGGATTAGATAAAGGGGAAGGACTGTGTGGGGGACCCATGCGACGGGGCCGTTTCTGGCCCGTGAGTGCACAGGTTGACTGGTTTGCAGGGTGGGACTGTGTCCTGTGTCATCTGGTGACCATGAATTCAACAAGTGCCCAGCCCCTGCCTTCTGCAAGCGAGAGCCCGTGTGGAGTGTGGCGAGCCGGAGGGTCTTGGGGAGAGGACCGGGCCTCCACCGCAGGCACCAACTAGACAGCGGGCAGCGCCATAGCAGAGGCACGTGCGGGTGGGCCGGGGCTCCGGGGAGTGCAGGAGGGGAGGCTCTTTGGGAGGAGAAGGTGATGGTGAGCTGGACTGTGACAGAGGCGGGCGCTGGGCAAGTGGGGGTGGGGGAGGTACAAAGAGCAGGCTGCGCTAGAGGCGCGCCCAGTGTGAGGCCACGGGCTGGGCAGAGGAGCTCATATTTCCCAGCACGGACCCTGTGTCAGGTGGGCACACACCCAGGCTCATTTTATCCGTGTGACAGGGCAGGTAACTGTGATCCCCATTTAACAGTTCAGGGATGGAGGCTGCCCAAGGTCACAGAAGGTCATGGGAAGGGACTGAGCTGGGATTCATCCCCCAGTTTGCTGGGCTTTGCAGCTCCTGGTCACCACCCTCTTCCCCGGCGCTATCCTCACTCCATGCTGCTTCTGACAGAGAGACGCGAAAGTTTGCAGACAGCGGGGCATTACTGATGCCTTGTCTAGCCCAGGCAATTCCACACGCTGCTCCACGCCCAACATGACACCAGGCACAGGCAAAAGCAAAAGTTGGGGGGCTGGGCTCTCCACGAAGAGGAACAGACTCGGGTCGGCTCTCTGTGTCCCCGGTGCTCCTGTCCCCAGGGAGTTCAAGGGAGACTTAGGGGGTTCTCAGAGGGTTTGTCCGGCTGGGACTCCAGGACTGCTCTGCGGACGGGGGTAACGACCAGCTCAGGGGATGCAAAGCTGGGCCAGGCCCAGCGAGGACAGTCTGGTTAACCGACTTGCAGGTGCAGGGCCTTCCTCTCTCCCCCCGCGCTGCCGTCTTACCTTGATCATACACCTCGCCCACCACGGGCTTCAGGCCGTGCTCCTTCCCTGCCTCATAAATGGCTCCTCCGTCCAGGGTGATAGCGTCCGCCTCCTGGGCCTGGTGAGAACAAGTGGGCCAGCCACGCCCGGCCCACCGGCCACTCGGATCCCTGAGCAAGGGACTCAGGGACATCTTGGAAAGGCCTGAAGGTCTGCACTGTCCTGGCTTAGACTACACACTACACGCTACCCTCTCCAACTGGGGCCCAGGGCTCTTCCCACTTACCAGGCTAAGGATTCACCTTGTCTTACTAATTATGTTATTTTTAAAAATATTAATTATTAATTTTATAAGACTCATAATAGATATATGTAGTAAAAACAAAATCAGATAGTAGAAAATGGAATGTAGTGAAAAGTGAGTTTCCCTCACTTTCCTGTTTCTCAGCGCCTGTCTCTACTGCTAAACCTGGTTTTTCTTGCTGTTTTTCTTTAAGACAGTCTGTGCAGACTGAATCTCATACATGCCCTCTTTAATTTTTTTCATTTTTATTTTCAGATACAAATGGCAGTGCGCTATCAGTGTGTCGTGGGATCCATGGACAGAACTGTAGCTCAATAGCATCGGTCTCCACCCTCGCAGTGGAGGTGACCCAGGGCCTATGACTGGATTAGGTCTTGGGGTCACAGGAGGGGCAGAGCAGAAATGAAAGCCTCTGTATGCTCGTGCCTGCCCCTGCGACACTCTCCCTGTCTTGTCCTGCTTCTGGACTGTCAGTGCCAGTGTAGCGGGTCTCCTGCCATTCAGACCTGCTGTCCCATCCTCTACTGCCCCACCCAGGACTGCGGCCCTTGCTCCTCCTTCCCCAGAAACCGTACAAGCCCCGTTCTGGAAAGCCTCATGGCAGAGAGAGTAAGTAATGTTGGGCCACTGAAGGGTCACCATGTCTGGGCTCCCCTTGGCAGGGTGGGCGGTGTCCCTGCTCTAGCAGGGGACAGTGGAAGTGAAATCCTGTCTCTCAGACACCTTTCCCCATGGCGCCCATCTGAGCAGTGGTGCTCCTGAGGCCTCCCACCGCCTGGCCTGGGCCCCGCTGGAAACAAACTGGCCCTTGTTGTCGGGAAACTCAGGAGATCCTATCACCCGCGCTGGCAGGGGGAGGTCGCCGCCTTTCCCCGTGAATGCGGCTGTTGTGCACTCCCTCCTGAGTCAGAGCCCTGTGGTCTGGGCAGGGTGGAGGGGAGAGGACTCACCGTGATGAGCTGGATGCAGTGGTCGGCCGAGGTGCCCTGCACACAGAGGAGGGAGGGCTGGATGCCCGCCTCCTGGAAGGCCTTGCTCATGTCGCTGCACTTCTGCTGCTCTGGGTCTGAGGTGGTGCACCATCGCAGCTCCATGCCGCCGAACACTGGGGCAGGGGACAGTGCGGTCCAGCTCCCCTGCCACGCCCAGACTGTGGCCCCACCATGGAGGGTGGTCCCAGCAGCTCTGATAGCCAGTGCTCTGCAACAGCCCTGCCCTCCCACGGGGAGGCACTGAGGCCCAGGGACAGGGAAGGGGCCTGGTTCATTGGCAAAGCCAAACATGGGGCCATGGTATTCCTGTGCTCAGGGCCTCTCTGACCAGGGACTCAGCTATTGGCGAATGGAGTGGCTCAGAACCTGGCCCATTCCAGAGGAGCGGGAAGGTCTGCAGGGTAGCTCTCTGCCACCCACACTGCTCCGCACCTGCCTGCAGTGGCAGCCTGGTGCGTGGCAGGGGCACTGGCTGGGGAGTCCCCGCAGGCTCCGTGACTTGGCAAGTTCATGCCCTCTCCAAGTCTCCAAAAAGAGGGCGCTGGCCTGGGTTTTCTCACTCAGCAGTGCCCCTGGGCCTTCCTGCACTGGGACATGAGGCTGAGACGAGGTGGCTGCGAGTGGGCTGCCCTCGAGAAGCCTTGAGCCCTCTCGGAGTGTCTGTGATTATGCCAGCTGCAAACCCACCCTCAGTGGGTACAGTGCCAGGCTCCTGCCCAGGGAAGGTGGCACACAGAGGGGAGGCTGAGGAGTCAGCAAGTTGGGTTCAAGTTCCTGCCTCTCTAGCTGGTGGCTTTAGACAGCTTATTTGACCTCTCTAAGTCTGTTTCATCTCCTGAGAGAGTAGATGAAAAATCCCACCTCCGTGAGTAAGCAAGCCTGTGTAGAGAGCCCAAGACACAGATCCTCAGGGGACTTTTGCTTGGGCCCCATGCCTGACCAGGCCAGAGTCCCAGAGAGCTCCCAGCTGGGGGCCCAGTGGAAGGGCCAGAGTTCCTGGAGGTTGATGACTTTGCAGACCTGAGCTCCTCCACCTCGCAGGGCCCAGCCCCGACTGCCAGAGGCCTGTGCTCGGGGACACGCCCCTCCCAGCACCCACCCGCTTCACAGCCAGGTCGCCAACAACAGAGGCCTGTGCTCTGATCCTCACCCAGGGTCACGACTGCAGCTTCCTCCACAGCCTCCCTCCCTCTCCCGGGGAGCAGTGGAGGTGGGGTGTGGTTTCATTTTTTTGGACTGATGAAGAATGCACCGCCTGCGGCCAGAGCCCTAACGCGCACTCCATCTCCTCAAGCGGTAGCTGCTCACCGAGGTCCCAGCCCTGACTCCCTTGGGTGCCGACGCTAGGGGACCCCGCCTCGGTCCCCCATCTCCACCCTCACGAGTGCAAGGCGCCCGGGAGCAGTGTCCGGGCGGTCTCTCGTGCCCCTCCCCGCCAACCCCTCTGAGCGCCGGCGGGAGAGCTGCGCTGTGCAGCCCCCAGTCCCTCCCTGGCTTCCCACGCCCGTCAAGAGCCACCCTCTGGGACCTCCTCTCAACAGTCCAAGGCTCTCCCCACCACGCCTCAGCCCACGCCTTCCCTTGGCGCGTCTGAAGCTTCCCTTTTTCAAGGGCCAGCTCAAGGCCGCCTCCTCCAGGAAGCCCTCCAGACATCCCAGTCGGCCCCAGTCAGTGCTAGCTCCCTCCACCGTCCTCGCCCGACGCCATGCCTCGCGCCTTCCCTGTCCCCCTCCCCCGAGGCTCAGGGCACACTTTCCAGCCCGGGACCCTGCTCTGCGGGCTGGAGAGCTCCAGGACCTCCGCTCTCACGGGGCGGCGGGGCCTCACCGGTGCGCAGAGCCAGGAAGAGCCACAGAGCCCCGCTGGAGCCCCGCATGGCGCAGTCCCGGGCTGGCTGGGGTCAGGTGGGCTCTGGGTGCGGGTCCGAGTGGGTCAGCAGCCGCCGGATCTTTCTCCCTCCTGCCCTCCTCACCCTGGCCCGCAGCTACTTAAGTGCTCCGGGCGTGCCCTGGCCGAGTCCACGCCCCCGGGCCCCCCGCGCGGCCCGCGACCGACACCCGGCTGACCAGCCCGGCCTGGCTTTCGCGCGGGCGCCCCCTGCTGGAGCCTCGTCTGGCGGGCCGGCGCGCCGGGCTGACACTGCGGACCCGCACAGCGGTCCCGGGCTCTTTCCCCTCAGCAATCTGCCCCGCAGTCCAGGGCGTCCTCCCCTCCTCTTGTCCTCGAAAGATCCCAAATATCACGTCCAACTGGAGAAGGAAGGAAGAAGAGGTCAGAACCCCGAGTCTGAGCTGGAAGCTCGAAGGCCAACTAAAGCACACACTGGCCTCCCTCCCAACACCTGGCACGAAGGAGGCACAAGACAGGAACCCAGGTGGATTCCTCCTGGCTGCAGGGGAGCTGGCCGCGGGGCATCTCACAGTCGAGGCAACGGCCTCTCCTTGGACCTAAAGAACGGGGGTGACTTGCTCTAGTCAGTGGCAGAGCTGGAAGCCAGGTTCCCGGCAGAGCTAGCTCACTCTTCACGCTTTGGAAGACGGGAAGAGGACCAGAGAGGAATTGTTGGAAGCAGAAAGGGACAAAGAAGGAGAAGAGAGGAGGAAGAGAGTGAAAAATGTGAGAGAGGAAAGGACGTGTTGACTATTTTTCTAGGCCAGTGGTTCTCAAAGTATGGCCTGTCCTAAGAAGATGAAATAGATAGACGTGTCCTTAGCAAGCCTTGCCCTCCTGACCATGAAGAGGAAAAGGCTCATTTTGGCACCCACCGGGCGCAGCCTGGAGGTTACTGGAGGATTTATGTCTACCCACCGAGTCATTCCTTTGGCAAAACTCCAAAGGACACTGATCAGGAGTCAGAACGGCCACAACCTAAGAAGTTGGGTGAGCTCTTTCACAGTGAGCTCTTCCCCTTGTTTCTTGGGGCTCATTCCTTAGCTGTGACTCATCAGTGACCTTGCTGTGTGTGGGACCCAGGGCCTTCTATCTGCCTCGTGCCCATTTGCTCAGTCTTGGCATGGATGCGGTTTTGTATTGGTACCTGTGTGCAGTGGGGAATTGACTCGGTGTAGGGCTGGATTCTCTCATTTCTGCGGTGCAGACATACCTCGGTATGCCCAAGGAATGAGTAGGATGTAATGAGGGAGTAAAAAATAAGCCAGTAATTTGACACACAAACAGCCTCCTGGAGGAGCAGAAGTTCTTAGGATGGTTTGGTCTCCGTTGTGGACTCATGTGGAGGTTGGCGGGAGAGCATACTAACTAAAGGAACTGGTCTCACTAACACTTTGGTAAGATTGGGGCCCAAGCAAGTCTGCTTTGGGGGCCTCCTGACCCTTCCCCATAGTGTGAAATACAAAGAGCTCTTCTCCTCATAATTTGTATTTTTCTATTTCTAGAAGGGCCATGATGTCTTTGATTAACTAACAAGCCCAACAACTTTTTATTCTGGGGGACATTTGGAGGGGCTGTTATGCCCAGAGACAACTAGGTGAACTTTCGCAGAAATAATGTGATATCAAACTTTTGCTGAGTGGGTAAGAAGTCTGAATTTGTATATTGAGGACAATGGTAGATATATTGAGCAAGTTTCGTGAATAATTTTTTTTTCCTATTTAAAAGTATCTTTCCTATGGAGCTGGCCGCAAGGGAAGCCCTGTTCACGTGGGCTATGCCACGGTCTGTGTGCAAGCTTTTCAAACGCGGACTCTGTGCTTGCTCTTCTCTATACTAGTCACGGGGCCTTGAGCATGGAAGATGATTTCTAAGTGTGAACTATTAAGTTTTAGGAGGTTCTTAACTATCATTACTAGTGTCTGATGCTGCTGAGGGGGAAGAAACGAGAAGAGCAGCAGGATTTGGGGACGAGTCTGAGCAGTTTCCGTGGCATGGCCCAGGCTGAGGCTTGGCCAGGAAGGTGAACTCCCTGAGGGCAGGGGAGGTGTCTTGCCTACCGCCATCCTCAATGTCTAGCATCAGGTCTGGAATACAGTAGCAGTAGACATTCAGTAAGTAATTATGGTATTATTTATTATAAACGAAGGGAATAGTGGACAGAGTATCTCTTTCAATATATTTGGGTAAGAAAGGAAGAGGAGAGGGGTTGATTTCAGAAGGTTCAGAGTCAAGAGTAAGGAGGGAATAGGGGAGATTTAACCATATGGGCAGAGCACAGCAGCCCATGGAAGGAGGAGACTGAAGATCTAGAAAATGGGGGTAACTGGAGAAGATGTGAGGAAGATCAAGAACACAAGCAGAGAGGGCAATCTTGAAGGGAAAACAGACAATGCTTCTTCCTTGGAGAAAAGGAAAGGAAAGGCTCGGCTCCAACTGAGTGAAGCCTGCAATTAAGTCCCTCAACCCTGAGCTCAGTTTATTATTTTAATTATCAAACCACGAAAGTTTTCTTTTCCTGAAAACTTTACTTGCAGTTGTAATGTAGGATTACAAAGGCTCAAAGAATAACTCTGGAGACATAGCTTTACATCCATTAATAAATTTTGTTGAATATCAGATTTAATCTCATGGTATAACTTTTTGAGTTCATAGTCTTAAAAAAAAGATAAAAAAGAAAAAAGAAAATTAATATTTTTAAAAAGAAAAAAAAGAAAAAAAAAGAAAAAAAGATTTAATCAGAGCAGAAACCAGTGTAACAAGAGGTAAAGAGTGAATACATAAAATCAAGAATACTATATTTGGCTGTCACTAAGACATTCAGGGAAATTATTTATACCCCAGCTATTTCCAAGGAGGGTTTCAGCTGACTTATGAAAACATATATGCATAAGGAAGATAAAATTGATACAAAGAGAGAAAAATCACAAAGCATGTCCAGGAAGGGAGACTATTATACCAGGAACCGGAAAGGAAAGGACTATAAATAAATAAAAAATTTGGTGGATTTAGAGATTTATAGTCAGACCTCTTTATCCACTCCCATCCCCTCCTTTATCTCCCCACCCCCCCGCCAATCTGCAAATGAAGTTACTGCCAGCGCTCATGGAAGGCTGGTTTTCAGCCCACTAAAAAGCCACAGCAGGGAAGACTTTACCGTGCTACACAGAGGCTGGCAGGTTCTAGAGAAGTAGAAGTGCACTCTGATCTGCCATGGGCACCTCACTAGGGCAGAAGACTGACTACACCTAGTCTGAGACACCCACAGAGGTAAAAGCAGCAGAGGCAGCACATGCTCAGTGTTGAGTGGACACCCCAGGAGCACGACAGGAGTTCAGGCATCCAGGCTGTCACTGGGAAGGCTTCTGCAGAAGGAGGGATTTAGGGTGGCCTTGAAGAAATTAGGGATTTGATGAGAGGACTTTGGTGGGGAGGACACAGCAGATATGAGCTGGTGGTAGCAAGGTAGGAATTTGCATGACAGACAGCAATGAGACAAGCTTGCAGAGGGTGTGTAAGAGGTATGGCTGGGGAAGTTAGTGGTGGCAGATGACTTATTGACTACACACTGTGTTTCAGGAATTATACTTTTGCAAGTAAATTAGTTTGGATTTCGGATACATGAAAGTCACTTAGGAGAGGGGAAGCACAAGCCAAGCTGCACTGTAGGGAAAGCCATCTGGTGGAGGGCTGGATCAGCAAGGGAGTAGACCAGAGGCTGGGAGATGACATAAGGAACCACTGCAATAACCCAGGCCTAGGGTGGGGGCAAGTAAACATCTGAATAGTAATGACAGTGGAAATGAGAGCAAGAAACATATGATGTTCAGAAAGGATGAATAGTATTCAGTGACTGACTAGATTTTTAGGTTAGAGAAATTTCAAAAAGCACTAAAGTTAAAGTTAGGTGACTGAGAGAATATTCCACTAAGTCCGACCATTATTAGGCACAGGAAGAAACAGCTGAAAGGTTAGTAAAGATTTTTCCTAGTAAGGTGAGTATGTCAGATAAACTAGACCTGGCCAAGCACTGAACTTTCAGAGAAAGGAATCTATTTTCAAAAGATGTCTTTTCTAGTCTTAAATATCACTAGGGAAGTAGATATTTTTGATCAAGTGACACAAGATTTAGAAAACCTTTTTGTAGAGGCTCATAGCATGGAACATATGGGACTTTCATACACTTCGTCTTGTCTTTAGCTATCCCATCTGTGAGGTAAATGAACCTAATTTTAGACATTCTAAAGAAGAAAGATTACATCACTCCTAGTCTTTTTTTCCATCAGAAAATTCATTATGTCATTGATTAATTCATTAGTAAGTTTCACATGCTAATTGTTTTGTGTACAGACTTCTATATAGTTAAAAAAGTCATTATACTGTACAAATTGTCCAAAGGAAATTGGTCATTAACAGTTGATAGGCAGAAATAGAGATACATACCAGTATTTCCTAAGTGTTAGCCTAGAGTGACCTTTTTTATTTTTAAACACATAGGTGAGAAGTCATATTGTGATAAAAATGGAAAAACACTGAACAAGGTCATGTGTGCTATCTGCACCCAGGAAAGAGCAAGTGTCATACCAATCAGAAGAGCCACCTCTGATCAAGAATTCCTTAAGTACACTGCACTAGAATTAGATTTCTACAAATCACATAATATAAGTAATATTTAAAATGCACAGGGGGCTAAGTGTGGTAATGTGCGCCTGTAATCCCAGCTACTTGGAAGGCTGAAGAGGATCCATTTGAGCCCAGGAGTTCAAGGCTGCAGCGAGCTACGACTGCATCTGTGAATAGCCGTTGCACTCCAGCCTGGGCAACAGAGCGATATCCTGTCTCTAAAACTAAACTAAAATGCACAGAGGTTACCACCTAAAGAAAATAGTTAATGATTTTGAAAAACAAACTACAATCATTTGTCTGGAATTCAACAAATAAGATTTTCTTTTTTTTAATTTTTTATTTTACTTATATATTTTATTTTTTCCACTTCATCCCATTTTTTAAGTATAAAAATAAAATTTTCTTAAAAGATCAGGACTTTGTCTCTATGGACTGTTTTCTAAATTGTAAGAAGGCTGTTAGACAATCCCACTTTTCAGTTTGTTGCTCAGATTATTTTCTTCTCATTTACTACTGACCTAAATAGACATTTATTTTGTTTAGGACACTAGCAATGAGAATCTGGCACCAGTTACTGGCACACTCGGCTATTGGAAGATGAGAGTGTTATTCCTGAAGGTTTGAAATTCTAAAGTGCTCGTTCTTGTAAGTCTCCTACTTTAGGCACAAACTCCTTCTGTAGATAGCCTCTTGGTATCTATTCTGCACTTAAGTTTGTTTTAGGACGATGGGCTCCTGTGCAACTGCCTAAATACGTGGATGCTCACAGTATTGATGGAGGGAGGGTGGGGCTGGGCCTGCATGGCTTTCAGTATCAGAAACCCATTTCCCCTTGCTGCTCACTCCTTGTTCCTGCAGCTCTAGGGTGGTAAAGAAATATGCAGCTATAGCGGAGAAAACCGAAACAATCCAAAAGTCTTTCAATCAGTGAATGGATAAATTAAGTTTGGTACATCTACAAGATGGACTATTACTCAGTAATGAAAAATAACAAACTATTGATATGTGCAGCAACATGGATAAATCTCTGATGCATTTTGCTAAGAAGCCAGACCCCAAATGCTGCATATGATTTATGATTCCATTTATATGACATTCTGGGAAAGGTAAAACCATAGACACTAACAGATTAGTGGTTGTGAGAGGTTGGGGGTGGGAGGAGAAATTGACTACATAGGGGCATCGGATGTTTTTGGATGAAGGAACTGTTCTGTGTTCTTGATTGTGGTGGTGGTTACATGACTCTATGCATGTGTTGAAACTCAGAATCATACACAAAAGAGTGAATTTCACTGTAGACAAAAAATATATAAGAAAGGATAGTGGGAAAAGAATTCTTATTCAATAAATGGTGCTGGGAAAACTGCATAGCCACATGCAGAAGACTGAAACAGGACCCACACCTTTCACCTCTCATAAAAATCAACTCACGCTGGGTGATAGACTTGAACATTAGGTGTGAAATTATTAGAATCCTAGAGGAAAACGTTGGAAATACTCTTCTAGACATTGGCCTAGGCAAAGAATTTATAAAGAAGACCCCAAAGGCAATCACAGCAACAACAAAAATAAGTAAATGGGACATGATCAAATTAAAAAGCTTCTGCACAGCCAAAGAAACTGTTAAGAGAGCAAACAGACAACCCACAGAATGGAAGAAAATTTTCGCAAGCTACACATTAAAGGGCTGATAACTAGAATCTATTTAGAACTCAGGAAAATCAGCAAGAAAAAAATCAAACAACCCTATCAAAAAGTGGGAAAAGGACATGAGCAGAAATTTTTGAAAAGAAGACAATAAAGGCCAACAAACATATGAAAAAATGCTCAACATCTCTAATCATCAGGGAAATGCAAATCAAAACTGCAATGAGATATCACATATCTCCAGTAAGAATGGCCTTTATCAAAAAGTCCCCAAAAAATAAATGTTGGCGTGGATGCGGAGAGATAGGAACACTCCTACACTGCTGGTGGGACTGCAAACTGGTTCAGCCTCTGTGGAAAACAATATGGAGATACCTTAAAGTGATACAAGTAGATCTACCATTTGATCCAGCAATTCCAATGCTGGGAATCTACCCAAAAGATCAAAAGTCACTTTATGAAAAAGACACCTGCACTCGAATGTTTATAGCAGCACAGTTCACAATCTCAAAGTTGTGGAAACGACTCAGGTGCCCATCAATTCATGAATGGATTAATAAAATGTGGTGTATGTATACCATGGAGTACTACTCAGCTTTAAGAAACAACGGTGATATAGCACCTCTTGTATATTCCTGGATAGAGCTGGAACCCATTCTACTAAGTGAAGTATCCCAAGAATGGAAAAACAAGCACCACATGTACTCACCAGCAAATTGGTATTAACGGATCAACACTTAAGTGGACATATAGGAATAACATTTATCGGGTGTCGGGTGGGTGGGAGGGGGGGCATGGGCAGTATATATAACCTTAATATTTGTACCTCCATAATATGCTGAAATAAAAAAAAAAAGAAAGAATAGTGGCTTCCCTTGGGGTAGGAGTAGTGACAGGGAGGAAGCTGAGCGGGTCCCCTGGGGTGCTGGTCATACTCTATTTTTTGTGCTTCATTCTGGTTACATAAGATAATGTTGATTTGTAAAAATTTATTGAGATATATGTATACTTAAGTATATTTATATAGTTTGCATATGTCACATTTAAGTTAAGAAGAGAAGAGAATTGGAAGAGAAGTGGAAGAGAAGAAGTGGAAGAGAATTCCAGCCATCACCATTTTCTGATATCCTTCCTCTAAATCTTCCTTTACCTGTTTATTATTACTATAGGTGATAGACTGCTAGGAAAATCATACTGTGAAACTCTCCCTGGTTAGGTTTAGTATCTGTTCCCAAAGTCTCCAACAATAATGTCACTTTATCTGACCATCAATTCTGTTCACAATGCTGTTTGCAGACCAGGATTTATTCTTTTGACAACCTTTAGGTAACCATATTTATGGGTGGAAAGGAGAAAGAGCTGGTAGTGGAAAGTCAATGAGTATGTAGTGACTATTCTATTTTTTTAAAAAAATTTCTTTCCTTTTTTTTTTTAGATAGAGTCTCGCTTTGTTGCCCAGGCTAGAGTGAGTGCCATGGCGTCAGCCTAGCTCACAGCAGCCTCAAATTCCTGGGCTCAAGCGATCCTACTGCCTCAGCCTCCCGAGTAGCTGGGACTACAGGCATGCGCCACCATGCCCGGCTAATTTTTTCTATATATATCAGTTGGCCAATTAATTTCTTTGTATTTATAGTAGAGACGGGGTCTCGCTCTTGCTCAGGCTGGTTTCAAACTCCTGACCTCAAGCAATCCGCCCGCCTCAGCCTCCCAGAGTGCTAGGATTACAGGCATGAGTCACCGCGCCCGGCCTTTATTTCTTACAATATGAAGGGGAGGGGAGTGAGAAAGGGAGTTCAGTTTTTTTTTTTTTTTTGAGACAGAGTCTTACTCTGTCACCCTGGGTAGACTGCAGTGATGTCATAGTAGCTCACTGGGGTCTCAAACTCCTGGGCTCAAGGGATCCTCCTGCCTCAGCCTCCCAAGTAGCTGGGACTATGGGCATGTTCCATGACACCCGGCTAATTTTTCTGTTTTTAGTAGAGACAGGGTCTCACTCTAACTCAGGCTGGTCTTCAACTGAGCTCAAGCGATACTCCTGCCTTGGCCTCCCAGAGTGCTAAGATTATGGGCATGAGCCACTGTGCCTGTATGATTTTTCACACTACTGTCTTATCCCTGTTTCTAGACTCTCAACAATATTCTGGAGAATTGCTAAGGACTGCTGGGTCTAGGACTGAACAGAGATGAGCATGGTTTATAAAACCTTGATGTTTTCCAGTTCTATGTCTGAGGTTGAGTTGGGGTGGACCACAATGCATAGCATCTGACAAAAAACAGGGATCCTTAGAAGAGATGAGAAAACATGATTAGAGAGACTGAAATGTAAATACTTTCTTTACTGAAGTCAAAGGAAATTTCTCTATAGGTGGTGAAGAATGGTAGACAATATTCTTCTCTTAGTCTGCTACCAAACATAAACACACCCCAAAGTAAGGGGAAGAATATGTACTGACTGTGAGATATCAGATGATGTAATTGGGACTTCTTATATACTAATTTAACCCTTACAATAATCCTGCAAAGCAGTTATTCAAATCCCATTTTATTTTTTTTTGAGACAGAGTCTCACTTTGTTGCCCAGGCTAGAGTGAGTGCCGTGGCGTCAGCCTGACTCACAGCAACCTCAATCTCCTGGGCTCAGCGATCCTACTGCCTCAGCCTCCTGAGTAGCTGGGACTACAGGCATGTGCCACCACGCCCGGCTAATTTTTTGTATATATATTTTTAGTTGGTCAATTAATTTCTTTCTATTTTTGGTAGAGACGGGGTCTCGCTCAGGCTGGTTTTGAACTCCTGACCTTGAGCAATCCGCCCGCCTCGGCCTCCCAAAGTGCTAGGATTACAGGCGTGAGCCACCGCGCCCGGCCTTCAAATCCCATTTTAAATATGGCAAAATAGTCAGGTTAATTTGCACAAGGAGAGATGAACAATTCCAGGCTTCTGAGTCCAAAGGAAAAGGGAATTAGTTTTTAGAGTGTGCATGTGCTAGTCCCCTTTATTTGTAATCTTATTGATCCTTAGACTATCTCCATTTTACAGATAATTAAACAGTAAAAAGGGATGACAAGACTTGTCCAAGGTTATTTACATAACCAGTAAGTGGCAGTGGCACTCAAATCCAGCTTTGGTTCCACAGTCCACATTCTTCACATTAAGAGTACACTGCTGCCAAAGTTAGTGACAGCTATACTGTGCATCTCTAGAGGAAGATAAATGGCATCTTAAACATTGGACTAAAACATCAGATGATCTAAATATGGGTCAGAGAAGTGACACCCATATTTTCCCCATCTTTTCAAAATGCAAATTCCTTAATGAAATATCATAACTTACTGATATCAAACCTCCAGGGACTGAATAGCCCACTAAATTCAGCTCATAGCTTGGGAAGGAAAGGAATTGGTATTGGTAGGAAAACCATTTTGTAGGAGGCAGGAGTTAAAGGTTGTAATCCTGGTTCTTCTCCTGATTTTCAGTGTAACTGGTTAAAACATGGGAATCTCTGGGCTTCTATTTCACCACATGTAAATTAGGAGTGTTCAAGGCAGAGAATCTGCCTTCTCTTCCAAGGCAGAAATCTTGGAAGGTATAACTGTTCTAATATTTTAGAAAACAATTTTTCCTCATTATTAAAGTCCCTGAATTGCCATCTTTGGAGTTTAAATACTATGTTGTTTAGCAGTATTTGTTAACCAGAGTATTTTGCTGGGATGAGCTCTGCAAGCTTGCTTCCATCATGGATTGAGGAGTTCTAGGCAGTTATGGAACAAAACCCACCAGGAATGTGTAGCCAAATTTAAGAGGCATTTTTCTTTTTGCCAACTTAGGGATATTAAGGGATATATCAAAAATAAGGAATTATTTCATAAATCATTTGAAAATGTGTGTTATTCCCTGTGCATTAGAATACAGTATACTTTTTTCTAATGAATACTGTTTCAATTTTGGTTCTAAAGAGGTTCCTTTTTTGTGTGTCACTGTGACAGGGCTAGGCTGAATAGTTTCCTGGAAATAGTCTTTTCAGTTGTGATGGGAGTGATTTATTCTATGGGTCTGTCCTTACTAATTGTATGACTCTGGGCAAAGATTTTCATCTAAGTTTCTTTCTTTCTTTTTTTTTATTTTTTATTTATTTTTTTTTTCCAGACTTTGATTTTAGGGTAATAAGTTTCTTTCTTTCTTTGTAAAAGGTGCTAGAATGGCAATTTAATTCACAGTGCTTTACAGAGTAGGGACTGAAAAACGATGCAGCATAGTATATTGGACAGAATGTAGACTTGGGGCAGAGAGACTTGGAACTGAATGCCAAGCACTGCCATTTATTAGCTAAGTTGTCTTGGGCAAATGATTTCACTTAAGCCTTACAAGTGGGGATAGTAACACCACTTTGTTTTTTTATAAAAAACTAAGTGGTAATACTAAAGCAGCTATTGCACAGTATCCATCAATTAGCAATTTCACTATTAATTCCATACAATCTAGAAAGCTGCACAAAAGTATTTTCTTACCAAAAAAAAAAATCACTTAACAAGGACAACCAGAAAAGCAATGTTAATATAGATTTTAACACACAAATAGCATTATTTTATAACCTCTTTACATTCTGCAACATGTGACTATTTAGTAAAGACTTTAAAGTGGTTAATGCTGGGGCGTTGCTGTAAGGTGATTTCTGAAGCTCTTGAGGTTTTACAATAGTTTTCTTCTATTATGTTCATGTTTGGTAACAACCTACTACATCTGTGTAACAGCTATAGTATATATGTATTTCAATGTGTTAAAAATTCCCAAACCCACAGATGAAATCTTGATTAGGTTGCCTAATGGCTTTTGAATGCAGTTTATAAATTACGTGATACCTGAAAATGTGAAATTGTTCCAAGAAAATGTGACCTTGTAAGATATTCTTTCAAAATTCAAGACACATTTAACATATGAATTTTACAATAAAGTTTATTAGCTGTTCTCCTCTTCTTCATAAATGGAATGAATAATGTTGATAATTCTTTACAAACCAGTACTCATTTTTTTAAAGAAACTATAACGAGGAGGTTGTCAAAAACAAATATTTAATAAACAACTCCAAAGACCAATGGGAAGCCAAATGATATTATTAATATTAAGAACCAGAGAAATTGATTTCTGAAGTAGTTTCTACCTTTCACTAAAATTTCATAAAATTGCTGAACATGAAGATCTGTGCAACCCTAGTGCAGAGCAGCAGATGGAAGTTGTCTGAGGGAAAAACACATACATAAATGGGGCTTTTGTTTGTTTTCCTATTAATAAAAGGAGAACTAGAAGGAAAGGCAGAGAACCAAACTCAAACTTGATGACAAGAACAGCAATGACAAAAAACCCCAGGAACCATTTGAAAACTTCTGTAGAAAAGAGGAGAATATGCTTAGACTTTTACTTATAATGTAATTTCCCTAAATGTTTCTCCTCACAAACACCATACCCCCATTTTCAGTTCACATGATTAAGGAGGATACGTCTATTCAATTAATATTTAATTTAAAAACCAAACAAAAAGTTAGGAGTAGGTGGCAAAAGAAAAAAAATATATTTTAAATATATATATATATGTTTGTGTGTGTGCAACTATGTAAAGAAAATAATTCCCATAGTTACAGAGTTTAGTTAAAGAAAGTTTTATATATATTTATATATATATTTTATTATAACAAAATAGGCAGTTATTGTGGGTAAAATATTCATTAAAATCTGACCCCTAAGAATATACCTAAAGTTTTAGGCTATGAATTGGACTCCTTTTCCATTGCCAAAATGATTACTACATCACCACTGTATGTCTGTTTTGTCTATGAAATTTTCTCAACCCTCTGAGTAAAAGGTAAGCTCCCTTAGCACCTAAACATGGCCTCAATTCAGAAAATGTGATGATCATTATGTATGAACAACTTTTGTAAGACACTCTAAATAGTGTCATGCAAGTAGATTAAAAACATTTGAACATTGTTATTCCTAGCAAATGTATTGGGAAAAAACTCCCTCAAACAAACAATAAGACTTTAATAACTCTTATGAAAAATGAATTATCCCTTGTGAAATTATGAAAGTTAACTCAGACATTAATTTTGAAATAAAAAAAAACATATGTTTCTTATTTGTCTATAATGAAATAATTGCTTTGATAACAGAAGCCAATTGAGAAAAGGATTTGAGAGCTAATATGTTGGCCAAACCATGCTATTAAAGTTAAACGTGCATAGTTGCTCAGAGTCTACTAAATCACTGATTAAATCCACTTTTTCATTTGTATTGAAATTTGAAAAGGATGCATATAAAGCTTTTCTGAAAATCTCTTAAAGTTACTTTCCCTTAAACATTAAGGAATTTTACCACAATTTCTGCATCTCCCTGAACCCTTAATAGCTGGTCAGGCCATTCCATCTTTAGTTCTGAAAAATGGCCACAAGCCAATAGTGACATAAAATAATACAGATGATAAAACTGGAAGGAGACACCAGATGTCAAAAATAAGTGCAACTGCAGACCATGATGCATGTGACATGATTCGACATGAAAGGAGTTTTGAAGACAGACTCCAGAGGAAAGGGCAAAGAAGTGTCAAAATGAGATTGTGGAAAAGAGCAATAGAGAAACATCAATTTTCATAACTTTTCTTTTGCTGGAACCCAGATGTAAGGACCAGACTGTTCTTCTATGATCTGCTTCACTTGGTTGTAAATGTCTTCCAGCGTATCTCCCTGTACAATAGCTGTAATAATAGGAACAAAATCAGAAATCTCCATTAATTGTCTATCTTTGCCATTACAATTATGATGGTGAAATTGTCAAAGCAAAATCTTACAGTTATTCATCCAGTAAGAATCATCATTTATGTATTGTTTGCTTATGAAAAACTGCTCATTTCATTAATTTTCCTATTTGTATAATACAAAATTTTTACTTTTAAAAATTGGTCAAAAAATGGTATTTGGTGGCCAGGCATGGTGGGTCATGCCTATAATCCCAGCACTCCGGGAGGCAAAGATGGGAGGATTGCTTGAGCCCAGGAGTTTGAGACCAGCCATTTGACATGGTTCCTGTTTTTACTCAAAATCCAATAAAAGAAGGTAGCTTGGCAAAAAAAAAAAAAAAAAAAAAAAAAAAAAAAAATGGGCAATAGGGAGACCCCCATGTCTACAAAAACTAAAAAAATTAGCCAGGCATGGTGGCATGTATCTGTAGTCCCAACTACTCAGGAGGCTGAACAAGAAGACTGCTTGGGCCCAGGAGTTTAAGGTTGCAGTGAGCTGTGATGATGCCACTGTCTCTACCCTGGGCAACAGAGACACTGACTGAAGGAAAAAGAAAAAAGGTAGTTGGTGATTTTTTCTTTTGCTTATTGTTTTATCATCTAAGCATGTATTAGCTTTATTCTTTTAAAACAAATTATGTATTTCCTTAACTTTTCTGATTTCTCCATAAATTTATACAGAAAAAAAGGAGGATGGGTACAGTATCACAGAAAGCAAGCAAGCATGGCTATGTTTCTGCATTATTTTCTTGGGTGGGGCTAGGATCTTGGAGGAAAAGAGTTAATTACAGATTGATATTACTTTCTTCAGTATGTCAGGTACTGTAGTATAGGTGAACTGACATACATAATCTGGCTTGTCAGTGGTCAGACTAACCACTAACTATTAAATCAATATCAGGTAAGTTTATTTGCTGCCTGAAATAATGTGTGAATAAAAAATATAGTAACAATTACTAGCAACTATTCTTTGGGAATAGCTGGAGTTCCTGAGACCTGTGAGGAATAAAGATCAGTTAACAAAACAAAAAGTCTTGCCAGATGGCACTAAGCTTGAGTAACTTTTAAAGAAAACAGTAAATGTTTATATGTAAGTGAAATAGTTCAGAATTATAAGTCAATAAGTCATCTATTAAACTACAAAAAGATCCTTGGTGATTTTGGAAGAGCATCACAGATAGATTTCCATGATCTCAAAAACCCAGCATAAAATGTCATATGGAGATTTTAAATAAAATTGTGTATTTGATGATTGCGATTACACATGCATAGGAGGAGGGGTATATGTCTGTAGAGTCGGCTTACAACTTATGCAGCTAAGAATGCTTGAGTAACCAAAAATTTTAAATAACATAATTTTCACTAGTATTAGTTTTGTGAAAGTTCACATTTAGAGCTAAATACAGACGTGGCTTAATGTCCTTGAAGACACAGTTCATTTGACAAAACATTTGGTTCATCAGTTTGGCATTCTGATGCACTCCAACAGCATATGGCAGAATCTGATAGTGTTTCATAGCGTAGGTTGACAACAGCATATAATGACTTATTTTAGGAAGAAAGCGTTACTTGGGAGTTAGCTTGTAAAACATATATATTTTGCTTACTTTGTAAATTCATTATGGAATAAGGAATTTGGAAAGCATAAGACTACAGATGCCTTAATTACATGATTAAAACTAACATCAGAAGTAACGATACAAATAGACATCATAAATGTCCTGTAAGCACAGAGGATACATTATTACCTCATTAATCTCTCTGCTCAAAATGCATAACCTAAATCTAATCACTAGAAAATCTCAGACAAATCCAAATCAAGGGATGGATATTCTACAATAGAACTGGCCTGGCCTTCACTCTTAAAAATTGTCAAGGTCATGAATAACAAGTAAAGACTGAGGAATTGTTCTAGATGACTGAAGAATATGATAAGTTAATACAACATGTGCCCCTGGATTGGGTCTTGGAATAGGAAAAACATTTTTTTTTTCCCATTTTGCTCTAAAGGTATTGGTGAAATAATAATAATAATGGAATAATAATAAGATCTATAGTTAGATGAGATATTATTAATCTTAAATTTCCTGATTTTGACAATATATTACGATTATATAACAGAATGTCCTTGTGTTTGCGGAAATAAACACTGAAGTATTTAGAAGCAAAGGGCATCTGCCTGCAACTTACTCTCAAATGCTTCATAAAAAAATTAATAATGTGGTAAAATGTTAACATTTGATGAATATGGATGAACAGCATATAAAACTTCCCTGTACTATTCTTGTGACTTCTCTGTAAGTCTGAAATTAAAAAGAAGAAGAAGAAGAAAAAAAGCACATGGCTTAGAATACGATGACACTTATTGGTACTCAGTGTGAACACCAAACACAGGCTGATCATTATAAAGGACAAACTGAATAAGATTATTAGAAATTGTTCCCCATTCTTCTCTTCTTAAGTAATATTTTAAAAGAAATCAAAGGACAACTAATTTTGACAAAGGGCCAATAATAATGTAAGATGGGGGAAAGGTCAGTGTCTTAAATATCCACATGCAAAAGAATGAAATTGGACCCTTATTATTCATCATATACAAAAATTAACTTGAAACAGATTAAAGACTTAAATGTAAAACCTGAAACCATGAAATTCCTAAAAGAAAAGTGGGGGAAAAAGCTCCCTGACATTGGTCTTGGCCATGATTCTTTGGATATGACATCAAAAGCGCAGGCAACAAAATAAAAAAATAATCAAGTGGGAATACTATATCAAATGAAAAAATCTTCTGTACAACAAAGGAAAACAATCAACAAAATGAAAAAGCAACCTATTTAGAAGGGGAAAAATATTTGTAAAACATAAATAACTAATATGCAAAGTATAGAAGGAGCTCATAAAATTTCACAGGAAAAAAACTGAACCATCCATTTAAAAACAGGCAAAGGACCTGAACAGATATTTTTTCAAAGTAGACAAACAAATGGCCAGGAGATATATGAAACAGTGTCCAATCTCAGTAACCATCAGGGAAATACAAATCAAAACCACAATGAGATATCACCTCACACCTGTTTGGATGGCTATTATCAAAAAGACAAGGGATAAGGAAGTATTCACAATGGTATGGAGAAAAGGGAACCCTTGTACACTGTTGGTGGGATATAAATTAGCACAGCCATTATGGAAAACAGTATGGATATTTCTCAAAAAATTAAAGATAGAACTACTATATGATCATGCAATCCCACTACTGGGTATATATCCAAAGGAAATGAAATTGGTATGCTGATGAGATATCAGCACTATCATGTTCATTGCAGCATAATTCACAATAGAACGCAACCTAAGGGTCTGGCAACAGATGAATGGATAAAGAAAATATGGTATATATACACAATGGAATATTATCCAGCCATAACAAAGAAAGAAATCTTGTCATCTGTGACAACATGGGTGAATGTGGGGGATATTATGCTAAGTGAAATAAGCCACATACAGAAAAGCAAATACTTTATGATTCCACTTATACTTGAAATCTAAAAATGTTGAACTTCTAGAAGCACAGAGTAGAATGGTGGTTGCCAGGGACTGTGGGGTAGGAGAAATGGGGAGATGTTGGTCAAAAGGTATTAGCGTTCAGGTATAAGATGAATAAGTTCTGGGGATCTAACATATAGCATGGTGACAATAGTTAGTAAAGAGTAGATCTTAAGTGTCCTCACCACATACATACAAAATGGTAAGTATGTGTAGTGATAAATCTGTTAATTTGATTCTGGTAATCAATTCACAATGTATATGTATATTAAATTTCACTATACATCTTGAATATACACAGATTTTGTCAATTATACCTCAACACAGCTGGAAAAAATGGGTCAAAATTTATAAATGATGAGAGAAAAACAGAATTTCATAGAAGAAACCAAATCTAAATCTATTTTTCCTCTGGTCAAGTAGGAATTATTCCTGTACATGTTGTTCTAACCAATAACCTAAGAAACACTAAATTTCAAGATTCCTCATCACTACTGTCTATGCTAGATGAATTTTCCATAGGATAAAACCAGACCGTAAGAGTTTATTCTGGAAATGACAGTTCTAGTTACTATTGGTAGATGTAGGCATAGTTCAGAATTCTTTTGAATGGGTCAGTTCACATGGATTCAAAGCAAAATTCGATCATAAAGGGCACTTGTAACACATGGTACCAACCTGTGAAATGTTCAGTAAACTCTTGTTCCAGTTTCATGGCCCTCTCAAATGTTTTCCTGGCTTGTTCTTCTGTTAGACGCTTATTCATTTCCCTATGCAAATAAATTTAGAAATCAGTAATTACTACATTACAATGCTTGTTGAAAAAAGACATAAAACATACAATCATGAAAAGTTGAGCTCTGTTGAAAATATGAATGCCATTAAAAAGTAGATTCAGTCACTGAATATGTTGCCTTATACTTGGACTGACAGAAGGGTTTCAACACATTCTCTATTGGCTCAAAGCAGCCAAAAAAACCCTAAGCATTAATCTGTGACATTTTTGACTTTGATGAAAATTTTATATTAAAGTATGACTATAGGCCAGGCTCGGTGGCTCACACCTGTAATCCTAGCATTCTGGGAGGCCGAGGCAGGTGGATTGTTTGAGGTCAGGAGTTTGAGACCAGCCTGAGCAAGAGCAAGACCCTGTCTCTACTAAAAATGGAAAGAAATTGGCTGGACATAGTGGCACATGCCTGTAGTCCCAGCTACTTGGGAGGCTGAGGCAGTAGGACTGTTCGAGCCCCGGAGTTTGAGGTTGCTGTGAGCTAGGCTGATGCCATGGCATGCTAGCCCTGGCAACATAGTGAGACTCTGTCTCAAAAAAAAAAAAAACCAACAAAAAAAAGACTTATAGATCTACCTACCAACTTATAGAAAATAACGGGTACAATGAACATATTGAACAACATCATGAGAAAGGAATCAGAAAATACAGTTCGGGGAAAATTTTGCAGAAGAAATTACCTGTTTTTTTTTTCCAACAAATAAATAGGTGGGAGCGGGGAGATATGGAGGAAGAAACTAGAGAATGACAGGTCTTATTTGGAAGTGATTACAACAAACAAATTCAAAAAACATAAAACTTATGCAACAATTAGGACAACTGAAATTATTTGATAATATAAAACAATTAGTGTTAATTATTTTAAGTATGACAATTGCTGTGATTTCTCTCTCTCTCTCTTTTTCTCATTTATTTGAGAAAGAGTCTCACTTTGGTGCCCAGGCTACACAGAATGCTGTGGCGTCAGCCTAGCTCACAGCAACCTCAAACTCTTGGACTCAAGCAATCCTGCTGCCTCAGCCTCCCGAGTAGCTGGGACTACAGGCATGAGCCACCATGCCTGGCTAATTTTTTCTACATATATTAGTTGGCCAATTAATTTCTTTCTATTTATAGTAGAGACGGGGTCTCGCCCTTGCTCAGGCTGGTTTTGAACTCCTAACCTTGAGCAATCTGCCCACCTCGGCCTCCCAGAGAGGGAGGATTACAGACCTGAGACACTGCACCCGGCCATGTGATCATTTTTCTGATAAAGAATTATCTTCCAAATATATATTGAAATAAATGGATAAAATGATACAACATCTGAGATTTATTTCAAAATAACCTGTAATGAAGTGGCAAGGAGGTGTATGTGTATGGGGGTGTGTGGAAGATGAAACAAATTGGTCATAAATTGATAATTATTGTTGTAGCTGGGTGATGGGTATATAGAAGTTAGTCCCCAAATGTTTTGCCATTAAGTATGATGTTTGCTTTGATATTTTGTAGAGTTATTGTCTAGTGTTCTTTCATCTCACCCTACAAGATTCCCTTCAGCATTACCATTAAGGTAGGTCTAGTGGTAATGAAGTCCCTCACCTTTTATCTGAGAATGTTTTAATTTCTCCTTCATTTTTGAGGGCTGTTTTGCCAAATTCAGGATTCTTGGTTGAAGGTCTCCCTCCTCCCCCAGTGTTTGAATACATCAACCCACTGATTTCTGCACTCCAAAGTTTTTGATGAAAAATCTGCCGATAATGTTATTGGGAAATCCCTTGTATGTGATGAGTTGCTTCTCTCTTGCTGCTTTCAAGATTCTTTGTCTTCTCACAGTTTGATTATAATGTGCCTCAGTGTGAGTCTCTGAGTTTAACCTGCTTGGATGTTTATATGCATGCCTTTCATCAAATTTGGGAAGTTTTTGGCCATTATTTCTTTAAATAATCTCTCTGCCCCTTTCTCTCTCTATTCTTCTGGGACTCCCACAATGTGTATGTTGGTAGCTTGATGATATCTCGCAGGTCCCTTAGGCTCTGTTCATTTTTCTTTAGTCGCTTTTCCCCCCATTTCTCACTCAATAATCCATTGTCTCATCTTTAAGTCTGCTGATTCTTTCTTCTGCCTGCTCCAATCTGCCTTTGAATCCCTCTAGTGAATTTTTCATTTCAGTTATTGTACTTTCCAGCTTCAGAATTTTTTTGTTTTTGTTTTTTTTTAGCTTTCATATCTCTTTATAGATATTTCCATTTTGTTCACATATTTCCTTGACTTTGTTTATGTCTTTTAGTTCTTTGAGCATCTTTAAGACAGTCTTACAGTCCTTATCTAGTAAGTATAGCATCTGGTCTTCCTCAGAGCAGTTTCTTTTAATTTTTCTTCTTCTGAATAGGCCATACTTTCCTGTTTCTTTGTATGCCTTGTGATTTTTTTGTTGAAAACTGGACATTTGAATCTTATGGTAACTCTGGAGATCAAATTCTTCCTCTTCTCCACAGTCTGTTTTTTAATTTAAAACTTAACTTTATTATTATTATAGGGTATTTCTGTGCAAGGGATCAGCCTGAGGTATAAACTTAGGGTCTTTCCAAGTATTTTTTCAGCCTGTACCTTTCCATAGGCATGTACAGTGGGTGACTTTCTAAATCCCTCCTGTATATGTGGTTATTTTTTAGTGTCCTGGTCTGGCTCCCAAAAGAGGAAAAAAGTGAGGAGTGGGGAAGGCTTTGGTCCTTTAAATCTTTAAAAGTTACTTTAGCTTCAGGGAGAGGGGTTTGCAGTAATGGCAATTGGGTTTGCAACAATAGTTCGCTGTATGTCTGTACCTCCATGATCAGAAGCAGCAGTTAGCTATTACAATACAGATCTCTAATATTTGGAGAACAGGGTCCTTATTGCCCACTCTGATTCTCACAAACTGTATGCAAGCTGCTTAAGGAATGAATGCAAGCCTGCCTGCTATGGGACTGAGAATGGCGCAATGAGTAGCTGGTACTGTGCTAGGAGTTGAGATTGACCTATTGAACCTTCTCCTGGAAGTGTAAACCTTCAATAGACTTCAGAGTTCCAAAATGGTTGCATTAGACAGATTCTGCCAGTGCAATTGTCTAGGTAGGGAGATGGATCCGTGGTGCTTCCCACTCTGTCACCTTCCCTCTAGCTTCAACACTAATTAGTTTTTTTTTTTTTTTTTGAGACAGAGTCTCACTTTGTTGCCCAGGCTAGAATGAGTGCCAAGGCATCAGCCTAGCTCATAGCAACCTCAAACTCCTGGGCTCAAGCGATCCTGCTGCCTCAGCCTCCCGAGTAGCTGGGACTACAGGCATGTGCCACCATGCTCGGCTGATTTTTTTCTACGTATATTAGTTGGCCAATTAATTTCTTTCTATTTATAGTAGAGACGGGGTCTCACCCTTACTCAGGCTGATTTCGAACTCCTGACGTTGAGCAATCCGCCCGCCTCAGCCTCCCAGAGTGCTAGAATTACAGGCGTGAGCCACCGCATCTGGCCACTAATTAGTTTTTAAATGTTAAAGCAGTCTTGTATTAAAGGCATAAACCCAACTTGGTTGTTATATTTTAGCTTATTTAAAAAAATTAATTGATGGATTCATTTTGCTTATATTTTGGTAAGGAGTTTTGCATCTATGTTTACTTAAAAATTTTTTTTTGTACTTAAAATGTGTATGCATATGCACACACACACATATGCACACACACCTATGTATTTATTCCTTCATTTGGTTTTCGAGCATTTCCAAGTTTGCAGTAAAAGTTTCACCACAAATTTTTTCTCCAGGGAGGGGAGAGGTGTGGATAGGTATTTTCACACTTAATGGGTGTGGTGCACACTGTCTGGGGGATGGACACACTTGAAGCTCTGACTCGGGTGGGGCAAGGGCAATATATGTAACCTAAACATTTGTACCCCTGTAATATGCTGAAATTAAAAAAAATTAAACACAATTATTAAAATTTTTTTTCCCTCCAGTCTGCAGTGGGACAGACATCATGCTTGTGCAACTTTAAGGAGCCCATTCAAATCTGAGGAGAACCAGACACATGTCCTAAGGAGACACAAAGAATTGCTGATACTCTCACTGTTGCTGTGCTAAAAAGTTTAGAAGGTGGAAACTTAGTTCCTAAAACTGTATTCAGAAGACTGCTTAGGAAGGTCTGCAGGCTTCTCCATACGGGGGCTTAAGCAGTGGGTGAGCAGAGTAGGAATGGAGATAACCGCTTCTTCTGGAGGGGGACAGCCTTATGCAGAATGGTGTGGAATTCACCAGCAGCTCTTTTATGTCAGACTTTTATCAGGATCCAGCTGCATAAATAAGCCTGTTGCCTCTGAGTGTAGGGTCTTCTCATCAGCACTTTGAACATTACCGGAAACAAAAACTTTTCTTCCTTCAACTTCATCAACTTGGCTATTTATCACAACAACAGAACAAACAGGGATAGGTCTTTTAAAATTGATGTTGAGATTTGTAGTCATGACAATTCCCCCAGCTATTAGCACAGACATACCAAGAGTACTATCAATCATGGTTGCAATGGCACCTCCATGAAGGAATCCAGGCATTCCTTCCAGGTAAAGACCTCCTTGAAACAAGCAAACTGTCCTTTTCTCAACATCATTATAGAACATCGCATGTTCAAAGCCCAGGCCCTCCTCAAAGCTGGTGGTGAAGAGACTGGTCTGTGTCATTAGATCTTCTTTTGTAAATTTTGGGTCATGAAAAGACGTTTTGAAGTCTTGTACCCTTTGAAGGGATCCATGTTTATATAAAGGCAAACATTTCCAGGAGCCGTCTTCTAATTTCTTCATAAACTGGTCAAAGAGGAGTCTTAGGTCCTTACTCCAGCTGGGATTGGGGATAGAAAAGTCCTTATAAATGACTTTCTCAGAAGAAAATGACCTCAGCGCGGGTCTCAGCTCGCAGAGCGGCGGGCAGGTGCCTCCCCACGGGCCACGCAGAGCCCCTAGTGCGCGCAGAGGCGCGGCGCAGCTCCTCAGCATGGCTCCTGCGTGCAGGCTGCGGATGGCACAGTCTCCAAAATTTTTTTTATTTTTAATTATTATGGGTACATAATAATTGTATATCTTCATAGGGTACATGCGATGTTTTGATATAGGCATACAGTGTGAATTAATCAAATTAGGGTAATTGGGATATCTATCACCCTGGGCATTTAACATTTCTTTGTGTTAGGAACATTCCAATTCTACTCTTTTAGTTATTTTACAGTGTACCCTAATTTATTGTTGGTTATAGTCACTTTGTTGTGTTATCAAATATTGTTCATGCTATCTTTCTTTCTTTTTTGAGACAGAGTCTCACTTTGTTGCCTGGGCTAGAGTGCCATGGCGTCAACCTAGCTCACAGCAACCTCAAACTCCTGGGCTCAAGCAATCCTCCTGCCTCAGCCTCCCAAGTAGCTGGGACTACAGGCATGAGCCCCCATGCCCAGCTAATTTTTATAAATAGTATTTTTAGTTGTCCAGCTAATTTCTTTCTATTTTTTAGTAGAGACGGGGTCTCGCTCTCGCTCAGGCTGGTCTCGAACTCCTAAGCTCAAATGATCCGCCTGCATAGGTCTCCCACAGTGCTAGGATTACAGGTACAAGCATGCTATCTTTCTAACTATATTTTTGTAACCATTAACCATCCCTACTTTATCCACCCCTCCCAGCTTCCCTTCCCTGCTTCTCTATTTATGATTAAGATTGGCTTATCATTTTCCTTTCCTATAAAGTCCTTGCCAGTTTTTGGTATCAAATTAGTGCTCATAAATTCGTTGAAGAGTTTGTGTAAGATTGGAATTACTACTTAGCTTTTGGTAGAATTCAGTAAGTCCTCTTGGCTTAGTATTTTATTTGTGGAAAGGCTTTTAATGACAGTTTCAAATTCTTTAATAAGCACACGACTATTTAGGTTTTGTATTTTTTTCTTTTCTATTTTTTAACTTTTTTCAAAGTGTAACTTTCAAACAGAATATCACAAATGTACAGCTTGACGAATTTTCAAATGTACACATACCTGTGTACTTAGTACTTAAATCTTTGATTTAATAGAACACTAATATAGAACACTACTCGTACCCTAGAATCTGTGTGTGCTCACTCTATTGTCACTACACCACCCTTAAAGGGTAACCTCTATTTGACTTCCATAAGCAATGATTAAATCTGGAATCATAGAATATGTTTATTTTTAGGTCTGGGGTTTTTGTACTCAAATTTTGTTTATAAGATTCTTCCACACTTTTGCAAGTAAATGGAGACTGCTCATCCTCATTTCTGTAGAATGTTTCATTGTGAATATGTCATAATGTATTTATGTATTCTACTGCTGTTGGGCATTTGGGTAGTTTCTAGTTTTTGGCTATTCTGAATAGCACTTCTGTCAGCAACCTAATCTTTGGTAAGCATATGTAAAAATTTCTGTTGAGTATGCATCTAAGAATAAGACTTCTGGGTCTTAAGTTATATGTATGTTCAGTTTTAAGGTATACTGTAAACAGTTTACCAATACGTATATACCAATTTATACTCCTAACATTGTTATGCGCTTCAGTTGTTTCACATCCTTACCAACATTTGATATTTTCTCTTTCATTTCAACTATTCTGGTGTGTGGATGGTAGTATATGACACTGTGGCTTTAACTTGCATTTCCATGATTAACGCAGCACCATCTCATATATTTACTATCTGGAGATCCTCTTTTATGACATGTCCAAACCCCTTGCCCATTTTTCCACTGGGTTACATTCTGTCAACATTCTTAATGTCTACTGTATGTGTAGTGATATCTTTTTCATTCTTTTTTCTAAAACATTTTTTTTACATATGTATTTTTTAACATCCTATAATGCACAAGTCTTTTTCATTCTTGATACTGATATGCCTTCTTTCTTTTCTTGATCATTTGAATGGTTTATTATATTTTCACAGAAATACTTTTGGCTTTGTTGATCTTCTCTTTTCTGTTTTCTATTTCATTAATTTCTGATTTTCTATCTTCTTTTTTCTTTTTCTTTTTGAGACAGAGTCTTGTTCTGTTACCCAGGCTAGAGTAGCCATGGCATCAACCTAGCTCACAGCAACCTCAAACTCCTGGGCTCAAGTAATCTTCCTGCCTCAGCCGCCTGAGTAGCCATGACTCATGAGTACAGCCATGCGCCATCATGCCCAGCTAATTTTTTGTTTCTATGTTGAGCTACCCGGCTAATTTTTTTTCTATTTTTAATAGAGATGGGATCTCGGGTCTTGTTCTTGCTCACGCTGGTCTCGAACTACTGAGCTCAAGTGATCCTCCTGCCTTGGCTCCTTGAGTGTTAGAATTATAGGTGTGAGCCACTGCCCCTGGCCTCTTCTATCTTCTTTGAGCTTAACTGACTGATATTTTTCTAATTTTTCAAAATCTTAGATTTTCAACCTTTGTTTTCTAGTATTTGATTTTAAACATTCTTTTCTAACATTTAAGGCTGTGTATATTCCTTTGATAAAGCTATGGCATTCTCAAATTGATTTACTTGGTAATTTCATTATTATTTAGTCTAAAACATTAATTTATTCTATGATTTCTTCTTTGACTCATTCAGAAGTATAATGCTTAATTTCCAAATATGAGGATTTTTCTAGTTATCTTCTTATTGGTTTCCAGGTAATTTCATTACAGTTAGAAAATATTTGTTTTCAACCATTTTAAGTCTGTAGTCCAGCATATGATCAGTTTTGGTAATTGTTTCATGTGTACTTAAAATCTATGTGTGTTTTGCAAATGTTGAAAGCAGTGTTTAACATATGTCAGGTAGATAAAGTTTTTAATTTGTTTTCTTCCATAGCCTTATGATTTTTTATGTTTGTTTTCTTATTTAATTATGTACTGATAGATGTGATAAGATCCCCTATGATGATTCTGGAATTATCTTATTGTTCTGTACAGTTGTCAATTTGTGCTTTATATATTTTGAGACTGTGCTATTAAGTACAAACAAATGCATAAATATATCTTCCTGATGGAGTGAATCTTTTACTTTTATAAAATGTCTCTTTTTTATCTCTACTCATTCTTACCTTAAAGTATACTTTGACAATAATATAAAATCAGCTGACTTTTAGCTAATATTTATGTGGTATTTTCTTTTCTATTCTTTTACTTTCAACCTTTTCAGTCTAATATTTAAGGTATATCTTATAAAAGCAATAAATGATTGTTTACTTTTCTCTTCCTCCATTCTGACAATCTGTCTTTTAATTGAAACATTTAGTCTAGTAATAGACATTAGTGTATTTATTGAAATATTTTGCTTTATTTATACCATTTTACTATCTATATATCTTTTTGCTCCACCTGTTCAATGTTTCTATTTGCTTTTTCTGTTAATTTTTATTTAGATTCTATTTTTTGCCCTCTATTAGCTAATAATTATACATTTTTTATTCTCTTAATGGTTACCTGAGAGCTGTCCTGCCAAATTCAGTAGCCATTAGCCAAATGTAGCTATTTAAACTTTAAGTTCTAATACATTATCTTTAGTAATACTAATGATGATGATGATGATGATAGTTAATCTCACAGTGCTTGTTTAATCCTCACAACACAGTTTGAGGTGAGTATACATACTATTATATTATTATCTCTCCCTTTTATAGATAAAGAAACTAAGATGCAGGGAGGGTAAATAAATTATTCAACAGTGACTGAATTTGTACTCAGAGGCTATGCTTAGGCCTTTATACTTACATGATATTTTCCATAGATTTGGGTTTAATAAAAATGGAGATTGGGTAAAGTTGTGCAATCTGTAATCTCTTTATGGCATTTCCGGACACATCAAGGATACAGTGTTTACCCTAAAATGGAAGAAATAAAGACAAAAAACCAAATGAACCAAGTATTTTCAATTATATCAAAGGTCCATTTTCTAAAGGTACAAATTCTGGATATGATATGTTTGGATCCTTGTTCACTTTAAGCAAACTTGTCATTTCTTTTTTTTTTTTGAGAAAGAGTCTCACTCTATTGCCTGGGCTAGAGTGCCATAGCATCATAGTTTGAGTAAATTGCAGACATAATACTCCTTTACCTTGTATTTCCTAAAAACAATGACATCTCTTATATAATCACAATATAATTCCAGTTGGTCATCTAACATTCCTTACTTGGAAAAAAATTTTCCTGGTCCAGGATCCAATTCAGGATCACACATTGCACTGAGTTGTAAAGTCTCCGTTAATTTTGACAGTTCCTCAGTCTTTGTCTTTCTTGGTATTTTTGAAGAGTACAGAACATTTATTTTATAGAATATGGGTCAACTTGGGTTTGCCTATTTCCTCACTATCAGATGGTAGGTTACATTTTTGGCAGGAATATCAGAGGCATGATGTTGTATCCTTTTCAGTCTACCATATCAAGGAGGCATATGATACCTATATGTCCCATTACTTGTGATGTTAATTTTGATTGCTTAAGATTTTATCTGTACGTTTTACAGTAGGTTTCTTTACTGCAAAATTAACATTTGTGTCTTTGTAACTGGTAAGTATTTTGGGAGAAGATACTTTGAAACTATGTAAATATCCTATTTCTCATCAAATTTACACTCATTAATTTTAGCATACACTGATGAATCTTGCCTGAAACAATTATCACCATGGTAGTTTTCAAAAGAGATTTTCTAATTTCATTCCTCTACCTTGATTAGCAGACATTCTATTGTAAGGCAAGGCTTTCTTTCCTATCCATTTTATTTTATTTTATTATTATTTTTTTTTGAGGCAGAGTCTCACTCTGTTGCCCAGGCTAGAGTGCTGTGGCGTCAGCCTAGCTCACAGCAACCTCGAACTCCTGGGTTCAAGCAATCCTCCTGCTGCAGCCTCCTGAGTAGCTGGGATTACAGGCATGTGCCACATGCCCGGCTAATATTTTCTATATATTTTTAGTTGGCCAATTAATTCTTTCTATTGTTTTTGAGTAGAGATGGGGTCTCGCTCTTGCTCAGGATGATTTCGAACTCCTGACCTTGAGCGATCCCCTCCCGCCTCAGTCTCCCAGAGAGCTAGGATTACAGGTGTGAGCCACTATGCCCGGCCTATATCCATTTATTTATTCATGTACAGATGTTCCTTGACTTATGATGGAGTTATGTCTCATAAACTGAAAATAAGTTGAAAATATTTTAAGTTGAAAATGCATTTAATTCACCTAACCTACTGAACATCATAGCTTAGCCTACCCTACGTTAAATGTGCTCAGAACACTCACATTAGCCTATAGGTGGGCAAAATCATCTAACACAGAACCTATTTTATAATTAAGTATTGAATATTTTATGTAATTTATTGAATACTGTACTGAAAGTAGAAGAATGGTTGTATGGGTACTCGAAGTATAGTTTCTACTGAGTGTGTTTTGCTTTTGCACCATTGTAAACTTGAACCACCCTAAGTTGAGGACCATCTGTGTTTATTTATATCACTATGGACTCTTACATTCTTATTTTATTCCTAGTGTTATCATCTGTTATTATCATTTATTTTGATATTCAAGTTATCCCAGATGTGGTCAGTGCGTGGCCCTACAGGTTGGCTCATGTGTCATTTTTTGGACATATTTTCATCTTTCTTTTAAGTACTTTCTTATTTTTTCGGTACAGCAAAATGTCCTAGGCTCACCTGGTACTTTTCCAGTTCTAGCTCTGGAATCAGCCATTTCTCCAAGGAGTGCTGTATATTTTTAATAAAGAATGATATTTAGAAGCCAAGATCTGGGCAGTCAATATTCTTGTTATAGGCATTCTTAGTGGATGGAGCAAATAAACATGTGTGTGTATATAAACACATCTATATTAAAATTCATGGGTTTAAATGCACAGCTCTAATTATTTAATATCTCTAATCCAATATCACAGAGTTCATTTTCAACAATGAAAAACCTGGCTCCTACTATTGTCAAAGTATTAGTTTATTTGTTCAACCCTAGAATATACATTAGTTTCAGAACTACTAGCTCATATCACTCTGAAAACAAACTAATTAGAGTTCAATATTTGTTTACATATCTTTTTGTCTTTAGCCTGTATTCAAGAATTACTGGAGGTCAGGTGCAGGAGGACTGCTTGAGGCCAGGAGTTTGAGACCAGCCTGAGTAAGAGCAAGACCCTGTTTCTACAAAAAACAGAAAAAAAATGAGCTGGGTGTGGTGGTATGTGCCTGTAAGTCCCGGCTACTAAGGGGACTAGGGCAGGAGAATCGCTTAAGCCCAGGAGTCTGATGTTGCAGTGAGCTATGATGACACCACTGTACTCTAGCCAGGGTGACAAAGTGAGTCTCTGTTTCCAAAAAAAAAAAAAAAAAAAAAAAATTATTGGCATTAAGACTTCTCTTCCTGCCTTACTGGAGTTAATTTTTTTTTTTTTTTTGAATTTATTCATTTGAAATATAGTTAGGTTCATTTAGTTTCTGTTTATGTATCATTTTGCTTTTCTCTCATCTTTCCTTGTTGATTTTAAATATTGTAGAATATGTAAAATATTAACATAGTTCTAAAAGTCAAAATTATGCAAAAATGTACACTGACAGAAATGTCACACCCCCAAATCTATTCTACCCTATTAGAAATTACTCATCCATTCCACTCTTCCCTCTGCAGGTTACCAATCTCACTAGGTTCTGATTTAGCCCTTCTGTGTTTACTTTCACAGAAGTGTATTTTTCTATTTTCTCCTCTTTCATATACAAAAGGCATCATATCACAGATACTCTTTTGCATGTTCCATTTCAGTTCACAGATATCCTTTTTATTATTTCTTTTACAGCTGCAGAGAACTCCACTGTGGATAGAAAATTAAATTATTTAATCACTCTCCTATATCTGGGCATTTAGATGGTTTCCAGTATTTCACCAATATAAACAATGCTGCAGTGAATATCTTTTTTGCGCATGTATCCTCATATTATTGGGGTAAATTCCTAGAAGTGGAATATTGGGTAAAGCTAAACATTGCCAAATTCCACTCTAAAAGGCAGTACTAGTTTGCATTTCCACCAGTAATGCTTGAGTGTATATTTTCCCTAAGCTTCACCAAGAAAATGTCTTTTCATATTTCCCCCTAATCTGATTGATAGGTGAGAATTGGAATTTTAGTGTAGCTTTAATTTACATTTCTTTAATAATGACTAAAGGTTGAGCATCAATTCGTATATATAACGGCAGTTTTTATACGAATTGTGTATTCCCATCCTCTGTCCATTTTTTATCATTGGGTTTCTGGTCTCTATTCTATTTTTTTAAGAGTCTTTATATACTGGGAATATCAATCCTTTTCTTGCAAATTTTTTCTCTGTCATTTACCTTTTGACCTTGTTAATGGTGTTTTTCTAATAGTTTTTGGAAAAGGTTTTTCTTGTTTTTAAGTGGTCAAATTCATCAATCTTTTATTGTATCTGAATCTTTATTTGTAGTTAAAAAAAAAACCTTACCTATGTCCAGCTTATGTTTTCTTCTGTCAATTGTATTAGAACTTTTGAGCACAGAATGAAGTATGGATCTAATTTATGTTTTTTTCAGGTATCCTTGCATCATTTATTAAAAAGCCCATTATTAAAAGCCCCAGTGACTTGATACGGTATCTTTATCATACACTGTATTTCTATATGCATCTGAGTCTTTACTGGATTATCTTTTCCATTCTACTGGTCTGTTTGACTATTCATGTACTAATACCATACTGTTTTAATTAAAAAGATATTAAGTATACCTTAATATGTGGTAGGGCTGTAGGCGCATGTAGCTTTTCTTTTTGTGTTGGCCTGGTTTTTCATATGAACTGTGATTTGACTTGTTTAGCCCATAGGTATTTTTATTGTGATTGTGTTTACATATAAATTAACCTAGGCAGAACTGACAGCTTTACAATATTGAGTTGTCCTAGGCAAGAACAATGGATATCTTTTCCATTGTTCAAGCCTAATATAATGTCTTTCAGGAGTGTTTTACAGGTTTCCTCATACAAGTCTGCATATTTCTTGTTAAGTTTACTAAGTAATTTTATAGTCTAGTTCTAATATTATAAATAGGGTTTTCTCTACCATTTTATCTTCTAGCCAGTTATTGGCTAGAAGCCTACATCAAGGCTATTAATTTCTACATACTGATTTTATTAAATGCTACCTTGCTCTAGTGTCTTTTATAATAGTCTTTAATTTTATAATGGACTTGTGTTTCTTCCAATAAGCATTTAAAACTAAAAATATCTATTTAGTCATACATTCATCCATCTTAGTCCTCCTACGTTTCTTAAAAATAATATCATTCCTTGTACTTTCCGTTTTTTCCCAGGAAAGAGACTGAATTCTGCCAAAGGCATCTTCAGCCTTTGGATTTCAGATTTTTCTCTTTAGATCTATTAGTATGGTAGATTACATTTATGGATTTCCCAGTATTGAGCTGATCTTGAATTCCTTTAATCTCATTTGGTAATGGTATATTATTTTTATAATATGGCATTAGGCTTTATTTACTAAAATATTTGATAGTTTTACACTATTTGTAAGTGATTTGGTTTGTGATTTTTTTCTGTCTTCATCAGGTATAGATACCAATATTATACTTGCTTCATAAAAAGAATAGGAAAGTGTTCCTTGATTTTCCATACTCTTGAATAGTTTATGGAGCTTTAAAGCTATTTAACCTTTGAAGATTTGGTGGACCTCCCCTGTGAAGGTATCTAGGTCTGGTGATTTTTTATGGGGTAGTTCCTTAATAACTTGCTGTTTTTCTTCTAAAGAACGGATTAATCTACCTCTAATAGGTCAATTTTGATAAACTATATTTTCCAAGGAATTTATCCATCTATCAAAGTTTTCAAATTTATTTATATAATGATGTACAAAGTCATCTTTTATGATTTTACTTATAATGTTTCAATGGCTAATCCTATTTCAACTATCTGTGATTTTTTCTTTTTAAAAAAACCAGGTTAGCTAGTAGCTTGTCTATTGTGTTAATTTTTTTAGATCTTGTTTTTCTATATTCTCTACCTTGTTAATTTCATTTAAAAGTTTTTTTATTATTACAAAAAGAATATATGTGACAAAAAAATTTAAATAATTCAGAAAGGATCTAAAACTTTCCCCCAAAGCACCAAGAAGACTGTTAATTTTAACAGTCTTCTTTAAGCACCAAGAAGACTGTTAAAAAATAGCTTAATTAAGACATACATGTCACACAATAAAGTGCACATATTTAACATACACAATTTGATAAATTTTGACATGTATATACACTCTGAAATCATCACCACTATCAAAATAATAAATGCATCTATCACTCCCAAAAGTTTCCTGATGCTTCTTATGTAATCCCTTCCTTCCAGCCCTCCCCAGCAAACATTGGTCTGCTTTCTGTTACTATAGATTAGACTGAAACTTCTAGAACTTTATATAAGTAGAATCATTCAGTATATACTCCTTTGTTGTCCAGGTTCTTTTATTTATAATTATTTTTGGCTTCAACCATGTTGCTGTGTATATCAATAGTTTATTTCCTTTTTATTGCTGAGTATTATTCTGTTGCATGGATATATCACACTTTGTTTATCCATTCACCAGTTGAGGGACATTTGGGTTGTTTCCAGTTTTTGTCTATTAAAAACAGAGACGCTATGAATATTCATGTACAAGTCTTTGTATATACATATGCTTTCTTACTCTAGGGAAAATACCTAGAAGTGGATCATATGTTAGGTGCATGGTTAAACTGTTTTTCAAAGTTGTATCATTTTATATTCCCATCAGCAAAGTATGGGAGTTTCATTTGTTCCATGTCTTTGCTGAAAGTTGGTATAGTCAATTTTAAAAAATAGTGAGCTATTATGATACCACTGTACTCTAACCTGGGCAACAGAGCAAGACCCTGTCTCAAAAAATTTAGCCATTTTAATGGGTGTATAGTGGTACCTCATTATGGCTTCAATTTGCATTTCCCTAATGACTAATGATGCTGAGCATCTTTCCATGTGCTTATTTGCCATTTGTATACCTTCTCGCTCTAAAGACTTCTTTGGTGCTTGGTGCCATTTAAATCCTTTGCCCATTTTTAAATTGGGTTATTTTTCTTTACTGCTGTGTTGTAAGAGTTCTTTATATAATCTGGATATAAGCTTTTAAAATCAGATATATGATTTGAAAATATTTTCTCCTACTATGTGGCTTGTCTTTTTATTAACACTGTTTTTTTCAGTAGTTTTAATTTTGATAAAATCCTATTTATCTTTTCTTTCTTTTATGGACTATGCCTTTGGTATGGTATCTCAGAAATCTTTGCCTAACCCAAAATCATGATGATTTTCTCCTATGTTTTCTCTGGTTTACACTTTCAGGCTTTACATTTATGATTCATTTTGAGTTAATTTTTGTGTATGGTAAAAGGTGTGGCTAGTCAGTTGTTCTAGTACTGTTTAAAGACTCTCCTTTTCTCCACTAAATTGCCTTTGCACCTTTGTCCATATATATGTGAGTCTATTTCAGGATTGGTTTTTTTTTTTTTGAGACTGTTTTTCTCTGCCATCTCAGCTAGAGTGCAGTGACATGATCATAGCTCACTGTAACCTCAAACTCCTGGGCTCAAGGGATTCCCCTGCCTCAGCTTCTCAAGTAGCTGGGACAACAGGTGCATGCCACCATGCCTGGCTAATTTTTCTGTTTTCGGTTGAGCTAGGGTCTGGCTCTTGCTCAGATTGGTCTCGAATTGTTGAGCTCAAGCAATCTTTGTGCCTTGGCTTCCCAGAGTGCTGGGATTATACCTGGGCGCCACTGCACCTGGCCTATTTCAGGATTCTTTAATGTGTTTCTTCAATCTATTTGTTTATCATCTTCTTCTTCTTCTTTTTTTTTTTTGAGACAGAGTCTCACTTTGTTCCCCAGGCTAGGGTGAGTGCCGTGACATCAGCCTAGCTCATAGCAACCTCAAACTCGTGGGCTCAAGCAATCCCGTTGCCTTAGCCTCCTGAGTAGCTGGGACTACAGGCATGCGCCACCATGCCCGGCTAATTTTTTCTACATATATTAGTTGGCCAATTAATTTCTTTGTATTTATAGTAGAGACGGGGTCTCGTTCTTGCTCAGGCTGGTTTTGAACTCCTGACCTCGAGCAATCTGCCCGCCTTGGCCTCCCAGAGTGCTAGCATTACAGGCGTGAGCCACCGCGCCCGGCCTATTTATCTTCATGACAATACCACACTGACATGATTAGTGTTCTTTTAATAATAAATCTTGAAATCAAGTAGTGTGAATCCTTCAACTTTGTTCTTCTGAAGACTGTTTCGGTTATTTTAGGTTTTTTGTATTTCCATATGAATTTTAGAGTTGGTAAGCCAATTTCTATAAAAACATATCCTGGAAATTTTGAGTGATGTTGTACTGAGCCTAAAACCTCAATTTGGAGAGAACTGATATTTAAGTCATATTGAGTCTTTCAAATCCATGAAGATAGTGTATGTCTCCATTTATTTAGTTTTTTTAAAATTTCTTTTTATAACACTTTATTTTTGTGTACAGATCCATGTATCTTTTGTCATATTTATTTCTAAGTATTTAATATTTTTGAAGTTACTATAAATAATACTGTTTTTTAAAACTTTAATTTCTGATTGGTCCCTGCTAGTATATAGATATAAGATTAATTTTTGTGTAATGATTTTGTATTCTGCCACCTTGCTAAACTTACTTAGTATTAGTCTAACAGCTTTTTTTTATAGATTCTATGATATTTTTTTACATAGACAATCATGTCATCCATAAACAAAGACAATTTCTTCCTTTATAATTTGGATTATTTTTCTTTCTTTCTTTTGCTTTGGATGCACTGGTTAGAACCTCTATTATAATGCTGAAAACAAGTGGTCACAGTGGACAGTCTTGATATGTTTCTGATCTTAGGGAAAAAGAATTGATTTTTTTTTTAAACTATTAAGTATGATGCTAGCTGTAAGTTTTTTTTGTAGATGTACTATACCAGGTTGAAGAAATTTCTTTTCTATTCAGAGTCTGTGGTGAGGTTTTCAATCAAGAATGGATTTTGTCAAATGCTTTTTGGCACTATTGAAATAATCATATAGTTTTTCTCTTTTAGTATAATATGGTAACAATTACACTGATTTTCTAATGTTAAATTTATTTTGCATTTGCATTCACTGGATAAATCCTACTTAGGTAAGACATGTTATCCTTTTTACAAGATGTTAAATTTGCTAAAATTTTGGCATTTATAATCATGAAGGATAGTGGTCTGTAGTTTTCTTTTTTTTGTAATGTGTTAAGTTTTGAAATCTAGGTAATGCTGGACTCAGAGTAACCTGGGAAGTATTCCTTCCTTTTTGATTTTTTGGTAGAAAATTTCTAATTAGCTGGGCCTTTTTGCTTTTGATTTCCTAATAATTCACAGATTTACTACACTGTGATCAGTGCTATTTATAATATTACTACTTTATGGAACTTCCTAATATTTTCTAGGGAAACTAATATATGATTATTTTTGTTGAATCTTTCTTATGAGCTTGAAAAGGTGTATTCTCTATTATCAGAGTTTAATATTTCATATTGATTATGCTATTTAGGTCTTCTATATCCTTTATTATTTTTTTCTTTGTCTTGTACTGACAGCTGTATGTTAAGGCACTAATCCCTTTTTAGTCTTTTCTCCCCTGAAGAGTTACCCTTCCAAAACTGCCTCCCTTTGATTCCCTTGTATGCTTTTAGATTCCTTCCCTACTCTAATCTAGCAGGACTTCTTTTCAGCAATTTTACACTTACAGTGGACTTTCTCTTTCAGGCAGTGATTTTAGATCAATCAATCTTAGGCTTATTGTTTGCTTTCCTCTGTTCTTTTTCATGCATGTTTTCCTAGACTGCTTTCAATCTCTACAAGGTTTGCATAAGAAATAGTCTGCTGGGATTAGGTATTTACTTTTCTATTCATCAGTAATTTAAAGTTTAGATATTATGTATCTTTTAGTTAGGCTGAGGGTGTGGTTTCTAAATAAGTGAACATTCCACTGAAAGCTAAAGCTCCAATTTCCTTTACTCTCCTCCCAAAGGGAAACCACCGGATAGTGGCTATATATATATATATATATGTATATATACACATATACATATATATATACACACACACACTTAAAGTATATATGTATCATTTCCATGCATGTTTTTATGTTTACTAAATATGTACAAGCTGTTTTGTACTTTTTAAAATTTACATAAATAATATCACACTGTACATATCATTTACAACTTGATTACAACACCATTATTTTGAGACTCATCAATGTGGATACAACACCTAACTAGTGGATATACTAGTTTTTTTTTTTTTTTAATTTTTTTTTTATTTTGGCATATTATGGGGGTACAGATTTTAAGGTTTCAATAAATGCCCATTTCCCCCCCTCCCCCCAAAAGTCTGAGTCTCCATCATGACCATCCCCCAGATGGTGCACATCTCACTCATTATGTATGTATATACCCGCCCCCCTCCCCCCTCCCACCTCCCCAGGATATACTAGTTTATTTATTCTAGGCTGCTATATCCCACTACATAATAAATAACACTTAATTATCCATTCCCATTCCATTTTCCACTATTACACTGTGAACGTACTTATATGTGATCCTTATGTGTAAATCTATACTTAGATATCAAGAAGGTATGTATATATGTAATCATAGGGTATGTATGTACATTTATTAGGCATTTCCAAACTGTTCTCAAAAGAATCTTTGTTAATTTATATCCCACTAACAATATCCAAGATTTTCCATTTGTCCAAATTCTTGCTATCACTTGTGGCATTACTGCCACCCTCTTCCCCCAAATTAAACTAGTCAGAATTAAATAAACTTCTGATAGAAAAAGTAGCATTTACACATGGAAAACTGACATGATGAATTACTGCTTTGTTCCTGTAGGTATTTCGTGATTGAGTCTTAACTATTAATTGAGTTTTGACTATTAGTTTTGAAGGTATAAAATAATTTATGGATATTTATTTTCTAGGCTCAAAGAATGATTAAGCATAGCAGGACGCCTGGAGGTACACTGTTTTGGCCTTCCCATAAAACTGTTTTAACTGAATGTCAACAGATCATCAGACTACTCTGAAGGATGCTTTCAGAAAATCTGTTTTGGTTACAGTGTTCCTGAGTATTTTTGTCTTTTTAAATGGCAGAGGAGAAATTTTGTCTATCTCATTACCAGGAGCAACTATGCTTATCTTATCTTGAACATTTCCTTCACTTTTATTGGTAAACATTGCTGATCTTAACCCCTTAATTATGTTATATGCTGGAAGGCTAGGGCCAAAGTCTATCTCTGGCAAATGACCTTAAAATAATAACTTCCACTCTTAGATTTGTGTTATCGTTTCTATTCTCATTTTGTCTATCTTAACTGTCTTGTATGTATTTTTTAAGCCACCTAAAATTAAACGTTCTGTTAAATGAAATGCTAACAATAAATTCATAATCAATGCTATATTATCTGTCCTGTATTTTTTCATGTTTTTTATCCCATCATTCTTCCATACTATCAAAGGCATATCTCATTAGAAATTATATTTTGGGATTACTCCGATGCTTACCTTTTCAGCTACCTCTCGCACAGACTGAACACTTGTTCCATACAGATGATTGTTATACTGGCCAGCTTCAATAAATTTATGTTCCTGGATATCTTTTTCCATCTGCTCTCTTGAAGTCACAAAATGATAATCTCTTCCATCTACCTCATAATCTCGTTTTGGTCTAGTTGTATCTTTAATAGAAAAGAATTTGGGGAAGTGTTTAATATAAAAACACACAAGTGATCCATTTCTACTTATATCATTGTTTTGTAATGTTCAACACAACAGATTAATTTAAATCTGAGAAAGGACAATAATATGGAGGATGGAAGAGTAATTAATAAAGTAACTAAGTATAAACCATTAATCAAGGTTATATTTACTTTTCCCACAGGTGACAGGAAATGTTAAGAACAATAATTAAGACTTTTTGTTTGGTTACTTACGAGGAACACAGGATCCAAATTTGTCAGGAAATTCTGAGATCAAATCATCATTTATCCTGTCTTTCATAGGTCCCAATATGATCACTGGTCGAGTATAATTAACTATAAAGAAAAATTACATGTTAAAAGGAATAAATTTTATTTTTATTTCAACAGAGAACAAAAATATCCTTAACTGTTATGAAGAATTTTTTTCTTTTTTCTCCAACCCACTCTACCATCATTGAAAGATGCCTAACTTGCTATTTTATAAACCTTTACTAAAATCTTAACCTTGACTCCATCTTCTGCTAAAAGTCACATACCTGATAATTCAATCAAGTTAAATTTAGCATTTTAGCAGATAATATTTCTTTATATTGCTAATATCATCTTTTTACAAATGAGAGAACCAAGTACGGTGTTTTACTGATGATTTTTGAATTAGAAATTGTAAGGAAGCAGAATAAGGAAGGGTAGAAAAGAAACTGGGTGTAGGAAGTAATATAATCACAGTAGTGATCTGGAAAGAGAATTTTTTTTTTTTTGGTAGAGATGGTGCTTTACTATGTTTTCCAGGCTGGTCTCAAGTGATTCTCTCATCTTGGCCTCCTATAGTGCTGGAAGTACACATATGAGCCACTGTGTCAAACTAGAAAGTAGATGATCTAACATAAGTGTACACGCTGGGTTGCAAGGGATCATGCTGGAAGAAGGGAGATTGGTAGCGAGAATCAGAACACTGTGGTAAGAGGGATGCAAAAAAAGTCAAACAAGGTCATAAAAAAGAAGATATGATAGAAATATTAATAGAACAAACAGGACCCAGAATTTCTTGGATGAGGAGGATGAGGAACAGAAAGAGGTTAAAGATGCTTCAAAGAGTTTTCAAAAAGGGTTACTGGAAGGACAGTGATACTAACATGAACATTGGAAAAAAGATACTTAGGAAATAAAACACTAATATAGAATAGCCAATATAAAACGACTAGATTCTAATATACTGTGGGCTAAAAACCATGTTTCATAAAATACATATAGTAAATTTCTACTATATATACATACAGTAAAAAATATACAGTAAAATTATAATATAGCCTTTTTCTGAGGTATGAGTTAGACTTTTATGTTCCAAATTAAGTGATATATTCTTTTAGAAGATTATAAAACATCAACAGGCTTCACAAACCTTCTTGTTGATTCACTGGTTCATAAGATAAGACATATTCTTCTTGACCACCTATTAGAAAATTAAAGCATGGTTGAGAAAATCTGTATAACTACTGCTTATCTAATTTTTCATACAAAGCATATATTACTAGAACTTTGCCATATAAATGGCAGAGATGTAGAAAAAAGTACTTTAAAATTATCTGTGGCAAGATTTAGTAAAACAAAAAAGCGGCAAATGATAAAGTTGTAAGAATTAATTTGATAAGTGCAAATAAAATATAAATGGGCTAAATAACTACTGTTCTATTATATTTTATAGATTATAATCAAATCTATGTAAAATCTTCATCTGTGACTTTGAGTATATGCTATTCACTTTTTATCTAGAATGTAAGGAACTATTCAATCTTTTACAGATTAATACTTTAATGAGCAGTTTTACATATGCACACATTAGGCAATTTGCTGCTGTTTAAAACGTGCTTCTTTTTGGTCCCACTAAATATAATATTTAAAAGACTACATTTTATTTTAAAAATAATTATTATTATATAACAATTAAAAAGTACAAACAGAAAGGTAAAACTATTGTCATTATTTCACTGATGAAAAAATTCACTAATTCAACTTTGTAAAAGTAACATTTAACGTGATTTAAAAGGAGATTTAGGTAAAACTAAATCCTTCCCTTCAAACAAAATGAACCACAGCGATGGTAAGGAAGATAAATATATTCTGCTTAAAAGCAATTAAGAAGGTATAGCCTATGAAGGTTAAATTAAAGGTTTAGAACTTAGGAAATATTCTAAATAAAAAAGTCTACAAATTATATCTGAATCCAATAAAAAGAACTAAGAGGTTAAAAATGCCACTTCTACACACACACACACACACACACACACACACGCACACGTGCAGAAAAACAAACTAGAAAAGACTGTTAATCCAAGTAACTCAATGAAAGTAATCAATATCAGATAATGTATTTGAAAATTTTCTCCTTGATTATCAAGATTCCATAACAACTTTATCACTAATTTTGTCATGGGTTTATATTTTATGCATGTAGTGCTGCAGGTCTTTTAAAACCATATATTGGTATAAACATTCTTTTCTGCTTTAAAAGTCTGTTTCTTTGTTTTCAACTTTATTACCATAGTATATAAAACAGATACTTTACAAGCTGTTTTTTAAAGTACTGGATGTAAAACACGGTTTACATACTAGCAAAAACATGCAATTTGAATATTCCACGCCTTAATAATGCATGCAAATGGTGAGACAGTATATACTTTCATTACCTCTTTTTATCCTAGAAAGCCACTCAAGTACCCTACAGTGGGTTCTGGCTATAAGTTAATAAAGTACTGAAATATATGAAGTACTGAAATCATATTCCCACACCAAAAAAATCATTAAGTAACTATTATGTAGAAAAAATAACTAACCAAATGAAATGAGGATTAAAAGTATATATTGTCAACATGAAAAAATATTAGGGACTGATATTAACAGGATAGACCTTTTGAGCAGCCATACTCATCTGTAATCAAGATTACTTTCATATTAGACAGCAGTAAAAAAAAAGTTAGAAAAGCAATTTTAATTTTTAAGGTGCTACAACTGATTATATTTATGTACTCTCCCCTTCTCCCATGCCCAGATCTGTTTAAAAACATCACATGCATGTATAATTCACTTAATAATATTGAGAATATATAACACCAAAAAGAAATCAGTATTATTTTTTGAGCTATCACTGAAAATGTTTCCTTTCTCATTTCTTATGTTCACCAAGAGCTGGTGATAAACAATGACTTGAAAGATCAGTACTGGCGACAGAGATAAGAAAGGAAATAAAGCTAATTTAGCATTACTGAAAAATATTATTTTAGTGCTCAGATTAAAAGCAATTACTAAACAAAATGTCAAAATATTAATATAATTTACCCCCATTTAACTAGATATTAATTTCTTATAAAAACATACACATACACACACATATGTACTGTGTATACAAATAACACTTTATAAAAAGGATGTTAGTATTGCATTAAAATTTTGTAAATTAACCTCTGTCTATGTAGTATAATTTTATTTTCCCGCACAGAATTTTACTTGGGTCTCTCTGATTTTATAATATTAATCATCTAATTTTCAGTTTTTAGAATGTATCACTAAGGAACCTCCAACCCCTCAAAGGATAGATATTACTTGAGATTACAAAAGAACAAGTAACTTAAAACACTTACGGTAACTACTTTCACTATCGCTGGCATTAGAAGTTACATGCTCTGAAATTGCAGGACAATGAAAAAAATAAAACACAGTGTCATGAGTTTAAAAAGCTAATAAAAGCAAACTATCAAAATAAAACAGGGTGACATTACAAAATGTTGAGATATAACCACACATAACAAAAGAGTTAAAAAATTTCTGAGTTTTTGAAAAGTTAACTTTTTTCAAATTAATATGAATTAGCAAGAGAAAACACTTGTACTTAAGGACAATGCCTCATTTTTGTATAACACAATGTATGAACTAATCTATATTACAAACAGCAAGTAGAATATGACAAAAAGGGCAAAATGATCCTAAGTCCAACTATAGACATAAAGCCCCCAAGAGAGAAAATGTTGGCACCATTTAATTCAGTTTATGAAATAGTGAAGAATGGCAAAGGAGACAAGTTATATCTCAGCAAACAGATGCCCATTTTAATGAAGTGGTATCTTTGTAATTAAAAAATGAACAGATGATATTGTTTTTAGTCCAGCTTCGTTTCTGAAGAGAAATGAAAATCCATGTTTTTGAGATCATACAGATAAAGCATTTTAGATGTCATAAATTCAGATGTCTTAAAAAAGTCAAATGGAAGGGAATTCTAGATAGTGTCACTGTATTTTAAAACAGACTATTTCTTAGAAACTCTGTTTTGATAAAATTGATGGTAGCTGCTTTGCAAAACAGAAAAAAAAATAATGGAAACAAATACACCCAGTTGAAAGTTGCCTGGCCCGATTTCATAACTTGGTTATTTAGTAAACTACAGGCATTCTTCTCATGCATGTAAATGTAATCTTGGGTATTCTCTCAATAAATATCTCTTCAATAAAATAATAATTTCATTTATAAAAAATAAAAACTAAAACTTTCAATGAGAGGGAAAATTAAATTTCTTATGTTAGGGAAAGGAAAAAAAAATTTTAAGGATAAGGAAAAAGTTTGAGTATATATATCTGCTATACCACACTACCTACAGGATCTCCTAAAATCAAATAGCACTAGTGAGAATCACAGAGAATGGTGGAACATAAGATTTCAAATTAGACAAAAAAAAAAAAAAAAAAGGCTTTCTGAATTGCTTTCGTAATGAATAATAAATGTTATTCTAACTCGCAAAGGAAGATGTAACTTTCTTAATTATGATTATATATATTTTAAATAAACAGGGACTTTAAAAACGGCAAGTAAAATTTACTAATAGATGACAAGCACATGTAAAATGGTGGTTTTTTAAAGCTCATATTTAAAAACTCTTTCCACTTCAAAATAATCATTTAAAGTTACTGTATATTATTAGATTGATAAATTATTTACCTTGTTATTTATTAGAGATTTTAGTTTGCTTTAATCTGTTTTTCACAAACATCAGTAATTATGAATGCCTTTATTTATGTAGCTTTTTTACCTTTTGTCCTATTTCCTTAGAATTCATTCCTAAAAGTATGAATGCCACATTTAAAAAAGTTCTTAAGTTTATATTAGCATTGATATTACACTCTGTAACATCTGATTTGTAAAAGAAAGAAAAATTAGTTATTACAATGGGGTGAAGGTAGGGGGAAAGTGGGAGTGCAGAGGAAACAAAATTGGTTGATTGAATTGATAATTATGGAAGCTGGATAAATGAACATTTACAGGGTTTATTTTTACTATTCTTCTACTACTGAATGTCTTATGCGTTATATAATAAAAAGTTAAAGTTACTAAAATCTTTTTCCTATCTTTTTTACTTTTTTGAGACAGGATCTTGCTCTGTTGCCCAGGCTAGAGTGTAGTGGTGTCATCATAGCTCACTGCAACCTCAAACTTCTGTGCTCAAGCAATCTTTCTGCCTTAGTCTCCCAAGTAGCTGGGACTGTAGGTGTGCACCACCACGCCCGTCTAATTTTTCTGGTTTTTTTTTTTTTTGTAGAGACAGAGTGGTCTCACTCTTGCTCAGGTTGGTCTTGAACTTCTGGCCTCAAGCAATCCTCCTGCCTTGGCCTCCCAAAGTGCTAGGATTATAGGCATGAGCCATGGCTTCCAGGTCTTTTCTATCTTTTTTGAGATTTCTCCCACTCATCTTAAACTCTCTGAGATTGCCAAAGGCTATATAACAAATTCTGCAAGTTCTTTCTAATATTTTACTTAGCTCCCATACAATAAAAACTCACTACTTAAAGTGTGGTCCTTGTAATAGCATCATTGTAATTACTTGGAATCTTACTAGAAAAATAAAATGCTTTTCTCCTGATAATAAAAAAAATCCTCCTCAAAACACTTCATCAACAACAAATAACCAATAAACATATAAAAAGGTGTTCAACTTGCTTATCAGGAAAATGCAAATTAAAACCACAAAGTATATTTCTACCATCCACCAGAATGGTTAAAATGAAAAAAATAAAACAGACATATCAAGCACAGATTAAGGATACAAAGCAACTGGAACTCATACCAGGGATGGGCAAATTGATAAAATTTCTTTGGAAAACTATTTGGCAGCACCTACTAAAGCTGAACATATGTATACACATGACCCACCAATTCCTTTCCTGGATATTTTTCCAACAGAAAGGCATATGTATGCTCACCAAAAAACATGTACAGAATGTTCAAAGCAACACTTCAAAATAGCTGCAAATGAATGTTTTACTTACAAATAATAGATAATATATGTACAGTTTCATATTTTACTTTTTTCATTTATCTTGTGTGTTTTTCCATGCCATTATTTTAAAATATGATTTGCAATGGTTATATAATATTTCAAAGGATGGATAAATCATACTTCATTAACCACTTCCCAACTGTAAGACATTTTAGGATGGTTTCATTTTTATTTGCTGTAATTTCTACACAATATTAAACATTTTAATACATAACCTTTATTTCCATCTCTAATTACATCTTTAGGATAAATTCCTTGAAGAGTATTTAGTGGGCTGAAATGTGGCCTTGTTAATCAAGCAGCTAAAAGAGGAAAATTATCAAACAGAAAGAGAAACTCACAGCACACAATTGCCCCTTTGAAGAGAAAATTCACAGCACAACTGCTCTTTGTTTTGTTTGATTAAACACCTGAGGTTCAACTCCTCTCCAAGCCTAACTTGTTATCTCTAAGAGTTTCCTTCTCAAAGCCCTGAAGGGCCCTAAGAGGACAACAGGGGCATGATCCCTCTGCTTTAGCTCTCTGCTAAAATCAGATTCTAAGGACTTACAAAATTGGCCTGACAGAGAGAAAAAAAAAAAAAAAAAATTAAAAAGCACATGAGGCAGTTTCACAGCTGTTTGTGCTATCAGTTGACTGCAATCACTTTTTTTCTTTCTCTTTGCCCCCCAACAAAAACCCCAAACCTCCTATCCTAGGCATTGACACTTTCCTGTCCTCCTTTCTTGTCGTGCCCTTCCCACCTTTGGGAAGTAAAATAAACTTTCTTTCCTAAACTGTTCTACTCCTGGTGTGAGAATTCTTTCTCCAACCCATGCCATGACCTCCTCTTGAGTCCCTTGTGACCCTAACATGGGTCAAAAGATATGCTTTTTCAGAAAGGCTGTACCAATGTACATTTCCAATTGTAGTATGTTAAAAGTAGCCACTTTGCAGAACCTTTTCCATCACTGAAGTTTCCTTTACAATAAAAGTCTGCCAAGGTGACATGTAAAACATCATTTTATTGATTATTAGGGAGAAATTAAACATTTTTATATGCTTATTTCATTTGTATATCTTTTGAGCACTCTGTCATATCCTTTGTCCAGTGTTCTAATGGGGAGTTAGTCTGTTTCTTATTAATCTGCTAGAAATTTATAGTGTAAAGATATTATCCCTTTGACATACATGGTACAAATACATTCTTCAAGTTTTTATTTTTGTTTTATGATGTTTGATGAACACAACTATTTCAAATCTCTCTAACCAAATTTCCTACTCAAACATTTCTTCCTGATACAGTGTTTTATGTCTTTTCTCTTTGCTCTCCCTTAATACATCATTAGTACCGAGCAATACTACTTCTTTTACATCTTATTTGTACCACAAATGAAAATAAGTCTGGATCTGGCATCTTAGAGCTCTGCATAACTATGCTTAAATAAGTCTTGAAGATGAGAAGAAAGGAAAGAGATACATAACAGGAAACTTATGTGCCTAATTGAGGAAGTTTTTGAGCTGTACAAAATGGAAAGTTGTAAAAATGGAAAGGCTGCATGTAATAGGAAGAAACCTTTCCTGAAACTGTATGTCATGATTTCACTTCTGAGTACCTTATATATCTTCTATTGAGTTATAATAGAGTTATACCCATTTAGCCTATGTTAAAGGAATCTTAACCAGTTTTATTCCCTTGAGCTTTCTCAAAATTGCATCCTTAAAGCATAAAAGCTGAACAGGTTTCTATTTCTAGCTTTTCACAAATATGATTTAATTGCAGTCTCCCAGACTTCTAGCTTCTATTGTACTCTCATTAATTAGTTCTGTTAGTCAAAATTAGCTTTGGAAAAGTGATTTCTCTCTCATTGTTTCTGCTACTGTCAACATGGGAAACCAATAATTTACTTGACTCTCTTTTTTAGAATAGAGAATGGCTGAATTCATGTCTAGGAAAAGTATCTATGATATCACTTCTATTTCTTTCTCTGTTCTTCAATTAAATACCCTGCTTTTCATAGACTGTGTAAATTTACATGCATATGTACTTTAATTTTGATATCCAGAGTTATTCTCCATCTCTTCAATAGGCTTGTTTTTCTGGAATAATTTACCCTTCTCTTTGGAGTTCTGTTCCAACAAGGTTTAATGACTTAGGCTGCATTTAATTCTTATATTAAAATCTCACAAGATTTTCCTTAGTTTATTTCCTATATTCTGAACTTTAGAATATAGATAACTCAGGCCACAAGAAATGTCCTTGACCCACCCTTCTTTTTAGCATTTTCTACTGTATAATTATAGGTATCTTGTCAACTGCTTTATGTGGTCTATTTTATGTGGTAGCCTCTATCATACCCAGTTTTAGAATTTTACTGATATTTTTCTGTCTTTCTCATTTTCTTAATAAAATCTTGATCTAATCATTAAATTACCAGGCAAATAAATTCTTTCAATTCTTGTGTGATGAAGCACAGAAACCTATCATTCAAGGCATCTTAAGTCACTGACCAGAAAATAAAATCTTTATCTAAATAATGCTGCCCAATAATGAATTACAATTTTTCATATTATTTCTCTTCCTAAGTCCCAATCTTAAAATAGAACCTAAGATACAAAGTCAAGGTATTATATAATTATCACCCATCATAATATCAATATAGGACAAAATTCACTTAATTCCTTTTTTTTATGAGTTTTACAAAGATTGCTTTTGACTCAACAGACAATAAAAATCTGTGGGTCCATTTACTGATCCATACTACTTTCAAAATATGTTATCAATCTCAAAATGAATTCTATAGCATTAATAATCTGGGGTAATATTTTCCAGTTTTGAAGATTTTCATTGATAATTTTTCTCAAATAGAAGAGATTAAAAAAAGGGTGCCACTAGTGACAGGAAATCTGTGGCTTTTACTAAATCTTAAAAAGGCACATGCAAAAATAACAAAGCATGTCCAACAGAAATAATTATACATAAAGCATACTGTTCTCAATCTGATACAACTCTAAATCATTAAGGTTGAAATAAAAGTCAAGTACCTATAGTTAAGATTAAAATTCCAGTATAAAGTTAGCATAAATCAGGAAAAAATCTGAGAAATTTGATGTTTAATATAGATCTTAGAAAGTTAAAAGATATAGGCTATATCCTTAATGATCAATGAATAACAAAGAAATATGTTTTCAATATGCTAATGGAAATAGCATTTAGAAAAAAATTACCCTAAAAATTACTTCTGATTCACTGTCACCTAGAATTACTTAGTAATATTTGATAAATTTTCACATTTAATTTGAAAACACAATTTAAAATTTTGTTTGCTAAAATGGCTTCTTGCTTCATTCATTCATTCTAATATTTACTGAATGCTTTCTATATACTTGATTCTGTGCCATGCTTTATATGAATCTAAGTAACTAGCTAGAAAATTAAACAAGAAAAATAGCAACAAAACCCCAAAACAGGGACATCATCTTTGTTAAAGGAACAACAAAGGACAATATTTCTTATAACTTTTCTTATAACTTGCAACCTTCTTAAAAAAGAGATACATAATTGACCCCATAAATAAATCATTACTTGAACTTGATATCTGCAATTCTTCTCTAATAAATGAGATATGGTATTTTATACTTTTATGGTGATGCTTTATAACACATAATCAAAGTGATTTTAACTTATTTTAACAAAAAAAGGGGGACATAAAACTCCAAAGAAGCATATTTCTACATTTTAATAACAAAGGCATTGTAGTACTATTTAAAAAACTTAAAAAATGTCTTTATATTTAAAAAATCCTTAACAAAACTTAACTGCTAGAAAAATTACAAAAAGGCAAATGTAATTATGAACAGAGTTTTTCAAGTGACATGTGAAAAATGGAAAATAAGAAAAACAAAAAGCATGTATTATAGAAATAAAAATCCCAAGTATGTTATAAACATGAAAAGTCTAAAAGCAACTAAATAATATACCTCCTTATGCCAGAAGAGCACTACCATGAATATCAAAATATATCGGAATAAAGGTAGGTCTGTAGATGGAGGTTAAAAAATAACTTGGGAGTATTTTGATCACTTACTCAGGCCTTTTGATCCCATGTCGTCAGGGATCTCCTGTAGAGAGTAGTCCCCAGAGAGCAAGCAATAAAAAGATAATCAAAGAAAATAGTTGTCAGTAATGCATAAAATTGGTGCTACAGTAAGAGACAGTTCCAAGACCATTACAGGTACACATATAGAGCATTTTTGTAGCTTTCTAGAAGTTTGAAATGATGTAGCAGCTAACTGTAATTTATCAAAAGAATGAAAGTTCTAGCTTGGAGGCTGTTTAGGGTAGTAAAACAAAATTTCAGACCATTTCTTGCGATTTTAAAAGTAAAATTCAGATTGTCTACAAATAATAAAGAAAAAGATAAAATGGAATGATTCCAGACAGTCTAGTATCAAAGTTTTGCAAAGCTATAACTAGAAATAAATTAGCTTCTCAGTTATTCATGCTTTTCCTCTAAAATTCTTTGAATGTATGAATGTTAAGTGTTGTTCATAAAAACCTCTACTTCAAATAATTCTATTTATATATTTGTTTGTTACAAATATATAACTTAAAAAGATTGTTTACTTTAAGAATTCTCAAGATGCCAGAAAAAGTTAAGATTGGCATACAATTAATTTATGCTTGTTCAATTGCCCCTGGTTAAGACAATTAGTAACCTGTTGCAGCTCTTGAAACTGTCTCCATGGTAACAACCAACTGCAGGGCAGTAGGTCCCTCTATGTTTATTTTCAGTTGTTCACTGGATCCACATACTTACGGTCAGCATCACTTGTTTCCTGCTCACTCTGGTCCTTGTTCTTGTAGAAGGGGAATTTTCGGGAAAAGAGGTTCTTTTTACGCTTGTCATTGAATGACTGCTGAAGAAGAGAAGGAGGGGCAAAACAAAGGGATGTCTACTGTCTGTGTGTACAAAGGCCCAGCCTAGCAGCTCTGTGGAAGCTGACTCCTATGACCACAGTGTGCAGTTTGTATATGAATCTTACTTTAATCACCTGTAAAGTGAATTTTTAATTTTGTATAAATTCCTCTAATATTTTGCAACTGAAAACATTAAAAAATTTTAGATTCTAATTTAGTTATACCTAAAAATAAGGAATAAATGCTACTTGACAAAAAAAGTAAATCAGATTAACCAATACTATAGTACAAACCAGCTAACATTTGTTTATATCAATCCATAGTTTTCCAGAAAAATTTCCAAGTACTAGGTGGTGCTCCATGGAAAAGTTATTTTAAATGTTATTGTGCTAAATGTTACTATATTATTATTTTTTATGCATTAGATAGTACTCTTCATTTTACTTTGGCCTGACCACAGTTATTTCTTTTTCCCTTTTTTTTGTGGCCACAATGAACTAACAGAAAAGCCATTATTAACAAAATAAACCAAAACAATTATGAGAAAGTTGCTAATGCTGAATATTTAAAAACAAATAATCTTATTCTTTTTGAAGAGGAAAAAAGGTAACTACGTGTTTATAGCATGAATCAGAAAATGGGAAGAAAACGAAGAGATCCATCAAGTACAGGTCCAGCAAAGATTTATCACTGCTATCTAAGCCAAGGAATAAGAGTCAGAAGTCTCCTGGACAACTTGAATGCTATCAGGACTGATTTACTTGTTCTTAATTAAACTCTACTATACTTGTCTATTTTTAAAAGCATATACAAATAAAACAGAACCATATCCAATCCATTGACCCAATGGCCTTCATAAAAAATAAAAAATTTGGTGCCCACCAAAGCCACAAAGGCACTTAAGATTCTAACAGTTTATATACAATCGCTATGTGGGAGCTGAGCAGCTGATTTGATGGCTATTAGTGCATAGATGCTGGAAAAAAGTTTTTTTCCTTTGAATGTCCCATTTGTACATTCACAGCTTTAAGAACATGTAGCACAAAGAATGATGAGGCTATTTAAAAAGAAACAGCTTCTTTTGTAATTTCTATGTCATACGTATCTATCTTTCGAAGGAAATGGTCTTTAGCTACCAGCGACACTTGGAATTATTATATTTTTTTGAGGGGAGGAGGAAGGGAACAATATAAAGGATAGAAGTTTCATTGTTATTTATTTTTTTCTGAGACAAGGTCTCTCTCTGTCACCTGGGCTAGAATGCAGTGGTGTCATCATAGCTCATTGCAACCTCAAATTCCTGGGCTCAAGTAATTCTCCTATCTCAGCTCCTTGGGTAGCTGAGACTACAGGGGTGTGCCACCATACCCAGCTAATTTTTCTATTTTTTGTAGACAGGGTTTCACTTTTGCTCAGGCTGGTCTCAAGATCCTGGCCTAAAGAAATGCTCCCAACTTGGCCTCTCAAAGTGCTAAGATTAATAGATATGCCCAGCCCCTGTTCTGATTTTTTTGGAGTTTATCCATGTCTTAAGATGCTATATCATTATTTGGAAGTATACTGACACTAGGTAATATGTTTTAGCATGCCTGTATTTTAAGCATACAGTGCCAGGTGGTTAAGGTTTTGAAGTAGATTAAAGTGACTTTTAGCTCTAATTCTGTGACTTGAGGAGATTTATTTTGATAAGGATCTTTATAAAAACAAGGTTAAACTTTTATTTTTACCTTTTCATTATCAATAATTCAGGATTAATAAGTTCATAATTCGTTAGACAAGCAGATTGTCTTGATCTCAATCTTAAATTTTGAAGGCTCTGATGAACTAGATAAAAGAGAACTCTAAGCAGAAGTTAAAAATTCAGCTTAGAAGAAAGTATTATGGAGAACTCTGGGTTTAAAACTATTCTATAATTTGTCAAGTAGCATTATTTGAATAAAAATCTTTGCTTGAATCCAAATTTTAGAAGAAATTTAAGTTTTAGTAGAGAAAAAATCATGGTAATCTAATTTAGGGAAGGACTAAATCTTTTCATTCATAACAATCACTAGTTTTGAATTTGGCAATAGTTTTTATGATAGCTGATAAAACTGATATACTTTCTATAAAAGGTTATTTACCCCTCTTACTGCATATATAGTGGTCAGAATCAGTTTCACAGAAAACAACCAAAAGAAACATGAAGTTTAAAATGTTTTGATTCTTATTATCTTTGCAGTTAGGTAAAATAAGATATCATAAAGATATCATAGTATAAAACAAAAAGAAATGTTTGTTAGTTAAGAAATGTATTAATTGTATTACATTTACTATCCTCCAGGTGAAAAACTTATTAAAAGTAAAAATAAAAATAGCACAAGCAAACAAGACAAAAATGTGTAGGGAAAACACAAAACTAAAGACTTGCTACCTCCAGTTTCTCTATATTTTCAATAAAAAAATACTGCGATTAATTACTTGTCATTAATGCTACAGTGCAAAAAATATAAGAACTAATACCACAAATTCATGATATATATTAAATATCTAAATATATAATGTCTACATGTAGTATTTCAAAATAGCCAAATGAATGTTAAAAATGTTAATGAGAAACTGAAATGTTATAAAAATAAAGTCCACAAATTACCATGTAAGGAAAGGAAAAGGAGGAATAGGAAATGGTATTACAGAAAGAAATGCAGTTCTGTATCAATGGCAAGCGTATTTTTACCCCACTCAGTATCATGCATAGTTTTGGTGCTGTGTTAGAACACAGTTACTGTGTATAATAAAGTTGGTTACAGTCGACAAACATGACTAAGATATAAATATGTCGTTAATTCAGTTAACTTCTTACAGTATGAAAGAAAAGTTACAACATGCAACCTCTGTTTCAATTCATCAATGTGTGTATTATACTAAATTATTATTTTTTTTAATTATTTTTAAAGACATACATAAAACAAGCACAAAAAACATTGTACATATTTCAATTACTGAGCATTTACTTGGGATTTTTTCTCCAATAAAAGTTTCTATTTTAAGTATTGTTTCAAATCATGCTATATAATTTTGTATTTTCTTAAAGCTATAAGTTAATTTTAAATAATTTATCATTTCTAAAAAAGGTGAATGTACTACATAATTTACTCATGTAATTTCTTAGATCAATCATATTTATCTTTTAAATTTTACCACTTTAAGCTTGAGTGCTTAATGGCATCTTATTTGCTGAGTTAACTTTCCATATTTGTTTGAGATATGATCAAAAGGCTTATAAAAATTTTGCTTTAGATTTAAAAAATGCAAAACATAAAACATTGTTATGAATAGTATTTCAACACATGTGTCCAGCTCTTTCTTCAGGCTTACTGCTAGAATATTCTATTGCAATGAGTTCAGGATAATTAGGATTTACACACATAGTTGAGGATGAAGTCTGTACTATCCTTTCAAACTATTGACATTCAAAATTTTTAGAGTCAAGCAGAAGGACTTAAAGGAAAAATAAATAAACTTCTAAAATATATGAAAAAATTTCAATATATTTCTTGATCATCGACAAACTTCTCCTCTTGAGTGGCACTTTCCTTATTCTCTCCAAATAAAAATTCATACTGATTTTAACATTTACAACATAGATTTTCTCAAAAAATTATGTCAGGAATAATGTAGGGAAAGAATAAGGGAATTTTCAACAATTCACTTGCAACAACTTGTAAACTTAGATTATCACTCAAGTTAATATTTTTTGGGGGTGGATATTTTCTTGTAAGAGTCATTTATTAAATTACCTAACACAAATTAACACTGGTAACATAAGTTTCTAATTGGACATCTGAATGAAAGTTTAATCCATTTTATTTATAAAACTAAGCTTGACCAAAAGAATATGTTTAAGAATATATTAAATGACAGTTTTGATAATTTGGAAAAGTCTATAAAAAAGGGTGCTTAAATGTAATAAATGCTTACTTCAGTGTTTACTATTGTAAAGCATCATGGCAAGAACTGATCATGACTAATTCTTACAGCAAAATAATTCTCACTTTAATAATGTAGCTCAAACAAAAATTATCAAAAAGGTCTATTATCCTCAATTACTAATTTCCAGAAATAAGAGATTTCATATACTCACCCCTTTATCTCTTGTTTTAGAATTGAATTTCACCGTTTTTAACCGGGCTCGTTCTTTCTTCTCAACCCTGTCAACGTACAGAATGTTATTTTTTAAAATATAATACACATGTGTATATTTATATATGTACTCAATTTCATAATTATATTGAAAGTATTATGAAGTACCATTTCCGAGTTTAGCAGTTATCTAGGTTTTCTATTTGAAAAAAATTTTAAAAATATTAGCTTAGCATGGAACACACATGCTAAAAATTAAGCTTAGGAGAGAGAAAGCAAATGTGGTAAAATGTTAACAATTGATAAAAGTGGTGAAGATTATGCGGATGTTCACTGTACTACATTGTTTTGTACTTTTCTGTAGCTCTGGAACTTTAAAAAAAAAGGTAGGAAATAAAAAAAATTAAGCTTACCTCTAATGACACGTATGTATAAATTTACAAAGCAACCAGTTTTAGTGTATAAATAAGACTTGTAAAGCATTTTTGGGGGGCTATTTAAGGAACTGGTAACCTTCGTGTTCCTATGAAGGTGAAATGAGTGCCTTCATTTCATGGAGGGAGCTTGTACAGCTTTTAGATCTTTTGAATTTGAACCTTTTAAAAGTGTTACCTATCCAAAATAAGCAAGCATATAAAACTATAACAATAAAACAAATTTTCATGTAGACTGTAATATCAATATGAATCCTACAAAATTTCATGTAAATTAAGCTTTTATAAATCCTCTGATTTTAACATGTCACTTAGGTTAACATATATAGCAGAAAAGACTACCAAAACAGCCTATGAATAAATGCATTTTATTTATTTTTTATTATCTAGCTACACAGTTTTACTATGGGTACAGAAGAATCTTAGCATTCATAGATTTAAAACATGGTTTTTTTTTTACTATTCCAGAGCCTCCATGATATGAATAATTTATAATCTTGCTTAGGTACTTATTGAGAGCACCACAAAACTAGCATTTAGTGAGAATTTACAACTCAACTTTGTTTTTTAATCATTATCTTCTTCAGTAATTAGTTCAGTGACTTAAATCTCGTTTATTTGTAGGACTGATGTTGCTGTTGCTGCCAGGCCAAGAAGGAAGAAGGGAAGGCTAAGCACTCCTACACACCCTGGGGACAAATCCCATTGCTGCCGCTACCAAGGTGAGAGCAAACTGTACTCCCCAGAGATCTGCCTATGCTTCTCCAGCTGAGAGGGGCGCCTACCTTCCCTGATGGAAGCCTGGAGTGCAGGCTGTTACTGCCTACACCTAAGCATTCTACCGGCAACCTGGGGACTACCCCACCCCTGCCTATGACAGCCAGCACCATAACATACTCTTGGGGGGCCTGAAGATGAGTCTGTCAGCTTCAAAATCGCCTTGTCTAGTCCACTACCAATGGCACCTGATAACTCCTTCTAGGTCAGAGATTGGGCTGACCCAATCTGCCAATACTACCACAGCTGGCAGACACCCACACATGCCACCAATGAACCAGTCCCCTGTTGCTGCCAACACCACCAGTATGGACTGCTTGGTCTCCAGTAGGTTGTTCCACCACTGCCACTTCAGTTGCCTGCATCGCATTAGCTGTCCTGGGGTCTGAGAAACTGTTCATATGCTTGGGCCACTGCTGCCACTACCAGAATCTGAGCAACCCACCAGGGGGCCCAAGAATTGGCCCTCCTGGACCCACTAATACTGGTGCCAACAAAAGCTGCTCTGATGCCCAAGAACAGGCATGAACAACCCACTGCTGCCACCTTTGGGGCCCAAAGCATCCTAGTCCTCAGCAAAACTTCCCACAGCCTCCACCTAAGCCACTGAGGAAATCACAGATACCACTCACACTGTTTATAGCTCAAGAAATCATAGAGAGATCACACCACTGCAGGTAACCAAAATCAAAGCCAAAACACCATACCCAAACAACTTATATACGTCTTCAGGAAAAAATCCTCACTTAGAAAAGCAATTTCAAAAAATTGGAAGAAGCAACTGTTACATCCAGATGTATACATATCAATGTGATGACAAAGGAAACATGAAAAAGCAAAGAAACACGATGTCATCAAAGGAACACAATAATTCTCCAGCAACAGATCCCAATCAAAAAGAAATTCATGAAATTCTGAATGAAGCATTCAAAATACTGATTTTAAAAAAAGCTCAGTGTGGCCAGGCGTGGTGGCTCATGCCTGTAATCCAAGCACTCTGGGAGGCTGAGGCGGGCAGATTGCTCGAGGTCAGGAGTTCGAAACCAGCCTGAGCAAGAGTGAGACCCTGTCTCTACTATAAATAGAAAGAAATTAATTGGCTAACTAATATATATAGAAAAAACTAGCCAGGCATGGTGGCACATGCCTGTAGTCCCAGCTACTCAGGAGGCTGAAGCAGGAGGATGGTTTGAGCCCAGGAGTTTGAGGTTGCTGTGAGCTAGGCTGACACCATGGCACTCACTCTAGCCTGGGCAACAGAGTGAGACTCTGTCTCAAAACAAAAAACAAAAAACAAAAAGCTCAGTGAGAATCAAGAGAATTCTGAAAAGCAATACACAGAAATCAGAAAAGCAACTCAGGATATGAATGTGAAATTTATCAAAGAGATATTTAAAAAAAATTAGAAATTTTGGAACTGAAGAAGTCATTGAATGAAATATATTCAAAAGCTTCAACAACAGACTAGATCAGGGGTCCTCAAACTTTTTAAACAGGGGGCCAGTTCACTATCCCTCAGACCGTTGGACAGTGTGCACTGTGGGCCAAGATGAGTCAGCTGCTAAGCAGGACAGGCAGCTGCGGCAAAAACACCCGGCAGGCCAGATAAATGTCCTAGGCGGGCGGCATGTGGCCTAAAGGGCCATAGTTTGAGGATGCCTAGACTAGATCAAGCAGAAGAATCTCAGAACTTAATGACATGTCCTTTGAAATAATCCAATCAGACAAAAGTAAAGAAAAAAGAATGAGCACAGTCTGAGCAACATAGTGAGACCCTGTCTCTACAACAAAATAGAAAAAATAGCTGAGTGTAGTGATGTATGCCTGTAGTCCCAGCTATTTGGGAGGCTGAGGCCAGAGGATCACTTGAGCCCAGGAGATTGAGGTTGCTATGAGCTATGATCATACCATTGAACTCTAGCCTGGGCAACAGAGTGAGATCTTGTCTCAAAAAAAAAAAAAAAAAGAGAATGAGCAAAGCCTTCATAAAGTCATAAAGTGACTAAATATTCAAATTATCAGTATCCCTGAGGACAGAGAATGAAAGGATTAGAAAACCTATTGAATGAAATAATAGGTGAAAAACTCAGAAGTCTAGCAAGAGATTTAGACATCCAGATACAGGATGATCATCGATACCCAGGCAGATACAATGCAAAAAGATCTTCTCCAGACTACATTATAGACAGACTATCTAAAGTCAAAGAGTGAATCCTAAACACATCAAGGAAAAGCATCTGGTCACCTATAAAGGAAACCCCATTAGACTAACAGACTTCTCAGCAGAAACCTTATAAGCCAGAAGAGAATGGAATGATATATTCAAAATGCTGAAAAGAAACAAACAAACAAAGAAAACCTGTGAGCCAAGAACACTCGATCCAACAAAATTTTACTTCAAAATGAGGGAGAAATAAAGTCTTTCCCAGACAAGCTAATGTTAAGGGAATTTGCTAATACTAGACCAGCCCTACAAGAAATACTCAAGGGAGTACTTGGCCTGGAAGCTAAAGGATGACATTTACCATCATGAAAACATATGAAAGTACAAAACTCATTGGTAAAGCAATCACACAAAGGAGGAAGAGAAAGGACTCAAATGGTATCACTACAGGAATCCACCAAACCATAATGATAGACAATAAGAGAAAAAGAAAGAAATAAAGAACATATAAAACAATGAGAAGACAATTAACAACATAACAGGAACAGAACCTCACATTATCAATAATAACCCTGAATAAACAAATTCTCTACTTAAAGGAAACTCACCTTACCAATAAAGACATATAGACAGAAAGTTAAGGGATACAAAAAGATATTCCATGCAAATGCAATCAATCTAAGTGTTCATCAACGCATGAATGGATAAAGAAAATGTGGAATATATATACAAGGGAATATTATTTAGTCATGAAAAAATGAAATCATGTCAGTTCTGGCAACATGGATAGAACTGGAGGTCATTATCTTAAGTGAAACAAGCCAGGTACAGACAAATATTGCATTCTCACCAATATGTGGGAGCTAAAAATTGACTGGGAAGAAGGGTAAGTGGGGAGGGAGGAAGAAGGATGAAGAGAAGTGGGTTAACGGGTACAAACATATATTTAGATAGAAGGAATAAATTCAGTATCTGATAGCAGAGTAGGGTGACTATACTTAAAAATGTACTGTACTTGGTGATAGACACTCTAATTACCCTGACTTTGTCACTACGTATTATATACATGTAACAAAATTTCACATATACTCCATAAATTTTTATAAATAAAGAAATTGTGTATATTTGTAAATACTGTTCCTGAAAAAAAAGTGAAGAACTGTAGGAATTACAATTCCTTATGCTAGTATAAGAAGTTTTCTAAGAAAGAGATAGTTCTATTCAAGAAAATGTAAGTTTTGAATATATTCAGGAATGAAATGGCATAATCAGTTGTGGTTTCATATTGTATTTTATAGGAGTAAAATTATATTTTGTAATGCTATTCATGGATTTGGGGATTGGTAGAGGTCTCAAAATATATCTCTTACATCTTGCTTCAAAACACAATTTTATAGAATTTTTATATAAAACAAACAAACAAAAAAAAACCTCTCCAAAAAAGTCAGCAGTATTTCTTACTGGTTGCAGACAATTTGTTTTAAAACAATTTTTTGGGAACTCTGACTTTGATATTTAGGACATGAGCTTTCTACTGACTCAACAAGACATAGAGGAAGCATTTCAGAATTCAAAGCAGATTACGTTCTACAATAGGAAAAAAATTATGCTGAGGGCTGCACTGCTATTAATAAACGAGGATTTGCCATCAAATATAAGATCTAACAAAATAGTTGTATCTTGCTAAATATATGGATCTACCTCAACAACATTTATAAATCCTGAAACCATAATCACAAATCTTGGTAATACTTTAATAATATTACTCTTCAACTTCTATAGTTACACAAATATTTATAGAGGTCTATAAATAGTTATATGATTTGGTGTATTTATCAATTATAGTAACTCCAACAAATAGGTATAAATCCAACTCATTAGTAAGAAAAGAACATGTTTATTACATCATAAGCTTGATCTAAGATGAATTAACTAACTATAATAAATATTACTTTATTATCACATTAACCATTTTTGCTAGCCATCTTAAAGCTTTAAAAAGCTCTAAAGAAATTTTAGGCAATAATTTGGATGAATCAGATCTCATTAATAAGCTATCTTGGAAGAATTATGAACTGCCATTTTAATATCTTTCCCACAAAAGTAGATACACTCAACATTTCATAGATCTTAGAAGGGGTTCTCTAAACTGGGATCATCCTTTGCAAAGACAGCCTGCAGTTAACAACTCTTGCTACTAGATTGTAAGTAGGCACCAATGAATCACTAAAATGAATGGCTAAAAGCAAAGAGGAGTGACCAGTGGATTGGTCAAGCATAAAATCACCTTCCAGTAAAAGAAATGTATTTATTATTTATTTATTCAGTTGTCTTGGTAATTATTTTTAATTATATATATTTAAAGTGTGCAACTTGCTGATTTGATATACATACACACACACACACACAGTGAAATAACCACCACAATCAAGCTAATTGACATATCCATCACCTTACTTAGTTATCTTTTTTATTTCTTTTGTGGTGAGAACACTTAGTACAATGTACAGAACTATTACCTATAATCACTATGTTATACATTGGATCTTCAGAACTTACTCATCTTGCATAATTGAAACTTGGTATCTTTTATTTACCCATTTCCCCTTCCTCCTAGCCCCTAATAATTACGATTCTACTCTCTATATGAGTTTTACTATTTTAGATTTTACATAAAAGTGTGATCATACAATATTTGTCTCCCTGTGTCTGGCTTATTTCATTCAGTGTACTATATTCCAGGTCCACCCATATTGTGACACAGTAAAAGAAACTTAAAGGAACAGCAATTACTTATGCTACCTTACATTCAAGTGGTAAGAAAAACAGATGTATTTACCTGCGTTTACTGGGAATCACTCCAACTTCATCACTCTCACCATCTGGTGTAACCTGCCTGGCTTGCCACCATTCGTCATCAGAAGCATTGATGACATGGAGGATATCTCCAAATTTGAAGTTCAATCCCTGACTGGGAAGGCCACTGTCTTTAGTCTTGTCATAATCAAAAAGGGCTCTAGATTCAGAAGAAAAAAAATCCACAATTAGTTGCTATAATGCTGGTAATCAATATTAAATAAACATAAGATTCTGAAAGTGTATGTAATTTGGATAATATACCATGGTAGGCAAAAGAATGCATAGTTTAATTTTGCTCTATATACAAGAAGATAATTAGACAAAAAAGAAATAGCAAAATCAATGTTATGAAATTAGTTTGTTATTAGGTATCTTAGCTATTTCTTTCAATATTGTAAGAGAAATTTAAATAATGTTAGTACAATCCAATGGCAACCCATATCGAATTCTAACACAAAGACAAATCTAGAGAGTTGTTCTAAATTAATAAATAAAAAGTAAACATTAAGAGATATTATTCTCTTTACTTTGACTAGACATACTTGGGAAAAAAAAATTCCTGATAAATTTGATTAGTTGTAGATTATAAGACTAGATCAACATAGTGATTATTCTGACAATTAATTCTTCCTTCCATTTGTTCACAAAAGTTAGAGTTAAGAGGGTTTCCAGTGTGAATAACAATGATGAAAACTAATGACAGATGACTTTATTAGCTGCCAAATATTTTGGAAAAAAATATTAATTTAATATGGTAATTATAATATGTTAAGAATATTTTAAAAATCTGATAAAGAGAAAATATTATTTACTACTTGATTAATTAATGTACAACATTTAAATAAATTACATTTTTAACTCCAAATAAGCTCTCTCAAGGGTACAGGAAAGGATCCCAGAAATTATATTTATAATATTTATTTATATATTTATAATACAATTTATTCATTTTTTGTTCTAATTTGGCACCTGGAAATCAGCAGGCAAATCATATTCTTTTTCATGCTACCCAACTTTTAAGAACCTAATTCTTGAAGTAAAACTCAAGAGGAAGAATTTCTTGATGGCTAAATGAATGAACTAGTAGTTAATAGTTTTCTAATATGTTCTTTCAAATCTTTTCAGGAGCTAAGATGTGAAGGAAGTAGGTGGGAATCTAAAGTGGGAAGACTCACTTAAACACACATTAAAATGTATAGAAGATGAGGGTATAAATAAGTATAATACAAAATAAAAAATAAAGTAACTTAACAGGTAGTACAAATGTTAAGACATTCAGAAAAGGGAAAATACTATCTCAACATTTATATTATCATAAATTCATCTTTTGAATCACAAAAGTATTAATAATATATTATTGATGAACAATGGACAAAAGAAATCACCCACAATGTCTACTCCTTATTTAGCTTTATCTTTTAATATATTTGATTCATAAAAAAGGAACCAATAGAATATATATGTGGGTTATTAATCATAAGATACAATAAACACCTGTTAACCTACTATCCAATCTAAGATGACACACAAAACTTTTATCATTTATCAATAATTCAGAATCATCTACGTGTTTTCCCCTTGACCCCACTTCCCTCAGATCGAGAGTTAACCACCAATAAAAGGTAACCATCATTTTGAACATAGTGTTCATTATTTCTAGGACCCTTACCGTTTTTTTGTTGGTATGGTTTTATCACATATACTATGTTTTTGGTTTCAGAGCTTTATAAAATGGTATACTGTATGTGGTCTTCTGCAGCCTTTTTGACTTTTGAAATTAAAAACATGTTGACTAAAAATAAACACAAGACTTCTGGGTAAATATGGCAGGCTGGCTATGTGGCAGGATATGTCTACTTCTTCCATATCCTAACTAATTAAAGTTGCAATAAAAAAAGAAAAATACGTAAGAGAGAACACAACAGAAGAAGAAAGATTTGAACACATTTTTGGATGAGATAACTAAACTGACCAGAATAAAGGAAGCTTTACCTGGGGTGCCTGAAGAGAGGGACACTGAAACAAGTTTTATTCCATAAGAATCTTAGAAATGCTCATGAATTAGAGGTATATACAGTACCAAGGTAGGCAGGGATAAGTTATAATACTGATAACAGAAAGTATAAACACTTTATATATAGCACATACCCTCCAGGTCCCTATTCCCATTCCCAATCCTACAGAAGACCAGAGGTTTAGTTTCCAGAGAAGTTGAATTTGAGGACTGTACTCCGAAATTTGCTGGGGAAGAGGAAGGTGCTGAAGAGATGAGAAGGAAATCCACATAATGAAATGGAAATTCTAGCAACCTGGTTTATAATGCTGGCAGATTAAAGATTCTTCTCTAGATCTACTTAATTATACCAACAGAAAAAATGACATGGGTCATGAGAGGGAATGAAAGAGCCAGTTTATCCCCCATCCCCCATTATCTTCTAGTTAAACCCATTAGCTTCATTCTCTATTTGTAAGAATAAAAGACAAGGAAAGGATCATTGGATATTTAAAGAACACCTTACATATAAAAAACTAAAGAAAAAAGACCCAAGAAAATAAGCTAACTAGCAAAAATAAGCTAACTGTCCAAAGAAAGCAAAGAACATAAGAAACAGAAGAAAACTTCAGAGAAAAATGGGTATGTCCACAAAATATAAAGAAGATAATAAAAAAAGGAAACAATCCGATAACAAGAAGGAGCTCTTGGAAAATAAAATAGGATATTTATCATCCCCTCCCTCCACATCCCAAATTCTCTATCAGGAAAAAATCAGAAATAGTCATTTCAGACATGCTAAGACTCAAATGTAGCCCCCTCCACATACCCTTTTCTCCAGGAATTTATTGGAAGATGTGCTCTAGCAAAATAAAAGTAAATTGAGAAAGATGAAAATGTGGCATCTAGGTAACAGAATATGACACAGTGGATAGTCAAAGGAAATAGAATAATGGCAAAGGGAAGTCCCATCTAGTCTAGACTGCAGCATAAAGATGGAAAAAATATGAATTGATAGACCATATATGAGACCATATGCTTTTATCATGTGAAAAACTCTAGAGAGGCTACTGGAACATATAAGAAGACATTTAATAATAAGTATACGGAAACTATTAACTACTAGTTCATTCATTTAGCCATCAAGAAATTCTTCCCCTTGAGTTATACTTGAAGAATTAGGTTCTTAAAAGTTGGGAAGCAAATAAAAATGTGAGACAATTGTGACCAGGCAAAGTGGCTCACACCTGGAATCCTAGCATGCTGGGAGGCCGAGGTGGGAGGACTGCTTGAGGTCAATAGAGTTCAACACCGGCCTGAACAAGAGTGAGACCCCATTTCTACCAAAAATGGAAAAAATTAGCTGGGCGTGGTGGTATGTGCCTGTAGTCCCAGCTACTTTGGAGGCTGAGCCAGGAGGATTGCTTGAAGTTGCTGCGAGCTAGGCTGATGCCATAGCACTCAAGCCTGGACAACAGAGTGAGACTCTGTCTCAAAAAAAAAAAAAAAAAAAAAAAAAGTGAGACAATCATTAAGTCCAGGAAAAATGAAGAGTTGCAGAAAAAAGAAGTCATGGTCAAAGGGTACTATTAATACTTTATTGAGCATTGGCAGCTATTATATAGTCACATGACTCTAAATGCTACTAATTTTAAATAACAGAGATAGGGCTATGTTTAAATCATAGGGGAAGAGGCAGAATGAGTGCTTTGGTACCAGAAAGAAAAATTCTCTCCTATCGTGGTAGTAAGTTAGTAATGTTTAAAGTTGGTAAAGTAGAAAACAGCAGTATATGCAGGTTATTTAGAGATATGGAGGTAAAAGACAATGGAGTTTGCTAGGAAGATGGAGGGTGATTGTTTCTAGAGAATGAAAACTGGGGTTTGGTGGGAAGTGACAGTTATTTTTCATTATAAACCTTTTGATAATATATGATTTTAAAAACTAGAGTATTCTCTAAAAACAAAAGTTAATAACAAAAAGTGAAGATGATTCATTAAATGTACCTGAAACAGGTGTAACCTAGTATGTTTTGCTTTTTAAGCCTTTGTATTTAATCAATCACAAATAAAAGGCAACAACTATTTTTTTTTTTTTTTTTTGAGACAGAGTCTCGCTTTGTTGCCCAGGCTAGAGTGAGTGCCGTGGCGTCAGCCTAGCTCACAGCAACCTCAAACTCCTGGGCTCAAGCGATCCTCCTGCCTCAGCCTCCCGAGTAGCTGGGACTACAGGCACGAGCCACCATGCCTGGCTGATTTTTATATTATATATATTAGTTGGCCAATTAATTTCTTTCTATTTTTATGGTAGAGACGGGGTCTCGCTCAGGCTGGTTTTGAACTCCTGACCTTGAGCAATCCGCCCGCCTCGGCCTCCCAGAGTGCTAGGATTACAGGCGTGAGCCACCGCGCCCGGCCTAGGCAACAACTATTAATTACACTAAAATTAGAAAATATAGATAAGCAAAAAGAAGAAAATGAAAAAAGAATATAAAGAAAAATCTATGTTTTTCTTTTTTCTATGACTTGTGTATATAAAATACTTTTAATGACTTTGGAACACAAGGGTTTAGTAAAATTGCAAAAATTGGTGAAGGGAGACAAAAATCTGATATATTTAAGATTCCCATATCATTGCTAGGGTAAAAGAAACAAAAGGGGTAGGAATAGAATGAAAGAAAAAACTGAGAAAATTTTCCTTTCATTATGTATCAGAATAAAATTTGAGACAGTAAGTCATATCATATCATATATAAACATGTATAAAGTATATATGTGCTTGTATACAGATATATTTATATAAACACATGTACAAGATACATGTCTATTTATGTAATGTATGTCATCTCTCATCAGGATAAGTGCAACATATTAAGTCCCTCAATAGGATCAGAAGGAATGAGAGAATAATTAATAAATAGTTCAGATTACTTGTAGTGCTTAACTAACATTAAAATAACAGTATAATAAAGTTTTCAAAGTGTTGCTAAAAATACACAGAATACAAATGAGATTTCTACATTAAGTCTTATTAGCCAATGAAATAAAAAAGGTTTATATACTAATATCTGTTTAATATTATTAATAGATCTATGTTGCTACAGTAATCTTATACCTTATAGAAAAAAAACATTTGTTTTCTACCAAGTGTTTAAAAAATACATGTAGAAATTTCTCGCATATGTATTCTTTACTGAGTCTATTCACATTTTAAGCTATTATTTACATATACTCCCTTTGCTATTATGGAAACTGCCATGGTAATTAAATATTACTCAAATGGAGAATGTTATTATAAAAGAATACAAGTAAATCTAAGTGTTGGATGATACGACATAGTAAGCTTCTAGTCACCATGAAAACATCAATCTAGAAAAATTTCTGGTCTATAGAACCAGAAATTTCTTTATCATAACATTATTATGCAAGGGATTACATAACTTTCATTGATAAAATTATATAATATTTTAATTCTTAAAAGCCATAATACCATGGAGCCAATCAGAAAAAAAACCATTTCAGTAATTTATAATATATTTTTCTATAGTAAAACTAAGTAAGTCATAGTAAAAAATCTGAAAGAATTTGTACACATAGATAATAAAGAGCTGCCATAATTAGAAGTAAAAACATTTACCTGACATAGAGGGATCGCTTCTGGCTAGTTCGAAGAGAACCTGACCCTGAACTAATACTACTATTCATCATCTGCTCCCGTAAGTCATGTATTTTAGCTTCAAAACGACTGTATTCTGAGGGAAGAAAGAGAGAAATGAATTTATATTTTATACTCTCAAAAAATAAGTTACTTAAAGATAAAGTGTTAAATATGTAAATAGTCTTATAATTGATTAAATATGCTTAGAACTTTAAAACAGTCATTAGTATAAGATTTTGTCCAATATGAAAATTAAAAAATTAACCTAAATGAAACAAAAATTAGAATATTCCCATGTGCTATTTTAAAGTTCTTAAAGTGTACATTTTAAAAAATCAGGATTTGTTTTAAATTTTATATTTTAAAAAGAAGCTTATAATATTTAGTATACTAGGTGCTTTGATTACAGACTTTTTTCCTTTGAGAAAATCAGTTAATCTTATATTCTTAAATATAGAACTTGTGCAGGGTCAATAACAATGGAAAAATAGGCCTTAACTGATAAATGAAATTAAATCTATTTTAACCCATTTTATAATTTATAAACTGCCAAAATAATACAGAAAGCAATCTGAAATAATATTTATAAATATTTTATTTAAAACATTTTTATACAAAACGAGCTTGATTTTGAAGATGGACTATTTTAAACATTATGTTAAAAACTACTAAATCTATTAATAATGAAAAACTTAGATACTTTTTCAAAAATACTGCCATTACATGGTTATATATACTTATATTAAATATATTTGGATCTATTTGTAATAAATTCTTTTATAACTAGGTCATATCAAATCTGATTTTCTTATAAAGCCTGTCTTATAGCAAACAACTTATCTGGGCATTTGTGTAGTTTAAGAAAAACAGAGTAAGAGCAAATATGATTACTGTTGAGTTACTCTTCTTTTCACCATGTTATCAAGTTTGTTTTATGGATACCAAGATTAATTGAAGCAACAACTCACTAAAAAGCTCAGAAACATTTAAAAGCTCACATTAATATCTAATAAAATATTCTTTTAGTCTCTTTTTAAAAACAATAAAAATTTAAAATAAAAGTATTAGATTTATTAGTATATCCATTATAATTCAATAATTGTCAATCCACAGCAAGTCTTTATATAGTATGTGTAGATACGGCAAAGATACAGATTGATGAATGGAGAAATAGATAAAAATATAAAGAATATCATGAGTTTATACTAGTTCTTCTAATTAAAAACTAGGACCACTGGGTTTTTACATATCTCTATCTTACATTTGTATCTGCTGTCTTGCATATGAAGAATTCTATCTCAAGATACTGGGAATAACAGAATTAGAATATCAGATAATGACTTGTTTTATCCAATATTACATTCACAACAGTGAATTACAACACCAACATTACCACCATGGCATGAATACTGAAAACAGTTAACTATTTTAGTTTTTTTATCATTAGGGTATAAATCCACTGGGGATTGTAGGCTGAATTACTGTTTTAAAGTCTTTTGGAATAGTTTCTCCCTGGGTATTAATGTTGTCAAATGGATAACACATTTATATTCATTTGCTGTTTATTTTCAACTTCAATTTTTAGGGGCTGCCTTCTAAATTTTTCATTGTTTTTATATGTAGGTAAAATAGTTCCACAGTCAAATCTATAAAATAAAGATATTAAAAAAAAGTCCAGACTCTATCTCTTTTTCTCATCCTATTCCATCTTGGTTCTTATACGTGAACATTTAAAGAAAGGCTTATTCTTCTATTTTTAACAATAAGTAGATACACACATACATGCAAATATATTTACATATATTCTATAATTTTATAAATGTATATATTATTTATGTGTATGTATATACAAACACACACATTTCTCCTTGTTCTAAAACAGTAACAAATATTTCTCTACTTTTTTTACTTAAGTATATCTAGATGGTCACTCACTCCATAGTAATATATACAGTTGTCCCTCATTCTTTTTTTATAGCTATGTAGTCCTTTTGTTTTTAACTTTTACCTTGTGTTGTAGGTATGTCTCTTAAATACTGTACTGGGTTAGATTTTGCTTTATTAGCAAATCTGAAAATTGTTTTTGTGAGTTAACTTTTGATGATTGAAACTGTTTGATCTCAGTTCTATTCTTACCATTTGTGTTATATTTATTCACATCTTTTACATAAATAACCCATGGCAGATTATATCTTCCAGATTAAATCTTCCATGGAAGATTATATCTTCCAAATACTCGTATCCCACATGCTCTTGTACAATGTGACCTTGCCATTCCCCCATTAAGAGGTGAAGTCTAATTCTTCTCTGCTTGAATCTGGGCTAGTCTTTTCATTCATTTTTAAGCAAGAAAATGTGGTAGAAGTAATCCTGTATGATTTTTCAAGGTTGGATTGGAGAGGACATGAAGATTCTGCCTGATTCTTTCATAACGCTTGTTCAGGGGAAAGCCAGACACCACATAACAAGTCTGACAATTCTAAAACAACCATATTGCAGAGGTCACATGATAGTGCTCTGAGCCCAAACTTCCAGCTAGTACCACCAAAGCATGACAAGGGAAGTGAAGCCATATTAAAACCCCAAAGCAGCTAATGCAACAGCTGAGCCCCACTAAATGACCTCAGTTGATGCCACAGGGAACAGAACCATCCAGCCAAAATCCTGCCTGAATTCCTAACCTACAGAATCCATAAAATGGTTGTTTTAATCCACTAAGCTTTGGGGTAGTGTGTTACAAAACAAGAGTAACTAGAACACAATCTTACAATATGATCTATTTGTTCCTTTAAGTGTATGCATGCATGTGTGTGTATAAAACTTTAGGAAGATTTGTATTTTTCTTCTAATTGCAACCTTTTGTTTGTCTTTTGGTCCTCAGTCCCCTACTATAAGCAATCTCTCCAGATCAGATTTGAAATATTATACATTTATATCCAATTAAAAGCTTTAAAGCAATTAGTAAGCCTATTCTATTTTCATATTATCTTCAAATTCTCCCATTTTCTGATAATGATACTTTATCAAAATTGGCAGAGCATACAGGCTTCTCATATTATACTTTCTTCCTTATAAACATCTTAATTAATGCTAATGCTAGCCTTTATGTCAGTATCTCTCCCATCATTTTGGATGTCTGAAGGTTGTTCTGTCTTCAGAAGTGTTTATACAAACAATATCACCCTAAATCTTTGTTGATACATTTCATTGTGGCCTTTCTATGTGAATGTCTGTTTGATTCAGTTTCTTTGTTTTAGTCTTGACTATGTTCACTCCACTGCCTCCTTTTAACTACTGCTGATGAAATTCTGACAACAAACTAATTTTCTTTCCTTTAAAGGGTTTTTTGTTAGGGTGGATGTGTAGAATTTTACAATTTTTTTCTTTAAATTCCAATAATTTTATTATATTTATCAGTACTGGCTATCATCTTAGATACATGAATGTCCTTTTGATACATAGTTTGAAAATTTTTTTTAACTTTATAAAAGTTTCTCTATTTATATATTTCTAGCATTGTTTTGGTTTTCTTCCTAGGGAACTCCTATTATGTGCATTGAATATTCTTGGCCTACCTTCAATATCTGTCACTTTCAAAGCCTTTCTTTCTTTCTTAATTTTTTTAAAGACTGAAACAATCACAAACTTTGTTTTTTCCTGAACCATTTGCGAGTAACTTCCTTTCTTTACCCCTGAATACTTCTGTGTAATTTCCTACAAATATTTTCCTATATAATCACAAAACTATCAAAATAAGGAAAGTAATATTAATGCATTACTACTATTTAATGCTCAGATCCCACTTAAGTTTCACTAATAATGTCCTTTGTAGAAAAAGGATCCAGTTCAAAATCATATGTTGCATCTAGTTGTCATATCTGTTTAGTCTCTTTCAATCATTAACAGTTTCCTTGGCTTTGTGATCTTGATATTACTGAAAAGCACACGTTATCTTGCAGACTCTCTCTCAACTTGGGTTTGTCTGAAGTGTCCACATGATTAGATTCAAGTTATGCAAATTTGGCAGGAATGTCACAGAAGAGATGTTATATTCTTCCCAATGTACCCTATCAGGTGGTACATAATTTTGATTTGTTCCATTACTAATGTTATTAACTTTGATCACTTGATGGTGGTTGTGTCCACCAGGTTTCTCTACTGTAAAATTAGTTTTTCCTGTTACAAATAAGTTATTGAAACAGTGTACATTTCTTCATTCTCATAGAACTTTCAATTCATTCATTTATTTATATTAGTAAGAATTCATGATTTCCTAAATATATTCACTAGGTTATAATCTGTTATCATCATCACCAATTTTATGCTGAAATTGTTCCTCATTTAGCCAGTGGAAAGCCCTTTAAGTTGGACTCTGTGAGCACTTGACAGGTCTCCATCATTCCTTGAGTATGTCTTTGCTTTCTGGTACAGGATATTACAGAATATTCTAGTATTTTCTCTGCCTGACCCCTAGGGAACCAGCCAGTTGTCCAAAAAGCCTTAGTAATTTTAGTGGGGAATAGTTTTTAGAAAGCGAGATCTGGGTTCTAGATATGCTCTTTGCTACTGGGTTGACACTGAACCCAGGCTGTTTCAGAGTGCAGAGCAGGCATAAATAAATAAATATATGCATGCACGCACATATACACACATCTATATTAATTGAAAACCATGACTTCATAACAATTTCTCCAATTCTAACCCAATATTATAAGATTTATATTTTGTTTTCTTCCTTTCCATATTTACAACTTTCTTCTCTAAAAGTAAAAATCATGAATGACATTAACTTAACATATATATTCATTTGATCAATCTCAATTTGATCACCTGTTCACTTTCCTGACTGGGCCCTGACCAGTCCTCTATGTGTCCTGATTAAGCTCAGGCTCCAACTCCTCACCAGGACCTTGCAAAGAAGTCATCCTATGGTTAAGTCCAACAGGCTACCATAGCTCTTCTTAACCTCTCCAGCCTGAAAGTGTAGACAACTACCTTGCTCTGCTCTGCCTAATGGTTTTAGGACTAAATTGATCAGAATGTGGAAAGGAAAAGATCTCTTCTTTTCTGATTAAAATAAAAATTTCCTCCTTTCATCTACTTGGTTTAGGGAAATACTGCATTTCTTCTAGTTAAATTTAGTTTTTGAAATAATATCTTTATTTCTATAATTTTCTGAGTTCTATCAACTCATTAATGTTATTCTTTCATATATTCTATCATTTTTCTTTAACTTGTTTTGAAACATTAGTTTAATATATTAGTTTCATAGCCAGGCACAGTGGTTCATGCCTGTAATCCCAGCACTTTGGGAGACCAAGGCGAGAGAATCACTTGAGTTCAGGAGTTTGAGACTACTAGCCTAGACAACACAGCAATACCTGTCTCTACAAAAAATAATTACAAAAAAATTATCTGGATGTTGTGGCGTGTGCTGCGTAGCTAGTTGCTAGTCCTAGCTACTCAGGAGGGTGAGGCAGAGGATTGCTTGAACTCAGGAGTTCGGGGCTGCAGTGAGCAATGATTGTGTCACTGCACTTCGGCCTGGGCAACAGAATGAGACCCCGTTTCTTTCTTTCTTTTTATTTTATTTTATTTTATTTTTTTTGAGACAGAGTCTCGCTTTCTTGCCTAGGCTAGAGTGAGTGCCCTGGCGTCAGCCTAGCTCACAGCAACCTCAAACTCCTGGGCTCAAGCGATGATCCTGCCTCAGCCTCCTGAGTAGCTGGGACTACAGGCACAAGCCACCATGCCCGGCTGATTTATATATATATATATATATATATATATATATATATATATATACATATAAATATAAATATATATATATATATATTAGTTGACCAATTAATTTATTTCTATTTTTTTATGGTAGAGACGGGGTCTCGCTCAGGCTGGTTTTGAACTCCTGACCTTGAGCAATCCACCCACCTCGGCCTCCCAGAGTGCTAGGATTACAGGCGTGAGCCACCACGCATGGCCTTTCTTTCTTTTTAAATACTAGTTCCATTTGTTTTGTGGGTATATCTTTCTGGCATGCGTTCATTGGAGATATTATTCTGATCCTTATTTTCATTTTTCAATAGGTTTCCATGGGATTCATTCTAGATCCTTTTCTGTTTATGTGAAATTAGTTTTTCTCAACTTTTAGATAGGAGTTATAAGTCAAGATAGGTTTTCTAACTTCACAGCTCGAGCACTTTGTCTTTTGTTTAAAGATATGACCTTATACATTGTGAGTTTTCTGAAGTTGTTCCTGGAAACTCACCCCTATTAATCTGGGCCTTTATTCTTTAGTCCTATTATCACTATCCTATTCAATTTGCTTCTATTCCCAGCAGTTTGTCCTTAGTGTGGGGCTTTCAACTGAAAAGGAGTGTCATAGGGCCTAGACTGCTCCAGCCCCTTCACATTGCACTGCAGATCCCTTAGACTTAACATGCAGATTGTGCAAAAAAGCCTTATAGTTTCAGGTACTGTTCTCAAATTGTCCTACTGCATTTTCTAGTGAGTACTGGTTGGCATTTGGGCTTCTCCTACTACTTCTCCTTGTATAGATGCTAATATCATAGGGTTTTGTAGCTGTTGATAGCCTGTTTACATCAGCTTGTATTTTGGGTTCACAGGGATACCTTCATTTAGTTTTGTTGTAGATCTGTTAATAAATTTTGGTTTTGCTTTTTTGTTGGGGGAAATCCTGGGTGATTCAGCTTTTTAAATCTACTTCATTTTGTACTTTCTATTAGTGCCAATTATTCTAGGTTTTATTATTTTAGCAGTTATCTTAGAAGATAACTAGGAAGTGATGAATTTTCGATATTTATCACCTTTTAAAATATTACTATTTTAAATATAATTTATTTACTTGTACTTTGATATAATTTCATTCTTATTAAAGGCTATGTTTAACAATTATTTTTCAAATTTTTACAAATTGAACAATTGGCTTTCACAAGCCAGTATACCATTGCTCTTAGAACAAAAGTGACTTTTATGCTTCCTTAGCTGAGTTCCCAGTTTCCTTTCACTTTTTGTATGATAATTCCTTACTAAACAGTCTAAACAGTGCTTTGCAATACTTTAATAAGATGAGAATTATATGTCACATAGCATTATTTGTTGTTTTTAACAATTTTGCTGATCTGATTAACAGAAGTCCTAGCAATTTAAAATATTCTACAGAAAGCAGAAAGAACACATTACTTTTTATAGTAAGGCAGAAATATACTCTTTACTAAGAAGTAACTAAGTTATACAAAGCAGTTAAAGTCTCAGATATCAAATATGTAAGATACTGGAGAGCTAAGTCAACTCTTGTTTCTTAAATTTATGACTTATTTTGTTCACTCTATTCAGATTTTCATATTTATAGTCTTACTATTAATAAATACTAATAACCATCTGTATGTTCAAAACATATTTCCACACTTTCTTCAAAGTTACTTTTCCTTTAAACCTCCCTTTTCATTTACCTAGTCAAAATTCATACCATTTCCTTTTGTTTCAATCAAGTTATACTGTTACCCCCCCCCCCCAAATCAATTTCTGCCTTTTACCCTTTTCATATATTTTATTTTGAGGGAAGAGTTTCACCTTCCTCTTCAGGTAAGTCATTTGCATCCCTCTCTCAGAAATCACATCACAACTCATCTGTGCAAAGCCAACAACGGAAAAGAGCTAGGATGTTATATAGGAGATTTTCTCCATTCAGCATTTTAGAAATTCCTATAATAAACTATATTTCTCATCATGTCACATATTAGGGAGTAACTGAACTGCTGGCCGTAAGTTAAATAATGTATCTATGCTTATAAAAGGAGAGATATTTAGCAGCTGATTTTAAAATTTTATTCTCCCTTTCAACCTCTAATCTTTGCTCTCATCCCCACACAAGTAAAAAGGTGGGAGAAAGTGGAGGAGGGGTTTGGGGGGGATACTGTACTTCCCCGCACCTCTTCTAAATATGCTTGTCTGTGAAGGAAGAAAACATCATTCATAGTCTATAATGAAATATATATATTTAAAAACAAATTTTTTTTTGAGACAGGGTCTCACTTTCTTGCTATGTTGCTTAGGCTTGTCTCAAACTCCTGGCTCAAGCAATCCTCCTGCCTCCTAGAGTGCTATGACAATTAAAGGCATGAGCCACTGAACCTGGTCTGAAATATATTAATTCAACATAAACCTTAAAACCTGAGAGCAATAGCTCTCAGTGAATGAATATTATAATTGGTCTAGAGAAGAAAAAGGGAAAGGCAGGCTGGTTGTTTTAAGTGCAGTCATCCCTCGGTATACTTGGGGAATTTGTTCCAGGACCCCTGTGCGTATCAAAATCTACACATATTCAAGTCCTACAGTAGGCCATGCAGAATCTACATAAAGTCGGCCCTCTGTATACGTGGGAATACAGTATTTTCCATCCAGTTTCTTTGAAAAAAATCCGTGTATAAGTGGACCCACACAGTTCAAACCCATGTTGTTCAAGGGTCAAATGCAGTATGAAACAAGTAGAAAGATAGGGGAAGACAAGTAGGAAGGTGGAAGACTGAAAAAAATTTTAATTAAAAATCTGCTACTGCAAATCACTGTAAGAGATGACAAATGCTTGCAAAGAAATACCATTAGTTCATTGCAATCTCCCCCTATTGTCTCCTCCCCTTTTCTCTTCGGTTGGTACTAGAAGTAATAATGGAAATAAAATCAGGAGACTAGGGGTTAGAACTCCACCTCTGCAACTCAGATTTAAATTAAAGCTTGGAAACTCAGAGCGTTTAAGTGATTGTGGCCAAACCTCTCAACCTTTCTAGACTTCAATTTAGTCACTAGAAAGTTAGGGATAAATTAATGCCAATCACAAACATTTTTTTTATGAAAATAAAATACCTAACAAATAAGTATAAGACATAACCAATGTGGAAGAGAAAGTAAGTTCAGTTTTTTCCTCTTTATCTGTTTTTCCTTTATAATATCACTGTAATATAATTAACGTTTTCTGAAGCAAAAACTAAGAATTTAAAGTCTGAAATAGTACTTTGAGGAACAAAAGACAAAATATTTGAGCTTAGGGCTTCCCATGAAGAGTTTAGTGTGTGCTGAGAGTGGTTTTTCCGTGTCTTTGGAGTTAACAAAGAGGACCCATCTGGAACCTGAGAGTTGGTAGAGAGATTATTTTAAGCTGAAGATATTTGAGATTCAACTGATACGGAAAAGCCTTTTTAGAACTTCCCTTATCTGTCTAGAAGGAGCAATTTCTGAGAAATGAGGCTACCATAAATACCCTCTTCTGAGAAGTTTGATGGCCCTAAAGAAGATGGAAAAGACCCCTCACACCTACATAGACCAATGTTGTCACACATTTTCTGTGTTCCTAAAAAACCCATTTGTCTTTTCTATAGAAATCTATTTGTTTTTCCAATAGAAGCTGTTTCTTTCCCTAAGTTAGGTACATAAGCCTTTAACTTTATCCACAAGTGAGCTATGGTATTTCTTTTGTTGGCTGTTATACACATATGAAGTAAACTTTTTCTTTTTTTTTCCTGCTAATCTGTTTTTTTTTTGGTTAGTTTAATTCACAGGCTTCAATTACTGAACCTAAGAGGGTAGAGGAAAAGTTTTTTCTTCCCCTAAAGGGGCTAGGAGAAATCTTAATCACTTAACAGTTGTGTAACCAGCAAATTATTTAGTCTCTTTGTGACTGGGTTTATTCAACTATAATGTAAAATGGGGATAACAGTGTCTTGTCTTATAGGATTTTTAGGGAATTAAAAGAGTTAAAAAATGTAACATGGTTAGTACCATGCATGGCACAGTTTTTACTATTATATGCTATCACCCAACCCATAAGAGATTTTTATAAACCAAGAAGTATTTGCTAAAATTTTGTAACTTCTGGATATAGAGTCAGAAAACTAGCATAGTAATTGTAGTTCCTGTGTTTAATTTCTTTTCTTTCCTTCTTTCTTGAGACAGAGTCTTGTTCTGTTGCTCTGACTAGAGGGCAGTGACATCATCATAGCTCACTGCAACCTCACACTCCTGGGCTCAAGTGATTCTCCTGCCTCAGCCTCCCAAGTAGCTGGGACTACAGGTGTGTGCCACTACAGCTGGCTAATTTTTCTATTTTTTTGTGGAGACGGGGTCTTGCTCTTGCTCAGGATGATCTCAAACTCCTGGCTTCAAGCGATCCTTCCTACCTTGGCCTCTCAGCGTGCTAGGATTATAGCTGTGAGCCACTGAGCCTGGCCTGTTTTATTTCTGATAATGATTCTCCAAAATAATTAATAGTAAGACCCTAAAAAATTGAATTATTCCTTGTCTTTGGAGTTAACAAAACTGAGATGAGTCAGAAGATAAGGTCTCTTTATCAAATGTCTTGTAGAGATTATTTTTATATTTACAATCTAAGTCATAAAAGTTAAAAAACTCCTAACAGTACTTTACTCAAGTGATCCTCCTGCCTCAGCCTCCAGAGTAGCTGGGACTATATAGGTGCACACCATGATATCTGGCTAATTTTTATATTTTTAGTAGAGATGGGGTCTCGCTTTTGTTCAGGCTGGACTCCAACTCCTGATCTTAAGTGATCTTTCTGCCTCAGCCTCCCAGAGTGCAAGGATTACAGTTGCAAGCCACCGGGCCTGGCCCCATAATATAGCACTGTTTTTTGAAGACTAATAGGCAAGCCATAGACTTAAAGGATAAAAAATTTAATCCTGCCAAAAGCTTAACTCTTTTCTCTGTTTGTATATATGTGAGATTATCAATGAAGCAGAGAATCCCAAAGGCTTTGCCTCTAGTAAAGATACTAACTACAACATGATGATTAACAGTGTCAAGTGAGTCCTTTTGTACTTCTTAAAATAGCTAGCTCACCGAGAGAGAAAATTTGAGTCTTCGACTTATATCCTTGGCTTTTATAATAGTTATACTCGGATGATGTAGAATGCTTTTTAAAAAAGTGCTGTACAACAAAAATACATCTGTTAAAAATATATAATTAATATTACAACTAAACATGAAGCTATAGTGTCACTGCCTAATAAGCAGACATAAGGTAAGTAGCAATACATCAAGGACAGGCAAGTTTTCAAAGTACCCAAAATATACTTTAAAATTTTAACTCTTCTATCTTTGGTGTTCTGTTATTTTTCACCTACGACATCATTTCTTCTCTCTGTCCATCTAAATCCTATCTATTCTTTAGGTGCCCAGTTAAGACTCCATCCTATTCTATGGCATCTTTTATTATGCTAGGCAATATAATTTCCTCCTTTTGAATTTCTAAGGCAATGCCTATTTTCTGTGCTCTCTTGGTACTCACTTTGCCTTTATTAGACAATGGTATCACTGCAGTGGTAAAAGAATACAATACACATCAACATTGTTAGATTAAGCACTCATCAAAATATTCCTGGTGAAAACTACCTAGATTTTGAAGACAACAGACCTGGGAGTGAATCCTAGTTATTACTAGCTTTGTTATATGAGTCTACTTCATCATCTGTAAATAGGGATATTTAGAGAGGATATAGCAAAGTTAAATAAATAATAAATAGGCAAATAAAAACATAATTATAAACTCTGTTAGCTTTTACAAATGAAAAATATCACAGTGCTAGGAGAAAGAGACAGTCATTTAAAGAACAGCAGAGAATATTCAAAGAAAGAAAAGAATGAGCAGAGAATTGGGAAATAATCTGGTGCAGTCAGCGGTTTGAAAGAAGGACTGTATGGTTAGAGCTTAAGGAGTAAAGAAAAGAATGGAGGGCATACAGTGAAACCATATATGCTGTGCTGTGTACAATCACAGCCCTATTAAATAGTTTAGATTTTATTCAGAATAATGGGAAATATTTTAAATGGAGAATGATACAACCCAATCTTTGTATTTAAAAAGATCATTTTGGTTGATGAACAGAGAATAGACTGGAGAAAATTAAGAAAGAAGTGAAGAGAACTTTAGAGGTTGTTAGGTTATTAGAGTAGTTCAGGTAAGGGATGGTGTGGCTTTGGCTAAAATGGCTACTACTGAGAGGTTGTGAAAGAAAAGGAGTTGAGGATGACTCATGGGCTTCTGGCTTCACACATTAACTGCCATGTGAGTTGTATTTAACTCATGCTAGTTTTGAGCCCCGGACATCAGGAAGCATATATAACTCACACGTCTCTTCACTTTGGGAACTTTGAGAACTATTTTTCAGGTTGCATATAATTCATGCACAGAAAACAAACAAAAAAACAACAACAAATTTTTCATTAAATTAGAAAGGATCATTTTGTTTTCGAAGTTTTTATTCCATTTTCATAATAAAATGCTGTGGCCCCAAGGGAAAAAAAATTTTTTTTCCTAGTGTGGTAGTTAATGTCTTAAGCATAAATGAAGGTGTTTCTTTCTCTCTATTTATTTGAGTTAGGGTCTTGCTTTGTTGTCCAGGCTGGAGTACAGTGACATGATCATAGCTCACTGCAACCCTGAACTCCTGGGCTCAAGAAGGTACCACCATACCCAGCTATTTTTATTCTTTTTTTTTTTTTTTGGTAGAGGTGGAGCCTCACTATGTTGCCCAGGCTGGTCTTGAACTCCTGGCCACAAGTGAGCCTGTTGCCTCGGCCTCCTAAAGTGCTGGAATTACAGGCATGAGCCACTGTGCACAGCTGAAGGTACCATCCATTGAGATAGTAAAAGAATTAAGTTTCAGACACGTTAAATTTGAAACCTTCATACAGAAAAACAGGGAGGGAGGGACGGAGGGAGGGACGGAGGGAGGGAGGGAGGGAGGGAGGGAGGGAGGGAGGAAGGAAGGAAGGAAGGAAGGAAGGAAGGAAGGAAGGAAGGAAGGAAGGAAGGAAGGAAGGAAAAATAAAATAGATAATCTGAGAGGGGAATTAATTTCTGGGCCCATTCAATAACTATCCTAGAAAAAGGGTGGCCCATCCTTGTGAACTATCAGTGGCTAGTATATCTGGTACATATAGGGGTACGTTAGGCTTAGTTAACTATAAAAATGGTAAAATGAGGTATTTTTTTTAAAAACAGGATCTTGCTCTGTTGCCCAGGCTAGAGTGCAGTGGCATCATCATAGCTCACTGCAACCTCAAACTCCAGGGCTCAAGCAGATACTCCTCCCTCAGCCTCCCAAGTAGCTGGTATTATAGGCATGAGCTGCCACACCTGGCTAATATTTTATTTTTTTGTAGAGACAGGCTCTTCACTATTGCCCCGGCTGGTCTCAAACTCTTGGCCTCAAGTGATCCTCCTACCTTAGCCAAAGTGCTAGGATTAGCACAGGCATGAGCCACTGTACCCAGCCAAACTATTCTTTATTTGTCCTATGCTCACCAAATATTAGGAGTACTTCCATCTACAAACCAATTTTTACCTCCCTATAAATAACTTGACATTTTTGCCTAGGTCACAAAAGAGTCTTTCTTGATAAAGATTAACTAGAATATGTCTGAATTTTGCCCATTCTGAGTCAATTCTCCTTTTATCATGCTGTGCCCTTTCAATATAAACATTCATTTCTTTTTATTCTAGAAAGTTTTCTTGAATGCATTGAATTATAAATTCAAACATTTGTTGCCTTCCTTTAAAATTATTTTTCAGAAATACTAATTATGTATATTTTGTATATAGATAAAATTGCTGTCTTCCGTTGCTAATATTTTCTTTCTAATCTTTTTAGATTCTCTTTGTTCATTTTGTTTACTTTTCCTATTGTATCCTCTATGTCACTTATTGTGTTTTCTGTACTGTCTCTGTGTCTGTGTTCCAAGTTCAATAATTGGTTTGCTTTCTTTTTTCTTGGGTTCTGCTCACTCAAAGTTAATCTCTTCTGGTTGTTGAGCCATCTTTTCCTATAGTTCTTACATTTCTACTTTGTGGTCTTTTTCAAAGTGAAGCATAAATTGCTAAAAACATTAAATTTTCATCTGATTTATACTAATATTTTTATTTGCATATATGTGTTTATGTGACTAATCTGTTCCTAAGCTTTACTGCTTCCCCCCACTTCTTATTAATATCTTTTGTATGATTGCTAGGCTAGTTACTTTTAAATTACTCGTAACTGAATGAGTTGGATTTTGCTGGACCAGCTATTTGCAGGAAGTTTGTGGGGTATGGAGAGGGAAGCATGCACAGGTAATTTTATGGCTTTAAAACCAAAACACTGTCATATTATCTGATCCCTACAGAGGCAGGCTGCTTTACCCAAATAGGGGTCCTCTGTTTCTCTAAACAAATCACATAATAAACAGCTTCTGCTCCAGCCTGGTCTCCCCATTTCCCACAATAAAAACCAAGGGATCATATTTTTATACCTCAAAAATGAGCCCTTTATTGTTAGTAAGTGCAATTTTCTATCCTATTCTAATTTCTGCCACCAATAAGCATTCTTGACATTCCATGTTTGAACTGTTCTCTTCTTTCCACATGGCTTTTGCTAGACCTCAGCTGCTTAAACAGCTTTTATTTATATTTTGTTGTCCAGGTATTACATCTATCTTCTTAGTTTTGTTTAATATGAGGTAGAACTGTGTGGGTAGGAGCATGTGTATATGTTTTATTTTTCTTATTGTTTCTGTTTTTTAGGAAGGCTAGGGAGCAGATAATGGTCTACCCTTAATCATACCTAAAAAGTCTATAGTTCTTATAAACATGAGAGAGTGTCTTTAATACTAAGCAACCAGTGATTATAATTTGGCATCCATATAGTGTACTTATATGGTGGGAATGTGTTGGTCAGAAGATAAAAGCATGAGAAGTCCCAGTGGTAGATTTATTTCTCACAAAAATTAATGAATTGGCATTCAGACTTCATATGTTAGTCTCTACTTAATGTGGATTTGAAATTTACACCTTATGTAAATGAATTTTCCCCTGTTCAGTTACTGAGCCTAAAAGGCTAAGGTTTCTTAGACTGATGGAACCTACTACTTCTTATGAAATATCAAGCAGTGCTCAACATGCTACTTTGATCAGCTAAAAAATATACTAGGTTTTGTTATAAAAATAAATTCCTATCTAAGAAAAGAATAATAAATGTTAATTACTAATAAGTTATAGAATGTTTCATTTAGCTTCTTTAGTCACATCATTTTTTCCTTCTTCATTATGTTGTTTACAATCTTCAACAAGTATGCTATGTATTCTTTTGGGTGTTTAAGCTTTTAAAAATTCCACTGAGGTTTTATTGGAGAAGTGGTTATGTCAATGTAAACTAGAGTCATATATGTTTAATATGGCAAGACCTCAAATTTTCCATTACCACCTCCTTCCCCTAGGAACTTGGTAAAGTCATGTCCATGATACTTTACCATCTGGGTATATATTATATCCTGAACTTGGCATCCTTCTCTTTGTTTTAAATAGCAATAATGACTATTAGAAACAGATCTTAAATATTGATATTAATAAATATAACCTATCTCAAAAGTTTAAAAGGTGATCTAATTTTCTTTTGCAATAATATTCTCTTTGTTTATGGTTTTTATTATTCTTTTAGATCAATGAGCTAGTAAAAGAGATGTTAAAAGGTATGTGTTTGGTTAGAGGCCAGATTTTAAAAAATAAGCACTTAAGAATTAATCAAAACAATGGTACAGTGCTCAAAAGAGTTGGCAGAAACCAGTTCTTTCATCCCATTAAAAAATACTTTAGATCTGGAAAGTGAATTAGGTTCAGACTAAACAAATACTAGATTAACAAATCAGAAAAAAACATAAAAAAGGAAGTTAAGCTTGGATTATTTAAGAGGAAGAATTTTAAAAGCTGAAATAAACAATAACCATAGATACTAAGAATTTTATTACCTTCTGGTCGATATTGTGCAACAATTGTGACAGCCTGGCCAGCATTTTTCAATGCGGCTGCTGCCTGCTCATGACTGGCAGCTCTTAGGTCAACACTGTTTACCTGTAAATCAAACCAAATCATAATTTGAGAGAAAATAATCACTCTGATTAGAAATCACAATAGCCTCTTCTTTGAGTAGGCATAGATTAGCAATGACAACAACAAAAACACACAAAACACATTAGTTGCAATACCTTTACCACTAAAACGTTTCTTGTTCTGATTTACTAAAAATATATTGCACAGTAAAACTAAATATTACTAACATCCAAATCAATTTTATTTACTTAAAATACTTTGCTAAATGTTAAGTGAGCAATCCATTGAGAAATGTACCTTAATGTGACAACCTGAAATATACAGTGTTGTCATTTTGCACATTTCATTTACTAAGAACTAAGCAATGGGAGGAAAATTCATTTTGCTTGTAGTATACATTCACCTCCTCCCAAATTTTCACTCCTAGTGCTTAATTCAGTTTCAATACTTCTTCCTTTCACAAACTAAAACTTGTATTCTTTTGGTGTCACAGAAAAGCAATTATTTAAAAGTATTAAAATAGCTCAGATTTCAAGAACCGATTTAAATAGAATAAATGTTAATTAAATGAACCAGGAGAACTTTTTTTAAATAAAAGGGCCCTTCCTTGGGTGAAATAATTACTGAGGTGACCAAGCCTACCCTAGAGGAGGCAATTTAATTTATATTTTTGATAAGTTGCCAATACTTAGTGCATACTACTTCAAGGTATGTTATCTTGGGAGATTGTTCCTTTTCCACTATAAGACAAATATATGAGGACATCATGGAAACATTACACTTAAATGTAATAAACTTTAAAAATTTAATTTTTTAAAAATTAAGAAGCAGCAATGAATAAAGTACAGCAATGTTCACAACCTTCACTGAGAATTTTTGGAAAGAGCCACTGTGCAATTTTTATACTACAACTGGTTTTGTTGAGATCTAATCTAAAACCTGTTAAAGATCACATATCACTTTTCAAAAACTTGACTATAAGCCCAGAAATTCTTGGGATCATAAAATTTACATAAAGAAAATTTTAACCATGTGAAGATATTATGTTTTATATTATTCATAAAAGATATCATTATGCAACTATAAAAAAACACACATCCCTGTGGCTTGGCTTGGTGGTCACTCCTATTATCCTAGCACTTTGGAAGGCCAAGGTGGGAGGATCACTTGAGGCCAGCCTGGGCAATATAGCAAGACTCTGTCTCTACAAAAAATTAAACAAACAAAAAAACCCCCAACTAGCTGGGTGTAGTACTGTGTGCCTATTGTCTTACCTACTTGGGAGGCTGAGGTATGAGGATTGCTGGAGGCCAGCAATTTGAGGCTCTTGTGAGCTATGGTCAGGTCGCTGCACTCCAGCCTGGGTGACAGAATGAGACTCTATCTCTAAAAAACAAACAAAAAACCCAGCAACCCCCACCCAATGTCCCTTGAATGAAAACCAAGATTTAAAAACCCTAATCTAAACACATGTATGCAGTGGCTTATGCCTGTAATCCTAGCACTCTGGGAGGCCGGGGTGGAAGGATCGTCTGAGCTCAGGAGTTCAAGACCAGCCTGAGCAAGAGCAGGACCATGTCTCTACTAAAAATAGAAAGAAAATTAGTTAGACAACTAAAAAATATATAGAAAAAATTAGCCGGGCATGGTGGCGCATGCCTGTAGTCCCAGTTACTCGAGAGGCTGAGGCAGAAGGATCGCTTAAGCCCAGGAATTTGAGGCTGCTGTGAGCTAGGCTGATGCCATGGCATTCTAGCCCGGGCAACAAAGTGAGACTCTTGTCTCAACAAAAAAATTAAAAAAATAAACACATGTAATTTAATGTAGTTAACAGAGTATATCTCTAGCTGAAGATAGCTATAAAAAACTCAATACAATGTAGAAAGAGTTCCACTTTGTACATAAAGAAAATCCTAATTCCTGGGAGAAACAAATTAGGTAAGATAAACTTCCACAGATTATTACAGAAAAGATTAAAACTATTAATGAATTATTCCTATGCATCAATTATTTTGTTTCATAAAAGATTTGAAAACAAAACTATATAGACAAAAAGAGCATAATTTGTTGAAAAAGACTATGAATTAAAGATTTTCCAAAATATCATTGAATTTTCAATGGAAGGTACATTACCAAGGATTTTTAGAAGAAATCTCAGTACTGAGAGACAAATAAATAGCTTTAGTGTCACTTTTCAAAAAATATCAACATTTAAAAAAATGGAGAAATAATTCACATATTAAAAATGTTACTCTTTTAAAGTGTATAGTTTAGTGGTTTTTAATACCTTCACGAGGTTGTGCAACCATCACCACCATATAATTCCAAAATATTAATATCACTCCAAAAAGAAATGCCATATCCCTTGGCAGTCACTCCTGTCACCCCTCTCAATCCCTGGCAACTACTAATCTACTTTCTAACTCTACAGATTTGCCTCTTCTGTACATTTCAAGTCAGTGGGATACTATAGTATATAGCTGTTGAGTAGGAGACTAGGAGACAGAACTGAGACTGGATGCAGGGAACTGAAGATTGAGTGCAGGTCTTAAAGTAAACAACTCTCAGGAAGAAGCTAACTAAAGGTGCTCATATCTGAAGGCAAGAACAAGTTTCAACTGGCTTGTCACCTACCTCTGTCACCTTACATGAACTTTGGCTAATTATAATATCATCTGTACTGAGGTTTTAAAATTTGGCTGCCCTTGAAATCATCATGATAGTTCCAAACAACCATATAAAGTATGAAAATGAGGCTGGGTGTGGTGGCTCACACCTGCAATCCTAGCCCTCTGGGAGGCAGAGGTGGGATGATTGCTTGAGCTCAGGAGCTCGAGATCAGCCTGAGCAAGAGCGAGAACTGTCTCTACAAAAAATAGAAAAATTAGCTGGGCATGGTGGTATATACCTGTAGTTCCAATTTCTTGGGAGTCTGAGGGGGAAGGATCTCTTGAGCTCAAGAGTTTGAGGTTGCAGTGACCTGTGATGATGCCATTGCATTCTAGCTGGGGCGACAGCTATTGAGACAGAAATTCTGTCTCAATAAAAAAAAAAAAAAAAAAAGTATGAAAATGGGAGGGAACTCAATTCTAGGAATTACTACCCACATTCTTAGTAAAAGCCAACCCCTTAACCTTCAATATCCCTCCCCTCAATTACTAAGACTTAAAAAGACCACAAATCACTTTCTCCCAGGACATCTGCTCTTTTCAAGCCTGTTTACTATTCTCTTGAAGTGTACTTTCACTTTCAATCTTTCAATAAAAAGCTGCTTGCTTGGCTTACATGGTATGTCCTGAAATTCTTTTCTCCCAACTATCATCAAGAACCTGGAAAAATCTCCATTCGGAGGCTTCTAACATAGTCATCTGTGTTTGACTTCTTTCACTTAGCACATTTTCAAGGTTCATCCTTATAGCATGTAACAGTGCTTTATTCCTTATTATGGCTCCATTAAAATCCATTAAAACTGGATATGGCATTTTGTTTATCCACTTCCTTAAATTTAAATCTAAATATTTTATTCTTTTTGATACTACTGTAAATAAGACTTTTCTTATCTCACTTTTGGGTTGTTCAATGGTGGTATATAGAAATACAACTGATTTTTGTATAGTGACTCTCTACCCTGCAACCTTGCTCAACTCATTTATTGGCTTTGATAGTGGGTTTTTTTTTTTTTTTTGAGATAGGGTCTCACTCTGTTGCCTGGGCTAGTGTGCAGTCGTGTCACCGTAGCTCACCATACCTCAAATTCCTGGCCTTAAGCAATTCTCCCACCTTGGCCTCCTAAAGTGCTGGCATTACAGGTGTGAGCCACCAAGTTCGGCCTCTGATAGGTTTTTTGTTGTTATATTTCTTAAGATTTTCTATATATAAGATTATATCATCTATAAACAGAAATAGTTTTCTTTCTTCCTTCTTACTCTAGAAGTCTTTTATTTCTTTCTCTTGCCTAAGTGCTAGAACCTCAAGGGCAATGTTGAGTCAAGCAGACATCCTCGTCTTGTTCCTGATTTTAGATGGAAAGCTTTCAGTCTTTTACCATTTAATATTTTGTCAAGCTATGGTTTCTCAGAGATATCTTTTATCAGACTAAGGAAGCCTTTTATTCTGAAAAGATGTTGGTTTATGACAATTACTTTTTCTGTGCCTACTGAGATATCATGTGTTTTATGTCTTTTATTCTATTAAGATGGTATTTTACTTTGACTGGTTTTTCTATGTTGACCAATCATGCATTCCTTTGATAAATTCTCCTTGGTTACGGTATATAAACGTTTTTTATATGCTGCTGGATCTAGTTATTTTGTTGAGGGTTTTTACATCTATTTTCATAGGAGACATAGATTTGCAATTTCCTTTTCTTGTGGTATCTTTATCTGGTTTGGTATAAGGATAATATTGGCTACAAAGAATGAGTTGGGAAGTGGTCCTGAGGTTTCTAACATTTTGGAAAAGAGTTTATGAATGAATGGTGTTAATTCTTCTTTAACTGTTTGGCAGAATGCACCAGTGAAGCCATCTAATCCTGAGCTTTTTCCATTGTGGAAAGTTTTAAATTACTAATTCAATCTCCTTACTTGTTATAGGAATATTCAGATTTTCTATTTCTTCTTCAGTCAGTTTCAGTAGTTTATGTTTTCCCAGAAATTTATCAATAACTATGTAATATATATATAACTAAATAACATATCATATATAACTATATAATGATACACATATTATATGTTTTGCATTTAGAAACAATTTTTGTCTTAAAGTCTACTTTGATATTAGTGTAGCCACTGTAGGTGTGTTTTGGTTTTTGTTTGTGTAATATATCTTTTCCAACCTTTTACTTTTGACCTATGTGTGCCTTTAAAGTGTCTCTCTTGTAGACAGCATAACGTTGGATTCTGGGGTTCTTTCTTTTTTATTGAGACAGAGCCTTATCTGTCACTCTGAGTAGAGTGCAGTGATGTCATCATAGCTTACTGCAACCTCAAACTCCAGGGTTCAAGCCTCCTGCCTCAGCCTCTCAAGTAGCTGTGACTACAGGCGTGCACCACCATGCCCAGTTAATTTTTCTATTTTTAATAGAGATGGGATCTCACTCTTGCTGAGACTGGTCTTGAACTCCTAAGCCCAAGCAATCCTCCCGCCTCGGCCTCCCAGGTGTGAATCACCACATCTGGCAGATTCTGTTTTTTAATCTACCAATCTTTTCCTTTTAACTGGAGTGCTTAATTCATTTACATGTAATGTAATTACTGGTAATGTAGGATTTGTCATTCATTTTGCTATATTTTCTTTGTCTTATGTCTTGTGTCTCTATTCCTCCATTACTGCCTTCTTTTGTGTTAAATAGATATTTCCTACTGTACCATTTTGATTCCTTTGTCATTTCTTTTACTATATATATTTTCAGTCATTTTCCTAGTGGTTGCTTTGGATTATAGTTAACATTTTGTAAGAATTTAGTTTGGATTATACTAACTTGATTTCAGTAGCATGTAAAAACTCTGCTCGTATTTGACTCTGTTCTCTTTACCTGCTTTGTGATGTTACTGTCGATTATTTACATCTTTGTACAATGTGTGCCCATCAACACTGATTTTAATTATTGCTTTATTCAGTTGTTTTTAAAATCTGAATGGAGGAAAAAAAGTTACAAATAAAATAATACCCATATGCTGTTTTATATTTACCTATGTAGTTATCTTTACTGATGTTCTTTATTTCTTTATGTGGATTTGAGTTACTGCCTAGTATCCTTTCATTTTAGCGTGAAGTATTTCTTATAAAGCAGGTTTTCTAGAGATGAACTCCCTCAGCTTTTGTTTATCTAGGAATGTCCTGATTTCTCCTTCATTTCCAAAGAACAGTTTGGCTAGATATAGAATTCAACAGATTTTTTCTTTTTTTCTTTCAGACCTCTGAATATGCCATCTCGCTGCTTTATGGTCTCCATGGTTTCTGATAGGAAATCAGCTGCTGATCTTAATTGAGGATCTCTTGCATGTGATAAGTAATTTCTTTTTTGCTGCTTTCAAGATCCTCTGTCTTTGGTTTTTGACAGTTTGATTATAATGTGTCTATGGTGTGGATCTCTTCAAGTTTATTCTACTTGAAAGTCACTGAGATTCTTAGATGTATATATTAATGTTTTTCAACAAATTATGGAAGCTTTGGGCCATTATTTATTCAAATATTTTTTTCTGCCTCTTTCTCTACTTTTTCAATCCTTTAGGCAATCACATTATATATATGCTGGCATATTTGATGGTATCCTATAGGTCTTTGAGGCTCTGTTAGTTTTCTTCATTCTTCTTTTTCAGTTCTTCATCCTAGAAATCTCAATTGACCCACCCATCTTCAAGTTTGCTGATTCTTTCTTCTGCCAGTTATTTTCTTTTGCTGACCTTGTCTAGAGAATTTTTCATTTCAGTTATTGTACTTTTTAACTCTAGAATTTCTATTTGGTTCTTATTTATAACTTTTATCTCTTTGCTGATATTCTCTTGGTGAGAGACATTGTTCTCATATTTTTCTTTCATTCTTCAGGATGGTTTTAATTATTTGAACATATGTAAAATACAGGATTTAAAGTCTTTGTCTAGTAAGTCCAATGTCTAGGCTTCCCAGCAAGCGCATTGGCAAGGGTAAGGACCTACAGGAAGTCAACAGCCTCGCTGGCAGCTTCCCAGTTCCAAAGCCTGGTTCTTGGTAGTGGCGACAATGGTAGCTGTGGAGGCTGCTGTGTCTAGGGCAGCAGCTTAGGCCACCCTGGGCAGGGTACCCTGGGCGGGGCAGAGGGCTGCCCCTAGGGCCACCCTGGGCCTTAGGCCAGCTTAGGCCATCCTGGGCGGGGCAGAGGGCTTGGTGGAATTTTGATCCTCTGCCAGACACATACCAAGAGGAGGTGAAGGGTCACGCCTCTGGAAGATAAAATGAATATTCTCCAGAAGCCTGACTAAGGCGTGAGTCAGAGGGAAGTGTGCTGCTTTTATAGTGTTAATCAGTCAGCTGCGTGCACCATTAAGAAAAACAAGAGGGACCCTGGGCCAGTGTGAAGAGTATGTCACTCATTTGCTCCAAGCTGCTCTGTATTCCCTACAGACAATTTCTACTGATTCATTTTATTCTCTTGTATATGGGCCATATTTTCTTTTTATTCATGTCTTATTTTTTTTGTTGAAAACTGGACATTTAAAATAAATACAATGTGGGCAACTCTAGATATCAGATATGTCCCCCTGTCTAGGGCTGCTTGTTGTTGTTTGTCACAGCTGTTGTTTAGTGACTCTTCTTAATTTTTAAAAGTCTGCATTCCTTATTGTGTATGGCAACGAAGTCTCTGACTGGTTAGCTTAGTGGTTAGTTAATGATTGTACAGATATTTCCTTAAATGCTTGGAACTAATAAGTCTTGCATTCTTTGCCAAGGGGTCTTGGTACATGTTGGGGGGCCCACCTTCAACACGCAGATAAGCAGTTGATAACTCTGCCTTGATCTTCGCTTCCTGCTTGCAGAGAACCTCATGTTCAGCCAGAGATGAGAGTTTAAGGCCTTTTCAGGTCTTTCCAAAGCATGTACACATTCATGAACATGTGCATGGTTTTCTAGGTTCTAAGGAGTATGTTGGAGGTTTTCAAAGGCTCTCTGGAGAACTCATTTCCCAGATTTTCCTTTTAAGCATTTTGATTAGTCTACTACTATTTGTCTCAGCATGCTGCCTGAGATATTGGTAACAGTTGAGGGCAACATAAGAAAAGATATTCAAAACTAACCTAAATTGTTTTGACAATTATCTCAGGGGAAAGACTTTCTGCTCAGAGGAAGCTCTTGAATCAGGTCAAATATAGAAAGCCTTGCAAACAGGATATTCCAGGAACCATCAGAGAGGTCAAAATCACCTCTGGAAAACAGGCTGTGAAAGAGTTCCAACCCATATTCTGCTCCTCCAGTGGCTGCCAGGTTATTGGTTTTCACTGGAGATTGTGGGCTATTACTATTAAGTTTTCAAGGCTACCCTGATGCTGTAGAGCAGAGGATGGGACCAAGACAAGTAATATCTCATTTATAGTGTTTTAAAGTGTAGTATTCTACACATGTAATAGATTTAGATTATAAAAGCTTCATTATTCAACAAAATTGAATTTTCAAAGGCAATTTTTTAATACATTATTAATTTACTTAACTTTTCTTTTTCTTTCTTAGGGGACAGAGGGATCTAATCAAAGGTAATTTTTATAAACTTATTATTTATTTCCTTGCTCTTCCAAATAACTTATACTTTCCTCAGTAATGTGGGTTATCACCAAGAATATCAATGGCAGAGTTGTCTTTAGAACAGTGGTTCTCAAAGTTTAGTCCCAGAAGCAGCAACATTAATATCAATAGCTCATGGAAACTTGTCAGAAATGCAAAATTTCAGATCTCAACAAAGTCCTACTCAATCAGAAACAGTGGAATAGGGTCCAGAAATCTCTATAGGGTCCAGCACACTCTATAGCAGTGTGCTATAGTCCTAGCTACTCCAGGCCTCTAGGTGATCCTGATACAAGATTATATTTGAAAACTGCTAAATTTTGTCTAATTAGATAAGTTAAATGTGTTTGTTCTAGGGTTTTATTTAGTTTAAGGTAACTTTTCTTATGTTTTTCTTTTGCTCCTAAAGCATTACAATTTTAAGGTTACTGATGGATACTGCCAAACATAATGCTACATTATACTCACATTAGAGTGAGTAGCAGAATGGAGACTTAAAGGGTTTATAGACACAAGGCTTTCAGTGCTAAAACCAGGAAAGTTCTGGGTGTACCAGGTTTTGTTGGTTGCCCTAAAATACTTAGCAGTATGTCAGCGTCCCATATAAAGTGATCCCACATGGACAATTTAAAAACATTTATTTTTACTTTGAGTTTCTCACACTGAACTGAAAATTTATTTTGACACAGAGGCAAGGTGAGGCTCTAAGCTAATTTTATTCCTCTAAATAACTAGCTAATTTGTCCAGCAACATTTATTTTTAAAAAAAAAAAAACCCATTCCTTTACCATTCATTTGTCCTTATCACACTGCAACATTTTAAAAAATTAAATTACAGGCTGGGCATGGGGGCTCATGCCTGTAATTCCAGCACTTTGGGAGGCCAAGGCAAGAGGATCGTTTGAGGCTGGGAATTCAAGACCAACCTGGCCAATACAGCAAGAATCATTGTCTATAAAAAGTAAAATAAAAATAATTAGCTGGGCATGGTGCAGTGTGCTATAGTCCTAGCTACTCAGGAGGCTGAGTCAGGAAGATCACTTGAGCCCAGGAGTTTGAGCTTGTAGTGAGCTGTGATTGTGCCAGTGCACTGCAGCCTAGGTGACAGAGTGAGACCCTGTCTCTAAAAATAAAAATAAATTAAATTACAGTATACTTTACAAATAATGAAATGAATTGGAATAGCTCAGCTGAAAGGGTTTTGACAGCTGTATACAATCATGAAACCACTACCCAAAACAATATATATATATCTTTTCCATCTACCAACCCAGAAAAGTTCCAATATGCACCTTTATAGTCAGTGGCAATCACTGGCAACCACTTTCTGACTTCTATCAGCACAAATGAATGTTACCTGCTAATGACTATTACATAACGAGAATCATACAGTATGTGTTTTTGTGGTGTCTGTTTTGTTTTGCTCAACATATTTCTTAGAGACATTTATATTATTTTGTGTTTCAGTAGTTTGTTCCTTTTTATTTCTGAGTAGTATTACATTGTATAAATATACTACAATTTATTTAGCTATCTTCCTGTTGAGGGAAACTTGGATCATTTGCAGATCTGATTATCATGAATAAGAGCATTGTGAACATTCTCATCAAAGTGTTTTTGTGGACATAAGCTTTCATTTCTCATGGGTGAAACCCAAATGATAAGGTTAGATCGATGTTTAACTTCTTTTTTTTTATTTCAGGAAATTATGAGAGTACAAACATTTTGGTTATATTTTATATCTTTGCCTCTCCCTAGCAAGGGTTAGATGCATGCCCTTCCACTCTACAATGCTCACCGCGTCCCTCAGTTGTGAGTCTACCCCCTCCAATCCCCGAATCCCTGGAGAACACTACCACCATGTGAGCACCATAGCGTTAATCAGTCAGTACCAATTTGATGGTGAGTACATGTGGAGTCTATTCTTCCGCTCTTGTGTCACCTCACTTTGGATAATAGGTTCAAGCTCAATCTAGGAAAATATAAGCAATGCTAGATCACTGTCGTTTCTTATAATTGAGTAATATTCCATTGTATACATATACCAAATTTTAATAATCCCCTCAAGAATTGACGGGCAGTTGGGTTGTTTCCACATCCTTGCAATAGTGAATTGTGCTGCCATAAACATTCAGGTGCAGATGTCTTTATTAGAGAATGTATTTTGCTCTTTTGGGTAGATGCCTAATAATGCTATTGCTGGATTGAATGGTATTTCTATTTTTAGCTCTTTGAGGTATCTCTAAATTCTTTTCCACAGAGGTTGCACTAATTTGCAGGCCCACCAGCAGTGTAAGAGTGTTCCTATCTCTCCACATCCTCGCAAGCATTTGTTGTTTTGGGATTTTTTGATAGAGGCCAATCTCACTGGGGTTAGATGATATCTCATTGTGGTTTTGATTTGCATTTCTCTAATGATTAGAGATGGTGAGCATTTTAAAATATGTTTGCTGGCCATTATTCTGTCTTCTTTTGAAAAGTTTCTGCTCATTTCCATTGCCCATTTATTGATGGGGTTGATTTTTTCCTTGTTGATTCTTTTAAGTTCTAGATAGATTCTTGTTATCAGACCTTTATCAGATGTGTAGAGAGCAAATATTTTCTCCCATTCTGTAGGCTGTCCATTCGCTCTAATAATAGTGTCCTTGGCTATGCAAAAGCTTTTTCATTTGTTCAGATCCCATTTATTTATTTTTATTGCTGTGGTGATTGCTTTGGGGGTCTTCTTCAAAAATTCTTTGCCTAGGCCGATGTCCAAAAGAGGCTTCCTAACATCTTCTTCTAGAATTCTTAAGGTTTCATGCCTTAGGTTTAAGTCTTATCCATCCTGAGTGGATTTTTGTGAGAGGTGAGAGGTAGAGATCCAGTTTCATTCTTTTGCATGTAGCTATCCAGTTTTCCCAACACCATTTATTGAAAAGAGATTCTTTTCTCCAATGTATATTTTTGTCTGCTTTATCAAAGATTAGATTACCATATGTAGATGGTTTCATCTCTGGAATCTCAGTCCTGTTCCAAAGATCAATGTCTGTTCTTGTGCCTATACCAAGCTGTTTTAGTTATTATAGCTTTGTAGTACAGCTGAAAGTCTGGTAGACTGATACCTCCCAGTTTACTCTTATTACTTAAGATTGCTTTGGCAATATGAGGTCTTTTCTGGTTCCACACAAAGTGAAGAACTATTTTTTCTAGATCTATAAAGAATGATGATGGTACTTTGATGGAGACTGCATTAATTCTGTTGATCACTTTAGGTAATATTGACATTTTAATGATACTGATTCTACTAATCCATGAGAGCAAGGTAGATTTTTCCCTCTGTTTACATTTCCTACAATTTCTTTTCTTAGTGTTTCATAGTTTTCCTCATATATGTCTTTCACATCTTTCGTTAAATATATTCCTAGATATTTAACTTTCTTTCACTTCAGAGTTTTACCAAACATACAAAGAACTCATGCCTATACTACAGAAATTATTCCACAACATTGAGAAAGATGGTATCCTTCCTAATTCATTCTACGAAGCCAATATCACCTTGATACCAAAGCCAGGAAAGGACACAACAAAAAAAGAAAATTACAGACCAAAATGCCCCATGAATATAGATGCAAAAATCCTCAACAAAATTTTAGCAAATAGAATTCAGTAGCACATCAAAAAAATAATTCACCATGACCAGGTGGGCTTTATTCCAGGGATGCAAGGCTGCTTCAACATATGCAAATCTATAAATTCGTCTCATAAATAAAAGCAAGAACAAAGACCATATGATTCTCTCAATAGAGGCAGAAAAAGCATTTGACCAAGTCCAACACACCTTTATGATAAAAACTCTTAACAAAATAGGCATAGATGGCTCATATCTTAAAATTACCAAGCCCATTTATGACAAACCCACAGCCAATATCATACTGAATGGGGAAAAATTGAAACCATTCTGACTTCGAAGTGGAACTAGACAAGGATACCTACTATGTCCACTTCTATTCAGCATAGTGTTTGAAGTCCTAGCTATAGCAATCAGGCAAGAGAGGGGTATTAAGAGCATCCAAGTGGGGCAGATGAGATCAAACTCTCGCTCTTTGCCAGTGATATAATATTATATATAGAAAATCCCAAAGGATTTGTCAAAGAGACTCCTAGATTTGATAAATGAATTCAGTAAAGTCTCAGGTTACAAAATCAATACACACAAATCAGAGGCATTCACATATGCCAATAACAGGATATTTAACGTCTTAAAAAAATCTCCCTAAAAGTTCTTGTACTGGTGTACCATTTTACATGCCCACCAGTAATGAATGTGAGTTGCAGATACTCCAACATCTTCACTAATGAATGTTGTTAATTTTTTTTCTTTAGCCATTCAACTAGGAGAGATATGATATTTCATTATTTAGGCTTTAAAAATAATTATTTTTATTTAGGCATAATTAATCTTTTTTGGTATACAGTTAAGAGTTCTGTGTAGTCACCACCACAATCAAAATACAGAACAATTACATCACTCCTACCCAAATTCCTTCAAACCTTGTTATTCATTGCGGCTTTTACATTTCTCTGATATTGTATGTTAAGCACCTTTCCATTTATTTATTGGCCATTCATATATCTTCTTTTGTGAAATATCTGCTGAAGTCTTTTGCGCATTTTAAATTGGGTTACTCACCTTTTTATTGTTGAGATATTTATATATTTAGATACAAGTATTTTGTGAGACGTATGTACTGAGAATATTTTTTACCACTGTGTGGCTTGCCTATTTGGTTTTTTTTTTTTTTTTTTTGAGACAGAGTCTCGCTTTGTTGTCCAGGCTAGAGTGAGTGCCGTGGCGTCAGCCTAGCTCACAGCAACCTCAAACTCCTGGGCTCGAGTGATCCTTCTGCCTCAGCCTCCCAAGTAGCTGGGACTACAGGCATGTGCCACCATGCCCGGCTAATTTTTTATATATATATGTCAGTTGGCCAATTGATTTCTTTCTATTTATAGTAGAGACGGGGTCTCGCTCTTGCTCAGGCTGGTTTTGAACTCCTGACCTTGAGCAATCCGCCCGCCTCGGCCTCCCAAGAGCTAGGATTACAGGCATGAGCCACAGCGCCCGGCCCCTATTTGGTTTTTAATGGCATCTTTTTTATGGTTAGTGTTTTATATATCTTGTCCAAGTAATTGTTGCCTACCCTAGGCTTGCCAAGGATATTATCCAATGTTTTCTTCTAGGTAGATTATGTTCTGGGTTTTACATTTGGATTTACCTTCCATTTAGAATTAAGTTTTCTGTCAGGAGTAAGACTGGTTTAAGGTTCATGTTTTTACACACAGATAGCTAGTTGTTCCAGCACTATTTGTTAAAAAGACTTTCCCTTCTCTATAGAACTGACTTGGCTCTTTGGTCCTATTTAAGAAATTTGTCTAATCCAAGTTCACTAAGGTTTTCTTGTATGTTTTCTTTTATATGTTTAGTTCTACGATCCTTTTCAAGTTAACTTTTGTATATGGTGTGAGGTAAGGACTGAGATGATTCTTCTTTTCCTTTTTTTCTACTTATTCTATCAATTATAGAAGAGAGTGTTTAAATCTCCAACTGTGATTACAGATTTGTCCATTTCTCTTCTTAGTTCTTAGTTTTTACTTCATGTTTTTGAAAGGATTATCAAGTACATGCACATTTAGGATTGTTATGTCTTCTTGATGAAATGAAATATATCTATAATAACACTGTTTGTCTTTTTTTTGAGACAGAGTCTCACTCTAGAGTGCCATGGTGTCAGCCTAGCTCACGGCAACCTCAAACTCCTGGGCTCAAGCAATCCTTCTGTCTCAGCCTCCCATGTAGCTGGGACTATAGGCACACGCCACCATGCCTGGCTAATTTTTTCTATATATTTTTAGTTGGCCAATTAATTTCCTTCTATTTCTTAGTAAAGAGGGGGTCTTGCTCTTGCTCAGGCTGGCTTCAACTCCTGACCTTGAGCGATCCTCCTGCCTCGGCCTCCCAGAGTGCTAGGATTATAGGCGTGAGCACTGCACCCAGCCCACTGTTTTTCTTAAGTTCAATTTTGTCTCATATTAGTACAGTAGCTTTAATATGCTGTTTACCTGGTGTACTTTCTTTCACTCTTTTACTCACAACACATTTGTCTTTATATTTAAAGTGAATTTCTGATAAATAGTATATCATTGGGTCTTGCTTTTCTGAACCCAGCTGACAATTTCTTTATATTAACATTTATTGCAATATAATTATTAATATAGCTGGGTTTCAATCTCACATCTTGGTATTGTTTTATATTTACTTGGTCTGGTCTTCCTTTCCTGTCTTTGTGTAAAGCATATAGTTTTTTCAGTGTTCCATTTGATCTCCTATACTGATTTTTTAAAATTATAACTCTTAAGGCACTTTTAGTACTTCAGCTAGGGATTATAATATTAACTATAAGTTATAACAGTCTACTTTCAAAAAATTTATACCACTTCAGAAACTGTATAAGAAACAACTATATAATTTCCATCTTTCCTTTCGATTTGTGTGCTAGAGGTCTTCTATTTTAGTTCTACATATGTTATAACACCCACGACCCATTGCTATTTTTTTGTTTTAAACAGCCAATAGTCTTATAATAAAATATATAAAGTTTTTCTTAAAAGTTAAAAAAATAGATCTTTTATATTTATCCAGGTTGTTTACCCTTTCTGTTTTTTCTAATTCCCTTCTGCAGAGCTGGGGTTCTGTCTGGTATAATTTCTCTTCAACCAGAACAATTTCTTTAGTATTTCTTGTAGATCTCCAGAGATAATTTCTCTCTACAACTATTTGCTTGAAAATATCTTTATTTCATTTTCATTTCTGATGAATAATTTCACTGAATATGAGTCTATGGTGACTTTTTTTTCCTTTCAGCACTTTGATGATATTATTCAATTGCATTATGCCTTCTACCATTCCTAGTGAGAAGTCAGTAGTCATTGTATTATTGTTCCTCTGTATGTAACGTGTTGTTTTATCCCTATTTTTAAGATATGCTGTTTAGCACAGGTTTTTAGTATTTTGATTATGGTGTATGTAAGTTTGGTTTTCTGTGTATGTATCCTGCCTGGGTTTGCTAAGTTTCAGAGATTATGTGGGTTGTTATGTTTTACTGTTTTGGAAAGTTCTTTGTCATTATTTCCTCTTTGACAGACATTGTTCCATAGATATTGGATGTTCTAGCTTGTCTTTTCCACCCAATTTTTTTCTTCTCCCCTTGCCTGAAGTTTCTGTTTGGAAATTTTCTTTGATCTATGTTCAAGTTCACTGACTCTTTCGTCTCTTAATTCCACTGTCCTATTAAGTCTTTCAAATAAAATTTTTATATTTGACAGATTTTCCATTTCTAGCCCATTTCTATGTAATTCATTTTCTATGCTTTTGGGTCTTTGTTGAAATTCTCTAATCTCTTCATCCACATTGTCTACCGTTACCTCTGGATTCTTAGCATTTTTATCATCATCATGATGATTTTATCATAATTATTTTAAAGTCTTTTCTGATATATTTGATATCTGGGTCTTCTCTTGATTTACTTCTATTGACTTCTTTCTGTCTTTCCAAAAAGTTATTTTCTTCCTTCTTTGCATGTGTTGTAATTTTTAATTATAAAGTAGACATTGTAGTAAAATAACAGTAGAGACTGAGGCAAATAATATTTACTTCCAGAAGATGAAATAATCCATGTGTCTGGCCTCTAGGGTCAGGAGCTGTATCAGTATGGTCTATAGTTGAACTGCAATTGGATTTTGTTGCAGCTTTAATTTAGTTTAGTTTAAAATGTTCTGAGAGTGGAATCAAGACTTTCCTTCTGAGGGACTCACAGTGTAAGTACTGGTAAGATTCAAGAGACTCATGTTTTATAGCCACCAACTTTCAAAACTCTATGCTTTATAACCCTGCTGCCAGCTACCTGGACTGCTGGTTAAATTCTCTCTGCCCTCTAGATCTGCCTTAGGCTTTCTGTGTTTTGGAAGATCTGTCTCTCTCTCTCTCTTTCCACATTGCCTTAGAGGGCTTCATCTCAACTCTCTCGTACCATTCCCACTCTTCCTATTGTTGATTTTCATAAATCTTTTGCCCAGGGTCCTCCTACATTTAGTGGGCAGTTGCCTTGTATTTAGGGATGTCCTATATGATTCAGGACTGATTCTCTGCCAATTCTCCTATCTTGGCCCCCAAACTTTGGTTTATTGCCTCTGAGTTTGGCAGGCAGGTGTAGACTTGCTTTGTGTCTTCTCAGAATTTTTATCTGTTTCACTAGTCCACATGAGGCAATTACATGTTTGGTAAAGTTTTGGCTAATATCTCCCTATCCCTGTCTACGCCTCCTCTTTCCATCACTCTACCAAACATGAAAGCTGCTGTGCGTATCTTCTCTTTTAGTTACTTTCTGGACATTAGGTCCCTAGGTCTCTTTGAATCCTCAGTTCTCTGATGGGTTTAGTTTTTCTAAACTTATCCAGATTGTTTTGGTTGTTAGGATAAGAGTGATGGTCTATTGAGACTTTCTATATTCTAACACCATAACTAGGTGTCACTCTATTGCTTTACAAATTTGTTCCAATAATCACTGTTTGTTTGTAGTACTATGCTTTTTAAATTGTTGTAGCCTTAAACATAAGTGGAGCTGCCATTTAGTTGAACTGCATATTTAAAATTTTCTTTATTTTCTAAGACTGTAGTACTATAATCTTTAATAAAGTATTGCTGCATATTTGAAGACTCAAGTGCACAAGAGTTATTTTCATTCAAATACCAGATGGTTGCACCATGATCCCAGAACTAAAATAAATATAGGCTTCCACTTCTTTTGTAAATAATCAGTCAACCATCTTTCTGTCCTGGATTCAGTATATCCTTGAACTATAAAGGATCCTCAAAAGGACAGGATGCAGAAATATGTTGATACTTCTATGTCAGAAGGTCAGATGGTAAGAAAGAATGGTCTGAAAACTACATAAAGTATGCAGTTCACATTTCTGGAATGCTTTTTCTATCATGTTCCAGCCACATTTATCTTCAGTTTGAGGAGTATTTTCTGATTTTTTTCCTTTATATTTTGTAGTTGAAAAGGAGTCTATTGATTTATATTGAGGAAATGATTTAAAATAGTCAACAATAATGAATGGCACTATTGATCCAGGATATAAGGTTTGTCTCTATATCTCAAATCCTAAAGTTTCAGAAAGCATTACCTTACACTTTTTAATTAAAAAAAAAATAGCACAGTATAATTGAGTGGTTATGGTAAATCCTATCTGTACCATTTATTAGCTATTATTTGCTACTATAGGCAAATTAACCTCTAAATTTTATTTTTCTCACAGGAAAAATGATGATACGAATGATAATCCTGGAGTTCACCACAAGCAACATAAAATTTTTCACTGGAGCACTATTCCCCAATTCAGACACCACTGATTCCCACAAAAAAGTAAATAAAGTACTACTGAACATAAGCTTACAATGCAAAATTTGGAACGTGAGAAAACAATTCACCACGAGGCACAACATATCACGTATTAGAGAGCAAGAACTCCAGAAAACAGAATTACTATATATAAAAGTAAGTATGTTTAACAGAAAAACCTAATAATCAAAACCACCAAAGCAGTTGGAAAAAAAACCAGGGAGAATATTTAGGAAAACATGGTATTTTGAAATTAAAATCTTAGTTTTGGCTTACAGAGAAGATTAGATACAGATCAAGAAAATTTATAAATAAGAAAATAGACCTAAAGAAATGACTAAAATGAAGCACAAGGAGACAGAGTTGATAAATATAAAATTGGAGTTAAAAGACACAAAGAACAAAATGATAATATCCACTCATAGTTGTTCAAGAAGGACAGAATACATATAACATGGGAGAGGCAAAATGTGAGAAGACAATGGCTAAAAAGTTTCCAGAACTGATAAAAGACATGACTCCTCTGATTCAATAAGCATAATGAATCCCAAATAGAATAAATGTTAGACATAGACATTGTTTCACATTTTAGTGAAACTATAGCACACCAAAGACAGAGATCTTAAAAGCAACCAGTGAAAAAAACCCAAATAACTCACAAATAAGACAGAGAGCAGACCTTTTGTGTTAAATAGCAAGAAGCAGGCCAAATAGCATAAAATCTCATTTTCAAAGTACTGAGAGACAAAAAGTGTCAACCTATAATCTCAGATTGAATTATATTTATAAGTGAAGTAAAATAAAGGTATTTTTAGATAAAGTCTAAGAATATTTCCCATTAAGAAACCACTGTTGAAAAAACAAACCATGGGCTCACACTAAAATGTATTTTGATATTTGAGTGACATTTTTGCTTTTTACAGAGTTCTGCTAGTATATAGATGATAGAAGCTAGAGAAGCTAAATTTTCTACAATAAATAAGATAATCCAATACAACAAATAACTGTCCAATCTAAATGCTCTTGTTATTGATCCACTGAGAAACACAGAAAAAAGAAGATACAATTAGAATGGTAAACAAACAAACAAAAACTGTATGCCATGTGAGTTAACTGTTAAAAAACAAAAATATAAATGACTATATTTGGGAGTATAAAAATGAAACAGAAATAAAATTCTAGAAAGAGTATAATTAGAAGTAAAGCTTCCTAAGGCCTATATATCACAGTAGAACTATAGATCAGTTTTAGTGTAAAACTGTGTGGGTAACTGCAACATAAGCACATAGACAAATTTACAATAAAAAGAGAAGTAAAGATGAGGCAAATATCAAGTAAAAAAGTTTAGATAGCCATATTAATATCAGAAAATACATATTCTAGGACAAAAACCATTATTATAAAGAGTCATTATATAATTATAAAATTATATGTACCTAATAACATGGTTTCAAAAGATGTAAAGAAAAAGCTAATGCTACAAGGACAAACTGCTAAAACCATCATCATTTTGGACAACTTTAAAAACCTTTTTTAACAGATCAAACAAACAGATTAAAATATAAAGAAGTATATACAAGTAACAAGCTTGAGTTACTATTACACATAGAGAACCTTACAGTCAACAAATAGAGAATACTTTCCTCAAGCACATTTATAAAACTGACCTCTTGTAAGAATATCAAAGTATTAAAAGAAAATCTATCATCCAGAAAATGTTCTCAGACAACCTATAATTCTACAAGATGTAAAATGTTAAGAAGATAACTCAGATATAGCCATAATTTTGTGATATAAAAAATAAAAAAAACCACCTTTAACAATTAATAGGTCATAGTGAAAATAATAAATTATCTTGATTAACATATCTTACCGATATAATACGATCTCCTTTTCTGAGCTCTCCACTTAGATCAGCAGGTCCTCCAGCCAAGATAAAGGAAATAAATATTCCTTCTCCATCCTCACCTCCTACAATGTTGAAACCAAGGCCTGTTGAACCACGATGAAGGACAACTTTTCTAGGTTCCCTAAAAATTAAAAAACATTTATTTATAACTTGGAAATTTTACAGAAAACCTGTAATTCTATCAGTGAGAACTACTTGTTAATAACTCTGACGTTACAAAACTATAAAGAAACCTAGGTGAAATATAAACAGTTTTTCCAAAACAGTGGGATAAAGAGATTCTTTGAAAGCCTAGAAGTTAAGACTTAGAAATCAAATGGAAAAAAATCTAATTTTATATAAAATTCAAACAAAAATCAAACCAAACAGAAAGGAAAAAATAATGTGGAAATTAAAATCATAATATAAAGAGCCTATCAGGAAATATATACACTCATGAAAAGTTGTTGCATACACTTTAATGCCTACAAAACAGTCACTACCCCTACTACTGCTTAGATGTTTAAAAGCAGCTATCCCTTTGTTTTAGAGAAGGTAAATTTTATGTGCCTGGATTATCAAGGATATATATCAAACAAAATAAACACTACTTGTTGAATTCCGAACATGAATCAAATTGCCATAATATTTTATGGTATCTATTAGATAAGGAATATATAAAAAGCTAGTTTAAAATTTGCCTAAGTATATTCTTAACTTAGTTTTACCAAGCTAATTTCTAAGGATAATGTACCAAGACTTACAAAAAAGCAATATTAAAAAAAGGAGCTGTAGCCGGGCGCGGTGGCTCACGCCTGTAATCCTAGCACTCTGGGAGGCTGAGGCGGGCGGATTGCTCAAGGTCAGGAGTTCGAAACCAGCCTGAGCAAGAGCGAGACCCCGTCTCTACTATAAATAGAAAGAAATTAATTGGCCAACTAATATAGAAAATTAGCCGGGCATGGTGGCGCATGCCTGTAGTCCCAGCTACTCGGGAGGCTGAGGCAGCAGGATTGCTTGAGCCCAGGAGTTTGAGGTTGCTGTGAGCTAGGCTGACGCCACGGCACTCACTCTAGCCTGGGCAACAAGCGAGACTCTGTCTCAAAAAAAAAAAAAAAAAAAAAAAAAAAAGGAGCTGTAATTTATTTGCAATATAAAATATTTTTATATCGTGGGCTCTTTAATGAATCCTCCAATGGAAAAAATTAAGGTTTAGGTTTATCAACTGTTAATAAATTTTTTTTATCCTAAGAACTGTGGCTATCTTATGTGGTTGATTAAAATTTATTTTAATAGTTGAATTTCTGAAAGAAAGATGAATGTTAAGTTCCTTACCTTGTAATTTCATCATCTCCGAGCACTACTTTAGAAACTGGTGAGTATCTGGCTGGTGATGCTGGTGTCTGGCCCAAGTAGGGAGATGGACTAACATGGTTATCAACAGGCTGAGGAGAAGCTTCAAAACAAAGAAAGTGAAGAATACTTCAAAAATAAAACAAGTCATTCAGTGCCCCATTTATTGATTATAAATTTAAAAGTTAATGTATAACTCATACTCACTCCTTTGTATATCAGAATTTGGCAGAGAATATTTATTTATCAGCTAAAAACTGGATGAGCTGTTTCCAGGTAAAAACTACTTTAGAATCTGAGAACACTAAAGCAAACAGTCCATTTGGTTTCTTTTGATAAAATACAACTAAAAAGGAGTTTTATATAATACTAACTTATTCATGTAGTGAAATCCAGGAAAGGACATTTAAAAGACTGTCATAGGAAAGACTAAAATAAGTAAATCTGAAGTATGATAAATTCACTTTTTTGAAGAGTTATTTTGCAGATTTCCATTTCAAATAATTATATATAGTTGAAATTTGACTGTGAATAATGAAAATCAGAAGCTTAAAAATAAGTGCAAAAAGCCTATGTCCTTATTCCAGCTTAAATCTGTCAACCTGGTAAAAAAGCAAAAATAAAAAATAAGGAAAAACTATCTATTGATTCATTTTGATGACAATAAATATCATGGGTTGTCATTCTACCAAATGCTAGGTACAGAAAATTATAAAGATATTCCTGACCACGCTTTCCAAAGACCCAGGTAAGTAACACATTTCAGTTGTAGCTTACAGATACAATATACTTGAATTATCTAAACTGTTACCAAAACACATGGAAAGCAATATTTAATTATCTTGAGGCCTTACTACGATAAAGTTACAAAGCATTTTAAATTTAGCTGTAATATTTACTATCAAATATCAATCTCTTCTTTTGAATTACTGAATACCAAAATGGACAAAGCACTATGCTACCCACTAGAGGTACAAAAATGCAGGGATCATTGGTTCAAGTCATCACAGTGCTCAGGTGACATAAAGGAATAAAGTGATCTCGGTGAAAGGCAATAGGAAATTCCTGGAACTATGGTATACAGAAAAATGCTTGCTCTATCAAAAGGATGCAGCATCTATACATCTCTATCTGTACAAAAAGAAAAATCTACTGATAGACTTTATCAATGTCTATTGATAGTACAGGGTTCAGCGATCTAGTACAGTCTAGCAGATTAATAGGTTTGCAGTACCAAAGCAATTATTTCCTATCCAGTTCACATATGAGATGCATTTTTATATTTGAGCCAAAGGACTTTCTTCCAGTGGCTCTTGCCTTTCAAAGTCTTTCCTAAGTGATATGTAAGAGTATCTGTGATTTATTAGGGATAATGCATGTAGCCCTGAAGCAATAGATACCCACATGAACCTCTTTAATCACCAGCCTTTTAAAAATCTAGAGTTTACTGATTTTTTTATTCTTAAATTCCTTTGCTGTATTATCATGTTTGGATGGAACAAAAAGACAACCAGACAAGAAATTCAATCAAATGTTCAAGCCAGAAAATGTACCTTTTCTCTGCCATATTCAGACTTTATCAATAGATCTTTTCTTAAGCAGTTAATCTGACATGTAAGGCATAGTATCTTACACAGCAAGGACTAAAAATTAATGTTCCTATGAACAAAAGGACAGCCCCAAAGAAGGATCAGATAAGAAAGTACTATTTATTATACCCCAAATCTGACATAGTAAGGTCCCCCAGTGAACTACAAAATAAGAGAGCCTAATTCATTATCCTTAGATATCAAAATTAACGACTCAAGACCTTTAAGGTTTGGGAGAAAAGCAAGGGGACAAGCTTGAAGTGAAAGTGGGAAGAGACTGGTGGCCAAATCAGAAGTTTAACAAGGCCTTTCAGCTAAAGAGAATGTAAGTTAAAAGTGAGAATATATATAATGTTAAAGCATGAGATTTTAATATCAGCAGAGAAACTATATTCTCCATTAGATCCAATGGATTTCTTCTTTTCTTTAGTAATAAAACGACTTTTATTCCTTAGTCCCATATTTTGGTTATTACCCAAATACTACTTTATTTTATTACAACCACTCTTTATCTTCTATGGTTCCCAGATAACTTCTATAACCTTCTTGCTCATTATTTCTTTTTCTAGTCTTGCCCCAAATATTTTCTATCTAGTGTATAAAGTATTTTCTGTCTTTGACATCTGCTCACTTGCAGGGTTGCCTCTGCAAGAAACACCCTCTCCATCCATCTGTGCTTGACAATCACTGCAAAAAATCAAATGTGACCTAGACCTCTTTCCTGCTCCAGTAAAAAGAGACAGAAAATCTTAACAGTCTTATATCTGCTAAGGAAAATGGAATCAGAACTAAAAACCCTTCCTACAAGAAAACTCCATGTCCAGATAGATGGCCTCAGAGAATAGCATAATCTCAATATCAAAAATGACCAGGACATTATAGGAAAGGAAAATGTCAGGGTACTATCTTAAGTTCATGCTTATGAACATAGATGTACAACATTAAACACAATGTGAGCAGTTCAAAACCAATGGTACAGAAAATATATCATGACCATGTGGGTTTTTTCCACAAGTGGAAGGTTGGTTTAACATTAGAAAATCAATGTAATTTAATACATTAACAGAATAAAGGAGAAAAAAAATCCTCTCACTAAATAATTTGATGAAAATAAAAGCTCACAGGATAAAAACTCTCCATAAACCAGGTGTAGAGGTTAACTTTCTTATCTGATAAAGGATATTTACAAAAAACCTTACTGGTAACAATCACATGCAGCTGTGAAATACTGCATCCCCCCCCTCTGTTTGTGAACATGAAAGTGATATTCATTATCACTATTTCTACTTGACATTCAATTAGACGTCTTATCAGTGCATTAGACAAGAAAAAAGGAAATGAACAGTATAAAGAACTGTCATTGTTCACAGATGACATGGCTATATACATAGACAATCCAAAAAAAATCTGTAAAAGATTGTAAGTAATGAATTTAACAACACTGCTGACTATACAATCAATATATAAATGCCAGTCTTATTTCTTATATAGCAGTTAACATTTAAAAAGCAGTATCATTTATAATGGCATAGAAAATGTCATATACCTAGGACTAAATTTAACAAAAGATTTATAAAACCCATATTATATTATAAAAAACACTGCTGAGAAAAAGAAAAAAGAACCATAGTAATTGGACAGAGATATCATGTTCATGGACTGGTTAAAAGACTTAGTTTTAATTTTTTCTAAATAGATCTGTAAAACTTTTTGATTCTAAAATTAATAAGGAAATCCAAAGAAGAGCCAAAATAATCTTGAAGAATAACAAATTGAAAGACTTACATTAATAGAATTCAATACCTATTATAAAGTTATAATTAAGAGACTGTAGTGTTGGCACAAAAACAAATAGATGAATGGAGACCCACACATACATGGTCTCCTAAAATATAACAAAAGACCAATAAAATTTCTGGCAGAAATGATGGTCTTTTCATAAAATGGTGCTGGATCAACTGGATATCTGTATATATTTAAAAAAACTCATGTTACATGCAAAGATTAAATCAAAATTAAATCAGATCTAAATGTAAAAAGCAAAACAATAGAGCTTCTAGAGGTCCCTTTTGACCTTGGGATAGGAATAAATTTCAATGGGTCACTAAAAGCATTAACCATGACAGAAAAGACTGATAAACTGACTTAATTTAAAGAAATTTAATCCATCAAAAATCTCCATTAATAGAGGGAAAAAGGGAAAACAAACTTGGTGAAGACATTTGCAATAGATATAACTGATTAAAGAGTTATTTCTCAAATACATAAAACTTCCCTCAAATCAATAAGAAAAACAGACAAAACCAAGAGAAAAATGTAATTAGAATTTATAACAGATATTGCACAGAAGATGATAGCAAAGCAATAAGCACAGGCAAAAGTGATGAACATTATTAATCATCAGGAAAAACTATCAATAAAAAAATAAAAACTCAACAATAAAATTATGAGGTAACTCTAAATGTACACATAATATCCATAATTAAAAAGACTGATAACACCAAGAACTGGTGAGGACATAGAGAAACTGGGGTATAAATTGTTTCCAATACTTTGGAAACTGGCAGTATCAACTGAAGACTAAGCATATGCTTACCCTATAACATACAAATCTCACTCCAAGAGAGGTGAGTCCTTATATCTGATAAAGGCATGTGAAAAATGTCCATAGCAGCTATATTCATAATTAATCAAAACTAGAAGTGACTCAACAATAAAATGGAAAATTTATTGTATGTTCACATAGTGGAATTTAAAAATTAAAAGACCACCCAAACAACCACATGGATACATCTCACATATCTAATGTTGAGTAAAAGAAGGAAGATACAAAAAGTACAAATTATACAAGAAATTTAAGAACCAGGAGATCTAATATATCTACGTATAATATAGTAACACATACACACACAGACACATATGTATCTCTAAGAACAGGCAAATCTAATATACAAACATGAAAGTATTACCTCTGGGTAGAATACTAATTAAGAAGGGGCCTGAGGGAGCCTTCTAGGGTGCTAGAAATGTTTTATATTTTGATCAGAAAGATAGTTACAAACGTGCATGCATTGTGCAAAAAATCATTAAGCTGAACTCTTAAAATTGGTTCCCCTTCCTGAATGTAAATTTCACTTTGATTAAAAATTAAAGAAACTAGGCAAGGGGGTTCATGTCTATAATCCCAGCACTTTGGGAGGCCAAGGTGGGAGCACCACTTGAGGCCAGGAGTTCAAGACTAGCCTGAGCAAAAGCAAAACCCCATCTCTATAAAAAAATAGAAAAATTAGCTGTGCATGGTGGCCGGTGCCTATAATCCTAGCTACTTGGAAGGCTGAGGCAACAGGATTGCTTGAGCCCAGGAATGTGAGGTTGCAGTGAGCTATGACGGCACCACTGCACTCTAGCCTGGGAGACACAGCAAGACTCTGTCTCAGAGGGGAAAAAAAAAGGTACTGAAAGATATTAACTAAGAAAAAAGATTGGAATAAATGGAGAATTATATAATGTTCATGGACAGAAAGATCCAGTTCTCTCCAACCATAATCTTATGGAACTAAGATTAAATTCAAATGAAAAAGTAGAAGTTAAAGTAGTGGCAAGATAATTCTAAGTAAAAGAACAAGGGACAGTGGACTTACCCTCTCAGATTATCAGGGCCATTTTAATTTGTATTGTTCCTCTTCTGAGTAGATGAAATACCATTTCTTACAGAAAAAATCTTTTATAGACCTTTCCCATTTTCTGACTGAGTATGTTTCTTTTTTGTTAGATAAGTCTTGCTCTGTTGCCCAGGCAGACGTGCAGTGGCTATTTATAGGTACGATCATGATGTATTACAGCCCTGAACTCCTGGGCTCAAGTGATCTGCCTCCCTCAGCCTTCTGAGTAGCTGGGACTACAGGCACACACCACCACACTGGGCTTGTTTCCTTTTTGATGTGATGGTGATCTTTACAGGATAGGAAAATTAACCCTTTGTGATATTAAGTAGAGAAAATGAACTGGAGGTATCTTGAATTACAGGAAGGTCCCTCATACTTCCTTAAGATAGGGAATGCTAAAGCATGTTTGTATGCTGATGGTAATGATCCAGGAGAGAAGAGAATTTGTTGTTTGTTTTTTTTTTGAGACAGAGTCTCGCTTTGTTGCCCAGGCTAGAGTGAGTGCCATGGCGTCAGCCTAGCTCATAGCAACCTCAAACTCCTGGCTCAAGCAATCCTCCTGCCTCAGCCTCCCGAGTAGCTGGGACTACAGGCATTCGCCACCATGCCCGGCTAATTTTTTGTATATATATTAGTTGGCCAATTAATTTCTTTCTATTTTATAGTAGAGACGGGGTCTCGCTCTTGCTCAGGCTGGTTTCGAACTCCTGACCTCGAGCAATCCGCCCGCCTCGGCCTCCCAGAGAGCTAGGATTACAGGCGTGAGCCACCGCGCCTGGCCCGAGAGAAGAGAATTTGATTAAACAAAATAGAGAAGGGACAGCTGTAAAGAGCATGACTTTTTACAAACAAGAAATGATGATATACAGCATGCAAATTTAAGATCTGGTTTTCAACAGGAACAATAACAATTACTCTATTATAACACAAGAGAAAACAGACATTTGGGGTAAAGATATAGTTACATAGGTATATTTGAAAGTGGAGGAATAAGGATGCTCTCCTCTGAGTGCTTATATGAAATATGAAGTGAGATCATCAGTTATGACTGAAGAATGGATGGCAAGTAAAGGAGGTCTGAGGAGAGAGAAAAATTCTCAGCGCAGGACAATAAATTAATTAGAAAAATACAGTAGGACAGCAGGCAAGAATGAGAGCCCCCCTGTGTGATTTATGGTCATAAGTTAAAAGCATAATTTTGCGTTTTTCCAGTCATGTTCTGCTTTTGCCAGTGAAGAATTAGGGGGCAAAGGACTGGAAGACATATGGGAAGGAAGTGAATATGATGACAAACTATGGAATCTAAGCTTAAAATAGTAGAAAAATGGAGACACAAGAGGGGCAACAAAATGACAGTGTCAAACAAATGAGGATCAAAATGAGGTTGAATCATTAGAATGGGGTGAATGAACTGAGGGTTGTAGCCAGAGAATGAGATAACTTAAATTGAGATTTTAGAGGTGATAAAGGTATTAGTAATTATAGATAAGAAGATCTAACATATTATCTTAGAAGTAAGTAACTGAGCTGAAGTGGAGGGCAGGTTTGGACATCACTAAGAATGACAGCATTAATAAGAGCAAGAAAGACAATGGGTTTGGCACTTAAATCTTCAGTTACTAAAGCCAGATTGATAATAGGTCAGTAGATGATTACAGGAAGGGACAGGCAGTAAATTGAATAGCCTGATAGTGAGGGCTTCAGAAAAGCTGATATGTAAAACTTTTTAAATTTTACATATTACATTTTAAAAAGCACAAATGCTTTTTAAAAAACATACAAATTGTTTATAAATTACATATGCAGAATAAATATGAACTGGAGTATACAACAAAATCCATAATTATAGTTGCCCAAGAGAGGGGAATGGATATAAAACATAATGCTAAAGTTGAATTAGCAAGGTTAACTTAAAATTTTTTACAATGGTCTATTAGTTCAAATATAGATGGGGAAAAAACCCAATATAATCATAATCAGAGCACCAATTTTTAATTTGTGGAACAACTGTCACAAATGTACACCTGGTTGTCTTGAAGAAATAAGTAGCATTCAAAATAGGATACTTGAATTGATTAATAAAATAGCTTATTATTGAAAATGCATATTTAATCACAAAAATATACAAAGCTCTTATAGAAAGTTTGTATGCAAAACCAAGCATATATAAGAATTTCAAATAAATAGCAAAGTTTTTTTCTTCATCATAAAGATACTAGCCCTGTCCATTAAAGAAGTTGAATACTATTAAGAAAATAATTCATTTATACTTGAGTAATTAATAAATTGATGAACACATAAGATGTGTTATTGGAGGACAGTATGTAGATTTCAAAATATAATTTGTATTTAACTTATAATGATTAGTGATTCTAATGAATCTTGACAGTTCTAAAATGAGAAACACTGTAATTTACAAAATCACAAATACTTCTAAAATACTACAATTCATAAGAGGAACACTCAAAAGCAGATTACAAAGAGTACATTTAAGATTATTATTATTAATGGGTTCTTTAAACATTAACTCAAAGCCTCCAAAAATACAGATATCATTTTTCAACTAACACTAATTTAAAAATATATTTAAATCTCTTTTCAGCTTGTACATTTAAAAAACGGAGAATCAAATAAGAAACTTAAAAATACAGAAGTACTTAACAGTTCAATTCTATGCAACACAACTGAATTGCACACAAATATAGGCAATATACAAGGGCCTTAAAGTACAAAGATTGTATTTGACCTCATGTACCTGAGATTATAGAAAATCCCTTAAATTTTAGAAATATTTGAAATCAGTGTTTCTTAAAGTACAATCCATGAACCAGCAGCACCAGAGCAGAATTACAGGCATCCCTTGGAGATACTACAGTTCCAGACAACTGCAATAAAGTGAATATTGCAATAATGCCATTACAGGAAATTTTTTGTTCCCTAGTGCATATAAAAGTATACATTATATTGTAGTCTACTAAGTGTGCAATACCATTCTGTCTGAAAATATAATGTACAAACCTTAATTAAAAATACTTTATTGCTAAAAACGCTAACAATCATCTGATCCTTCAGCAAGCCAAATTCTTGTTTCCTAGTGGAGGGTCCTTGCCTTGATGTTTATGGCTGCTAATTGATCAGGGTGCACTTGCTGCTTCACCTCACACTTTTATGTTTTGTAGATGGCTTCTTTCCTTAAAGCTCATGAATCAATCTCTGCTAGTATCAAACTTCTCTTTTCCAGCTTCCTTATTTCTCTTAGCATTCACAGAACTGAAGAGATTTAGGGCCTTGCTCTGGATTAGGCTTTCGCTTGAGAGAATGCTGTGGCTGGTTTGATCTGTTCAGATCACTAAAACTTTCTCCATATCAGCAATAAGACTGTTTTGCTTAGAGTGTTTTGCATTAGAGTGTTTGCTGGAGTAGCACTTTCAATTGCCTTAAAGAACTTTTCTTTACATTCACAACTTGGCTAACTGTTTGGAGCAAGAGGACTACTTTTTCAGCCTTTCTTGGCTTTCAACATGCCTTCCTCACTAAGCTTAAGCTTAATCATTTCTAGCTTTTGATTTAAAGTGAGAGATGTGTGACTCTTCCTTTTCAAATGAACACTTTAGAGGCCACTGTAGGGTTATTAATTAGCCTAATTTCAAGATTGTTGTATCTCAGGTCAAAGGGAGGCCTAAGGAGAGGGAATGAAATGGGGAAATGGCAGTTGTCAATGGAGCAGCGAGAATACACAATACATTTATGAAGTTTGCCATCCTATATGGGTGCTGTTTGTGGTACCCCAGAACGATCTTAATAGTAACATCACTGATCATAGTCACTGTAACGAATATAATAATAAAACGTTTGAAATATTGCAAGAATTACCAAAATGTGATACAGAGATACGAAGTGAGCACATGCTGTTAAACAAATGGCACTGAAAGATGTACTCAATACACGGTTGCCACAAACCTTTAATTTGTAAAAAATGCAGTGTCTATAAAGTGCAATACAGAGAAATGCAACAAAATGAGATATGCCTGTACTTTATTTGTTAATAAACTGCATGTTAAAGCAAATTTCTGTGCTCAATCCCAAAACTATTAGAACAAACTGAGACTCTGTATTATTTGCAAAAATCCTTTGGTGACCATTATTTAATAAAAGTCTGAGAATAATGCCTTAAGTGTTAAAAGTAATTACTGCTATAAATTAGTAAAAATCAAAAAGGATCCTCTCCCTTCTAATTATGAAAATTTTGACTTATAATAGATTTCTAAAAACTATTATTTAATAGATTAAAATGCTTAATAGTTCCCCTAAAAATACTTTTATAATGTTCAAAGTTTTTTTTTTGACAGACAGGGCCTCACTGTGCTGCCCTGGCTAGAGTGTTGTGGCATCAACCTAGCTCACAGCAACCTCAAACTCCTGGGCTCAAGCAATCCTTCTTCCTCAGCCTTCTGAGTAGCTGGGACTACAGGCATGCACCACCACGCCCAGCTAATTTTTTCCGTTTTTAGTAGAGACAGGGTTTCACTTTTGCTCAGGCTGGTATCAAACTTCAACTCAAGAGATCCTTCTGCCTTGGCTTCCCAGAGTGCTAGAATTATAGGTGTGAGCCACTGCGCCCACCCCTATAATGTTTAAACTTTTTGTATTATACTAAGAACATTTCATTAAAGTGTATCATATCTAAAGAAATAAGATAAATTTAAACTTAAGCCAACAGACTCACAATTGGTGATATCAGGTGGTGCGTAGCCATCATTCATATACATACTTGTGGGTTTTGCCACTTTCAAATAAACAAAATCAGATGTGTTCTTTAAGGCAGTTACTGCTTCTTCATGAGTAACTTCTTCTAAACATACACTATTCACCTAAAAGAAAATCCCAAAAGACATTTATTTTAAGACATTGTCACATTTTTTCTGGTTTTCAGTTATAAAAAATTACACCAAAAGATAGGGAAAATAAGGGAGTGATTTAAGGAAAATAAAGATGTCTGGAAAGAAAATAACACATTTTGATTGTCTATAACCTCAGAAGTTATTTATGATGACATGTGATATGGTTTTTGTATGTTAATGGAATAACCCATCTTAATTCCAGCCCCTATCCCTATTCTCACAGCCTGGACTTTCTCCCACTCTTAGGCACTTAGGAACGTTGTGTGGTTATTTTAGTTTAGTTTTTTTTTTTTTTTTAAAGAAATGAGACCAAATTAAAATTTCTGTTCTGCAAGTGTATGTTTAAAGTAAGGCATCTTAGAGAGTGTTTCATCTTGGGACACAGGTACCCCATTGTGTGGTTACATCATAATTTATTAAACCATTCCTATATTAATAGATATGTAAATTATTCTCTTAAATGGCTTTAGTAAATTTACACTCACTACCACATGAGAGTACCTCCCTACTTAAACCTTTGCCAGCACTGAATATTATCAACTAAAAAAAGGTCTGTAAAATGGTGCATGTTTTAATTTGAACATCAATTTATTTTTCGAGACAGGGTCTCATTCTATCTCCTGGGCTAGGGTGTAGTGGTGTCATCATAGCTCACTGCAACCTCAAATTCCTGGGCTCAAGCAATCCTCCTGCTTTAGCCTCCTAAGAAGCTAGGATTACAAGTGCATGCCACCATGCCCAGCTCATTTTTCTATTTTTTATAGAGACAGGGTCTTGCTCTTGCTCAGGCTGGTCTTGAACTCCTCAGCTTGAGTGATCCTCCTACCTCAGCCTCCTAAAGTGCTAGGATTATTGGTGTGAGCTACTGTACCCAGCCTGTAATATCAATTATTTTTAAATCTGTACTTCTGCTAATAGTCAAGTTGAGTTTTTTAAAATATTATTATTATGTTTTTTTTTTTTTTGAGACAGAGTCTCACTTTGTTGTCCAGGCTAGAGTGAGTGCCGTGGCGTCAGCCTAGCTCACAGCAACCTCAAACTCCTGGGCTCGAGTGATCCTTCTGCCTCAGCCTCCCGAGTAGCTGGGACTACAGGCATGTGCCACTATGCCCGGCTAATTTTTTTATATATATATATATCAGTTGGCCAATTAATTTCTTTCTGTTTATAGTAGAGACGGGGTCTCGCTCTTGCTCAGGCTGGTTTTGAACTCCTGACCTTGAGCAATCCGCCCGCCTCGGCCTCCCAAGAGCTAGGATTACAGGCGTGAGCCACAGCGCCTGGCCTAAAATATTATTTATTGGCCATTCATCTATCTTCTGTATGGAAATAAAACTGATTTTCAGGTAGTGGTGTTGTATCCTGCAACCGTGATAAACTTGTTTATTAGCTCTATTAGTAGGTTCCTTGTTTCTTAGGTTTTCCTATATACAGTATGAAGTCATCTGCAAATATAGTTTTATTTCTTCCTTTCCAAACTGAATGTCCTTTTCTTTTTCTTTTCTTATAGTCTTGGCTAGAATCTCCAGTATAAAAATAAATAGAAGTGGTAGGTTGCCTCTCTAGGAATTTGTTCATTTCTGCAAAGTTATCTAATGTATTAGAACACAATTGCTCAAAGTATTCTCTTATTCTCCCTCTTTTATTTCTGTTTTTAGAAATTAGAGTCTTCCCTCTTTTCTTGGCCAGTCTTGCTAAAAGACTTGTCATTTTGTTGTTTGTTTCAAAGAACTGACTTTCAGCTTTGTTGATCTTCTCTATGGTTTTTCTTTTCCCTATTGCATTAATTTCTGCTCTATTTTTTATTGTTTTCTCCCTTCTGCTTGTTATAGGTTTAGACTGCTCCTTTTCCATTATTTTTTGAAAATAAAAAATTACCAATGTTTCTGTTTTAAATTACTATGTACTAGAAATATTAATTTTATTGTTTTTCATTTTCCTAATTTATACCTTTGAATTGACAACAGGAAACCTTTTAATGTTTTGACAAAAATTTTTAAAGGTCAGAGAAGAGTCATGATTTCCCCCTTTGATTATTAACATTGTTTTGCAGGATTTCAGCAGCATGAACATTTTAGGGTTTCACACTACTGGGCAAAGCAAGGACTGTGTGCATTTTGAAATGTAGCTGTGGTATACTGTTCCTGTGGTGGCCTGCAATAAGCCATGTACCCTGGTATTCCTAACTTTGTAAAATCCTTCTTATACTGAATCTTGCTTGGCCATGTAACTAGCTTTAGCCAGTGTGGTACCATAGCTGTGATGTAAAGAGAGGATTGATAACAGCCATACATTAGAGCTTTTCCTCTTGGAACCTGGCCACTATCCTGTGAGAATCATAACTGAGCCATAAGGAGAGGCCATTGGAGAATTAAACACCTGGCTAACAACCCCCGTTGAGCTCTCCACTGAGAGAGGCAACACTAACTGCTGGCCCTATGTTTGAACCAACTTGGAGGTGGCTCATGTTGGCCCTCATCAAACCACTACTGTTGACACTATGTGAAACAGAAACAAGCTGTCCCTGACAAGCCCTACCCAATTTTCAGAATTATAAACAAATAGAGGATTGTTGTTGTCTTAGCTATTTATTTTTGTGTTTTCTTATGCAGCATTAAATAACTGATACAAGAGCTAACACAACTTGCTGAGGGATTCGATGTGAAATGTAAAAGAAAGATGATCCTCAAGTTTTCTCAACCTACTGTTTAAAAAATAGTGGCCTACAGAGTGAGCACTGATAAAGAAGAGAAAATGTACAAGGACTGATACCTGGATTAGTTCAATGTTCAGAGGTTAGGAAGATGAGGAGGTACCAGACACCAGAAAAAGAGAATGAAGAGTGGCTAATGAGGAGTGGATAGTGAGATAAGAGAAATACCAAGATGGAATATAACTTTTAGGTACAATGAAAGTAGTATTTGAAGAAGGGGGAAGTTATGCAAAATGCCAGATAAATGAATGAAGATGAGGACTGAAAAGAGAATAATTTCAGTGTAATTATAAGAACAAAAGCTTAATAGTAGATTTAAGAGGGAATGAGAGTCCTGCTATAATGGTAAATCAGCACAGGTTGCTGGCTCACTACCACTAAAACTGGTTCTGGTGAAACCATAAAGGAAAACATGGTATCCAAGAAATTAAAAGGTAAATGTGAAAAACTAGTGGTGATAAAAGGCTGTTTTGACCGGTGTGTGATGTGTAGGTGGCAATGGTGAGAGGGTGTTGGTTATAGCTTAGGGAAAGAGTGGAGATCATAGCTATGAGAGAAGTTGATTAAAGTAGTTCAGGTTCTGTTATTTGCAACAATAAGCAGTACTGAACATGATGTAGAACAATAGGAGTGTAAATAGGAGTGTAAATTTTTACAAGCAGCCTGGAAAACGATACGATGGTTTTTTAAAATAATGCTACTACTAGGATACCCAATGATCCAGCAAATTCCATGCTTAGGTAAACAGTTAAGTGAAAGTCTTACAATGTTCACCAGAGCACATAGTAGCTTTTCCCAGCAGAGTTATTCACAATAGCAAAAAAAAAAAGAAAAAAAAAAAGAAAAAACTCAATTTGTTAGTATACCAGACCCAGTTTCTGTGCCTTTTCATATTTACTTGAGCCCCTTTGCCCACTAGACCTTGGCTGCTTGCTCAGTGGAGTCCCGACTACTGTTCCTCTCACTTTGCCTCCTACCATTACCAATTCTCTAGCATCTTCTGGCTGGGATTGGGTGGTTGATGTGCTCCATGTAGTGAGAGCTGTAACATGTCAGAAGCCCATGTCTGATCTATCTAGACATGGACTGGCTGTAGCTCTTCTCCCAATTCTGGGCTCAGGTGAAATGCTCTGCCATGGAGTGTAGGAGGTGGCTTCCCTAGAAGTTGTCTATAGGAACCGGGTAACATAATCCAGAAATTTGGAACAGTTAACCTCTAGGGGGTAGATTATAATAGGAGACAGGGTCCATATTAAAAGGGGCCAGCAGACAAATCCTTTCTTTTATCTAGATGGCTGGATCTAAGTTTAGTAGTTCCACACCACCTGCCTGGAAGACTGTACTACATGACAAGCAATAGGCTGCATTTCCTTTCCTTTCCTCTCCCCACTCCCTCTCCTCTCCTCTCCTTTCTTTGCTTTCCTTTTCTTTCTTGCTTTCTTTCTTTCTTCTCTTTCTTTCCTTTCCTTTCTCTTCCCTTCCCTTTGCTTTCCCTTTCCCCCTCTCCTCCCCCTCCATCACTTTCCCTTTCTTTCCCTTCCCCTTCCTTTCTTCCTCCTTCTTCCTCCCTCCCTCCCTTCCTTTCTCACTCTCTTTTCTTTTCTTCTCCCCTCCCCTTCCCTCTCTCCCCCCCCCCCTTTCTTTCTTTTCTCTTTCTCTCATTTCTTTCAAGATGGTGTGTCACTATGTTGCCCAGGCTGGTCTCGACTCCTAGCCTAAAGTAACCCTCTGCTTCAGTATCCCAAGTTGGTGGGAATGCAGGTGTGAGCCACTGTGCCCAACTTGCATTTACTTATGAAACCACAGGCAACTCAGAAATATTCTACCTTGTATTGACTTTCCTTCATTCTCTGTCTCACTTTTCATTTTCACTCACTCTAGCTTCCCTGAGATCACATCTCCCAATAACACCTCAACACATTAGCTTTTCTTCAGGTTTCGTTTTTCTAGTGAATGTGGGCTAAGACAGTTATTCATGAAGACTGGATAAATAAACTGTGGTGTAGTCATACAGTAGGATATTACATAGAGGTGAAATGAATGCATTTCAGCTTTCGACAATGATATAGCAAGTCTTAATAAAAAAAATTGAGTGAAAAGGTATTACAAGATACTTTTAATTAAAAGATACTTTTAAATTAAAAGATACTTTCCATATAGAACAATAGCTTTTAAAAAGGTTTCAAAACAAATAATATTAAACAAAATATTTAGGATGTGATTAAACAATTTTTAAGAAGCAAACGAAAGCACTTTGGGAGGCTAAGCAGGAAGAATAGCTTGAGGTGAGGAGTTTGAAACAGTCTGAGCAACACAGTGAGACGTCATCTCTACAAAAAATATAAAAATTAGCCAGGCGTGGTGGTGCACACCTATAGTCCCAGTTACTCCAGAGGCTGAGGCAGGAGGATCACTTGAGCCCAGGAGTTGAGATTGCAGTGAACTATGATGATGCCATTGCACTCCAGTCAGGACAACAGAGCAAAACTTGTCTCAAAAAAAGAAAAGCAAAGGAATATGAAACACAGAATGATTAACTGATTGACTAACGTTCTAGTTCTTAGGTGGGTAATGACTTTACTAGTTCTCATTATATTATTAATTAAGGTAAAACAAAAGAGGATCATGTATAAACAAATGATGATATTGTGTTACAAACCTGAGAATTGTGATCACACAATTTTATGTATCTGAGCCTTCAACACTTCAACAAAAAAAGGAAGGAAAAGAAAAAAAAAAGAATAAAAGAAAAAGAGGGGAGCTGGTAGAGAAAGTGGAAATGGCAAATAAAGATAATACTAAGAATCATTTCTCAGGATTTAATAAAGCAAGGCTAGGATTTACTCATGTCAACCTTTTTGGTATGTAGAAATTCCAGAGTCTCTCAGAAAAAAACCTCAGACATCAAAATGATTTAAAAGACAATAGATTTCTCATACTTACTGCTAGAAGTTTATCTCCAATCTGAAGTTTGCCATCCTTATGTGCTGCACCTCCTTCAATTATTTTAGTTACATAGATGCTATTATCCCCAGGGATATGCTGATTTCCAACACCTCCAGCAATGCTGAACCCAAGACCTATATGGAAAATACCAGTTTTAGATTCTCATCAATAAATGTGAACTTGGCCAGGCGTGGTGGCTCATGCCTGTAATCCTAGCATGCTGGGAAGGCTGAGGCGGGAGGATCGCTCAATGTCAGGAGTTCGAAACCAGTCTGAGCAAGAACAAGACCCCGTCTCTACTAAAAATAGAAATAAATTAATTGGCCAACTAAAAATATATATAGAAAAAATTAGCCGGGCATGGTGGTGTGTGCCAGTAGTCCCAGCTACTTCGGAGGCTGAAGCAGAAGGATTGCTTGAGTCCAGGAGTTTGAGGTTTCTGTGAGCTAGGCTGATGCCACGGCACTCTAGCCCAGGGCAACAGAGTGAGACTCTGTCTCATTCATTCATAAATAAATAAATAAATAAATGTGAACATAAGCCTAGCAAGAAATGTTTGAAAACTAGAACATAATGATTCCATCATACTAATGTTTTTTAAAATAGAAAAGAGTATTTAGTTATCTACTTTTTAAATTTTAAGTATGTGTTCTGCAATCAGAGGATAATTATATAGAGATATATAGCTGCTCCTAGTTACAGATTCTTTTTTTCCTCCGGGTTCCATCTTAAAATCTTTTTGTAAATGGACTTGTTAGCTCAAAAGAGATGTTGTAAAATTATGTTTTACTTTTGTTTCCATAATAATTGTGCCTGTTACTAACATTTTTAATTAAGTGATTAAAATAATTGAGAACATTAAAGTTATTCAACTATTTGAGAAGATTATTTTAAAAGATTAAAATAATTAAAATAATTTTTAAAAGATTAAAATAAGAAGAAATAATAACATCGTCTGTGGTGGGCAGAACCAACTGGCTTTAAAACTGTGGATACTTTTGTTCTTTTTTCAATATTCTATGTACAAACAATATTAAATAAGAAATTTCTGTAATTCACAAATCCCGTAAAGTTCAGTAGCAGATAAATTCCCATCTCTCTCCCATCTACTCCTTTTTCATTTGTTGGAATTCTGCCTCTAACATGATGCCAAATATTAGAATTAATATTTCCATTTATTTATAATATTTCCATTCCATCAATGTTTTCAGAATTCAGAAATCACATCTTAACAGTTCTTAGTGCAGATGTTGCTCTCATGATACACACTAATAAATACTTTCTTCTTTTAACTTAGACTGTGCACCTGTATTTAAAAAATACCTTGTAGATTAATTATCACAAGTTAATATCAACATTATACATGACTTCAAAGTATTCAAGGGCAAGATTATTTGATTTTTTTTTAATGTTAGAAGTCTTTCACATAATGATACTTAATACAAACAGGGAGACATAAAGTAAGAGATTTTGTTCTCTACTTTTAAAAACTATTAAAGATGGATTATAGAAATGTTAAATATAAAAATCATATGGAATTTATTATTAAGTTATATGTATGCTTATAGCAATAAAATGTATAAAAGTATACACAGATTAACCTAAGAATTTTTCAAATGCTGCAATCTTGGTAGAGATGTAAACATTCTAAAATTCTACTTAGGAGAAAAATCAGTAGAAAAAATAAAGAAATTCTAAAAATCCACTTAAGTTTTATAGATTACTAGTATTACTGATCTTAGAATGTGTGTCATAAGTTAAGTTCATATGCATACTTAACTCAGAGATTTCTTTTTTTTTTTTTTTTTTTTTTTGAGACAGAGTCTCGCTTTGTTGCCCAGGCTAGAGTGAGTGCTGTGGCGTCAGCCTAGCTCACAGCAACCTCAAACTCCTGGGCTCGAGTGATCCTTCTGCCTCAGCCTCCCGGGTAGCTGGGACTACAGGCATGCGCCACCATGCCCGGCTAATTTTTTATATATATATCAGTTGGCCAATTAATTTCTTTCTATTTATAGTAGAGACGGGGTCTCGCTCTTGTTCAGGCTGGTTTTGAACTCCTGACCTTGAGCAATCCGCCCGCCTCGGCCTCCCAAGAGCTAGGATTACAGGCGTGAGCCACAGCGCCCGGCCTCAGAGATTTCTTAATTATTTGTCTTAGTTTTATTTAGCACATACCTTTAGGACCTTTAACGAGCTTTATTTCCATTATTTTTTCTGATACTGGTTTCCGTCTTTTTACATACAAACGTACAATAGACCCTGCTTCTTTCAATGCTTCAACTGCTTTGCTATGTGTTACATCACGAACATCTACTTCGTTCACTCGCAATATGCAGTCATTGACCCTGAGAAAAAAAATTAAATGTTAAAAATAAATGTTAAACATTAGAAAACTTAAATATTGATTTTCCACTTTGCCTGGTTTTTGTTATTTTCATTTTTAGGATAAAAAGAATTATTTACTTCAGAAAGTACAAATGAAGAAACTGCATATTAAATTCCAATGTATCAAATACCAAAATAAATACATTTAAACATTTCACAAGGGCCAGCAAAAGGAGCAAAAGAAATAGTGCAAATAACAGATTACAGAAAAATATTAAATAATAAAGCTACCATTTGTACGGTTATTACATGCTTATTATATGTGAGCATTAAGATATACTTTATAAAAATAGCAAATATTTATTTCGCACTAATCAAGATATTTCCTTAGTAAGGTTACTTCCTTCCTTGTACCAACCTGTAGATTGTAGATAGGTATTTTTAACAGTTTTACAGATGAAGAAACTGAGGCACATAGAATTTAAATAAGTTTTTCCAAAGCCACCCAAATAATAAGTGACAGAGCTATGATTCAAACAAAACTGAGGTTCAAACAAACTGAGTAACTACTTTAAGGTCACAGAGACAAGTGTCAAAACTGAGATTAATTCACTGATTTATCCAACAATAAATTTTTGAGTGGCTTTTCCAACCTAGATACTAGACTTATAAGAATGAAGTTATTTCTTGAAATTTATATAAAGATCAGTTCATTTAATTAAAAGGTTTCTTATGGAATTAGCTTATCATAATTTGACACGATATTATTATATTTTTTTAAAAGTTTGATTTGTTTCTAGTCCTAACCTTTCCCCTAGCTCTGGTCTCAGTTTAAACTACATGGTATTCCATTAGGAAAAACAGTCAGTCATCTCAAATTGGGCAGGAAAGGGGAGTAAAACATAATTAAAATATTAAAACCGGTCCTGACAAACTTCCAGTAACAGAATTAGGAAGTAAATGTCTACATTTACATGAATGGTCAAATTATTAATTTTTATATCTAATTAACTTAATATGCCACCTGTCATATCCAGTGAGAAGCTAAGTTTAGAAACTGAAGAGTTGCATAAGGTACCAATAATCTTAAAATAAGATGCTGTTTTTAACAGACCATATAAAACCCTTAGTCCTAAAACTTCAGGCTGTCACTATATATACACATGTGTATGAAACAACAAACAGGGAAACAAGAAAAGTACCATAATTTATGGGCCAAGGAAACAACAAAGTTTGCAAAAGACACCCTCCAAAATGAAGTACTAAATTTAAGTAAAACACCAATGTTATTTTCATCTATTCAATTAAGAAAATATATTAATTTTTTAAAAGTCTGCATAAATTTTGTGGTATGAGATACAACTCAGGTATGTATGATGTTTGTATCTCAAATAAGTTTATACACATCTTTTCTGACCAGAAAAGAAATGGAAAATATTTTGTGAATGTATTTGAAAATACAAAGAGAAATGCCTGATTTCTATAAATATGTTCATAAACATTTAAACCATCAAATTTATTATTCAAAATGTTATTTGTCTAGGATAAAACTGAATTCCTAAATGAAAAAAGGGAAACAATGCTTAGAGCATAATTCTCTCATTCATTCATTTGAATGCTGTTTGAGCACCTACCCTGTATTAGTTATTATGATAGTGTTTCTTATTTGTATTTATCTGTTGCCCAGTTTGCTTCAAGAAAAATATGCAAAGTGGATTCAGCATCACAATATAAAGTGCAAAACATACCGCAATCTTCCATCTTGGGCAGCTGCTCCCCCTGTGATAATTTTGGTAATGAAAATACTTGAGTCATCTCCAATGTGTGGGTTGTCTGTACCTCCTGCAATGCTGAAACCAAGCCCTGAATTTCCCTGAGGATAGAGGAAAAACATTTGAGACTGAATAAAATTTGTCTTTATTGATAGGCTCCTGTAACTGCAGGACCTAGAAACTGTACTAACATAGGGAACATGACATATAACAGTATATGTATGGGTAAAATGAAGATTCCAAATTAAATGGACATACTCTTAATATAAGGAAAGTCCTTTCAGAGGAATTACTACTGAGTATGTAAGGTTGAAGAAAAGGTACTTTTGAAGTCTAGTCTGCAGTTCTTTCTTTAAACATATATGTAATTTGTCCTTGGATTAGCAGTTCATCTGCAGAGGTGTCACTGTAAGTCCTTTTCTTTTAGACTGTACCTCAGCCATGTGTGGTAGAGCAAATATCTATTAAAAGACAGATGCTGAAGTGATCTTTCTGCGGCTATTATTTCTGAATAAGTAATAACAATATATTATTTCAGCCTTTTAAAAAACAAGGGGCAAAGGGTGGTGCTTTTTTTCTGTTAACTTGCCATTGGCTTATTTAATTAATTAATTAATTAATTTATTTTTTTTGAGACAGAGTCTCGCTTTGTTGTCCAGGCTAGAGTGAGTGCCATGGCGTCAGCCTAGCTCACAGCAACCTCAAACTCCTGGGCTCGAGCGATCCTTCTGCCTCAGCCTCCCGAGTAGCTAGGACTACAGGCATGCGCCACCATGCCCAGCTAATTTTTTATATATATATCAGTTGGCCAATTAATTTCTTTCTATTTATAGTAGAGACGGGGTCTCCCTCTTGCTCAGGCTGGTTTTGAACTCCTGACCTTGAGCAATCCGCCCGCCTCGGCCTCCCAGAGAGCTAGGATTACAGGCGTGAGCCACCACGCCTGGACGCCACTGGCTTATTTTAAAACAACCAAATTGTAGCTGCTAAGTAATACCTGCCATCAATCCTTGACATGTTTAACTAATATACCTGAATAGCAAAAGGCTTGTTTAAAACTTGAGTTAGGAGTCTCGGTCTGTTGCCCAGGCTAGAGTGCAATGATGTCATCATAGCTCACTGCAACCTCAAACTCCTGGGCTCAAGTGATCCTCTTGCCTCAGACTCATGACTATAGGGACACACTGGGCTAATTTTTAAACTTTTTGTAGAGATGGGGTCTTCCTATGTCATTCAGGCTAGTCTTGAACTGCTGGCCTCAAGCAATTCTGTCTCAGCCTCCCAAAGTGCTGGCATTACAGGTGTGAGCCACCATGCTCAGCCAAGGCATTTTTTTTTTTTAAATACTGAAAGCCTAACCTAAGGATTTAACATTGGTGAGCCTTTTTGATAGCAAAGCAAATTTTGCTAAAGCATCTCTATTTTTTGCTTGTTTTACAAACAGGAGAAACTGGATTTCTGATTAGTATTTTCTTCATAGAAAGGGTTCTACTGCTACAACGAGTCTTTAAAAACAACTGATTTAGGCAATGGTATTAAAAAAGTGTTTATTTTTGCAGGTATGTTCTAACTCAGGATTTCAGGCAATGCAAGCAAGTGGATATATCTGGACTTATTATTTACCTGCTAGTATTAAATAGCTTCAATACCCACTCTACTACCATTTGTCTTAAAATTCTATTTTAATAAAAAAATGTTTTTCAACCTAAACTCCTCAAAAGTTACTAGAATCTCAATAACTAACTGGGGGTGGCGTAACCAAGTTACTTACGTACTTATTTTTCAACCACTGAAAACGCAATGTATAGTCTTGACTAAATAAAAGAAATTAAAGAGGCACCGGGAAAGGATGAAAAATGAATAAAATAAAAATTCTGGAAATGTCACAAAATACCATATTAAAATATGTACAATATGTTAATACTGTGCTTACTTGAATGTTATTCAGGCATCTACCTAACTTGTTGAATAGGTGACCTGAATTTAGGTTTGTAGGCAATAAAATCTATTATACATGTAGCAGACCCTCTGAATTCTATTTATTTTTCTCAGAGTCTTATTCTAGCTTCAAAAATAAATCTAATCTAGGATTTTAGTGTTAAATATATACTCATTCATTTAGAAAATTTACTTGTATAGAACACTAAATTTCCATAAAATGCTAGTCAGACAAGGTGGCATTACTAAAATACACTATAAATTGAATGCAGATTTTTTTTTTTTTTTTTTTTTTTAACAGAGACAGGGTCTTGCTCTGTTACCCAGGCTGAAGTGCAGTGGTGTGATCATTGCTCACTGTAGCCTCAAACTTCTGGTCCTATGCGATCTTTCTCCCCCTCGTAGCTGGGACTATAGGCATGCACCACTATGACTGGTTTATTCTTTAAGATTTTTCAAGAGACAGAGTCTGGCCATGTTGCCCAGGCTGGTATTGAACCCCTGGCTTCAAGCAATCCTCCCACTTCATACTTCCTGAGTTGCTGGGATTATAGGCGTGAGCCACCGCACCCAGCTCCTGAATGCAGATATTTTACGGGGAAAATACATCTCAAGAAAACTTACACATCTAGATGGCATCCTTAAGTTATTTTCTAATTGGGAGAATGCATGATAATAAGTTTTTAATATGGTCTTGTCCATTAGAACTATGGTTATTTTGCTAGGAAAGAAAATTGAGACAATGCCTAGGATACTAAATACCTATTTTAAATGATTATTTTATTTTTATAAGCATATAAATAGTAAAAACAAAATTAAAAGCAAGAAAAACTATCACTGTCTAGAAGAATCTAAGATGACGTGAACTAAATGAAACGTATGGTATCCTGGATGAGACTTTGGAAGAGAAAAACATAAAAACTAATAGAATCTGAATGTAGACTTCAGTTAATAATAATATATCAATATTGGTTCATTAGTTGAAACAAATTTACTCTAGTAATGCAAGATGTTAACAATAGGAGAAGCTGAGTCCAAGGTAAATGGAAACTCTTTGGACTATTTTTTCCAACTTTTCTATAAACCTAGAACTATTTTAAAATAAAAAGTTTACTTAAAAAATAATGTTAGTAAAGAAAAGGAACGTGTTCTGAAAATACCATGGCTCATTTTATGATCTGTGAACTTAGAAAATGCTCCATGGTTCTGTTTTAGAAAGATCTTCTCTCTTAGAATCTATATTTAGCAGTATATTTAAAAAGTTCTCTAAAACAACAGATTAAGATAATTAATAGTTTTTACCCTTTCAAGTGTGATTTCTTCATATTCATAATCTGCATCAGTGCCATTAACCTAATGGGGGAAAAGAGAAGTAGCTCAGAAATTCTGAGTGTAAAATCTAAAATAGCAAGACAAGTTCTACATGATTTATTAATGAAAACCTGTTAAATGTGACAGTAATCAAATAAAATATCTTCATTTTAATAATTTTAGGCAAGAATTTTAAGGAATAGAAGAGTACAAATATGATTAATGAGTTGACATTGATGGTATCATGACTCTTAAATAAAAAGGGAACATTCAGCTTTTAATATTTTTGAATGTGGACTACATTCTCTGCCTTGATCCACACATCTAATTAGTTGCCACCTCTTCCTGATTTGAATACTTCAATTTTTATGAAAACCATCATATCTTCATTCTCATTTCTATCACCTTAATTTAGGCCTTTGTGAAACCTCCTCTGGAATACTGCCAATGCTGAGTATTGGGGGTATTGGCAATGAATACTCAATTGCTTAGATTAGTATTCCCTAGTGCCCAAATCAGTCTCTGTGTTTTTGGAAACTCTTCTATCCTAGAAATATCGAAAATCTATAGCATGGTAATCAAAGCTCTATACAGACTGACCCCAATCTACTGCTCACCTTCATTTCTTACCTCTTCATATGCCTTACATGCCATGTAATTTGCATGACTTGTTTTTTCTATTATATATCCTGCAATTTCCCACTTCTACATCTAGAACTCTTGTGTTTCCTCTGTCACAAATTTCACTTACAAATTTTATGTCAAAATCAGATTCACCATTCAAGATACTGCTCACATCTTAGAAATAAGGCACATTCTTTTATTCCCCATTCTCTCTCGAAAGAAGAAACCCCCACAATGAGGGCGACTGGTGAAGGGGAAGAAACCTTTGGAATCAGATCAACCCAAATTTGAATCCTTGCTTTAAAATTTCTAGTGATAAGAGGCTGGGCATAATACTAAATCTAAGTCAAATGGAGTTTTTGATAAATGATATTTCTGAAGATTCCCTGCATCTTCCATTCCACATGCTCTTTTGCAACATGATTAAATCGCCCTGCCATCAAGAGGTGGAGTCTATTCCCCCTTCCCTTACATCTAGACAAGCCCTGTGACTACCTTTGATTTAAAAAAAAAAGTGACACAAATGATGCTAGGTGGATTCTGAGGATAGGTCATATGATGCCTTGCAGTGGGTTTGGCTTTATCCTAAATGCATTTTCATAGAACCCAGCAGCTATAATGTGAAGAAAATTCAAACAGCCTATGGGAAGATCCACAAAATTCAGGGGTCCTCAAACTTGTTAAACAGGGGGCCAGTTCACTGTCCCTCAGACCGTTGGAAGGCCGTTGGAGAGTGCAGCACACATTCCACACATGTGCACTATGGGCCCGGGACAAGTCGCCTGCTAGGTAGGACAGGCAGCAGCAGCAAAAACACCCGGTGGGCCAGATAAATGTCCTCAGCAGGCCACATGAAGCCCATGGGCTATAGTTTGAGGACCCCTGATCCACATGAAGGAGAACCAAGGCCCTTGGCTAAAAGCCGCAGCTGCACTCCTAGCCAGCAGTCAGCACCAGTTGTTAGCTACACAAATAAGGCTATTTGGAACTTCTGGCCTTTTCCAGTGCCCCATCCAGCACCATGTAAAGTGTAACTATCCGGTTAACCCAGAAAATCATGGGAAATAATGAAGCCACTACATTTCAGGGTATTTTGTTATGCAATGATACATAACTGCAACAGAAATAACATAACTACAACAGAAATAATGATATCTACACTTTGCTTTCTTTACAATACCATAAAGAACTAACTCTTAATTTGAGTCTAAAATAGGGGCTGATAGTTTTTTCTCCTTCAGGGCTTTTGAAACTCATCTCTACTACCCTTTTGGATTCTCAATTCTTGTGACTCTCATGGATTCAAACTCAATTATGACTTTATTTCCTCTTCTTTCTCATCTAAAGACATTTTCTTCTTATTTTAGGGATGATATGTTACAAAAGCATTTGTATATATGTACTTTTAATTTTTTAATTGTAATAAAATGTAAGTAATTTACCATCTTTACCATTTTAAAGTGTATAGTTCAGTGGTATTTACATATATATATTTTCTAGTAACACGAGTTGTAAAATACATTGCCATTCCTTTGGATTTTGCATATGATGGTTTTCTATCAGTCACTGCAGGTAGATTGAGCAAGCTTTGTTTTTGTGTTTTCTTTTTTAAACGTGCATTCAACTAGATATGATTCAGAATAGATCAGCACTCCCTTTTTTATCATTATAGTTAAGTAAAAAATTGCCTGGCAGTCTACAAAACAGGATTTGCTTTAAGACCAACCCACAGAATTAGTTGGAAACTAACAGCACTGGAACCTGCTGGGCCAGGATATAGTCTTGTTTAGCCAAGTGTCTACAGCATTAAGAAAACAGTCATGGTTGGAGGCACAAGGCCTGTAGCATTAGCTGCGGAACCTTAATGATGTGACTGCACAGCTTCAGCCTCAAACATTTGCAGGGTGATCACCATTGAGGGGGCACGTAGATGTAGCTGGTGTTTCTGGGGTCTGGTAGGTGGGCACAGTGACTGGGTGGGTGGGGCAACAGGAGTTGGGGAGTGAGTAGTCAGCAGGGTACCTATTGACATGGCCATAATGGTCCTAGCAACCATGCCCATAGTGATTGGGAGGGGGGAGCAGGGTACACCACAGCATGCTGCACCACTGTGGTGTGATGGGTGATGGTGGTAGGTGGGGTTTCCACATACAGTGGCAGTGTTTAGTATGTGCCGTGCTGTGTGCATGGGCTCTACTGGGGGTAGGCACTTCACGCCCTTTTATTTCACATTTTTGTTAATATAATTAATGTACTCATATTCCCAACTGGTTGCTGCTAGTATAATGGAATACCATTTACTGGTTACTTTTTACATTGTACAATTTTTTTTCTTTTTAATATAACTGACTTTAATTATAGGCACATACAAGCCATAAAGAAGTAGAGAAAAATTTATAACACAGATATCTTCAGTCTCTTATTGGCCCAAGGATTTTATTTTTAATTTTACGATCAGCCAACACTAACATACTGAAACAGGACCAATTCTATTACATGAACGGTATAAGATTTGTCCAAGGGAAGATAAAAAGAAGCCTAATTTATTAATTTCCTATTGTCTAGGTTTAATTCAGTAATAACTTTCTAACTATAGAGTAATATATCAAAATCTAAGATTTTATCTATCAATATTCACATGACTCATGGTTCATATTAACACATAATCTCAGGCAATTCAAAATCCCAAAGCATAAACCATTACAAAGTAAGAATCTAAAAATAAAAAAGTATTAGAAAAAAGAAAAATGTTCTTCCTAATAAAAATTAACATAATTAAATACAAAGTAATAACTCTCAAAAAGTTTAAAGTTTTTCCTAAATAATGGATTTAGGTTGACTGTAGAATATTGTAGTTATCAATTATATTACATGTGGAAAAACTGAAGCTTTATTTTATGTAACAAGGCTACCAAAGTCCAACTGAATGAATTTTCCTAACCTTCAGTCCTTATGGATTGTCTTGGTGAAATAAAGAGAGGAGAAAGGATGGGAACTTTTCAACACATTACTTCATTTCTCTTTCTTTACTGGAACTAGTAAGAACTCTAGAATTTTTGTCTTTAATTTTGTCTTTCCTTAATGTTTTTACTATTTTAGGACAGAACAGGGATGAATGGAAAGAGAATCAAACTCAGTGTAAATGAAATTACAGTATCAGTTAATACTCAAAATTGAGTATAACACATCATACTTAATGGCAAAAGACCAAAAACTTTCTCCTAAGGATCAGGAACAAAACAAGAATGTTTGCTCTCACCAATTCTATTAAATATTGTAATGGAAGTTCTAGACAGGGCAACTAGGCAAGAAAGAGATAAAAAATGCATCCAGATTAAAAAGGAAGAAATAAAACTATATTTGCTGATGATCTGATCTTGTACACAGAAAATACAAAGAAATCTACATGAAAAAACTATTGGGGCTAATAAGTGAGTTCAACATGTTTGCAGGACAAAAGATAAATACCTAAAAGTCAATTAAATTTCCATATAAAAGCAATAAAAAATCCAAAAATAAAATTAAGAAAACAATTCCATTTATAATAACATCAAAAGAAAAAATAATTAACATTGTTGAAAGGAATTAAAGAAATAAACCTATCTATTTATAATTAATTGATTTTCTACAGGGGTGTCAAGATCATTCAATATGGAAAAATAGTCTTTTCAACAAATGGTGATAGGCAAACTGGATATCCACACGACACAACAATGAAGTTGGATCTCTACCTCACACTACAAAAAAATTAACTCAAAATGAATAAAAAACCAAAATGTAAGAGCTAAAACTATAAAACCCTTAGATGAAAACTTAAGTGTAAAACTTCATGAGGTTGGAGTAGGCAATGGTTTCTTAGATACAATACAAAAAGTGACAAAAGAAAAAATATATAAATTGGACTTTCGTGTTTCAGAGGAAATTATCAAGAAGGTGAAAATATATAATCTACAGAATGGAAGGAAACTTTTGCAAAACATATCTGATAAAGAACCTGTATCCAGAATATATAAAGAACTCCTTCAAAGCACTAATAAAAACCAAATAACTCAATTAAAAACAGTCAAGTAATCTAAATTGACATTTTCCCAAAGATGATATGCAAATGGCTAATAAACATACGAAAAGATGTTCAACTTCATCAGTCATTAGAGAAATACCAATTAAAGCCACAATGAGCTATCACTTCTTACCAACTAGGATGGCTATAATCAAAAAGATCATAACATCATTAGTAAGGAATAACAAGATTGTTGATGATGTGGAGAAAGTAGAAACCTCTTACATTGCTGATGGGAAGGTAAAATGGTACAGTGACCTTGGAAAACAGTTTGGCAGCTCCCTGACAGATTAAACACAGTTATCGTATGACCCAGCAATTCCTTTCCTAGGAATATGTGCAAGAGAAATGAAAACATATGCCCATACAAAATTTGTAATGATACTCATATCAGCATTATTCATGATTTATTATGAATAACTCCACAATTCAAATGTACATCAACTCATGAGTAGGTACACAAAATGTAGTATATCTGTACAACAGAGTATTTTTAGGCAATAAAAAGGAATGGATTATTGATACATGTCTCAACAGGGATGAACCTTAGAAACATTATGCTACATGAAAGAAGCCAGACACAAAAGTTCACATATTGTACAATTCTATTTATAAGAAAAGTTCAAAATAAACAAATCCATAGTTACTTAACGTAGATTAGTGGTTGCCAGGTGCTGGGCGTAGAGTAGAATGGGAAGTGATTGCTAATGGGCAAAGGATTTCTTTATGGGGTGATAAAAATGTTCTGGAATTAGAAAGTGGTGATGATGACACAAAGTTGGGAATAAACTAAAAATCGCTGAATTGTATACTTTAAAAGGGTGGACTTTGTGGTATGTGAATATTTCAACATAAAATTTTTTTAAGGTGAAAAGGTAGAAAAAGGTGAGTAATAACATAAAATCAAATAAAATGACTTAGTATGTTTTAGACATTATGTTATAAAAAGATAAAAGTATTAATATACTTTGCTGATGGCAGTATGGGGTAAAAATATATTGATATATTTTTGTTGAAGTATAAATCGGTAAAACTTTGTGAAATGCAATTTGGCAATGATGATCAAATCTAAAAATTAACATACTTACTAAGCAATTCTATTTATATGAATATATTCTAATTATGTACAATTTGCCCCCCGTAACTGCGGGTTCCACATCCAACCACTGGATGGAAAATATATGGGGGGAAAAATTAATTAAAAAAAAACAATATAACATACTACACATAAAAATACAGTATAACTACTTATGTAGGATTTATATTATATTAGGTATTACAAGTAATCTAGAGATGATTTAAAATATATGGGAGGCTGTGCATGGGTTATAGGCAAATACTAGATAATTTTATAGTAAGAGACTTGAGCATCTGTGGGTCCTGGTATCCATGGGACTCTTGGAACCAATCCCCCTGTGGATACTGAGAGATAACTGTACTTACATATACATACAAAAATATCTACAAAATTATCACTAGGGCATCAATATTAAATGGTAAAAGTTTGGAGACAACACTTAGATACACCTGCAATGTGTATAAGGACATATATGAAATTACTAACGCTTTTTGCTTTAGGCAAGGGTAACTGGATGATTGACAGCAGGAGTGGAAGATGCGATTTGCTTTTCACTGGATATCTTTTTGCATCTTTTGAATTTTGTACTAAGTATATGCATTAGCTTTTCAATTACTTACTTAATTTTGGCAAGTGTAATGACTGTAGCCAGAAAAAAATGTGTTGTAAGGCAGCAACTGCAATTTTTCTTATGTTTATTCATCAATACATAGCAAGTAATAAGTGATCAGGGAATTAACAATGGGATAAGAAATAAGTTTAAAAACCATTCTGGAATATATTTTAATATATTCAGAATGAAATTCCTCAGTCTCTTAAAAGCTTAAAGTTGTTTTACCCAAATAAAACATTGTTTTTGCCTATATGCTGCAAGAGCCACACAGAACAGTTACTGCCTGCTATTGTCTGAATGTTTGTCCTGCAAAACTCATGTGGAAATTTGATCCTCAATGTTGGAGGTGGAGCCTAATGGGAGGTGTCTAGATCATAGGGACACATCTCTCACAAATGGATTGGGATCATCTTCATAGTAATGAATGAGTTCTCACTCTATTAGTTCCCATGAAAGGTGATAGTTAAAAAGAGCCTGCACCTCCCAGCTCTCTCCTGCTTCCTCTCTCACCATGTGATCTCTGCATATGCTAGCTCCCCTTCACCTTCTGATATGAATGGAAACATCCTGTGGTTTTCATCAAAGGCCCAATTTTTGAGCCAGCAGAATAGTGAACCAAATAAACCTCTTTTCTTTATAAATTACACAACTTCAGGTATTCCTTTATAGCAACACTAAATGAACAAAGACAACATTTCATATAGTTTTCTTTTAAGTATGACAAAGTACTTTGATAAAGTACCACCCCTTGATAAATCTTGCTTGAGGAATTGAAATTTAACTTATGTCCTTACATACAGAAAAAGGTTAATGTATCAGGCCTGCTACTGCTAATATCTCTAAAAGGGCCTGCTTCCAAGGTTGAGTCTTAGGCGGGATCTGGGAACTTGGATTTTGGGAGTGTTCCTACCATTTCTGAACTTACAGGGTGGTTTCTTGTGCCTAGACTTTGTAGAGACAAGACTTTTTATGCTAAACATCTGCTTTCCTTTTGGGAGTCTGGAAATGTGGCATGTGCTAGACAGAAGGTGCCTATGTCATCAACTGGCAATAAAAAACCTGGGTGGTGAGTCCATTCCAGGCTTTCCTGGGCAGAAACATGGCATACACATTGCTGTATTTTCACTGCTGGGGGAAAAAGTGCTTCATGGAAAGAAAAAAGTATAAGGAAGTCTAAATATAGATTCCTCTAGACATACGGCCTTATGATCTAACTGTGGATCCTCACTTACTATATAGCTACAATAAATTTTAGCCATGAGTAAACTATATGCTCAGTCTTGTGAGTCTCCAATCAGGAAAGTGGTCTTGGAGACCCTAACATACCTTGCTAAGCAAGAAAAATATTTTTTCAATAATATGTTATACAAACTTGAAATTGTACAACTTTTTTTTTTTTTACTTTAAGTTTATTGCTTGGTATGTTAATCTTCCTTCCAATTTGTAGACATTACCTCTAAAATGCATGTACATTTTCTTTGTCAATATTATCATTTTCTGTTAGTTCTTATATATTAATATTAACCTTTCTGCTGAAAGAGTGTTAAAATAAAAACATTTAATCACTGACTACTCCACTATCAAAAATAAAACTTCAACAAAGAGAACAAGTAAGGGAGAAATAAAAGTATGTGAAAAATATACTAACAAAAGTACAAATTCTGCTTGACTAAGTATTCTACATCAGTGTGAAAGATAATATCAAATGAAATGAAGAATCTCAAAAAAGGTAGAATAGCTTTCTCGGTTTGGTAGTAAGTCTTATTATCTGAAGTTTTTCAAAAATCCCCAAATATCTGAAATATCCATATTCACATAAATACAAACAGAATATAAAGCCAAATAAAATGTTTTAAAGTACTAAGTGAAAATCAATTATAGTTCAAATAGGGAAGTAAAGGATTTTTACAGTCCATAAAACTATGCACCATTTGAATAAAAAAAAAATACACTGGTACTACTTCTATTTAACCTATGGGTACTATTTCTACATCTCCAAAGGTATTTTTCCTTTGGAGTGAAAATGTTAGATCAGATTCTGTTGTTCTGGCTATTTATCTTCAAAAGAAAGAGGACTTTTTAACAACATAAGTTTAGAGAGAAGCACTAATCAATTTAAGATTAGAAAGTTAGAACTAATTATTTTAATATACAGACACGTACAAACCTGGTTTCTAAAAATATAGTCACTGAATTAGACTTTTAAATGACTTTTTAAATACATGGCATTGTGTAAGTGACCACTGTTTAGAGATAGCCTTTAGTGAAAATTAGTCATCAAAACTTAAAAATAAAACTATACATTTTTATTTTAAAATTTCTGCTTTATGCATGTATTGAAAAAAAAGCAACCAAAACAGAACAGTAATGCTTCATTTACTAGAGCAATTAGAGTTATAGTATGTAGTTATAGAACATCTTAAATAAAATGTATTGGAGAGAAAAATACTGTGATCTTAGTATCTATATCAAAAAGTGAACAGGAAAAGCAGAATTTAAATGTGGGGAGGAGATGGAACTTACATAAGTTGGTGTTTCCAAGCTATCTGTGTTGACCAGTACTGGAGGAGGATTTGCCTTTAAAGAAAAAATTATAAACGTTAGCTTAACAAGTAAATCACATAATATATTAACGTTCACAAACATTAGAAGCATATGAAAGACTTGCTACTTTTAAGTTATAATTTTATATGAGCTTTTAATATGTTAAACAATATATCTAGTTTTCAGAAACAAATGGAAAAAACTAGGTATAAGCAGTTAGTTTTTGAGAAATAAATTGCTATTTCTGCTAAAACAACCATATTTTTTAAAAATTTGCAAAGAAGTTCACTATAGCTTTCTAATAAAGATCCATCAATACTCTTTAGTATAACAAACAACTCTTTTTAGGTTGCTTAAAAATCATTAGGACCCTGTAAAGATTCCAATCATTTTATCACCCAGGAAAAAAATTTTTCTCCACAGTGAATTATGTTTGAACATGAAAAAGAAGTCTATCACAGGAGGAACTTGATCGCAAACTTTTAGAAACTTAGAAATATACTCTTAATGCAGAGGTCCCTGATTATTTTCAGCTTTGATTATTGTTCTCCACTGTTATTCTCGACCACCCACAGAATAATAATACTTTACAGTAAGAAAAACAAGTAGAATAACATATATTTAATTAAATTTGGACTTTAAAAAGTATGGATTTCTGGTTAAAAGATATTATGTTGTAGATGAAACTAAAAAATAAATCACAATTAATACCAAATGAAAACTGTATCTGAAAACTGATGTAATTCCCCTTCAAATTATTTCTTCTGCATATTTAAGATTATAAAAGTACCAAGTAAAACAACATTTTCAGAGAATAACTATCCTTTAAACAAACTTTAGGAGATATGTTTATAAACGTTAACAGTTCTACTCCAATTAAATAAAGAATTACACATAAAAGCCATATGAAAACATTATAACACAACCATTTTCTTCTAAATGTAGAGGCATTTTTATAAAGGTGAATATTCAAAGTTCATATGATACATTATTTTCAACAAAGTATTAGATTTGGATCTTCATATGATAAAATAGTAATATAAAGACAACACAGTTTCATGGTTTAAAAAATCATATAGTATATATACATTTGGGTTACACAAAGCAGCAGGTTAAAAATTAGTAGGTAATACTTTGTTATATATAAATAGACCATTAACTACAGTACTTTATATTCAGCCATACCACTGAATATAATAGTCTACTTTTGAATGATTCAGTGAAAACCAACCTAATAAACAAAAATTCCATGTGAAAGATTGTTATTTAAGCAAAGATACTCAACTTATAGACGTTAGAGATTTTACAAGTATTTGAAATTATTCATTTCTCAATGGCATATTGAGATTACTCAAATTGGTAATATTTCACTTCACTAAAAAAATTAATGATACAACTTCACGGCTAAAAAGCTTCACTGCTTATTCTGCTTAAGCAATTACAGAGGAGGTGGCAAGAAAGAACAAGGCTATTTTAAGTTACATTTTTCAAATATTATGGCAAGAAACCTTTTGGTTCCCTCTGCCTGGTCATTATCAAACATGTAGTGGAAGAAGTTGGTTTTTATAAAAATATAATTTATATCATAATTATTATAATGTTAGCTGCTTACCAGCACCAACTCATCATCGTATAGAAGTTACCTTTTGATTGTAATCATTTAAAAAGTCTTGCTAATATCGAAATATACATAAGCAAAATGATATAAAGTGTTATGCTTATTTCAATACAAAACAATGAGAGGTTGGGAGTAGGAGGCGTTACGGTTCAAATAAGAGTGCACATAGGTTGATGACTGCTGTAGCTCGTGATGGGTATACATGGAGTTCACTGCATTATTCTTGCTACAATTGAGTATTGTTGAAACTTTGCATAATAAAAAGTAAAGCAAAAAATCATATTAAGTACTCAATTTATAAGAGGTCAATAGCTAAGGCAGTTGTGAAATACTATGGGTTAGAGTTGCAATTAAGATATTATCATTCAGACTACAAAACTTATTTTAACATTTAAAGTTCATTGCAGAACAAAGACTATATAAAGACCAGTAAAAATGATTTATAATTTGATTTAAGGACACTAGATAAGTAATATATGTACAATAAGTTTATTTGTAGATCATGTCAGAATTAAGATGAATAAATGCTCAACCTGTAGGGAAACCCTGGGAATAAAAAACTTGAAATTGGACAAAAACCATGAATGTTCACATTAAGGATTAATCTAGAATTTCAATTTTAAAAAAATATCAGGATGATACAAAAACCTAGGTTTTTTTTTTTTTTTTTTTTGAGACAGGGTCTTACTCTATTGCCCTGTCTAGAGTGTAGTGACCTCACTATAGCTTACTGTAACCTCAAATTCCTGGGCTCAAGTGATCCTTTTGCCTAACTCTGGGACTACAGGCACATGGTATCACATTTGGTTAATTTTTCTATTTTTTTGTAGAGACAGGGTCTCACTCTTGCTCAGGCTGGCCTCTAACTCCTGACCTCAAGTGATTCTCCTGCCTCGGCCTCCCAAAGTGCTAGATTACAGGCGTGGACCACTGTGCCTGGCCAATCCTAGCCATTTGAAAAAGATATATCACAAAAAATGGTCCAAAATAAGAGGCTACAGAAAGCAATGAAGCTCAAGAGGCATAATGATATAACTGTCACAAGTTTAACCACCTAAAATAATGATAAAAATGTCTAAGAATGATTGTATTAGTAGATGGGGAATTAAAACATCTATCCTGGAATAAATGTACCCTGACCTACTAACTTGAGGTTTTCTAAGTTCTCATATTATAAAATATCGAAATGGCATCTGCCAAACTAGTACTCCATAGCTTTCCAATTTGGTGGAAGTGGGAATGGGAGTGAATGGGCTAGCACAATAGAAGAGATGTATAAAATTTGGCCACAAAAAGGGCACAAAAATAAAAACAGTAGCTAACCTAGCCAATTTAAGACCTTGGGATCCTTAACCAGGCCAGTGAGTAGCAGAATGGGTAATGTGGAATTTCAATTTTGCTTAGGAAGAAATCAAACAACAATAATAAAAAGACTTGGGAAGAATCTATGTGAAAGACATTTCAAATGAAGAAAAACCCTTCCATATATATACCTGATTGAAGTGACACTGTATCTCAAGACCTGGTCTAGGTCTCTCTTAACCTCACACTATCATTTAGTGACATTTGACTACAGGTAAATCACAACTATTATTGAAACTCACTTTCTCCATCTATAAAAAGATAGCAATGCCTGCCTTTTACCCAAGAGGACTGCTTACACAGACCACTTTATGTCTTGTGAAAGTCCCATTGGGAGAAGTGAGAAAAAAAAGGGGCAGAGACTACTTGAAGAAACAATGGACAAAACCTCCTAGATTTGACGAAAGACATGAATATAATCACTCAAGAAGCTCAATGAATTCCAAGTAAGATGAAGTCATAGAGACTCACACTGAGATACATTATAATAAAACTTTCAAAGGCAAAGAAAAAAAAAAAAAGGCAGATTTTTGAAGGCAGCAAGGTGAGAAATGACTCACCACACAGAAGAAAGTCTCAATAAGATTATCAGCAGATTTCTCATCAGAAACTTTGGAGGCCAGAAGACAAAGAGTGGATATATTCAAAGAGCTAAAAGAAGAAAAACTGTGAACTAAGAATCCTATTTCCAGCAAAACAATCCCTCAAAAATGAGGGAAATATTAAGATACTCTCAGATGTACAAAACATAAGAGAGTGTGTCACCACTAGAACTGCCCTGAAGAAGTGCTAAAGATCCTACAAGTTGAAATGAAAGGAAATAGTAACATAGTAACTCAAAGTTTTATGAATAAATAAAGATCTTAGGAAAGGTAAATACATATTATATAACTGTAAATAAAACATAATTGGTAATTATAAAAACATAATACAAAATTATAAAAGCTAGTAGTATTGCAAAAATGGTTGCCCTTTTGGTTTTCTACATGATTTAAGAGATTAACACATTTTAAAAATTACTGTAAAAAGTCAGCCTAAAAGTTAGATCTGTGTATAAAAGCTAATATTAGTAAATAACTAAAAGCAGTTGTTAATCTAAAAGCTAATATGATTGTAACTTTGGTTTGTAACTCACATTTTATCTTCTACATAATTTAAGAATGAATTACATTAAAAAATTACTAGTTTCTGTTTTTGAACATACAACATATTAAGATGTAATTGTGTGACATTAACAACTGAAAGGGGTAGAAACAGAGCTATTAAAAGAACAGAGGATTTTGTGTATTACTGAAGTTAAGCTGAAGCCTTCCCTGGTGAATTCTACCAAGCATTTAAAGTAAAACAAACACCAATCCTTTACAAACTTTTCAAAAACAAATTCAGAGATAAGAATACTTCCAAATTCATTTTATGAGGCCAGCAGCTAAAGACACTACAAGGAAAGAATACTATAGACCAATATGCTTTATGAACATTAATGCAAAAATCCCCAACAAAATACTAGCAACTGACATCAGTAGCATATGAGGTCTGTCCAGAAAGTATCCAGCCATTATTAATATAATGAGAACGTTTTGTGTGACATCAATTTAACTTGGCAGCCAAGGAGAGTGGACTGTAATGCGCATGTGTGAACAATGGTGAATTCACTGTACTAGTCCGTGGGGTGCTAGACGTCACTGACTAAGCATGTATACTGTGTGGCTGTCGTGTTCAAGATGACTGAGTGAATAGAGCCACAAAACTGCATCAAATTTTGCATTAAGCTGAACATTCCCCCATGGAAACCATTCAGATGATGATTCAGAAGGCTTTCAGAAACGATGCAATGAGTGCAGAGCAAATAAAAATGTGGCACAAACACTTTAAAGATGGTTGAGAATCTTTTGGAAGTGATCCACGTTCTGGAAGGTCTACAATAATCAAAACACCTGAGAATGTTGAATGTGTATGGGTTTGGGTAAGAGAAGCTGGGAAAACTGTGTGAGTTACCAAGGTGCCTATTTTCAAGGGGACTGAGGCATCACTGCTCTATGTAAAATGTTTCTTGTATCTTCTTCAATAAAAGTCTCTATTTTTCATGTTACATGGGTGGATACTTTCTAGACAGACCTCCTGTTACAAGGTTGAGATGCCATGACTATGTTGGATTTATTCCTGGAATATGAGGGTGGTTCAACATATAAAAAAATCGAGCAATCTAATGTACCATATATTAACAGAATAAATGAAAAAAAAAAAAAACGTGATCATCTCACTTGATGCATAAAAAGCATCTGATGAAACGCAACACATTTTCAGGATTAAAACACTGAACAAACTAAGAATGGAAGGAAATTATGTCAACATGATAAAAACCATATATACAATGTCCACAGTAAACATCATACTCAATGGTGAAAGACTGAAAGTTTTTCCTCTAAGATTAGGAAAAAGACAAGGGTATCCTCTTTCTCCATTTGTATTCAACATAACACTAACTGAATAGTTAAAGTTATAGCCAAAGCAATTGGGCAAGAAAAAGACAAGACATCCACATTACAAGTGAAAAATCAAAATTGTCTGTTCACAAATGCTATGAACCTTGTATGTAGAAAACCCTAAAGATTCCACAAAAATACTGTTAGAATTAACAAATAAATACAGAAAAATAGCAGGATACAAAGTCAACATGCAAAAATCGGTTGCATCTTTTTTTTTTTTTTTATTTTTTATTTTTTGAGACAGAGTCTCGCTTGTTGACCAGGCTAGAGTGAGTGCCGTGGCATCAGCCTAGCTCACAGCAACCTCAAACTCCTGGGCTCAAGCAATCCTTATGCCTCAGCCTCCCAAGTAGCTGGGACTACAGGCATGCGCCACCATGCCCGGCTAATTTTCTATATATATTAGTTGGCCAATTAATTTCTTTCTATTTATAGTAGAGACGGGGTCTTGCTCTTGCTCAGGCTGGTTTCGAACTCCTGACCTCGAGCAATCCGCCCGCCTCAGCCTCCCAGAGTGCTAGGATTACAGGCGTGAGCCACCACGCCCGGCCGGTTGCATCTTTTAACATTGAATAATCTATAAAGGAAACTAAGAAAACAATTCCATTTATGATAACATCAAAAACTTCAAAAAATATTTGGGAATTAATTTAATGAAGGAGGTAAGACTTGCACAATGAAAACTACAATACATTTCTGAAAGAAATTAAGAAGACATTTGAAGACTTCAGGTTATAAAATGGTAGCACAGAAACATGCTGGTTTCAATTCCAACCCCCACCCCCCTGAAAACCAAAAACATACATAAAATGCTGAGATTATCACCAGAAATATCCCAGAACTCAAACATGAAGATAAGACAGTTTGGGGGGCCACAGAGCAGTGAAAAAATTCTGAGAAAATAAGAGAACTAGACTTCTATATCTGAGAACATCAAACAGATGAGACCCAAATAAGAGTACCCCAAGGCATATAAAGACAAAGACTGAAAGTGAAAGAGTGGAAAATGATATTCCGTGAACCTGGAAACCATAAACGAGCAGGAGTAGCTTTAATTCCAACAGATAAAACAGAGTACAAATCAAAGACTGTAAAAGGAGACAAAGAAGATCATTACATAATGATAAATGGGGATCAATTCAGCAAGAGGACATAATAATCATAAACAGTCAAAGCAAGCCTCAGCACAAAGAACAAAGCTGAAGGCATCATACTACCTGACTTGAAAATTTACTACAAAGCTACAGTAACCAAATCAGCATAATATTGGCAGAAAAAAAAAGACACACAGACCAATGGAACAGAATGGAGAACCCAATTATAAGTCTACACAATTACAGCCAACTCATCTTTAGCAAAGGTGACAAGAACATACAATGGAGAAAGGGGATAATCTCTTCAATAAATGGTGCTGGGAAAACTGAATAACCACATGCAAAGAAAAGAAAATAGACCCCTATCTCTTACACAAAAATCAAATGTAAATTAATTGAAGACTTAAATCTAAGACCTGAAACTATGAAAGTACTAGAAGAAACTTTGGGGAAATGCTCCAGGAATAATGGGATCATATCAAGTTAAAAAGCTTCTGTATTACCAAGGAAACAATCAACAAAGTGAAGAGACAACCCACAGAATGAGAGTTAAAATATTTGCAAACTACCCATCTGACAAGGGATTGGTAACCAGAATGTACAAGGAGCTCACACAACTCAATAGCAATTAAATAAGTAATCTGATTAAAAATTTCAAAAAAAATCTAAAAGACATTTCTCAAAAGAAGATATACAAATGGTCAACAGGTATGTGAAAAAATGCTCAACATCAATAATAATCAGAGAAATGCAAATCAAAACTATAATGAAATATCTTTTAACCCAGTTAAAATGGCTTTTATCAAAAAGGCAAAAAGGAATGCTGGCAAGGATGTGGAGAAAGGGGAACACTCTTAAATGCTGCTGATGGGAATTTAAATTAGTACAGTCACTATGGAGAACAGTATGGAGGTTCCTTAAAAAACTAAAAATAGCAATTCTACTACTGAATATATATGCAAAAGAAAGAAATCAATATATGGAAAAGTCATGTGTACTCCGTTTATTTGTAGCACTATTTGCAATAGCCAAAATATGGAATCAAACTATGTATCCATCAATGGATGAATGGATAAAGAGAATATGGTATATATACATAATGAAATATTAATCAGCCATAAAAAAGAATGAAATCCTGTCATTTGCAGCAAAATGGATAGAACTGGAGGTCATTATATTAAGTGAAATAAGTGTAATAAGCTGAGCACAGAAAGACAAATATCAAATGCTGTTTGTCACTCATATATGTGGAAGCTAAAAAAGTAGATCTGATGAAGATAGTAGATTGGTGGTTACCAGAGGCCAGGAAGGATATGTGGATGATAAAGAGAAGTTAATTAATCGGCATAAATATTTGGTGTAATAAAAGAAATAAGACCCTAGTGTTAGATCAGTAGGGTGACTATAGTTTATAATAATCTATTGTATATTTTAAAACAGCCAGAAGAGAAGAAATCCAATGGTTACAGCATAAAGAATATTTAAGATGATGGATATCCCAAGTACACTGATTTGATCTTTACAAATTTTATGAATGTATTAAATTATCACATGTAGCCTGAAATTATGTATATCTATTATGCAGCAATAAAAATATTAAGAAGATACAAATAAATAAACAGAAAGAGATTATGTTCATGGATTCGAAGACAATATTATCAAATTGTCAAACAGTATCCAAAGCAATCTAGAGATTTAATGCAGTTTCTTTCAAAATCCCAATGGTGTTAAAGAAACAGAAAAACCCATCCTAAAATTCATTAGGAATCTCACAGCACTGCGAATAGACACAACAATCCTGAAAAAGAACAACAAAGCTGGAGGACTCACAATTTCTGTTCTCAAAATTTACTGTAACTACAAAGTTACAAAGTAACAAAATTACTGTAACTACAAAGTTACAGTAATCAAAACAGTGTTATACTGGCATAAAGAAAGACATACATACTGTTGGAACAGAGTCTAGAAATAAATACTATACACAAAAATCACCTGAAAATGGATCTATGACTCTAAATGTAAGACCTATAAGACTCTTAGAACAAAACACAGGGTAAAAGCTTCAAGATATTGGATTTGACATTGATTTTTGGATATGACACAAAGGCACAGATAATAAAAGAAAAAACAGTCAAACTGGACTTCATGAAAATTAATGAATTTGTGCTTCAAAAGACACAACCAACAGAATAAAAAGCCAATGTATATACAGAACAAGGGAAAATATTTGCAAATCATATCTCTGTTAAGAGGTTGATATCAAGTATAGATAGAGAATTCCTAAAAGTCAACAACAAAACCAAATAACCCAACTGAAAAATGGGCAAAGAACTTTCATAGACATTTTCCCAAAGAATATACATAAATGGCCAAAAGCACATGAAAATGTGCTCAACATCAGCAATTAGGAAAATGCAAATCAAAACTACAATGAGATACCACTTCGTATCCATTTGTCCAGCTACAATTAATAAAACAGAAAATAACAAAAGTGTTGGTGAGGATATGGAGAAATTGGAACCCTTGAGCACTCTGGTGAGAATCTAAAATAGTACAACCACTGTAGAAAACAATATGGTGGTTCCTAAAAAGAAAATTAAGAACCAGAATTACCATATGATCAAATAATTCCACTTCTGGGTACAATCAACAAAGAACTGAGAATCATGTCTCGAAGAGATATTTTTACAACTATGTTCACAACAGCATTATTCACAATAGCTACAATGTGGAAGCAATCCAAGTATCCACTGATGGATGAATGGATATGGAAAATGTAGCATATTTATACACAAACACACACATAGTGGAACATTACTCAGCTGTCAAAAGGAAGGGAAATCTGATATATGATACAAGAGGACGTAATACTAAATGAAATAAGCCAGCCACAAAAAAACAAATACTGTATGATTCTACATATATGTGGTCATTAGAGTAGTCAAAATCAGAGAACCAGAAAACAGAATTGTGGATGCCAAGGGCTGGGTGCGGGGAAGGAGGAAACGAGAAGATATTGTATAATGGGTAGAGAGTTTCAGTTTTGCAAGATAAAAAGACTTCTGGAGATAGATGATGGTAATGGCTGCACAACAATATGAACACACTTAATACAACTTAACTGAAAATTTAAAAATGGTTAAAATAGTAAATTTTAAGTTATATGGATTTTACCGCAATAAAAAGAGTTGGTAAAAAATATTTAACCTCAATCTTACTATAAAAATGCATCACACAGAAATTTAAGGATATGTTACAAATTAAGTAGCCTGTTCTCTTTTTTGTCATACTCATGACAGAAGACAGACTACAGCATTAATTTCAGATTAAAGGAGGCTATAGTGTCATGAAAACTAAACGCAATGTATGGACTAGCCAAAGGACCTGATTTTTTTTTTTTCCTATAAAGTACATTATTAGGGCAATTGGTAAAATAGAATTAAGGTCTGTAGATTACATAATAGCATTATATTAATGTTAATTTCCCAGTTCCACCCATTGTACTGTGGTAATATTCATGTTCTTAGAGAAAAGTATTTAGTATTACAAATATTAGTATTTAGAGGCAAAGTGGCATGAATCTGCAACTTCTAAATGGTTCACAAAAAATAATAATATAAACACATAGGAAGAGAAATCTGACAAAGCAGATGTGGATGATCTGGGCAAAAGCATATATGGCATTTCTCTGTACTACTCTTGCAACTTTCTTAAAGTCTGAAATAAAAGAACTGTTCAGAATTAAACAGAATATGGGAACTGCAGTCAGGTGTTAGTGTGTAATTTTAAGGGTTCACCTATATAATCCAAAATATGCTATTACATTTAAGATTACCATTAAAATAACAATACATCAAATCATGTGTTAGATTACACTAATGATCCAGTCACCTACAACCCAACACTCAGATGTTTTGTGAAATTTAAAAGGTCTGGGCCTAATGAGGTGGCTCATGCCTGTAATCCCAGCACTTTGGGAGGCTGAAGCAGAAAGAATGCTTGAGGCTTGGAGTTTGAGACCAGCCTGGGCAACAGCAAGACTCGATCTCCATAGAAAAATTTTTTAAAAATTTGCCAAGTACAGTAGTGCGCATCTGTCGTCCTAGCTACTCAGGAGGCTGAGGCAAGAAGATCACTCGAGCGCAGGAGTTGGGGGTTACAAATAAGCTATGATCATGCCACTGCACTTCAACCTGGGCAACAGAGTGAAACCTGATCTCTATGAAAAAATAAATAAATAAATACATAATAAAATGTCCAGAGGCAATAGGATGCTCTGCTCTGGCCATACCTCTAATGTAATTACTTTCATGTTATGTGGAAGTTGTAAACTTGTCTCTTGCACAAATGGACAGTAGATTCCTAAAGGACAGAGGCAATGTTATATTCTTCTTAATATCTGTATGAATGCAATAACTCCAAAAAATTGAATGAAAACCAATCCATTCCAAAGCATATATTTGAATATTAAAAAAGACCTACGTACACATACATACAAAATTAGCTATAAAGCATTTGAACAATACCTTAATTAAATGATAGCTCTTCAGAATTGATAGAAATAAAGGTTTAGAGTATTTACTCTTGGGTAGAAATAAGTCTCTGGATTTAATAAGCCAGTATCATAGAGATTTAGTAGTTACACCCCATTTAAAAAAAGTAGCATCTGTTTTATGTGGAGGAGCTGAGGCTCTCAGAAGTTGAATAATTTCCCCACCATCACACAGGTAGAAATGGGTGAGGCTAGGAAATAGTGGAGTCAGGTCTGACTATAAAGTCTATGCTCTTTCTGCAACTTTGAGCAGCCATTCCTCTGTACCATTTCTCTGTACCATTCTGTATAATAAGCATGATAGCTCCTATTTGTAGAGGGCTTTCCTAAAGCTCAAATGACATGATCAACATAAAAATACTCTGAAAAGTATAAAAGTGTTCTACAAATAATGAAAGATAATATGCTTTAAAAAATTATCATCTATCTATTAATATCTATCGATCGATTGATCTATCTTTCTAATTTGCCTGATCTCAAACTCATTTTGAAGTAGTCAGGGTAATGTTATTTGTTCCCCATTTTAATAGACGAAGGAGGTATAAAACTCAGAGAGCATAAGTAACTTGTTTGAGTGACAAAGACAGGACTAGACTCTAAATCTTTTGTTTTCTCCTTCTATTTCATCCTGATACATCTAAATGTGAAGTAGTGGATCTTAAAAAGAAAAATCATATCCACTTAAAAGATTAAAATTGTGTTATATGTTAAATATGGGTTTCCAAATTTACTTGGGAAAAACATTTTAATTCATTATATGAATTTTATAATATACATGTTATACTTGATTAATTAGGAATACACTTATTCTAGAAAATGAGGCATACCACTGGCTTCTCATATAATACAACATAAACTGTTAAACTATCCTGCACTGACATTTATAGTGTATTTAAAACCTAAAGTGAGGTTAGGCAGAACAAATATGCCTTTTTCTTGTGTGTGTATTTATATATATATATATATATATATATATATATATATATATATATATATATCTTCATATTTTAAAAAACTTGTTCTTTACTGTCTCAAAGAAATATGAGATAACACTAATAACATGAACATCTAAGATTATGTGTCACCTGCTATGTTGTGTACTTCACATGCATTAATTATCCTCTCAATCACTATAAAAACAGCTCAAGTTAGGACTACTATTCATCTTCAGTATTACAGATGAATAAAAACATGCTCAGCATGGTTAAATAAACTGCTCAAAGTTACATAGCTAGTAAGTGGTAGAACTGGAATTCCAACCCAGGTCAATCTGACTCTAAAACCTGTATTTTTAACTACAAGGCTATGCAATATATCAACAACTTCCAAGTGTAGTGGGAATGTTAAGTTAGGGACACTTAGAGTAAATAAATGAGAGAATTATGAGTAGGAAAAGGCAGGCTTCCAACTGAATACAAGAACAGAGAATGGTACAAAATCTCAAAGGATCCAGAAAATCGTTTTAACCAAAAGGTGGATAGAAGTGCCAAGAGTAAAATAAACTTTCAGTTCTACTTTTAAAAAATGATACCAATAAACTTTATATACTTGGAAAGACATTACATCATTATGATGCTATTAATATGATAACCCTTAGCTGCTGACTCAGAATTACATTTTACATATAAATTCAATTTCTTCTCTGCAGTATAAACAAAATATCCATTTGGATTTATCTATTCAATTCTTGGTGGTTTTATAATGACTTAATTTTTAATGATTTTCATAAAGGGTTAAAGATTATATAGAAGTATTTTATAATCGCTACAATTGAGTCTTATTATTACAGAAATATTATAATGAAGTCATTGTAATTTCTCCTAGAATCCTATTTTGTATGAATGTTCCTACTGATTTCTACTTTTTAGGAGGGGGGAAGGGCATTCAGATGTGAACAATCATAGCTGTTATCTCATTTTTTTCCCCAATAGACCTTATTTTGAAATTGCATTTATACAGCAAATATATGTTTACCTAGATTTTTGCTATAGATAAATAACAGTAAAAATATCTATAGACACATTTATTTACACTTTAAATGAGATAGAGATCTCTCACACCAAAGATCGTTATTATTATATTAATAATATTACCATCATTTTGACTTTGGATAACTGTTCGAAGGGCAGTTAATATCTCAAGAAACTACCTCTTGGGACTAGTAAAACTGTGAAAACAAAAAATTATCAGATTTTCTAATATTTGCCTCTTTAAAAACTATTACATATTATTTTTTTAAATAAGTTTGATTTTTGAATGGTTTTAGATGTACAGAAAAGTTGTGAAGATAACACAAAGAGCTCCCACATACTCCAGATACACCAGCTATTATTTTTAGCTAATAACAGAAGAATATTTTCAAAGAAGATAAATATATACTGTGAAACAAAGCACTATATAAAATTATACATCCAGTATAATATCAGGAATACAATGATTTTTACTATCTTTATGAAGTAACCAAAATTTTCCAAAGCAAAAATATTTAAAAACTATTTTAAAAAGATTTATAAGTAGAAAAGACCTGTATATCTAAGGAGGTTCAATATTATGAAGTTAAGTTTAGAATGTGTCCTACTTCATAGACAACCTAACAAAATGGCAAATGTTGAACACACATTTTATATTAAATTCCAAACAGTTCCCTAAAATTACCAATTGAAGCCCTAAGTAAATTACCAAATCTAACAAAAAACAGCTAAAACAATTTTAAAAGAATACAAACAAAACATTAAAAGCAAATAAAATTTTTATAAAGAAAAAGAAACTAATAAAAACCTGTGGTATGGTGGGTAGGATGACAGTATTCTCAGCAGGGACTGGCAGGACAGGGATCACAGGGACAGTGGGAGAAGAGGGAGGAACAGCTTCTGTTGGCTAAAAATCATCAATGACAAAAAATCAGGAAAAACGCCAAAATAAAAGGGAACACATAACAAAAAATTGTGCCATAAAGATAAATTATAGTTTTCAGAAACAATTAAGAAACAGGTAAAATATTAATATATTATAATTTAAATGAGAAAATGCTCAGCAGAAATTATTTTAGAAATAATTATACCTCCAATAATAATTTTAATGTCTCTATAGTTAAAAATATTCTTTACATGTTTCAATGGAAATAACGAAAGATAATCACTTACAATACTCCCCCTCTAAGAGATAAGACACTTGCTTCATGGAGTGCAAAATATTATTTTAGCATTCATTATATATTTGAATGCAAAGAGGAAAGCAGTCAAATAAGTAATTTTATTAGCCCATCAGGCAGATAATGAGAGCTTATAAATCCACAGATATAAGAGTCAAAGGGCCTCAAAACAAAATTTATGACATTTTAAATAATCTGTGCTATTGACCTTTATTAACAAGAATAGTAATAACATGCCTCAGTCTATAAGTAATTAGTTCAACTAACATTCATTAATTGTCTACTATATACCAGACATATTTGGCAAAAATGAAAAAAAAAATTAGAGAGAACTCTTGTAATTTAAACTAAGAAGTTTTAGCACTTATGCTTAATTACTTGGCTCAAATAATTAAACATAAATGTTAATGTTATTTAGATTGATTCATTATTTAAAAAAAATGTAACTGGAACACAGGAAAGATGTTTTGTAATAAGACCCTATCCCTAAGCTGGATTAATCCATAAATATTTGCATACAAATGACATATATATATAAGAAAAACACTAAAATCAAGTGGATAAGAGGACAGGATGCATTAACAGACTTAAAACAGGAAGAATAAACTGCTAAACTTTAAACGATGTTTATCCTCACTGATAAATACAAAATGACAAAGATGACCTTTTCTTTTCCTATCAAATTAGCCAATCAAGATTTATTTGACATGTATGGAGTCTCTTCAACAATGGTGCTGAGACAACAGGACATCCACTTGCAGAAGAATGCACCTGGACCCCAACCTCACATCATATATAAAAATTAACTCACAATAGATTAACAACCTAAATATAAGATCTAAAACCATAAAACTCTCAGAAGAAAACATATAGGTAAATTTTCATTTACCTTGTGTTTGGCAATGGATTCTTAGTTATGTCACCAAACACGTTAAGTGACAAAAGAAAAAAATCAATTAGATCTCATCAGAATTAAAACCTTTTGTGCACCAAAGGGCATTGTTAAGGAAGTGAAAAGACAACCTATAGAATGGAAGGACATATTTGCAAACCATATATCTGATAATGGTTTAATATTCAGACATTTAAAGAACGCCTACAACTCAACAACAACAAAGTAACTCGACAACCTAATTAAAAAAATGGGTTAAAGACTTGAATACACATCTCTGCAAAGATATACAACTGACCAATAAGCACATGAAAAGATGCTCAACATCATTAGTCATTAGGGAAATGCAAATCAAAGCTATAATATCACTTCATATCTATTAGGAGGGTAGACTATAATTAAAACAAAACAAAAAACAACAATATAACAAGTGGTGGCAAGGATGTAGGAAAACTGGAACCCTCATGCACTGCTGGTAGGAATATAAAATGGTAGTCTCTGTGGAAGTTTGGTAGTTTCCCAGTATTAGCATGTGATCCAGCAATTCCACTCCTAGATATATACCCAAAAGAAGTGAAAACAAGGACTCAAATAATTGTACGCCAGTCTTCAATGAAGCATTATTCACAATAGCCAAAAGTGGAAACAAGCCAAGTGTCTATCAGTAGATGAATGGATAAACAAAATGTGGTATATACATACAATGGATGTTCAGCCTAAGAGAAGAATGAAATTCTGATACAAGATAGAAGCTGGATGAACCTTGAAAACATTATGCTAAATAAAATTACCAGATACAAATGAACAAATTGTATTCTACTTAAATGGTAAGTTCTGTTATATATATTTTACCACAATAAAAAAAATTCCAAAAAACTTTCTTGAAATGCATGATAACATGTCCTCTCACATTCCTGCTGGATATATAAATTCATACATACTTTAGGAAAAGCAATTTGGCAATAAAAAATATCTAGAGCTTTAAAAATGTCTAAACTCTGATCTAGTAATTTTGGAAATCTACCCTAGGGAAATAATTTAAAAATCCAATGTTTTAATATTCATAAGGCATTCTCTTGAACATTGTTCATATTTGGGGAATTGTGGAATATTCTAAATGTCCAAATGTGTCAGAATGGTTAAATAAATAATTACATAATGTTAAATATTATGTAGCAATTAAAAATTATCTGTGAGAATAGTTTAGAAGTCATGGGGAATTGCTTATGACATAACATTAAGTATAAATGGAAAGATGAAATCAAGTAAAAAAAAAAACAATAGAAATGTTTGAAAAGTTAATCTCTGGGAGAATTATGAGTGGCTTTTTACCCCTGCTTCTTTATTTTGAATTCTAGTTTTCCAATTGTCAACAATGAATTATACTGTAAATGCAGGGTGAGTGACAGGAGATCTACTGTGCATATTAAGAGACAAACAATTATCTTTTACTATGGCATTCTCTAGAAAATAAACTGAAAATATATATCACATTAATTTTTCTAAAAGATACTACACATTTCAATGATGTAATAAGAATATTAGAGTTGAAGAAGCTAAGGATCCAGTTTAATCCTTCCTTTTCAACTGAAGTTCAGGTTACAAAAGAAAGGTTGTCTAAGCTTCAGGGAATTAAGAAAATACTTCCTATATTCCTGTAACCTGGATTTCTTATGTCCTGTAGAAAGCGATTTTTAAACCATTGAATTTTGCATTCTCTCTCTTGCTCTCTAATGTTCCCAGTCCAAATTAAGTCCCCAGGTTGGGATGATGAAAAAGTTCTGGAGATATAAAAGTGGCAATATTTGTACAACATTGTAAAACGTACTTAATGCTATTGAATTCTACATTTAAAGATGGTTAAAATGGTAAATTTATGTCATGTATATTTTACCACAATTCAAAAAAAGCACACTGTGAATAAAGCCTCTGTGGGTTTGGCTTGGGATGCCAATCACCATTTATATATTGCTCTTATAGAAAAAAAAATTCTGAATTCCATGAAATTAAAATTAATTACAATGGTCACCAATTTTCATTGGAATACTTACATGACCTTTTAAAAATGTTTGAAAACTCATAGGTTCTGACTCCTAATTTATGATTAAGTATGAGAAAAGGGTGGTTTTGAAAGATTGTTGCTGTATCAACTGGATCGATCTATGAAAACTCAAATGAATACTGATCCCTACCTTAAACCATACATAAAATCAATTCCAGATGGTTTGCTCACATAATTGACAGAAGTAAACAAAATAAAGCTTCCAAAAGATAATATGGTAGAATATTGTTATTACCTTGGTGTAGACCAGTGACTTCTTAAACAGGAAAGTACACGTTGTTGAAGCCCAAGTGGGGTGAGGAGAGTATCTGTGTGCAGGGAGTAGAGGGGAGGCAGCAGCCTGGCACAGGGTGTTAGAGTCTGGGCAGGGTGAGGAAGGTGTCACACGGGCAGAGCAGTGGCAAGAGTCTGATGTGTTGTTTGAAACCAAGTGAGAACAGAGTATGTATGAGGGAGCAGTAGGTTTGGGGGATCAGTAGGGTAAATCTGTTGGAGCTTGGGCAGAGTGAGGAGGGTATCCATTTGGACAGCAGATAGTAGTAGGAGATGGCTTAAATATAGGAGATTTTGATTCAATGAATAAATACATAAAGGATAATAGGAATAAGGTTCCTCACATCAGAAAAGAAAGTTACAAATACAGAATGGTAGAAAATTAGCATAAGACCTACGGTGTCAGACTAAAATTGGAGGTACTGGCATAAACGTGTAGTTTTATGTGTATACAACACACACACATACACAGAAATATAGCCATAAATGTGTGTGTGTGTATGTACATGTATGTACATATATTCCCTAGCTCTGCCCACTGAGAGGACCTGGGAATAGTTAATATCACAAAAGCATGAAAATATCTAGCACCAAGATCTTGATTTCTAAATACTCATTCTCTAGTAAAACAAAACAAAACAAAACATGGGCCCTTGGAAAAATGGCTGATCCCAGTGCTAGAGCTTAGCAAGTACAATATGAGACTAGACATCTTGCTGTGCCAGAAAATAAAGAAGTGCTCAAAGAATAATGAGGGTATGACAAAGGACATGGAAGTTGGCTTGCAGGGCTGCTATTGGCTAGACTGAGAATGATATGAAACTCAATAAATAATGATAACTATGGCATAAAGCCACTGAATAAAATAGGAATCTGGGAGTCCACACCGATATAAGTAAATACACGTATAGATAAATGGAGACAAGAGACAGCATTTCCTTATAACTGAATGCCAACTAAAAAATGTTAGAATGATGGAACTACAAAATCATCATTTGGCAACTATCATAGTATTGATTCATTAAAGAAACATCAGTGGATGTTAAAACTTCCTGCTGCTGTTGAGTGGAACTTCCATTCCAGTGGATGAATGTTTGAATGGATGCATACACACACAAAAGTAACTCCCTTCAAAACACTTCTTAATTATAATGGAGAAACCTAGGAGATATTCTTTTAATCAAGTGATCAAATTTAACATCCCAGTAATGGGATAAATCAAAATCATGTGCTATCTGAAAGAATGTAATGAAAGCACACCATTTCTGTGATATTCCCATCAAAGATGTATAACCTGAATCTAATCATCAAACATCAGACAAACCCAAAGTGAGTGATATGCTACAAAATAATTGGTTGTAGTCATCAAAATGTCAAAGTCATGAAAGTCTAAAGATTTTCTTAACTTCAATTCTATTTTATTTTTAAAAATAGCTTTACTGAAGTAAAACTGAAATAAAAACTGCACATACTTAATGTATACAATTTGATGAGTTTGCACATATGCATATACCCATGAAGCCATCACCACAATCAAGGTAATAAACATACCCATCACCTCTAAAAGTTTCCTTGTACCTCTTTGTTGCTGTTTTTTGTTTTGTTTTTATAAAAACACTAAAATTTTATTTTTAAAATGTTTGAAAAAAAATCCTTTAATGTTACATTTAAATTCCACTATAACCTTTTATCTCTGAGTCTCTTCTAGAATATATCTTTAGATAAAGATCTGAATACCATTTTAAAAGATTCCTAAAATAACTTACACCATTGTAACCCACCCTACTCTCTCTAGGGCACTGAATGAGTGCTTTGAAAAATAACATATGCCCTGCCTCTTCCTTAAGGGAGGCAAATATTATTGGGAAAGTCTTCAAATGACATATCAACACACACAATTTCCAAGCCACAACTGATAATCAATTCCGGTAACAAAGAATTACAGAACAACAAAATAATTCATTTAGTTTACTTAAAACAAAAATATAGCTCTAAACAATCAAATGAAGGTTGACTGATGAGGAACAGCACAGATATTAGATGTGATAATAAGGGTAAAATTAAAAGAGGATGTTTTGAGCACAGGAATGAGGGCATGGTAAAATTCTAGGGAACTGTTAATAAGATTCTAAATTGGAAAATGTAAAACTCAAGATTCTAATATAAATAATGAAGCAGTAATATACAGTAACCATTATATTTGGGTTATTACAGAAGGAATTCAGCACAGCATTTTAAATTTGAAAAGTCTTATATAACTATTTCATTAATTAGGCAATGACTATTATGCTATCTTCCTTGTTCTGCTCCATTTGTATCACTCAATAACATCAGCTCCAAAGGTTTTTTTTGGTTGTTGTTGTTTTTAAATCTTCACCATGTGACTAGCAACAGTCTCAGTTGTTTCTATCCATAGCAATACCATGGAATCATTAGCCTCTGAGGCTGCCTTTGGAGACTTGTTTCCATGACAACAGAGGCTATAATATTAACACTGTCTCAAGGAACACTGCAGAAAATCGTACATTTCTGTAAAATAATTGGATAGGTTATACATATTTTTAAAGTATCTTTAAAAATCAGTATCAAATTGGCAACTCAAAAATGTTTAAACTGATTTGTTTTTAGAGCTTCTTACTAATTTTCTCTATAGCATTGTATTTTACAACTAATTTGAGATCTTAAAATTATGAAACCAGCAATTAAAATGTAGATTTTCATAAAAGTAGTCAGAAGCCTCATCGGGTACAGTCATATGCATAACATGTACTGCACATCCACATTTATGACCATGTACTACACTTCCTCACTTCCATTTATTCAAAAATAAATGTGTATTGAGTGAGCCTACTACCTTTATTAAATCCCTTTCTGCTTAAAGTAGCTAAAGTGGTTTTCACTGTGTGCATATGAATCCTGATTGATACAGGAAAAGACAGAAGGGACAATTTAGGAGGCCACTATCATAATCTACCTGAGAGGTGACCAGTGGCTTAAACTGAATGGTGGTAATGGTAAAAATGGACATGAGTAGTAGAATCAAGATAGATTTTGAACACAGAGATGGTATATCTTGGTGATTAATGGGAAGTCAGGAGTAAGGAAGGACTCTCAAAAAATAACATTCACAGGCCGGGCGCAGTGGCTCACGCCTGTAATCCTAGCACTCTGGAAGGCCGAGGCGGGCGGATTGCTCAAGGTCAGGAGTTCAAAACCAACCTGAGCGAGACCCCGTCTCTACCATAAAAACAGAAAGAAATTAATTGGCCAACTAATATATATAATATAAAAATCAGCCGGGCATGGTGGCTTGTGCCTGTAGTCCCAGCTACTCGGTAGGCTGGGGCAGGAGGATCGCTTGAGCCCAGGAGTTTGAGGTTGGTGTGAGCTAGGCTGACGCCACGGCACTCACTCTAGCCTAGGCAAGAAAGCGAGACTCTCTCTCAAAAAAAAAAAAAAAAAATAACATTCACAATGGCCACTAAAAATCATCTCTTATACCATAGTTAGTCCCAGGGTTAATAGAGTTGCAAGGCTACCTAAATACATTTAAAAATATTTTCTCACTAAATTATTAAAATGATTTTCATAGCATAGCATGAAACTCCAAAGAAGATAACTGAAACCATACTAACAGGTAACTGATAATGCTTGTATTTTACATTAACATGTTACATGAATGGGGTAAACTAAGCTTAGAATATACACAAAGGTTCAATAAAGTCTAAGAAAACTGATATCATATTTTCAAGGAAAATGAAATATATGAGTTAGCAAAGCTTTTGGTGTCAATATATCTTAGATGACAAAAAAAAAGCAACCACATGGAGCCACTGTTGGTTAATAAGGATCTTATTCTGGTTTTGTATGACATAATTAATACTGTTAATCCAAGTTCTTTGGTCCTTTGTTTAAAGATGTATTATGGCATGTTTCTCTGATTAAATGTCAAAGAAGCTATTTGAGAGTAAGAGAGAAACCAGGAAAAAACTGCAAGCCTTTTGAATGTTTATAGAAGGATAAAATATAGCACAGTAGATTTATAAAAACTCTGCTTGGGAATCACTGCACTCAATCGGGATCCAGTACCTTCAGAAAAAGGTGTTTTTCATGGCTTAAATCTGTATTTTATTTGATTCAAATGCCCTTTTGCCCTGTCACTGCAAACGGGTACCGTCAACATACACTGGTGCAGTAACAAAAAAAAAGAAAAAAGCATGTTATTTGAACTAGTTTCATAAGACATCCATATCATAACTATCTCAGAAGATAACATCTATAAAATCAGATACATTTTAAAACAAATCACTAAGGGTATTAAAATATAAATTTTATTTTTTGGTATTTTTACATTTTCAAACTTCTGAGGTCAAATGATAGAACATCTTGAACACCTTCTAATTGGTAGTTTGCACAGGAACACAGAAAGAACCTTTTAGCTATGTCTGCTATGCATATATTTAATAGCATGAAAAAAGGGAGGGCCAAGTGTAAAAATATAAATTTTTAAATTTAAAATAACAAAGAGGAAATAGGAAAAAAGATTTAGCAATTAATTCTAGTATAGAAACATGAGGACAAATTTGTCAGTTCATAGGCATATCATCTAGTTCATGAATCTATATTTCTCCTTGCAAGATTCATAATGTTCAGTTAAGGTTTCTTATCCCTTCATTATAAAAAGACGGTATTCTATCATTATTCAGATTATGGTCTTGTACGAGAAAAGGATAAACCAACCACTAAAAATTTAAAGTAAACAAGAGACCTAAAACTAAAATTTAAAGACATGGTTACATAATTAACAAATAGGGATATAAGTACCAACTGCAATATGCTTTTTTTTACCTGATCTTTATCATAATGTGGCTAGAGAAACATGCACAACCTTAGGCTTCATGTCTACTAACCTAAAATGGGCCCTTAATGTTTCCTAGTAATCATATTTGCCCTATTTTATTCACTCTTCTACAGGTTCCTAATGATTCAGGCCCCTGTTATCTTTCTCTAAAACTGTCTTCTATTCCCTTGCCTTCTCACTTACTGTTTCAGGCATATTAACCTCCCTGCTGCTCTCTAAATATCTTATACATCCTCAGAGACTTTTTATTTGCTATTCCTCTGCCTAGAATGCTCTTGTCCAGATACCCACATAATTCAGTCACAGCTTTACTCAAATATCACCTTCATGTTGAAGCCCCTCTTAGTTATCCTATCAAACTAAACTCCCTCCACACAAATATACACATTTCCTGTTGTCTTCTTGCTTTACCTTTCCTTCAGAATATCATACACAGTCATGTGCTGCATATCAACATTTTAGTCAACAATGGACTACATGCATGATGGTAGTCCCAAAAAATTATAATGGAGCTGAAAAATTCCTATCATCTAATGACACTGTAGCTGTTATAAGTCTGTTAACATATTACTCCTGTGGTTGGGGAAAGGCTGGTATAAACAAACCTACTGAGTTGCCAGTTGTATAAAAATATAGCACATACTATTATATACAGTACATAATACTTGATAACAATAATAAGCTGTTACTGATTTGTGTATTTACTATACTGTAACTGTTATCATTAGGGTGTACTCCTACTTATAAACTGTAAAACAGACTCAGACCAGTTCTTCAGGAGGTACTCCTGTAGAAGGCATTGTTATCATAGGAGATGACAGCCAGCCCACATGTGTTATTGACCCTGAAGACCTTCTAGTGGGACAACATAATGGAGATAAAAAGACAGTGATATTGATGATCCTAACCCTATGTAGGCCTAGGCAAATGTGTGCTTGTTTCTTTGTTTTTGGCAAAAAAGTTCTTAACAAGTTATTAAAATAGAAAAAAGCTTATATAATAAGGATATAAAGAAAGAAAATGTTTTTGTATAGCTGCAAAATGTTTTTGTGTTTTAAGCTAAATGTTATTATAGAAGAATCAAAAAGTTAAAAATGTTTATAAAGTAAAAAAGTTATAGTAAACTGAGGTTAATTTACTATGGAAGAAATTTTTATACATGTAGTATAGCTAAGTATACCATGTTTATAAAGTCTACAGTAGTGAACAGTTATGTCCTAGGCCTTCACATTCACTCACCACTTACTCCATGACTCACCCAGAGCAACTTCCAGTCTTGTAAGCTCCATTCATGGTAAGTGCCCTATATAGGTACACCTATATGGATAGGTGTACCATTTTTTTTAACTGTATTTATCATGCTATCTTTTATAACGTAATTTTACTATACCTTTTCTATGTTTAGGTATAATTAGATAACACAAATACTTATCATTGTGTTACAATTGCCTATAGTATTCAGTAAAGTAACATGCTGTACAAGTTTTTGTGGCCTAGGAGCAATAGCTATACCATATAGCTTAGGTGTGTAGTAGGCTGTACCATTTAAGTTTGTGTAAATATACTCTACAGTGTCTGCAGGATGATAAAATCGCTTAACACATTTCCCAGAACATATTGCTGTCATTAAGTGATACGTGATTGTATTCTAGCTAATTATATTTATTATCTGTTTTCTCGTACTTTTTAAATATTTTTTGGAGACAAAGTCTTCCTCTATTGCCCAGGCTAGCATGCAGTGGTGTTATCACAGCTCACTGCAACCTCCAACTCCTAGGCTCAAAGAATACTTCTGGCTCAGCCTCCCAAGTAGCTAGGACTACAGGTGCACGCCACCCCAAAGGGCTAATTAAAAAAAATTTTTTTTTGTAAAGGCAGCATCTTGTTTTGTTGCTCAGGCTGGTCTTGAACTCCTGGGCTCAAGCAATCCTCAGCCTCCCAAATGGCTCAAATTACAGGTGTGAGTCACTGTACCTGGCCTCTATTCTCCTACTTTAATATAAGATCTATAAGAGCAGGGATTTCTGTTTTGGTCAATCTTGTATGCCCAGAGCCTAGAAAAGTGCACACAGGAAGTATTTTACATGCTTGTTGGGTGAATGAAGCCATGTGACTGACAGCCAAAAGAGGTCAATTTCATTAGTACTCTAAAAAGACTTAGGAAATAGATAATTGGGTACACTTGGCCCTCCCTTTTTTCATGCTATTAAATATATGCATAGCAGACATAGCTAAAAGGTTCTTTCTGTGTCTTGTGCAAACTACCAATTAAAAGGTGTTCAAGATGTTCTATCATTTGACCTCAGAAGTTTGAAAATGTAAAAATGCCAAAAAATTGCCAGTTTCATGTCATTCTCTATCTAGTAATAACAAAATTGTCTAATAATGTCCTGTGTGAAAATAAACATGGCTTGGTCAAGTACAATTTGCTCAAAAGATTTTCATCTATTTTCTTTTCAAATTGCATTAGAAAATGAATCTTCTCAATGACAGCTCATATTTAAAACTTTTGGTACCCTTTCTCTGAAGTCTAGGTTCTGCTAATCTCAATTTGGGTCCTTTGGTCTCTTAGAAGGTAGCTGCTTCAATACCTACCTACCCAATCCCTTACATTACATTCTTCTCTTAAAATAATTGCTGTGGTTTCTGTTTTCCTTTCTCTACCCTATCAAGGTTACCAATCCTCTAGCTAAGACATAGTTCTTTATCATTCTATAATTGGGTTGCTTCTTCACATCTCTAGATTCCTCACTTAAAAGGCCAGATTAGGCCAGGCGCGGTGGCTCACGCCTGTAATCCTACCTCTCTGGGAGGCCGAGGCGGGCGGATTGCTCAAGGTCAGGAGTTCAAAACCAGCCTGAGCAAGAGCGAGACCCCGTCTCTACTATAAATAGAAAGAAACTAATTGGCCAACTGATATATATATAAAAAAAATTAGCCGGGCATGGTGGCACATGCCTGTAGTCCCAGCTACTCGGGAGGCTGAGACAGAAGGATCGCTCGAGCCCAGGAGTTTGAGGTTGCTGTGAGCTAGGCTGACGCCATGGCACTCACTCTAGCCTGGGCAACAAAGCGAGACTCTGTCTCAAAAAAAAAAAAAAAAAAGGCCAGATTAATTTTGTGGAACCAATGGTGGTGGCGGCTGTGAGGGTATTGGTAAAGATGATGATGATGACCTTAGTGATGTCAGGCATTATAAGTACTTCGCATGTATTGTCTCATTTAATTCTCGATCAAGATTTTCATCTCCATTTTCCACAGATTAGGAAACAGACTCAGAATTTAGGTAATTTTCCCCAACATGCCACTGGTAGTAAATGGCAGAATGAGACTTAAATAAACCCAGGCCATCATCCTCTAAACACAGTAGGCTTAACCAGTATTCTTCACTGTCTCTTTCAAATAGCTGAAAAAGAGTTTTATTTTGTCTTTATCATTACCACTATATTTTACTGTAAAGACAATACATAGTATCCCTCTGAAAAATAAATATTCCATCTTTAGGTCAGGGGTTGGCAAATGTTTTCTGAAACAAAAAAGCTTTACTGGCCATGCAGTTTTTGTTGCAACTACACAACTCTGCTGTTGTAGTTCAAAAGTAGCCATAGACAATACACAAATAGGCATGGCTGTGTTCCAATAAAACCTTATTTATAAAAACAGGTGGCAGGCTAGATTTGGCTTACAGGTTGTAGTTTGCTAACCCCTGCTTTAGATGCTTTTTAAAAAGGAAAAAAAGGCTGAATAAATCAATGAAAAAATAGAAAGTGAACTCAAGATACCTGTATTAGCTTTCACTAGCTATAGTTGGTTCAACTCTGTTGCAATGCTTCATCTTTGATAAAAATAAGCAACTCCTCTTCCCTCAAACATGAAAGTGATAATTTAAAAAAAGAAAAGAAATATATATGGAAATTTCAAGTTTCATCTTAGAGTTCCTTAAAATACTTTTACAAAAAAAAGTCTACATAATATAAGCTGTGCTCTTATAATTGAAAGAAATTAGACTCTATACTGTACATAGCTTTCCAGTTTGGAAAAAAGTGATTGGAATGATATGATTTTTGTTCTGTCTCCTTCTCCCACCTCCAAATTTAGTACAGCTGAAGCAATTAAGTCTTAAGATTGATATGCATCTTGTTTTTCCTCTATTTTCCAAAATACTTTTGAACTGATTTATTTCCAAATTTATAACCCTTTGATACATTAGCTCAGGGGTCCTCAAACTTTTTAAACAGGGGGCCAGTTCACTGTCCCTCAGACTGTTGGAAGGCCGGACTATACTTTAAAACTATGAACAAATTCCTATGCACACTGCACATATTTTATTTTGAAGTAAAAAAACAAACGAGCAAAAACACCCGCATGTGGCCCACGGGCTGTAGTTTAAGGACACCGGCATTAGCTGGTCCTAATATATTCATATTTAAATATAGAAATATGAGGGTGAGATCTGTTTTAATTTAAATCCCAGGTTATAATCTTCAATTCTTCTTCTCAAAACCAAAAAATCTGTAAGGCAATCAATTGGTTCCATTCTGTCATAACTAGTACTTCTTCACACTCCAGAGCTGGTTGTGCCAACAGAATTTAGATCTCACAAATACTATTCAGACATGTGAACAAATTGGGGTTTACCGAAGAATGAACAGGTGGGGCTCCTGTTAAGAGGTGAAGAAGGAAAAATATCTTTTAAATAAATTTATCCAGGGGCAGAATCTGTGTTTAGGCTTCTCTTAAAATTCCACTGCTCCCAGATGTCATAGCCAGTTGGTCTGCAACTTACACAAAATAGGTCCAGTCTTTGATGATTGATTTGCATAAGCCTATAAAATATCACATCAGTTGGCTTATTTAAAGTTTCTTTAAAAAAGTGATAATTGTAGGCTACTGTTCTCCACATGGTCGGAACAACTATTTTTACCTTTATCAAAATTCTAAACTTCAATATAAAAATGGAAGACTCAAAATGTTATCTAAATAACAGTGCCAGGAAGTACAAAGAATAACATATGAAAGATCTTTAAAGAAACTGATACTAAGTAAAATTTTAATAAGAATTTAAGTTCTTCAGATGTATGTACATGCCTCACAATTTTTTCACGGAGGGCTTTGGATTACTTGAGAAATACACATGATCTTACAAAATCCTATAATATAGACTTGCTAATTTTTAAGCCACAGTTCTATATAAAAATGGCTTGGGAACTTTACAGTGGCCAAGTCATATTTAGAAGCTCTAAACTTTCTCTTAGCCATCACCTGATTAAATAAACACCCATAAAACATATAACCTTTGTTTATTCATTTGACAAATGTTTATATAGTGCATTCTCCATGCTAGGCTCTGGGAATACAAAAGAAAAAAACACACACCTTGTAGTACCAGCTCTTATGAAGCTAATGGTTTAGCAGCTGATATAAAATAAAATCATTACCCCATTGGCTACTGAATTACAGCTGTGATGAAAAGTATGAAGTACAATTCTCATGAAAACAAACAGTTTGAAAATAAACAAAGGGCAAAAATGTTATCTAGGCTGACTTCTGCCCTGTTCCCATGAGCATGTGAGTCAGTCATTTTTCAGCACTATCATTAACATACTGTTTTAAAGGTTAACTTGAAAAAACTTATTTGAATATATTAAAAATATATACATTATGGTCTATGAGATTTCTTTCTTTTTGCATATGTGTCTTTGACAGAAGGGTCATCTAACAATCAAGATACTATGTAGAAGCTACAAAGATGAACACATTTCTACTCTATAAAGAGCTTATAAAACAAATTTCACTTAGTTCTTTGAACTAAGCCAATCTACTCTACATCAAGATACCAATTTTGTATTTTTTAAAAGACTTTATTTTTTTGAGAGAAAGTACAGCCAAGTTTCCATATACCCTTGCCCCCACACACAGCCTTCCCACTATCAACATGGTACATTTGTTACAATCAATTGGCCTACACTGATATATCATTATCACCCAAAGTCCATAGCTTATATTATGGTTCACTCTTGGGGTTGGATAGTCTTTGGGTTTTGATAAGTGTTTGATGACATGTTTCCATCAATGTAGTAGCATAAAGAATAGTTTCATTGTCCTAAAAATCCTCTGTACTCCTCCTATTCATCTTCTCTTCTTATTGTCTCCACTATTTTGCCTTTTCCAGAATGTTATATATATATATATATATATATATATGAAGATTATAGCTCATTTCTTTTTAGTGCTGAATAATATTCGATTGTCCAAACGTGCCACACTTTATCCATTTACCTACTGAAGGACATACTGATTGCTTTTGGCAATTATGAACAAAGCTACTATAAACATCTATGTGTGGGCTTTTGTGTGGAAATAAGTTTTCAATTCATGTGGGTAAATACCAATGCGTGCAACTGCTGATTGTATGGTCAATTTTTTATTTTTAAAAGCTTATACAACCATTGTAAATAATTACTTTTTGTTTAATCTTCATGCTTTTCCAAAGTGTCCAATTGTACAAATGACTGGTTCTTAAACATTGTTTAAACATATTTTTTGAAGGCTAAGTGTGGTGGCTCATGCCTATAATCCTAGCACTTTAGGAGGCTGAGGTGGGAGGATTACTTGAGCCCCTGAGTTCAAGGTTATAGTGAGCTATGATCACTCCACTGCACTCCAGCCTGGGTGACAGAGCAAGTGAGGTCCTGTCTCTACAAAACAAAACATATTTTTTAGTAAATCCATATAGATGCTCTGTAAACAATTTCCACAAAAATGGAGATATGAAATATATTCTACAATATTTTTCATGTGAAAAGAGGAATAATTAATTTCCAAATATAGTGTTAATTTTACAAAGTTAGCAGCCTTTTGAGTGGGAAATTAAGAAACAAACGTCCCTGCCAAGAGTTAGCATCTCACAATCAGTATAACAGTTTTTATCCTAACTTTGGTTGTCTGGTTAGTTAATACCTACCCATTCCCCTAGAAAACAACCTACCATCAATCAGAGTCAGCATTTCCAAAGTACTTTAAGAAGATTTTCTACATGCCCTATATATTTCTAATTTAATACAAAGATATTACACTACTGAATAAAAACAATCCATTCCTTAGAGATTTTATATATCTCACTTCAAAACACCATTATCATTAGGCATGATACCAAACACATGAAAAATGTACAGACAAGGTTTGGTCAATCCAAGATGGTCAAAGATGGAGATGTCTTGGTGTGAATATATAGATCTGTTGCCTGGTAGGAATAGTCAAGACAAATAGTTATAAATAGGGTGACCATATGTCTTTGCTTATCTGGGAAGTCTATATTCATGCCTGATGTCCCACTTTAATTATTAATAATTCCCTCTTTCCATTAAAAGTATCCTACTTTGGTCTATGAGTTATGTAGTTATCCTAGTTATAAGGAAATCCAATGGTTTCTCTTCTCTTCTCCCCTTCCTCATCTCCTTGTGTGCATTCCTTCTCAGAGGGGTAAAAAAAAAAAATCAGCTGATGAGCTAGAGGATCATTATAACTCTAGATAAAAAGTGTGACACATGTTTGACAGAAGGTCTAAGGGATAAGACAGATAAACACACCTGCTCTGGCCTTCCTTTGTATAGGCTGATCTGTCCCTATATTTTTACTTATTTATCAAATATTTCCTGGTTATCTACCATGTGCCAGCCACTGTTATAGAAACTGGGGTACAGCAATAAAATAACAGAAAACACACCCAACACGGAGCTGACAGACTAGTGAAATAAACAGACAGAAAATTTATGATAAAAAAAGAATCAGGTAATACTAAGTGTTATGAATAAAAACAAAAAAGGTAAGACAGAGTAATGTTTAGAGTAAAGGTGTGCTACCTTAGAGGAAGGAAAGAATGGAGACAGGACAGCAGTTAGATGTCTACTGCTATAGCTCAGGCAACAAATTAATTGATCAGTAATTGAAAGAAGTGTTGAGAAGTAGCCAGATCATAAATATATCCTGAACATAAAGCCAACAGAGTTTGCTATTAGACTGGATATGAGCAAAGGAAAAAGGAATAGAAGATGATTCTAAGGGTTTTTGTCTTCAGCATCTCAGTGAACAGCACACTGAATGAAGAAGATGAGAGAGCAATAAAATTAGAAAATGTTTTTTAATGTTAACTTTAAGATGCTTAACCCAAGTGGAGATACTGAGTAGGAAGTTAGATATACGAGTCTAGTGTACAGGGATTAGCTCTATGCTAAAGAAAGAAATATTCAATGTGTCATAATATTCTTTATTTTGGGAAATTAGTGTATTTTATAAAAATTTTAAAAAGTAAAAAGACTACTACAGGTTAACATAATTTTTTTACCTGTCTTTTCTCCACATTTTAAGCTATGTGACTGAAGTACCTCTGTTGATAGTTTCCTGGTATAAAGTTGGTTAAAATTTCAACTGTTAATAGATCATTAGGTGATATAATGTATGGGTTTTCTATTGGTTTTTTGGAGACAGTAGATGGAGATTTTGTAACAAGGGCTTGCTATACAGTGATACGGTAATGATAAAATTGCAGTTTATCATTCCTTTCCGAGTTAATAATTTGAGGACTGGATAAAAGGTTTTGAGATTAAAATCTGATATTCAAAAAAAAAAAAAAAGAGAGAAAGAAATATTATTTAAAGGCATAGGACTAAGACTGGATCACCTGAAATGTGAGTATAAAAAGAATGAAATTCAAAGACTGAGCCCTGAGGCACTCTTAACATTTATCAGTAGGAAAAAGAAGGATACTATAAAAGACACTGAGGTTGGTAGAAAATTAGAAGAGAAGTGTCCAGGAGTCAAAGGAGAGAAAAGAATTTAAAGGAGGAAGTAATCAATTGTGTTAAAAGCTGGTTGTGGGCCAAGTAAAATGAAGAATGAGAACTGACCGTTGGATTTGATAATCTGTACTTCACACAAAGGGGTTTTATTTGTTTTACTGTCAAGTATCACAGTAGGTATGTAAGCTGATGGGAATTATCAGGTACAGAGGGAAAGATAGATGATGCAGTAAAGAGAGGGGCGAATTTCAGAAGTCCTTAATAGTCAAAGGGACTAAGATGGAGTACAGAAGTGAAGGGCCAGCTTTAGGAACCTAGTTCATTTAATTTAACAGGCTGGAACACAAAGGAAGATTGTCAATTGAGACTAAGGGCCAGGAAACAGGTCTCAGAAGTTTAATGTGCAGTCTGGGAATTGGTGCAGAGGTGGCAGAGTTGCAATAAACCAAGGTTGGACCTTACTGAAGTAGTTACAGAAGAGCAAGAGAGCTGAGATTAGGAAAGGTAGTGTCTACAGCTATGGACCATGGAATTTGAGCCAGGCATAAAAGGAAGTGAGAACACACAAAAGGGGCAACAGATAATAAAAAGGTGAGCTAGAAGTCTTGAGAGAGTTAAAAAAAATCATTGTAGTGGGGGTACTAAAGAAAGTGAGCTGAAAAGAAAGGAAGTGCTAGTCAAATAGTTCAAGATGCTTGCAACTGAGATTACTTAAGTGGTACAGTTGATGGTAATGAGAAAGTCTTGAATAAAAGCATTTAAGTGAGTCACTCCAGTGAAAGAAAAAACAAGATTCCTACAGTTAAAGATGCCAGAGAATTGAGAAGTAAAGACTTTCAATGGATCATGCAAGGATGTAAAAATCACTAAGAATGATTACAGGAATAGTAGGCAGAGAAAAGACAGTTAATCAGGCGTTTAAACCATCAATGAGTAAGAATGACTGGAAGAGATGCAGATGACTAGAAAAGGAGGGAAAGTAGAAAATACTAGGTACAATTATCCATAAAATATCAATGATAAGCAAAGAAAGACATTAACTCAATCTGTTGGTCCCATGGTACAGGGGTATGATGGACAAAAGTCCCACATTTTGTGAGGGCCATAAGAAAAATTAAAAAAAAAAACAGTATTCTCAGGGGAATGCTAGGCTTACATGAGAGGAAAAAATGGTGAGATAACCATCACAGAAGAGGTGGCAGATAAAGAAGATTCTACTGATGACAAACTGGAAGCTCCAAAGGGCTGAGTGAACAGGTTTGTGTGGTTACAGATAAATGGGAGTTTAAGACAGATTAGGGATATACCAGAGTCACAAAGGGATAAGGAAATAAGAGACTGATCTGGAAAGTTTAGACCTTTTGTCGTGCTGAAGCTAAAATGGATGTAGAATCTAAGATTAGTTCTTATGATATATGTTTGGGGAACCTGGTAAGAATTGGATACATAAACAATTCAATTTAGTCATCCACTTGTGACTGGCTTTTAGTAACTTGAAGGGAGGAGGGGAGGATAAGTCAGAAAACTGGTGGTCTCACCAAGAATTTAAGGGGATCTTTGAGGGCCCCCTCCCTTAAATCTTACCATTAAAGGTGTTGAGATTCATGGTTCTTAACAAAGTGGACAGCCTGCACTTGTAATTAACTTATTCAGTCAATATTTACTGAATGTTTGAATGTGCTGCACTGCCCTAGGTGCTATAATTTCTAATTATCTATATTTGAATTTGTCCATATACTATCAGAGTTAAGCATTATAATAAAATAATAATAGCTGCACCTAACTCTAATGTAGCACTTACTATGTGCCAGGTGCTATTTTCAGTATGTTATATATATTAAATCACTTAATAGAATTCAATGATATTGATACTATTATCTCCTTTTTTTCTATTTTTTCCAATAAGTACAACGTATAGCCCTAAAAATATTAAATCCTCTATAATTCAGAATGTACCTGTTTAGGACAATAGTATTCTTTTTATACAAATTAGCCTATATATATTTTCACATGGGTATCTGAATAGTGTTTCCCTGTATTTTAATTTAGGGCAGGATTTTTCCTCTATGTAGATTATTCAATTCATGTGACTAATATCTATCTACTCTTGTGAAAATGTTATTATTCAACTTCAATTCTAACAAGTCATATATCTGTTCAATTCACTCCTAAGAAGAGAAATTTTTTGCTTTGGCTTAATTTGGCATGTCAATTGTTTTGGGGGAACCTTTTTGAATATTTATAATTAAAAACAAATTTTTGTTAGGAATTTTTAAATAGTCTAAAATATATGAATAGTTGCTATTCATTGTTAGGAATTTTTAGGACTTTTAAAATATTGTTAGGAATTTTTAAATAGTGCAAAATATATGAATGGTTGCTAAACATATTCAAAGTGATCTAACACCTCACAGATATTCACAGTTTATTTGATTACTACTGTCATTAATAAATGCTGATATCACCAAGTAGATAAACTTTTCACCTAGGAGTTAATCAAGTAGCAAAGTCTAGAAGCAACATGATAGAGTTCTTTAAAACCCCACTGAATATAAAAATTGGTCTTAGATTGGAACAGGGCTAAGGATATCAAGTAAGACTTGGTAGATTGGTGTCAAGTGATCCTAAATGTAAGAATAGGAGGGAGACTGAGGGTGAGGAACCAAGGAGGGCTTGATGATGCACAGGCCACTTTTTCTATATTATATTAATAGTTCAAAATTAAGGACATAAACAATATGAAGTCCAAAACAGAAAAACTTTCACCAAAGTAAACAAATTCACAAGAAACTCATCTTAATTGAGTATTAATAAAAAACAAAATAATCCCCCCAAAACCCACAATGTAAACTTTTGAGATACAACCAACCAAATGATAAAAATTAGAGACAGTTTGTAAGCTATATGGTTAATACTACTGGGTAAGGAAATCAGGTGCATGGGGGATTTGTGTATCTTGAGGATAATATGTAGAATGGAGGGGAAGAAAAGGGATGTGAAGAACTGATGGGCTGCTGTGAAAAACTAAAGGTACGTGTGAGGGAAGAGAGCAGATCCAATAAATACAGTACCCAAGAGGTGTCAGATTAGGTGCCATATTTTGGAAGGCCAAGAGATAACATTCCAGGTGATAATTCCATAAAGATTTACTAAGCACCAAAACTATGTGCTGAGTCCTATCCTAGAAGTTGGGTTTCTTGCAAAAGTTTATAGCCACTTGGTTTCCTTATCATTTAAAAAACATTAATGACCTCCTACTAAGTTCCATATTTTACAGTAGAACCTGGCATAATCTTAGTGATGAACATGAATACCTTCAACAGAAAAGCAATTTAAATTATTCTGTAAAATAAGTAAAGGTATTTTAAATTTATAGTGGATATTTGGGGGGTATTAAACCAGAATAATGATTTTCATACTACTATAACTTGATTTAATAACAACTCTCCAATCTGCTAAAAGTATCACATGCCTAGTCATAAGGAATTAGATTCATTTAATCTTTCTATCAAATCTTAGAACAGAGTATTTCTGACAACAGTGAAATAAGAGACCTATGCTTATTATCAATCACAGTACAAAACACTATTAAATTCATAGCTATCTGCTCAAAAAAATTATTAAATTTCATCCATCTACTTTGTTTCCAACAATGAACAAATCCCTCTGGTGCTACAAAATAAAATTGCTAGCTATGAGTCAGTCGGTAAAATAGAAAAATGTATTCTAGCATCAACTAAGATCCAATTATGTCTAAAGCTCTTTCTCAGTCCCATTATATTTTATCCTGTATAATAAACTCCAATCAGTTATAACAAAACACTTGAATATATAAACTACCTAACTCATCAATTAGAAAAAGGTATAAAATGAAAAATGAAATGCTAGTACTCCAGAGCAGGAGAAATAGAAACTAAATCTCTGACTTAATGTTTATACTTCTAGAGAAAAAATACAAAGGTAACGAAAAAGACAACATGAGTATCAGAAAAGAGGAATGAAAGAAATAAAACCTAACTCACTTATCAGTACACAGGAATCATCTGAAGCAAACTGGGTGGGAGGATAAAATTTAAAATGGCTTTGTAGTATCAATAGCAAATAGAGGTCATGACTCTATTTTAGTGCAAGATGATACAACTTTTTGCTCCAACTCCTAAGTAACTATAATGTAATTCTATGCTTTCAATACTTTTATACATGAACTATTTTTCCTGTCTGTTCATTTGTATGTCCTTAATAAGATGAATTACAGATATAGCAATGCTAATGTGTATATATATATATGTATAGTAATGTATATGTATTTATATATAAAGTTTAAAGATATCTTGTTGGCAATGGAATATCTCATTTAATATTAATCTACAATGAATAACAATGCCAACCTTTCGTCTTTGCATCTCTTTTTGATTGTAGTCAAAATCAAGTTTGTTAAATTCTTGGGGCAGCATTCAATTTAAGAGTTAAATCAATCAACACCCCCAAATAAGTTTTGATTGTCAGTAACCTCAGTGCCTACACAAAAATAACTACTTTCCCTGTTCCAGTAATTCCATTTCTCTCAAACATGTAAGAAAAATAAATAGAATTTCTTACTTAAGAAATCTGACATCATTTTAAAATCAAAACCATTAAAGGCTATTTTGGCAACAGAAACAATCAAGAAATGTTAGGAATGTATAAAGAAATAGAAAACTGTTGATAGCTACAGTTTATGTTCATTGTGCTGCTTCTAATTATTTTGAAAAAAGATGGCTTCAAGGGAATTTATTATTTAAAGGCCCTAAGGAATGTGCAGGCATGTGTTTTGTTAATTTAAATATCACTGATGTCAAAGAGCAAAAGTATTCTCAACTTGTTTTTAGACTATATATCATCCTTTTATTTTTACTAAAGTTGAATATCTGTTTAAAAATACTTTAAAATATGAATACTTCCCCCATCCACCCTTATATCAAACAATAGATATTTCATGCAAACAGTTATTTTTACTTTATATTTTCCTCCTATACTCAACATTATTTCCTCAAAAAGAATTGGTTTTATGAGATTTTGTTTCTTAATTTTGGAGACTTTTAGTGTTTGCTCATCTCTTTAAACTGTGATTTGAATATGTGAAAAAATATTTTCATGACTGTGTAATTATACAAGTTTACTGACTTCAAATTAACCCTAGATAATATATATTTACAGATATGGAAAGATTCATTAAGTCCCTTGAATAAGCCATAATTTAATACAGCTAACACGTAAGCATACACAATACTAGCCAACTGTTTAAATTTAATCTATTCTCAAAACACTGGCAAATGAAAATATTTAAAATTATCTTCTGTTTCTTTACTATAACAATCTCCCTAAGGTTATCTAATAACATACAAACACTAAAGTATTTTCTTTGTTCAGATATCTACTCTATAGCATTTAACACAGTCTAAACATAAGGAGATAAGCATCATTAATTTACATTTTATGTACCAATGGTACATAAAATGGTTTTTTTATAATAAAATTATATGGTTTTATAATTTTAGAGTAGTCATTCAATAGAATCTGAGACTGTTTTGTCTGGCATTACATAAGAGCATAAGGGAAAATATTTTTTGTTCCTCCTTTTGTGCTAAAGAGCTGCATAGATGCACTGCAAACATACATTTCTGCCCATCCAAGTTTTCAGTGCATAAGATTCTTTTTTAAATAATAAGAAATCTATATTAAGACATTTTTACAAAGCAAATGTGAACAGAAATATATTGAAAATAATTTCAACAAGTGGTATGTTACCTGGGTGGAGCTGGTGGCTACCGAGATGCAGTCAATAAAGCTATGTCTTCGAGTGAAAAATGCAACTATCTGCTGCCAGCGTGAAGGTTCTGGCTCAGCTTGCAGTTCATCTGATGAACCCTTTTTTGCCCAGTGTTTCTGCTTTGGGCCTACTGAGCCATGGCTAGAGCTAGTATTGCCTCCTCGACTGCCGCGAGAGTACAGAAGTGTGTTGTTTCCGAAAATGTAATTCATCTCTGCAGCCCTGCAGGTGGTTGCCAAGCAGTCTTACTTCTCTACCAGCTGCTGAGTGGTGAATGATCGGTAAAAACTGCAGCTAGAATTACAGCAGCATCACTTGTAGATCAGGGAAAATAAAAACCTTGAGAAATGATGCTCATTTTCTCGGTAATTTCTTCCTATGAAAAAGCTTGTATCTTCCCTCTGTACCTGTTAGCTGTATGATGGCTGAGTTTATTTTTGCAGACAAAAAAGACGACATAAGGTAGATTTCTTTCTCATGATTATTTTTTCACCAGCGTCTGCAGGAACCGAAAGCTGTTCTTTTGTTAGCTGATAACTAGATGGACTGAAATCCAGGAAGTGAGGTCGATTAGCAGGTAAAGAAGGATGTTACAAACACTGGACTACCAAGACCCTGTGGGGCTGCCTGATTTAATGCACTGGGTGGAGAAACCCTGGATTACCAAGTTTCAATCACGGTCTGTAGTAAAATCCAATGGCATCTTCACTGCTTACATAAATTATAAATATGAACTGAATTAAAACATACAAGAGGATTCTTTCTGCCAACAGTTCTGATTGTTAAAATAATTTCACTTAAAGAACCTTTGTCATTCACATATAAATTTCTATACCAGGAAAGATCTTACATTATTTAGCACCAGTTCTAAATTTTTTAAAGGTTCTATCTATATTAAACTCTGAGGATCTAATGATAGAGGGAAATCCATTTGTAATGGAGCACTAACATTTCATGTTATATACTGCTTTTTAATGCTTTTGATAATTGAGTCTGGAGACAGAAATAGATTAATTAGCAAAACAAGTATTTGGCTTCTGGAACTTGTACGATAAAAAAGAATGGTTAAGAAATTATCAGTATCATCCCTCTAGTGTATTATAAACATCAAGATTACAAGGTTATAAATTTCTAAAAATGCAAGATAATTAACTTTGATAAATTTTTTTGTTTCATAATCAGTGGAATGTGTTTTATCCCACTCTACCTAAATAATACTCTGGTTCACAAAAAAATGCTATTTGGCTGTTAAATGGACGTTTTCTAACATCTAATATGTAGGTCTGTGTTTCTCAACATGGTAGTTAATCTCAGAATTGCCTGGAGTCCCAGTTAAAAATGCAGATTGGTATGCTCACTCCCCTGTCAAAAGACTTTTTAGGGGTCAGGGGGACCTGGGAATTTTTATTTTTAAAAAGCTTTCCAAGCGATTCTTAAGCACTCTCAAGTTTAAGAACCACAGACTCTTAAACCTGTCCAGTCATTTAAAAATAATATAGGAACAGAAAATGCTACTTGATAATTTACTGATTATTGAGTAATTCAATTTTTAAGTTGATAAGAAAACATTGTAAGTCCCAAACTCAACTGTGGTTTTTTTTTAGATGTGGACTAACCAAATCTTGTTTATTGTGCTTATCAGTACCAACTAAACACAGCGTACCGGAAAGCAGCATTGTCAAATTACAACCTTGAGGTCCATTTCAAATTCTGGCTCTGCCAGAAAAGATGCTAATTTCATCTTTATGGTTCCTTCCCTAAGATACAGACATAAGCCCAAAAAGGGTTGAGAGTCATGTAGGACTCTTGGGGGTGAAATGTTTAGTGACAGATTACAGCACAGAGTTTGGTGCTTCTTCCCAAGGACTGTGCAGGAAGTAGTGGTAATTTGTAGCCCTAGACAGATTGAGTCTATCTAATTGGGGGTAGTGGAATGGAGGAAAACATTAAAGGGTGGATGCAGAACTAAGAATCCCCCTCTGAAGGAAAAAATATGAATCCTCTTGAAAAAAATTCAAGTTTTACTATGGACCAGGACTTAATGAAGAACTGATTGGTGTAGTTTATACAAGTACTCTAGTAACTGGTTTGGCCCCAATATATGTGCCTTGATTAATTTCTTATGAAAATCTAGGGAAAGGGGGAAAAATTGATATTGGCTCTGTTATTCTGGATTAGTATGGATGAAGATACACAATACAAATGTTGGATGCAAATCTCCTACCCTCAAGTTGCAAACAGTACCCATACAGAAAGAACAGTAAGTCTTTAGCATACATAGGCTTCTCCTAGAAAGCCAAAGAGTTTGAGGGCACAATCTAAAGTTGACAGATCATGCCATTCCATGTTTCCCCGGAGTACAGGGAAGAAATACTTCTCACTGTATGAATTTCATATTTAAATAAATTCACATCAAAACAAAACTTCAAATTTTGAGAAAGATGTCCTGCTATCTGACCTACAAAATCTAGGATCACCTTATCCATTGGCCAGTAGTTAGTACAAGCGTACGAAACCATGTATGTACCTAAAGTCACAACTGGTTTCACATAATTTGTTTGGGAAGTGAAAGGCAACCAACTATTCTTTGCTTTAGAATAGCCTCAAATATTATGTAGCAGAAATGAAAGATAAACTGCATTAAAGCAAAATTTAAATTAATTATAAAAAAACCTGGACAATCTATTTAAAATGATTAAAAAACCACAAAAAAGAATCACTATTAACATTTTAATATGACATACAAAGAATTAACATTCTTTTTCCTATACACTTTTAATTTCTCTTTTTCAGAGTAATAATATAATTTATAATACAATTCTAGCCTAAACAATAGGAGAAAGCTTAATTTAGTAAACTGAGTAGTTAGTTCAGTAGATTGTTATATAACGCAAAATATAATCATGAAATGATTTTGAGGAATGTTATTTTATAACATTAAATGGAAGTAAAGACAGTTAAAAAATTATACAGCATAGGCCCTTAAATATTTGCACACGTTTCCAAACTCACAAATAAATCCAGAAGTCTTTAGGTATAGTAACAAAGGCAAGTATTAAATAATAATGAAAATTTTTAAAAGGTAAAGGATGAGAGAAAAACCAATATTGAAACTCTAAAATACTAACAAAACAAAACAAAACAAAAACAATTACCAAGTAACCACAAAGCGAAGGCATTATAGATACAACACAACAGGCATTTTTGTTACCCTTTTACCTTTATAATCTTGGAACCTGCAGCCTCAAGGCCACATGTAGTCCTCCAAGATCCCCAAATGCTTCCCCTCAACCGAATCCAAACTTCACAGAACAAATTTCTTTAATATTATATAAAAGTTTGGATTCAGTCAAAAGGCTGCACTCGAAGATCCAGAAAGCCACATGACTGGACTATTAAATTCCAAAACATACAACTATACTGAGATAAGACATGACTAAACTGAAAATATGGATATAATAACATGGATTTTTTATTTGTCTAGAAAAACCCTGATCTCATATACATACATTTATTTATTCACAAATTCCTTCTGTATGAGCACCATCTAGTGGTCACACTGTATGAAAACTCTATATGCTCATTTTAGTATACTAGGTCCATCCAAAACAGATAAAATTCAACATTTTAATATGTTCCAGAGATGTAAGAACAAAGATGATTTCAAAAAGTGCTCATTATATATTCAAAACAGGAAAGATTCTACTCCTGTAGCATTCAGTTCAAAAGCAAATATTTAGTTATGACCATTCTCCTGCCCACCCCCATTACTCACGATTTTTGAAAAATTACTGAGAGCTGCTAGTGATTTCATTTTAGAGTATTCTCAGTACTCAGTAGATGCAATATGTCCTAGGTAAGAGATATACTTATTTAGTACAATTGTCTGCTCATCTAACCTGTTTTCTCTTTGATTTCAAGTCCCTTTTAATAATGTTTACTTTGCACATACTAGCTTTAACATAATTTTCCTTGCCATTGAAGACAAACCAAATATGAATTCTTTTGTTTCTTCAATGCTCCCTGCAACCTCCACATACCTAATAATGTACCTATTGCCCTCCTTATCACTAAACCTATTTGGAAAAAGGCTGGAGTTTTGTTTGTTCAACTCCTGATTTTAATCACTTTTTCTAATTCCCAGCTTATTTTCAGTTTTAGAAATCTTGACACTGTTCCTATGCAACCCCCAAATTTACCCATCACATCCTTTTCTGTGAAATTAGGATTTTTTACCAGTATACCTAAAATTTCTTTCTTGTGATTCTTCTCAACGCTGTCAAGAAAGTTTCTCTTTCAGAATCTTTCTTTTTTTTTGAGACAGAGTCTCACTCTGTTGCCCAGGCTACAGTGCCATGGCGTCAGCTTAGCTCACAGTGACCTCACACTCCTGGGCTCAAGCAATCCTTCTGCCTCAGCCTCCCAAGTAACTGGGACTACAGGCACGCGCCACCATGCCCAGCTAATTTTTTTCTATATATTTTTAGTTGGCCAATTAATTTCTTTCTATTTTTAGTAGAGACGGGGTCTCGCTCTTGCTCAGGCTGGGTTCAAACTCCTGACCTTGAGCAATCCACCCGCCTTGGCCTCCCCTTTCAGAATCTTAAATCACAAAATCATAATTACCTTTGTATTAAGCCCTGAATAAAGTAACTCATTCACTATCTTATTTCATTATTTCAGTAAGGAGAACTACCACCACCACAAGAATCGAAAAGATTACTTTACAGCATGTTTCATGCTGGCAAACTCTTCACAGGGCCAGGCATCAGCTCAAGATAGAGATACTTTACACCTTGCCACCATTTCCTAATAATAAGCACCTGAAGGAGCAGCAATACTATCATAAACTTTCCTACAGTTCTACAGTTTCCTCTGATTATCACCCTCCTACACATTTATTTACCTCAGTAACTGGCTCCTCTGACTTGGCATCTTATACACATCCTTCAACACCTTGTTCACATCAACTTGCTTTTGTCAGAACACTAAGAATTTAATTTCTCCCTCTATTTTTCATACTGTTATAAACTATCTTTCCAAAAAAAAAAACCACTAATCACTGAAATCTAACAATGTTACTAGCCTATGTTTAATAAATGTTTGCTAAATTCATGTATTGCTTGACAAACAAAACTAATATTCTAGCAGCTGACTTTTAAAGCATCTATTAAATTTTATTTTTTACCATTAGCTTTTATTAGAATTGTGAAGACTGAAACAGTGCTTAATTTACATTTAACTCAGCAAGCCACTACTATTCAAAGATACTTTTTCAAATCACAAAAATAACAATTCATATACTGAGTTCTATGTCCAGCATAATAATACTAAAAGTGGGAAAGCTCGGTATATTAATTTTTATTTTTAAAAAGAAGTTAATAGGATAACTAACATTACATTTTAAATAAAATATACTTCATTGTTGAGCTTATGACATTTTTCTGGTTTTTAAAAAATTAAAATAAAAAGTCATTAAAATTTGCCAACAGAAAGTTAAAGGAAGCCTAACCATTTTGCCATTATCCCCACCTATATCTATTCCACCCCCTTAAATAATTATTTCCTGAGGTACCTGCCAAAGTAAGCTATGAATGAAATAGGGGAAGAAGAAATTTCCCAAGCAGGACAGCCTTAATAATTCTTAAATTATAATTGTATCAGAACACAATCTGTCAAAAAGTATCAAGAACTTAAAAAAATGTTCATATGCTCTTTTGACCCAGTAATCTGTCTTCTGGAAATCCATCCAAAGGAAATACCCAAATCAATGTCCAAAGATTATTCACTCCAGCTTTCTTTGCAAACAATTTTAACAAAAATAGAAATAACAAATATCAAGGATCAGGCATGCTCATCGAATTATAGTACAAATATACTATGTAATATTATGTATCAAATTTAAAATTTTTAAAGTTTAAGTTTTTAAAAAACTTGATACACAATATTACATGGGAAATATATACATGAGAAAATGTATATGACAAGTTATAATAGGAAAAAAGTGTAATTTAGAAATAGATGAAAGAGAACTTAGGTAATTTCTCCTACTGGGAATGAAAATCCTTATCAATTCAGTTGCCAGATGTAAATCAGATAGCAGGTAGGCAAAAGTGGGGTGGGGTGCAAGTTGGTTTACTTAATAGCCCCCAGGGGATTATTTATAACTGCTTCAGAGACTGATGTTAATTTCTAAAAAAAGAAAATAAACTGAAAAAGACAGAGCAAGAGAATGGCCTATAAAGATGGTCAGGTTTTCAGTTGCTTCTCAATGAGACTAGTTGGATTATTACCACCATAGTACACTAGGATTCCTTCATGCTAGTACTTTCTTGGTCTTATCAGAATGAATCAACACAGGTTTACATACAACTAAATAAATGCTGTCACTCAACTAAGGCAATGATAAAATGCCAGCAACTGTTGTATATCAATTTCAGAAAAGATACAATGTAAAAAAAGATGTCTTATAATTGATAAAGGATATTTTAATTTTAATAACATACTCCTTTAAATAAGCCTTTGTCAAATTTGTCTTTAAAAATATTTTGGGGACATAATCCTTTATCATGAAATTAACAAAAAGTAAATGCATGCAAAGAAAAAGAGAATTTTAATGTGGATACCAAAAGAATCAGGTAAAACTGACTGCATGCTCATATAGAGAGGAAATTAGGGAAAAAATGAATCAGATAAAGGAAGCAAGTGCTCATGAGAGTAATAATGCTTTCTATCAATACTGGAAATAATAAGCCTCATTTGAGAATGAAGATTTGAGAAATGTCAGAAATTTACTTTAAAATAGTTCAACACAGCTCATGCCTCTAATCCCAGAACTTGAGGAGGCTGAGGTGAGAGGATTACTTATGGCTAGGAATTCAAGACCAGCCTGGGCAACTTAGCAAGACCCCATCTCTCTAAAAAATTTTAAAAATTGGCCAGGCGTGGTGGTGGTGCACACCTGAGCTACTCTGGAGGCTAAGACAAAAGGATTGCCTGAGCCCAGAGAACTATGATCATGCCACTGCACTCCAGCCTGGGGAACAGAGTGACAGCCTATCTCTGGGGGGAAAAAAACACCAAAAAACCCTCAACACAGCAGGGCAGTAGTTGTGGTGGTGGTGCAGGAAAATACACAGCACAGTAGTAATGGTACAGTCATCCCTCAGTACACTTGGGGGATTGGTTTCAAGACTGCCTAGGTATACCCAAATCTGTGTATATCCAAATCCATGCATATGAAGTCCTGAAGTTGGCCCTGTATATAAAAAATGTTGTGCCGGGCGTGGTGGCTCATGCCTGTAATCCTAGCACTTTGGGAGGCCGAGGCGGGCGGATTGCTCAAGTTCAGGAGTTCGAAACCAGCCTGAGCGAGACCCCGTCTCTACCAAAAATAGAAATAAATTAATTGACCAACTAAAATATATATATAGAAAAAATTAGCCGGGCATGGTGGCGCATGCCTGTAGTCCCAGCTACTCAGGAGGCTGAGGCAGTAGGATCGCTGAGCCCCGGAGATTGAGGTTGCTGTGAGCCAGGCTGATGCCACGGCACTCACTCTAGCCTGGGCAACAAAGTGAGACTCTGTCTCAAAAAAAATAAATAAAAATAAAAAAAAATAAAAAAAAATAAAAAATGTTGCCCCTCTGTACACTTGGGTTTTTTCAATCCATGTTTGTTTGAAAGAAATCTGCATATAAGTGGACCTGTGTAGTTCAAACTCATCCAAAGGTCAATTATAGTAATAGTGGTGGTGGTGCCATGTTTCTCAACTTTGGCTATACATAAGATATACCTAGAGAGCTTGTAAAACTCTCAAAAGCCAGTCTGCATTGAAATTTACATCCCAAGACTGATCAGCTAGTATTTAATTAGAAAAGTTTTATTTAGAGATGGCTGCTATAAGATTTTTGTCACATTAATCTGTTTTTTGAGACAGAGTCTCACTCTGTTGCCTTGGCTACAGTCAGCCTAGCTCACAGCAACCTCAAACTCCTGGGCTCAAGTGATCCTCCTGCCCCAACTTCTCCAGTAGCTGGGACTACAGGTGTGTGCCGCCACGCCTGGCTAATTTCTTTCTATTTTTAGTAGAGACAGGGTCTCACTCTTGCTGAGGCTGGTCTCAAACTCCTAACCTCAAGTGATCCTCCTGCTGTGGCCTCCCAGAGTGCTGCTGTCATATTAATCTTTGATCAACACCAAAGGTTTTCCCAAGTGAAATGGGCTTGCATTGATGAAATTAGTAGCTTATTAAATAGCAATATGAGATTTCATTGGTGAAATTCAGAGTATTTCAGTTATATAGATTAGCTAAATGAATCTAGAGACACAATCTATCCTTGCATAAAGGAAAGAGAAGACTCTGACAAGGCCTATACCTTTAGGGATGACACCTTGGGTTTAACCCCTAAAATATCTGCAGATTCTGGGTTAACAAAATCTTGACTCTGGAATATTGTTTTATCTGCCTAGGGTAAACATTTTATTCAACAACAGAGAGCTGGGGCTTCATCATATTTAAAGAGGCTACATAAAATATTTTATGCATGCTGGCTGATTGTCTGGTTAAACATCTGTGTCAAAATCTTCATACATACCAAAGTAAATAAACATCATACCAAAGAAAACACCTACCAAAAACTGAAGAGTTGGCCATGTGCAAATTGGCTTTGGTTAATTTGTAACAATGAGAATGACCAGAAATTCAAAACATCAGAAACAAAAGAATTATACATATCTTGGGAGGGTTTTGGACTAAATAAATAAATAAACCAGATCAATTTAATCAAGAGAAAACAGGCATAGGCTGACAAGAATAGCATATACAACAGGAGGAAGTGTGTGGGCTTCAAGTGTTCTAAGGTTCGTATATTTATTGTTCAGAATAAGAGTAAAAGATATTTATTAACTTTAGACTTTTTAAAGTTAAATAGGTATATTAAAATTTCTAGAATAAGCATTAAAAGAGAAAAAGAATTAATAACTTCCAAACTAATAAGAAGGAAAAATGAACTGAGAAAATATAATCCAAAAGAAAACATGAATGGAATAAAGTGTCTAATATTTAAAAATTAAGAAACACACTTCTAAAATAACTCATGGGACAAAGAAAGAAAATCACAGAAGAAATAACATGTTAGAATAATAACATATTACATATTAAAACTTGTGGGATATAGTTAAAATGCTATTTAAAGGAAAATTTACCAAAAATACTATTAGAAAAGAAGGCTGATAATCAATGCAATAAGCAACTGACTTAAGAAACTAGAAAAAGAAACAAAATGAACTCAAAGAGAGCAGAAAAGAAAAAATAATAATAAGAGAAGAAAGAAAGGGGAAAAAGATAAAAGAACTATCTGTGCCACTAACAGGCTACTAATATTTCATTCTGTATAATTCTCATTTAGTTCCCCAAGGGACGATCAGATTGCTTGTATCAAACTTAATCTTTAATTGATATGTAGACTATCCTACATGTATATTTATGTTCACGTATATACATACGCATGTGTGTTCATATGTACATAAACATGTGTATATATGTATGTGGGTGAGAAAAGAGAATGGGGGTTGAGTGGTGGCACAGACAGGGTAAGGACACAAGGGAATTTTTTAAAAAAGATGTTTCTTTGAAATCACTGTCTTTGAAACTGACCATCCTTTGGCAAGAATGATGAAGAAAAAAGGCAGAAAATAAAACAATATTATAAATTTAAAAAGGGCCATGCCTACATACACTATAGATATCGAAAGATAGTAATATGGTATTATCAATAATAATTTGAAAATACATATGAAGTGGAAAATTCCTAGAAAAAAAACACCCTAGCAAAATAAACTTTTAATAGAAAATCTGAGTAGTACTATAACCATTAAAAATTTTAACCGGCAGTATAAAATCACCCCTCAAAGGGAATTATAAAACCCAGGTAAGTTTTACTAATAAGAAATGATCCTTATTCACAATACATAGAACCAAAAAAGGATTAGTATTCAGAATATATAAAGAACTACAAATCAGTAAAAAGGATGATTCAATATAATAACAATCAAAAATCTTAAATGGCCTTGTCACAGAATAGGAAACCTGAATGACCAATAACTATATCCCACTTTGTTAGTAAACAGGGAAATTCACATTAAAATCACAATCAAAACCAAAACAATGACAAAAATAAGAATATCAAGTACTGATGAGAATACAGATTAATTAAAAACCATTATATATGCTACTGAACATGGAAATTACACAACTACTGAAAAACAACCTGGCATCATCCACAGAGATGTGTGTATATATATAATCTGTGTTTTTTGAAGCACTTTTTATGCTAGTAATAAACTAAAAATAAATCCACATCCATCAAAAGTAAGATGAACTGTAATATATTCATAAAACAGAAACCTCTAGAGCAGTGAAATTAAATAAGTCTCAGGAATATAATATTGAACAAAATACCAGCTGAATATTAAATACATTACAATTGCATTTATATAAAGTTTAAGATATGCAAAATAAACAATACATTGATTTAGAGATCTAAAACATGGTAGAACTTCATGACAAATAATAAATATAAAATTTACAATTGTGGTTACTTCTGAGAGAGATTATAGGATCAGGAAAAGTGACATAATGGAGTTAAAGGTAATGTTAATGCTCTTTTTCTGTAGTAACTAGTATTTAAAACAAATGTTTAAAAATGTTTCAGTGTGTGGTATTTGAAATAGTCGTTTTCTTTATGGGAACTTTTAGACAAAGATATAGAACACACTGAATAAAATTCATTTATAAAATACACTTTTTTTAAAAAAAAAGTGATTTTGAAGCTGGGCAAGTGGCTCACACTTGTAATCCCAGCACTTTGGGAGCCCAAGGCGGGAGGATTGCTTGAAGCCATGAGTTTGAAATCAGCCTGAACAACATAGTGAGATCTGTCTCTCCCCCCAAAAAAAAGAAAAAAAAAGAAAAGTATATTTTTGGAATACTAATGAGTACCAAAAAATTCCATATAACTATGAAACTAAAATCTATTGGGGGTGGGGGGAAGGGGATGTTCACAAAATAATAGTTCTGAGCATGAGCTATACTTATAACAAAAGTAATATATACTTCATAGCAGTAACATAGTTATTATCCTACCTTTATTGGTGAAATATGAGAATGAGAAACAAATCCATGGACATTCTCAATCTCTGACAGGTTCTTCTCTGAGACATGAACCAATTCTGGACCTATCACTTCATTAGTGATTTGTGGGGAAATGTGCTCTTGAGGAGGTGTATCTTCATCCTGATATCGATATTTCTGTAAAGAGAAAACAAATATGAAGAAGCCCTGAAAAGCAAAGTGAATTTACTTCAAATCAGGTAGTACTTCAGCTACCTAATGTTAGCTGAACCATGTATCCTCTAAGATATTAGCTATTTAAATGAAGTCAACCTGAAAAGCCAAAATTATTCAGCTAAATTATTCTGGTTTTCTTTTTCAGTTAACTTATATAAAAATGACTTAAAAAACAAGTCATTTCAATTTCTAACTGAAAATTACTCCAGTTGGTAATAGCATTCTTCTTTTACCTACAAAATAATCTCTTCTCTCACACACCCTTATGCAATCTATTTTTAAAAGATCAACTAATATTTGAAAACCAAAGCTACCTCACACTATACACAAAAATTATAATTATAAATTTATAATTATAATTATAAATTACACATAAATTATAATTATAGGAAATAGGAGAAAATAGAGTGCATGTTTCTCAACTCAGGCTGAGAAAGTCTATGCATAAACAAAACCAAAACAAAATAGAACATTCTCTTTCCTATCACCTCCAAATAAACCCATCCATAAGGAAAAGGCACAATAGAAAAAAATTTTCAACAATAAACAAAGAATTATTAACCACTATAAGCTGCTCTTGTAAATGGTTTTTAAAAAGAATAGTCAGCAAACAGAAAGGGATATTCAAAAAAGGCATACAAATGGGTCAGTAAACTTAGAAAAAATAATCAAACTTCTTTGGTAAGCAAAAAAATACAGTATCAAACATTCAGAGAAATGGACATAGATCATCGCATCATGGTAAAGATCTTTTTCTGGAGGGCAGTTTTATAATATGCTTCAAAAGCCCTGAAAATGGCCGGGCGCTGTGGCTCACGCCTGTAATCCTAGCTCTTGGGAGGCCGAGGCGGGCGGATTGCTCAAGGTCAGGAGTTCAAAACCAGCCTGAGCAAGAGCGAGACCCCGTCTCTACTATAAATAGAAAGAAATTAATTGGCCAACTGATATATATATATAAAATTAGCCGGGCATGGTGGCACATGCCTGTAGTCCCAGCTACTCGGGAGGCTGAGGCAGAAGGATCACTCGAGCCCAGGAGTTTGAGGTTGCTGTGAGCTAGGCTGACGCCACGGCACTCACTCTAGCCTGGACAACAAAGCGAGACTCTGTCTCAAAAAAAAAAAAAAAAAAAAAAAAAAGAACTACATAGTTGATCATCAGGTTACTGTCCAAAATGAAACATGAAAAAAAAAAAAAAAAAAAAAAAAGCCCTGAAAATGTTTCTATTGCTTGATCTAGTAATTCCACTTCTAGGAATTAATCTGAGAGGCAGTATCAATTAGGAGCATAAATATTTGTTATATATAGAAAAAAATGTACATTTGTAAACACACAAAAAAATCTTGATTGTTGAAAGTTACTATACAACCTCCAGCATCAATTTTTAAACAATATCCTTCCAGAAATGGTACAATTACATAGAAAACAACAATCTTGCTTATATTCGCTAGCTTATTTAACATAAGAAATCTGTTTTTATACATAATTACAATTAATTTCAAAACCAATGTGAGGCTGAAGCTAACATAAACATACTTATAAAATATAACAGTTTATATACTCAGTTGAGTAGAAGCAAAATCTCAGTACTCTCGTACTTTAGTAGTAGATACAAGGAATAAAATTGGTATCATCTTTTGAAACTTTACAGGTACACAACAATTTAGTATATGCTTTAGGGACAGATGCATGCACATGGATTTTACTAGAGTGTAGTCTGGAATAAAAGAAAAAATGGAAACAAACTGCCTATCAATAGACTAAAAAAATGGCTAAATAAATTATGGTAAACCCATCCTAGGAAATACTATATAGAAGTTAAATTGGGATTACAGAGAAGATGGCGGATGAGAAACACTGCCAGAGTGTCTCTGCAGAAAAGACAGATTCTAGCAGAAATTAGAAGAAAGAAGCAAGAAGACGAGCCTACATGGGATGAGGGTCGGAAGGAGTACTTGAGACCACGGGAGACTCCACAGGAGGAGATCACGGAGTAGAACTGGAAGCTGGGACCCCCGGAGCAGCCCGGAGACCAGCGGGAAGTGTAGGTGGATCGGCCATTTCCCCTCCCCTGCATCCCGGACTGCTGGTGGGCTCCCCAACGAATGGAGAGACCCACGGACACCAGCCCAGCGACGGCCACTGCCAGTGAGCGGTAAGCCAGTAGCGGACGCGGCACCAGGCTCCCAACTCCCTCGGGGCACCTCCGTGTGCACAGACCCGAGCAGCGCGGCAGGCAGTATATTGCCTCCTCCTCCCCTCCCTCGACCCTACCCGCAGCTGCCCAGAGAAACAGAGAGACAATATAGCCACCAGCCGGAGGCACCTACAGGGAACCGGACCTTCCCTTTTGGGGCCCTACAGCTGACTAAGGGGAACTCAGACTGTGAGCTCTCTACCTGCCAGCCCTCCCAGGTACTGCTGGGCACAGTGATCCCAGGAGAACGGGGCAGACCCTGAGGTTGAGAGACATAGACCCAGCTTGGGCTCCCTGTGGGTGAATTGGGACTGGCACTGCTCTCCCTGGTGGGGATATAGTTTGAACTCTGGGGCCCAGAGGTCAGACCTGCAGACCACATCCCATGCACCCAGGCCTCGCATTGCCTGGGGCACAGAAGGGATATTTGTGAACAGCCTACTAAGGTGTGTGTGCCTTCAGGGGAAGATCAGCGTCCTAGAGGGCAACCTCCCCCAAAGGGAGGCCCTGCGCCCAGCCCAGGTGGTGTTCTTGCCCAGGAAACCTCCCCGCTGGCATCACAGCCAGGGGAGGCCTGGTGGCGTGTGGTCTGGCCTGCTGGCAGAGGCCCAGGAGTAGCCGCAGAGTTGGGGACGGTGGAAAGAAGCCAGGCCCCTCCAGACTGCGAGTCTCAGACAGCCCCACCCCCACACGCAGACTCTCTGACTGAGCGGGGCCATTCCAGCCCCTCCCTGACAGCTTTTCCTGGAAGCAGAGAACAGAACTTTGACCCCTGCTAACGGCATTGGTGGTGACTGAGGGCAGGCTTACCCAACGCAGCTCCGCCCAGACTCTCTCCTAGACCAGCCCTCACTGAGGGGGAGAAAAGGACACACCTGGAAGTCCCAGGGCCCCATTAACCACCTGAGGCACTAGAGTTCTCTCTACAGGAACAAGAGCTGATGACAGGACATAAAAACAACAGCATAGCCTGTTCCTCCAAGCAAGCGCCACCTACTGACAGGGAGAGCATCCTGAATACCCTTTTCACGACACCTACTGACTCATGATACAGGGAGTGGTCGAATCTCACCCACAGACACCACCTACTGGCTCAGAAACTAAACACAGCCTGTGAATACACAAACAAAAACCTAAAGAAAAGAAACAACAACTGATCGACATGGGAAGAAATCAGCGAAGGAACTCAGAAAATATGATGAACCAAACGGAAAACACACCCCCAAAGAGGAGCCCCAGCCCCCTAGAAACGGGCACCAACCAAAATCAGGCAACCAAAATGACAGAAGAGGAATTTCCTATCTGGATCATAAGAACACTCACCGACCTGCAAGAACAACTCAATAACCAACACAAAGAAACCACAAAAAGCCTCCAGGATCTGGAAAAAAAGTTCATTAACGAAATAGACACAATGAAGAAAAGTTTAACCGAACTCCTGTAAATGAAGAATCAATTCAGGGAACTACAAAATACAGTGGAAAGTCTCAAGAACAGGGTAGATCAAACAGAAGAAAGAATCTCAGAGCTTGAAGATAACAGCCTCCAATTAAATAAATCAGTCACAGAAATAGAGCAGAGAAATAAGAGAAAAGAGCAAAGCCTACAAGAGCTGTGGGATTACGTGAAGAAACCTAATGTGAGGGTCATAGGGTTACCTGAAGGGGAAGAAGACAACACTCAAGGGTTGGGCAAGCTGTTTGAAGATATAATAGAGGAAAATTTCCCAGGCCTTGCTCAAAATCTTGATATACAAGTTCAAGAAGCTCAGAGGACCCCTGGGAGATTCAATGCAAACAGGAAGACGTCACGACATGCAGTCATCAGACTGACCAAAGTATCAACTAAAGAGGCCCTTCTAAGAGCTGTAAGACAAAAGAAGCAAGTAACATACAAGGGAAAGCCAATTCAAATAACATCAGACTTCTCTAATGAGACTTTACAAGCAAGGAGAGACTGGGGCCCCATTCTCACTCTTTTGAAACAAAACAATGCCCAGCCTAGAATATTATTCCCTGCAAAACTAAGCTTCGTATATGAAGGAGAAATAAAAACATTCTCAGACAAGCAAAGGCTCAGAGAATTCACCAAGACAAGACCAGCCCTACAAGAAGTACTTAAAACAGCGTTATGCACGGAACATCATAATAATAACCCACGAATATAAAAACAACCAAAACCCAAAGATATTAAAGGCCAGATATGACAATGGCTCAAGACAGAAATCATAGCAACAACATCCAACCCAACAGAATGAACAGTAATCTACCTTACCTATCAGTTCTCTCAATAAATGTGAATGGCTTAAACTCTCCACTCAAGAGACATAGGCTGGCTGAATGGATAAGAAAATACAGGCCAAGTATATGCTGTCTTCAGGAAACACATATAACCTGCAAGGATGCATATAGACTAAAAATAAAAGGGTGGAGATCAGTTTTCCAAGCAAATAGAAGCCAAAAGAAGGCTGGCATGGCAGTTCTAATTTCAGACGATTTAGTTTTTAAACCAACAAAAGTAGTGAAAGACAAAGAGGGTCATTATATAATGGTGAAGGGCACAGTTCAACAAGAAGAGATAACAATTTTAAGTATATATGCACCCAACTTAGGTGCACCCAGATTCATAAAGCAAACCTTACTGGAGCTAAGCAAATGGATTAATAGCAACTCCATAATCGCCGGAGATTTCAACACCCCACTGACGGCACGAGACAGATCCTCCAAACAGAAGATTAATAAAGAAATAATGGACTTAAACAAAACTCTAGAACAATTGGGTCTGACTGACATTTACAGAACATTCTACCCCAAATCCACTGAATATACGTTCTTCTCATCAGCAGACGGGACATTCTCTAAGATTGACCATATCCTAGGACACAAAGTAAACCTCAAGAAATTTAAAAAAATAGAAATCATACCATGTATCTTCTCAGATCACAGTGGAATAAAAGTAGAAATCAACCGTAACAGAAACTCACATTTCTACACAAAAACGTGGAAATTAAACAACCTCCTACTACATGATTACTTCATAAATGAAGAAATCAAGATGGAAATAAAAAAATTCTATGAAGAAAATGACAATGGAGAGACAAGTTATCAAATCCTCTGGGACACAGCTAAAGCAGTTCTGAGAGGAAAGTTTATCTCCATAAATGCCTATAACCAAAAGTCAAATAGATCACAAATAGACAATCTAATGAAACGACTCAAAGAGCTGGAAAAAGAGCAGACCAGCCCCAAACCCAGCAGAAGAAGTGAAATTAACAAGATCAAATCAGAACTAACCAAAATTGAAAACAGGGAAGTATTCAGGAGATTAACAAAACAAAAAGTTGGTTCTTCGAAAATATAAACAAAATTGACACGCCACTGGCTAAGCTAATGAAAAGCAGAAAAGAGAAATCTCTAATAAGCTCCATCAAGAACAAAAATGGAGATGTCACAACTGATCCCAAACAGATACAAGATATAATTTATGAGTACTACAAAAATCTTTATTCACACAAATTGGAAAATGTGGAGGAAATGGACAAATTTCTAGAAACACACAGCCTCCCTAGGCTCAATCAGGAAGAAATAGATTCCCTGAACAGACCAATCTCAACAGCTGAAATAGAAACAGCAATTAAAAATCTCCCTAAAAAGAAAAGTCCCTGTCCAGATGGCTTCCCACTCAAATTTTACCACACTTACAAAGAGGAACTAGTACCTATCTTGCAGAAACTATTCCATAACATTGAGAAGGACGGAAACCTCCCCAACACCTTTTATGAAGCGAATATTACTGATACCAAAACCAGGAAACGATGCAACAAAAAAAGAAAACTACAGACCAATATCTCTAATGAATATAGATGCAAAAATTTTCAACAACATCTTAGCTAATCGAATCCAGACATTTATCAAAAAAATAATCCATCACGACCAAGTGGGCTTTATCCCAGGGATGCAGGGATGGTTCAACATACATAAATCTATAAATGCAATTCACCACATAAACAGAAGCAAAAACAAAGACCACATGATTCTTTCAATAGATGCAGAAAAAGCTTTTGACAAAATTCAACACCCTTTCATGATACGAACACTTAAGAAAATAGGCATAGAAGGGACATACCTAAAAATGATACAAGCCATATATGACAGACCCATAGCCAACATCATACTGAATGGGGAAAAATTGAAAACATTCCCACTTAGAAGAACTGGAACCAGACAAGGCTGCCCACTATCTCCACTTCTATTCAACATAGTGCTGGAAGTCCTGGCTACAGCAATCAGACAGGAAAGTGGAATTAAAGGTATCCAAATAGGGGCAGAAGAGATCAAACTTTCACTGTTTGCTGATGATATGATATTATATCTAGAAAACCCCAAAGATTCAACCAAGAAACTCCTGGAACTGATCAATGAATTTAGTAAAGTCTCATGATACAAAATCAATACACAGAAATCAGAGGCATTCGTATACGCCAACAACAATCAAATTGAGAACCAAATCAAAGACTCAATTCCCTTCACAATAGCAACAAAGAAATTAAAGTACCTAGGAGTATACTTAACCAAGGAGGTAAAAGACCTCTATAGGGAGAACTATGAAACACTGAGGAAGGAAATAGCAGAGGATGTAAACAGATGGAAATCCATTCCATGCTCATGACTGGCAGACTCAACATCATTAAAATGCCTATACTACCCAAACTGATCTACAGATTCAATGCAATACCTATTAAAATCCCATCAGCATTCTTCACAGATAGAGAAAAAATAATTTTATGCTTTGTATGGAACCAAAGAAGATGCCGAATATCAAGAGCAATTCTAGGCAACAAAAACAAAATGGGAGGTATTAATATGCCAGATATCAAACTATACTACAAAGCTGTAGTAATTAAAACAATCTGGTATTGGCACAAAAATAGGAATATTGACCAGTGGAACAGATCTGAGAATCCTGATATAAAACCATCCTCATATAGCCTTCTAATCTTTGACAAAGCAGACAAAAACATATGCTGGGGAAAAGAATCCCTTTTCAATAAATGGTACTGGGAAAACTGGATAGCCACTAGTAGAAGGCTAAAGCAGGACCCACACCTTTCACCTCTCACAAAAATCAATTCACACTGGATAACAGACTTAAAGTTAAGGTATGAAACTATTAGAATTCTAGAGGAAAATGTTGGAAACACTCTCCTAGACATCGGCCTAGGCAAAGAGTTTATGAAGAAGTCCCCAAAGGCAATCAAAGCAGCAACAAAAATAAATAAATGGGACATGATCAAACTAAAAAGCTTCTGCACAGCCAAAGAAACAGTCATGAAAGTAAACAGACAACCTACAGAATGGGAGAAAATTTTTGCAACCTATATAACCGAAAAAGGGTTGATAACTAGAATATACTTAGAACTCACGAAAATCAGGAAGAAAAAATCAAATAACCCTATTAAAAAGTGGGGAAAGGACTTGAACAGAAACTTTTCTAAAGAAGACAGAAGAATGGCCAACAAACATGAAAAAATGCTCATCATCTCTAATCATCAGAGAAATGCAAATCAAAACTACAATGAGATATCACTTAACTCCACTGAGAATGGCCTTTATCAAAAAGTCTCCCAACAACAAATGCTAGCGTGGATGCGGAGAGAGAGGAACACTCCTACACTGTTGGTGGGACTGCAAACTAGTTCAACCTCTGTGGAAAGCAATATGGAGATACCTTAAAGCGATACAAGTGAATCTACCATTTGATCCAGCAATCCCATTGCTGAGCATCTATCCAAACGATCCAATGACACTCTACAAAAAAGACACCTGCACTCCAATGTTTATAGCAGCACAATTCATAATTTCAAGGCTGTGGAAACAGCCCAAGTGCCCATCAATCCAAGAATGGATTAATAAAATGTGCTATATGTATACCATGGAGTACTTACTATTCAGCTCTAAGAAACAATGGTGATATAGCACATCTTATATTTTCCTGGTTAGAGCTGGAACCCATACTACTAAGTGAAGTATCCCAAGAATGGAAAAACAAGCACCACATATATTCACCAGCAAACTGGTATTAACTGAGCAGCACCTAAGTGGACACATAGGTACTACAGTAATAGGGTATTGGGAAGGGGGGAGGGCAGAGGGGGGCGGGTATATACATACATAATGAGTGAGATGTGCACCATCTGGGGGAGGGTCATGCTGGAAACTCAGACTTGTGGGGGGAGGGGGGAAAGGGCATTTATTGAAACCTTAAAATCTGTACTCCCATAATATGCCAAAATAAAAAAAAAATTGGTTAAAAATCTACGTCTTCTAATAGGAAAAGTTGAAGACATAGATTACTGAATAAGGAAAGCATACTTTAAAACTATACATAGATATCAGTATATTTATTTTATATATAAAATTGCACATACATAAATATATAAAAACTATAAATATATAAATATACACAGTTTGAACATTTTTAAGCAAAGCAACAGTGTAGGTATATATTAACATTGTATATGTATATGAGAGTATGTATGTGTGAGAGAGAGTGAGTGAGACAGGAGAATGTGTTTGTGTGCATCTCCATATCCATGAAAGTACATATGTAATTTGGGGGGATATGAAAGGAATTAAAACAAAAAATGGTTCATCCTGAAAAGGAAAAGAAGAAATCATTGTTTAAAATTATGTCCTCTATGTTTTTTTTTTTTTTTTTTAGACAGAGTCTCACTTTGTTACCTGGGCTAGAGTGCTGTGGTGTCAGCCTAGCTCACAGCAACCTCAAACTCCTGGACTCAAGCAATCCTTCTGCCTCAGCCTCCCGAGTAGCTGGGACTACAGGCATGCACCACCACGCTCAGCTAATTTTTTCTATATATATTTTTAGCTGTCCAGCTAATTCTCTTTCTATTTTTTTAGTATATGTGTGATCTTGATCTTGCTTAGTCTGGTCTCAAACTCCTGAGCTCAAACAATCCACCCGTCTCGGCCTCCCAGAGTGCTAGGAATATAGGCGTGAGCCACCACATGCCCAGCCACCTTTAAGTATCTTTTAATCTATAAGTTTCCCCTTGATCCCTTTTTATTTCTTATAATTGCTGAAAAACTCAAGGCATTTGACCTGCAGGGGTTCCCATTAAAATCACTGCATATTCATGGAGTCATTCAATGTGGTCGTTTGGCTTCTGTATTTCTTTAAATAGGGCAGTTGGACACAACAACTAGCTTAGTCTGGAGTGAATTCTTTTGATTAAACTATAGGTGTTCTTTTATCATGAAGCACATAATATTTGGTTATCTCTTTTTGTGATGTTAGCAGCTCTTGATACTCATGCCTAAATTAAGTCATTCCCTGGGAGTTGCAAAATGGTGATAGTCTAATTCTCAATTTCTTTTTTATTAATTTGATGAAATACATGTATTAAGACATAACTCTTTACCTCCTATTTGGTTATCTATTGGTATGGTTAACAAAGGAATAACAGGGAAAATACTTAAATTGTCCCTTCATTTACTAGTTTTCAAGAGAGATTAAAAAATTGGCTCCCTATTATCCTCCTAAAATGATCTATCATTCAATGCAATTCCTATCAAAATCCTACCTGGACCTCCCTCATCCCCAGAAATCAACAAGCTGATCCCAATATCTACATGGAATTGCAAGGGATCCAGAAAAGCCAAAACAATCTTAGAAAAGAAAAACAAAGTAGAGAATTCACACCTCCTGATTTCAAAACTCACTACAAAGCTACATTAATCAAGACTATGGTACTAGAATAAGGATAGACATATAAATCAATGGACTAGAATTAACAGTCCAGAAAGATATCCTTACATAAATGGTCAATTGATTTTCAACATGTATACCAAGACAGAAAGAGAAAGAAAATCTTTTCAGCAAATTATACTGGGACAACTGGATGTAAAGGAATGAAATTTAGACCCCTTCCTTACACTATGCACAAAAATTGACTCAAAATGGCCAAGACCTGAATATTAAATATAAGAGCTAAAGTTATAAAACTCTTAGAAGAAATCTTAAGTGCAAATCTTATGACCTTGAATTAGGCAATGGTTTCTTAGTTATGACATCTAAAGTATTAGCAACCAAAGAACCAAAACAGATAAACTGGACTTCATCGAAACAAACTTTAATTCATCAAAAGCTACTATTTCCACTATAAAAAAGTGAAAAGACAACCCAAAGAATAGGGAAAAAAATACTTACAAATATATATTTGGTACTGGTCTAGTATCTAGAATACAGAAGAAACTCTTACAACTCAACAATAAAAAGACAATGAAATTTTAAAACAGGCAAAGGATTTAAACATTTTTCCAAAAAAGATATACAAATGGCCAATAAACACATGAAAAGATGTTTAACATCATTAATCATTACAGAAATGAAAATCAAAAGCACAAAATATGACTTTACACCCAACAGGATAAATAAAATAAAAAAGACTGACAATGATATGTGTTGTTGAGAACGTGGAAAAATGAGAATGTTTAAAATTGCTCGTGGGGATGTAAAATGACACATCGGCTCTGGAAAACAGTTTGACACTTCCTCAAAAGGTTTCACTGAGTTATGTTACCATACAACCAAGCAGTTCCACTCAAGAGAATTGAAAACATCCACCCTAACAAAAACTTATACATAAATGTTCACAGCAGCACTAGTCATAAAAGCCCCCAAAAGGAAATAATCCAAATGACCATCAATTCATGAATGGATAAAATGTGGTATATCCACACAATGGAACATTCCATAAAAAAGAATTAAGTATTAATATATATTATAAAATGGAACCTTGAAAACATTATGCTAAGACAAAAAAGGCAGACACAAATGGCCATATATAATTCCATTTATATGAAATGTTCAGAATAGGCAAAATCATAGAGCCAGAAAGTAGATTAGTGGACAGCAAGCACTGGGGAAAGAAAGAAAAGGGTATCAACTGCTAGTGGACATGAAGTTTCTTTTGGGGGTGATGAAAACATTCTGAAATTAGTGGTGGTAGTTGCACAACCTTGTACACAGAACTGTACACTTTAAAAGAGTATATTTTATGGTATGTTAGTATCCTAATTTAAAAATTATTGTAAAAATTATTATTATAAATTGATGAATTACACAGATTTGGTTTCAATCCACTGCAGATTATCCTTTTTTGAAGCTCAAATTGTCATACCTCTAGCCAGTAGGAATCTGTTAGTTTTTGAATTCCCTTATACTTGTACCTTTAAGAGAGAACCTAATACAACAAAATACAGTTACCAAAGGTAAATTCTATTATTTTTTACAGGTTGAGCATTCCTAATCATAAAATATGAAATCCTAAATGCTCCAAAATTTGACAGCACCAACATGACACCACTAAGTAGAAAATTCCACACGTGATTTCACATGACAGGTCAGAATCAAAACGCAGCCAAAACTTTGTTTCATGCACAAAATTCTTAAAAATATTATATAAAATTACCTCCAGGCTATGTGTATAAGGTGTATATGAAACATAAGTTTTGTGTTTAGACATACGTCCCATCCCCAAGATATCTCATTTTATAAATGCAAATATTGCAAAATATGGAACATTTTTGGTCCCATTCTGTCACAGTCTGTTTCTATTGCTATAAAGGAATGTCTGACACTGGGGAATTTAAAAACAAAAGAGGTTTATTTGGCTCATGGTTCTGCAGGTTGTACAAGAAGCATGGGACCAGTATCTGCTTCTGGTGAGCTTCAGAAAGCTCCCAATCAAAGTGGCACGTTAAGGGAGAGCATGTGTTTCACATGGCAAGAGAGGAGGGGGAGGTGCCACTCTTAAAATAACCAGCTTTTGTGTGAACTAACAGAGTGAGAACTCACTCATTACCACCATGGGGAGGGCACCAAGCTATTCATGAAGGATCTGCTTCCACGACCCAAATACCTCCCACTCAGCCCCACCTCCAACATTAGAGATCAAATTTCAACATGAGATTTGGAGGGAATAAACATCCAAACTATCACAAGCACTTCAGATAAAGAATACTCAACCTGTAATAATTCAAAAAAGGGAAACCTTGAGTTCATTAAAATTATATTATTTGAAAAAAGTATTTCAAAATAGCTTTCAGACCCACCACTTACACTGCAAAGCAATATTCATCTGTATTTATTATCTAAAGGTTGATTTCAATCTATTTCCAAAATGTTTTTAATATTGAAAAAGTCATATAAAACTATCTGCGAATAGGGTAGAACACAGAAAACTAAAACCTTCCACAAAGATGTTCAAAAAGTCTAACTTAATACTTATTAATTATAAAGTGATGATGAAGTTATAGGAATGAAGGAGTAAGCACATTTAAAAATGACTATAGCAAGAACATTCTAAGCACATTTCCCCACCTTTTAAAAATGCTTTTAAAGCAGTATCTTTGGTATAAAACCTCCCACTCTCCTTAATCTGGATTAACAATATTAGCTATATTATTTTACTTACTACTGAGACTTGAAATCTGTTTTAATTTGGAATGTGACTATGTAACTGCTTCACTGCTGTTAGATAATTTCCAGGTATCTTTCTTTAGAAACAATTAGTTTCTGAATATGAAAATGATACAGGTTCCCAAATCTATTAGAAAATTAAAAATGACTAAAAAGACCAAAAATTTACTAAGTATTAGTACAAGGTTCTTAAATCAATCACAAACAGTTGAACAAATATAATTATTATTAGTTTATAAATATCTTCCTATACTTATATTCATTCAGTAAAAAATTTAAAAGAAATATTTTATACCACATACTGCTCCATGAACTCCAACATACTACATTTTAGGAAAAACAATGAGATGTTAACATAAAAGCAGTGGTGAGGTTTAATGTGAATTCTTGAAGCAGATGAGGATTAATATGTGTTGATAAACAGAGACAGAACCACCACCAATCTGGAACCCAACTTCCAAATTTCAAAAAAACTCGAGGTACTAGGTGTATAGTGTGGGTATTTGTATGTAGGGGGATAAATAAAACTTAGATGTTGATATAGATAGTTTAAATGTTTGTAAAAATTCAAGGGTAAGTGCCAGTATAGAAATGAGAAAGATCACATAAACCATTAGGAGAGAGAGAAAACTAAAATCAGAAAACAAAAAAACCTCCTGAAAATAGCAAAGTTAACAAATGGGAAGAGTTAAAACAAATGCATGAAAACCATGATAAATATTAATATAAGATAGAAGGAATTTAAAAATGTGATTAACAAAAAATGTAAGCACATTATATCTGAATTTAAATTCTATCAAATAAGAGCTAATTTCTGAATTTTTGAGGAAGATGAAAATCTTCCAAAATCATTAGGCAATCAGATTACAGAACCTGAACAAAAGAGCAATTTTGCTTTGAATATGAATTTTAAAATATTTTGGAAGAAAAAATAGCAAACTGAATCTAACACTATAAAGTGTTAGATTTCAAAATGTGTTTCAAAAATACAAGGATGGTTCAATTTTAAGACATTCATATATCCACATATTTTACGAAGTGAATAGATCAAAGAACAAAATCCATAGGATTATCTCAATAGATGCTTTACAATGACTAACTAAGCATCTGCCAAAATTTTATAAGCCATTCCTGATTTTAGAGGAAGCAAAACTCTTAGCAATACAGAAATATAAAGAAATGTTTAAAGCATTTACCAACAATTTAATGGTGAAAGATCAGAAGCATTCTTATAAAGTGGAAATCAAAGCAATATCATCTTATTCAACATTTTTCAGCATATCTAACCAATATGCTAAAATCAAAAAAAAAGAAAGAAAAAGGCATACCTGCCTTAAATTGCCCAAAAAAACCCCCTAAATACCAAAGTGTAAAAGAATTACAAAGAAGTGTGAGCATTTTTTTCTGAAGAGATATTTATATCTTTAATCAGTTTCTCAAAGGAATTTGGGATAATTACTTTCATGAGTTTGTGTTTGGTGTGGAGGCTGCTATCACTGTCAGAGAATGATCCAGCATAATCATTTTTAGATCTGTGGTAAAAAGTGGTGGGCGACAGTGAGATGGGGAAGGGAAAATATGTATATTAATATTGTAAATAAAAACTTAAATTTGAAACTAGTGTGTAAATTCAACACCTCTTCTGTAATGATACAAGTTATCGTAAATGAAAAAAGTTGGAATCCACTGACAGTCATAATTCTAGTCACAACTTTCACTTCACCTTAAATACAATCACGTGTTGCATAATGACATACATTCTGAGAAATGTGTTAGAAGGTGTTGGGAAAATAAGATTGAGGAATTAATGAAATATGGCTCATAAGATCATTATTCTATTATATAACCCAATATCACTATGTTAAAGACAGAAACAGGAATTTGCAGGGTTTTGCCCTGAAGGACTGTGTGGACTCAATGGTTCACTTATTAGAGGCTGCTATCATAGGAGAGCTCTCAAATCTCCGGTGGGGATGTTTTCCAGGAAGGCTTCGCGGTATCTAGAAATCTGTGAGCTTCCCTGTGTCTTGAAAGACAAGACAAGGCAAATATGGCCCACAGGATGGGAGCTGGAGACAATGAGTGCACTTTGCCCAGAGATGCGCCCCTGGTAGTTATAAACAACCTGTTTTATAGATATGGGCTTCCTGCTCTCTCCTGTCTGTCTACCTTTAAGTCTACCATAACTAATCAAAAAAATATTCAGTCACTATACCTCTTTTGTTTTACCTTTGTTAATTGACAACTACCTCTTTAGAATTTAGCCCCTGAAAGACTTTGTACCTGTTTGTTCACCTAGATTAGAAGCCCCTTGAAAGGACTTTTGACCCTAACCCACTACCTGTATCCCCTAGCAACTGCATTCCCTGATATGCAAATATGTTACCCTGACAACTGGTAATTGATGTCTGTGATTATAAAAACCTGTATGAATCTAACCATATTGCTGGCGGTTATGGAGATCCGCCAGCCCTCTAGGAACTTCCCACTGTGTTATATTTGATCTTTATATATACATATAAAACTATAAACTATACCTTAGTCTCTGTGTATTCTTTTATTTCTCTCTGTTGCCTATCAATTTCCTTATCCTCTGTGGCGACCCCTATCTTAGGGACTTGGCTCCGTGGAGAGAAGCAGCTGATCTCCTCAAGGCCTGCCTCAACTACTCTCACCCTGCAAGAATGCAGTTTTGTTTTTGTTGTGTGAACATGATAGAGTACACTTACACAAAACACAACTAGGCTATATGGTATAGCCTATGGCTCCTGGGCTACAAACCTGTACAGCATGTCACTGTACGGTTGTAGACAACTGTATGGTTGTAGACAACCATAGCACAATGGCTAACATGTATCTAAACATATCGACACAAAAAAGGTATGGTGAAAATAGAAGATTATAACCTTATGGGACCACTGTCATATGTGTTTTCCATCACTGACTGAAACCATGTGTTATGTGGTGCCTACCTGTATTAAATTACGACTATAGAAACCTTAATTTTTAAATGACTGGATCTAGAGCAATTTTTAATACAAATAGATATTTTTTCTTACTTAAAATTTTTATCTAAAAAAACTTTTGTAGTTTCAAATTTTACTAGTCATATTGATATAAACCTCCATTTCATAAAATATTTAGAAAACTTTGTCACAATCTGTGTCATAAAATGAGCTAACTACAGTACAAAAATGCTGTATTGGTTTTGTTCTTAATAGTGGTTTAATATAATGCTGCAGGAAAAGAAACATTAGAATCATAAAACAACTAATATTAGATTGATGCAGTTTTCCTGACCATGACAAAAGCTGTTTCAGGACCAGCTTACAGCCAGCTATAGACAAACTTTTAAAATGAGGTTAACTATGCTTTTTGTAAAATACCTGCTGGTTTATGATAGGAACTACAGTATAATTTTGCTTGTTCCATTAGTTTATTTATAAAATTATTATATTCATTAACTAGGAGCTGGCATGAAGATTTTAGGTACAATTAAACTACTGTCTGTAGTTAAACAATACTTAGTTTCCAACCAATATTAACAAAAACCAATCTAGATAACGGGGGGAAATAATTCAGCAAAAAATTGATTACTACCTGCAGAAGAATCAATAAATATCTCTAAGTAAGTATTTCTTCCAACTACAGTTGGCACTCTGTATCTGCAAGTTCCGCATCTGCAAATTCAACCAACAGCAGATGGAAAACATTCAGGAAAATAAATTAATTAATTAAAATAACACAACAATATAAAACAATATTTAAGAACTCCAAAATGGCATAAAAACTATTGATATAGCATTCACATAGTATTACATATTATACATTCACATAGTATTACATATTATACATGATCTAGAGATGATTTAAAGTACACAAAAGGATGTACATAGGTTATAAGCAAATACTATGCCATTTTAAATCAGGGACTTGAGCATCCTCTGATTTGGGTATCCTGGAGGGTTCTGGACCCAAATACTATGCCATTTTAAATCAGGGACTTGTGCATCCTCTGATTTTGGTATTCTGGAGGGCTCTGTACCCAATCCCCTTGTAATACCAGGAGATGGCTGTATTCTTGCTTGGAATTAAAAATCCCTGGAACCACTAACAGCAATTGCTGAAATATTAAGATCCAAGGAGAACAGAATTACTAATTCAAACTTTTTAAGGAAAGAATTATGATATGCCAAGATAAGATTTCCACATATGAAATGCTCTTGAGCATGCTGAAAAGAATATGATCAACCTTCATATAATAAAGCTACACATGTGAGAAATGGTTTGCCTTACCAATATAGGAACTTGCTATTATACTTTCTTTTCACCTAACCCCCAGAAATAAAGCCTAGATCAGGGAAAAGGAAGAATACAAGTAAAATTGTGTTAAGATTTTATAAGAATATATAAATTTCCAAAATTGGCCATGACTGGATGAGATAAAACCCTGAAACAAAAACCATGATGGAAGATAACATTCTTAAAAAACAATTCCTCAGAAAAAGAGAGAGAAAGACAGAGAGAGAGAGAGAGAGAGAGAGAGAGAGAGAAACCAATCTCACGAATGTAAATGCAAAATTCCAAAATAAAACATTAACAAACAGAATTCAGAACATCTAAATAATATTACAACCTAATAAATATCAATCTTTTAATATAACTGGCTTCATTAAAAAGCCAAAAATAAAAAAAATATTAATGAATACCAAATAGTCAACAAAAACATCCATTACTGATTAACAACTATATAACTATATATAGTTATATATAATTATACATAACTATAAAAGATAACTGAGAAGCCATTAAAAAATGGCTGATTCATTTGACTAGAAGTTAAAAAATAAAAAACTACAGGAGAATATTTGTAACATTAATCCAAAGGACTAACTTCACAAACATATATAAGACTATAAATCCCTCTAGCTCTCTCTCCAATGTATGGAAAAAGAATGTAACAAGCAAACGATGCAGAGAACAGAATGAAATAACTCTTAAATATACAAAAAGATGTTTACCTACTCCCAGAAGTATAAATATAAAGCTACACTGAGATGCCATTGTCAAATATCCAAGTTTGATAACACACTATATACTGATGAGGACATGGAAAAAACAAGCACAATCATTTGTATCTGTGGAAAGCACATTAGTATTACCTCTATAAAGAGCAATTTCACAACCTCTACCAAAATTATAAATACATATATCCTCTGACCCAATAATTCACCCTACTTTTAGGAATTTGTCCTACAGAAATATTCCCACGTATGAGTAGGCAGTTATTCACTGTAGCACTGTTTGTAAAACCAGTAACTAAAAACATCCATCATTATATTCATCAATAATGAACTTGTCAAAGAAATTATCCCTATCTAAATAAGAGAACATCATAAGCCATAAAAAGATGAGAAAAGTCTGTAGAAATGTAAATAGGAAGAGCTCCAGAATATAAGGTTAAGTGGCTAAAACAAGTTCAGAACAGTATAGACTGTGCTCCTCTGTGTGTGTGTGTGTGTGTGTGTGTGTGTGTGTGTGTGTGTGTGTAAGAGAGGTGAAGGAAAATACAATATTTGCTTATATATGGAGAAACTAGCATGTATACAAAACAGATGACATTACCTGCTTGAGAAGATATTTGTACCTGGGGGAAAGAGTACAAATCTTTCATTTTTATATACCTTTTGGATTTTGAACCACATTGAGTGTATTATTCATTCACAAAATTAGCTCAAAATTTTAATGAGTTGATAAAATAATCACTATATACAGGATATACTGTGGGTCTTTTCATTGTTCTTTGTTTTGTTTTGTTTTTGAGACAGAGTCTTGCTCTGTTGCCCGGGCTAGAGTGCTGTGGCATCAGCCTCGCTCACAGCAACCTCAAACTCCTGGGCTCAAGCAATCTTCCTGCCTCGGCCTCCTGAGTAGTTGGGACTACAGGCATGTGCCACCACGCCCAGCTAATATTTTTCTATTTTTAGTTGTCTGGCTAATTTTTTTTTTTCTATTTTTTATTAGAGACAGGGTCTCGCTCTTGCTCAGGCTGGTCTCGAACTCCTGAACTCAAGCAATCCTCCTGCCTCGGCCTCTCAGAGTGCTAGGATTACAGGCATGAGCCACAGTACTACGTCCAGAATATACTCTTAAATGCTGAAAAGTCTAAGCAAATCCATTGAAAATTTAATAGAAGTAATTTAGTATGTTAACTGATTTTAATTAATAATAAGAATCAATTTTCCATATTAAAATACATATGACTTGGGCTAACATTCAACAACGCTGAACATGTATCATACTTCTTTCCCTACTTCTTTCCCCACTTTAGTGGTTCTCTGAACCACTAAACCTGGCTTCCACCACTGGACGTTGCTATAGCACCAACAGAACACCAAGAGGTGTTTATAGTACTGCAACTCTGAACCACCCAGGCCTGAGGACCCCAACCCCTAGGCCATGGACTGGTACCCTTCGGTTTGTCTGTGGCCTGTCAGGAACCAGGCTGCACAGCGGGAGATGAGCAGCAGAGGGAGACCAAGTGAAGCTTCTTCCGTATTTACAGCCACTCCGCATGGCTCCCATCACTGCATAAGCTCTGCCTCTCGTCAGATCTGCGGCAGCATTAGATTCTCAAAGGAACGTGAATGTGAGGGATCTAGGTTGTGAGCTCCTTATGAGAATCTTATGCCTGGTGGAGCTGAGGTGGTGATGCTAACTCTGGGGAGCAGCTACAAATACAGATTATCATTAGCAAAGAGGTCTGACTGCACAATAAAGGTAATGTGCTTCCCAAATCATCCTCCACCCCCCCACCCGGGGAAAAATTTTCTTCCATGAAACCAGTTCCTGGTGTCAAAAAGGTTGGGGTCCGCTGACCCAGGCCACTTCTCATGCAGAAACTAGACCTTTAACCCTTTGCACTCGCTTGCTTTTTTCTCGATTCCTTTATTCTACTCAGGATTTAATTTTTTAAATGCCCCAGATTTTACAAAGCGTGGCAGTAGAATAAAAAACTGGAGTTTCTTTTCATACAAATTTATTTATTTGGATTTTTTTACACTTCAAATTATTGATACATTCAAAGAATAATTTTAATCTCTATAATTTTTCATGGTGTGATATTTTTTGAAACATTCACCCACATGAAGACCTGGTTTACATTCACATGTTTCGCAAATATAAATCGTCTCTCTTCTTCCTCCTTTGATTTTTCTGTTAGAACAAACAACACAATCTTTGTGTTTTTTGTTAGGGTGAGGTGTGATTATATGGAGCTTTCCACCTAAACGTTGCTCTAAGTTAGTGGATAATAATCTACCCCTGGAAGTTAGTGTACCATCTCTGCATTTACATTTTACTTGTCCTTTCATGCTAATGAAAACAAGAAAAGATACTGGAAAAATAGACAAAAATCCCCCTTCCCCCCCCCCCCGTGGTGAAACTACGGGTCGAGTGTGGCTCAACATACGAGCTGCTATCAATGCTAACCGTGTTGAGTCACACTCGACATCCGAGTGCAAAGGGTTAAACCAACTGAGTCTGTCAGCCAGTTCTGGCTTCAGAGATGATCTGTAACTTGTGATGTTTATTAAATTTGTTATCCCTACTAAATCTGCAAAGCAAATTAGGTAAAATCTCTTTTAAAATTAAACATGATAATTTAAAGCAAAAAATGACAGCAGTCTTACAGAGTCTATATAATACATACGTAAGATTTAATACATACGTAAGATTTAATACATACAGATGTAATATATATGAAAACTATAGCATAAAAGATGGCAGGGAGCAGGGGATGGTAGTGCTGGCAAATAGACCTATAAAACTACAAAGTATCTGCATTTTATGTGAAGTGGTATAATATGAAAAGCTAAGGATATATATTGCAATCCTTATAGCAACTAAAAAAATTACAGAGGCAGACAGCTAAAAAGCCAGTAGTTAAATTAAAAGAGAATACTAAAAAAATATCCAAATAATCCTAAAAGAGAAAAGAAAGGGAGCACAAAGGAACCAGAGAGGGGACAAAGAGAAAACAAATCATTTAAAAAAGTAAACCTTAATCATGTTGATAATTGCATTAAATGTGCATGGACGTAAACACTATAATTAAAAGGCAGAGATTATCAAAACAAAAAAGAAGATACGTACTTTATATGTAAAGATAAAAAGAGTAAAAGCATATAAAGATACATTCTATAAATTTCAAGCATAAGAAAGTTTAAGTAGCTGTATTACTATCTGATAAAGCAAACTTTAAGACATGTCTAAAGAAAGAGATTTCAAAATACTAAAAATTTAATTCATCAGGAAGATATAATAACCATAAACATTAGTATATAATATCAGAGCCTTAAAATACATAAATAAAACCAAAGAAAATTAAAGGGAGAAATAGATAATTTGATAATCTTAGTAAGAGATTTAAACTCCTTGATCAGCAACAGACAGAACTATAAAAATATTAGTAAAGACAATCTGAACTATCAACCATTTTGACCAAACTGGTATTTATGACACACTATACTTAACAACTGAGAAAAAGACATTATTTTTGGCACACACGGTATGTTTGCCAATACAGTCCATATACAAGGCCACAAATCACAAATCTAAAAGAAGTGAAATCATAAATAGTACTCTGACCACAACAGAATTAACTTAGAAACAAACAACAATAAGATATCTAGTAAAACCTCTAATATTTATATATTAAACAATATACTTCTAAAAAAAATTCTTGGGTCAAAAAATAACTCAAGAAAATTAGACCTCGAAACCAAGTAATAATGAAGCTAAAGCAATACTGTGTAGCAAAGAAATTTAACCTTGCCTTTGTCCTTGACTTCTGAGCAGTAACTGCAAAACTCCTGAAGTGTCTTGCCTGATAAGACTGTCTTTATCTGCCTGGGGACTTTGGGCCATGCCATATAGTCTATCAATGTCATTTATGGTTTGTGTGTGTGTGTGGGGGGGGGGGGGTTTACAATATCAGCCTAACTTCTTGGAAGGGCTGAAGACGAGTCAGCACTATGAGTAGCCAATCATGTAGATGTGATTGAGCCCCGATAAAAACTCTGGACACCAAGGCTTGGATGAGTTTCTCTGGTTGTAAAATTCAGTGTATACTGTCACACACTGTTGCCGTAAGAGTTTACATTGTCCGTGACTCTCCAGAGAGAGGTCAACTGGAAACTCTTCCTTTGGAAGTTTCCTGGACTTTGCCCTGTGTATCTCTCCTTTGGCTGAGTTTAATTTGTATCCTTTCATTGTAATAAACCTTAACTGTGAGTAAAAGAGTTTTCAGTGAGCTCTGCTTAGTCTTTCAAGTGAACTACTGAACCTGAGGGTGGTCTTGGGGGACCCACAAACTTGCAACTGGCATCAGAGGTGATTTTGTGAAGTGTTTTGAAACTTTATAAATGCTTAATAAAAATTTGTAGTTTTAATTGCTTATATTAGAAATGAAAGCTTAAAATCAGTGACCTAAAGGATCTACTTCAAGTCAAGAACTACATACTTACATACATACATAAATACTAAGTAAATCTGAAGAGAAGGAAGGAAATTATAAAAGGCAGAAATCACTGAAATAGAAAACAAAGAATTGGGAATATTAACAAAGCCAAATAATCATCAAAACAGATAAATCCCTTTAGACTTAGAGGAAAAAGAGACAGAATATAATCATCAATATTAATGAATGCAAGAGAGGTTATCACTCCAAAACCTATATATACCTTACAAAGATAATACAAAAATAATTATGAAAAGCTTTAGGCCAATAAATGCAACAGATTAGATGAAACCAAGAAATTCCTTGAAAAACATCTCTCACCATATACAATATTCTGACACAATATAAAACAGTAAATCTGAGTGGCCCCACAGATTTATATATAAATGTTTATATATATTTCTTTACATCTTTAATATCTATTAAAGCTCAATTTGTTAGCAAAATTCTTCCCACTGAGATAACTCCAGGCCCAGAAGTGATTTCTACCAAATACTCAAGAAAGAAATAATATCAACTGTACACAAATTCTTTCAGAAATAGAACATTTCCAACTATAAGAGTACCATAACCTTAGTGTTATGGTACTATTAATAAAACCTGACAAAGACATTCTAAAAGAAGAAAATGATAGATAAATATCCTACAATCAGAAATGCAACAGTCCTTTTTAAAATTTGGCAAACTAAATATGAAAAGGATGATCCAAAGGATAAAACATTATGATAAAATAAGGCTTACTGCAGGAAGACAAGGTTAGTTTAACATCAGAAAAACAAATCAGTGTAATTCTCTATATTAACAGAATAAAGGAGAAAAATCATATGAACATTTTGATAGAAATATATGTGATCTAATATATTACCAATTATTCATGATAAAAACCTCATTGAACTAAAAATCCAGAGGAACAATCTCAATTTGATAAAGAACATTCATGAAAACCAAACAGGTAACATATCTAATGATGATGTGTAAAACATTAAGTTGGGGGAGTAAGATAAAGGGTGCTCACTCGCCTTACTTCTATTCAACATTATGCTGGAGGTCCTAACCATAGCTAGAAGGCAAATAAAATAAATAAAAAGTATAAAAGCCAATAAGGATGAAGTAAAACTGTCTCTATTTGTAAATAACATGGACTGTTTACACTGAAAATCCCAAGGAATTTACAAGATTATTAAAACAACAATTTAATTTGTAAGGTTGTATGATATAATGTTCAATCAAACTGTATTTTTTATACCAACAGTAAATAATTGGAAGTCAAAACTTTTTAAAAATTCCATTTGCACGAACTCTGAGAAAGATAAAATACTTAGGAATAAATTTTAAAAAAGATGTGCGAGATGTCTTCACTGTAAATTATAGAACACTGCTAAAAGAAATTAAGACCTAAAGAAACAAACACATTATATGTTTGTGGATTAGAAGACTCATTATCAAGAAGTTCATTTTCTTTAAATGATTTGTAGGTTCAATACAATCCCAACAATAATTCCAGCAAACTTTTTGTTGAAACTAATAAAGTGATTCTAAAATGTTGAAATGTCAATGATCTAGAAGAGATGAACCAAGTTTTAAAAAAAACAATAAGACTTACAGCTTACATTACCTGATATCAAGACAGTGTGGTATTAACCAAAAGGTGGACAGATATATCAATGGAACAGAATAAAGAGTTCAGAAATAAATTTACACACATACAGTCAATTGATTTTTGGCAATCCAATGGAAGCAATTCAACAAATGGCACTGCAGTGACTGGATACCGATATAGAAAAAAATTAGTATCAATCTTTATCCCACATCATACAAAAAATTAACTTGAAATGATCACAGATATAAATGTAAAATATAAAACTATAAATTTCTAGAAGAATATATGAGAAAAATTTTTTGTGAATTTAGACTAGGAAAAGATTTACTGATATAGAACATTAAAAGCACAATGATTAAAGTTTTAGATAAAGTGGGCTTTATTAAAACTTTTGCTCTTTGAAAGTCACCACTAAGAAAAAAGGCAAGTATATAATGAAACAAAATATCTACAATAAATATATCTGACGAAGGACTCATATATGAATATACAAAGATCTTTTATAATTCAACCATAAGACAAACAATTCAGTTTTATAAAACGGGGAACAAATTTACACAATACTTCATACTTCTATTAGTTTACTAGAGCTACTGTAACAAAGTACCACAAACTGGGAGCTTTAAACAATAGAAATTTATTGTCTCATAGTTCTGGAGGCTAAGTCTGAGACCAAGGCATCAGCAGAGTTGGTTTCTTCTGAAGGCTGTGAGGAAGAACCTGTTCCATGCCTCCCTTCCTAGCTTCTGGTGGCTAGTTCACAATTTTGAACATTCCTTGGGTTATAGATGCATCACCCCAATCTCTGCCTTCATTTTTTTTTTTTTTTGAGACAGAGTCTCACTTTGTTGCCCAGGCTGGAGTGAGTACCGTGGCGTCAGCCTAGCTCACAGCAACCTCAAACTCCTGGGCTCAAGCAATCCTTCTGCCTCTGCCTCCCAAGTAGCTGGGACTACAGGCATGTGCCACCATGCCCGGCTAATTTTTTCTACATATATTACTTGGCCAATTAATTTCTTTCTATTTATAGTAGAGATGGGGTCTCACTCTTGCTCAGGCTGGTTTTGAACTCCTGAGCTCGAGCAATCCGCCCTCCTCGGCCTCCCAGAGTGCTAGGATTACAGGTGTGAGCCACCGCACCCAGCCCCTCTGCCTTCATCTTTACATGGCATAACTATGCTGTAACACTTTTTTACCCAGGGAAGAGATGGTGGATAGCAGGGGCAATTATATAACTGTAAGACAGTGCTTCTCAAAGTTTTCCACTTGATGTGTTTTAACAGCAAAAGCCAAATCATTACTTTAAAAATATGAAGAGACTTAGCAAGGAGTCATAGTCATACATGAACATTTCTTAAAAATCTCATCTTTTATCTTATACAAATTCCACATATACATTAACATTTAGAAAAAGTATCCATACAAATTACACTCAAATGCTATATTGCAAGTTTCAAAATCAAAATAAGATTTTGAAGTCTTTTTCTTATTTAAAAATATGTTCAAGAAAAATTAATGTTATAGGATGACTACAAAGTACCCACCAACACACCATATTTGTTCCTGAAGCTACTTGTATCCCAGGCCAAGAATCATAGCTGTGAGAGACCAGTACCTTTTCTAGTAACAGAATCACCAAGGGGGTTAGCACCTATACCACTGAGGAGAGAAGACACCCACAAAAATATTCCTGACTTTTTACTAGGTGTGTTGCCTTCACCTCTGGGATTCTCTCCCTTCAATTACTGCTGCCACCAAACATACTTTAATTAATGGTCTATTACAAAAAGCATTCCAATGAATTCTCTTAGGACAGTTAGTAAGGGCAAGAACTTTCAAGAACTTCTTCCGGATATGATGGAAAAACAGAAACAATTAACTGGCTTTACAAAATACAAATTCCTGATCTTAACACAACTAATTTTATCCTAGGGATCTTAGGCTCTGGTCTTAGTGCACCTACTATTTTGAAATAGCTAATTCTCTACTAAAGAGTTGGCGTACCCTCAGAGTTAGCAAACTATGAGTTTGCTAACTTCTGTTAACATCCACCCTCAAAGAATTGCCTCCTAGACAGCTTTCTATCTCCAGATTAAGAATCTGAGTAACCCTCTGCATTCTGCTTACATTCCCCAAGATCGTTCCCTGAGTTATAATACTAAAGATAGGATATAAATAGGCCTCTTTCCCTGGGGACTGACGACTGAAATTAACTCATCTTTTGGTGATGCTGCTCCTATACACATACATACACGCACACGCATATCCACATGGAGACTTAAAAGATTCTATAGTAAATAGACTGCTTCCTCATGACAAGCTATTACTGTAACTTTTTTGGGCAAATATCTCATGAGGAACAGTTAGAGGTAAGCTCCACAGAAATCTGACTTTCTATAAAAAGATGTCATTTCCAACAAACAAGGTGGTGCTTTTATTCTTTTTCAAAAGTTCACACCCCTAAATAAAAATATTAATTTTATTTATAAATGTGAATTAGAATTTACATACGAAGGTTACTTGCTATAAATTAAAGTAGTTAATAACTGACATTAAAAGCACTAGTGGTAGGCCGGGCGCGGTGGCTCACGCCTGTAATCCTAGCTCTTGGGAGGCCGAGGCGGGTGGATTGCTCAAGGTCAGGAGTTCAAAACCAGCCTGAGCAAGAGCGAGACCCCGTCTCTACTATAAATAGAAACAAATTAATTGGCCAACTGATATATATAGAAAAAATTAGCCGGGCATGGTGGCGCATGCCTGTAGTCCCAGCTACTCGGGAGGCTGAGGCAGAAGGATCGCTCGAGCCCAGGAGTTTGAGGTTGCTGTGAGCTAGGCTGACGCCACGGCACTCACTCTAGCCTGGACAACAAAGCGAGACTCTGTCTCAAAAAAAAAAAATAAAAAAATAAAAAAAAAAAAAATAAAAAAAAAAAAAGCACTAGTGGTATTAGAAAATAAACCTTATGAACATGTACAACATTGGTATTAGCTTATACACTGGAAAGAAAGATTTGTTTATTGTTACTGTTCCAAGTTATTTCTGATATGTTTTAAGCAAAAGTTGTGGGATAATTCTGGGACAATACTCCCCAAAGCATGCTGCTTTGATCACTTATTTAAAAATTTAATTTTAATTTACTTGTCAATTTCGTCACAAAGCTGTGAATAATGAATTTTGCATATAACAAAATACATTTAATGAAAAATGCAACTACAATGCTATAGTTTTAGAAGCTATATTTCTATATATAGTTTTTTGTCAATACTACCTGCCAGAAAATTCAAACATTCTGGAAAACAATCTTTAAAAATTCTATCCACATAAGGTTAAGCCCAAAAGTAACCCAAATTCTTTTTATTTTCCTAATTAAATTTCTAACGATGTTCTAAATTGCTAAAGTATAACTTAGATGCCCTTTTTTTTTTTTTTTTTTTTTTTTTTTGAGACAGAGTCTCGCTTTGTTGTCCAGGCTAGAGTGAGTGCCGTGGCGTCAGCCTAGCTCACAGCAACCTCAAACTCCTGGGCTTGAGTGATCCTTCTGCCTCAGCCTCCCGAGTAGCTGGGACTACAGGCATGCGCCACCATGCCCGGCTAATTTTTTATATATATATCAGTTGGCCAATTAATTTGTTTCTATTTATAGTAGAGACGGGGTCTCGCTCTTGCTCAGGCTGGTTTTGAACTCCTGACCTTGAGCAATCCACCCGCCTCGGCCTCCCAAGAGCTAGGATTACAGGCGTGAGCCACAGCGCCCGGCCACTTAGATGCCCTTTTAACTCTTTTTCATTATCAAGTATGATCACAGGAAGACATTTTCATAAAATACTTTCTTCATTCTTCCACCAGGGGGCCATCAAGAACCTCAAGTGGTATTGTGTAATGAATATCACACCATCTTGAAGTGGTTTAAAGAAAGTGGGAGCTGGGAGGAATTCAAAGTTCACAAAGACTACTAAGACTAATTATGAAGAATGGTATGCTACTTCTTAAAGTTGATTCTATAAGATAGTATTTTTAAAACATCTTATATACTTCATAAATTATGCCTAAATTTAAGGAGAAAAAATTTTACAGTGATTTAAAATTTTAAAACCCTTTTTCTAAAACATCGTATTCTATACACTACATGAAAAAAAAACAGGCTTAACAGTCAGGGGAAAACAAAAACACAGCCTGAGCTATTTAAACAATGCATATGAATTTACACTGGCTCATAGTTTAATGACCAATATGAATAGAAAACAAATTTGTTAAAAATCTGTTTTCATAATATAAGCAGCATATTTTTTCTTGTGCAAACATTTCCATTTTATATTTCAGAAAATTTCTGAAATCTCACTAGGAAAATAAGAATTCTCTGACATCACAAAGAATTTAAAATGAAGGGAAAAAAATTATTGACCAGAAAAGCAATATATTCTTTAATAAGGGGATAAAAAACTCAGTTAATTTAGTTAACTCGCAATTTGATACATCTTCACATCATCAATTGAGAAGTTTCAGTCCTACAAAAATTTAAAAAAGGGTTTCATTCAAAACAATATTTTAGAATAAATTATTTTCCAAATACTATATTCATTAGGGAGCTCTCTTCCTGCTTCCTCCTGGTTTTAAACCATATATTGTTTTTAATTGCAGAAATCAGGCAAAACATCACTCCTTTGTGCAATTTAATATTTTATATAAAGATAACCATTTATCTTTAAGGCAAACTCTACATGTATTTTCTTTATATAGGACATATCACTATATTATTAATAACATAACCAGTTTCTCTTATAGGGGTTAGTGTCATGCTTCTTTTATTATTTTTTCCTCTCAGCACAATCTAAATATCAACTTAATTTAGTAACAAAATCACAAAGCCTATGGCATTAGTTTGAATATTAAACCTGACACCAATAATTTCTCCCAAAATGATGTCAGAAGGCATTTCCAGCCCTACTATCAATAGTGTTTCCTGTATATTTAATTTTCTGCCGAAGCAAAACAAAAACCAAGTCAGTAATTAATCTCCATTAATGAAGAATGATGACATCTTACATGCAGCTTTCATAAAAATCAGATCCTTTTCAACTATACCTAACTGTGCACAGACCAATCCTTTACTTCTGTCAGACACACAAAGAACAGGGAATTCCATTACATGAATTAAAGTCAAAATCAAACCATCTAATCTGAATCATAATTATTTCTTTGCTGAAATACTACTGGATTTTAAACCAAGCTTTTTTAAGGAAGTATCATTCAAACCCACCTTACATCCAAACATTAGGGATATTGTGCTGTTGGTGCATGCTACTTTACAGTGGCATAACATCGGAGAAAAGCAATCCAAGTTTTTGATGCTAGGAGACATTTTTTCAGACCCTGAGCACTTCAATCGATTCAGGACTGAAATTCCAGAAAAATGCCTTGGTAAATGTTGCTTGCTGACTGTCTTGAACATTTAATCTAGATACAAAGCACTTTTTTTTTTTTAAAAAAAGATTAATATTTAAATGTTGCATTCTTCAGCTGTTTCCACCCCCACAGCAGAGATCGGGTCGGCATACTATGATTGGAATTAAGATGCTCTTTCTCTTTCCTATATAAAACTGCTTCAATAAAATTATAATCAAATTCCCAGAATGAAAGTATTCATTCAGCACCACTTTGTCAGGGCCCAAAACCTTGCTAATTAATATCCTTAAAATTTAATCCAGCATCGGATTCACCATGGGAGCTCCACCTGCTGCAGTATAAGCACTGCTATCTCCTCCATGAGAATAAGATACAACTTGAGCAGAGCCACTACGCTCAAATATATGCTGGCTGCTTTGGGGGAGGGACAAGATGCTGCAGCAAGGGACTCATTACATGGTTCAGTAAGAGATGAGCCCAGAGCTTGCTGTACAAGATGCTTTCTTCCTAAACCACTAAACATTCTACTCTGATTTAAAATATAGTTTTAATAACAAAAAGAGTGCCTCAACCCCTTATTATATTTTATAGTTTCATTCTTCTCTCTGTCTAAACCATTCAAACAACAACAAAAAATCAATCATCTGGCAAAATTAAGCAGCATAATAACAAAATTAAACTTGGACAGTAAGAAAGTTCAATGAGATAAAAATATTTTTCTAATACATTAAAATAAAATCTGGAGAAATGTTACTGAACTGATTTTTTTGTATATCTACACCATGTGGAAGAAAGTTTAAATGCAAAAAGTTAAGCAATTTAATTCACTCATATATCATTGATTTATCCACTCTTCTAAAGATTATTTTCTGTGCTTTGGCTTTTTAATCAACCCATTAGCAGAAAAGTTATCATTACCTAAATATATCTAAAGCAACAAGTAAAACACTGTGGAAATGTCATGTTTAGAGTATTTCATATTTAAAATCTTACACACAAATGTTACATCTTATGTGGTAGTTTCACAGGATAATCGCTAATAAAGACTATCAAATTTCACAAAACTAAAATTATCAATTCATATACTTGTACTCAAAGACCTACTTCTCTATCAACTTAACAAGTAAAACTTTTTGTGGAAAGGTATACTATATTTAAATAGATTTGGGGGATACAAGTGCAGTTTTATTACATGATACATATATATAAAAATATACATATATATATATATATATATATATATATATTTTTTTTTTTTTTTTTTTTTTAGAGACAGAGTCTCACTCTGTTGCCCAGGCTAGAGTGTTGTGGCATCAGCCTAGCTCACAGCAACCTCAAACTCCTGGTCTTAAGAGATCCTTCTGCCTCAGCCTCCTGAGTAGCTGGGACTACAGGCATGTGCCTACCATGCTTGGCTAATTTTTTTCTATATATTTTTAGTTGCCCAATTAATTTCTTTCTATTTTTAGTAGAGATGGGGTCTCGATCTTGCTCAGGCTGGTTTCAAACTCCTGACCTTGAGTGATCCTCTCATCTCGGCCTCCCATAGTGCTAAGATTACAGGTGTGAGCCACCGTGCCTAGCCTACATGAATATATTGTATAGTGGTAAAATCTGCTTTTTGTGTAACTGTTATCTGACTAGCATACATTGTACTCATTAGGTAATTTCTCATCCTTTATCTTCCTCCCAACCTTTTGGAATTTCAAATGTCTGTTATTCCACTCTCTACATCCATGTGTACACAACATTATTATTCTAAGCTCCTACTTAGGAGAAAGAGGTATTTGACTTTCTGTTTCTGAGTTATTTCACATAAGATAATGGCCTCTAGTTCCAGCCATGTTTTGTAAGACATGATTCCACTCTTTTTTTAATGGCTGAGTAGTATTCCATACTACATATTAATATATAAATTAATACATAACACATTTTCTTTATCCAATCATTCACTGATGGACACTTAGCTTGATTTTATATTTTTGTTATTGTGAATAGTGCTGTGATACGATACGAGTGCAGGTATCTTTTTGATATAGTCATTTCTTTTCCTTTGGGATCCAAAAGAATTGGGGATTAAAATGATTGAAGGATCAAAAGGAATTAAAAGGATTTGCTCTGAAAAATTTAGATTCAGTAAAAAAGCTGCACTTAAGAATCTAGAAGGCCAAATGTGGCCTTAAGGCCTCAGGTTCCCTACCCCTGCTTTGGGTACTCAGTAGTGGGACTGCTGGATTGAATGGTAGTTCTCTTTTTAGTTATCTGAGAAATCCCCAAACTGTTTTGTATAGAGGTTGTACTAATTTATATTCCCAAACACGGTGTATAAGCATTCCCTTTTCTCCACATCCTCCACATCCAGTATCTTCTTTTTTTTTTTAGTTTTTATTAATCGCCATTTGACTAGTGTAAGATGGTATCTCACGGCAGTTTTAATTTGAATTTCTCTGATATTAGTGATGTTGAGCCTTTTTTCAACCGTTTGTTGGCCATTTGTGTATCTTCTTTTGAAAAATGTCTGTTCATGTCCTTTGCCCATTTTTTAATAGTTTCGTTTTTTTGTTCTGAGTAGTTTCAATTCCCTCTAGATTCTGGATATTAGTCCTTTTTCAGATGCATAGTTTGTGAATATTTTCTTCCTTTCTGTAGGTTGTCTATTTGTTGATTATTTCTTTTACTGTGCAGAAGCTTTTTAGCTTAAGTCCCATTTGTCTGTTTTTGTTGCATTTGCCTCTAACGTCTCAGTCATACATTCTTTGCCTAGGCCAAGGCTCAGAAAAGTTTTTCCTCTCATTCTTTTATCTTGCCAAAATAAAAAAAAAAAAAAAAAAAGTTTTTCCTAGGTTTTCTTTTAGAATCTTTATCATTTTAGGCCTCACATTCAAGCTTTTACTCTACCTTAATTTTTGCATATGTTGGAAGATATGGGTCAGTTTCATTCATTTGCATATGGCTGTCCAATTTTCAAACTAGGCATAAAAGGAACATACCTCAAAATAATAAAAACTATATACAACAAACCCAAAGCCATCATATCGAATGAGGAAAAGTTGAAAGCATCCCACCTACAAACTGGAACAAGACACAGATGCCCCTTTCATCACTCATATTCAATGTAGTACTTGAAGTCCTAAGCAGAGCAATCAGGCAAGAGAAAGAAATAAAGGGCATCCAAATTGGAAAACAGGAAGTCAAATTATCTCTGCTGATGATATGATCTTATACCTAGAAAACCCTGAAGACTCTGCCAAAAGACTCCAAGATTTGATAAATGAATTCAGTAAAGTTTCAGGATACAAAATCAATGTGCAAAAATCAGTAGCATTTCTATACACTAATAACAATGAACCAAATCAAGAACTCAGTTCATTTAGCTACAAAATATAAAATACCTAGGAATACATATAACCAAGAAATTGAAAGATCTCTACAAAGAAAATTATAAAACACTGATCAAAGAACCGATGACACAAAAAAATAGAAAAATGTCCCATGCTCATAAATCAGAAAGAATTAATATAGTTATAAAATGACCATCCTACCCAAAGCAATCTACAGCGTCAACACAATTCCTCTCAAAATAATGTCATTTTTCACAGAAATAGAAAAAATAATCCTAAAATTCATAGAGAACCAAAAAAGAGCCCAAATAGCCAAAGCAATCCTAAGCAAAGAGAACAAAGCTGAAGGTTTCACATTACCTGACTTCAAATTATACTACGAGGCTATTGTAACCTAAACAGCATGGTACTGGTATAAATATATAGACATATAGATCAATGAACAGAATATAGAACCCAGAAATAAAGCTACATATCCAACCAAACTCCTTCACCCACTGCATTAACGAGAGACTGAAGAGTACAAAGCAATGGAAAAATTAGATTAGGTAAACTATTTAGTATGAAATTTTTCAATTATGCATTAATTACAGTTACCAAAAGTGCTGAGTTATTAAATCACACAACAAGGATAAGCTAATAATTTTTTCTTATTAAGTTCATGAGAAGATAAACTTATAAACCAGCAGACTTTAAATAAGGAGAATTGTGCATTTTTTAAAGATCCCTATATGATTTGAACAAGTCACTGTCCTCATTCCACTTACTTTAAAAATATTAAGATAGCTCCATCAATAAATATTTGAATTCTGTACCAAGGATAGCACTAGGCTCTTTTATATAAACAATTGTAATTCCTACAGAACAGTATACTTAAGACAGATCAAAAAGAGATGTTATATCTAAAGACCAGAACTTTAAATCTTAAAGAATATCTGAATTTAACTTTCACATCTGCCAAAAAGTGAGAATAAAACACCAGTATAATATATGCTAAGATATGGTATTATTTTCCAGGATCCTTCCATTGCTTCACATACAAGTTATTTAATCATCTTATTTATTTATTTATTTTTTGAGACACAGTCTTGCTCTGTCACCCAGTCTAGAGTGCCGTGGCGTCAGCCTACCTCACAGCAACCTCAGATGCCTGGGCTCAAGCAATCCTCCCTACCTCAGCCTCTCGAGTAGCTGGCACTAGTAGGCATGCGCCACCACGCCCAGCTAATTTTTTGTCTCTATTTTTAGTTGTCCGGCTAATTTTTCTCTATTTTTAGTCGAGATGGGGTCTCACTCTTGCTCAGGCTAGTCTCAAACTCCTAACCTCAAATCAAGCAATCCTCTCGCCTTGGCCTCCCAGAGTGCTAGGATTATAGGTGTGAGCCACTGTGCCTGGCCTACTTAATCATCTTAATGCTAAGTAAACAAGTTATAGCATATAATTAGTTGATGCAGCACCTGAGTTTCCACGGTGATAGCTCAAACAGGAAGAATTAATAAACATTCACTGATAATTTCAACATCAGAAACTATCCCTAACAAAAGCTACAATAATTCTTACACTGAATAAAATGCCATTAGATCACAATGCTGCAAGCGGACCATACAGGATTCAAATGGTTAACAGAGAGACAGTATTTTCTTAAATCACATGAAGAATTAATGCTGTGGTTTTGCTAATTTGCTTTCTTTTTTAAACAGCAGGAATACAGCAATAAAATTACGACCTATGAATTTGCTATCAATTTTTCTGGCAAAGAGTAGCCCAAGATAATGTCAACATTTCTGTTACAAGTAGGCTTAAAAAGTTGATTTATTATAGCAAAGGTACTATAAAACAGATTAAATACATTTTGCTGTGATTAATACTACTAAAATATTACACTGTCAAATAAAATTGAATGATGAAAATTAAAACTAACATCAAATCAAATGCTATATTCACTTTTGACTGAACAGCGCACTACCTTGATTGATTTCAACTAACCACAGAATTTCAGCTGCTTTCACAGTTGAAGACAGTCCATTAGAAGAAATTAACAAACTCTGACTACATACAATTTCATACAATGAGGCAAATCTGTATGATACAAACTACCATGAAACCTCAAAGTGCGTGATCAAAACAGAAAACATAATAATGGAATTACAGGAGTACCAACAAATTAATGCAAATAATTTGCTTTATGCATATGGCTATAATTTATAAAGCTGTTCTTACAAAAAAAACCCACAAAAAACCTAGCACCATTTCAACCACCCCAATTTGAGCACAAGAAAAAAAGCTATTTTGCTTGTCACTCTAATCTGAGTGGCACTGTCTCATCAATCATAGTAATGGGTGAAAAATGTGTAAGAAGAGCCATGCTAATGATAATGCTTACGGTAACAAAAAGAAAAGCAATTATTTTATGAAAAGGTGAAACAGGACTTATTATTACTTAGGTTTTATAGCTACATACTTAAATATTTAAAACAATTTTTTAAATAATTAAATTCACAGAGGAAACAAAACTTTGTTATTATGAGTCTGAAACTCTGACCTCTAACCCTGTGGTTCTCAAGCCCGGGCTGTGGACTGGTACAGGTTTGTGGCCTGTTAGGAACCAGGCTGCAGAGCAGGAGGTGAGCGGCCAGCAAGCGAAGCCTCATCTGTATTTACAGCTTGTCCCCATCACTCCCATCACTGCATAAGTTCCACATCCTTTCAGATCAGTAGTGGCATTAGATTCTCATAGGAGCACAAACCCTACTGCAAACTGTGCCTGCGAGGGATCTAGGTTGCAAGCTCCTTAGGAGAATCTAATGTCTAATGATCTTGGGTGGAGCTGAGGGGGTGATGATAGCTCTGGGAAGCAGCTGCAAATACAGATTATCATTAGCAGAGAGGTTTGACTGTACAATAAATGTAATATGCTTGAATCACCTCCCCTTTCCCCCCATACATGGAAAAATTATCTTCTATCAAACTGGTCCCTGGTGCCAAAAATGTCAGGGACCATTGCTCTAACCTATCAGAATCTAAATCTTCAGTGTTCAGAATCAAGTGAAATTATTAGAAATGCATATTGCAGGCACTTTGTGAATATATCTGTTCAACAAATAGTATCAAATTATTTTCCATGGTTCTCATTTAAGGCTATATGATATGCAATGCACAGTAGATTCCACCACCTATTTAGGAAGAAAAAAAAACATGAAAACCTCCTTTGTGCCAAATGAAATGTCAATTTGAGAATCACCAAGTATTGCAATAGATGTAGAAAAAGGATATGACAAAATCCAATGCCTATTCATCATAAAAATGTTCAATAACCTAGGGAAATAAAGAAAATTCCTCAACCTTATGAAGGGCATCTACAAAAAACCCTATGTCTAGCACACCATACTTAATGGTGAAAAAACTGAATGCTTTCTCTTTAAGATCAGAAACAAGGAAAGGATGTACACTTTTGTTACCCATTTTCAAAACTATATCGGAGGTTCTAACCAGTGTAATCAGGCAAGAAAAATAAAAGGCATACAGATTGGAAAGGAAGAAGTAAAACTCTCTTTACATGCAGATGACATGATCCAATATATAGAAAAATCCTAAGGAAACCACCAAAAATTTAAAAATGCAGGATACAAAAGCAATATACAAAAATAATTATAATTATGTACAATGAATAATCTGAAAACAAAATTATGAAAATTCCATTCACAACAACAAAAAGCATAAAATATTTAGGAATAAATCTAATAAAAGTAAGGCCAGGCGTGGTGGCTCACACCTGTAATCCTAGCACTCCGGGAGGCCTAGGCGGGCTGTTAGAGGCAAGGACCCTCAAAGACCTTCAACTCTCCTATGACTCGTCCTACGCATGGACTTCGCCCTGGAAAATTCCAGCTATAGCTCCGAGAAGAATGCATTCCCTGACGTGCTTGCTCCAGGGCATGCTACCTGCAATTGTTCCCGACCACCTGCCAGGTTGGAGATGAGTAACCAGTCAAAAACAGGATACCGATAAGACGCTGATTGGGGCTGATTAACCCAGACCCAAGCCTCATCGTCGCCCCACTCTATTTTTTTGTTTCTACTTTCTTGTTTCTGTATGCTTATAAAACCTACTAAGAATCTAAGTAAAGCAGACCTTGACAACCATTTGCTTGGTCTCGTTTCTTTCTCTCGCCCATCTCTTTCAGGCACGGTCCCCCTTGCCCCCACGAGTAACAGAAGGTCCCGCGGGCCGGGACAAGTGGTGCCAACGTGGGGCTCGAGGTACGGACCTTTTGTCGGGTGACGCCGTGAAGTGCACTTCGGCCAAAGGAAACCCTACAGAGACCCTCGTTCTGCCGCTCACAGAATCGACGGTCTGGTGAGTAAATTTTTACATTGTCACCCCATCGAGATGGGCCATTCATTGTCCAAAGAGGCCGTTTTTATTAAGGATCTCAAGCCCTCACTCAGAGAGAGAGGAATTAGAGTTAAGAAAAAAGACTTAGTAAAGTTTTTTGTGTTCATTGATCGTGCTTGTCCTTGGTTTATTATTGGTGGACCTGAGATTCACCCACACAAATGGCAAAAAGTAGGTAGAGATTTAAACGATTTACTTCTAAATCAAGGCCCAGATGCCCTCCCTGGATCTGTTTTTTCGTACTGGGGACTAATCAGAGATATTGTTGAAGGGGCAGATTCAGACCCCAATAAAAAGCAGCTGCTCTCAGTAGCAGAATTCTGCCTCCGATGTCTCGGTCCGCTTCAAGAACGTCTTTAAAAACGGCCTGAGGGGCCAGCCCCGGGCCCCTCGTCCTGTTCAATTTCAGTCAGCCTCGGGGAACGGCCGACAAGAAGATCCCCAGCCCCTAGACTCCTCCGAGCCACCACAGGGAGCGCAGGAGTGGACTTGTGTGCCTCCTCCTACACAATATTAAAACCTGAAGATGGTGTTCAAATTTTGCCCACTGGCTCATTTGGACCCCCACCGGCTAATATGTTCTTTTTTATTCTGGGCCGAGCCTCCTCTACTCTTGCAGGGCTCATAGTCCACCCCTCCATAGTAGATAGTGACTTTACCGGGGAGATTAACATCTTAGCCAGCGCGCTTACCGGCCCTGTGTGTGTCTCTAAGGGACAGCGCTTAGCTCAGGCGTTGCCCTTGCCCCTTAATACATCCTTCCCAGCCATCGCCTCTAACCGAGGTGCTTCCTGCCCTGGCTCTTCTGATCTTTATTGGGTCCAAGCTATCACCAAAAAACGACCCACCCTGCGGTTAAAGTTAGATGGTAAACTTTTTGAAGGCCTTCTTGATTCTGGCGCTGATTCCACAGTTATTGCCCAGGACGCCTGGCCCCAATCATGGCCACTGCAGCCTTCCCTTACGCACTTACAAGGTATAGGACAGTCTAATAATACTCTCCAGAGCTCAAAAATTTTAACATGGGAAGACCCTGAGGGAAACAAAGGCACCACTCAACCCTTTGTAGTCCCAAACCTGCCTGTTAACTTATGGGGGCGTGACATTCTTGCACAAATGAATGTCATTATGTGCAGCCCCAATGAAGTTGTAGCCAGCCAAATGCTTAAGCAGGGATTCCTCCCAGGACAAGGCTTAGGCAAGGAGGGTCAGGGACTAAGAGCACCCCTGACCACCCCCCCTAAGTCAGACAGATCAGGACTAGGGTTCAAAGAACATTTTTTGTAAGGGCCATTGATCCCCCTGCACTTCAGGCAGATAAAATCACTTGGAAAAGTGACTCACCTGTCTGGATCGATCAGTGGCCCCTCCCATCTAACAAGCTAGCCGCAGCTACAGCGTTGGTGCAGGAACAATTAGCTGCCGGACACATAGAGCCCTCTACTTCACCATGGAACACCCCCATTTTTGTCATTCAAAAAAGGACTGTCAAGTGGCGGCTGCTACAAGACTTGCGGGCTGTTAATCAAACAATGGTTCCCATGGGGGCACTCCAGCCTGATTTGCCTTCGCCGGTAGCTATCCCCAGAGGCTACTATAAGATAGTCATTGACCTGAAAGACTGCTTTTTCTCCATACCATTGCACCCAGAAGACTGTAAGCCTTCGCCTTCAGTCTTCCGGTAGTAAATTGTATAGGACCCTCCCGCGTTTCGAGTGGCGAGTATTGCCTCAAGGCATAGCCAACAGCCCTACCCTTTGCCAAAAATATGTAGCTCAGACAATTGATTCTTTTAGAATTCAACATCCTCAAATATATATAATTCATTATATGGATGACATTCTTTTTTCGGGAGCCGACGAGGCAACCTTACATCAAGTTACTATGCAGGTTGTCTCGGCCTTACAAGCTCGAGGCCTCCGCTTGTCCCCCGAAAAGATTCAGGTCTGTCCCCCTCACCTGTTCCTAGGTTTTAAATTATTCCCCAATAAGGTCCTCTCCCAAAAAGTACAGATCAGAAAAGACTCTCTTCAATGCCTTAATGATTTTCAGCGTCTTCTAGGCGACATTAATTGGCTTCGCCCATATTTAAAACTCACCACGGGACAGTTAAAACCCCTATTTGACATCCTGCAGGGAGATACTGACCCAACCTCTCCCCGCTCCCTAACTAAAGAAGGGCAGCAATCGCTTAATTTGGTCGAGCAGGCCATAAATGCCCAGGCCATTGGCTACTTCTCCCCAGATTCCCCCTTGTACTTCATTGTCCTCCCCACCCCCTTTTCGCCCACGGGACTCTTTTGGCAGGGCAAGCCTCTTTTCTGGGTTCACCTATCGGCTTCCTCCCCTAAAGTCCTTCCCACCTACCCTTACTTAGTAGCTAAGATTATTCGCCTGGGGCGAGAAAACTCCCTTAAGCTCTTTGGAAAGGATCCAGATATCATAATACTCCCTTACAATGCTTCTCAAATTCAGTGGCTAATACAAAATGATGATGATTGGGCGGTTAACTGTACGTCTTTCCAGGGCAAACTAGATAATCATTACCCCCCTGATAAACTAATTCAGTTCCTCTATCAGACACCTGTAATATTTCCCAAAAAAACAAGAGTCTCCCCCATTCCAGGAGCCGTCTTAGTCTTTACCGATGGATCCTCCTCAGGCACCGCGGCCTATAGCATTAATGGCCAGGTCCGCAGTTTTCCCACTAGATTCTCCTCTGCTCAACTGGTTGAGTTAGCAGCCTTAGTCACAGTCTTCAAATACGTAGATCAGTCACCATTTAACTTGTATACTGATAGTTCTTATGTTGCTCATGCTGTCGCCACTTTGGAAACTGTGCCTCATATTCGGCCCTCCAACAATACTACTCAAATGTTCCAGCAACTACAAGGACTCATTCACTCCCGTTCCGCGCCCTTTTTTATAGGCCATATTCGCGCCCACACTGGCCTTCCTGGGCCTCTAGTAGCTGGAAATAACCTTGTTGATCAGGCAACTCGCGTTGCAGGCGCAGTTCACAATATCACTGTTGATCCTGTCTGCACTGCACCCCAGGCTCATGATTTACACCATCTCAACGCCCATACCCTCAGGCTTCAATTCTCCATTACTAAAGAACAGGCCAGAGAAATCATCCGCCAATGCAGGGCTTGTTTTACCCTTCTCCCTGAGCCACACCTAGGAGTCAACCCTCGAGGCCTGATCCCTGGAGAGCTCTGGCAGATGGATGTCACTCATTACCCCCCTTTCAGAAAGCTTAAATATGTACATGTCTCTATAGATATTTGCAGTAGATTTATCTTTGCTTCCCTACAAACAGGCGAAGCCACCCGCCACATTATCAGCCATGTTATAGCCTGTCTCACCTCCCTCCCTCAGCCTAAAGTTATTAAGACTGACAATGGCCCGGGATATATCAGCTCCAATTTCAAAAGTTTTTGTGCTCAGTTAGGCATTAAACATGTTACAGGCATTCCTTACAACCCTCAGGGCCAAGGTATTGTAGAGAGACCTCATCAGACGTTAAAAAATACGCTCTCCAAACTACAATCGGGAGGAGGAATTTTATATCCCTTGACAGGTAATTCCAAAACCCTGCTTAATCCTGCCCTGTTCATTTTAAACTTTCTCACCTTTGACACTGCCGGTAAAACGGCCGCCGACCGCCTTTGGCACCCATCCACCACAGATACTTATGCACAGGCCTTATGGAAGGAGCCGCTTACAGGCAAATGGCTGGGGCCTGACCCTGTCCTCATATGGGAAAAAGGACATGCCTGCATCTACGATACCCAGGCAGGAAATGCCAGATGGCTACCAGAGAGAGCGATTAAGTTATATAACCCACCCAGGGAATCCCCTGAAAAGAATTCTTAATTCTGTTCTCTTCCAGAAATACAATGACTCCCCGAAAAAAGGCGCTGCCTCTCCTATGCCTGATTCTAGTCGTGATCAAGAGCACCATTGCAACCAACATCCATCAGATCTACAACTATACATGGCAGGTAATTAATGAGGCAGGAGACGTTGTTAATTCCTCCTCACGTCTCTCCGCCGCCGTTATACCATGGGATCCATTAGAAATTGACCTATGCGTATTAGCCCTTGGGGCTAAAGACCCTGCGTGGAGCCTTCCCGCACTTTTCGCCCCTTAGCCAGCTCTTCCGACAGCTGACTCCTCCCCAGGCCTTTGTTCCTCGGGAGCAACAAGGTATATAGACTTTTATGTTTGCCCAGGGGCCCATCGGCCTCCCACCAACAACTACCAGTGTGGCTACGCCCCTGACTTCTTCTGTGCCTCCTGGGGCTGTAAGACCACCGGTGATGCCTACTAGAATCCCTCCTCTTCCTGGGATTATATCACCGTCAAAAAGCAGTTTCCCCGTCGAGCTCCTTCATCCCCTTACGCCCCACAACCCCCCACTGACCCTCAGTGTAAAAACCAGTGGTGCAACCCCCTGTTGATTTCATTCACCAAAGCTGGAAAAAAGGTTTCCTGGAATCAGTCCAGGGGATTTGAGTGGGGACTCAGACTTTACACATCTAGAAAATACATTGGTCTCACATTTAAAATCAAATTAATTAAAAGCCTCCCCAGAGGTCCTACAGTTGCAATAGGTCCTAACCACGACCTACACCCACCTCGACCTCACGGTCCCTCCAGGGGCCTACCCTCCTCCCCAACTGTGTCCCCTCCTCTGCTTAGCACCTCCCTATACCAACCTACCCTGCCCGAGGGGCCCCCCTCCTCTGCAGAACTAATTCTCACTTTAGTCAACGCCTCTGTCAGGACCATTCGAGAGGCCAACAATTCAGAATATCAGGAGTGTTGGGTATGCTACTCCCCCCGGCCTCCCTTTTATGAAGGTGTCGCTACATTTGGTCAGCCATTATTTACTAACGACACCAGCAAACTCAGATGGGGCCTAGAGACCCATGATGATCTAACACTCAGCCAAGTCACAGGCCTAGGCCTTTGCCTTCTTAGTCCAAGAATGCTCCCCCTCCCTGCACCCTTAGAGAAAATATGCAATCAGTCAATTACTGTCGACTCCACCTTTCAGTATATTCAGGCATCTAACACCTCTTATTTTGCTTGTTCTTCCGGCCTTACCCCGTATGTAGTCACTGCAACGTTTCTGGAGCATAGAGAATACTGTGTGTTAGTCATGCTCTTCCCCAGACTCACTGTACATCCTGCTGACAAATTGCTCAGATTTTGGGAGCGCGGCACCACAATGCCCCGGGTAAAGCGAGAACCCATCTCGGCCATAACACTCGCAGTTGTCCTAGGCCTTGGTGCCACAGGGGCTGGGACAGGCATAGCCTCTCTGGTCACCTCCAACCAGCAGTACTTGCAGCTCTCTGCTGCCATTGATAATGATCTCCGAGAGCTACAGCAGGGCCTAAAGTATCTTAAAGAGTCCCTTGCTTCGCTTTCTGAGGTAGTGTTGCAAAATAGAAGGGGCCTAGACTTAGTGTTCCTCCAAGAGGGAGGTTTGTGTGCAGCACTTAAAGAAGAATATTGCTTCTACGCAGACAAAACAGGCCTGGTAGAAGATAGCATTGAAAAAGTTAGACAAAGCCTAAAAGATAGAAAAAAACGGAAAGAACAGAGTGAAGCATGGTATCAAGATTGGTTTTCCACATCCCCCTGGCTATCCACATTGCTTCCCAATGTCTTAGGGCCGCTTGTAGGCTTTCTGTTGCTCCTCACCTTTGGGCCTTGGGCTTTCAAAAAACTAACTAATTTTGTCAAGTCACAGGTAGACGCAGCCACACAAAAATCGGTCTCCGTGTTTTACCAATGGCTAGAACAAAGAGGCTCCAGAGAAGACCTCCGTGGAGAGTCTCCCAATACACCCACTGAAGGTCTAAATTTCTCAAACCTTGCCTCAGACATGGAACGCAGTTGGTTCCAAAGGCTGTAGAGACGCCCATGACAGGATTATCGCGATGCCGCATACCAGGTGCACACCCCACCAGCAGTGAGGTAACTCCATGACGGGAATATTGTAGGTCCATGCCCGGGGGCACACTTCATAATCAGAAGTGCCAGAGCTAGATGCTACCTACACAGCCTAAGACAGAGGCCTCACCTTCACATTAATCGCCAGATCTTATATTTGGGGTGCTGGTCGCAAAAGCACATCGCGTAGCCTAAGACAGGCTCTCCACCAACTTATATAAACCTCCCTCATATTAATAAAGAGAGGGGGAGATGTTAGAGGCAAGGACCCTCAAAGACCCTCAACTCCCCTATGACTCGTCCTACGCACAGACTTCGCCCTGGAAAATTCCAGCTATAGCTCCGAGAAGAATGCATTCCCTGACGTGCTTGCTCCAGGGCATGCTACCTGCAATTGTTCCCGACCACCTGCCAGGTTGGAGATGAGTAACCAGTCAAAAACAGGATACCGATAAGACGCTGATTGGGGCTGATTAACCCAGACCCAAGCCTCATCGTCGCCCCACTCTATTTTTTTGTTTCTACTTTCTTGTTTCTGTATGCTTATAAAACCTACTAAGAATCTAAGTAAAGCAGACCTTGACAACCATTTGCTTGGTCTCGTTTCTTTCTCTCGCCCATCTCTTTCAGGCACGGTCCCCCTTGCCCCCGCGAGTAACAAAAGGTCCCGTGGGCCGGGACAGCGGGCCGATTGCTCGAGGTCAGGAGTTCAAAATCAGCCTGAACAAGAGTGAGACCCCGTCTCTACTATAAAATAGAAAGAAATTAATTGGGCAACTAATATATAGAGAAAAAGAAAATTAGCCGGGCATGGTGGCGCATGCCTGTAGTCCCAGCTACTTGGGAGGCAGAGGCAGCAGGATTGGTTGAGCCCAGGAGTTTGAGGTTGCTGTGAGCTAGGCTGATGCCACGGCACTCACTCTAGCCTGGGCAACAAAGCAAGACTCTGTCTCAAAAAAAAAAAAGTATAATACTCATATACTGAAAATTAGAAAATATTAATGTAAACTAAAGATTTAAATAAATAGACATTCCATATTCATGGGTTGGAAGAATTATCAAGTAAAAGTAGCAACTACCATTTTTCAACTTCTATTGAAAGGTTTTTTTAAAAAATCAGATTCAAATAACTTACTAAAAATTTGTTCAGTATAATCAAAACCATGAAGTGAAAACTATAACTTAGAGCACATTATTTGAGAAACATCCTATTCACATAGCCATTTAAAAAGTTTTACGTAAGCTTCAAGAATTACAACTATCTTATGCAGTCTGCAAAGAGACTTCTCTTTATATTTAAGATTAAAGAAACCAATTACACACTGGAAGCAGAGCTCTAATAAGATAAAGAGTAAACACTAAACACATTTTCTTTTAGCATAAAACTTCTTTGAAACTATATCTTAGGGGGAAGTCCCAAAAAACAAATAGACAAAAGCAGAAAGGCTCTGGCTGAGGGCTACTGAGTCCCATCTTATGTCCTCTTATATACTACTAAACCAATCAACACACAGTATCAGAGATCTGGTTTTGAACAGTGGTTCCCAAAAATAATGAGCTAGCCAAATAAAATTCCCAGATATTTAGTCTAATTCAAGACTAACAATCTTTATTTTTAACAAACTCCCTAACTGGTTGTAACACAAGGACAGGTTCACAATCCCTGATGATCCAATTAAGAAAAGAAAGAAAAGCACAATTCTAAAACTGAACTGCATCCAAAATTTCAACACAGAATACTTTTCTCAGGGAAGAGGGAATAAATAAAACAAGGGCAAAATATCCCAAAAAAGTATACAGGATGAATTTAGAAGTAGAGTCTTCACTGACTGAAGATCTTACTTTTGGAAACAATAAAAAACATTTAATCAATCCCACATTGTAAATGATTATACATTCCTGTGATAAAGTCTTAAACAGCCATTATAACACACATAAATAGACATACATACTTTTAAAGAAAATGTAATAACCTGGAAAACTATTATAACCTTGGACTAGTTCTCTAAAAGCAAAAATAAATTACAAATTGGAGTAATGAAGGTTATATGCTTATGTCTCTTAATTATGTATACAAGAGGATACATATGCACATAGAAAAATGACTAGAACATAACAAAACATTAATAGTGGTAAGATATGGAATCTGAGTTTACAGATAACACTTATGTACATTTTTATGTATTTTTTGTACTTTGCAATGAACATACATTACTTTTATATCTCCCTCATCCAAAAAGGTTGTGTTATTTTTTAAAGGAAACTACTGAAATAGTTGTTTCCAGAGTAAGCCATCCTAAGTCTGTTGTGAAATTACCAGGCTCTAAATAAATAAAATATGAAAAACTTCTGCATAAGGCCGTGAAGAAGTTAAATGGTACAGAACTTGATTGACCATTTTCCTTAAACAACCAGAAAACTAGAAAAAAATACATGCCACAAGAGTTTTCAGACATTGGGACAACAAGCAGTACAGGACTATGAGACCTAAGAGAAAGAAAACAAATGAGGTGAGCCCTACTATCTTCCCGGCTTTCTGCTTGGAGACAATTTTTAGAACTTGGCACACAATGGAGAAACCCATACAAACAAAGCCATCTCACTGGGTTGAAGAGATCAAGACTGGTGTTCAGGGAGGCTGAAGCATTGCAATTTGCAAGGCAGACTACCAGAAAGGCCACCACTAAGTACAGAAAGAACTCCAGATATCAATACAAGGAGTCACTTTGAGATTTGAGTCTGAATACTAATCTATACATAAGAGGTATAAAACTCTACAAGACCAACAGTCATAAAATGAACAAGTTCCAGGGCTCATGCTGAGCTGGGAGGTGTTAAAATCTATACAGAGTAGAGAGACCTCAATAAACACTTGGAGCAATCAGTAGAAACTCCTAGACAGGCAAACCTTAGCATGAAGACTAAATTAGTCTTAAAGAAAAGGGTACTCAAGTGCCAACTTTTAAAAAGCCTAAAAAGAAGTCCTAACATTAAATTGTTTGCAGGCCTTATCTGCAAATGACTTAATTGTCTGTCAAAAAAAAACATTAGTACAGTTTAGAGAAAACAATACTTAAGAACATCAACAATATTAACAATGTTAATAACAATATTAACAATGCAACCAATGAAAAATAACTAGGCATGCAAAGAAGCAGAAAACTGTGACCCATCACCAGGAGGAAAATCAGCCCATAGGAACCGATTTAAAATTAGAAATGCAAGATATTAGAATTAGCAAACACTTTGAAACACTTTTATAAAACTCTATGTTCAAGTATTTAAAGAAAACAAGAACATTATGATACAAATGGAAGCAATAAAAACACACCAAATGGAATGAGGTATTTAAAGTGCTGAAAGAAAAATAAGCTGTCAACCCAGAATTTTATATTCATCAAAAATATCACTCAAAAATAAAGGCAAAATACATTTTCAGGCAAACAAAAGCTGAGAGAATTCATTACCAGAAGAACTGCATTTCAGGAAATGTTAAAGAAGTTCTTCATGCTGGGGGGAAAAACAGGTATACAACAAAATAAAATAAAGACCATCAAAAATGACAAATATTTGGGTGGATGTTAAAGACCTTATTCCCGATTTATAAATTTCTTTAAAAGATAATTCTGCAAAATTATAAACTCCTAGAAGATAACAAAAGAGAAAATCTAAATGACATTGGGAATGATAATAACTTTTTACATATAATACCAAAAGCATGACCACCAATGGAAGAAAAAATTGATAAGCTAGACTTCATTAATATTAAAAACTTCTGCTCTGCAAAAGATGGTGTTCAGAGGATGAAAAAGACAAGCCAAAGACTGAGAGAAAACATCTGTAAAACATATCTGATAAAAGACTAGTAACCAAAATACACAAAGAACTCAATTAATAAATAATCAAAAGATCTGAATAGAAATTTAACCAAAGAAAATATACAGATGGTGAAAAAAGCATATGAAAAGATGATCAACATGTGTCATTAGGGAATTTTAAAATACAACAACATACAACTGCAACACCAAATGCCACCAAGAACTCTCATTCACTGTGGGTAAGAATAAATAACACCAGTTTGGAAGACAGTTTGACAGCCTGTTACAAAACTAAACATACTCTTACAATATGATCTAGCAATCACACGTTCCTTGGTATATACTGTGTTTCCCCGAAAATAAGACCTGCCCATAAAATAAGCCCTAGCAGGATTTCTAAGCATTTGTGCAATATAAGCCCTATCCTGAAAATAAGAGCTAGTGATGGGCGTGGCTACACATGCCATGCATTTCGTCGCTGAGCAGTAAAGATGAGCAGCCCTTCTCATCTGCCCCATAGTGACAGCTACTATCCCAGAGGTGACCAGAAAGGTGCGGGCAGCCCCACCAACAAGGTCAGCTCCCCCTGTCAGGTCCCGGCCATCCTGTACATGTTGCAAGCTGAGGCTTTGAGGGGAAAGTCTCCTCAGTGAAGTGAGGAGCGGGATGCTCCACTTTAGGTATTGTGTGTCCCCAGGGGGAAGAAGGAACGCTGTGGCTGCCATGTTACTCAGCACTGTGGGTCTCTCTCACCCCCGCCCCCAAACACCAGGGGATAGGGGAAAAGCTTCAGCAAGCAGTCTCCTACTGAGCCCAGAGAGATCATTTCTGCTCCACTGTACAGATTGGACCCAGTGCTCACTGGATCTCTGATAAATAAGTCAGCCCTGCTCATTTAATGAGAGCTCTATTGCTTGACATGAGAGATTGGGGCCAGTGGTTCTAAAGGAAATAGAGTCGCCAGAAATTCAGGATGGAATTCGGGGTTTGGAGAGTTATGATGATGTTCCAGAAGAAGATGACTTAACTATATTTGAATAAATGCAGATAGCTGTACCATACTTAAAAAAATAACACATCCCCTGTAAATAAACCCTAGGGTGTCTTCTTGAGGAAAAATAAATATAAGACCCTGTCTTATTTTCGGGGAAACATGGTAGTATATGATATTCTGGAAAAGTTAAAACTATGCAGACAGAAAAAAGATCACTGCTTCCAAGGGATTCCAGAGGAAGGAGGAAGAGATGAACAGGTAAAACACTGTGAATTTTTAGGGCAATGAAACGTGTCCTCATACATTTTCAAAATTCACAGAACATACAACACAAAGAATAAGCCTTAATGCAAACTATGGACTTTAGTTAATGAGAATATATTAATATTGGCTCATCAACTATAGCTCTATACCTTCTGCTTAATTTTTCTGTAAACCTAAAACTGCTCAAAAAAATAAAGCCTATTAATTTAAAAAGAAAAAGATAATATTCTGTTTAAGGTAAAAATAACAATATACATAGATGTAAGATGAATGACAAACAGTAGCACAAAAGAAGGGGGAAGGAAGTGAAAGTATACTATTGGAAGGTTCTGACATTGTATGTCAAATGGTGTAGTATTTAAAGATAGACTATGATAACAGCATATTATGAATCTTAGACTCTAGGACCTGGAACTACTGCTAAAAGAATAAAGCAAAGAGGTAAGCTAAATAAGCCAACAGTTGGCAATAAAATGTAATAATAAAAAAATTCAATTAATGCAAAAGAAAGAAGTAAAAGAAAAAATAGGTAAGACAAATAGAAAAAAAATAGCTAGATGATAAATTTAAACCCAGCTATACTGATAATTACATTAAATGTAAATTGCCCATCAAATGGGACAGTGGTGCCAAAAGATTCATTGCAATATATTTAATTACAGTATTCATATGAATATAATTATATAATTGATATTTTACTGAAGGAAAACACTCAAAGTTATACATATGGTCCCTAAATTATATTTTTTAAATATCTGACTGCCAAAAATTATAAATATTAGGATTTTATCTATGTATCAGAAAGATTCTAATTCATTGAATAAATTTTACTTTCCGTATGGATTTGTATATTAATTACAAAGTGTGATAAGCACTAAAAAGAAACAAATTGCGTGGTCAAAGAGAGTAGGGAAGGTTTTACTCAGAGAAGGCCTCTTTGAGATGGTATCATTTAGGCTGAAACCTCAAAGGTTAGAAGAAGGCAGACATGTAAAAATCAAAAGCTTTCAGATGACTGGAGTACCTAACCCAAAAAGTACTGGAATTTTAGCATCTGCCAGCTCGTATTGCTCAAGCAGTGGCCCAGGAGAAGAGTAGCTAAAGTCAGAAAGGTAGCCCAAGTCTAGCTCATGCAGGATTTAGTATGCAAAAGTAAGCATAGGTTTGGATTTTAGTCTAACTGGAATTGTGACCCATTTAGAGGGTTCTTTCTAAGCAAGGGAGAGATGAGAATCTGATTTACATATTTTTTCCACTCTGATTTATGTGGAGAATGGGTTATACACAGGCAACAGTATAAGCAGAGAGATTAACTATTACGAACCCAGGTCCAAGTAAGAAATGATGATGGCTTAGACAATGGTGCTTGGGTGCTAATAGTGGTGATAGTAAGAAGACATCAAGTTTATATTTAAAAGATACAGTGGAGAACATTTACTGAGGAAATGGATGTTGCCATAAAAGAAAGAAAACAAAGATGACTCCCAGGTTTTGTAGCTTGAGAAACAGTGTTAGATGTAAGCAACGAAAAGATATTGGCTATTTTAAAATTAAAATGCCTATTAGATATCCAATTAAGATGCTGGACACTAAATCTAGGAAAGATATCTAGAGATATAAATTTGGAAGTCATCAATATATAGATAATGGTTAAAGTCAAAGACATAAATGAGATTGTCCTTCCTGATATAAAATGCAAGAGCAAGGTTGGAACCTCAGGAAAACACAAAATTATAGGTAAGGCAGAGGAAAAATCAGAAAAGCTGGTGAATCAGTAAGGTAAGGTAAGAAAGAAAGCCAAAGTAGCACATTATCACACAAACCAAGAGATGATGGGTATTTCAAGAAAAACAAAGTGGTCAATTGCAGAAAATGCCATTAAAAAGTTTGAGAACAGGAGAGAAAAGTGTCCTTAGATTTAACAACAGAAAAGATGCTGGCAATCTTAAAAAAGGCAATTTAAATGCAGTGATGGGGACAAATTAAGTGATTAAAGAGAGAAAGTAGAGACATCCTTTTTTGATAAATGTATCTATAAAGGGGAGGAGAGAAATAAGGAGTGGACAGACAGGTGATCAAGAGAATTTTTAATAAGTTGGAGAAAGGCACAGTATATTATATACTAAAAAAACACTACGGTAAGATGGAAAAATTAGTAACAAAAGAAACAAGATCACTCACAAAGAAGAGATGGGAGTAAAGAGTACAAATGGAAGAACTGGCCTTTGAGAGCAAAGCTCCTTCCTCCACTGTAACAAGGGGCACAAGGAGAACATGAGTGAGGATGCAGTATAATTTTGGATTTTGTGGTGAGAAAATAAGAGGGTTTCCATCTGATAGCTACTTTAAAAAAATAACTGGATATGAAGCAAGCTCTTCAACTAAGGGGAGACAATGAAGAGGTCTGAGGAGAAAAAAAAGCATGAAAAAGTAATTTTGGAAAGTAGCAAAGTATACAAATCTGAGAAATATAGAATTCCACCAAAGTTGACAGACCATGTGATATTCAAGTTCATGAATATAGAGAACTGTCAACTGTGTAATTTTCTTCAGCTGATTGATGAAAAGCATAAAGAAGATAAATGATTAAACCCAATTAGGTTTTACCTGGCAAGTAAGACAGCTTGAAAGAAGGGCAAGAGAACTGAGTATCTGCTAGTAAGTGATTATATTTAAGAACCACAAAATTGAAACTGAAAAGGAGACAAAAGGGGCTGATGGAGATGAAAACATGGTGGTGTAAATAACTTGGAAAGGTCGATGGAAACAGAAAAACATTATAGTGAGCAAACTTTTGCAAATGTGCTTAAAATTTAGGAGATTATATTTGGAGAGCTAATTATTTGAAATTAGTATTGCACAAGTTATGGAATTTAGTTATTTGCTACTGTGTAACAAATTACCTCAAATCTTAGTGGCATGAAGTAATAACAACAAACATGTACTACCTTACAGTTTCTGTGGGCAGGACTTTAACAGAGGCTAGACTTAGCTGCTTGGTTTTAACTGGTGGTCTCCTATAAAGTGGAGTGTTAATGTTAACCAGGCTATAGTCAACTAAAGGCTTGAATGAGACCAAATGACCTGTGGATCACTCAAGTGGCTGATAAGTGGTATTGGCTGTTGTTGGCAGGAGGCCTCATTTCCTTTCCCTGTGGACCTCCCCATAGGGCTGCTTGAGTGTCCTCATGACATGCAACTGGCTTCTCCCAGAGCAAGTGATCAAAGCAAGCAAGGAGGAAAACTCAATATCATTCACGACTTAGCCTTTGAAGTTATACATCATCATTTCCACAATATCCTGTTGGTTACACAGGTGACGAGGGAAGGGACTATATAACAGTGGGAAAAAAATCACTGAGGGTTATCTTAGGAGCTAGCTGTTCCACGTGGGAATAGGTCTAGGGTGTGGACATAATTGTTAATATAACTAATACAAATCATATTTGTTCAAAATAATCATTTCGACAGCACTTCATTGCTTGTGAGATAAAAGTCCAAACCACTCAGCTCAGTGTTTAAACTCCCCAGTCATATAAACTCTCTCCCCACTAGGTACCATCCTAGTCTCAAAGTGGGTTGTCCCTAAAGGTAACTGTGGAGTGTAAACAGGAGAAGGTATAGGAGCAGAACCAAAGTCAAGAGAAGTCTATTTTTCATAGTTTTTCTAAGTAATAGAAGTGGTAGACAATCTATACCAGAGGGGGGGGAAAGGTACCAGAAGATAGATCAACAAATGCTAAGTACACTTCAACTATTAATATCTGTTACTTTAGTCAAAAAAATTAATCTTTCAAAATAAATGAGAAATTGTTTTCTTCAAACATCATTTGCTGCCCATAATGAACTTTATTACTATGAAATTATGAATTAGGACAGGTTATCTGATTTATATACTAAAAAAAAAGGCAACCATTTTATTGACTAAAATTTAAGGTAGCAATAAAACCCCCAAAACAAAAATAAACAAAAAAACTAGTGTCTGGGAGCTCCTGCTCAGGTCAAAATGCAGGAGGTCACACAGACCATGATTTGTACCACAACAAGAAAAAAAAAGTAGATAAATATATTTTTGAAAGACAGTGGGGATTTCCACGTGGAGGAAGATGGAATACACTTTTCTCTATGCCTCATGCTAAGTACTAAGCCAAAAAGAATGAAAACATCTGAATACATCTATAACTAGTAAAGAGACTGAATCAGAAATCAGAAATCTCTTGACAAAGAAAAATCCTGGACCTGATGGCTTCACTGGTGAATTATTCCAAGCATTTAAAGAAGAACTAATACCAATTCTCAAACTTTCCAAAAAACTGAACTTATTTTATGAAGCCAGAATTACCCTGATACCAAAGCCAGACAAGATACTACTAGAAAACTACAAATCAATATCCCTATGAACACTGATGCGAAAATCCTCAACAAAATACTACTAAACCAATTTCAGCAGCATATTAAAAAGATTATACACCAGGACCAAGTGAGATTTATTCCTGAAATGCACGGATAATACAACATACAAAAATCAATGTCATACACATTAAAGAATCCACATGATCATCTCAATTGATACAGAAAAGGCAACTGACAAAATTCAACATCCATTCAGGATAAAAATACTTAACTGAGAATAGAAAGAAGCTACCTCAACATAATAAAAGCCATATATGAAAAACTCAGAGCAAACACATACTCAATGGTAAAAGACTGAAAGCTTTTCCCTCTAAGATCAGAAACAAGGCCTGGATACCCACTTTTGTCACTTCTGTTCAACACAGTACTGGAAGTTGTAGCCAGAGCAATCAGGCAAGAAATAGAAATAAAAGCCATCCAAATCAGAAAGGAAGTAAAATTCTCTCTGTTCACAGATGATGTGATCTTACATGTAGAAAATCCTGAAGACTCCACCAAAAAAAAAAAAAAAAAAAAAAACCCCTGTTAGAATAAATGAATTCAATAAAGTAGCAGGACACACAGTCAACACACAAAAATCAATCGCATGAGTATACACTAACAATGAGCAATTCAAAAAGGAAATTAAGAAAACAATTCAATTTACAGGAGCATGAAAGAGAATAAACTACTTAGGAATTAACTTAATCAAGGAAATGAAAAACTTATATAATGAAAACTACAACACATTTCTGAAAGAAATTGAAGAAGGCATAAAGAAGACTTAAACTTCCCACATTCGTGGCCTAGAAGACTTAACATTGTTAAGATGTCAATACTTTACAAAGTAATCTATAGATTCAATGCAATCCCTATCAAAATCAAAATGAAGGGTTTTTTATTTTTGTTTCTTTAAGAAATACAGAAACCTTCTCTGCTTCCAGTTCTAAGCGGGAATTCTTTCAATTTTCCCCATTCAGTATGATATTAGCTGTAGGTGTATTATATATGGCCTTAATAATTTTAAGGTATATCCCATCTATGCTTATTTTGTTAAGAGTTTTTTTTTTTTTTTTGAGACAGAGTCTCACTTTGTTGCCCAGGCTAGAGTGAGTGCCGTGGCGTCAGCCTGGCTCACAGCAACCTCAATCTCCTGGGCTCAGCGATCCTACTGCCTCAGCCTCCCGAGTAGCTGGGACTACAGGCATGCGCCACCATGCCCGGCTAATTTTTTGTATATATATTTTTAGTTGGTCAATTAATTTATTTCTATTTTTGGTAGAGACGGGGTCTCGCTCAGGCTGGTTTCGAACTCCTGACCTTGAGCAATCCGCCCGCCTCGGCCTCCCAAAGTGCTAGGATTACAGGCGTGAGCCACCACGCCCGGCCTGTTAAGAGTTTTTATCATAAAAGTGTGCTGGGTTTTGTCAAATGCTTTTTCTGCATCTATTGTGAGAATCATATGGTCTTTACTCTTGCTTTTATTTATGTGGTGAATTACATTTATAGATTTGCGTATATTGAACCAGCCTTGCATCTCTGGGATAAAGCCCACCTGGTCGTGATGAATTATTTTTTTGATGTGCTGTTGGATTTTTTGCATCTATATTCATGAGGGATATTGGTCTGTAGTTTTCTTTTTTTGTTGTGTCCTTTCCTGGCTTTGGTATCAAGGTGATATTGGCTTCACACTCAAATGTTACGGTAGCACAATTCACAATTGCAAAGATATGGAAACCCAAGTGCCCATCAATACATGAGTGGATTAATAAAATGTGGTATATGTGTACCTTGGAATACTACTCAATGACAAAAGACAATGGTGAACTAGTACCTGTTATATTATCGTGGACTGAGCTTGATACCTCACATCCTTTGATGTGAGGTATCACAGGAATGGAAAAAGCAGAAGCAGAAGCAGAAGCAGAAGCAGAAGCAGAAGCAGAAGCAGAAGAAGCAGAAGAAGAAGAAGAAGCAGAAGAAGAAGAAGAAGCAGAAGAAGAAGAAGAAGCAGAAGAAGAAGAAGAAGCAGAAGAAGAAGCAGAAGAAGAAGAAGCAGAAGAAGAAGAAGCAGAAGAAGAAGAAGCAGAAGAAGAAGAAGCAGAAGAAGAAGCAGCAGAAGAAGAAGCAGCAGAAGAAGAAGCAGCAGAAGAAGAAGCAGCAGAAGAAGAAGCAGCAGAAGAAGCAGCAGCAGAAGAAGCAGAAGAAGAAGAAGCAGAAGAAGAAGAAGCAGAAGAAGAAGAAGCAGAAGAAGAAGAAGCAGAAGAAGAAGAAGCAGAAGAAGAAGAAGCAGAAGAAGAAGAAGCAGAAGAAGAAGAAGAAGCAGAAGAAGAAGAAGCAGAAGAAGAAGAAGCAGCAGAAGAAGAAGAAGCAGCAGAAGAAGAAGAAGAAGCAGAAGAAGAAGAAGAAGCAGAAGAAGAAGAAGCAGAAGAAGAAGCAGAAGCAGAAGAAGAAGCAGAAGCAGAAGAAGAAGCAGAAGCAGCAGAAGAAGCAGAAGCAGCAGAAGCAGAAGCAGCAGAAGAAGAAGCAGCAGAAGAAGAAGCAGCAGAAGAAGAAGCAGCAGAAGAAGAAGCAGCAGAAGAAGAAGCAGAAGAAGCAGCAGAAGAAGCAGCAGAAGCAGAAGCAGAAGCAGAAGCAGAAGCAGAAGCAGAAGCAGAAGCAGAAGCAGAAGCAGAAGCAGAAGCAGAAGCAGAAGCAGAAGCAGAAGCAGAAGCAGAAGCAGAAGCAGCAGAAGCAGCAGAAGCAGCAGAAGCAGCAGAAGCAGCAGAAGCAGCAGAAGCAGCAGAAGCAGCAGCAGAAGCAGCAGCAGAAGCAGCAGCAGAAGCAGCAGCAGAAGCAGCAGCAGAAGCAGCAGCAGAAGCAGCAGCAGAAGCAGCAGCAGAAGCAGCAGCAGAAGCAGCAGCAGAAGCAGCAGCAGAAGCAGCAGCAGAAGCAGCAGCAGAAGCAGAAGCAGAAGCAGAAGCAGAAGCAGCAGCAGCAGCAGCAGCAGCAGCAGCAGCAGCAGCAGCAGCAGCAGCAGCAGCAGCAGCAGCAGCAGAAGCAGAAGAAGAAGAAGAAGAAGAAGAAGAAGAAGAAGAAGAAGAAGAAGAAAGACACTATCAACAGAATATAAAGGAAACCAACAGAATGGGAGAAAACATTTGTAAATCACACATCTAATAGGGGATTAATATCCAGACTATGTAGAGACCGTGTATACACAATAAAACTCAATTCAAAAATTGGCAAAAGGTTTGAATAGACATTTCTCCAAAGATATATTATATAAATGGTCAATAAGCACATGAAAAGATGCCCAACATTACTAGTCATTAAGCATGTGCAAATCAAAACTATAATAATATTATATAAACTGCCTCATACCCATTAGGATGGCTACTATCAAAAAGACAATAATAAGTTGGTAAGGATGTGGAGACACTGGAACCCTTGAGCAATGCTGATAGGAATATAAAATGATACAGCAGCTGCAGAAAACTGTATGGAGGTTTCTCAAAAAATTAAATATATAATTACTATAAGATCAAGCAATTCTCTGGGCATGTACCCAAAAGAATTGAAAGCAGGGTCTTGAAGAGATATTTTTACACTTGTATTCATAGCAACATTATTCACAAATAGCTAAAACACAGAAGCAATCTATGTGTAATAGATACAGGAAATGTGTGCATACATGTAACAGAATATTATTCAGCCCTAAAAAGGTAGGAAATTCTGATATACACTATAACATGGATGAAAGTTGAGGACATAATGCTAAGTAAAATAAGCCAGCCACAAAAGTCAAATACTGAATAATTCCATTTATATGAGGCCCTTAAAGAGTAGTAAAAATCAGAGAAACATAAAGTAGAATGGTAGTTTCCAGAGCTTGAGAAGAGGGAATGAGGAGCTTTGTTTAATGGGTATATATAGTTTCCCTTTTGCAAGATGAATAGAGTCTGTAGATGGATGGTGGTAATGGTTGTACCTCATTATAAATATATTTAATACCATTAAACTGTACACTTAAAAATGGTTATGAAGATAAATTGCATGTTATGTATATCTTACCATAATTAAAAATAAAAAAACTAACCCAAAATGTATCATAGACTTAATTAGAAGAAAACAGAAATTTTTCATAACCTAGGCAAAGAGTTCTTAGATTTGCCACCAAAAGGATAAATTGATAAGCTGAATTTCATCAAAATTAAAAACTTTTAGGCTGGGTGCGGTGGCTCACACCTGTAATACTACCACCTGGGAGGCCGAGGCTGGAGGATCGCCCAAGGTCAGGAGTTTGAGACCAGCCTGAGCAAGAGTGAGACTCTGTCTCTACTAAAAATAGAAAGAAATTAATTGGCCAACTAAAAATATATAGAAAAAAAATTAGCCAGGCATGGTGGTGCATGCCTGTAATCCCAGCTACTCGGGAGGCTGAGGCAGGAGGATCACCTGAGCCCAGGAGTTCGAGGTTGCTGTGAGCTAGGATGACGCCACGGCACTCTAGCCCAGGCAACAGAGTGAGACTCTGTCTCAAAAAAAAAAAAAAAAAAAAAAAAGGATGAAAAGACAAGCTACGTACTGGGAAAAAATCATTTTCAAATGATATATCTGACAAAGGACTAGTATACTAGATTATAATTCGATAGTAAAAAGAACAATCTAATTAGAATATGGGCAAAAGACATAACAAGACATTTCACTAAAAAAGATATATGGATGGCAAATAAGCACATGAAAAGATGTTCGACATTATTAGCCATTAGGGAAATGTAAATTAAAATCACAGTGAGCTATCGCTACACATCTAAACGGCTAAAATAAAAAATCAAATGACAACATCAAATGCTGGCAAGGATGTGGAGAAACTAGATCATTTACATATTGCTGATGGGGATGTAAAATCGTACAGCCACTATGGAAAACAGTTTAGTAGTTTATTTTTTAGAAAAACATGCAACTACCATATGACCCAGTAATCACATGCATGGGCATTTATCCCAGAGAAATGAATAATTATGTTCACACAAAAACCTATACACAAATATCTAATATCAGCTTTATTTGTTGCAGCCAAAAACTGGAAAAATCTAGATGTCTTTCAACTGGGAAATGGTTAAACAGTGGTACATCCATACTGCGGAGTAGTACTCAACAATAAAAAGGAACAAACCATTGATGTATGCAACAACAATTTCCTGGGTGAATCTCCAGAAAATTATACTGAGTAAAAAAGTCAGTCCCAAAAGTTTACACAGTTTATGATTCCATTTATAAAAAATTCTTGAAATGACAAAATAATAGGAATGGAGAATAGATTAGTGGTTGCTGTGAGTGAAGAAAGGGGTGGTGGTGTAGAAAAAAGCAACATGAGGGATCTTTGTGGTGATGGAAATGTTCTTATCTTGATTGTATTAAAATCAATATGTTTGCCAAATATGTATTTGGCAAATTTAGACCCAGATGAGCAAAGTACTAAGCCTGATATAGACTGATTAACTCTGATGGTGTAAGAAGTAGAGCTTTTAATGACATGTGGGCTGGCATGACAAGTTAGAGTCTGGAGGAGCCTAAAATAGAGAGTTAGTTGTCCCCACACATTAGACTGCCCTCACAGAACATTTACTGAGGGTACAGCAGTGTAGCAGGCTATGAACTGGGCTTCAAAAGCAGTGAATCATTTCTACAGTCTCATAGTTCATATATCTTAAAGTCCTGGTACGGAAAGGACCTATGAAAGACACAGGATTGATCTCACCCTTATGGTATTTGAAAACAGAAGTGAGATGAAAGTAACTAAACCGGCAACCTAGTCCTAAATAAACTCAACTCCAAATTTATTAGCCTCACTCCAGCTTCTTGAAGGGAAAGAACATTAGTCCAGTCTTTATGACTGTCTTATACGTTATACAAAGCACAACAAAAACTTCAAGACATGGGAAGAAGCAGGAAAACAAGAGAAAAACAATCAAAAGACCCAAAGCAGAACCACAGATGACACACATATTAGAACTAGCAGAAAAGAACTTTAAAATGACAATGTTAAATATATAAAATAACACATAGGAAAAGATGTACAAAGTGAATGCAACAATGAATTTAAAAAGAAAAATAGAATCTCTAAAAAGAATAAGACATTCTAAAAATTAAAGGTACAATAAATGAAATTAAGAAGTCCATGACATATCTAATGAGGTAATTTAAATATATCATATTCAATACATAAGAATTTTCAAAATATATTAAATACAAACGATCCCATTCTTCTGTCAAGCGCTCTGCTGTCAATACCTCTAACTTCTCAACCATGCCAAAAACACCTAGTTGATCACAGCAGTCTTTCTTTCAACTTGTTATCAGAATTTTTAGAAAAGACCTTGAGACACCAACACCAATCAGAGTTCGTACCAGAAATAAAACCTGTTTAATTTAGTCAAAAGGCAAGTTGCCTTAGTCACAAAGTTTATGTAGAAATGTAAAGTTACCCTTTGTAATGGAGCAGGGGACCAGGCAAACTTATAAAGTAGGTGAAAATGTATCTTTGACACTCTCTCCCACTTTGTCTTATTAAACAAAAACTTCCTGGTAAGGGCTCTACAAGATAAATTAAAAACCCTACCTCTCAGGTATATACGCTAAAGAAATTAGTGCATATGTCCACAAAGAAACTTGTACGGAATATTCAAAACAGTTTTATTCACGATAGCCAAAAAGAAGACACAACCCAAATTCCCATAATACCAGAATAAACAAGCTGTAGTATGTTCATACACTGGAATATTACTCAACAGTAAAAAGGAACTGGCATATGGGATAATTTAGATACGAAGTAAAAACAACCATAATTATATCCACTATATGATGCCATTTATATGAAATTCAAAACTCATCTACAGTGATATAGGTCATAAAAATGATTACCTCTGGGGAGGGTGTACTGTCTTAGAAAAGGCAAAAGGGAGTCTCCTGGAATACTGAAAATGTTCTATATCTGTATATGGGTAGTGATTACAGTTATAAAAGGCACTGAGCTGCATAATTAGATTTGTGCATTTTACAAAAAAAAAGTAATAATGATGATGACATAACCAGGTTGTGAAGTAGGATACCTGCTACAATAAACAGGAATCAATAAACAATAAACAGGAATCTCTGGGAATTACTGGAAGACATTAGTACACTACTTAAATAGAAGAGTAGTGCTGATGAAGAAAGCCTATTTTCCTTAATTCCATGACAGCTTTATTTAAACTACTCCTGGCATTTTTGTCTGTCCTTTATAAACACTCATTTAAAATGATTTTTTTAGATATTCATCTTTTTCAGTTCATCTAAGGCAGGGATTGGCAAACATTTCCTGTGAAAGACTAGATAATAAATATTTTCAGCCTTGCAGGTCACATTGTCTCTGTTGCAACTATCTAACTCTGCCATTGTAGCACGAAAGTAGTCATACACAATAAGTAAATGAATGAGCATGGTCTGATTTGGTCCATTTGCCATAGTTTGTCAATCCTTGATCTAAAGCAAGAACTATACCAGTCTTTGTTTTTGACATTTATTTTATATGTATAACAGTACTTTATATACAGTGGCCACTCACCAAAACAAAAAGGAACCTTTAAAATCAACTTTTCTAATTCCTCCAATTTACAATGAAAAACATGAAATTGGAGGCTATAATTTGTTCAACAGCACCATTTGTTAAGCAGTGCCTCCTTTTAGTAAACACATAAAGATCTTACATACTATTTAATACTGATTAAAATTTCAAATTTTCAAAATTTGAAACAATTCAAAACAAAGTTTCAAGTTTTCAAACATTAAATAACTCAAAATAATTATTTTAGAAAAATTATCTTTACTTATAGTTTGCTTATTAGTTATAAATACAAGCTTTGAGTCACACAACCATAAGGCATCAATCTAGCAACTGCTTAAAATTCATCACATAAAATGAGAAGCTAAGACTAAAGTGAACTTTGTTCTAGGATCCAAGTTTTTCTAAAAGCCAAAATGACAATGAACATATTTAATGGTAGTTAGCGTTAGGTAATACGTGATTATAATTTAACAACTAACTTAAAGGATAATGTTTTATGTAGTCATATTTCAGCCTAGTAATATAGACCAAAAAAAAAAAAAAAAATCATACTATTACAGGTTATTGGTAGTAAAACAATTAGCCACCAGGAGAGGGCAGCATTTCAATTCCCTATTAAAATTTAACTTTCAAAAATCTAAAAAATCTGAAATCTCTGTACTGAGACTTTCTTTCAAATACACCCCTTTCAAAGCTGCTGGGAAACATGCAATTTTAATACAACCTACTATACTTAAAAGTGCCCTGACATATAAATAAGAATATTTGTATAAGAGAGAGCTGTTTTACTCAAATAAGCCAAATTTTGTATTCATAATTCCCAAACTGGAAAGCCAAAACAATTCAACATTTCTCTGGTGATTTACTACCCGACATTATATCAGTTATTCAGTTAAAACAAATATTTGTTGAATAACCACTGAAATTATAAATAAATATTCCCCAGTATGGGCAATATCTTTATCCATAAGATAGTTACATACCAATCACCAAAAGAAGGTATCATAGTTATTATAGTCATAAACTTTTTGGCAAATAAAGATTCAAAGAACTGTTTCAGAAGACCAGGCATTAGCATAGCTCTAAAATCCAAAACAAAAAAAGCAAAAGAAGAGGTTATCTGATAAAGCAGAAATAGGCATGGGTAGAAGCACCTTAAAATCTCCCTTCATTTCTATTAGGTCATTAAATATGAAATGCCTGATTTTGAATCAAAAGTTTAGTTTATTATATCTCAAACAAGAAGCAGTACAATTAATCAAAGTATGTGCCTAAACTATAGACACAGTTTTGCCACCCTAATGGTAGCCTGCTTATGCCAGCAGCAAAGAAGCTTGGAGAGAAAGCAGCAATGAAATCACAAAAGGTGTTTTCCACAGCTTGTTGAGAATTGAATATTTTTCTTTGCAAGAAGTGGTCCAAAGCCTGGAATAAGTGGCAGTCAGTTGGTGCAAGGTCCGGTGAATACAGTGGATGACAATGAGTTTCCAAGTCCAGCTTCTGTAGTTTGAGCAGCATTGTTTGTGCGACATGTGGTCAAGTGTTGTCTTGCAAGAGGATTGGCCTGTCTCTATTGATCAATCTTGGCTGCTTAATTGAAAACACCCTCATCATTTCATTCAATTGGTTGCAGTACACATCCACTGTAATCAGCTGACCACATTTCATGAAGCTGTACTGGATGATATCAGCACTAGACCACCAAACAAACACCATTAGCTTTTTTTTGATGAATATTAGGTATTGGACTGTGGTTTTGGCACTTCATCTTTATCTAACCATTGTGCCAAATGCTTGCAATTGTCAAAAATAATCCATTTTTCATCACACTTAACAATACAGTGTAGAAATAGTTCACCTTTATGTTGTGACAGCAAAGAAAGGCAAGCTTTGAGATATCTTTTCTGATGCTCGTTTAATTCATGTGGTACCCATCTATTCAGCTTCTTTGACCTGCCCATTTGTTTCAAATGGTCCAAGATTGTGGGAATAGTAATGTCAAACCTTGCTGCTAATTCATGTGTAGGTTGAGATGGATTCACTTCCACTACAGCTTTCAGCTGATCATTATTCACCTTTGTCTCAGGTCACCACGTGGCTCATTTTCAAGATTAAAATCACCAGAATGGAACTTCTCAAACCATCAACATACTGTTAGTTCATTAGCCACATCCTTCCCATACACTTGGTTGATATTTCAAACCGTCTGTGCTGCATTGGTTGCACAATCGAACTTTGTATTCAATAATAACACAAATTTTTGACTTATCCATGGATTGACAAAAACTGCTCTAAAAAAAAAAAATTGAAAGATAATTACAAGCCAAAACATGTGTTTGAAAAAATGAGGATATGACTTCACACAAAAAAAAGCGTCCAAGTGAAATATCAGAGATACCAACTGTCAAACTTAGTACTTGAGGAAATCAGACATTTCATACTTAATAACCTAATATTTCCAGCTTGCTTAATGATAGAGCTGTACTTAAAATATTCACTACTTCTAATAAAGAAAGAGAACTAGCACAATAGTCATAAAAGGCACAGAACAAGAACTATAAAAGAGGTTAAAGAGAAAGAATGATTCAGAAAACACTGTTCTATACAGCCAGAAGACTACATATTTTACTATTAAATAAAAAGTATTAAAAAGATCTGCTAAAAATTAGTAAAGTCTTACATATGCTGATCATCATTTCAAACCCTTGATAGGTGTTAGTTCAATTAATCTTTAACAACTCTATAAAGTAGCTACCGTTATCTTCCCCATCTTAGAGATGAAGGAACTGAAGCCCAGAGGGAATAATAAGCAACTTGTCCAGGAATAAAGTATTGGGACTAGAACCTCACCAGTTTCCAGAGCCCCAACACTTGGTTATTATCCTTTACTTTCTGCTCATTCTAAGTGACACAACTTCAGCTGAGTGACTGCTACAGAAATCAGACTACAAGGAATTTAAAAAGTGAGTGTCAAAATAAACAAAATGAAAGCTTTACTTATCCTTATTCATTTGGAAAGTCTGATTGCAGAGGAGTAAACAGAAAATAGGGTAATACTTGAAAGCAACTTCTATTATTCTAATTCAGTATGTCCCAAATAAGGTGAGTCACAGATGAACATTGACTGGATACTAAAAATTAACCAAAAGATGAAATAGCTAAGAAATAAAATAATATATTGTAGAAAATTCAAAGAAACCTGCTCACTATGGATAAGATTGAGAGATATAAATGGGCCTTTCCATATATAAATGAAGAGACAAGTTAGTGAAAACATATGTAATATAAAGATGTTTTAAATGGAGAAATAGTCTGAAGGTGATTAAACTTGGCAATATTTACCGAAACTTTAGAAATGTTTATGTCTTTTATAGTAGAAATTCCTCATCTAAGGAATAATAGTTATGCTCAGAGATTAAGCATCAAGCATATCATTTTAAGAGAAAAAAATAGAAATAATCCAAATGTTTGACTGATTAAATTAAAATTTTCAAATAATGGAGTCTTTTAAAATGCTATAGGAAAACATTCAATGACATGTTAACAATTTTCAAAATATATTAAATACAAACGATACCATTCTTCTCCCAGGTCTCCAAATTCTCAGCCATGCCAAAGACTACTACTACTAATCAGAATTCTCAACACAGCTCTCTGGGAATTTAATATCAACCAGAGTTGGCATAAGAAATAAACCTATTTGATTCAGTTGGAAAGGAGGTTTTAACTCAGACAATTGTTAAAGTTATGGAGCAAAGGGTAGGCAAACTTATGAAATAGATAAAATTTGTCTTTGATTACTTCCTCTCACCTTTTCCCATTAACAAATATCGCCTGGTAAGGACTCTCAGAAATGAATTTAAAACCCTGCTTCCCAGTAGAGGGAAACAAGAAGACTACTCCCTAGCCTCTAGTGGTACTTTACACTAGTTTTTATGAAGGTGTATAAGAGATAAACTTACTTATTAACTGCCTCTCCCTACTGGGCAGGAAACATTCTATATGGTGTACTACTTCTTTAAATTTAGAGGGTGTTATTAATACCTAAATGCTTTTTTTTCTTGGACTAGTTATGTTGATTCTAAAATTTATATGAAAAAATAAGAAAGAATCTTTAAAAAGAAAACAAAAGCTCTAAAACAGAGAAAGAATGAAAGAGTATAACTCTATTACACATTAAGTCATAACTATATAAAGCTTCAATAAGTAAAATAATGTCAAGCTAGTGACGAATAGACAGACGGTGAAACACAGAATCAAATGTCCAGAAACAGACCCAAATACATACAGGAGTTTATTATTTGTCAAAAGGTGGCATTTTAATTCAGTGGAGGAAAGTATTGACTTTTTAAGAAATGACACTGCAACAAATTGGTAACCATGTGAAAAAATATTAGAACTCATTCCACAACTAACACAACGCATCAGGATAAACTTCAATGGTCAAAGATTTAAAAGTGAATCCTATATAAAGTTCCAAAAGAAAACCTGGGTGAATTCTTTATGATTCTGGAATGTGGAAGGTCTTCCTATGACCCGAAATGCAGAAGCCAGACAAGAGAGGAAAGAAAAGGGAGGGAAGAAGGGGACGGGAGGGGAGAGAAGAAGAGAGGAAAGGACTAATAATATCATGAGTAAAGACAAATGATAAAGTATGGAGGGAAAAACAGCAACTGATATACTGATATCATAGACAAAGGCTAATCTCCCTAATATATAAACAGCTCCTAGAAATTGAGAAGATCAATATTTGAAAAGAAAAAAATATAAAATATAATAAACCTTGCTTAAATATGTAGGAGAAATGCAAATTAAAACTATACTTACATGTCATTTCTTACCAAGAAAATTGGCAAATATATAAAAATTTGAAAACACATGGTATAGATAAAGTTACAGGGAAACAGTCACTGTCTTACATTGCCAGTAGGAATACAAAATGACACAACTCCTATGGAGGGGAATCTGACAATAGGTAACAAAATTATATCTACATTTACTCTCTGAACCAGCAATCCTGTACCATACAGATATACCTGCACAAATGTAAAATGACATATATAGAAAGTTGCTTATTAAGGCACTATGTATAATAGTAAAAGATTAGAAAGAACCTTGCTATCCAGCAAAAACACATTTATGTTGTCTTAGTTCACTTGTACTGCTATGACAAAGTATCATAAACTGGGTAATTTATCAACAATAGAAATTTATTTCTCATGGTTCTGGAGTCTGGGAAGCCCAATATCAAGGCATCAGTGGGACTGGTGTCTAGTGAGGGCTGCTTCCAAGATGGCACCTTGTTGCTACTTCCTCTAGAAGGGAAGAACACTGTCCTCACATGGCAGAAGGGAAAGAAGGGCAAGAAAGTGCTCTTTTCAACCTAAAGCCCTACTGTAAGGGTGCTAATCCCACTCACGACTTAATCACCTCTCAACGGCCACACTTCTCAACACTGTTAAGTTGGGGATTAAGTTTCAACATGAATGTTGGAGGGAACATCATCATTCAAACCATAGCATATATCTTTGAAAAACTTGGAATTTTTCCTGATATACAGAATTAGGCATGGATCCAACTTTCATCTTATTCCAATGGGACCAGTTGTCACAGGTCATTTATTAAAAAGTACTTCTTTGGTTAAATAAACTATGGTACATCCACATGATGAAACATGGTTTTGTAAAAATGAATGAGGAAATTTCCATGTACTAAAATAGAGAGACCTTTAGGATACTACAAGTAAAACCAGCAATGGGAAAGAGACTGTACGAATACAAAACACACTTTCTTATATAAGGAGAAATAAAAACATTGTTTACTTGTATTTGCATAAGTACTAGGAAAATAAATAAAAACCAATAGGAAACCAGTTTCCTATTGGAGTCAGGAAGAGAAGGAATAGAAGTTGGACATATCTATATGAATTTTTTAATGATAGTTTTGATTTTTTGAGTTTATGAGTTTATTACCCACTCAAAAACAATTTTTAAAAATTCAGGAGGAGTAAATAAGTGAAGGGTTGGCTAGTTGTATAGGAATGGTTGTTATAAGCCAATAATCTAAGTCTATTTAAATTAAATAAAATTAAAAATTCAGTTTCTCTGTCAAACTAGCTACTTTCCAAGTGCTAGTGGACAGGACAGTGCAGATATAGAATATTTCCATCATTGCATAAAGTTCTATTGGACAGTGCTGAAATTGTTAACATTTTATAGTCTAGAAATGGAAGCCCTAGATAATGAAAAAGTATTGTTTCTCCCAAATTAAGTATAAGCCAAAAACAAATACATACTTTATATATATATATATATATGTATACACACACACATATATATATACACACACACACAATTAGTCAGCAAATCAATTAAATATTTAAGTGACTAGAAGCCAATTATGTGTCAAGACATGATGATATATTTCATCCCCACCATAAACTAACAAATAAGGTGGAAAACAATGGGAAGATAAGCCACTTCTGGATCCTTTTGGATTCATTATAAATATAGAATGATAGATAAATTTTAATAACAATTTTCTAGGATGTTAACCTATATCCATACTCAAAATGGGACCTAAAATGCATTATGAAGTAAAATATTCTTTTTTTTTTAATTCACAAGTTTGGATCATCTGTTCCAAAGCTTTATTCAGTTGACAATTATTGACTAAGTACTGTATGTCAAACACTAGGTAAGGCATTAAGGATACCAGGAGAACTAATCAGTCTTCTGTAAAGCTTACAGTCCAGTGAGAAAAACATACGTTAATAAAGAATCACATAAATAAACAATATACTATGCATTATAAAGGAAAATAAAGTATAATTACAGAAGTAGAAGAACCTAATTTAATCAGGAATCAAGGAAGACTTCCCTAAGGAAGTAATCTGTAAACTGGAATCTGAAGGGTTAGTTACTAAGATTTGGGAGTAAGAGCTTGCAAACAGAGGAAACTATTATGCATAAAGATCTCAAAGCAGAAGGAAACACCTCACAAGAACTGAAAAAAGGCCCATTAAGAAAAATTATGAAAACCTTGTCTGCAGCTTCTAAAACATATATATTGGCAATTCCTTAATTGGGAGAGATGCCTGAGACTACGTATACTTCAAACATTGCTTTAATGGCTCTTAACATGAACTCCAAGTTTTGGCAAATAAGTTAAATAATAAAAATACTAACAACTGGCACTGAGTGTAAGAGAATCTTCTGAAATATGAAAGCTTATTTTCTCCTTTCTAGGCTTAATTAAGAACATGCACGAAAAAAATTTTCTCCTGCAATCTAAGTTTTTGCTAAACAATCCTAAAATGAATAGACATAAAGAACATCCCTTTTCTACTTACTTGATCAACAAACAGTATAGCAAAAGATGGAGAAAGACATGATCTTACTGCAAGAAATTCTGGTACTAAAGTTATACAACTCTCTGAAAGTTACTGAACAGCTGGAACACCTCTATGCTAGAATATGAATGCTCTTAACTGCAGTTTATACACAGGGCTTTGCTAACATAAGAAAATATGCCACATATTAACATAGCAATACTCCCAAATCACTCTTGTTGGGCATCATACTTTCTAAATTAAGTTTCCTACAGTGATAACGAGCCTGATAAAATCACAGTTCTCTGTCTGGTCTCTAACAATATTAACTCTACCACTCTACCCCAACAGACACATTTATAAAGCAGCTAAGGACACAAGAACTTACAAACACAAACGTAAACATCTCTTAGAAAGACATTATGTGGAAAAGCACAAAACAAAATATTGTATCCAGACTGATTAAATTACATAAAGATGTATGTGAGTGTACTAACAATAATCAGACATACTGCCATGGTAGAAATGCTCACTAGCATCTTTTCTCCTGCAAAATATTTAAACCCTGAACAATTTTTTTTTTAATTCAAAAAGGAAATACATTTTCATTTTCATTAAGAGGCAAAACAGCATGACAGTTGTGTTTAAAATACATTAATCAGAAAAGAAATGTAGAGCTATTTATGATAATCTTAAATTAGTAAATGGCATTAATACTATTGTAAAGGGAGGCCAAGATCTGGCAGTTCAATAGCAGTGATGATTTAGTCATCACATCTCACAACCTAGTCATTTGTAGACGTTTTAAAATAAAAGTCTTCACTGTGAAGAACATATAGTTATGAGGGGGAAAAAAACAACCAGAAAACTAATCATCATGGCTTTAGCTCAACCCACATGCCTGTTCTTAAGGGTATCCATGGTAGCAGTGATGCAACATGCCTACCTAGCTCACCGTGCCTACACAAGTGGGAGAGAGGGGAGGCGGATGATGAAAAAAATTTCACTTGGAAAGGTGTTTTAGTATTAACATGATAAAATTACATCAACGTATTGTCAGACTTTAAAAACACATGTAAAACCATAAAACTCTCTAAAGATCAGAAAAGGGAGAAAAGACAAGGTGGGAGGTAGATACTGTAGCCTTTAGTTGAAAAGAAAATCAAGGAATTGTGCTCTTTCTGCTGTAGCCATTTGTTAAATATGTTCAAAGGGTTTATTTCCAATAATAGAACAAATTACTTTAATTTAGCTTTTTCAAAAGTAACCACAAATAATGTTTTAGGCTTCCTAATTTCCAACCTACATCTTTTTCTATTTTTGCTTTAACACAGTTACATAATAAAAATTTATAAATAATCTAGGATAATGATTACATCTAATTTTTCTAAGCAGTAGTAGCTCTCTTTTGCTAAAATAGGGTCAAATGCAAAAAATGTCTATCAAAAGGAAGATGAAGCAGAGAGAAGAGAGAGATCATTTCAAATAACCTTGCTATAGTATCAGAAATAAAAACTAAAATGAATGAAATGATAAAAGGTAAATCACAGGAGAGAACCAACCATGGACAACCATGAACAGAACTCATGGGGGGGACCCTGTTCTCCAACCTCAGGTGCTCTTTAAACATTCTTAAAGAATATTTCAATAAAATAGTTTACCTAGAAGTACACAGAAGACATCCCCTTATCAACAGGGAACAGGACCCGATAATGAGCGTCTGTATCTGATCACAAACTACTGTCTGAACTGTAAATTTGTGAGCAACAAGAAAGCACAAGTAATTTCCATCAATTTTCCCGCTTTTCCTCTTGTGAGAAATAATTTACTATACAGGAATAGTAATAGCCTGCTTTCAGAATTTACAAATTTACTTATTCTTTTATTATTGAACATAATTTTTAAATCTCAACAATTCTAACAATCACTATGTAACATCATAAGTACATAGAAATAAAATTCCGTATTTTAAAAACCAATGTATAAATTTAAAATGCAAGCACACTGAATCTATAATTACACAATCATACAATATCCACAGACTGGTGCTCAGAAATAAAGAAGCCAAACTTAGAGACTAAGTGAAGCATGCTGCACTTTGAGGACAATGAGCAAAACAGACTTCAAAACAAGTACTTTTAAGGAGCACTTGTACAAGTTAATCATTTTAAATCGAAATAACATCCTTCTAAAAGGCAATATAACCAAAACTTGATATTCTCCTCCTTAAAAAAAAATTAACTGTATTTCCAATAGATAGAAGAGTCCAAAAAAACATTCTCAAAATGAGTTAAACTTTCAACTAGCATGACATGTTGGGGACCAAAATAAAGGAGAAGAAAAGAACTTTGAGACTATATTTAGAAGATTTAAATACAATCAAAGCCTTACAGACCTTTCCTCTTGGGAGAAAAGGTTCCTATAAATCTCAAGGGAAAAAATATCTGTTCAACACACCATTTTTAGCTAACTGAAACACATTTCAAATAGCTAGATACAAACTAAGCATCACGTGGATTCAATTACCTACTTTAAAATATATAACAATGGTTACACATCTTATTTTTAAAATACATTATGAACAAAAGATCTCTCACATCTGTCACTAACAATGAAGTACAGAAAAGCATATTATATCTTACCTTTGTGGTTACAATGCACAGGCAATCCATTACTCTACCATTACAGTAATATTTTATCCATAAAGGAAAACTACCTTAAGTTGCCTATTTGAACAAAAATTTTTAAATAAAAATAAGAAATAAAGTTGTGAGATAAAACCATAGATGAAAAGTTATAACTGTAACTAGATCTCTCCAGGAGAGAGGTGGCAATTTTTCTACTATCTGAAATACAAGAAACCAGAATCTGTCACGTGCCCTACAATCTTCTTTATGTAATCTGTATCTGAAGAACTTGAAATTATCCCACAAAACACTGTGGAAGATGTCAGGGCTTATTCCACAAGAGTCCACTGCTGCTTCAGATGCTATTTCATTAATCCCTCTTTTCAAGATATGAGGCTGACAGGGAGTCATCTGATGAAACAAACGCTCCACAAAGAGGTTGCCCGATATAAATTTAAATCTGCTTCTCTTTGTTTGCTACAGTTTGGATACTCAAAAAACAACTACCAAAAGAAAAATCACTAAAAAAAAAATGCAAGCAAACATTTCTTCTACTAAACCATTTCAGCAACTGCAGCCTGCAAAGTAATGACTTTCTCAGGCAGTAATGAATGGAATATTCCATGTGGTATTTTTGAGAAGGGGAGCAGGAAGAAGAAAATGCAATAATTTAAAATATTATCTCTAAAACTTACCTTTTCTCACTTTATTAAAAAAAATAAATAAACAACATTTTACCAATGAAGCCAAATTTTAACTTTATTGCCTTTCTAAATCCATTTCACTTAATCCTTCATCCAAAAAAAACCACCACAAAAAGACAGTTATAACTATGTACCATTTCAAACTCCCCAAGAAGTCTTCATTTTTAACCCAGAAGTTGCCTAACTTTGTGAATTCATGTCCTGTCTCCAAGATTACTGGGAATAGAGCTAGATAGGCTAATAGATAAGGGACATGGAATAGGCTTTCAGTCTCATAAGCTTCCAGCAACACTCTCCAATAAAAATGTAAAGGAAGGAAGAGTATTATCAGCAATTTTTGTCTACAATACTTCCTCATAGTATACAGATGTTATGAGTGACCTAAAATTCAAGCAATTAAACTGTTCCCACTTGTTTCTTATACTCCCTTTCTCCTTATAACACTTCAAATACACATCTTTTATACTATACCAAGTTTCACTATAAGGATTATGAAAAAGAGTTAATAAATATGTTATATATCACTTAGATAATACCTCCCAAATAGTAAGCATCATCATTGTTGTTATTACTATTATCAATATGTATCAGATGATAGCCTTTTGTTTAAAGCCAAACAGGATATACCTGAGACATGTCAAGCAAGACTTTACCTTAAACAGCCTCTAAAGGAGTTATGTGAAGATTAATGAAATCATACATACATAGCACTAAAAATAATGCTGACCTTGTTAAGTGCTCAATGAATGTCAGCTACAGCTATATACCTATATTATGGTATAATATAAAATATATTTAGTCTTTGTTACTGTCACAGACTGCCTAAAACCCTTTGGAAATGTCTGATTGATGAGAGTGTCTTCTGTAGTTCTTAACAAGCCCTTTGGATCACATTGGAGTTTATGCTAGTAAGGTAACTTAAGGTGGGACCCTCCTAGAAAACCTCAGGAGGGGGGCTGTTCACCAGAAAGACCAAGGGATCAGAGGGTTGAAACTTTCCACTCTACCCACCAACCTCCAAAAAGGAGAGTGGAGGGACTGGGGAGCCAGCTGTATAAAAACTTTTTAACAAGATTTCATGAACTTCTGGGTAGGTAAATGCATCCACATGCCAGGAAGGCAGAGAACCCCAACACTACCTGGACAGAAGCTCCTTGTGCCAGGGATCCTTCCAGACCTTGCTGTACATGCCTTTTTATCTGGCTATTCCTCTGTAGCCTTTATAATAAACCAGTATACGTGTTTCCCTGAGCTCTGTGAGCCATCCTAGCAAATTAAATGAATCCAAGGAGGGAGCTGTGTGAACCTTGATTTATAGCTGTTCGGTAGTCAGAAGTATAGGTAAGAACCTACTACTTGTGACTGGCATTTGAAGTGAAGGCAGTCTTGTGGTGCTGAGTCCCCAATCTGCCCCAGTCTGTGGCATCTGACACTTTCTTTACTTAGAGATAGTGTCAGAATAGAATCGAATTACAGGACACCCAGTTGGTGACCACTGGAGAATGGCTTCACTAAACAAAAAACCCTCACACATTTGTCACAGAAGTCTCTGTTCTGTGCTGTGCTGAGTGAGAGTTGAGCGAAAAAATGACTTCTCAGACATATATACATATATATGTAGCTATAAGGTTTGGCAGGGTGCACAGAAGTAAATGTCATCATGGGCCAACAATCCCTTCCTCCATGCAGGACATAGCCTGGAATTACATGCTTTGTTGAGTATTCTCTTCTTCCAACCTTCCCCCTAATAATCACTTGCTCTCAATATAATAGAGTAAAAACCACTTACAGCTCATAACTCCTTAAATAATTAAAGTTCACCATTTTTAAGCAGAATACTGAAAACAACATAGTTAAAATGTAAATACTGACTAGGCATTGCATTTTGTGAAGGAAAATAAAGAAGTATGTGAAACCATTTATGTGATTTCTTTCAGTGTTCTGAAATTTCTCTTGTGAAATTTTTAATCTAGAATAGTCTAGCACAAGGAGGAAAGGCATCCCTGTACATAGCAGACCTCATAACAGGAAAGTTGAAAATCACTAAAGCAAGTCAGAAATACCATTCAGCCAATTACTAGGCTATGTAACATAAGTAGTCATTTTCTTTTTGGAGGTCTCAATTTCCTTTTATAAAATAAAGAACTCAATGAGAACCCTTCCACTGATAATATTCCTACGTTTCAATTTCTGGATTCACTGGATTCTAAGCTCCAAGAGGACAAGACTCAAGAATGTCTAGTGTACCTAATGCTTTATCCCTAGCACCAGGGGAGTGGCACAGTGACCAGAATTTAACATAACATGGACTCAATGAGTATTTGCTGAATTAATGAATGGATTTTCTACTATCTAAACTATAGGTGATTACAAAATTGAAAACAGTCTTGAAATAATTCTGAAAATTAGACACCCCATTTTCCCAGTAAAAACTACTTAAATAATTTTGCCAACTCAAATATAAACCTTTAAGAATACAGATGAGGCTGGGCATGGCAGCTCCTGCATGTAACCTCAGTACTTTGGAAGGCCAAGGTGAGAGGATCACTTGAGACAATAGTCTAAGACCAGCCTGAGTAACATGGCAAAAAGCCCATCTCTATTAAAAAAAAAAAATAGCTGGGTGTGATTGTGCACAGCCTACAGTCCTAGCTACTTGGGAGGATGAGGCAGGAGGATCACCTGAGCCCAGGAATTTGAGGTTAAAGTGAGCTATGATTGTACCACTGCACTTCAGCCTGGGTGACAGAATGAGCAAGACCCTCTCAAAATGAAAAAAAAAAAAACTTTAAAAAAAGGATACAGATGAAATAGTCAAATATCTACTTTAAATTTATTAAGTCATCTAACATATAATTATTTAACAACACATTATTAAAATAGTGCCTAAAATATTATTTTATTCCAGTCAGACTTCAGAAAATAATTTTAAACTCTTCACATTTATCTTAGATGCTTAGGTTTGTTATTATAACTACACAGCCTCTTTTGAATCATCTAATCTATTTGACCTCAATCAGCTTTACAGAGTCTAAGTTGCTTGAGATGCTGCCATCTTGAATTAAAATGTCACCTGACCATTTATCCCCAAATCACTACTACAGATACTCAATCCAAAAACCCAAAACCCTTTGAGTGCCAACTTGATGTTCAAAAGAAATGCTCACTGGAGCAGTTGGGATTTCAGATTTTTAGAAAAGAGATGCTCAACCAGTAAATATAATGCAAATATTACCAAACCTGAAAACATCCAAAATCTAAAGTCCAAAACACTCTGGGTCCCAAGCATCACAGATAAGGGATACTCAGCCTGTAGTATTATTCACATAACAGGAAACCAATATGCCCCATTTATATTGTAGGTGTATTTATACTCTCTATAATGTAACTACTTACTGTATTACTTTTTAATATACTCATTAATCTTTCAAGAAAAGGTTGCATATATTATCTATTACTTGTGGTTTGTAAGATCATACTCAGGAATAATTATTTAATTTGTGTTAAATTCTACATTAACTACATTTTTTATAAACATCCAAACTGGCACTGACTAGGGACATTTCAAGTCTATGTGTTCTCAGACAGTCATCAGCTATTCAAAATATTTTAGAAATCACCCTGTAATATGAGCAACTTTAGAAGGACTCAAATATAAGCCTTTTAGGATGGCAACACCTCACGTAATATTCAGGCACTTAAGATAATTAACAGTATTTTATAATACCAATGGCTTTTTATACAAAGGCATTTGCTTCTAACCATGATAAAATAATAGAAACCAGACTGACTTTCACACCTTAAACTATAAAAACTAAAAAATTATGAAACAATGATTTTTCAGATATTGAACGAAGTACAAAAGAGTGATCCCTGTGAGAAACAAATGAGGTTAGTCCCATAACTGCCTCAAAAAAGTTTCCAGACTGCAGCAGAGGAAGGGGGAAATGAAACAAAGCTGAGCAGTCTAAGTTGAAGAGACAGTTGAGAATGCACAAAGCTAACATTCACAAGTACCAGAAAGGAGGGAGCTACACAAAGAAAGCTCCAGAGATCTGTAGAGTTCCCCTCAAGTTTTCAGATTAGTTTTGATTAGTGCATGCATATAAGGAAACCTGAGGCTGGGGAAAGCAAGTTACAGAATGATACACATATATCTCTTATTAAAAAAAAATATATATATATATATATAAACTAAATATAATAAAACATATAGGATTAGCTGAACAAATAACAAAATGGTTGAAAGAGGGCATTTCAGGAAAAGAATATTAAAAAAGACTTTTAATACTATGCATCTCTCTGTATAAACATTTTTAAGATGTGTATGAATTACCTGTGTAATCAGAGATTTTTTTTTTCTTTCTTTTTTTTAGTCAAAGTCCTTGAACTTGTATAATCAGAGATTTTTTAAAGGTAAATAACTGAAAAAGAGAACAGTTATTATGGAAAAGCAGGGTCAGAAACCAGGTTACGGTATGTTGGGAATGAAAAGGAAAGAAAAACAAAAGGTAAACTAATTTTTCAAGAAGCTTAGCCAGGAAGAGAAGGAAAGCCACAAGGTCCTACTGAAAAGTGCTTTTTTCTGTTTGTCTCTTTTTCTCTTAATGGAATCTTTGAATATATTAATATTTACAAGATAAAGTAAAGAAGGGAAAAGAAGTCCAAGAGAGAAAGAGGTTATAGATATTGCATGAAGAGAGGGGAGAATGAGATTCCAAAAGAGAGAAGGATCAAGAGCATAATAGAAGCTGTTAGTATCCATCATCTGAGGTAACTTTCACATCATTGAAAACATATTTCTATAAAGTAAGGAATTTTTATACAATGAGCGTGTATTACTTTAGAAATAACAAGGGCAGTGGTTTAAGAGCACAAGAGATATCATTGCTCTAATATTATAGACAATAATAGGTGCAGATACAGATATAGAGCAATCAAAATTATTTAAATGATGAGTTACTGAAAAAGTCATATAATCAAAACTCGTAATTCAAAACCAAATAGGGCTGCCTTCTAGGAGCACATAAATCTACAAACACTGTGGCATACTCAGGCTTTATTAAAGACTTTTATCTTCTTAGTAACTGTAATATTTTGCTGAGTTTTCTCTTAGATTAACAGATTGCCATAATATGGCAGTTGTTTCATTTCTCTTATAGCATTTCACTATACCACTTACATTTCAAAGTTATTAACTTGGGAGCATTAGCAACTAGCACTAGCAACTATCACTTAAACATCGAGATAAGACTGTCAAAAGACATAAACATAAAAATATTTAAAAGTATATAATATTGAATGTAAAACAGCACATCGTCATTAAAATCATTTGTATATATTTCATATAAACATTATAATTCATATGATACTGACAAAAAGGCACTGCCATGTGACAAATGCCTAAACTTACAATTCACTTGTACACCTACCAGTTTTGATCTTGATAAAATTTAAAATTTTAAGGCTTTGCCCAAGAGTTGTTCATATTTCAAATTTGTACATTTTATGTTATTATAACACACCATTCAAAAACTGGAGTTAAACAAGACAATATTAAATCTGATGGTGGGGAAAGACTAGTGTCTCTGTGATGTATTATCTCTGAGAGAAAGAGATTCTACTAGAGAGAGAAATCATCAGGAAGAATAAGTAAAAACCTTGAAGAAAATGATAAAGGAAATAAGAAAATGAAACAACCACCAACAGGTAGGATTGTCAATTATTTTCAAGGCAGTAAATTCAAAGTTGTGACAATTCAAGAAGTTGTGCTGTAAACTTTTGTCAGCTATCTTCTGAAGTCCATGGTAAAAACCGTGAAAGTGGGGAGTTTGCCTCTGGGATACATAACTATAGGACAAATAATAACAAAGATTAAGAAATTGACTTAATTGATTATGGACTAATAATAGCACTGTGTAAACAATAGCTTTGTATCAATTTTAAATGTCCTCAGTCTAATAACTATATACCAGATCTTTTTACAAATGTTCATATAAAATAAACACATTTTTAAGGAAAATATCCTTGTTCTTAGGAGATACATGCTAAAGTACTTAATAATAAAAGATCATGATATCAGCATAACCATGCATGTTTGTGTGTTTATATGTATATACATTGCATATATTAATACAGAGCACACAAATGTGACAAAATGGCAGTCTTCTGTAGATGAAATTAGCTTCAGCCACAGATGGGTGAAGACCTCACATGGAAGGCTCTGAGCTGGACAACATAAGTAAAGACACTGCAGTTGGAAGAAATGGCACAAACAAGGACATAGGAGCAAAGAATTTGGGGAGTAACAAATAGTCTACTTCAATCCAAAAGTAGAATTTGTAGAAGAGAGTGACAGTGGTATTCGTATAACTTAGAATGTTCTTACTTATCAAGAAAATAGGAATTAAGCAAATAAGTTATTTTTTTTAAAAGAAAAGAATAAGTGAGATTCCTTCTCATTCTTCTTGAAAGCATATCATAACAGTGTACTCTAACAGGCCGGGCGCTGTGGCTCACGCCTGTAATCCTAGCTCTTGGGAGGCCGAGGCGGGTGGATTGCTCAAGGTCAGGAGTTCAAAACCAGCCTGAGCAAGAGCGAGACCCCGTCTCTACTATAAATAGAAAGAAATTAATTGGCCAACTGATATATATATAAAAAATTAGCCGGGCATGGTAGCGCATGCCTGTAGTCCCAGCTACTCGGGAGGCTGAGGCAGAAGGATCACTCAAGCCCAGGAGTTTGAGGTTGCTGTGAGCTAGGCTGACGCCATGGCACTCACTCTAGCCTGGACAACAAAGTGAGACTCTGTCTCAAAAAAAAAAAAAAAAAAAACAGTGTACTCTAACAGACATAGAAATATGGTGATTCTACGTGAACAGTATTTAATTCTACCTTTCAGAAAGAAATAAAAAAGGCAGTAAAAACCAGTTGATGGTAGAAACCGATGACTAAAAACCTTAAAAAGTGATGGAAACCTTAATTAGAACTTACCTATACATATCTATACTGAAGACTTAGCAAGTTTTAAGAAATGTTAATATAAATTAAAGATAAGAAACAGAACTCAAAAGTGAAGTGGTTTTCTTCAAGCTTTCTTCAAGAAAAATGCAAGGGTGTTAACATAAATGATTAAAAATAAAATAGCTGGTCTTTCCAGTGAATGTTTTAAAGTCTAAATAAATTTTTTTTAAAAAACACCCTATTTCAGATAGGAGATTAAAAGGAGCCACATTTTAAATCAGTCTAATGTCTATCATCAGAAAAAGAAGATCTTAAATTAATGTCCAAGTTTTCTAGAGGGCTCACATCCAGTTAAATAACTGACTATCTGGTTGACTGTAACAGTTTTTAATTATAAAAATTAGAAATAGCCCAAATGGCTATCAAAAATAACAAATATCCACAGAGGAATACCAGGCTAATACCAGAGTGTTTTGAACAGTGGTAGAGATGCTGGGAGAACCATGTGAGGTCCCAGGGTGCCTACTTCAAAGGGGACTGATGTGTCATTGTCCTGTGTACTATGTTTCTTCTATCTTGTATCTTCTTCAATAAGTGTCTCTAGTTTTCATATTACATGGCTGAATACTTTCCAGACAGACCTTGCATAGAACTTCTCAGGGAAGTAATACCTAGGATCCAGCAATCTCTTATTTAATGGCAGGAAGCATGCTTGTATTAGTTTTCCCTTCTTCTTAGCTTATTCACCTGTCCTTCACTTCTGCTTTCTGGGAATGAACTCTCTAAATAACATAAAGCACATAAGCCCCCCACCTCAATTTTTGATTTGAGGAAAACCCAGATAAAAACAGATAGCTAACAATCAAATGCAGTATGTGAATCTTGGCTACTTCCTGATTTTTTTTTAAGTTCTACAAAATAGACTGGGAACAATTTTGAATATGGATTGCAGAGAGAATTAAATTATTATTGTTAATTTTCACAGGTGGGACAACGGCACTAGCGTTACATTGGAGAACATCTGACTATTCTTACTCTTAGGAGGTGTGTGAAGTTTTAATAGTTCAAGTGCATGATGTCTGCAAGTGATTTTCAAATAGTCCTAAAAAACTACATACATAGAGGAAAAGTAAATATGACAAAATATCAGCAATTACCGAATCTATATGGGTATTTGTTGCACTACTCTTTCAATTTTACTCTAACATTTTTTATAAATTAGAAAAAACACAATCACCTTTAGCCTATTACTTAATTACAATCTAGAAAGAATCACAGCTCTCGCTTCATTTGAAAAATATTTACTAAACAACTACTGCAAGTACTACATATATTTCAGCGAAGACAACAGACAGTTCCTAATCTCAGGGAACTTACAGTCTAGTACAGACCAAAATACACCCAAAATAATATACACTGAGATATTTAATTACAACCATCATGAATATTATCAAGCAGTGATACAAAGCGCTATAACAGAGGCTCTGACTTAATCTACGAGGTAAAGGAAGGCTTCCATCAGGAAGTGGGCTTGTAGTGCTCCTTGACTCTCTTGCAGTGATCTTTGACTCAATCTTGTTCTCATAACCTGTTTGCAATCTGTCCTCAAATCCTCATGCTCTACATTCAAAATATCCATAATTCAGCCACTAAGCACCTCCATTATTACCATTTTGATTTAATTTTTTTTGGATCAAGCCAATATCCATCCTGAACTGGATTACTGAAATAGTCTTCTAATAGGTCTCCTGCTTCTACCTCACAGTGTATTTTCAATGTAATAGCCTGAGTGATTTTTTTCAAAGGTTAAGTCAAATAATGTCACTCTTCTGCTGAAAATCTCTGCTATGGTGTCACCTTATGTGCTACTGCCTTACCCAATGAACTCATCTCTGACTACTTATTCCTTTATACTCACTCTGCTCTTGCCATACTGGCCACCTTACTACTTCTCATATATTTCAGCTTCAATCCTGCCTTACAGCCTTTGCACTGGCTATCCCCCCAAGACAGCCACAGCAACTTCCAATTCTACGCAAACATCACCTTCTCATTGAGGCCTACCATGAATATTCTATTTAAAAATTGCATAGTATCCCACCCTAACCTGGCATTCCTAAGCCCCCTTTATCTATTCTTTTTTCCTTCCATATCACTTATCACTTTCTAATATACCAGATAATTTATTAATTTATTGTTGAAAAAACTTCAACTACATATATGAAATGCACAAATAGTCAGGCATGGTGGCTCACACCTATAATCCCAGTGACTCAAGAGGCTGAGGTGGGAGAATCACTTGAGCCCTGGAGTTCGAGGCTTCAGTGAGCTATGATCATGCCACTGCATCTCAGCCAAAGCGACCTAGTAAGACTTGAAGAAAAGGAAAGGAAAGGAAGGGCAAGGGAAGAAGAAGGGAAAGAAAGAAAGGGAGGAAAGAAGGAAGATAGGCAGGCAGGCACACAGACACAAATATAAGAAAAAAGAAGCTAGACACAAGAGAGTATATACTGTATGATTCTGTTTATATACAGTTTAAAAGGAGACAAAACTAATCTACGATTCTAGAAATCAGTACAGTCTTTTGGGGAGGAGGGAATAGGCAATGGATAGGAAGGGTACCAGAGAGAGACTTCTAGAGTCCTGGCATAGTTCTTTTTTTTTTTCTTAACTGAGATGCAATGGACATACCATAAAGTTCATAAAATGTTGAAGTGTACAACTCAGTAGTTTTTGGTATATTCATACAGTTGTGCAACCATCATCACTATCTAATTCCAGAACACATTAGCAGTAATTCTATGTTCTTTTTCTTGACCTGGTGTATTCACAATGCAGTAATTCAAGTTATTCATTTATAATTTGTGCACCCTTATGTATGAATATTATACAGCACTTCAATAAAATTTTTAAGTCAATGTTTAGAGGACTTCAGATTATACCTGGTAGACTGAGTATATACTTTTAACTCTACTACACCATAAAACTCTACAGTTTTAAAGCAGATGGATTATTTTAAAGCATGGTCAAAAAGAGAAAAGGAAAGAAGGTATCTCCCAACACCACTAGATCAGACAATTTCTTTATCCCTAAGATGAACTCTGAAGGGCTGAAAAGGGGGGCCTATAAATAACAGGCACAACTAAAAATAAGAGTATTACTGACAAAATCAACACACAAAAATTAGTAGCATTTATACTCTAAGAACAAAAAAACCTGAAAAAGAAATCAAGAAAGCAATCCCATTTATAACAGCTACAAAGAATATAAAATACCTGAATCAATTTAACTATAAAAGTAAAAGATCTATATAAAAAACTATAAAACACTGATGAAAGAAATTGAGGAAGATACAAAAAATAGAAAGATATTCCAATGATCATGAATGAGAAGAATTAAAATTGTTAAAATGACAATACTTCCCAAAGCAATTTACAGATTAAATGTAATCCCTATCGAAATACCAATGACACCAGCCTGAGCAAAAGTGAGATGACGTCTCTATTAAAAATTTAAAAAATTTAGCTGGATAGGAAAAAAAAACTAGCCAGGCATGGTGGCACACCTGTAGGTAGTCCCAGCTACTTGGGAGGCTGAGGCAGGAGGATCACTGAAGTCTGAGGTTGCTGTGAGCCAGGCTGACCCCATGGCACTCCAGCCTGGGCAAAAGAGCAAGACTCTGTCTCAAAAAAACACAAAAAGCAAAAAAACCCAATAATATTCTTCACTGAAATAGAAAAAAAAATCCCAAAATGTATATGGAACCACAAAAGACCCAAATAGCCAAAACAATCTTGAGCAAAAAGAACAAAGCTAAAGGCATCATATTACCTGACTTCAAAATTTACCACAAAGCTATAGTAGCCAAATTAGCATGGTACTGACAGAAAAACAGACACACAGACCAATGAAACAGAATGGAGAATCCAGATATAAATCCACACAATTACAGCCAACTTATCCTTCAGTAAAGGCGCCAAGAACATTCACTGGGGAAAGGACAGTCTCTTCAACAAATGGTGCTGGGAAAACTGGATAACTACATGCAAATGAATGAAAATAGACCCCTATCTCTCACACAAAAATTAAATGAAAATGAATTGAAGACTTAAATCTGAGACCAGATACTATGAAAGTACTAGAAGAAAACTTTTGCAAAATGCTCCAGAGCATTTGTCTGGGCAAAGATTTTTTTGTGTAAGACTTCAAAAGCATAGGCAACCAAAGCAAAAAGACAAATAAAAAGACAAATGGGATTGTATCAAGCTAAAAGGCTTCCACCAAGGAAACAATCAACAAAGTAAAGAAACAACCCAAAGATTGGGAGGAAATACTTGCAAACTACCCATCTGACAAAGGATTCATAACCAGAATGTAAAAGGAACATAAACAACTCAAAAGCAACAAATACTGTGACTTAAAAATGGGCAAATGATCTCAACAGACATTTATCATAAGAAGACACACAAATGGTAAACAGGTATATGAAAAAATGCTCAACATCACTAATCATTAGAGAAATACAAATCAAAACTATAATGAGATATCATTTCACCCCAGTTAAAATGTCTTTCATCAAAAAGGCAATAATGAATGCTGGCAAGGATGTGGAAAAAGGGACTAGTATAGCCACTATGGAGAACAGCATGGAGGTTCCTCAAAAAACTAAAAACAGCAATTCTACCACTGGATATACATACATGCAAAAGAAAATAAATCAATATATAGAAAGGATATCTGCACTCACATGTTTATTTGTAGCATTATTCACAATAGCCAAAATATGGAATCAAACTTCGTATTCTCACATGGCAGAAGGGAAAGCTAAAATGATAAACTGCATGAAGCCTCTTTTATATGGGCCTTAATCCCATTAAGGAAGAAGCTCCCAGCGCCTAATCACCTCTTAAAGGCCTCAAGTCTTAACATTACGTTGGCAACATCTGAATTTTAGAGAGGACACATCCAAACCATAACAATAACTAATTACAGACATTTTAAAAATCCATTTGAAATAGACCATAGAAATGAACTATCATAAGAGCAAGTGATAGTGATATATCAACTAAAGAAAAGAATGAAAATGGAAATTATCCTAGAGAAAGCGATAAAAAAAAATAAGAGTAAAGAAAATAAGGGCACATACATAATAAACACTCGACTCTCTAATCAAAGAGAAACATATAAGGTCATACCAGGATTAATAAAGAGGACTGTGAATTGGGTGTTAAGAGGTTGAAAATCCAAAGGTAGACTTGCCCAAACTAACTCAATAAACTAGGTCAGGTCATTTTCTTCTGGATCTCAGTTTCCTCATTTTTAAAATGAAGAGGAGGAATCAGATGGGCTTTGATTCCTCCTGCTCCAAAATTCTATAGTTCTATGTTATTTAATATAAAAGAGATAACTGAGAAACTTTTTGCTTCATTGCCAAAGTGCTATCTAGTTGCTGCCCATCACCACGTTTCCCTCATTTATAACTCCCCAAAAAGAAGTTGATTCAATTTTTCAGGCACTGATTGATACTAACAAGAAGGGACTAGATTCAAATTCAGACAGATAACCACTTTCAAATGATTCATGTTTCTCAGGCAGAATCCTCATTACAGAATACTTCATATCTCTGTTATACACTATGCAACTCTACTGGCAACAGTATAGCACAACAAAAAAGAATATTACTAAGATAGTTATATATACTCAAAGAGATAGTTTTAACTACAGAAAAATGTAGACAACAATGTTGGCCTTCAGGTTTACTGATCAGTCTCCAGTTAGTTTTAATGCAATTTCAAGACACGAAATAGAGAATACTTGGGACAAATGGGTAACTAAACAACCCAGAACCACAAAATTATGTTCTATTTCTAGGAAAGAATGCCAGGACAAAATCATCTTTTCAACATACAATTTCCATTTTAATTATCACTACATGGAGCCTCACTGATGTCTATCAGGCAAAGTATTTTTTAGTAGTGTAAAAACGACTATTTCAAACCTCAAACCATTCGCATTTTCAGACAAGGGCGACGGAGATTCTAAGCTTTTCTTTTCAAAAGTATTTCTAACCCCATTCTCTTTACTTTAGTATAAATTATATTTTTCACAAAATATCCATTTTTATAAAATATCATATTTTGTTTTTTGAGACAGGGTCTCACTCTGTTGCTGGGGCTAGAGTACAGTGGCGTCATAGTTTACTACAACCTCAAACTCCTAGGCTTAAGCAATCCTCCTACCTCAGACTCCTGAGTAACTAGACAAATGGCATGTGCCACCACACTCAGCTAATTTTTCTGTTTTCTGTAGAGATCTGGTAATGCTACGTGCTTAGGCTTCTAGCCTCAAGTGATCCTCCCACCTCGGCCTCCCAAAGTGCTAGGATTACAGGCATAAAATATTATTTTAATAAAATGAAAAAACTTAGTAACCCAAATAAGCTGACCACTGAAAAATATCTTCAGAAAAAATTTTTTATCTTACCTCTACACTAGGGCTAAGGCTGCTTGGCAGTGTTTCTGAAGTCACAGTAGTGCTTGGAAGGCTGGAAATTTCCCAAGTATTCACAGACTGAATTGGTTCAGATTGCTTTGAACGATCTATACATTTTGGATTATCCAGTAAGGTCACTTCATAAAATTCTTGAATATCTAGAAGTGAAGAAAGGAAAAGAAAAATTCAAAAGTATTTTTATTTTCTAAGTAAACTATGTAATGCTACAACAATATAACTCAAAAGCAAAATTTTTACTCTAGATTAGTAAAAATAAGTCAATCTCATAATGTAAATAATGAATATTTGCTCATTTCATTATGTCATAATCATATCAGAACCTACAGGGCACAGTTTAAAATTCATAGGCTTTTACATTTCAATGTAAGTGCTGGATTCAAATTCCAACTCCAACACCAATTAACTACACATACAGACAAATTACTTAACCTCTGGTAACTTGCCTCTTACCCACAGTGAATACAAGGAGTGAGCATAATATATTAAGTGCCTAGGCTCCTAATACATGATAGTTAATATCATTATTGTGAATTCTACAGATATGAGTAATTACTGATATTCTATATCTTTACCATCAATATCCAGACCAGGAATGCAAACCCCCTAAAAGTGGTTTTAACTGCCCCTCCAACCAAAACAAAACATAAAAAAAAAATTGTTTTAATAAAATCAAAGAACAAGAAGGGCTTTTAGATAGCATCCAGTCTGAATATATAAAAACAGGAAATTAAATATTTTTTATTATTTTAGAAACAAAGTCATGATAAAACAAAAGGAATCATAAATTTATTTATAATAGCACAGGATAATTTGCTATCAGCTGGAATTATATGAATTTAGGATATTAACACTGGTTTATTCAGAGCATCTGAGTAGCAATTACATAATGCTTAAATTCACCACTCTTAGTTATTTATTCACCTACTGGTATAATTTTGGATTGATTTTTTTCAAGAGAGGAGAAATCATTATTTAACAGTAAAGGTAGGCATTATCCTATATAGAATCATTCATAATAATTGTGAATAACATTTGGATAGAATAACTTACACTTTTTGTTTCTCATTATTTTCAATGCATTAGTGTCTCCTTTAAATAAAATGTGGTATATAAACACATTGACTTTAAAAAAGGAATGAAATTTTTTTTTTTTTTTTTTGAGACAGTCTCACTTTGTTGCCCAGGCTAGAATGAGTGCCGTGGCATCAGCCTAGCTCACAGCAACCTCAAACTCCTGGGTTCAAGCAATCCTCCTGCCTCAGCCTCCCGAGGAGCTGGGACTATAGGCATGCGCCACCATGCCCGGCTAATTTTTTCTATATATATTACTTAGCCAATTAATTTCTTTCTATTTTTAGTAGAGACGGGGTCTCGCTCTTGCTCAGGCTGGTTTCAAACTCCTGACCTCGAGCAATCCGCCCGCCTCAGCCTCCTAGAGCGCTAGGATTATAGGCGTGAGCCACCGCGCTCCGCCTAGGAATGAAATTTTGATACATTCTACAACATGGATGACTAAAACTTGAAGACATTATGATAAATGAAATAATTCAGACACAAGACGACAAATACTGTATAATTCCACTTATACAAAGCACCTAGAATAGTCAAATTCATAAAGACAGAGTAGAATAGTGGTCACTAGGGGTTGGGGGGAAGGAAGGAATGGGGAATTATTGCTTAATGGATAGAGTTTCAGTCTGGGATGATGAAAAAGTTCTGGAGATGGAGAGTGATGATGGCTGCACAATAATATGAATACACTCAATGCGAGTGAACTGTGTACATAAAAATAGTCAAAACAGCAAATTTTATCACAATCAAAAAATAAGCTGATCGGAACTCAGGAAGATGGCAGACGAATAACACCGCCAGACAGAGGGTCTCTGGAGAAAAGACAGATTCCAGCAGAAATTAGAGGATAGAAGCAAGAAGACGAGCATACAGCGGACAAGGGCCAGAAGGAGGGGTACCTGAGACCCCAGGAGACTCCACGGGAGGAGGCTGTGGAGGAGAATTGGAGGCTGAGACCACCGGAGCAGCCCGGAGACCAGCGGCAAGGGTAGGTGGATTTGCTGTTTCCCCTCCCCTGGATTTGGGACTGCTGGTGGGCTCCCCAGCGGGTGGAGAGACCTGCGGCAGCCAGCCAGAGACCGCCACCGCCAGCCAGCGGTGAGCCTGTAGCAGACGTGGCGCCAGGATCCCAACTTCCTCCGGGCACCTCCGTGTGCACAGACCCGAGCCGCGCGGCAGGCGCCATATTGCCTCCTCCTCCCCTCCCTCGACCCTACCCGCGGCTAACCCTACCCCCGCGGCTGCCCAGAGAGACAATACAGCCACCAGCCGGAGGCACCTCCAGGGAACGGGACCTTCCCATTTGGGAGCCTAAACCTGACTCAGGGGAATTCAGACTGTGAGCTCCCTACCCGCCCGCCCTCCCAGGTGCTGCTGGCACCATGTTCCCAGGAGAACAGTGCCGATTCAGAGGCTGAGAGACATAGACCCAGCTTAGGCTCCCTGTGGGTGAATTGGGACCGGAAATCCTCTCCCTGGTGGGGATACAGTGTGAACTCTGGGACCCAGAGGTCGGACCTGCAGACCAGATCCCCTGCGCCGAGGGCTAGCATTGCCTGGGGCACAGAAGGGTTATATGTGAACAACCTACTGAGGTGTGTGTGCCTCCAGGGGCGAATAGGCGTCCTAGAGGGCAACCCTCCTCCCAGGAGGAGGCCGTGCACCCAACCCAGGTGGTGTTCCTGTGCAGGGAACCTCCCCGCCGGCATCACAGTCCGGGGAGGCCTAGTGGCTTGTGGTCTGGCCTGCTGGCAGAGGCACAGGAGTAGCTGCGGAGTTGGAGAGGGTGGAAAGAAGCAAGGCCCGCTCCAGACTGCGGGTCTCAGACAGCCCCACCCCCACACACAGACTTTCTGGCTGAGCAGGACCATTCCAGCCCCGCCCTGACAGCTTTCCCTGGAAGCAGAGAACAGAACTTTGACCCCTGCTAACGGCCTGAGGGCAGGCTTACCCAACCCAACTCCGCCCAGAACAAGAGCTGTTAACAGGACACAAAATCAACAGTATAGACTGTTCCTCCAAACAAACGCCAGCTACTGACAGGGACGGCATCTTGCACAGCCTTTCCACGGCACCCACTGACTCAATATACAGGGAGTGGTCCAATTTCACCCACAGACACCACCTAACGCCTCAGAAACTAAACAAGGTGTGTGAATACCGAAACAATAACTTAAGGAAAGAAACAACAACTGATCGACATGGGAAGAAATCAGCGAAAGAACTCAGAAAATATGAAGAACCAAACTGAAAACACACCCCCAAAGAGGAGCACCAGCCCCCTAGAAACGGACACCAACCAAAATCAGGCAACCAATATGACAGAAGAGGAATTTCCTATCTGGATCATAAGAACACTCACCCAGCTGCAACAACAACTCAATGACCAACACAAAGAAACCACAAAAAGCCTCCAGGATATGGGAAAAGAAATAGACACAATGAAGAAAACTGTAACCGAACTCCTGGAAATGAAGAATCAATTCAAGGAACTACAAAATACAGTGGAAAGTCTCAAGAACAGGGTAGATCAAACAGAAGAAAGAACCTCAGAGCTTGAAGATAACACCCTCCAATTAAATAAATCAGTCACAGAAATAGAGCAGAGAAACAAGAGAAAAGAGCAAAGCCTACAAGAGCTGTGGGATTACGTGAAGAAACCTAATGTGAGGGTCATAGGGTTACCTGAAGGGGAAGAAGACAACACTCAAGGGTTGGGCAAGCTGTTTGAAGATATAATAGAGGAAAATTTCCCAGGCCTTGCTCAAAATCTTGATATACAAGTTCAAGAAGCTCAGAGGACCCCTGGGAGATTCAACGCAAACAGGAAGATGTCACGACATGCAGTCATCAGACTGACCAAAGTATCAACTAAAGAGGCCCTTCTAAGAGCTGTAAGACAAAAGGAGCAAGTAATATACAAGGGAAAGCCAATTCAAATAACATCAGACTTCTCTAATGAGACTTTACAAGCAAGGAGAGACTGGGGCCCCATTCTCACTCTTTTGAAACAAAACAATGCCCAGCCTAGAATATTATTCCCTGCAAAACTAAGCTTCATATATGAAGGAGAAATAAAAACATTCTCAGACAAGCAAAGGCTCAGAGAATTCACCAAGACAAGACTAGCCCTACAAGAAGTACTTAAAACAGCGTTATGCACGGAACATCATAATAATAACTGACGAATATAAAAACAACCAAAACCCAAAGATATTAAAGGCCAGATATTACAATGGCTCAAGACAGAAATCATAGCAACAACATCCAACCCAACAGAATGATCAGTAATCTACCTTACCTATCAGTTCTCTCAATAAATGTGAATGGCTTAAACTCTCCACTCAAGAGACATAGGCAGGCTGAATGGATAAGAAAATACAGGCCAAGTATATGCTGTCTTCAGGAAACACATATAACCTGCAAGGATGCATATAGACTAAAAATAAAAGGGTGGAGATCAATATTCCAAGCAAATAGAAGCCAAAAGAAGGCTGGCATGGCAGTTCTAATTTCAGACGATTTAGTTTTTAAACCAACAAAAGTAGTGAAAGACAAAGAGGGTCATTATATAATGGTGAAGGGCACAGTTCAACAAGAAGAGATAACAATTTTAAGTATATATGCACCCAACTTAGGTGCACCCAGATTCATAAAGCAAACCTTACTGGAGCTAAGCAAATGGATTAATAGCAACTCCATAATCGCCGGAGATTTCAACACCCCACTGACGGCACGAGACAGATCCTCCAAACAGAAAATTAATAAAGAAATAATGCACTTAAACAAAACTCTAGAACAATTGGGTCTGACAGACATCTACAGAACATTCTACCCAAAATCCACTGAATATACGTTCTTCTCATCAGCTCACGGGACATTCTATAAGATTGACCATATCCTAGGACACAAAGAAAATCTCAAGAAATTTAAAAAAATAGAAATCATACCATGTACCTTCTCAGATCACAGTGGAATAAAAGTAGAAATCAACCCTAACAGAAACTCACATTTCTACACAAAAACGTGGAAATTAAACAACCTCCTACTAAATGATTACTTCGTAAATGAAGAAATCAAGACGGAAATAAAAAAGTTCTATGAAGAAAACGACAATGGAGAGACAAGTTATCAACTCCTCTGGGACACAGCTAAAGCAGTTCTGAGAGGAAAGTTTATCTCCATAAATGCCTATAACCAAAAGACAAGAAGATCACAAATAGACAATCTAATGAAACGACTCAAAGAGCTGGAAAAAGAAGAACAGACCAACCCCAAACCCAGCAGAAAAAGTGAAATCAACAAGATCAAATCAGAACTAAACGAAATTGAAAACAGGGAAGCTATTCAGGAGATTAACAAAACAAAAAGTTGGTTCTTTGAAAAAATAAACAAAATTGACACACCATTGGCTAAGCTAACGAAAAGCAGAAAAGAGAAATCTCTAATAAGCTCCATCAGGAATAAAAAAGGAGATATCACAACTGATCCCAAAGAGATACAAGATACAATTTATGAATACTACAAAAACCTTTATACACACAAACTAGAAAATGTGGAGGAAATGGACAAATTTCTAGAAACACACAGCCTCCCTAGGCTCAACCAGGAAGAAATAGATTCCCTGAACAGACCAATCTCAACAGCTAAAATAGAAACAGCAATTAAAAATCTCTCTAAAAAGAAAAGTCCCGGTCCAGATGGCTTCACATCTGAATTTTACCATACTTACAAAGAAGAACTAGTACCTATCTTGCAGAAACTATTCCACAGCATCGAGAAGAATGGAAACCTCCCCGACACCTTTTATGAAGCGAATATTACTCTGATACCAAAACCAGGAAAGGATGCAACAAAAAAAGAAAACTACAGACCAATATCCCTAATGAATATAGATGCAAAAATTTTCAACAAAATCTTAGCTAACCGAATCCAGACACTTATCAAAAAAATAATCCACCATGACCAAGTGGGCTTCATCCCAGGGATGCAGGGATGGTTCAACATACGTAAATCTATAAATGCAATTCACCACATAAACAGAAGCAAACACAAAGACCACATGATTCTTTCAATAAATGCAGAAAAAGCTTTTGACAAAATTCAACACCCTTTCATGATACGAACACTGAAGAAAATAGGCATAGAAGGGACATACCTAAAAATGATACAAGCCATATATGACAGACCCATAGCCAACATCATACTGAATGGGGAAAAATTGACATCATTCCCACTTAGAACTGGAACCAGACAAGGCTGCCCACTATCTCCACTTCTGTTCAACATAGTACTGGAAGTCTTGGCTACAGCAATCAGACAGGAAAATGGAATCAAAGGTATCCAAATAGGGGCAGAAGAGATCAAACTTTCACTGTTTGCTGATGATATGATATTGTATCTAGAAAACCCCAAGGATTCAACCAAGAAACTCCTGGAACTGATCAATGAATTTAGTAAAGTCTCAGGATACAAAATCAATACACAGAAATCAGAGGCATTCATATACGCCAACAACAATCTAATTGAGAACCAAATCAAAGACTCAATTCCCTTCACAATAGCAACAAAGAAATTAACGTACCTAGGAATATACTTAACCAAGGACGTAAAAGACCTCTACAGGGAGAGCTATGAAACACTCAGGAAGGAAATAGCAGAGGATGTAAACAGATGGAAATCCATACCATGCTCGTGGATCGGCGGACTCAATATCATCAAAATGTCTATACTACCCAAACTGATCTACAGATTCAACGCAATACCTATTAAAATCCCATCAGCATTCTTCACAGATATAGAAAAAATAATTTTACGCTTCGTATGGAACCAAAGAAGACCCCGAATATCAAGAGCAATTCTAGGCAACAAAAACAAAATGGGAGGCATTAATATGCCAGATATCAAACTATACTTCAAAGCTGTAGTAATTAAAACAATATGGTATTGGCACAAAAATAGGAATATTGACCAGTGGAACAGATCTGAGAATCCTGATATAAAACCATCCTCATATAGCCATCTAATCTTTGACAAAGCAGACAAAAACATACTCTGGGGAAAAGAATCCCTCTTCAATAAATGGTGCTGGGAAAACTGGATAGCCACCTGTAGAAGGCTAAAACAGGACCCACACCTTTCACCTCTCACAAAAACCAACTCACGCTGGATAACAGACTTAAACCTAAGGTATGAAACTGTTAGAACTCTAGAGGAAAAAGTTGGAAACACTCTCCTAGACATTGGCCTGGGCAAAGAGTTTATGAAGAAGTCCCCAAAGGCAATCACAGCAGCAACAAAAATAAATAAATGGGACATGATCAAACTACAAAGCTTCTGCACAGCCAAAGAAATAGTCATGAAAGTAAACAGACAACCCACAGAATGGGAGAAAATTTTTGCATCCTATGCATCCGATAAGGGACTGATAACTAGAATATACTTAGAACTCACGAAAATCAGGAAGAAAAAATCAAATAACCCCATTAAAAAGTGGGCAAAGGACTTGAACAGAAATTTTTCTAAAGAAGACAGAAGAATGGCCAACAAACATATGAAGAAATGCTCAACATCTCTAATCATCAGGGAAATGCAAATCAAAACCACAATGAGATATCACTTAACCCCAGTGAGAATGGCCTTTATCAAAAAATCTCCAAACAATAAATGCTGGCGTGGTTGCTGCGGAGAGAGAGGAACACTCCTACACTGCTGGTGGGACTGCAAACTAGTTCAACCTCTGTGGAAAGCAATATGGAGATACCTTAAAGCGATACAAGTGAATCTACCATTTGATCCAGCAATCCCATTGCTGGGCATCTACCCAAACGATCCAATGACACTCTACAAAAAGACACCTGCACTCGAATGTTTATAGCAGCACAATTCATAATCGCAAAGCTGTGGAAACAACCCAAGTGACCATCAATACATGAGTGGATTAATAAAATGTGGTATATGTATACCATGGAGTACTATTCAGCTCTAAGAAACAATGGTGATATAGCACATCTTATAGTTTCCTGGTTAGAGCTGGAACCCATACTACTAAGTGAAGTATCCCAAGAATGGAAAAACAAGCACCAGATATATTCTCCAGCAAACTGGTATTAACTGAGTAGCACCTAAGTGGACACATAGGTACTACAGTAATAAGGTATTGGGCAGGTGGGAGGGGGGAGGGGGGCGGGTATATACATACATAATGAGTGAGATGTGCACCATCTGGGGGATGGTCATGATGGAGACTCAGACTTTTGGGGGGAGGGGGGAAAATGGGCATTTATTGAAACCTTAAAATCTGTACCCCCATAATATGCCGAAATAAAAAAAAAAAAAAAAGCTAAGTGGAAGTCTAGGGGAGATCTTAGATGAGTAAAGTGCATGGGATTTAATATATGGGTTTTATAATATCTATTTAGCTACTTAGAGATATTTTCATTTCTTACTGAGGTCAGGGTAACATATTACCAGAAAATTCCCAACTTAAAAAGAGATTAATTATTGTACTTGGCTAACTAAAACAAAAGTACTGAAATATTTCTGGTAATACACGGGCAGTGTGGTGAAGTCTTTGATATGATAGTATGTCACAATTATCACTTTCCCTAAAAAATACATACGGTATACATCATCTTTAATCCTGACCAATATTCCATCTTGACATTCCAAACTTTCCATAGTTTATACATTTCTTCATCTTTAGGATGCTCCAAGACTATAGTGATGAACAGCATAATAAGATTTCTTCAGAAACTTATTCCCCATTACAATTCCTTCAGTTATGTCAGCTAAGATGTTTCAAAGGAGCATCTAATCAAAAAGGGCACCCTCTGGAAAAAATGTATACACAGACTGAACTTTTCTTGTGAGTCCAAACTATCTATACTTTATATTTTCCATGTTATCAGCAGTCCTTGGGCTTTACAGTTAATACACATTTTATATGTTCGAAGAGAATTATACCACTTATCATAGCTTATATAAACATTTAGCCAAAAAAAGGGTTAATTATCATTGTGACAAGTATTTCTTACAAAATGACATTATAGGATTCAAATTATTTTACAGTTTGTCTTTATACTTTCCACTCTGTCTTTATATCTTTCTAAACTGGGGATTATAACATTGAGTTCTATAAGGTACCTAGCCTAAGTAAAACAAAAGCTACTACCCAAATAAAAGTCAAATGGAAGACAAAAACAAACATGATAAATCCGAGTATCACACCAATCTCTAATTCCTAAAGATCCATTTCACAGCCCAAAGCCTAACAATCCATGTTATTCTCAAAAGTACAACTTTGTGAAAATAAAGAATTCATGAGTTTAACACTTTAGTTATTCAATGATGACTAATGGAGTGAATAAGTTCTGGAAGAGGAATAAAAGCATTAAAAAGTAAGATATGACACAACAAAAATGTCTTTGGGAGATGGAGAAAATTGGGGGGGAATTATATAACATCTTAGGTTTTTCAATTAAAAAACCTAAAAAGGTAGTTTTTTAAAAAATGGGATGGCTATAGCTTAAGGTGCTACAGAAGCTTAAGCATATATTTATTTTAAATTTCTCTAAACAAGTGTACAAAAATTTGAAAATTAAATTAACCATTTCTTTGATAGACAAATGAAAATTTCTTTCTCAATTTTGGTTTATATGAGTCATTTCATTTGTGTTTCAATATTTAATGTCAATAATAATGGCTACTCATAATTTTATATATATACTATGAAAAACAAAATGCAACTATAGCAAAACAATAAATGCTTCACACCCCTCAATACTATTTATCAGGAACTGCCAAATTTACTATCCAGTATAAAATGACAGAGTTTTTCAATAAATCTATGGAAATATTTAACTTGCATTCCACTCTAAACTTAAATCTTTACTATGAAAATGTAAAGAAAGTGGGAGGGTGCAGGGTAGTCAAAAGGATTACCATTTGATAAGAATCCATATTCATCTGAAGATCCAGAGAGCTCTCCCAGATATACAATTAAACAACTGATTACATTTTAATTTACTACCCTGAAATAAAATTATTTCCTTTGAAGATAATGATGCACTAAAGCAAGCAAAAAGAGAAAACAAGAATGCAGAAATGCTAAAATATTAGGAAAAAACTACATTTTAGTTGACTCACAACTGAAAATATTACTTATGTTGAAACCTACTGTATCAGTCTTATCACAGTCTATTACAAGTGCTTTTTCTGTTTTAGACTAAACTGGATCCCCACAAGTACAGTTCCTGAACAAAGATCTAAATTATAAGGCCAGAAAAAGCTCCAACATGTGTACTAAGAAACTCTTAAAAACTAAACTTAAAGACAAGCAGTTAGTCCAATGGAACAGAACAGAATTATTTCTAACTATTAAAAAAAAAAAATCTTTGGAAATCTCTAAGATCACATATTTCAGAAGTCTCCAAACGTAGTATTTTCTTTTAAGCAAAAAGCTTTCATTGCCTTTGTTATTAACATTTTCTTCCTAGAATTCAAAGTTTGCAAACCATGGGAATTAAGGGAAAATACAGAATTCCAGAAATACCCTCAAGGGTATTTCTTGAGGCACGGGAGGAAGGGAATTTTCAAATAGGCAAATAAATTTTCTACCTTCTGGTGACAATTTACATCATCTTAAACAGAGAAGCTCACAAACCATGAAACATTTCTCTAACTTAAAAATCTTAAGGCAATACTAACTCAGGATCAGAGTAGAAAGTCTAAATACAAATCTAAGAATATGTAACAGTTTAACATAACATAAATGATATTTCTGATCTATGAGAAAATAATATTTGATGGGGAAAAAAAGAAAATGAAACAAGCCACAGACAGGGAAAAAATATATGTAAAAACACATATCTGATAAAAAACTGATATCTAAAGTATACAACAAAAAAGTCTTAAGACTCAACAATAAGAAAACAAATAATCAGGCCTGGTCCAGTGGCTCACTCCTGTAACCCTAGCACTCTGGGAGGCCGAGATGGGAGGATCGCTCAAGGTCAGGAGTTTGAAACCAGCCTGAGCAAGAGCAAGACCCTGTCTCTACTAAAAATAGAAAGAAATTAATTGGCCAACTAAAAATAAATAGAAAAATTTAGCCGGGCATAGTGGTGCATGCCTGTAGTCCCAGCTACTTGGGAGGCTGAGGCAGGAGGGTCACCTAAGCCCAGGAGTTTGAGGTTGCTGTGAGCTAGGCTGACGCCACAGCACTCTGGGCAACAGAGTGCGACTCTATCTAAGAAAAAAGAAAACAAATAATCCAATAAAAATGGACAAAAGATATGGACAGACACCTCACCAAAACAGACAGCATATTAGCAAATGAAAAGATTCTCAACATCAAGTATCATTAGGGAATTCCAAGTTAAAATAATGAGATACCACTACACACCTACTTACATGGCTAAAATCCAAAGCAAGTACACAGAGAAACTCATTGCTCACAGGAATGCAAAACGGTACAACCACTTCAGAAGACTGTTTCGGCAGTTTCTTAAAAACTAAAAATACTCATACCACATCACCCAGCAATTGTTCTCCTTGGCATTTACCCAAATGAGTTGAAAACTTAAGTCAACACAAAAACCTGCACACAAACATTTATAGCAGCTTTATTCACAATTGATAAAATCTAGAAGCAACCAAGATGCTCTTTAATAGGTGAGCAGATAAACCTTAGTACATCCATACAACAGAATACAATTCAGCAACAAAAAGATATGAGCTATGGAGCCATGAAAAGGCATTGGAGGAACCTTAAATACACATTGCTGAGTGAAAAAAAAGTCCATCTCAAAAGGCTACACACTTATGATTCCAACTATATGACACTTTGGAAAAGGAAAATTATATAGAGACAGTAAATAGATCAGTGGTTCCAAGAGTTCACCTGGCAGAGGGGTGGGGGAGAGCAAGGGGGCTGAAAAGGTGAAGCCCATAGGATTTTTAGGGCAGTGAAACTATTCTGTATGATTCTGCAATGGTGGACACATGTGTGAAAATAACTTTGTAAGTCAGATTTGTCAATGTACAACACAAAGAGTGAATCCTAATATAAACTATGGACTTTAATAACAATGTATTAATATTGGCTAAATTGTAACAAATACACCACACTAATGAAAGATGTTAATAATAGGAGAAGAGGGGGTGAGGCTATGGAAACTGTACTTTCCACTCAATTTTTCTGTAAACCTTAAACTGCTGAAAAAAATAAGTCTATTAATTTTTTAAAATGTATAATATAAAGCAGTGGTCCCCAAGCTTTTTGGCACCAAGGACTGGTTTCATGGAAGACAATTTTTCCATAGGGCCCTAACAGGTACTGGTCCATGGCCCACGGGTTGGGGACCACAAAAAAAGGACTAGACTGGCACGGTGGTTCATGCCTGTAATCCTAGCACTTTCTGGGAGGAAGAGGAAGGATGACTGCTTGAGAACGGAAGTTCTAGACCAGCCTGAGCAAGAGTGAGATCCTATCTCTACAAAAAATAGAAAAATTAGCTGGGTGTGATGGCAGAAGAATCACTTGAGCCCAGGACTTTGATGTTGCAGTGAGCTATGACGACACCACTGCACTCTAGCCCAGATGACAGACACTGTTTCAAAACAAAACAAAAATGTATAAAGGAGAATAATAAATTTATATTAAAAATTAGATTTTAGGCCGGGCGTGGTGGCTCACGCCTGTAATCCTAGCTCTCTGGGAGGCCGAGGCGGGCGGATTGCTCAAGGTCAGGAGTTCAAAACCAGCCTGAGCAAGAGCGAGACCCCGTCTCTACTATAAATAGAAAGAAATTAATTGGTATATAAAAAATTAGCCAGGCATGGTGGCGCATGCCTGTAGTCCCAGCTACTCGGGAGGCTGAGGCAGAAGGATCACTCGAGCCCAGGAGTTTGAAGTTGCTGTGAGCTAGCCTGACGCCACGGCACTCACTCTAGCCTGGACAACAAAGCAAGACTCTGTCTCAAAAAAAAAAAAAAAAAAAAAAAAAAATTAGATTTTATACTTTACATCAATATAATTTCCAAATATATTAAAAATTAAAATGTTAAAAAAAAAGAAGTCCTGAAAGAACTTGAACATAAGTAAATGTTTTTATAATCTTGGAAACAAATTATAATAACCTTTGGGATTACAACATTGGGGATAGCCTTTCCAAGCATGATACCAAGTGCAGAAAGCACAAAGAAAAATATAGATAAATCTAACCTTATATAAATCTTTTTTTAAAAATCCAAGTTTAAAAAAAATGACAAACAAGGAAAGTTATCTGCAACTTACATGGCAGACAGAACTGAAATGGCTATTGTAGATTTTAAACCTCTAAGCAAAAGGAAAAATGGGGAAGGGGGAGCAAATGACATAAATAGATAACTAACAAAAGAAATTAAAATAATCAAATGACTTTCTTACATCTTTGGTTATTTCTTTAATCAAAGAAATGTACAATAAAACATCAAAATGACCAAAGGTATATTTATTCTACATATCAGAGCAGAAAATCTTAAAAGGATGAATAATATTTACTGTTTACGATATGGTGAATTTAGTCATTCTTCCACATATTGCCTAAAAACTTAAACTGACATAACATTCCTAAGAATATTTAACAAATTACATCAAAAGCCTCAAAATGCACACCCCCTTTGACCAAGCAATTCATTTCTAGGAGTTTGTCCTAAGGATATAATAAAGAATGTGAAAGAAAAACACACATACAAATGCAGTGTTTATAATTCAGAAAAATACAAACCTAAATGTTTCTAGGAAACCATTAATAAAACTACAGGAAACCTAAATAAAGCAAACAATCATTTAAAATGGTACAAATCTATTGCTATGGAAATATATCCATTGATAAGTGTTTTGGGATATAATATGTACAGTACAAAGAAGTCATACTATATACATTTACACAAACTGAACTGCAGTACCCCTACCCCGACCCCACAAAAAAAGGCAATGCTACTTGTCAGTGCATCCAATAAGTAAATGTCTCAAAAAATCAAAAGGGAGAAGAGAGCTCCTTCAGGTAATGTTAGTTTTGATGTTTAGTTTTAGTTTAGCCTTTTATAATGTGTTTAGTTTTAGCCCCATTTAGTTTTAGTTTAGCCTCTCGTAATGTGTTTAATTAGTTTTAGCCTGTCATAATGTGAACATCTTGCTATATCTCACTGTGCTGAGTGTAATTTTATGTTATTTGTTTTAGTATAAGAAGTCACTTAACCCTACAACTTCATCCAGTGCTCAACTGCAGAAACAATGATTCCTTTCCACTAGAGGAAAAAACAATTGTGCTGTAGTTAAAAAGAGACAATGAGTATTAAATTCCTGAAGGATTCTCAAGGATATTATTAACCAGATGTGATTTTTTCACCTTACATGCTGATTTAAATATCAATTCTCTGCCGGGTGCAGTGGCCCATGCCTGTAATCCTACCACTCTGGGAGGCCGAGGTGGGAGGCCAAGGTGGGAGGATTGCTCAAGGTCAGCAGTTCGAAACCAGCCTGAGCAAGAGTGAGACCCCCGCCTCTACTAAAAATAGAAAGAAATTAATTGGCCAACTAAAAATATATAGAAAAACTGGCCAGGCATGGTGGCACATGCCTGTAGTCCCAGCTACCCTGGAGGCTGAGGCATGATTGCTTGAGCCCAGGAGTTTGAGGTTGCTGTGAGCCAGGCTGACGCCACAGCACTCTAGCCTGGGCAACAGAGTGAGACTCTGTCTTAAAAAAAAAATCAATTCTCATGTAGGAAACAAATTGTTTTACTTGCGTAAGGAGTTTATTTTGCAAAATGAAATTGTGTATATACACAGAATAACATTCTAGAAGGACATTCACCCCATGAATGAAGTAGGAGGTTATCTCGTGTGAAAATTTTCTTGTTTATGATATTTTATATATATGGAAAATGCATTATTTTTATAATACATTTCATTCTAGAGGGTTACAAAGATGGCAACTAGAAAGCTTCAGAACACTGAACTATAACCCCACCATTTCAGAGGCAAAAAATTCCATCAGTTCATTGACTAAAACAAGCATATTTTTAAACACTAAAATATACACTAGTCAAATCTACTTAAGCACAGATAATCTGCTTTCTTCTAAACTACTATATGTTTAAAAATCCATTTTGGATTGAGCCTGGTGTGTAATCCTAGCACTATGGGAGGCTGAGGCAGAAAGATCACCTAAGCCCATGAGTTTGCACCTGCAGTGAGCTGTGAACATGCCACTGCACTCTAGCCTGGGCAACAAGCGAAACCCTATCTCAAAAAAGAAAAAAAATTTCATTTTGATCCCCTAAAGAGAAAAATCTATCCTATAAAATTAAAAAGTATTACTCACAATTTGTTTCATACACTAGAAACAGGAAAGATGCCAAGTAATCAGTGAACAAAAATAAATTATTTTAACACTGTAGATACTATTTAACTAACAGCCACACAGCATTCACACATGCATTCCTTAAAACAAGGTGTGTACTAAAAGGAACTAGAGCTTCTCAGAGAAATAGCTGATCCTAGAAATGGCTGGGGCAGGTCAGGTACAAGATGAAGCTGGAACATCTTCGTTCAGCCCAAAATTAAGAAAGTGCTCTAAGAAATGATAGGGCATGTCATAAGGACATAAGAGCAAGCTTATGGCACAAAATAATAGTTTCACAAATGTTAACTCTTGAGTTGACCTTTACTGTGTTGCCATGAAGAGGGTGAATCCTACAACTATTCATCCTCAAATGTACCCTATAGAGCTATAGATCAAGACACAACGTGCTATGCCTCCATTGCCATTGCTTGGTGGGACTGACCAATCTATCCTTGGCCTGCACGGGCTAAATCCATGACAATCTAAGCACAAAAATCATTAACAGTGATAATAAATGATAAACCACTGAGAGAAACAGAAATCTGTAAGTTCATGATGGACACACAGACAGATAAAGGAGGGCTCTTGATTACAGCAAAATGCCAAGTATTGGAAAATGTAGGAGTGCTGCTGTTAGAAAACTCATTTTTCAACCATAGTAGAAACTGGTTCAGGCAAGAATCATAAATGGATGCTAAGTATAGGTGGAAATTTTGCTAAAGAGCAGGATATGTACATGGTGTTAAAGTGTCTCTCCCACATATTGCTTATATTAAGAAGCAAGAGGAAAAATTGTGACGATAGAGTTGACAATTTAGACAATGCCTAATTGGGTGAGCAAAACTAACATCGCCAAAAAAACCAAAAATTATAATAACATCATCAATGAAAGGCAGATGAAATCATATACCTCCAGATGTGTAGAACCCTAAGCCAGGAATACATAACCTGAATCTAATCACAAGTAAACATCAGACAAATCCAAATGAGAAACATTACATAAAAAATAAAAGTGACGGGAAACTGTGTTCTTCAAAAATGTCAGTGTCATAAAAGGCAAATAAAGGCTGTGGAAATGTGCCCAGATTAAAGGAAAGTAAAGAGACATGACAACTAAATGTTAATACCTGGTCCTAGACTGGATCCTGTACTGAGGAAAAATTTGACCCTACATAGAAGAAATGGCTTAGAACAGGGGTCCTCAAACTTTTTAAACAGAAGGCCAGTTCACTGTCCCTCAGACCATTGGAGGGCCAGGCTATAGTTTGAAAAAAACTATGAACAAATTCCTATGCACACTGCACATATCTTATTTTGCAGTAAAAAAACAAACGGGCAAAAACACCCACATGTGGCCTTTGGGTCATAGTTTGAGGACACCTGGCTTAGAAGAACATGCTTTTACAGCTCTATGATTCCGAGGTTCTAAAGAGAATTCAGCTAGATTCAACATAATAAAAACACTGCTTCAAAGCAGTAAGCAAAACTATTAGCAAATAAACAACTCAATCTAATTAAATCAAAATCACCAAGTGAAAAGTTAATAAAATTCTCCAATTCCATAAACTTTCAGCCAACAGTCTGATCCACATCCTGTTATGTTTTCCTTGCTCAAACCTAGCCTTCAAAGTTACACACGCACATACAAATACATATATACACACACAAGAAGTTAGTGATAGGCTAAAATGTAACATCAGTGGGGCCAAAATAAAGCAAAAGAATCTAAGAAATACTGATATTTTACCACTACAGGTGACAGTTCTCAAACCTTGATTACTTAAGTAAATATAAATATGTAAATTACATCAAATGTGTAAATTCCATCATTATAAACATCATTATAAACACTCTCCTTCACAGCAATAATGGTTTTTTAAAAAAGACTAACTCTGCATATTAACCTGTCTTAAACATTCTTGTTATTAGTGTTCTTTACTACATTAAAACCGTCAACTCTGAACAAAATGACAAAGAGCATCCTAACAGCTGAAGGTAAAAAGAGGCTCTGGATTCACGATTAGTTGAGTTCAATTTCTGGTGCCACAATTTAGTATCTGAGGACAAGGGCAAGGTTGGTCATTTTTCCGTTCCTCAGTTTTCTAATCTATAAAATGGTAAAATCACCTCAGGCAGGCGAATCCGTATAGGACTACAATGACTAAATAAGATACTTGTAATTAGCACATAGAAAGTGCTGAATAAATATTAGCCAATATTATCTTTTCCATACACTTTTAAGGGAAGTAGCTAATATAGTCAAATTCATGGAAATAGAAAATAGAATGGTGGTTATGAGGGGTTGGGGAATGGAAGGAAAGAGGGGTAGTTATTTAAAGGGTATAGAGTTTTAGTTTTGCAAGATGAAAACATTCTGAAGATCTGTTTCACAACAATAGGAATATACTTAACATTTTAAAATGGTTAAGATAGTAAAGGAGTCATACTTTTTGAAACCTAGTATCTACTAATAAGGACTCGGTAATATCTTGTACTCTTTATAAGAGCTAGAAAACTGAGTAGCAACAAATGAACTAGGAACTAAAAACTCATAAATGGACAGTGTTATTACATTATCCATTTTCACTCTGAAATATCTGCAGAACTAAAATAAAACACTGCATTAAAATAAGCTTGCTATTTCTTGCAGACAAACTATACAAATCACATGACTCAACTTACTCAAGTCTCTAAAACCAGCCTGATCTTGAGCTTAGATTTTTCTCCTGTGCACAAGGAAAGCAGATGAGTTCTCTGACTTCCTAAGAAGTAACTGCAGGGGTCTGGAAAATCTCTGTGGACTACCAGGATCACCTCAGATCCCAGACACCTTAGAATCAGGAAGGATCCAAAACCACTATGGACCTGAACATCTGGACTTTGATTATAATCAAACCATATCCATTCTACTTTTACTCACAACATTTTTAAATCTAAGTACAAAACATTGGAATACAAAATTAAATATATTAAGTTTTCAAATTGCTCTCATCTAAATCAGGGAGTGAAATTAGGCAGATATTATCTCCCATTTATACAAATATAATCACCATATCAGAGTAAATTTTAAACAAATGTGCAGCTCATGAATTTTTTTAAGCTATAACTTTAAATATTCAGCCCTAAAGAAACAACTTAGCTAAAACTCAAGTTAAGAAAAACTTGTCTGCTTTCAGTAATTTTTAAATCTTCAAGCCATCCTTCAAGGATACTACCAAGCATCAGAGCTAGAACAATACTTTCTGTATTCCATTAAATTGAGATTATGAATTACATAATACACCATTATTTCATGTGCCACTAAGAATGCAAAAACACTGTCAATTTAAAAAATGACATACACCAGTTATAAAATAGTTCCCAAATTCGGAAATATTAAAATGTTTAAAAATTGGTATCTTAAAACAGATATATCCAGTATGTACATGCTTGTCCCTCTGAATAATCTGAAAGTACAGGGAATCTAGTCTATATATTGACTAGAAGGTGGGGAAAACAATCAGTATTTCTATATCACCAAAACCCCTAGAAACCCAAACAAACTTTTTAAAAAATGCATGAAAAGTCAATAAAAACTACCAGTTCAAAGAATCAGTAAATAGACAATCAATGCAGATTGCAAACCCAAAGATACAGAGCATCCAAGGCAAAAAACTAGCTAATTCACTATAGCCAAAGTAAATGATTTCCAAACTAAGAAGTGAAGAGCCTAACCACCAAATGATTTTTGAACAACTCAGGTAGTCAAGACCCAAGTCTCCTTTAATCCAATGGTCCACAGATACCAGCTCAGAAGACAGAATGCCACTTACTGAAGGAAAAAACAGTTAAATGAGTATTTTTCAGTGCATACCATGAACATAACAAACTATAGCTTAGAGCAATCTGGACTTCAAGTACATTGTGACACTGTTTCAAAGAACCATGGCAGAGGTGTAAAGCAAAAAGAAAATCTTATTAGCCAAAACATTTTCAGACTAAGTAATACAAGTTAATAAATTAATCCAATTACAGCAAGCACAAGAGAACACATTTATTAATTAAGCAGTATCAATAATTAATGTAATTATAGTATGGGAACACACAAAAATCTCTATTAAATTTATCTATTTCAAAACTCCTAAAATCTATTACTTTTCTTACATCACAATCTGATACCAAATCCTACAAAACATTAAAATGTCAGGCAATCTAAACACGAAAAGTAATTCACAACCAATGAACTAATTCTCCAATTATACAGGAGAAATAATATTCACAAATATAAACTTAATAACTAGAAAGCTAACCCTATCAAAATCCAATCATGCATAAGAACAGATAAATACATTCAAAACAAGCAAGGTAGAATATGTCAAAAATGCCTCCTAACAGCAAATCTACCACCAATCTAGAGGGAAATATAAGTGTATATTCTTTTTAACTACTTCACTAACCATTTAGTTTTCTTAAGTTACAGCCTGCACATAAAGACTGTAGTCTATGTCTTTGTATTTATGTAAATGAGGACATACAAGTCATATTGGTTTTTTTCCCTAAACAGTGACTCTACTAAATAAAAAATTACTAGGTTTAACATTGATTTGGAAAGACACATAATTTAAAAAATTATCTTTCCCTTCCTTTTTTTCTTGTTTTTTCAGAGGAATCCATTTGCTCCAATTTGATCATTCATTTGGACCTCAAATCTCACAACTTAGAAATTCAATGTAGAAAATGTACATCAATGCTAACAAAAATAGCAAAATGTTGATAATATTTGAAGATGTATGAAAGGTATAAGGCAGTTCATTATACTATGTTCTCTATTCTTATGTATGTTTTAAAAATTCTATAATAACATTAAATTTTTAGAAATTGTTCAGTTATATCAGGTGATCTTCTTAAAAGTCTTTAATTCTAAAACAAATTTAGTGGGGATGATCAATTTATCAATAATTTGACAGAATACACTGACTTGAAGATAGTACTCAAATCACACCAACAATTACTAATAGACAGATATAAAGGTATATCTGTTGGAAGTTACTGAGGAAATAGATGTAATGAAATTAAGTATATGTCTCATTTTAAAATGTTATATACTTGATGACTAATAAAAAATGTTCATTTTTAGAACTCAAAGGGACAAATTTTCTAGTTCAGTGGTTTGCAAACTCTTGAGGTACCTGGAGAAAAAGACCAGAGACAGGTCACCTTGTTTTATATATCAGGGATTATATACAAAATACAAGATGATGTTTTTAAAAAGGATCTAGCTACTTAAAAAAAAAAAGCTTAAAGCCCACTGTTCCATTTCACTGCCTACATTCTACAGCTAATGCAGTGGCCTAGAAAAGGTTAAATGACTTTTATAATATCATTCAATTAATGGCATTGTCAGGAATAGAATTCAGGATTCTTGAATTATCCAGTTCTCCTTTCAAACAATGTACCACCTAAACTTTAAGTTACAGTTAAGAATAAAACTGTTTCAATCTTCTTGTCTGTAAATAAGGTTATCAGACCAGATCATATCTAAGATCATTTCTAGGACTAAAATTTTTAATCCATGAATGCCAAGTTAAACAGAGGTCTATATTAAGGGAATAAATGTTCTTAAACATAGCAGAACCCTTCAAGCATCTTCAAGGACTTCAAAGAAATACAAGTCAAATACAGAAACAAGCTAACAGTAATTCAGACATTATCCTTTGGGTCCTGAAACATTTCTGCAACTTCATCTTTTAACAGTGCTTGGATGTGAAACACTGTTCTCAAAGACCAGGAAATAATCATATTGAAAGCTTTTTGGTTACTAGATATTTTTGGAAAAGATATTGGCCTATGAAAAACATACAACTTGCTGAAGATGCTCAAGTTACTGAATACTACATACAGAATCAAGTACATCATTCTCTTTAAAATAATTGAATTGAGAAAAGCAGTAAGCTGAGCTGACAGATAATGGTCACAAAGTTTTAATTCCCACCTATTAAAGCCTGAAAGAGGTTGCTCTGAAATATGTTAATAACCCGTTCTATGGAACTTCTGAGTTGTCTGTCTTCAGTTTGGCTTAGTTTCGAACGATATTCTTCCAAAAGAAACAACGCTCTCTGGGTATCTGAGGGGAAAAAAAAGCCTAATTAAAATTATATATTTACCAAAAAAAAATATTACATGCTAGTGCAAATAATTCTGTAAGACATCTCAACAGTTCCCCAAATGCTCCAGTTCAACCAATGGCCCTATGTTCATGTACACCTATTCCCTAGAATGACCAAAAAAACGTTTAAACATATATCACAGTAGAAAATGGAGTGAAGGTGAACAGTTTGTAATAAATGTGCACTGGTAACGCGCCACAGTAAAGGATCAACGTATTAGTAACTCAGTTTCAGATTACCTGATATGCAAAAGCAGATTATCTACAATTTGTCATTATCCAAATTTTAAGTCTTTCAAAATACTAGCTCTTAGTATCCCACAGTTGCTCACAAAGTAGTGTTTAGTAAGAATGACGAATACTAAAACACCAACTCATAGTTCTTTAAAGACATGGGGGGAGTGGTTTAATTGCCTCACTAATCACTAGTGAGATGTCAAGAAACAAAGTTTAACAAACATTTAGGTGTTTCCATATTCTGAAATGATATGAGGCATAGATTTGATTTCCTAAGCAATAAAGCTAGGACCATGCTGCCTCATCAAATTTACAAACATTTTTAAAACACCAATTACAAAACTGACATATGGAATAGCAAGTGAAATCCACAAGGAGTTCCGAAGCAAATTCTCACCTTGCTTCCGGACCGGCATTTTTCTCCAGAATCAGGAAGAGGGCAAACACCTTTAAAAACACAAAACAGAAAGGAGAAAGAACTAAACAAAAGAACAGAATCGTAGAAAAACTAGCAATCCCCCTATTGAAATCGAAAACCTCCCATTTCTCTTTGAAAAGCCCACCTTACAAAGTTTTCCCAAGTGAAAAGTAAGTGCCTCAAAACCTAGCAGTGTCCGTCAACGTAGAAAGGTTTTTCCTAGGGGTGGGTAGCCTGCAAATTAAGCGCAGACAGAAAGAAGCCTGCTTCCAATTCTCCTCGAAAGCTTCCCCGTCCCCGAAGGGCACTAAATACCTAGACTTGAAGCAGCTCTTCCCCGGCACAAGTATCCACACTCCCCACCTGCTACTGGGGGCGGGTGGCTGAAGAGGCGCTCCGACCCTTGGCCCCAGAGCCAGCCGCGGTCACAGAGCGCAGAGAAGGGACCACCTGGGCTGGCCACCCGCCCTCCTCGGGCCCCCTCCCCTCGCTTGCCTCTCTCCGCGCTCGCTTCCTCCGGGCTACTCCAGCGGGGGCCGAACGGGGCAGCGGCCGCTCTCCACGACGCCCTCGCGCCCCACATGCACACCTCCGCGGGCCCCCACACCTGCGGCGCCGCCACAAAGTTCCTGCGAGCGGGGCGCTCGGAGCTGGGGTGCGCTCCGGCCCCACTCGGAGCACTCCCCCGCGCGGCCCCGCTCCACGTACCCCCGCCCCGCCCGGTGCTCGAGGAGCTGAGCGAGGGGGTGAAGGGACGGGGGAGGAGCTCCCCTTGGCGGCCGCACCCCCGAAGCCTCTTCCTCCTCGGCTGCGCCGCCTCCTCACTCGCAGCAACCCGCTTTGCCTGCTCGCCCTCTCGCCTACTAGCCGCCCCACCCCCGGAACCTCGCCTCCTTCCGCGCCCCCAATCGCTCTCCCCCCAAACTTTCCGCCAAGATGGCGGCCCCGGAGCTGGACTGCCGCGCCCCCACGTGACCGTTTTCCCGGCGCTCTCAACCAATGAGAAGTGAGGAGGCGGCTCGCGCCGAGCCTCCGGCTCTGAGCGCTGCTACCTTTAGGTTGGAAAGGGGAGTAGGGTCTGGAGAGCGCGGGCGAGCTGGAAGGGGACCGGAGAGCATCCTCAGGGAAACTCCTCGTTTAAAAGGGCGGCCGCCTAAGTGGCTCTGAGGACAAAGGAATTAACACAGGAGACTCTACAGGTGGTCTGGGGTGGCCCTGGAAGTGCCCGCCTTTCCCCGCCTAGCCCACCGGAGCGTCCAGCAGCTCGGAGCTAGGCGCGCGCCGGGCCAGGAAGGGTCGGAGTGTCCGAAGAGAGACATGACCTCACCTACACTAGATCCAAGACACACATTCCGAGAGACCGCTTAACCTCACTCAACACGTGCAGGTTCCAACTCCAAGGCAGGAGAGAGCGCCGGGCGCGCCCAGCGGTGACCCCCACCGCGAAAAGCCGACTTGAGCCGCCCGTATTAGGGGGCGGGGAGGGCGGGACTTGTGTCGGGGAACAGAGGAGTTTGGGCGGGGCTGGGGGGGGTGCCACCTCTACGTCGCCTTCCACTTTGTACTGATTTTTTAAAAGTTACTCTTCACCCCTCTGTAAAAGATTTGGGGAGCTCATTAAAGTAGAGCATGTTAAATAGGGAGAATGGCTAATTTGGTAAGAGTTTGAGGGTTTTAATCGAGGATTTTTAAGTTTATGTGATTAATTACAAGTACTAGGGCATTTAAGGGTGAAGAGATAAGGTTCATTCATTCGTTAGCTCATTCATTGATTCATTCATTTTACCCGAACCTGCGTTCCTGCCCAGTCATCATCTCAGGTATTACCCAAACTCTGGCGGTCCCTTTAAGAACTCACCTGTAGACACCTCCTCCCACGCTGAGGCGCCCGCGCCAGCTCCGCTGGTTTAAGTTTCCAGTGCACCTCTGAACGAGCAGAGCAACCGGCCTCCAGAGACCCTCCCAGGCTGAGCCATCTGGTCGTAGGAGAATCGGAAAGCTCTCCAAGATCTTTGAGCCTCTTCAGGGTAACAAGGACCTCCCTGCTCTGAGGTCCAGAGAGAATTTGCCCAAGGTCACCCAGAGTTAGTGACAGAACTGGAAACCCAGGGATTATGTCTTTCAAAACCGGAAGGCTCTTCCCAGTAAACGTGACAGCCTTTCACTGAGGCTTTATCCATTGGCTAATAAAGGGAAGTCCAAAGAGCCTTGTATTGTAACCATAACAGCTACTCAAAGGTATGCTGACCACTGGTTTCACTTTAGGATTGCAGCTTGGATTCCTAACTTGTGAGAACCCAACAACTTTAGAACTCATCTAGACCCACTGTCTCAGTTTAAGATAAAGAAACTAAAGTCCAGAAAAGGGAAGCAACTTGCCCAAGGACGGGTAGGCTAATCAGTAACAGGGCAGCCCAGAACTCAGGTCTCCTAGCTCTAGTCCAGGGCTCTTTCCACTATGATTTTGGACAACTTGCAGAGGTGCATTGGCATATTGGCAGCAGATCTCTATGCTTTCCTGAATCAAGCATCCTGGGATCTTGCACAACAATTAAAGCAACAGAGAAAATGGGATAAAAAGGTCAAAGAGGGGGAAGGGTTCCCTAAAAACAAGGAGCTTAACAGAGGAATGGGGATTATTTAATAATGAAAATGGCTAATGGCATGCATGATATTATCAAGACTTCATTGATGAACTGTGAGTGGAATGGTTCCAATAAGAAACCATTCTAAGAATGGAATCTCTTCAGAATTCAAGAGGAGGAGGGAGGGAAATTTGCTGTCTCCCTTGATAATGTTCAGTGTTCATATATATGTTCACTTGCTGGGCAATGGGAATAGAAGTAAGATCCAAGTCCTGCCCTCAAGGACCCACAATCTCGCAGCAAATAGACAAAGGCCAGTGCAGCTTTTCCAAGAGGACACTGAGGAATCACAAGCAAAATTTGTGTAAGTTCTCAGTGTCATCCTAGTCCTCCTCTAAAAACAGGAGGAGGAGGAAGAGGAGAAAAAGAGGCCATGTTGCCCATCTTTCCTGTCATTCTCTGTAACAATCCTATGTGTTTGCCAGAAATGTCCAAAAGCAGGAATGAAACTAGCACTTGTTCTACCCATTACCCTAAGGGAGGATGCAAGGAGCGAGTGCCTAGCAAGTAAATGTATATGAACAATGAAGGAAGGGCCTATACTCTTCATTCCTCCTTACTACTCATCTGTATTAGTTATTTCTGCATAACAAATTCCTCAAAGCTTAGTGGCTTTAAACTTACTAGCTTATTAACGTAAACAGCAATAAACATTATCTCACAGTTTCTGTGGGTCAGGAATTAAGTAGCAGCTTAGTTGGATGGTTCTGGCTCAGGGTCTTAAGAGGTTGCAGTCAAGATGTCTACCAGGGGTGCAGACATCTGGAGGCTTAACAGGGGTAGCTACGGGAGGCTCTTTCAGCATGGCTTACTCACATGGCTACTAAGCCCATGCTGGCTGTGGGTGGCCAGAAGCCTCAGTTTCTCACATTGAAGACCTTTATATAGGGCTGCTTGAGTGTCTTCATGAGATGGTGGATGACTTCCACCACAGCAAGTAATTCAAGAGGGCAAGACAGAAACCACAATGTCTTTAATGACCTAGTCTCAGAAGTAACACTCTCTCTTAGTCCGTTAGGGCTGCCAAAACAAAATATCTTAGACTGGGTAATTTATAAACAACAGAGATTTATTGCTTAGAGTTCTAGAGACTAGGAAGTCCAAAATCAAAACATCAGCAGATTTGGTGTCTGGTGATAGCCCTGTTTCTCATAAATGGTGCCTTCTTGCTGCATCTTGTAATGGGTGAACATGCTCCATCAGGCCTCTTTTATAAAGGCACTAATCCCATTCAGGAGGACTTCACCTTCAAAAACTAATCACTTTCTAAAGGCCCCACCTCTTAAGATGATCACCTTGAAGGTTAAGATTTTGATATATTAATGGAAAGGGGAGACACACACATTCAGACCATAGTACACTCCATAATTTCCACAATATCCTGTTGGTTACTGAGATGAGCCTCAAGGATATGAAAACCAGGAGATGAGACTCACTGGGGCCATCTTGGAGGCTGGCTACCACACCACTTAAAAAAATACATATATATATACATACATACCCATACATATATCTGTGTATACATATATATATGAATAAAAGAAATTACTACAACAAGGGACTGATGGTTAAAGCTGTTCACACAACTTTCCAGCTCCAAGTTAACTTTCCTTTTGAGGAGCTTAAAAGGCTTAGGAGTCAAATGACCACGGGAAAAGGCTCAAATCTCTCATTTTTTTAATCAAAATGTCAGATTCAATCTAAAATACTATTGTCTCTCAATTCCAAACCTCCTTTTCCCAACCATACTTCCATGCAAGCCACCTTTGTAGCTCCACATCTCTGTCTTTGTTCTCTCCCCTGTCCAAGCCCCCAGCCTATACTCTATAAAGGTGCCCTGCCAGGTCCTGCCAGACTCTATTGCACTGTTTGCTAAGGCAATCATTAAAAGTAAAGGATTTGATGCTGCCAAAAAACCTTATGCCAGGTTAAACTGCAAGAAGTGGAACAGTGTCAAGAATAATGACAGTGACCATATTGATAAGACTTTCATGAGAGCCCAGGGGGCATTTCTTGGCAGCATACTGTAAAAGGGATCTAGACAAACCAGTATCTGGAAAGAAGAAAGTAACCAGAGCAATCAGGGAACGATTGTAGAATCCAGAGCCATTTCATTGGGAAAAGAAAAGGCTCCAGGGACCTTAACTTCAACCTTCAAACAAGCCTATTCTGTGTATCCAGGGGGCAGAACTGCAGCCAATGGATGAAAATTCAACCAAGGGATGAACACAGGAAGTTCTTTCTTGGTTTGTCAGAAACTGTCCAAAATTTCAAAGAGCTGCCTAAAGGTGGTGGGGGTTTCCTATCAGGAAGAGGCTGAATGAACCAAGCAAGGATTGTGTTTCACAGGGTGGTAGATACCCAGGACAGAAGGTTGCACTAGGTGACCTCTGAAACCACAGTTCTAAATCATTGAAACTTCAGTCCCTGCTGAATGCTAAAACGGTACCATTCTCTCTATTAATACATCAAAAACCCCTTCTAACCAATTTAAATGGTACCAAGACTGATCTCTTTCTAATAGATAATTCTTATCACAATAAAAGGTACAAGTTGAAAAGTTGAAACCAATTCCCTTTAAAATATGGACAGTTGGCCAGGCGCAGTGGCTCACGCCTGTAATCCTAGCACTCTGGGAGGCCGAGGCGGCCAGATTGCTCGAGGTCAGGAGTTCGAGACCAGCCTGAGCAAGAGCGAGACCCCGTCTCTACTATAAATAGAAAGAAATTAATTGGCCAACTAATATATATAGAAAAAACTAGCTGGGCATGGTGGCGCATGCCTGTAGTCCCAGCTACTTGGGAGGCTGAGGCAGGAAGATCGCTTGAGCCCAGGAGTTTGAGGTTGCTGTGAGCTAGGCTGACGCCATGGCACTCACTTTAGCCTGGGCAACAAAGCGAGAGTCTGTCTCAAAAAATAAATAAATAAATAAATAAATAAATTAAATTAAATATGGACAGTTGCCTATCTCTATGACTGGCAATTAGGCACTGAACTGATGTGAATCCTCCCACTGAATGGAGGATTCACCCTCAGATTTCTATATTATAGTATAATGAGTTCTTAAGTATAGGACAAATAACTGCCATTCATTTAAACTGGTATACATTTATACTGATATAGTGATCAAAGACAGATTTCACTCATTTTAGTTTCACAGCAACCTATAAGATACATTTATTGGTTATGATCTCCCACTTTACAGAAGAGGACACACGGGAAGAAGGAAGTAAATAACTTAGTTTAGGACACCACAGCTAGCTGGTAATGGAGCTAAACTGAACATTAGTTCATTGAGTTTTCCATTAGTCTACACTGCTTTTTCTCTACTTGGCTCCTTTCTAAATTAAGCAAAATAAAACAAAACAAGCAAACAAAACCTCTGTGTGTAGGGGAGTGGTGTTTTAAGTGCGTAAGAGAGAGAGACAGAGACAGAGATAAAGAAAGAGAGAAAGGGAGATTAAAAGAAAGAAACAGGCCTGGGCGCGGTGGCTCACGCCTGTAATCCTAGCACTCTGGGAGGCCGAGGCAGGAAGGGGGAGGACAGGAGTTCAAAGCCAGCCTGAGCAAGAGCGAGACCCTGTCTCTACTGAAAAAAAATAGAAATTAATTGGCCAGCTAAAAATATATAGAAAAAGTTACCGGGCATGATGGCGCATGCCTCTAGTCCCAGCTACTTGAGAGGCTGAGGCAGAAGGATTGCTTGAACCCAGGAGTTTGAGGTTGAGGTGAACTAGGCTGATGCCACCGCACTCTAGCCCAGGCAACAGAGTGAGACTCTGTCTCAAAAAAAAAAAAAAAAAAAGAAGAAGAAAAAGAAAAAGAAAGAAAGAAAAAGAGAGGAGAGGCTGAGAGAGGTTCAGATAAAATAAAGCACAAATAATGGCTAGTCTGTTATATAGTATATTTGTCATATATTTAAATGCCTTTAACAGTGGAGATAATTTTGATGCAAATACGAATGTTGTTTCTGACCTAAAAGAAATAAATAACCACACCCTGGTTATATGTTAGGACCTAAATGAATTAGGTTTTTATTTGGGAAGTTCTTGTTTTTTAATGCAAAGATGGATATTTAAAATACCCTGTAGCTGGCCGGGTGCGGTGGCTCAAGCCTGTAATCCTAGCACTTCTGGGAGGCCGAGGCGGGCGGATTGCTCGAGGTCAGGAGTTCGAAACCAGCCTGAGCAAGAGCAAGACCCCATCTCTACTATAAATAGAAAGAAATTAATTGGCCAACTAATATATATATATAAAATTAGCTGGGCGTGGTGGCGCATGCCTGTAGTCCCAGCTACTCGGGAGGCTGAGGCAGCAGGATTGCTTGAGCCCAGGAGTTTGAGGTTGCTGTGAGCTAGGCTGACGCCATGGCACTCACTCTAGCCTGTGCAACAAAGCGAGACTCTGTCTCAAAAAAAAAAAAAAAAAATACCCTGTAGCTTCCATCTCTTCTTCCTTACCCCTGACAAGTATCCTTAAGTATGAATGGGAGGTTTCATAGATGCAGGAGACATCAGACTGGAAGGGCCTTTAGACAACATCTAGTGCCATCCCCTCATTTGACAAACATGTGAAGTAAGCTCCAAAAGAGCTCCCAGCCAGCATCAGCACACAATTATCAAAGGACTTTCCCCTGATACCAGAAAGCTACTGGCATTTCAGAAATAATCTTTCTTTTAGGGAGATGGGGTGGGGGTGGGGAGAAATTAGTGATATTTTCTATAGATACATTTCTACGTTTAACTAAATTTGCCTCTGTGCTTCTGAAGAACTTGTGCTATTGACAGAACCATAGGCTCTCATATTGAAATCCTCAGGATTATACTAAATCTCCTTACATGAGACAGCCTTTCACCCCACCCTCTGACAAGAGGATTACCAGTGTCCGTTCAAAGAAGGCTTTTGGAGGGCTCCTTATCTAGGCAAAGAACACAAACTTGAAAACTTAATTGGAATTTGAAGAAATGCTATTAGAATTTTAGGAAGTCATTTGTGTTCCATTTCTGAGATGTGGGCTGGCTAATAGAATTCTGATAAGCAGAAGAAGGCAAAGATTCTTCATAATTGGACGTGGATCGAGTCCAGTGACCAATCTTGTTTAGTATGGAATATGGCCACAATCTTCTAAAACAAAGAGTTCTGTGACAGTCTTTCATTTTAGGGAAATGACACTAGAGCTGTAATATTCCTGCACTTCATGTTGTATAACCCCAAATTCCTTTATTATTCCTTCTATTTTACACTCACAGGAAGAACAGTACAGATAAAGAATCATTTAAATGTTACTTTCTATTTAAATTTCTTCCCAAGATAATTTTATGAACTGAAATTAAATATTTGTTATTAAAACATACTCTACCTTTTGTGAAGAAACCGGGCTAGCTACAGTTGAAGAAACTTTTCCAAATATGCTTTTAAAATATTCCCCAAGTTGAATATCATTTCAAATTGCAAATTACCACATGAATAAACAAAGCCAAGCCCAAAGGGAGTAAGAAACAATAACAACTATAAATCAACAATTTAAAAGGGGTGTGGGGGGACATTACCAATTACTAATAAAGATGAATAAAGTAATTTAAGAACAGGGGAGGAGCAAATGTCTAATAAGAAATGCTACCATAATAATTTGGAGAAGCTTGGGTTCAAGGGAGCAACATAAAGCTATATCTCTATTTTTCCCTCAGAAAAACACTCCCAAAATATTAGAATAAGAAGAAACTTGTTCCTCCATCCTTAATTAAAATAAGAATGCTTAGTAACCCTTGACAAGACAGAAAATAGGTGGAGAATTGGTCCAATCCAAGTGCCTGGGCTGGGGGTTGGGTGAGTGGAAAATGCAGGTACCTAAAAAAACCAGGTGGGGAGAATTTTGTATATGTGTGTGTGTGTGTGTGTGTGTGTGTGTGTGAGAGAGAGAGAGAGAGAGAGAGAAAGAGAGAGAGAGAGAGAGAGATACAGGAAAATAGATTAATTCTGCATGATGAATACAAGTTTGTCTGTTTCATTTGTGCTGTGTAATTTTGTGGATATTGAAATATTTCTGAATTAATTTTTTTTAAATCAAGGAGACTTGTCTTAAAGAGCTAAAGAAATTGGGGCTCCAGATACGGTTGAAGAAGAGGTACAAGTGGGCATGGTGGGGTGGGAGCTGAAAACAAGGATATCGTTAAATATCTGTATAAGTAGAAGTTAGATGCCAGGTTCCCACAGGTGACCACCTTCCCCCTCGCCTCCAAAAGACAAGAGCTTTATTTACTAGAGAACAAAACAGGCTTTAGAATTGCAACTACCACACACAGAGGAAGATAGTAATGGGCTATAGCAGCAGTCCCCAATCTTGACACCAGGGACTGGTTTCATGGAAGACAATTTTTCCATGGACGGGGGAAGGAGGGATGCTTTCGGAATGACTCAAGTGTATTACATTTATTGTGCAGACAAACCTCTCTGCTAATGATAATCTGTATTTGCAGCCATTCCCTAGGGCTAGCATCACCACCTCAGCTCCACCTCAGATCATCAGGCATTAGATTCTCATAAGGAGTGGGCAACCTAGATCCCTCGCACATGCAGTTTACAACAGGGTTCAAGCTCCTATGGGAATCTAACTCTGACAGGAGGCGGAGCTCAGGCGGTGATACAAGCGATGGGGAGTGGCCGTAAATACAGATGAAGCTTTCCTGGCTGGCCTGCTGCTCACCTCCTGCTGTGCAGCCCTGCTGTGCCTCTGCAACAGTCTGCTTTCTGAGCCAGCCCCCCCCCACCACCAGGTTTGGGGACTGCAGAGATACATTACTAAAAAGAAGAGACTGAGGGAAAATCTGCACATTGAACTCCCTCACTCCAACCTCCTTCCCTCTCCTAGCCATAGTTGGGCAGATACTCTTCAGACAGAAAAATAGAATTGCCTCAGAAAAAAGATTAAGAGATACTTATTTGAGAAGTTCATAGCAAAAGTTAGACTGAGCCATCAGAAAAATGCAAATCAAAACCACAATGAGATAGACTTCACATCCACTAGGATGGCTATAACCAAAAAGATATATTTTTGTTAACAAATGCTGCCAAGGATGTGGAGAAATCAGAACCCTCATACACTGCTGGTGGGAATGTGAAATGCTGCAGCCACTTTGGAAAACAGTCTCACAGTTTCTCAGTTAAACATACAGTTACCATATGATGCAATAATTCTCCTAGGTATACACAAAAAGAGAACTGAGAACATATATCTGTACACAAATATTAGTAACATTATTTGTAATAGCCAGAAAGTTGAAACAACACAAATATCCATGAATTAATAAATGGAAAAAGAAAATGAGTATGTCCATAAACTGTAATATTATTTAGCAATACCAAAAAATGAAGTACCAATACATACTACAACATGGATGACACTTGAAAACACCATGCTAGGCTGGGTGCGGTGGTTCACACCTGTAATCCTGCCAAGGCAGGAGGATTGTTTGAGGCCAGGAGTTTGAGACCAGCCTGAGCAACATAGCAAAACCCTGTCTCTACAAAACATAGAAAACGTAGCCAGACATGGTGGTATGCACCTGTAGCCCCAGCTACTCAGGAGGCTGAAGCAGGATGCTGATTTGAGCCCAGAAGTTTGAGGTTGCAGTGAGCCATGATGATACCACTGTACCCTAGCCTGGGCAACAAAGCATGACTCTGTCTCAAAAACTAAAAGTAAATGAAGACATTATGTCATTATACTAAGTGAAAGAATCCAGTTACAAATGACCACATATTGTTAGGCTGGGCCTGGTGGCTCACACCTCTAATCCTAGCACTGTGGGAGCTCAATGGGGGAGAATTGCTTGAGGTCAGAAGTTCAAGACAAGCCTGAGAAAGAGAAGACCCCATCTCTTACAAAAAATAGAAAAATTAGCTGGGCATAGTGGTATGTACCTATAGTGCCAACTACTTGGGAGGCTGAGGCAGGAGGATCACTTGAGCCTGAGAGAATGAAGTTGCAGTGAGCTATGATGATGCCACTGCACTCTAGCTTGGGCAATGGAGTGAGACCTTGTCTCAAAAATACCCCCCCCCAAAAAAAACAAGCAAACAAAAATACCTGAACAAAACCACAAATGACCACATATTGCATAATTCCACTTACATGAAATATCCAGATTAGGCAAATCTACACACAGAAAGTAGATTCATTGTTGCTTAAGGCTGAGGAGCATGGGATGGATGGAAGGGGTTGAGGATGAGTGTGAGGGGCTTTTCTTTTTATTAATAAAAATGTTCTAAAATTGATTGTGGTTATGCATGACTCTGTGAATATACTAAAAGTCTTTGAATTTTACACATTAAATGGATGAATTGTATCATATATGAATTATATCTCAATAAAACTGCTTTTTAAAAAAATGTCAGGCTGATCACTTTATTGTTCTTCAAGAATGCTTACCAATCAATGTGCCTCTCAGATATCCACAGAGCCTCCAATCAGATCAGCTTTTAACAGGAAGAGCAACCGAGGTTCACTGGACATTTGGAGAATGCCTCCATCATAAAAGAGAGGGCCAAAAGTGGACGAACTAGAAGAAAAAAAAAAAACAGAGGAAATAGGAGTTCAGAGCCATGCTGAGAATATAAGAAAAATTTTAGAAATTATAATTAGGATCCTCAGAGAAGATATCGAATCCATGAAGCAAGAAGAGGAAACTATAAGCAAATAGGAAGAAAAGTTCTTTGAAATTAATTAAAAGGTTTGAAAACAAAACATAAAACTCAATAGGAAGGTTTGAAGATAAATTCCAAAAAATTTCTCCTAAGAGAGAGAGAGAAAGAGAGGGAGAAAGGGGCAAAAAGGCAAACAAGAGAGAAAAATTAGGAGAATGAGAGGTTTGGTCGACAAGGGACATCAAATTATAGCTATTCCAGAAGAGAGAAAGGGGAAAATGTGAGGAGGAAATTGACAATCAAACAATACAAGAAATTTATCAAAACTGAAAGACAGAATCTACAAATCAAAAAAGGCCTACTGAGCATCAACAATAGTAAATGTAACAAGTCCCACACCAAAACACATCATTTCAATATTTTAGAACACTAAAAATGCAATGTAGATCCTAAATGCTTGCAGAGAGTAAAAATAAAATCCATTTACAAAAAATCAGAAAGGCATCAGAATTCTCAATAACATTGGAGGTTAGAAGATAGTAAAACAATTCATTTAAAATTCTAAGGAAAATTACTTTTCCTCAGGGTTATATTTGTCCAACCAGATTACCAAACTGGTTAAAATTTAGAAAAAAAATTTTTTTGGTGTCTCAAAAAATTTCCCTCCAAGCATGCCTTTTCAGAAAGCTTCTGGATGAATGGGATTTAGCAAAACAAGGGCATAAATCAAAAAAGAAGACATAGAATCCAAGAAACAGAGGATCTAACATTCATTAGGTGAAGGGAATTCCCAGGATGCTAGTGTAAGACAATTTCAGGATTATAGCTATAGAGCAGGACTTTGGGAGAAAGCAATTCAGACTGGATGGTTGGAGGACTCCAGGACTGACTTAGCCAAGAGAGAAGCACAGAATGAGTAAACTACTGGACACATTTAATCATATAGAAATTGTATCAAGAAGAGTTTTGCAGAGCTTTTGGAGGGTGGAAGAAAGCTTAAGGAGCTGTTGAAAGAAAGTTAAATAAATAAAAAATATCCAGTAACCCCAGAAAAATAAATTATAAAAGCCAAAAAATATAATCATTATACACTATTTGTCTCAAAAGTACAACATTTTTGTAGTCCTAGCAATAAAAACATAGTATAGTAATAAATACTGATTTAACAACAGCAACAAAAAGAAATGTAATGGGAGGATGGGAATCAGTAAACTAAAAGTTTCACCTATCATAATAGAGAACAATTGATTACATCAATTGCTGAACAAAAATATTGGTCTTCTATATTATTTGGTAATACAGAAGTAAATTCCAGAAGAAATGGCCAAAAGAATTCGAAGTTTCTCTCCCAAGGAGTTTGAGAGCAGTAAAGAAGTAAGGAGAGGTAAAGAAACTACATTTTTATTTTTAATATAAGGCTTTTATCATTCTTTGACTTTTAAAAGAAAGCCGCAATTATTACCTGCATGCAATAATTTGATTAAAAATAAAGATTATTATAAAATTTGTATAAAGAGGAATTGGGTGATGCACACTGACTTCCATGCCACATTGAAGCAGAATTCCAATGCTAAATGTGGGTATAAAGAATCCAATAAAATTCCAATTGCTGCTGCCATATGCTGTAGCTGCTGCTGCAGCAGCCACCCCTCTGAAGAGCGAGACAAATGGAGGAAGCAGTCCATCATAGGACCAGAATGACAATAGTGCAGAATCACTTTCTCTAGAGGGTCTGTGACATTCTTTCTAGGAAGGTTTAAATGTGGTTCTGCCCATAGACAATTTTAAAATTACTTCTCAGAAGCTTTCCAAATTTAGTACGTGTGTGAGTCCCTAAAATTCCTAGAAACAAATAGAAGATCCTTTGAGAGTAAAAATGTCAAGTTTCTTCCTCCCCCAAATTTTAAAAACTTCAAGTAAAGTCACTATTGATTAGGATCCATTATTAATGCCTTATATTCTGATGCTTCTATTTGAGGATATATTTTTAAACAAACATACAAATTTTAAAATTTTGTAGCCAATATCTGTTTATGGTTAAAAATAAATAAATAAAATTGCAAACAGTTTGTAGCACATATATTTACCAATAAAATTCATCTTCCATTCCCACCTTCCCACAGCTCACACTCTTTTAAGAGTGGATTTTAATAGGTTAGTAAATCATTTCTGTATGCCACTCATTTTTAGATGTCAACAGGAATTGAGATGAGAAAGTAATTCAAAAAATTGACTGTTATATGTAATGAAAGACTGAATATGCACCAGACAATGGCTTGACCACACGTGACAATAGAACTCTCATCCACAGTCTCTCCAGCAACCAGCCCTGGAAGTCAAACAATAGCCTCTGCAACAATTGCCTGGAATAATCAGGACTCGGTCAATGACTGCCAGCTTCCCTAATTTTTGTCCTTGCTGCTAATTCAGGATCAATTAGAGAAAGGCAAATATACTCCCCAAATCAATTATATAAAATGCCCTGCTTCTAGTTATCTTGTCTGCAGATTTCCATTTCAACAGCCTCCAATCAGAGCATACCTGAAGATTCCCTTTGTCTTTACTATAAAGCTTTCCCACTCCCCTGCCTGCCTTTGTGTCTCTGCCTAATGCAAGTGATGGTGTTTCACTCCCTTGCTCTAGCAAGCTCTGTGTAAATAGCCTCTGTTTGTTCTCATTCAAGTGGTCATCATTTATTTCCACAGACAATAAAAAGTTGCTAAAAGGAGCAAAAATGAGAGTTAATCAGAATAACTGTTTAATCTGCTACTTCAATAAAAGTCTTATTCATCAGGTCATCCATTCACCTAGTATGTATTATGCATCTAGTATGAGCCAGGCACTAAAATAAATTGTATTTCTCTAGGACAAATCTCTAGGATTTGTCTAAGAAGAAAATCACATAGCCAAAGCCTCAGGAATTAGAATTCAAATCTTCGGTCTTTGTGCATGGTCTCTAGCAGGCAAACTATTTATTTCCAACTTCTCAAAGTTCCTTAGTTAAACATGAATGAAGAGAAGTCATCAGCAATGAATTTTACTCCAGAAAAAGACTTGCTAATAATGATGCTTTTCATGCCAGTCTTCTTATTTTTAAAAATATCTGTCAGTACCCCTGAAGGATTGTGATATTATTGTTAGAGCCATTATTTTTAAAAAATTATATGTATAATTACTTGTCTAAGGATAGTTCTCTCTCTCTTTTTCTTTCACTTTCTCAATTATGTTCAATTTACTAATCCCAGACCACAAGATGTTTCATTAATAAAGTTGGCAAACAAAGCATCTGAAAACATTTTGTTCCAAGGAATGCTATTCTGGTAAGTTTTACTGAAGATGACATTTTCATTAGCACTGCTAATTAACTATGCTTATTCCTTTTGGGAACTCTGATTTATTAAAAGAATTAAAAGTTTGAAAAACACCAAAAAATTACGCTCATTCATTTTGAATATGGCCAGAATATTTGCAATAGAAAAATTAGTTTAATGAGTATTCCCTCAAGTCATGGTGGCTTTTAAATGCTGCATAATTCTGGGTTTTCAGGAAAGCATTGTACTGCTGCTCATTAGAAGGATAATGTCACTATAATAGCTTTACTCTGAGGCATAAACCAGTTAAATGAAGCACCAGAAAAGAGAGGCAAAAGTTTGTTTGGTGAATCATTCTTATTCTATGGTTTGGTGACTCTAAATTGAGCCAGAAAGGAATGCAGCTAGTGGCTTAATTTGAAGAATCTTCCAAGGAAATGCTGCAATAGTGCATAATTCTTACTGGTCTCTAGGCTTCATGATCTCTGTTCACAAAGCTGTCTGTTTACACAGCTTTTGCAAGTTAATGGTGAACAAATCGGGAGGGAATAAAAACTCAAACATCATACAGTATTTAGGAAGATCTCATTGGAACAGTGCTTTTGATTCCCTTCTTTTTCACACTGTGACCTTGTACTGGAAACTTGGTTGTGACTGGTGCTGCCTGGTCTAAAGTGCCAGGAAGTTCAGATCAGGTCGCAGGCAAGCTCAGGCCAGGCTGGCTGTGAGGTCAGCTTCTTCACATGTCTTTTTTAGGGTAGGATTACTTGAGGAACAACAACCAGGTTGCTGGGAATTATTAGATCTATTCCCCAAAGCTGAACTCGTTGGCATAGACAGCAAAATTGTACTGTATGTTGGAGGTGGGCTCTGGGCGCAGAATTTCACTGTGTGCCTTATAAATTTGGTCACCGAGAGAAGGCTGGTGCAGGAGCGAGCAAGGAAAACTATTCAGAAGAAGTTCTTACTCCAGAATTCACCATTCTCAAAGAGGAGAATACTTTAAACTTCTTGACTATAGTCTTCTTTAATGTAAAAGACAGCTTTCTAGGGAAATGATTAGGTCAGGGGTTTTATTACAGGAATAGCAGGGTCTTTAGCCAATCCAGAACTATGCTGGCAGCAGCAGGACTGTATTAGTCCATCTGCCCCAAGGAAATCCCTCCTGCCCAAGTGGCCTGTGCAGGATGCTATCAAGGATGGTGCTGATGGATAGTGCCTTTGGTGGCTCTAGGGTGAGCCTGGGTCTCCAGAGGCTCTAGAAGTTGGTCAAGGAACCAAGCTCAGTTGTCAATGAAAAGATTGCTCATCTTCACACAGGAAATGCAAAGGAGTTAGGAACAATTCTTCAATCAGCTCAGTCCAGTTCAAGCACTGTGTAGTACCATCTATTCACAGACGAGTGCAAAGATGAATATGACCCAGCTCTCGTCCTCAAGGAGCTTGTGGTTAAATGAAGGAAGTTAATCGAACAGAAAACTCAAGTATAATATCATATGTAATAAGAAAGCAAGCCCTGGGCTGAGTCCTGAAGAATAAATTAGCCAAAGGAAGAAAGATGGCAACAAGTTTCCAGGCTGGGAAGTGGAGGATGGAAAGCAACAACAAAGCCTGGGAAATTCAGAGGCGAGCTAGTTAAACTGAGGGTCCTTACTATTATTACGGATTTAGGATTCTAGGTTTCTTTGTTTTCTGAGATGAGGATTCTTCCTGTCTAGTTACCTGTTACAGCATTGTGATCTTCATCATTAGAAGCTGTATCCAGCATCTCACTGAAGTCACTGCTGAAGCACTGTGTCCTCCTATACAAAGGACTGGCATTTAGCCTCCACCCTTCTTTCCCTTCCTTATTCCTCCTTAAGTTCTCATGTCTTTTAACAGTTTTCTGTGAATCTTGTTACTCTCTCTTTTCATTGTTTCCTCGGAATTTCTTCAAAATGACCTCATTTTGTAAGGCAATGAATTTTAAGCTGAATTGAGGTCTCTAAAATGGCCCCATTGGTGAGAAATCTTGGAGTTCCCAGCATATGTTGCTCCCAGGGTACTTAAACACCTTGACATAAGGCTATACGGGGTGTGATCCCATCAAACAGGTGTTAGAATCTAGAAAGACAGCCTAATTGAGTGGGAGACTGACAAGAAGGGATGGCACAATGAGGAAGAGAGGCAGCAAGGCCTGGGGGTCTTCTTGGGTTAGCATCTGCTCTCTGACATTCCCAGCTCCTTCTGCAGATCCAGGCTGAACTACATGGAGATTATTAGTTCCTGGACTCAAAAGAAAAGATTGACACAATTACCAAAGTATTTTCTTAAAATTTGCCATTTGATGGAATGAACCCAAGAATCACTTTTTCTTCAATAACATTTTCTTCTAGTTTATATGCTCAGTGAAGAAATATTAGAAAACAGAAAAGTACTAAGAAAAAACCAAAAAAAAAAAAATCAACTAAACTCATATAGCCTGAAGAAGTATGCTAAAGTAGCAAATGCTAAGTAGCATTTGCTATAGATACTTTCTAGTATTTTCCATGTGTATCTATTCTTCTTACAAAAATAGCATATATGTGTTATTTTGTAGCCTCCTTTTTGAAAGCAAATTTATATTTATTTTTCAGCTTCAAATGAGCTGAGCATATGGTAATAGCAGAAAATTAAGGATCTGTATAAGTGATATTTACTCCTTGGAAAATGTATGTGACAATTCAGTCAATGGGTTAAATGTCAAACATTGCAATAGTAGTGTTTCATACAGATGTTTTCTCATTTAAGATGATTATTAGACATGTATCATATATCATAAACATACAGCTTCTAATTTGGAAATCAAATCCGAGTGATCTTGTCAATATTTTGACATCTGCTTAATCAGTGATCTTAAGCAAATGAACTCAATATTGCTTTTCTGGATAAAGTACAAATTCTTAAACATGTTGCACAAGGTCCTGTCTTATATGGCCCATCTAGCCATATAAAGTCACATGCAGTTCTCAGAATGTATCATGCTCTTCTGTGCTTCCACATTATTTTATCATAATTTTTTTTTGGACTGAAACACTCCTCTCGTCTGCCTCATTAACTCCTCCTTGCCTTTTTGAATTTTTTAAAAAGATGTTCAATTGTGGCAAAATAGATATAAAACTTACCATCTGAACCATTTTAAGTGTACAGTTCAGTAGTATATTCACATTGTTGTGCAACCAATCTCCAGAACTATTTTGATCTTGCAAAACTGAAACTCTAAATAACAACTCCGCATTACCCTCTCCCCTAGTCCCTGGCAACCATCAATCTACTTTCTGTCTCTAGGAATTTGACTACTCTAGGTGCCTCATGTAAGTGGAATAATATGGTATTTGTCCTTTTTGTGACTGGCTTATTTCACTTAGCATAACGTTCTCAAGGTTCATCCATGTTGTAGCATGTGTCAGAATTTCCTTCCTTTTTAAGGCTGAATAATATTTTATTGCATGTATACACCACATTTTATTTATCCATTTATTTGTCGATGGACATTTGGGTTGCTTCCACTTTTGACTATTGTGAACAATACTGTTGTAAACATGGGCGGTTATCTCTTTAAGACCTTGCTTTCAGTTTTTCTTTGGTATATACCAGAAGTGGAAGTGCTGGATCATATGGTAATTCTATTTTTATAGCCTTTCTTTTTTCTACTTATTTGCCCTAAATAAATAAACCCTAATTAATAATAAACCAGTTTTTTACAGAATTATTTTTAATGTCCATGGAGTATTTTATCAAATGGCCATACTTATTGAACTGGTTGCTTCCAGTTTTCCCTTATTAAAAACAATGCTAGATAACTATTCACTCATAAGATGAATCCTTGCAAGTGAAATTACTTTGTTAAGGGGTGTACATTTTTAAGGTTTTGAGGAATAGTGCTACAGTGCATGCGCAAGGTTCTAAAGTCTTTTTATGAAATACCAGCCTCTGTTGCCAGCACCCTGTATCAGCAGGGCAAAGGCTGGCAGCTTAAGTATCCTATGGTCTCTTTAAACTTTACCCTCAAAGAAAATAAATCTTTATATCAAAATTCTTATTCAGAAGTGAAAGGTATTATGTAAAGCATCATTCACAATAAATAAAGTGAATGACTAGATCTTGCTTAAATTTTCAATTAATGTAAGTGATATCAAATCCATTTTTAAAATGATCCCCTCTCAGTAAACATGAAAAGTCCCCTCAGATTTGTATATTACTTTTCAGTTTACAAACCACTTCCATTTATGTTTTCCTGTATATTCCTTATAATTAGTTATAGTTTTCCCGGGTTTACATATGAAGAAATTGAGGCCTAGAGAAGTGACTTGCCTGAGATCACAGAGCTTCTAATCAGTGTCTTCTGGTTCCAAGTTCATTACTTTTAAAATTACAGATGATTCATTTGCCAGTCCTTGAGATCTTATCATAATGAGTAAGCATAGACTTTTTCAAGACTTTTTTTTCAAGCTAGAAAGAGGTGATAATGGGTTTGGAAAAATACTTAAAAGCTGTGATTTAATAAGAAGACATTTTATGCAGATATATAGTATATAAAATATAAATGGTATTCCCCTTGTCCCCTAGAATTGTGTGATGCCCTTCCTGGTGCTGGCATAGGGTGGTGTCAAACATGGAGAGCTCTGGGGTCAGCCTGCTTGGATTTGAATCTTGGGCTCCACGGTACTATTAATATTAGGTTATTAAGTATAGACTGTCCCATTTCCTTGAGTACGAAATTTGACAGGTGGTATCTCTGACATTTCACTTTGAAACTTCTTGTTTTGTTTTTGTTGTTGTTGTGAGGGTACATCCTCATTCTTTCAAATGCATGTTTTGGCTTGTGATTATCTTTCAAATGTTTTTAGAGCAATTTTTGTGAAACCAGGGATAAGTAAAAAATTCGTGTTATCTTTTAATATGAGTCTCGTCGTGGAACCAATGCAACGCAGACAGCTCAAACATCAACCAAGTGTTTGGGAAGGATGTGGCTAATGAACACACCTTATGTTGATGGTTTGAGAAGTTCCATTCTGGTGATTTTATTCTTGAAAACTAGCCATGTGGGTGACCTGAGACCAAGGTGGATAATGATGAGCTGAAAGCTGTAGTGGAAGTGAATCCATCTCAACCTACATGTGAATTAGCAGCAAGGTTTGACCTTACTATTCCAACAATATTAGACCATTTGAAACAAAAGGGCAAGGTAAAGAAGCTGGATAGAAGGGTACCATATGAATTAAATGAACGTCAGAAGAGAAGTTGTCTTGAAGCTTGCCTTTCTTTGCTGTTATGATACAAAGGTGAATCATTTCTACATTGTATTGTTAAGTGTGATGAAAAATAGATTCTTTTTGATAATCGCAAGCATTCATCAAAATGATTGAATAAAGATGAAGTACCAAAACACAGTCCAAAACCAAATATTCATCAACAAAAGCTGATGGTGGCTGTCTGGTGGTCCAGTGGTGGTATTATCCACTACAGTTTCATGAAACCTCGTCAGTTGATTACAGCAGATACCTACCACAACCAATTGGATAAAATGATGAGGATGCTTGCAATTAAGCAGACAAACTGGTCAATAGAGACAGGCCAATCCTCTTGCAAGATGCCACTCAACCACATGTGACACAAACTATTCTGCTCAAACTACAGAGGCTGGACTTGGAAACTCTCTGTCATCCACAGTATTCACCAGCCCTTGCAGAAACTGACTACCACTTCTTCCAGGTTTTAGACCACTTCGTTCAAGGAAAAATATTCAATTCTCAACAAGCTGTGGAATGTGCCTTTTGCAATTTCCTCGCCATTCACTATCCAGGCTTCTTTGCTGCTGACATAAACAAGCTACCATTAGGATGGCAAAACTGTGTCGATAGTTTACGTGCATACGTTGATTAATTGTACTGTTTCTTGTTTGAGATATAATAAATTACACTTTTGATTCAGAATCAGATATTTCATATTTAATGACCTAATAGTTATGTGATGTGAACAAGTTAAGCTGTCTGCATGTCCATTTCTTTATCTATGAAATATATAAGAAATATGTAAGAATAGCTCTTGTATCAGTGGATTATTATGAAGATTGGAGGAAATAATGTCAGTAAAGAAATTAGCACTGTACCTGGCTCATGCTGTCTGATAGGTAATTCTTACTACTAGGTGTTAAGGACCTAGATTATACTGTTCCTCTGTTTTATCCTGGGAAGGAGGCTAAACAGAAGGGGCTGATGAAGAACAAGTAAAGAGGGAAAATAGCCTTCTCAGATCTCTCAGGTGACTAAAGAGGATAATTAAAAGGCTCTTCTAGTAGATTGTAGGGTCATATCATTCAGTTCAAAGCATTTTTTTAAATTTCTCTTGTTATTTCTTCTGTTACCAATGGGTTCTTCAGTACTTTAATTTCCAAATGACTGGGGATTTCCATATATCTTTGTTTATTAATTTCTAATTTAATTCTGTTGTAATCAGAGACAGTGAATGTTCAACAAGTACTTTAAAAGACTGTATATTCTGCCGATAGGGGGAATATCGTTCTATAAATAGCAATGAGTCAAATTGAGTGATAGTGTTGTTCATATTTTCCATAACTTTACTGTTTTTCTGTTTATTTGTTCTATCAATTATGGAAAGAGGAGTTGAAAATTCTAACTATTTGTGACTTCATCTATTTCTCCTTTCCATTTTGTTAGTTTTTGCTTTATATATTTTAAAGCTCTGTTATTAATTGCATATCTATCTAGAATTGTCACATCTTGCTGAATTAATTGTTTACATTATAAAATATCCCTCTTTATTATTGGTAATATTCTTGGTCCTGAAATCTATTGTGTCTGATATTAATATTGCTACTCCAGCTTTCTTATGTTCAGTGAGTGAAGTATCTCTTTCCATCCTTTTACTTTTAAACAATTTATATCTGTATACTTAAACTGGGTCTTTTTTTTTCTTCGTAGAAAGTATTTAACTGGATTTTTTTTCATCCATTATGATAATCTCTGCCTTTTAATCAGAATGTTAAGACTATTCATATTTAATATAATTATCAGTATAGTTAGATATAAATCTACCATCTTAATACATTTTTTCCTATTTTGATCCATTTTTTGTTCGTTTACCCCTTCTTTTCTTGATCTCTTTGGGAAAATTTAGTATTTCTTAGGATTCTATTTTGTCTTCACTATTGCCTTAGTAGCTATAATTCTATGTTATATGTTTTAGTGGTTGCTGTAGGGCTTGCAATAGGTATATTTAACTTATCACAATCTATCTTTAAGCAATATTAACACTTTAATTATACTATAACAACTATGTAACATTGGCATACTTCCATGTTTCTTCTTTGGTCCTTCATACGAATATCGTACGTTTTATGTTTCTATACATTACAAAACCTGCAATATATCATGATTACTTTTGCTTTGAACAGTCTATTTTAATTTAAATGAATAATAAATTTTAAAAAGATCTTTTATATTTACCCACATATTTACCATTCCCATCATTCCTCATTGTTTAGGTAATTAACACTAATTGCAGTGCAAATATGCTGGTAATTAGTTCTCTCAGCTTTTGTTGATCTGAAAATGTCTTTATTTCACTTTTGTTTTAAAGGGATACTTTCACAGAATATAGGATTTTAGGTTGGTCATTTTTTTTTTTTCATTTTTTTTATTTTTTGAGACAGAGTCTTGCTTTGTTGCCCAGGCTAGAGTGAGTGTCATGGCGTCAGCTTAGCTCACAGCAACCTCAAACTCCTGGGGGCTCAAGCAATCCTACTGCCTCAGCCTCCCGAGTGGCTGGGACTATAGGCATGCACCACCATGCCCGGCTAATTTTTTCTATATATATATTATTTGGCCAATTAATTTCTTTCTATTTATAGTAGAGACGGGGTCTCGCTCTTGCTCAGGCTGGTTTCGAATTCCTGACCTCGAGTAATCCTCCCGCCTCGGCCTCCCAGAGTGCTAGGATTACAGGCGTGAGCCACCGCGCCCGGCCAAGGTTGGTCAGTTTTTGTTTCTTTCAGCAATTTAAAGATGCCTTTCCATTGACTTCTGGTTTACATTGTTTCTGAAGAGAAGTCAACAGTATTTTTTAAATCTTTCTTCCTCTCTATATAAAATATCTTTTATAATCTTCTCCTTTTGAGATTTTCTCTTTTTCACTGGTTTTCAGCAATTTCATTAAGATAATTTTCTCTGTATTTATTCTTTCTTGTGGTTTTTTGAGTTTTGAAATCTGTGAGTTTATAGTTTTCATCAAATTTAGAATATATTTGACCATTACTTCTTCAGTAATTTTCCTGTTCTCCTTTCTGGGACTCCAATTACAAGTATGTTAAACAGCTTCATATTGTCTGACAGATCACTAAGACTTGGTTTATTTTTTTCTCTCTCGGTTCCTCAGTTTGGAAAGTTTACATTGCTATCTTTTAAGTTCATTGACCTTTTATTTTACAATATCTATGCTGCTATCAATCACATAAAATCATAATCATTTCGTTTCAAATATTGTATATATATTTCAACTCCACAAAGTTCCATTTGGTTCTTAAGGTAAGGAGGTATCCCAGGATCATCATACTACATCAGTGGACTCCCTGCTTATAAATGCCAGTATGTTCATAAGAAAAAGACTATTGAATCGTCCCAATCCACGGCACAATGTCTTTTATACTCTGAGAGAAACTAACAAACTGATAGTGGTAGCAAATATCCTTTAGTCTTCCCTAAACCATTTGACAAAGAGATTCAGGCAAGTTAAAAAACTCTTGAGAGTCAAGTTTGTATGTGCATCAAAATTTCTTGAGGTAGAAAATTTAAATTATTTTCCCAAATACCTTAATAGAAGAGGTCATAAATGAGTAAGAATGTTTAATAATGCCTAGAGAGTTCTGAGCTTATGACCTGGCAAAGTCACTTAAATATATCTGAGAATCAGTTTTTGGTTTTTCATTTTTTTCCACTATACCAATATTTTATTGATCTTATTAGGAAATCCAGAATAATTATTGCAAACCTCATTTCATAGCAGAAAAGACAGAATTCTTTACTTCTTATTTCCATTTCCTACTGTAATTTCCAAAAATGGATCTTTATTCTTTTTTTTTTTGATGAATAATTAATACTATATATCTTCCACAATTTGATACGCAAAAAAATCAAAACTTAATTTTAACATTAATACTACCTTTAGGGATTTTATGAAAAGCAAAAATCATATCTTCATTTTTAATCGTGGAACTTTTATGGCAGCTTCTCCAACTTCTTTTGATATATCTACTCCAAGAGGACATTTTGGTTCATAGCGGACACCTTCTATGTTGTGTAAAATGCCCAAGCCAGTTCGTAATCTTTCAATACCGTTCCATGCAATCATAATGCCATTATCAGTGCACAGTCTGGGAGGAGGACACAACAAAGTGCATTGTGTCGCATTTGTTACAATTTCCAGAGCTTTGCGGATATATAAGTTACTTGCAACACCTCCAGATACAACCAGTACTGCATTACTTTGAGATAACAAGTTTCTCTGCTTGCAAAACAGAATAGCTCGATGTGTTCTTTTTGCAAGGTGGCATGCTGTTGTGTGCTGTACTGCAGCTGCAATGTCTGCAGCTGAAGACAAGATCTGCCCTTTCTCAATACCTTCCTCTTTTTCCTTTTGCATTATTGTTTTATCAATAACATGTTGAAGTCCAGAAAAAGAAAAATCACAATTTTTAGCACGTTGCATGGGAGGTTTGATATCAAAATGAAATCTATTTCCTTGCTTGGCCAAATGTTCTATAGCTTTCCCACCACTCATGGTAGAGCATTCTGGATGTCTTATTAAAGAAAGTCTTCTTGCTACCTTGTCAAGCATGTCACCTGGTGCTATGTCCAAAGATTTTCCAAGAAGCAGAAAATCTGAAACTCCTCGAACTAATGCCAATAGACAGTGACCTCCAGAAATCAAAAGAACTAAAAAAGGAAATTCTACTTTATTGGTCAACCTAATAGTAAGTGCATGAGCCTCCATATGATGAATGGGTATGAATGGCTTTTTTAACTGGTCTACCAGCTGTAAGCTAAATGATAAGCCTACTCCCAGGCTTAAAGCAAGTCCTGGTTTTATGGTAGTTGCAATTGCTGAGAGTTCACTTGGAGAGATTCTACTGACAGAAAGAGCTTCTTGCACTATTCGTTGAATATTTTCTCTGTGAAGCTGTTGAGCAACTGGAGGAATAATCCCACCTGTTTTTAAATGAACTTCAGTTTGGGAATGCATTGCTTCTCCCAATACATTTCCAGTTTCATCCACCACAGCAGCTGCTGTATCATCACAACTGGTTTCAATTCCCAATACTAGTTTATGAAGAAATAGTGTTCCAGGATAAATATTAAAACTTCTTAAAAATTCATAAACTTTCCTTTTTGATGGTTTAGAAAAAACTCCTGCTGTCTTATTCAATATTAGCATACTTACTCTATAGGTAATTTCTTCCTCGCGAACAGCAGGTTACTAGTACTCGCCTGCGTACCCTACCTAGGACAGGCGACTCTGGATCTTTATTCTTTTAACCACATGGTACCCTATGCCAATGAGCATCAGTTTTTTTAATCTATAAATTGGTGATGGTAACACCTGTCCCAGTTGCCAGGAAAGGATGTTAATGTAAGTTATGAAAGATAATGAAGGTGAAAGTGTTTTTGAACCTCAAACTGCCATACAAATGAAAGGTGCTGTTGCTGGTCCTTCTGTTCTGGTAGAATCATTTTGTTCTGGACCTTTCTCTGGCAGAAGCCAGCACCCCTCCTTCTAACCTGTCTTCCCTTTCTCTCTCTCTTTGCCTCAGGCTTCAGGAAGTCAGCCCATTTCTGAGGATATCCACTTAACATAATCATAGAAGCTTTTTTTTCTTTGCAATAGCCTAAAACTATAAACCACCCAAATGTTCCTCAACAGATGAATGGATACATAAATTGTGGCATATCAATATAATGGAATACTACTTGGCAATAAAAAGAAATTAATTGATACACATGACAATATGGATCGATATCAAAATAATTATACTGAGTGAAAGAGGCTAGGCCCTGCACCTCTGCCCCGAGAGCATGTTATCATTTATATCAGATTCTAGAAACTGCAAACTAGTCTATAGTGACAGAAAGCAGATCAGTGGTTGAGGGGGAAAGGACGTGTTTATTGTCTTTATTGTGGTATACGGTTTCAGGGTATATAAGTTTTTATAAGTTTTGTCAAAACTTATAAAATTGTATACTTTAAATATGTGCAATTGACATAAAATAATATGTCAATTGTACCTCAATTATCAATAAAATTGTTTTTTAAAAGCTATCAAACAGACCATTTAATTTCTTATGAAACTAAACATACACTTACTACACTCAGCAATTACACCCTTGGACATTTATTCCAGAGAAAGGAAAACTTAAATTCACACAAAAACTGTACATGAGGGTTCATAGCCACATTATTTGTATTAGTAAAAATCTGAAAGCAATGCAAATGTCCTTCAGTGGGTGAATGGTTAAACAAACTCTGGTACATTCCTACAATGGCAGAATACTCATCAACAAAAAAGAATGAACTATTGATACATGCAACTTGGAAGGATCATAAGGGAATTGTGTAGAGTGATAAAAGGCAGTCTCTAAAGTTTATATCCTACATGGCTCCATTTATACAGCATCCTGAAATGACAAAATTATAGAGATAGAAGATTAGTGGTTGTAAAGGAACAGAGATGGGTTAAGGAGGTGTGACTCTAAAGAGGTAGCACAAGGGAGTCCTTTACAGTGATGAAATAGATATGTTGTGATTATTGTGGTGGTTACACAATATATGTGGGATCAAACTGGATAGAACTACACACACACATATATATACACACAAATCAGTGCACATAAAAACTGGCGAAAACTGAATAAGGTCTATAGTCTACTTAACAGTATTGTACCAATGTCTATTTCCTGGTTTTGATATTGTACTGCAGTCATACAGATGTCATCCTTGGGGGAACCTGGGTTCAAGAAACTATGCATTACTTTTGTAACTTCCTGTGAGTCTATAATCATTTTAAAATAATAACATTTTTCAGTTAATAAACTTATGTAACGGGAGTAAAAGCTTTGCTGGAGAGCTCATGCTGGGCTGGTTAAGTTACAGCTCTTTAAAGACATGCTTTTTTCCAAATCTCTTCCTAAATGCCTTTAATTAAGCAGCCAGCATGAAACAAAGAGCAAATCAACTCATATTCCTCCCCATTTAAAATAAACAAAGGTGAAAAACCAAAAATTTTGAACAAATCTATGAATACGTGAACCTTGATTGGTCTTATTTCTTCAAGGCAGAAGCCACTAGAATGTAGTTGATAGAGGGTAGGAACAGTATCTTTATGATTCTTGTGCCGAGCAGATAACTTGGCTCATAGGAGGAGCCCAGTAAAGGCTTTTGGAAGCAAGGAAAATAGGGAGTGAAGGAGAAAGAAGGGTGAAGAAAGGGAAAGAACCTCTGGTAGACCTAGGACAGTGTCTTCTCTTTGTGTCAGTGCAGGAAGGTTGTATTTGGTTAATGACAGATCAATATACAGGACCAATTCCCTGTGTGGGGGCGGTGCAGGCAAGGAAGGAAAAGTCCCACTGTGTAGACTACTGTATCCTTAGAAAATGAAAATCATAACTCTTGCTGGACTCCACTTTTACCAGGGGGCAAGAGTGCCTGGATGAGGCTGCATCTATGTAGACTAGGGCCAGTCTGGGAAGGAAGGAGCCTGAAAGAGTCACTGAAACAGTATAGTGGAAAGGTTTTAAAGGATGAATATTGGCTGAGGTCTTGAATGACAGCCCAGATTCAGCCAAGTATGAGCAAATATCAAACCCAGTCCAGAAGTCAGATGTGCGCAACCTGGAATCAGGAGTCAGAAGGGGACAGGATTGGCACGAATCAGGGTCAAATGTGGAGCATTTAACCAGTAGAGAAGGCACTCATGACCTGCATTTGTTCTGGTGCCGTCTTGCAGTGTATGGGCCCATCTGGACACCGGACTTAATATATGAAGCCTTCTAAAGTATATTGGATTCTTCAAAATGTTAGGACAATATTATTATGCAAATTTTTAGGGCTTATTTCTTAACACTATTTTGAAGATTATGTAACTCAGTTTTGATGGGTTGCCTGGGTTCTCCCATAGGACTCCAAGGCTTTTTAAAAAATAGTGTAATCCTGTTTTGGGACCTATTCTGACTTCATTATTTGGTCATGTTGCCTCCCCTGTGCGTGTCTTCAAGTTCCACACCTTCTCTTACAGTACTTTATACCATGGCATAGCTACTTACAGGGCTCAAGGATATAGATTTAGCAGAAATGTGGATATCTAGTTTTTCTAAGAAATACGTTGAACATAAAACTGTGAGGCTGCACTTTCCTTCATGACAGCTCTTGACTTACACTTCTCATCCATCTTCTTAACCTTTCACATTATTTCCTGAAGCCATTTCATCTTCCTTCTAAAATGCCAACCTAAAAATAAGTAATCACACTGAAAAGGATCCAGATGGAAACAGAAAAACGGACACACTCGTTCGGTACGCAAAACATTTTCTATATTTGTCAGTAGACTTAAGTTTGCTTCTCATCTTCATTGCTGTCTCCTCCCAGAGGACTAGGAGAGATTCACAGAAATTTTCTGACCCATTGAAACACAATTCATTCTATGTGGCTTTTGATTTCAGGTGGTAATGGTTGTTTAGCACCTTAAAACTTTAAGAAAGGTATCTGGAAATAAATGTGACTAATTTGTATTTTTTATTTAATGAAAGTAAGACTTCAGATGACTGTATGTGTTCTTAAGAGGTATGTTCTTTTGTTTGTTTCAATTAGTTGGGAAAAGAAGGATGCATCAGGCTCAGAACTTGGCAAATTTCTCTTGCTGTACAAATACGGGAAATTTTCTAAGGCAGGTCTTTAGCTTCTTGGACACAGTCAGGACATGAAAATCATGATAATAAGACAAATGCTATGAATTATAAGCAAATTCATAAATGCAAAATATCAAACTAATCAGAATCCCTAATGAACTACTATTTTTTAAATTATCTTTTTAAATTTTCTCTTTAGAAGACAGAACAACAAACATATATACTTATATCATGAGGGGATTAGTAAATAACTTGTTTTCAAGGAAACTTCTCTTGTCAGTACACATTTATCTAAATCACCTATATCTTTCTTATCTACAGTCCTGCTCAATTGGGAACTGGCATTCAGAATGAGAAATCTGAGACACCAGGAGATATTGAATCACCAAATAAATAAATAAATAAATAACCTCTATTCATTACCAAGGCAAGAAACTTTCTATACCATATTAGAACATTTATCAAAATGAAGAGTTGAAACAAAAAGTATTTAATGAATAAACTATCTTTTAGCCAGGAGAGGTCTCATTCCCCAGGCAGCATGATAAATCTTTGTAAGATTGTATTAAAGAGTTATAAATTTTTTTAATTTTTTATTTTTTCCAGAATATTGTGGGGGTACAAATGTTAAGGTTATGTATATTGCCCTTGCCCCCCCTGCCCCCTCGAGTCAGAGCTTCAAGCATGTCCATCCCCCAGTTGGTGTGCATCACACTCATTATGTATATATGTACCCATCCCCTCCCCCCCACCTGCCCGACACCCAAAAGAGTTATACATTTTAAGACTAAATTCACACTCCAAGCCACTGAGGTCTGCAAATTATCCCACCCCTCCCCCATTTGGAAAAAAGTAGTCCCTAAATAGTGACACTTCAGAAAATATTCCAAGTGAGAGACTTAGACCTGCTGTCAATAGGTTTAATTCCGCATGAATTATCAGCCACAATGTCTTTTAAGCTCCAACAATGTTCCTATATTTCAAAGTACAGGTGCTGCAAAGGCAACCAAATTGTTGTTGTGCACATAGTCTGAAAACCAAGAGAGCACAGCTTTAAATACTTTGAGGGTGACAAAAGTACAATCACTTTATTCTCCATAGTCACATGTCCAAATTCTACCGGGTGGGTCTTGCTCAGATATAACTGGAAGCAAAGCTTGGCATGACCACTCTCCCTTTTGAACTCTCTGGACTGGGAAAGCACTGGCATATGACTTCAGGATAGCTATTCATTCCCTGCTCAGAGACTTATTCTTTTTCTCGTGACATGTATCACATTCTACTCTGTAATATAGTCATTTATCTACATGGTTTATTTTTTTCTACTAGATTATACACTTTTTGAGTGTAAGGACCATACCTGTTTTACCTTCTTTGAAGCAACACAGATGAAAACTTCATTATAAATTATGAAATACTTTTGCAGGTTTAACTTTCTATTCTTTGTAAAATTATTTTAATGTAGGCTGGGCGTGGTGGTTCACACTTGTAATCCTAGCACTCTTGGAGGCCAAGGCATGAGGATGCTCAAGGTCAGGAGTTCGAGACCAGCCTGAGCAAGAGCGAGACTCCATCTCTACTAAAAAATAGAAAGAAATTAGCCTGAAAACTAAAAATATATTGAAAAAATTAGCCGGGCATGGTGGCGCATGCCTGTAGTCCCAGGACTACAGGACTACTCAGGAGGCTGAGACAGAAGGATTGCTTGAGCCCAGGAGTTTGCTGTGAGCTAGGCTGATGCCATGGCACTCTAGCCCAAGCAACAGAGCAAGACTTTGTCTCAAAAAAAAAAAAAACTTATTTGCATGTATTGTTATCTAACACATTGTAGATGTCCAATAAAAATTTGTTGACTGACTGACTGATTGAATGAATGAACAAACACCTCCAATTATTTCCCACTTATCACCAGAATTCCACATGGTATCTAGTATAGAAAGGCCTAGCAAACAGAAGGTCAACTCTCTAAAGGACATTTGTTGGAGTGGAGCCTGGCAGGCTGACCTCCATTGTCAGTTTATTGCCCATCAAACACAAATACCACCAGGGACTCTTCCATTTCATACTGTAGGAATTGGTTGCACTCTGTGATGTCCTGGCAAGCTGTCCAGGAAAGGTTCCTCAGGGAAATGTGGATGTCTGATCCCATACTAAAAAGGTATTTCAGGACTAGTTAATAGAGAGGCTGCCACAAGCTACCCCCACCACTTGGATGTTTCAGCAGCAGGCCTCAGCACAACTCTCCTCCCACCAGGTAGCAAGAGGAACTAAAAACATCTTCACTGAAGTGAGCATCTAAATAGAAGAAACCAAACGGGGCGTTTTGTTTTGAAGTTCTCTCTATGCCAAATGTACAGGACAAAATAAAATGGAAAACAAGTGTCCTGCTTTCAAAATGGAAATTTTGTAAGTCTTTCTAAACTGTTTTATAAACTACAATCTGTCCTGGAATAGGGTTGTTACTTTTAGGGGAAAAAGCACGACCTTGTTTCAGTAGCATATATGGAAAAACTCTAAATAAATCACTTTCTCATTATGAAATCCTTCTTCTGTTTTAAAAACCAAATTCAGAAATTTGATTTTGAAAAAGAAAAAAAATGGAATTTCAGGATGGTCACTTTCTGTGTTGAACTAAAATCTGGAGGCCCACCGGCCACCTGCTCGTAGCCAGGCCTTCCTCCTTACCCAGTCACAGGTGAAGCCAGAGGCACTCAGATTCTGTGACATCTTTGCAGCGCTTCACTTAGAACATCTACCAACTGCTGTATTTTTTTCCACAGAGTCTCACTATTTCATTATAAAGACTAGAAGAACAGGCCCTTGTTCTCAGGCAAGAAAACACAGAAGCTTCATTTGTTTATTATTTTTAACCACTATGCATTTGTGTGCTTAATAGCTTCTTCAGTGATTGTTTAACTGTGAATGTATCGGCATGTGATTTGAGGTCAGCTGTGTGTTCCCTGGGTGGTACAGTCAATACATAATCTTGGTGGGGAGAAATCTCATTAAAGTTCAAGCTTCAGATTCTAGGCTGGCAACAAATAATCTCCCTCTTTTCAAATCTTCTATGTCTATCATAAAAAATTTTCTCAAACTGCTTCAATTTCCTTAAATATTACTTAGAATGAGTATATTTTTAAAAGCACTCTCCTCTTCTTTGTTGCTTTAAACATGTAGATAGGAAAATAGAAAAAAAAATTGTCTCCAATTCCATTACCAAAAGATAATAACAATTAATATTATGGTGCAAAATCTTGTAGGCTGGTTAAGACAGTTTCTTTTTTTTTCATTTTTTTTAACAAGGACTAAAACAAACTAGAAATAAGCTTTTCCAGGGTTTCAAAGTGATGCTACTTTCTTCAAAAAGTTTTTTCTAAGCCAAAACCAGACAAAACTTCTTTTCTTCCAATTGATGTTTTCAGTTTGCCACCAGTATGCAGCACAAGTGGCCATTGGTCTCTGGGAAAAATGGGCATTTAAAAAAAAAGATGAACTTCTGCTATGTCAAAACCCATTATAAGAACACTCTGGCTGATTCCATTTGGCCCGTTTCCTGCTTCTCCCAGATCACCTCCCACCCCACTCCAGCTCTTCTTAAACACTGACTTTAGGATCCCTCTGTCTGCTTCTTTTGCTTCCAATTTTGCTTCTGAGGGATGAGAGTAGGATCAAAGGGATAAGACTGGCAACACAATATTAATGGTGGTCAACTCTGGACAATTGGAACACAGGTGTTGGTTGTATTTGTTTCTGTATCCTTATGGATTTTTTTTAAGTTCTAAATATTAACAAAACAAAACTAAACAAAAGATATGGTCCCTATGTTCCAGGAGCTCAGGGTCTGGTGTAATGTGCAAATAATTAGAGTAAATTCAAGATTTGCCAACAGATCAGAGGTTATCACAAAGTGTTGGATTCTAGCAGCTAGAAGAACACAGAGCTTGGAGTACAACACCCTTCCCCACCCAGCAAGGAGGCAAAGCTTATTGGAGGATAGGAAGCTGAGTAGTTTTCCATGGTTTCAAACATAGTTAGGAGTGCACTGCAGAAACAGCCCTGATGTGTGACATCAGACTCTAAGATCATACCATGTGCTTGGGGAAAAGAGTGTATTTTCAGCATGGCTGGGGTTGCTGTGTCAGCAGATAAGCTTGGACAGGTGAGCATTTACTGGGTGGTGAAGATTCCCATGTGGCAAGCTGCCCCATGGTTGATGAGGAACCAATGAAGTTAGGGAAGGGTACAATATGACTTTCGTGTTGGCAACACCCTTCAGGGGACACTGTGGCAGAGACTGGAGAGGTGGAATGGCAGCAGAGAGACTGATCAGGAGGCTGCCACAATGGTCTAGGTGAGAGATGATGATGGCCCGTAATAGGGCAGTGGCAGTGAAGTGAGGAGGGACAGATTAGAAGACAGACTCCATCCTGCAAGAGACAAATTAGATGAGGAGGTCGAGGGGATGGAGAGGGCAGAATCGAAAGTAACTGCTGGGTTTCTGACTTGGGTAGTGGGTTGGATGGTGGGGTGAATTCACTGAGATTAGGAAGAGTGGACATGGGGGAGGAAAAGATGAGGAAAATTTGCAACATGCTTAGTCTGTGATCCATCTCGGAGTTGCTTAAGAGACCATGAAGTGTAGAGATTTGGAGTGGGCACAGACAAGTGTGCTCTCTGGGCTAGAAGTGGACTCACCAATGTGGATGCTGCCGTGGCCGAGGTCATGACTGTATTGAAAATGTCCCGGAAGACTGAGGGAGAGAGAAGAACTGGAGCTGGAGCTCTGAGGGAGCTCAGCAGTTAAGGATCATGGAAAGGAAGGGGAGGCTATGAAAGAGACTGAGTGGTGGTCCAAGAGGAAAGAGGAAGATCAGGAAAGAGCGATGTCAGTTACTGTTACGTTCGCTAAAGGAGGGGATCATTTTAAGAAGGAAGGAGCAGTTTCTAGGTTAGCGCTAGCAGGTAAGTCAAGTAAGACATAGTGCTGCCAGATAAAACACAGCATGCCCAGTTAAATTTGAACTCATAGAAATGAACACTTTTTTAGTATAAGTATGTCCCCTATTTTTATTTGCTAAATATGGGAACCCTACTTAGATAAGGGTTAAAATGTGCAAGTAGATGTGGTAGTTAAAGCACAGTCAGAGTAGTACAGGGAACAGGGGCAGGAAGGGGCTGGGAGACAATGTGAATCAATCTTTCTAGAAGCCAGGCTGCAAAACCACAGGGTAGAGGACATGGTTAACAAAGGGAGGACTTTCCCAAGGGGAGCAGACACTTCACGCTGTCATCTCTCCCCCACCAGCCAGAAACCATGTGAGGGTCAAGACCACGTCTTAGTTATTTTTGTAATCAAAGCTCTGACCTGCCCAGGGCCTGCCTTTTGTGCAAAAGAAACTCCATATACGTTGACTAAATTAAATTCTTAGAATGGATTTCTCCAAGCCAATAATAAAGAACTGAGGTAATCAAGGAGATTCATTCAGTACCTTTGCCTTTATCTGAAAATTATGACCCAATATATTTTGGGCAAATATAGTTCATATTGATCAAAATGATCTTTATCTCTATTTACCAGTGAAAGGGCAGTCTTTTATCCTAGAGGCCAATGTCTTTTCTTCCACTTTGCTAATATATAGTAGGAGCAGCAGCAGTAGCTAGGAATCTCTTAATTACCTTGTGCTTGTCAAGATTATTCAACTTTTCAGGTGAGTAAAACAGATCCAAAATGTCTGGCTAAGGGGAAAACAAAATAAAATCAACCTTGCAACAAACAAATACAGTAAGTTGCCCAAGAGGGCATTTGTGGCCCATGGAAGACTCCAGTATCTTTCAGCCCCATCTGACATTGGCTGCTTTGCTGGCTTGCAAGCCGCCTTCCTCTTTTCTACAGCTATGTGAAATCCGCTCACCCGATGATGTTGCCAGTAGGGGTGATAAACCAACCACAAAACAAACTCATTTAAAGCCTTCTTGAGCCTGCCTTATTAAGTGATCCAAAGCAGGGACGCAAATATGCACATCCTTTCAAAGAAAGGTCTTTTGCATTACTACTTCTAAAACACTTTTGAGTCAACACTGGAGATACTTGTGGACTCTGCTTGCAGGGAGGGAGGAAGTAGGAGCTGCTGCTGAGGATCTGGGACTATGTTCGTGGAATGCAGGTTCCAGGATGTGTCTGGAGGGGCAGGGCCTATTGGTGAAAAGAGAAAGAGAAAAATGGTTGGATTTTGAGGTTGGGCTGGACCTGGGTTTGAATCTTAGATCTATCCTATTCTAATTGGGGTGTTCAATTTGGTGGTTAAGAGCAAAGCTTTAGACTTGGACATATTTGGGTTTAATTCCTGGTGCTACAAGTGGAACAGGATAGTGTTTTTCAAAATACCTTTGTTATATACTTTTCTTGCAGCCATTCTGCCATTATGGCTGGCATCTCAGGAAAGAGGAGAACACAGAATAGGAAATGCCCCCTTTCAAACAATGGAAGAGAAAGGAAGCCCTTTCAACACGGGCTGCAGTGGGGAGGAGGGCTGGGAGGGTGGAGGAGTAGGAGGCAAGAAGGGCAAGTGGCCAGACCTTTGTGGCCTGGCTCGTGGCCAGGCTGAACCCACAAGGGGAGGATTAGTACCAGCTAGAGCAGTTGAAGGGTGTTCCCGAGTAGTTTGTAGCCCTTCCTGCTTAAGAAAAAGGGAAGACTGCCCTGCAGGCAGCCTTACGCTGAGCTGGGTGGCCTCACGGAGAGCGGGCCTGAAGCAGGACTACCCCTCGGCTCTCTGCTCCTCAGCCTCTCCAGCTGCCCCTGAGGGTCTGTGGGGAACGCGGAATGTCACTGACAGCTGAGCCAGCAGGCCTGTCATGGGCCTCTGTGACAAGGCAGAGGCAACCCACAGCAGAGGCTGTGAGGAGGGCTGCCTGTGCCACAGGGAGCAGGCGGGGCGCAGGTCTGCTGCACTAGTGAGAGCCGGTGCCATGCTGCCATACTAGCGAGTGCTGCTGTACTAGTGAGAGCCGGTGCCAGTACTGCCATACTAGTGAGTGCCGCCCTACTAGTGAGAGCCGGTGCCATGCTGCCATACTAGCGAGTGCTGCTGTACTAGTGAGAGCCGGTGCCATGCTGCCATACTAGCGAGTGCCCCCATACTAGTGAGAGCCGGTGCCATGCTGCCATACTAGCGAGTGCCGCCCTACTAGTGAGAGCCGGTGCCATGCTGCCATACTAGCGAGTGCCCCCATACTAGTGAGAGCCGGTGCCATGCTGCCATACTAGCGAGTGCCGCCCTACTAGTGAGAGCCGGTGCCATGCTGCCATACTAGCGAGTGCTGCTGTACTAGTGAGTGCTGGTGCCAGTACTGCCATACTAGCGAGTGCCGCCATACTAGTGAGAGCCGGTGCCAGTACTGCCATACTAGAGAGTGCTGCTATACTAGTGAGAGCAGGTGCCAGTACTGCCATACTAGTGAGTGCCACTACTGCCATACTAGGAGTGCTGCTGTACTAGTGAGAGCCGGTGCCACTACTGCCATACTAGCGAGTGCTGCTGTACGAGTGAGAGCCGGTGAACCAGCAGCAGGCAGGAGAGACGACAGGAGCATGAGGTCCCAGCCAGGCCCCAGGCCAAGAGAACAGACCACAGGCTTCCCTGGCCCGGGCCTGAGCTGCAAGTGGGAAGCAGGCCCCAGGAGCCGGCACATCAGTGACTTCTCCACTTAGGGTGTGAGAACCCAGAGGACAGGACAAGGTCCAGCCTTCACGCCCCCAAGAAACCCACGAGATTTCTGACTTGACGAATTTTTGTTTGTTTGTTTCCTTCTCCTCAGTGGGATTTGGGGGTTCTAGAGCAGCAGTCCCCAACCTTTTAGGAACCAGGGACCAGTTTCATGGAGACGATTTTTCCACGGATGGGGGAGGGGGAGGGCAGCTCAGGCAGTGATGTGAGCAGTGGGGAACGGCTGCAAATACAGATGAAGCTTTCCTTGCTTGCCAACTGCTCATCTCCTGCTGTGTGGCACCCCCCTCCCTAAGTTTCAGGGAAGACAGCTCTCCACAGAGGGGCAGGGAGAGGGCAGGCAGTGGAGCCTGGTCCCTAACAGGCCACGACTGACACCAGTCCACGGCCTGGGGGTTGGGGACTGCAATTCTAGAGGACAAAATGATCAGCTGTAGAAAATAAAGTATCCACCAATTGTCCACATGTACAGTGGCCCCTCTCCCAGATGAACTTTGTAAACTTGGGTTACCTACTTACCTTCTTTGAGCCTAAGTTTTTCACCTAGGAAGTGAGGATAATACCGCTTCATAAGGGTTGTTGTGAGTATTAAATTAAATGACACGGTCAAAGCTCTGGGAACAGTGCCCAGAACATAGTTGTGCCATTAATGGTTGTATAATATCATTACTTAGCTCCCATGAGATTCATTTTCTACCTCTGTAAAGCAGGACTGCAACACGCATCTCGCACAATATGTATGCAAATAGCGTAGCTCCCCTTCCCCTTCTGTTCCCTATCTGAAAAGCTGCAATTTACCTTTCTCATTTACTGCCTCACATAAAACATCTTTCTTCATTTATTCAGTCAATAATATTTGCTGGGTTTCCTCTTGAGGGTTCCCAAGATGATCCATGTACAGCATTTATCATTCTCAAAGTGCTTCACAATCTGCTGGTGGAGGGGTAGGGGCAATGTTTTTACTTCGTTATAATAGAAGGGGAAAATGATGAGAGTTACAGTAAAAGCACTGTGGTAACTCAGAAGAGGCAGTGTTTACTTGCAGTTAGAAGTCAGGGAACGCATCCTGCACAACATGGCATTTAAATAGGGCCTTAAAAAGTGAGAAATACTTAGTCATGTATTGGGGAGGAGTAATTCCTTACCTTGGAGATTGGGGAGGGCAATTCAGACAGAGAACTGCGGAAGTAACTGCACAGTGTAGGGTGTGGCTTGAGATTAGGTGGATGGTTCAGATCAGACGAGGTAAGAGGCTGGAGGATAATAATGGGCTGGAGAGGTACATACAGGCCTGATAAGATGGGTCCATGATGCCACCAAGCTAATAGTCATCAACTTGTCACTCATAATATTTTATGAAAGGAAGAAGGGGAAGGAACTAAATCTTATTGAGCCCCAGGTACATGCAAGTGACTTCATGGAGACCGCTGCTCTATGGATAGTATGTCTAAACCTCATGATTATGCAGGGAAGTAGGTATTTACAAAGGAGGAAACAAAAGTTCAGAGAGGTTAAGTAACTTAACCACATTCACACAGCTAGAAAGCAATCCATTGAGAATCAAACATGGGTCTGCCTGATCCGAAGCCAATGCTTATTCCTTTGGACATTTCCCTATTCCACTTGTTTCCTTGAGAACACACCTTCCTTCCAGTTTCAGTGTTCAAAGAAGTTGTCATGTTCTGTTACCAACTGATTAGCATGAAAGGTGGGCTGGATATAGTCTGAGGAATTGAGACTCAAAGGAGAGCTGGGTTTGGTTCTAGAATTCAGGGTCATGGAAAAACTCCAGAAAGAGGTGGATCTTCTTCTTCCCCAAAAGATCCCATAACTGTTCTGGCCATCTTGGGCCACCCAAGGGAAAGAGCAGGGTCAGAGACTAAGACTCAGCTTAAGAAGGTAACTGGAGTCTAAATGCAGGAAACCCCAAGATACTTTGGTCTTCTGTGTATCTATGCTCCATTTAAGCCCTGGGGAATTATATTTTGAGGTACATCTTAAGTCAGTATATATGATGGACTAATGTTTATTTGTGGTAGGGTTGCCTGGGAGAAATGCCTGTGTTCTCAGCTGGAACTGACATAGTGACATTTTGGGTTTTGCAATACAAAGCTTCTCTCTGGGGAATGAGAGACCAGATCTGACCACATGAGCCTTGGGAAAGCGATGGGGCAATGCCCTCTGCATGCTTTCCTGAAACCAAGTCTCAGGAGCCATGTTGACTCATCCAAACTCACACAGATGGGGAGAGGCACAGGCAAGATGAAAGCCCAAGTACGGTAGTTCCTGGCTTTGTTACCAAGCTGCTCAAAGGAGAATAAACTTACCTAAATGAATAACCCAAAACCGTTTACTCTCTCCATGGCCTGAGATTGCTTTTACTAGAAACAGAAATTTTACAACTAGAGGAGACAGTAAAAACCATCCAGTCCAACTATCTCATTTTATAGATGAGAAAACAGGCTCAGATTAGGAAACAGACTTGCTTTAAGGTCACAACAATTTTAGCAGTGGAGCCTGGTCTAGGTCACAGATCGGCTGCCTGTGGTCAGTGCTGAATGTTCTTTCCACTAATGTTTAATATAATGCTCCACTGACTATTGTTGACTATGACATATATGTGCGTGTATAAATATATTCCACTGGCTGTGACCGCCACCACCTCTATGTCCCCACACACTCATATTTGGAAAACCAAGAGGTAATCAATCAATTCTTTACCTTTAGACAGGCACTTTCCAATTTTATGGAGGGGATAAAAATGTCTCCTAATTTTAAAGCCTTTAATAGTAACCAGTGAAAGAAATTCCCCAGATGTCTGGTACTTTTCGGGTTTGAAAGTCCCTGTATCTTGGATGTGAGACTCAGAAAGTCAAAGCTGAGAGTTGGGTCCCATGCTTGACCCTATTTTTCCTGAAGCTCCCAGATGTTAAGCAAATTTCCTGTGCTCTCCATGACAAAAATCTCCTCTCTGGCCAAAGTCTTGCCCCACCCCAGCACCCCAGAATAAACATGGCCCCATCGCTATCTCCTGCCTGGGTGGCTGTAAAAGCTTCCCCAGGAAAAAAAGGCCTGGAGCCTGCTCCTTCCCGGCTCCTTTTTCTAGGAGGTGGCCGTTACTTGCTCCCATTAACCTGAACAGAGGCTGTTTCCCATCACTTCCTAAGTGAGGAACTTCCCGGAGCCTGAGAGAGGGAAACCCCAGACTCTGCTCCCCTGGGGTTGATTGGTGCCATTCTGCCCACTGTTCTCCCATAAGCCCCTTCTGTAGGTCTGACATGACTTTCTTCTCCAAGACAGGCCCAGCAAGAAGGGTGCACATGTGTTTCACCCTGCATTCCTGCACAGTCCCTCGGGCACTGTGGCTGGAAATGATTTGTGCAGGGCACTTGGCCAGCCTCCCTTTTAATCACTCCCATACTCACAGACACGGGGAATCCTGGCCTCCCACGAGGGGAGGGAGGAAGCTCCCTCGCTTTGACAGGGTCTCCTCAGGGGCGGGGTAAGCAGTGATTCTGGTCTCCAGGAAGACGTCATAAAGAGCCTCCTTTAATGATGAATCGATATCTCTGGGAACCCCTCCCCCTTCCCCAGAGCTTCTCCAAGGCAGACACTGCTCAGATAATGTTCAAACATCCACTCACCCTGCAGGGCTTCCTAAGCACCAGTCTGCCTGGGGAGGAGGGTGGGATCAGTGGGGCCTCGAAGAATTGGTGGGATTTGCTCCGGACATTTCAGACAGGGAGATGGTGTAAGCTGGGGTTGGGGCGAGGAAGGGAGAGAGTTGGGGGCAGCTTGAGGGTAGTAGAGGTGCTTGTTAGGGAAGAGTGAGTGATGACTAGTCAGGGTTCTAACAGCTAACAGAGGGCACTCACAAAATGAGATAGTTTGAGGAGGGTTTATTTGCAAAGTGTGGCTGTAGGGAAGCCACAAAGAATAGTGCAGTAAACTGGACTTAGTAAGAGCCAAGGCATTATCACCTCTGGGCACAAATAGACAATGACCAGAACAGAGAGTCCTGCAGAGCCGGCGCCTGGGAAGGAACAGAGGTCTTCAGTCCAAAGGCACAGCCAGCTGGAAGCAACCTTTCAGGGAAAGATTTGGGCAGAGGTGGACTTACAGTGAAGCTGGTGAAGTTTAAGCTAGTTAAATGTAAGATGGGTTGTTTGGGTTTGACAGGATATATACAAGTTGCTCCCAGTCACTTCTGTATATACTTAATTCATTGCTAGCTGTCCCAGTACAGGAATGGCTTTCACGAATATGCTTCCCTCCAACTCACCTGGTATCATGACTTGAAGGGAATGATAGGTGGTGTTGCAACATGTGGGCAGTGGAAAAGAACAGAGTTTGGAGTGTATGAAACCAGAAGCTAGTCTGTAGAAAATTACATTAGACCTGATAAATTTTAAGTGGAGAATTCCATACTCATTATTAGAAATATAATGCAATGTGGTACATGCTACTATAAACACATCAGGTTATTTTCTTAAATAGGATCTCACATATTAGAAGGTTAGATTCCAGTATTTGTAGCCTTTATGCATAAAAACATTTCAGATCATACCCAAATTAGTAACTTTTTAAGAGGAAGAAAGAAAATGCAAGTAGAAATAAAGGCCTTAGACCATTTGATAATTTCATTGATTAAAGAGAAATGAAGCACATAAATTTACTGGGAAAAGTTTTATATTTCTTGCTGCTTTGATCCAAATACTGATAATCCTGGAAGATGCCTTGGATTGGGTTCCCTGGAAGCTGACCATGGAATGGAAAGGCTTACAGTGGAGTGCTCCCAGGGAATGAGGATGGCAAGACTGGGAGAAGCTGACCAGCAGTGTGGCCTTGGCCAATCTCATAGTGCCAACAGTCGAAGGATGGCTGTGTTGGCCTAAAAAGGGGATGTGGGCAGTGGCCACAGTACCCCTATAAATAATAACATAAAAATCACGACATATCACTGTTATGGGGACATCAAAAACAAACTAGTTTTTAAGTGTTATCAATTCAAAGAGTACTTAAGATCAGTTCTTGCACAAGGAAATTTGAAATGTCCTAAATCTTAGTTATATATGGAAGAAAATAATAGCAGTCTTCCAACAATCTCAAAATTTTACATCATGTTATAAACACTGAGTTGTGAAACCAAAACAATTATAAATGACCAATGATAAAAGAAAATAACTTTTAAATCAAACCTACTAAAGACTGGATTATATTTCTATTCATTCTCTAGAAAGTTATCTTCCAAAGGTGTTATGTGAGAAGTAAAGTGTATGCAGATAAAAGATATAAGAAATAGTTATTATAGAGATTTTCTAGGCAATTTTTTCTGCATTTTGGATATCTCTGTTGCTTGTAAGCTTTTTAAAGTTTACAATTTGTTGAGATTTCTTTTCTCATTCTGAATACATATTCACTTTTATATCTATAATTTTATTCATAATTGTGGGCCAATAAAATTGCAAGCTTTGGACCTGTGAAACCAGGCTCCACGCTTAGGTCCTGAGGGATCTGTACCTTGACCCCATGGTCCCCCTCCCTCAGGTGTTCTGCTGGGGCTCCCCTGTTGCCGAGCCCAGCAGAAGCTGGGGACCACTCAAGGTCCTGGGCAGAGAACAGGCAGCAAAGGGTGGAAAGTGGATCAGGAGGAACAAATTGAAGATAGCAGGCACAGCTTAAGATAGAGCCAAATCATGGAGGCCTTGAATGCCAAACTCAGCTTGCACATTATTCATAGAAAAATGAAACTGAGTGACATGAAAACAAAAATCTATATTAAAGGAGACTTCTATCTGGGACACCAGTGGTACACTAGAGGCAAAGCCTTGCACCTGTGTAGAAGTGGGAGGATGCGTCTGCTCCTTCTGTCCCCTCTGCAGCCTGGGGATTCTGTGCTCCCAAGCAAACTTTCTGAGAGGAGCCAGTGAGCAGCTGCTGGAAGGCGAAGGGCCAAGCACCATCACCATGGGTGCAACCACCTTAACCAGAGGCCATGATGACTCCTCTGATGATTTTAGCAGCCCCAAGGTCCTGAATGTCCAGTGGATACCCATTCCTCCTCTGTGCTATATCGAGGCCCTGTAGTCTTGTTTCCGCCTCATCCAGTCGGCTCCCAGAGGCGGCTCTGTGTGGCCAGTGTCAGGGCACAAACAGCCCTTGCAGAGTAGGAGCCCAAATTTGGAGTAGAGGCGCCAGAACCAAATTCCTCTGCTGGCTCCTCTGTGACCTTCCTGGGTGAGAGAAACCCTGGCGTCCTTCCCTAGGTCTTTTCCTGTTCTGTTGGGATCCCGAGAGATTCCAGAGTGACCTTCCCTCGTCCTGTCTCACCACGCAAGTGCACCCCTTGACTATCTCGCCCACACTTTGTCCTCATCCAGGAACAGGGCCCGCCAGACCTGCTGCTGTCCCCAGCCAGCCGGCCTTCCTGAGGTCTTTTATCCAGCTCCTATCTCACACCCCTGCTCCGGCGTCCCCACGGAACTTCAAAGGCGATATATTCAGAAGCAAACTCGCTAAATCCGACATTCCTTCCTTTACAGTGTTGCTCAGATCTGTAGCTTCCCTTTTCTCTTCCTGTCACTTCCTTACGTGGGCTCCTGTGACCTCTGGTCCAGACCATCGTTTCGACCTCTGTAAAGACCAGTCACGGTCACTCTGCAATCCCCCACTCACAGAGCCATGGCCAGATGGCTAAAATGGATCCTGTCCCTCCTCTGCTCAAACACCTTCTGGGGCTCCCCGTTACCTTACAAACTGAATCCAAACCTCTCAACCCGGCCATCTTTATTCTGTAATTAAGCATCATGTGGTATTGCAGTTATTTTAAAATATAAAATCATATATTTATTGTTTGCCCCCAAACAACTCCCCTGGGCCCCATTAGACAATGAGGTTTTTGAGGAGACAGGGCCTGGTGCATGATTGGCACTCAGGAAACGTTCTCTCAGTGAGGGGGTGCTTTTACCTTGGCCTCCCTTTCTGGCTTTGTCACTCACATCTCTCCCCCCACCCACCCTCCCATTATCAGGCTGGTCAAACCCAAGTGCTTACTGCTCTCCCCATGCCCAAATTTGCCTCTCATCCATGCTTGTGCACACGTTCCTCACTAAGGGTCTTCCTTCCCTAGCCCTCCTGGAACCCCTGCTCAGCCTCTGTCAACATATGTGTGTGGGCATGCGTGTGTACACATGCACATGCCATACACACATGCACATTCCACATACAACACACAGCACACACGCACTACATACAACACACACACATACATGCAACACACATGTGCTACTTTGTCTGTGAAGGCTTTCTTGCTTCTTTCTGCTCCCCTCTTCTCTCCCCAGAAATGGATCTCCTCTTACAACTTCCGTGGCGTTTGTTTGTGTGCCTCCTATGGCTCGGCTCATATTCTGCTGACATATTTCACTTACTGGTTTACAAGTCTTCCCTCCTCTACCAGAGAGGGCTGCCAGGACTCAGCTGTGGAGGCCAGTTGCTGTTGGGGAAAAAATCCAAGTGATATTTAATACCTACTTGTAAATGGATGCATTTGCCCCTCAAAGCACGAAGATCTTTCTTCTTGTTATGGAGTGAATATATATTTTAATCGCAGGCATATAATTCATGATTACATTCTTAATATCAAGCACTCAAACAATATTGACAAAGCTTAAAATTCCTTTTGGTTATCTCCAATCCCAGTCCCCTCCCCATTTACACACCTATGCAATGCAGGTATAGTATAGATTTGTGGGTTTGTTTTTTACAAAAGTGATATACCGTATAAATTATTCTGCAACTTGATTCTTTCGCTTTACAATATGTCAAAATCCTTTAAATCTTTCTATATATGAGTTATATAGTATCTCATTCTTTCTAACAGCTGCAAGATACCATAGTTTGGAAGTGCCAAGGCTTATTTTACCATTCCCCTACTGAGGTGCCTTTAGCTTGTTTCTAGTGTTTTGTTATTATGACAATGCTGCACCAAACAGCCTGTACGTGGCTCTTTGCACGTGCTTTCTTCTAGAATAAAGATGAATAAATAGCATTTCTCAGTCAAAAGAAATGCACTTTTAAAATTGTGTTTAGATTTAAGTAAATTAAAAAAAATTAGAAATTTTCCAATTGACTTCCAAAGAGAATATTGATACCCCCACAAATCCTTGCCATTGCTTGATGTTCTAAATCTTCAGCATTTTGGCCAATCCAATGAGAGAAAAAAGGCATTGTGTTTTATTAATGTGCATGTCTACATTTATTCCAAGTGAGGTTGAACATCATTTTATGGGTTTGTTGACCATTTGGCTCTTCTCTTCTGTGAAATGTACATATCCTTTGCCTATTGTCGTTATTTGGTAGTTTCTCTTTTTCGTGTTGATTTTTAGGATATCTTTACAAATTCTAGGTATAAATTCTTTGCCTATTATGTATAACATGTATGTGGTAAATATTTTCTCTGAATCTGTTACTTGTCTCAATTTTCTCAAGGGTGCCTGTTTTGCTGCAGATGTTTTCCTTTTGATCCAACTTTGATTTTTTCCAAATGTATATCTGATTATTCCACACTCTGTGTGGAATATCTTCCATTCCCTGATAATATGAAATGGCACTTTTACCACATAGCAAATTTTACTATCTACATGCATCCATTCCTAGACTTTAAACTTTTCTTTATCCCTTTGTTTAAAATGTGTTTCTTGGCCGGGCGCGGTGGCTCACGCCTGTAATCCTAGCTCTCTGGGAGGCCGAGGCGGGCGGATTGCTCGAGGTCAGGAGTTCGAAACCAGCCTGAGCAAGAGCGAGACCCCGTCTCTACTATAAATAGAAAGAAATTAATTGGCCAACTAATATATACAAAAAATTAGCCGGGCATGGTGGCACATGCCTGTAGTCCCAGCTACTTGGGAGGCTGAGGCAGGAGGATCGCTTGAGCCCAGGAGTTTGAGGTTGCTGTGAGCTAGGCTGACGCCACGGCACTCACTCTAGCCTGGGCAACAAAGTGAGACTCTGTCTCAAAAAAAAAAAAAATAAATAAATAAATAAAATGTGTTTCTTATAAACAGCATTCAGATAGACTTTGGGTTTTTAGGCCAGACTATATGCTGTCTTTTAAAGAGAGAATTCAGTTCATTCACATTTAGTGTAACAACTGTTACATTTAATCTGATTCCTTCCACTTACCTTATGTCTCTTATGTCTTTCTTTTCTTCTTAAAAAATTTCATTGGCTGGCTCAAATTGCTATTCCTTTCTACCCTTGTTACTGTGGGAGTTTCCCTATGTTCTTTCCATTCCATTAATGGTGATAATGCCTTTTCTTTCCCAGTGCCCAAAATAATCAAACTCTATTTCTTTAGTGTTATAGGAGTATGAGATATGATTTCTCCCACTTAGATACTCTGTTCCCTTAGCATTTTTCCCATTTGGGTGCTTCCTTCCTCCACCAGTGAGATATTTAGAATGCCTTTACCTTTGCAGTTTTCTTCTTCTCACCTCAAGTAGTCTGTATGCCCTGTCCCCACCTTCCAGGTTTTGCTGAAATTGCTTCTTAGCTTTCCTTTCTAGATCTTATTAGAATTTTCTTTGCAGTATTTCACTTCTATTTTAAGAATCCTTATTCAGCATTACACATTTCAGTCTATTATTATCCATTTATATTTAACAATACATATGTATATATCTATACACATAGATACACACATACACATGTATGTACATATAGTTAAGTATGTGTGTATGTACATATATGTATTATACATAGTTAAGCATTATTTATTGCTCACTCCTGTTTCCTCTCTTCTTCTTTGTTAGAATTAATTTCATTTTGGTTAGAGTCTTTTAAAAACTCTTGCTTTTTCAGAGAGTGCATGTGAGTGGTATAATCTTTGAAACCTTGCATATTTGTAAGTGAGTGTGTATATATTTAACTCCTGTGGGTGAATGATGACTTGGCTAGGTATAAGATTCCTACGCTGCAGTATTTATACCCCAGGAGACTATATCGGTTATTTCATTATCTTTTTGTTCTTTTCATCCTCTGAGACTCAGTTATTAGTCCCATGTTCCATTCCTAAATTTTCCCTGCAAATTTTTATATTTTTCCTCAGGAGTTCTATTTCTTTGTATTTTGCTCTGTGGTTTGTGATGTTTCTTGTCCAAGCCACTAATTCAAGTCTCATCTATGGCTATCTTTCCCCTTAAATTGTCCACTTCATTTTTTGGTTAAAAAGCATGCTTTTTAGTGTCAAGATATTTTAATTGGGCTCTGTTGTTGTTGTTCAACCTGCCCTTTGTCTCTTCTGGCAGCTCTTCAGAAGCCTGGACATTCAGTATGCTCCTCCCTTCATGGCTCCTGGCCTCTTAGGTATGTTGTTTCCTTTCTCTATCTGATCCCTGTGGCTCTGCGGCTAGAAAGTGGACGTGGCTGCAGAGGGAGCCACAGTGGTGCTCGCTGAAGGCCCTCGGAAGAGCAGCAGACAGGTAGGCAGGCCCCTGCTGAGCAAGAGGAGCTCTCTGCTCCTGGGTCTCACAAAGCTGTAGCTCCCTCAGTTTATCTGCTCACGTCCTCCTTAGCTTTCTGGGGGCTGGGAGCCTTGAGCACATATATGTGTGTCCAGAGTCGCACTTCCTTCAGAATCTCATCCAGGTGCTCTCAGAGAGGAGAAAGCCCCACTCCACCAAGGCAGCGTATTTTCTCCAGGGTCTCACCTGCCTGCTGCCCCCAGCAGCTACTTGCTCAGAAAGGTTGGTGGGTCGGAGCTGGACTTGCATGCAGAAGGAAAGAAGATGCATTAAGCTGCTGCTGTCCAAAAGTCCCTGTGTCTTCACACTCTGTCCAGCTTTTCTGATCTCTAGCACCAGGTAGTCCCTGTGCCACTACCTTAGAGTTTTAATTACCATAGTGTTAAAGTAAATTTTTCCCCCTGGCAAGGCATCTCTTTGTTTCTCTTTTTCAAATTTACCTTGGCTCATCTTATGCATTTCCTCTTCCTGATAAATATTTGAATCAGCCTGCTGCCTGCTGTTCCTTAGAACAGCTCTTTGTTGACTTTTTGGATGAGACTGAACTAAATTTGTAGATGAATATGGAGAGAATGGACATCACTCCAAGATTACATCTATCCAGGAACAAGATAACCATTTACCCAGACCTCTTTTAGACCCTTTAGTATGGTTTGATGTTATTTTTTATATAGGCTTTGGACATTTCTTCTTAAGTTTATTACTAGATGTTTTTAAAGTTTTTGTTACTACTGCATATTGTGGTGGTTAATTTTATGTGTCAAATTCACTGGGTTAAGGTATGCCCAGATAGCTGGTAAAACGTTATTTCTGGGTGTGTCTGTGACTCAGTAGACTGAATACAACAGATCACCCTCATCAATGTGAGGCGGCATCACCTAATCCATTGGGGGCCCTGATGAAACAATACACTGGAGGAAAGGGAAACTTGCTCCCTCTTCTTGAGCTGAAACATTCATCTCCTCCTGCTCGTAGACGTTGGAGCTCCTGGTTCTTGGGCTCCTCAAAATGAGTCATCCATTTGTAAAGTGCTAATTTCTTTGGGGCATTGTCTGCAGAAACTTTTTGTAAAGCATTGATGATTTTACCATTCTTCCATCCAAGCTTCACCTTAAATCTGATGTTTGTTCTTCCTTCAATTTTAGCAGATTTTTTTTTTAAAGACAAAGTCTCACTCTGTTTCCCAAGCTGAAGTATAGGCTGGTTGCTCACTGCAACCTCAAACTCCTGTACTTAAGCTATCCTCCTGCCTCAGCCTCTGGAGTAGCTAGGACTATAGTTGTATGCCATCATGCCCAACTAATTTTTAAAATTTTTTTTGTAGAGACCAGGTCTTGCTATGTTACTGGTCTCAAACTCCTGGCCTCAACCAATCCTCCTGCCTTGTCCTCCCAAAGTGCTGGGATGACAGGCGTGAGCCACTGTGTCCAGCCAAATTTAGCAGAGTTAATGTTGCTGTGATAGGGGCTCTTTTCAAACTGCTGTCTTATTCTTGTTAGTGCCTAAAACTAGGTCCTGTTTAGACATGTTATAACAAGTTAGTACTATTTGATTTTAGTGCAAAAAATTTGAAATACACAAAATAGTTTTCTCATAATATATGTTTTCCATGAGCCTTTTGAAGACCCCTCCTATATCAATCCTCAGGAGAACCCTGATTGATACATACCGTGCTTCCCCGAAAATAAGACCTACCCATAAAATAAGCCCTAGCAGGATTTCTAAGCATTTGCGCAATATAAGCCCTGCCCCGAAAATAAGTGATGGGCGTGGCTACGCAGTATATCTGCACAACCCATGCATTTCGTAGCAAAGTGTTAAAGAAGACGAGCAGCCCTTCTCATCTGCCCCATGAGGGCTCTATTGCTCGATATGATTGGGGACAATGGTTCTAAAGGAAATAGAGTCGCAAGAAATTTAGGATAGAATTTGGGGTTTGGAGAGTTATGATGATGTTCCAGAAGAAGACAACTTAACTATATTTGAATAAATGTAGATTGTTGTACCGTACTTAAAAAAAATAACACATCCCCTGAAAATAACCCCTAGGGTGTCTTCTTGAGGAAAACCAAGTATAAGACCCTGTCTTATTTTCGGGGAAACACGGTACATGGAACACATCTAACTTTTTATTATAGAAAATTTCCAATTCATACAGAAATAGAATAGTATAATGAATAGTCATGTGCCTGTCATTCGCTTTCAAAAATTTTTTTCTTTAAAATTTTTAATTGTGGTAAGATAGATATTACATAAAATTTCCCATCTTAACTATTTTAAGGTGATAGCTCAGTAGCGTTAAGTACATTCACATTGTTGGGTAACTAATATCCAGAACCATTTTCATCTTGTAAAACTGAAACTCTACACCCATTAAACAACTCTCCACTCCCCCTTCCTCCAGCCCTTGGCAACCACCATTCTACTTTCTGTCTCTAGGAATTTGACTACTCTAAGTACCTCATGAGTGGAATCATACAATATTTCTTTTTTTGTGACTGGCTTCTTTCAGTTAGCATAATGTACTCAAGGTTCATGCATGTTGCAGTATGCATCAGAATTTCCTTTCTTTTTAAGGCTGAATAATATGCCATTGTGTATACCACATTTTGTTTATCCATTTATCTGTCGATGGACACCTGGGTTGTGTCCACCTTTTGGCTGTTGTGAGTAACGCCATCACCCTGCTTTAACAATCGTCAACTCAGAGCCAATCCTTTTTCATCTGTAACCACACCTACTTTCCCATGTCATATTATTTTGAGGCAAATCTTAATGATGTATTGTACAAATTACATTTTCTATCAATATTTTGTTGAAGATCATTCCAAGGGAGAATCGGACAGAGGCTGAAACCAACAAATACTATTCCACACCCAATTGTTTAAATCTGTTCGACATAAAGTTGGAGGACAGAGGAGGTCGGAGACTGCCACAGAAAGGGTGGATGAGAAAGGAGAAGGGGGTCAGAGAGCTGTTAAGCTTGTCCTGCATACATGAGCTTCTGCTGTCCCTACTGCTACCTCTTTCTTCCTCAAACCTCTGGCCTCCAGGTCCCTGAAGCAGGGAGGACTCCAAAGATTCCAGACTCCTGCAAACATCCTGGTTGTGGGGCCTCAAGTCAGGCTCCGCAAATCTCCATCCATTGCCTACAGCTAGGGTGTTTGCTTTGGCTGTGCGAAGGCTGGAGTCAAGCTATGCCATGAACTCCCTGACACTGCCTCGGGAGCCAAGGTCTATTCCTGGAGAAGAGATTAGTGGAAATTCCTCAGGAAGAAATTGGCTGCCTGTGAATGCCAGGAGATATCACTAGATAACCTACCCAGAAACAAGGGCTCTGATGTTCACATCACTTTAAAATTATGCTGAGCATCTAGATATGGCACAATTTAATTAAATTAGCTTAGTGTCTATTAAGCTGTCCTCCAGAGCAGGCAGACTCTCAGCTGGGACTCACCTTGGAGGTGTGGTTTCCCTTTGCTCCTGTTACCTTGAGAAATGGAACCCTGTCCTAGAGACATAGTAGTAAATGGGAGCTTCCATTCTGAAAGGGCCTGCATTTATCTTCCCCATGGCCTTGGAGAAAACAAACCCAATCATTCTCACACTTCCTTAAAGGTCCTTCTACTTATAATCCCCAGTTCACTCTTCCTCCACCCCATCAACATCCTAAATAGCCCCTTAACACTCCCCGGTGGACAGCTCAAACCTGGGCTGGCTTACACCCAAAAGGAATTGTTGCTGCAGAAAATCTTTTGGTTTCTTTCCAGCCAGGCTAATAGCTCTCTTTCTGCCTCACTGGTCTGAGATTTCTTTCCCTTCGCCATGAGGAGTCTCAGTGAATGCCAGTTAGTCCAGGGTTTGATCTTTAGCATTTAACAGGCACCAGAGCATCTGGTGCCTGTTTGCCCACAGAGCAATCAATCAGTGGGCATGTGTCCTGAGCTGGTGACATTAAAGTGCTCGTGGGTGTCAGAGAGACAGCGTCCTGCACTGCAGACCGGGACTGTGCCTCATTCTTCTACCAATCTCTGATGAACATGGACCTTTCACTTCTAGTCCCTGAACCTCAGTTTTTCAGTAAAATTGGGATTGAGCTTCATGGTCTCTCTGGCACCTTCTAGCTCTGAGTCTGTGAAAAAGTCAAAACACCCGAGAATTAGGAGCACCAATGTGGCTCCAGGTCCTACCTCAGAGACTCTTAGAGGCTGCCTAGGACAAAGAGAGAGAAAACAGAAATGCGAGGGAAGTGGGAGGTCCAGGTGGGGCTTCCCAAGGTAGAATCTGGAAGGTGCTTTCACAGGTATAAGAAAGGGGCCAGAGAACCTGGGGTGGCAAATGAACTGATCCAGGCTGAGGTGGGGTTGGGCTGGCTAACCCAAGTTAGAAAGACATGTTCATGACATTGCCCCTACGGGGTCTTGGGACACCACTGAGTTCAGGCACCTCCGGAGGACTTGCAGCCCAACATGGACTTGGGGCCACAATAGCAAAGAATCCTTTTTCTTTATATATAAAGGCAGCTGCAGAGCTCAATCATCACCCCAAGATTTAGAGCCCAAGGAGGAGCCTTCTAGGAGCTGCAACAAGGAGAGTCAGAGGAGAAGAACAGAGGCCCCTACCTGCACTAACACAGTGGCCCTCACTTTACACTTGTCACAGTCACCTGGAGGGTCTGTAACAAGCTAGAGCAGGCGGTCTGGGGTAGAGGTTGAGAATTTGCTTCTTTGACAAGTCCCCTGGGGACACTGATGTTGCAGGTCTGGGGGTCACCCTTTGAGAATGACTCTATTAAGGAGCTCAAAGGAGATGTCACCAGGCCTGGCAAAGAAAGAGCTCAACCTGCAGCGCTGCCCATTAGCAGGTATGTGGCAGCCAGCTCACCCCTCCAGCCCTGTCTCTTCATCTGTGAAGTGGGGCTGAGAATAAGGTGAGGAGGAAAGAGTGGACAGATGTTAATAACTCGGAGTAGTGTCTGGCACACAGTGGATGCTCAATACATGTTAGCTGTTTGTCCCTCTCTGGCAGAGGCTGATGCATGTAAAGCCTCTGGCCCACGGCAAGTGCTTAATAATGCCAGTATATAAATATAACGTTAGACTTGTGCTCAGGTACACATAGCAGAAACCCAACCAGAGTGGCCTGAACCGTGGAGGGAATCTTTCCCTTCCCATAACAAAAGCCCAGAGGCGAGCACGCCAGGGCTGGTGCGGCAGCTCTGCAAGCACCTCCCAGGACCGAGGTTACAGGCAGGAGGGAGGGGAAACAGGACGGATGAAAAGGCAAACGCTTTTCTTCCTTTGATATTTGCCTTTTTATTCTCAAATAAAAGCCCTGCCCTGAGATGTCAGCCATTCATCTCACTGGCCAGAACTGTGTCCCGTGGCCGTCCCCAGCTTCCAGGGAGGCCGGGAAACCAAGCCCTTCAGCTGTCTGGGCTCTATGGTAGAGACAGCGAGGGAAAGGAGATTGGGGGTGTGTTGAGAGATCCAACCAAGGTCTCTGGCATGTAGGGGTTCAAAGCCTGAAAACCATGACAGGTTCAGTGAGCCACAGGAGTATGAGGCCCACAGTTCACACTATGCCCTTAACTGACTCTGTGTGTGCATGTGTGCGTGTGTGTGTGTGTGTGTGTGTGTGTGTGTGTGTGTGTGTGAGAGAGAGAGAGAGAGACAGAGAGAGACAGAGACAGAGACAGAGGGAGACAGAGACAGAGACTTTGCTATTCCTCTTAGAAAACTCATGTTGCTGTCTTGTAGTTTTGTAGGATAATTTGTGAGCAGGCCAATTGTTCCCAATCCCTTCTCCATCTCCTGTCCACCCCTACATCCTAGGAGCTTCCCCAGGTTCAAGGATTACGACTCACTAGTACGACTACCCACTGGATCAGACACCATGTCACCATTCCAGACACACTGTGGACGTGGCATTCTTATAGCCCAGCCCCCATGAAGCTTATAGTAGATCAGGAAAGACAGCATTAAAAATCACTTTACAAAATTCCTAAAAGATACGGGCTTGCCCATGAAATTGAATTGGATCTGGTATATTTGATCAAAACAGAGAGTCCAATTTGCCATCAGACTTCCTTTCCTTTTTAGTAATCCCAAGTTCTGAATGTCTAGCATGTAGCAGGCCCTCAAAAAATGTTTGTTGAATATTGAGTAACCCTCCCTCTTCGAGTGCCCGTTTGACCTCCTTCCTCGAGTTATCAGCTCTTTCAGGTCGGAGGGCATGGCTGACTTATTTCCGCGGCGTCTAGCTCTGTGCACGAGCACACAGGAGGAAGCAGGAAGCATTTGTGGAATGGAACAGAATCCAGTTTTATGTCATCAATAAAGAACAGTGAATTGGCAACTGGGCCCCAATCCACTGTGTATATGCTCCCTGGGTCACTATTGTAGAAGCAGAGTAATGAATTATTTTAAACCTCATAAACTTTTTTGTGTGAGGCTGCAGCCTCATTCTGGCACCCAGCACCCACATCTTGTCCCCATGAGGTCACTGCGTGGGGAGATTAACTCTGAGAGCCTGAGCAGGTTTAAGTGTCCCCACTGGTGTGCAGCGTGTTACGTTACCGGGCCTTCTCTCGGGCTGCCCTTTCCCTTCTCGTCTGCAGAAGCGAGGGCAGCGGACGAGGTGAGACGTCTCTCTTCGCTGCAGGAAGCAGTAGGGAGTCTACGGATGGGTGGACTAATGTCTTTTTTCCCACTTTTTCTTTTTACCTTCTTGTTTCTGCCGTTTCCTCTGACCTGAGAACTGTGTGGCACATGCATGTCCCCTAATCCCTGCTGCCCAGGGAGGAGAGTTCCGTGAGCCTTTCCTTCCTTCCCTTCTCAGACCCTGAGGGCAAACCTAGCGGAAAAAGCATTCTGCCACAGGAATGAGAATAATGTCATTTTGTTCCAATTGCAAGCAAATAAAACATAATGGAATTTTCTGAATTGTAAAATTTTCTCTTATTTTTTTCCAGCTTTTCATGTCTTTCCTTTGAGCACTGGTGAGATGAAGGCACAGCCAGTGGAATGTTTCCTGAAGCACCACACACATCACTGTGGGCCTGTGCTCCCTGGGCTAATTGGAACAGCATTGCTCCTGGACATGCTCAGAAGCCACCTGCTGCCTGGAAGGCAGGAAGGGGAGGTCAGCTTGACCCAATGCTTAATTGTGTCCAAATGTTTCTCTTTTCTGATCCACCCACGGAAAGGACACTCAGATGTGAAAAGAACCAGCTCCACTTGATTAAAAATGTTTCTTCATTGAGACAGTGTGGCAAGGTTGCTGGGTTGGAGTCTGGCAGTCCTAGCTTCCAATCTTAGCTCTTTTACTCACTGGCTATTTAACTGTAGGCGAGTTACTTAGCCTCTGTGGGACTCAGTTTCTTCATCTGTAAAATGGGGAGATGACTTACTTACCTAGGATTTTTGGTAGGATTGACTAAGACAATATATGAAGAGCACCTGATAGTCTCTGGCCCAAGAGAAGTGGCTATTATTACTCTGATTCATATATTGGTTGCTAGGTGGCTATTTTGGGGAAAGGGGTGGAACTTGTCCACAGGTGTGTACAGTTAGAAGCACTGAATCCAGCTATGCTTTCAAAATCTTTCAGATCATGGGCCCTGCATTAATGAGGACACTGTAAGTGTCCTCATTAATTCTTTATTTGTCCCTCAGCCCCAGCTCTACTTCCTCCCACTCCCTTACACAAAGCAGAGACCTTTAGTTTTGCTGCTGGCATTCTGTTCAGACACTGATTTCTGAAGGTCTTTCCTGCCACTTGGAGGGACCAAGGAATACAAGGATCGAGACTGACACCGGGTTTCGTGGGATTAGCTGACGCAGCATGTAATCGCCTTTCTGCTATTCCCGGAGGAGAGAGGAGACGTGTGCTACTGTCGCTTATTAAGTGAGCACACGTGACCCTTGCTTGGCACGCCCAGAACATCCACTGCTGGGCACTTTCTCTCCCCGACACTGGCTTAATGTGGCCAGAGGGGAGGTTTCCCAGCAAAACTATTGCATCATCCCGGCACACGGACCTAGCCTAGCGGTCCCCCTGCTCTATTCCGGGGAGCCCAGGGAGGACCTCGGTCTTGGTGGACATTTTGCCTGGGCACCTTTACTGAAGGATGAGAAAAAGCCAGACAGCGAGAGCTGAGTGTGAGAGAGAGACAGGGAGGGAATCAAAGAGACACAGACTGAAAGACACACACAGACACAGCAAAAGACAGAGGGACACAGAGAGAGACTAACAGACACAGAGACTGAGAAAGAGGCGAGGACTGAAAGAGAGACACACATCGACGAGACAGGGAGAGAGAGATGAGAGAGAGTTGGCAGAGACTGAAAGATTCAGAGACAGAAGGAAACTGAGAGACTGGGAAAGAGGGAAACACACAGACAGGAGAGAGGCATGCAGAGAGATAAAGGGGCTGACTTATACAGAGGGAAAGCTGTGGACAGAGAGACGAGGCACACTCAGAGGGAGAGGGAAAGAAAACAAAGAGTTTAGGGGGAGACGAGGTGAAAGAGAAAAGCCAGACTTAGGGGTGGACAGGATGAAGCCGTGGCCGGGCTGGGGATGTGCGCTGTTTGCACCCAGGAGTCTTCACACTCAAGTAGTTTCTTAGCTCTCAGCAGACAGCTGAGGGTCATGTTCCGACGCCACGTTTCGAAAAGTGGGCCAGGCAGACTTACAGGGACAGCTGGGCTTCAGCTGTGGTTTACAGCAGCCAGACCTTTGATCCACGGGCCAGGCCTGCAGGCAAGGCTGGGGGGCTCAGGAGGCTCTCCCCACAGCGCCCCCCAGGACCCCTCTGCCTCCTGTGGCCAGGGCTGAGCCAGCTGAGGGAGGGAGCATCCGCGTGCAGAGGGCACACTCAGGAGCCCGCAGGAGACCGGGGGCCTGCACCCGCGACCAGGGCTGTATCAGCCACGTGTGTGTAGACCTCTGCTGTCATCTCAGGAATGTGGGGGGCAGCCAGCCCCATTTCCTAAGCAACGCCCCCATCCTCACTATTCACATGCCCCCCCACACACACACACACTTTCCAGTCTGCTGGGGCAATGGCTCCTTTTAAGCAGAGAAAACTTAATCACTGGAGCTACTCATAGAATCTCCATGTTTGCCTATACAGTGGCGCAAAGTCAGGTGGAAAATGCGTCGCCCAGGAAATTCTACCTGGTTTCATCATGGTACCTCCAGAGACCCCAGATGCAGGGGCTCTGAGCAGGGGACTCAACCTCAAACACCTAAGATGCTATCGGCACTTTGGGGCCCTGATCCCAGAGCCTCTACTTTGCTCCTGCCTCCTCCTGCCTCCCTGGCTGGTTCTGTGCTCCCCTAACTCCTGCCTATCTCCCCCCAGGCTCCGATGACTGCTGAGGCTGCTCTTCCTCCACCCTTGCTCCCTGCTCTCGCAGGGTGTGTCCACTCCTACCTCTCAGACTTTTCAGGAGCACGTCTTTGTCCTGGGGACCTTACTATGGACAGCCAGCTCTCTTGCTGGCCAGACCCAGACCCCAAGGGGGCATCAGGCACTGCCAGTTCCTACTGGAAAGAAAGGTAATACTTAAAACACGCTGCCTCTTTGACCCTGGGACCTCAGAGTAGACACTGCAATGTAAACAAAGCCATCAAAGAAATCAAAGACCAACTATGGATTAGGAAACTGGGCCCCAGTAAACTTGCAAGATAACTGCCTTCCTGTGCCTGTCCTCACTGCCCACATGAGTAGAATGGGATCAGTATGGTCAGTTCACCTAGGTGTGAGCCCTGTGTGGGACCCGGGTGTAGTGTTACAGCTGGATCAAACTGTGGGGCCATCAGAGAGCTGGCACAGCATGTGGCTTTGTCAGCAGGCTGGCAGGCAGCCCTCATCAATGCTAACTTACTTTCTGTTTCCACTGTACTTTACTATGCAAAACACTCTCCTGCTAATCATTGTATTGCATTCTCCCCATGACCCTTAGGAGGTGGGAAGTCCAATTGTCCCCAAGCAGATAAAGAAAGTGGGGATTGGAGAGGTGGGTAGCTTCTTCCAGGTCATAGGGTGAATAGTGCTAGAGCCATGACCCCAACCTAGATCTTCTGTATTAAAAAACCAGGGGTGCTTTCCACTCTATTCTTCTGCTTTTACAGGTGAGACACTGTCCAGTTCCTGCCAGAATTCCTCTTGCCTGTTGTGCCTTAGGAGGTCGGACAGTCCTAGAACCACATAGAAAACTTCTAGCCTAAGGGTTTCCCTGGCAGCTGTCGGACTTCACAGTCTTTTCCCTGGTTACATCCAGGCCCTCTGCCCTGCACACAGGCCAGAAAAAGATGTTCTATGGTTTGAATGTTTATTCCCCCAAAATTCATATGTGGAAACCTAATCACTAAGGTGATGATGTTAGAAGCTGGGGCTTTGGGAGGTGATTAGGTCAGGAGGGTGGAGCCTTTATAAAAGGGACTCCAGAGGGCTTGCCATCCCCTTCCACCACGTGAAGTGACAGTGAGAAGACATCCATCTATGAAGGAAGTAGGCAGTCATCAGACACTGAAGCTGCCAGCACCTTGATTGGTCTTGGACTTCCCAGCCTCCAGAACTGTGAGAAGAAGTTTCCGCTGTTTATAAACCACTCAGTTTAGTGTATTTTGTTACAGCAGCCCAAACAGACTAAGACAAGGTGCAAATGTCAACCACAGAATGAGCACTGGCCACAGGCTTCAGGGTGGCACAAGGGGCCAGTGGACCAGGGGCATTTGTTGTGTCTTATTGCTGGTTATTCCTGATCTACAGCAAAGCTACTGCCCTGAGGTGTATGTCTTAGATACAGCCCTTTGATGCAATTTCATTAATACTGGTTAGTGTTTTCAGTTGATTGAGAATTTCTAATGATAATTTTCTCTCTTTTCCAATGACTCTACTTCTTATTTCTACTTTATTGCACTAACCAGATTCTCCCAATATTAAAGAATACTAGTAATTGAAGAGTTCTTTGTCCTTGATTTTATTTATTTATTTTATTATTTCACATATTTTTACTTTATTTTTTTATTTCAAAATATTAAGGGGTACAAATGTTTTTGTTACATGGATACACTGTATAATGCTGAAGTCAGGGCTTTTACTGTGTCTGTCACTGGAATAGTGTTCATTCCAGTGAACTTATCAATTGAAAACATTCAAAAGATAAGTTTTGATCCCTCATCCTCCTCCCAACCTCCCCCCTTCTTGGTTTCCAATGTCTTTCACATCTGTTTGTGTTCCTGATTTTAATGAGACTGGGTCTAATGTCTAACTCGACCATTACGGCTTCTGAGATCAGATGAGACTGGGCACATTCAGGGTGGCATGGCCATGGGTATGTCTAATGTTTTATAGTTAAGTGTTATGTTTGCTCCTGTCATGATTGCATTTGATTTGTGTTAAGGAAGAATCTTTCTATTCCTAGTTTAAATTTTCTTTAACAAATCAAGAATGAGTGTTTTCTGCTAAAGATTTAGCAGCTGCAAAATGCCTTGAGTTACGGGGGAGGATCGAAAGGATTCCTGTTGGAGTGGTGTCGTGTAATGGGTGTGGGTACAAACTTATAGCACTGGCAGCCTTTGGCTGGGAGACATGGGGTAGACACGGCTCTGCTATTTATCAACTGAGAGACTTTGGGAAGTCACTCAACCTCTCTGAGCCTTAATCACCTCATCCGTAAAAGCAGATAATAATGGCCTCTAGTTGCCAGTCTTGTGAGGATGAAGTGAGCTGCTGTATGTGAAGTGCTGAGCCAGCCAGTCTCCAAGATGGTCCCCAACAATCTCTGCCTCCTGATATTTACAGCCTCATGTGAGCTTCTCCTGTATGATATTGGATTGGTCTGTGTGACCAACAGAATCCAGCAAATGGGATGATATGTCACTTCCAAGGCTAGGCCATAAAAAGGCATCAAGGCTTCCTGCTTAATCACTCTGTTCCTTGGGCCACTTGTTCATGGGGAAGACGGCTGCCGGGTTGTGAGCGGCCACATGCAGAGGTTCCTGGGGTGAGAACTGAGGCCTCCTGCCAACAGCCACGTGGGAGCCATTTTAGAAGTGGGTCCTCCAGCCCCAGTCAAGCCTTGAGAAGACTGCAGCCCCAGCTGGCATCTTCACTGCAACTTGGAGACCCTGAGCTGGAACCGCCCAGCCAAATCACTCCTTGATTCCTGACCCTCAGAAACTATGTGACATTATACATGTTTATTATTTTAAACTGCTAAGTTTGGGGGTATTTTGTTACACAGCAATACATAGCTAATACGAGTACCTAGCATATGATAAGTGCTCAATCAAGGTTATCTATTTTATCAGTATTAATATTAATTAATGTCTAAATTACTAAAAATAATCCAGTTGGCCCTAAAATTAACAACCAATGTAAGTTTATTCAAACCTTTCATTCTTTAAAAGATCTTTTTTATGATTCAGGCTTTAAGTTCTAACCATGTCAGGGTTTCTATTAAACACACATGGCCTCAGTTATATAAAAAGAGTGACATGCAAATGAAATTTTTGCAAATTAGCTCATATTTTAGGGAAAATAATTTTTTCTGAGAAAGTCCCTTTGTTGGTGTCCTCACATATGAATAGAGGAGGTTGGAATAGATCTGCTCTTCCAATATGATAGCTACTGGCCATATGTGGCTATTTACATTTATACTTAATTAAATTTAAATATTATAAAATGAGCTATTCAGTTTCTTACTTGTGCCAGGCACATTTCAAGTGTTCAATAGCCACATGGGATTAGTAGCCACAGTATTAGCACACAGAGAGAACATTTCCATCATCACAGAAAGTTCTGTTGGGTAGTGCTGGTCTAGATGTCTAGTAAGGATGGAATATGTGGCTTGTGTAGAGCACTTGGCAGAGTGCCTTGAACTAGAATTAGGTTATTTTTCTTTCTGCCTCATCACAGCTCTTGGACAGGTGCAGCTGTGCCTTTGTCCAAACATAAACAGCCCAGAGAGGCAGCAACTGGTCTCAGGGAGAACTTTCCCACCCTCACTTGCTCACTGTCACCTCAGATTTCTATGTTTCTATTGCAGTTGTCTTATTAAAGATTGAATCTTATATCGCCAATACCCAGTTGTACAATTCCAACTGGTTGTCCAGATTGCATCTCAAAAATTCAGAAAACCAAACTTAAACTCATTATCTGCCACCTGGAGTCAGCACCTGTACTTCATGCATGGGACCTCCACCCTTTCTTGGAGGCCTGCTCTGGGACTCATCTCTCCCCTGTCCACCTGCGATCTCTCACTGCAGGGCAAGTTCTCTTTATTCACCCTTCAAACTACTTTTCATTCCTGTTGCCTCCTCTCCACCGCTGGGGCCAGCTCTCTACTCTATCACAGGTCCAAAGACGAGTCTGGAAAAGACTAGTCACGTGGAAGAGGAAGCAGGGTTCCCGCAAGAAAGCCACACACAGGAGAGTGACTCAGGGAGCCAGTAGGCTTTTTCTGATGACAATTCATCTGAGCAGTTGCCAGGGGAAAGCAAGAGCCCTAAGAGTCTTGTCATCTCTTCTTGCTGCTCAATGGCTCTCCTGTCAACCCTAGTAACCAAACCCTACTCTCCCATCACTCAGGTACTCACGCCTCATTCATTCATTCACGCAAGTAACACTTCCTGAGCCTCCACTCCACCTAGGGCCCTGAGTTGAACCCTATTGTACAGAATCTAGAGATAAATAAGAGGTGTACTCTGCTTGAGAGAGCTAACAATCTATTTGGAAAAGGTAGGTGGGTAGTTGGAAGGGACTCCAGAGAAGGAGGTCTCATTTTCTTCTGCCTCTGTCTTGTCTCCTCAAAAGGGACCCAGTGAACTCAGCAGGGACACCGATTGCCACAGCAAGGACCTGAAGGAACAAAGATAAGGTCTAGAGGCCAAAATGTAGCAGGGCAGTGCGTAACACATACAACTGTTCAAGGAGGCCCTGGTGCTGAGCCAGGCAAAGTATTTATCATGAGCTGCCTAGAGGGGCAAGATCAAAGTGGTGGGAGCTTTTGAGGAGTGAAGTTAGGAGCCGCTGCTTGTTGGGCATCAGGTTCAAGTGACTCTTGCCAACCTGTAATCAGAAAACCAGTAAAGAATGGCATATTACATGAGCAGCAGGCAAACATTTAGGTGGGAGTATTGGGGGGCTGCTTCTAATGGGGTCTGACCTCCTGGTGCAGACAGATGAGTGAGGGTAAAAACGAATAGCTTGGTGGGGTGTGGTGGCTTGCACCTGTAATCTAGCACTCTGGGAGGCCAAAGCAGGAGGATTGCTTGAGGCCAGGAGTTTGAGACCAGGCTGAGCAAGAGTGAGACCCCGTCTCTACAAAAAAGAAAGAAAGAAAGTAAGAAAGAAAGGAAGGAAGGAAGGAAGGAAGGAAGGAAGGAAGGAAGGAAGGAAGGAAGGAAGGAAGGAAGGAAGGTAGAAAGAAAGAAAGAAAGAAAGAAAGAAAGAAAGAAAGAAAGAAAGAAAGAAAGAAAGAAAGAAAGAAAGAAAGAAAGAAAGAAAGAAAGAAAGAAAGAAATTAGCCAAGCATGGTGGTGTGCGCCTGTAGGGTCCTAGCTACTTACTTGGGAGGCTGAGGCAGGAGGATCCTTTGAGCCCAGGAGTTCCAGGTTGCAGTGAGCTATGATGATGTCACTGCACTCTAGCCTGGGCAACTCTGTCCCCTCTCCAAAAGAAAAAAAAGAATAGTTTGTTGCGAAGGTGTCATTTTTTTCTTTTTCTTCTGTTCGTACCTACAGATCTGTAGGGCAACAGGGGACAGACCCAGAAATAACAATGGAAGTGACAGGAATCCAGTTGCAACTGACCAAAAAAGAGGAGAATGCTAGCATAGCCAGAGCTCGCTCATGATGAAAGGGGCTGTCTGGGGCCAGTGTGCTCTGTCAATTAAAGTGCTCAGACAGAGGCTGGTGGCTCCTATGTGTGGATTCTTCTTTGTCTTTGATATATTTTAGCCAAGATTTCCCTCTGCCCTTTCTCAGATCTCCAGCCTAATAAAGTATAAACAATCCAGGGGTGCAGGCTAGAGAGCTGGGTGGCTGAGGGTCATCTCCATGCTGGCACTTGGCCCAGGGAGTCAGGCTGGAAGTGTTTTCCATGTCCCATGGTAGGAGGTGGGGGGAGGGTAAGGCTGGAAAGCATTATCTGGAGAAGCTGTTTGGTCACATCCCTGTCAGGGCCACAAATCCAGCAAATGCCTTTGCGTGGATTAGAAAAAGCACGCTCCCATCCCCATGTGGACACAGCTCATTTTGACACGATGGGAGGAGGAGGTCTGGATTTCAGCTCTTACTTGCTCCCTCTTATGCAGTGGATAACCTGCACAACTATACTCAGTGACTCTACCTCCATTCCCCTGTCCCCTCCAAGCTGTGTCCCTTTGGGCTCAGAACTGGACATAGAAGAGAACTGGACCAATTAATGAGAATGAATGGGAGGCTCAAGGAACTGTTCCACCTCAGAAATCAGCCATCTAGAAGACAAAGAGCCGCACTAATGTCTTGGCTCTTCTGGGCTTCCCCAGAGCTGCAGAGCACAGGGGAGCTGAGGACGGAGGGAGGCCTTCCAGGAAATATCCCCAGACGCCTTCTTTTCTCACTAGTCCATTAAATGCACTTACTCCTTTAGTTGCACTTAAATACTTATGTGTTAAATAGTTTTTGATTTATGCATAATATATGCCTTCAATATCTGTCCATAATTTCATTCTGTCTTGAATTCCAAGCTCCTAGAAAGTGCAGACTCTGCATTACATGAGTAATTTTGCTCAGTGAAATGCCTGGCACATTGCCACCTGGTGCTTTAAGAGTTCAGATTCCTCACCCTGGCATTCCATGCCTTCCATCATCCAGCCCCCTAAACTACTCCCCTTCCCGCCCCTCATTGTTCAGTCTCAACATCCTAGTAACAGCCAAGCTGGCCTACATTCCTTGGGTATCCCGTTGGCAATGGCTGCCTCAAGCTGTCTCTTTCATCTGCATATCCCTTTCCCCTTTCTCCTATCCCTGAGTATCTAAATCCAGCCCGTCTTTGGAGGGTCAACTTTAATACTCTTCTCCATGATATCTTCCCTGATTCCTCGTGCAGGAGCGATCTTGTATCTTTGCTTTCCCACGATACTTCAACTTTTTCTTCATCTAATTACATTTTACTTGTATCATTGCTCTCTGAGCAAATGACAGCTGCCCTCGCTTTGAGAGCAGAATCTGTGTCTCATCCATCTTTCTCTCTGCAGGACTCACGCCAGGGCCGGGCCCCTGGTATTTAGTTCTGTGACCTGGACAAGTCCCATGCCTGCTCTGTCTCTGTTTGCTCGTCAAGAAGTGAGGAGTTGGATGAGATGATCTCTGGGGCCCACAGCGGCTCTGAGGCCTCTGGTCTGCGGCTTGCTAAATGAAGACAAGGTTAAAAAGAAGGCAGCCCCCACCAGAAGAAGGAGCATTTTGGGGACTTGTTATTTATAGAAGCCTTGAATTCTTGGATTGCCAAGACGCTGGAAATTCAAACCAGTTAATCCTATGCACCAGATTTTTCTCTTCTCGTGAATGGGAATGGCATTAAGTGACTCAGAGTAGTTGGCACAAAGACATATCTCTGTTCTTCAGAGCTGGCACTAAGGGCTCCTCCTGCAGTTTCCCTTCCTCCCCTCTAGATGCAAAGGCATGTCCACGACACCCTCCCTGTGGTGGCTGGGGTGCCCTACTTGCTGGAATCCAGGCCTTTCTGTGGGGAGGGCAGGACCACACACATGGTGTAGGCCCCTCATCAAAGGAGCTGCCTCTACAACACTGGAGACCCTAAACCAACACCTATTTTTGGCAATAATCATCAAGCACTTGTAAAAGCCTGGCTATGCTGGTAAATCCTTTAAAAATAGGCTTTTATTATCTCCTCAGATTGCTGGCGGTGACTCAGCACACCGTACAGTAGCTGTGATTCACGGCGCGTGTAGGCACCGGGGCCTGCGACGAGCCTTGGCGGCTGTTCAGCCCCCTCCTGGCACACGGGGGGTCGTGGCCTAGGAGAGCAGGTATGCACACCCCACACCCTCAGTCTTCCAGAATGCCACTGTCGCCACGGGCTTCTCTGCCTTGTAGACCTGAACAGCCATGGAAGCCAAGGGCATCTGGTGGGGAGGTCCGGAGCCGGGGTGGGGGTAGGGAAGGGCACGCTGGGATTCTGCTGGCCCAGTGTGGGGGCAGAGGCCGACCTCAGGGCTGGGAGAGTGAGGAGAAGAGCCCAGAGAAGGGTAGGAGGAGGAGACGGGGAATGCCTAGCTGATAGAAGCCCAGCCAAGAGGCTTGGGCTGCAGGCCCAGCGGGGCTGCTGACTCACTGTGGGCTCTTAATCTCCTGTGGAGGGCGAGCCCAGCTCCTGGAAGCCTGGAGGGCTTAGTGGTATTTGTGCAGCTACAGAAGTGGGCCTGTGGGCTGGCATGAAGCTCTGCCCAGCCATGGACAGGAGGACAGGAGAACAGAGCGGGGTAGGAGAGAGAATTGCAGGGCTGAATGAGCCCTTTGGAGGGGGAGAAGGAGCTCACGCTAACCTGCAAGGAGTAGGGGTGTTTGCAGAGGGATTGACAGAGAGATAGCCTGGGTGGGGTGAGGCTGGGGGAGGGCAGCTAAACCAACACCTGGGTGTAGTCAGCCCAGACTGTACACCTGGCTTGATGTAGAGATGGGTTATGCATTTTTCAGTTTTCATAACTGGGTCAAGACTTCAGTTTACTCTATAAAATATCCAAGACCTTGTCAGAGGCTTAAGAGCCTAGTAAGTTGATTACATAAACAGAAACTCAAGATCCACTTTAGAACTCTTCTCTCTCACTTTCTGCCCACCCCTCCCACACCACCCCCGTCCTCTGAGAGCCCCTGTTAGTCACTTAATTCTCTCCTCTGCCTCATTATACAAACATAAGATGGGAATAAAGACATCTCCCTTCTACCTGCCTCTCTAAATGCCGAGCGAATAATGAGTAGAGCCCAAGAAAGTGGCCTGTGTGTTCCAAGGCTCTGTGTAAAATTCTGAATCCTGGCACAAATGTGTACAGTGGAGATAATGTTGTTTGAAATATTTTCTGAAGTGTTTCTATATCCCATAAATCTTCTTGTTCTGGGGCTTCCCATTTACCATAGCAGGGAGTTTCAATGCTTCCGGGGAAGGGCGCAAATCTATCATTGCTGAGGTTTCACTGCCAAATTAGATTTTTGTGAGTCTCCAAAGTGACAATAAGCTCAAAAGCCAAGTGAGCCAAGTGCTAAGGAGAAAGGATTTTCTGAAGGCCTAAGGATCAGATCACAGAGTTTTACATATGGGAGGTCCCTTCAAGGCAGGAAGAGGGATCAGGGAACTTGTGTGTGTGTGTGTGTGGGGGGGAAGACCATCTCTTTTATTTGCGAAGATCATGCAAAAGGGCGGTTGGGTGGGGGGCAAGGGATTGGCAGTCAAATAGGCACAGGTCTTTCTCTCCCTCTTCGGTTCTAGTCTGGGGGGCGAAGTGTTCAATAAGTTGAGAGTGCTTTGTTCTTTTTCAGGGGTCTGCCAGGACCACCTCACACGTTCCCTGCACCAACCTAGGGGTGTCTGTGGCCGCATCACAGGAAATGCAGCATAGCACAGGAAGTCTCTCCATGCTTCTAGAGGCTGGTACGGAACTCAGCTGAAAGTCTGGCTGGGAGTTTGAGGATGGGGATGGGGGCTGTGCCTGGTACTGTGACCAAGAGCAGACTACCTGGCTAAGCCTGCATGGAAGTCCAGCCAGACCTTGGGGCCTTGAGGGGGCCAGAGAAAATCCTGGAGCAGCCAAGTGAGCACAGAGACAACAGAGCCCTGGCCAAACTGCAGCTGACCTCAGCAGAACACCCATCCCTTACCTGTAGCCCCGCGTGAGCCCTCAGACAGCAGTTCTTAAGCATGACCGCATAACAGACTCGCCTAGGGGTGAGGCTCAGATGCCCAGGTCTGCATACAAAGGTTTGGATTCAACTGGTCTGGAGTTGGTATCTTTTAACAGAGCTCTCCGGGCTTATGAACCAGGGAAGTGAACTGCTTCCTTCAGGGATAAAAATATCTTCCACACTAGGGCAAGGACAAGGGTAAAGCCAGTGAGGCACCAAGGATGCGAAATTCATAGAGGCTCCCTCTCTGTCAAGGTCACGCCTGTGTGGGATGGCGCCTGGGAGTGCCTCCTTACCTGTTGACCCCAGGTGACCTGCTTGCCTCACCTAGTCCTGGCCCTGCTCCACTCTCCTCTCCAGGTAGGTCCCTTCCCTGTGCCCAATTTGAAAAGGTCACCCAGGCCATGAGGCCCTCTCCCTAGGAAGGCACTGGAAGGGTGCAGATGCAAGTGTCACAGGGCCAAGAGACCAGCTGAGGAACGGGCTTGGGAAATGAGTAGGCAGAAAACCAAAAAAATGAGCAGATCAAATTATTACCTTAAGTGCTTTACTGGTTTCTGGGATGAGAATGACACGACATGACTATTGGCTGCCAGATACAGCTTAGTCATTCCTACCAGCTCTCCGAAGCCAGGACATTTTGGTTGAACTGACTGTGGGGGAGGGTGGACTAGGTCCAGGGTACTTCAGAAAGGAATTCGAGTTCCACAGACTGATGTGTGTTCACGTTGTGTTACAGTCTCAAGAAAAGCGCGCGCCTGCCTCCCAATAGCGCGTGGGCGAGCCGCAGGCCTGCACAGCTCTTGTTGCTCATCATTTTTCTCACCCAGAAATCATTCTCAGTGGTGGTGAATCAGAACCGGCACCATGGAAGGCAGATTTCTGAGGAGCATTTGGAACCAATTAGTTTGTTAGTGTGAGCTCAGGGCTCCAGTGAATGGCCCAGTACTGTGCAACCGCTCAGGGCTTTGCATGCTAGAACAAACGCGTCCTTTGTAAATAAGAAGTGACCTTTGTTTCCCTCGGCCCAGCGTCCCCCAGGCCCCTGCCTCATCCTGGCCTCAGCATGGATCCTGGGTCCTCCAGGAGGAAACCTGACCTGGCCTCGCCAGTGGGACTGGACCCCAAAAGCCTCGACAGAGCCGGGATGGGGGTGTCAGTCTGTGTTTCACCCCAAAGTCCTTCTTACAGGGGTAGGGACCAGGGCCCCTGGCCTTTAGAGGCAGAGCTGTGTTCTGAACTGTGTCAGAGCACCTTTTAAAGTCTGGCTCTGCTTCTATCCTCTTTTCTCCCCTTATTTTTGACAGCAGGGGTGGAGGGAAGTGGCCAAAGTCAACAGAGGAAGCTAGGCACAGGAATAGCCTTGGGTCACACCACTGACTCCCCATCGCAGCTCAGGGCCCTGTCGGCAGCCTCTGGTCCTAGGTCACAAACCTCCAAATCCTGAATCAATTTCCTTTAGAATAATAATTTGAGGTCTGACTTCCTTCATATCTGATGTCTTAACCAGATCTACTGGTAGGGGGGTCTGTACGCTCTCCACGATCTGGAGGTGGTTAACATGGGAGCAGCTGTGAGGCTCGAGCTAGGCCACTTAAGCTTAAGGAGTTCTTTCTCTCTCTGTGATTTCTGCTGAGAGAAGCAGCATCAATGACCCATAAAACTCGAGAGCTTTTTCCCTTACCCATTTGCTGGGATCTATTAATCTCATACCATAGCCAGCAGCTAACCCATCTGCAAGACACCTGGTCTTGATTTAATTAATGTGTAAAGCAAAAGAACATCAGGCAGGTAAAAATCTGTAATTAACAATAGTCTAGCAAGATTTTCTTTGTTGGGTTCCCTCTCCTCCCCTTTCCAGGAAGTGGGCGGGGATGAGAAGAAGGTGAAGGCAAATACAGTTTAATTCCATCTTGAGTAATTGCTCCGGAAGGCCATCTAAAAAAATTGCTGGCTGTTTAACTCAGCAATTTGAACTTGCATTTAGGAACATCATCAAATTGTAAATGCTTTGATCTTTTTTATGCTTCTGAAATAAGGAAAACGAAATACACCCAATTCCTATGCTATGTTGTCATAAGAATTAGAAACTCTTGGCGCATGGCCACCGGTAAGAGGTTTGAGAGGGGCTGGCTTTGTTGAAGGAGGAAACAGCCGGATGCCTTGGAGTGAGCATCAGAAGAGGAGCCAGGAGGCTGGAGCTCTGGTCCCTGTTCCCCAGCTGCTCACGAAATGACACTGGGCAGAACAAGCCCCTTCTTGGCCTCCATTTTTTAGTCTGTGAAATAAGGGGGTGGGGCCAGATGATTTCTGAATTTCAAAGTCTTCTCACCCCAACCCTTTAAGCTCTGCCATTCTTTTCTTCTAGGAAACACATTGCTCCCGCACACCACAAAGCCAGGGGTGAGGCAGGTTAGGAGGGGGCAAAGGTAACTAGGTACAGGAACTTGTTCTGCAGGCTTGGTTATCAAAACGTTCAAGGAAAAGATGAACAGCTGTGGATCATGAGATTCCTTTGAATGGAGGTACAGCTTGGCTAGGGTGTAGGGCCTCAAGCCACAGAGGAGAGCAAATTAATTGGCCTCTGGAGGGTTGTGGGGCACCTGTGACCTCAGCCTTAATCACCAGCACATGTTCTCCAGCAGCTCTAGAAAACGACAAGAGTTTTAGGCAATCATCCAAATTATAGCAATGCCATTGCTTTCCATGCTATTGCACACTCTTCTTCTATAGGGGTAGGAGAGCTGAACCAGAGCAACAGGGGCAGTGATCTGTTCATTCATTTCTTCACTCATGCATTCATTCAGCAGATGCCAAGCACCTACTATAGTAAGCCCTAGAGAGGCAAAGGAACTGGATGAAGCATGGCCTAGAGGCTGTCAATGGTTCTCTGAATTTCTGAGGCCACTTTTTTGATGTTTTGGGGTTATATATTAGATCTGTAACAAGAGAAAGTCATTCACAAGGAAATTTACTGAGCAAGCTCTTAATGAGCCTGGATGGTCACACATTCTCAATTAAGAACACCTACTTCTGTCTGTAGAGTCCCTATGTGTCCTTCAAGGCCAAATTCAATGCCACCTGTCCTGGGAAGCCTCTCCTAATATCCTTCGGCAGACATGATCTCTCTGTCTTCTGGTCATCCATAGCATTTGGTTGGTCTCACTCAATTGGTTCTCCTATACCCAGCTTGTACTATTTTTGGTTTTATCTGTGTCTTTTTCTCCTTTAGACTAGCAGTTCCTCAAAGGAAGGGACCACTGAGGCACAGGAAGGATGAGACCTTGTTGAGGTGGTTGGTGTCCTTGTTGCATTATAGTCTCTCAAGTCTTACCATGGGGGGAAGCTGGGTAAAGAGTACAAAGGATCCCTCTGTATTATTTGTTGTAACTGCATATGCATCTGTAAGTATCTCAAAATAAGAAGATAATTCAATTAATTAAAAATCAAAACACACAGAAGCATGTAAAACCTCAAAGTCGAAAGCAACTTAAGAGGTCACCTAGTCCTGTCTTTACCCAGTGTGAATTCCTGTGACAGCATCCCACATGCACATTCACCCAGCCTCTTTTTCCAGCTCTGGCAATGGAGAGTGCACTATCTCATCAGAGAGAGTGTTCCATTTTCAGACATTTCCATTCTGAAACAAAGTGAACCAGGCTGTAACTTCCTCCTTGGGCCCACACGAACAAGTTGCGCCCTTATCCCCATGACAACCCTTGGGGCATGTGAGATGGTTTTTCTATTCCCCGGTTCTCCTCTAGGCTGTAGGATTTCAGTTCTCTGAATTTATCTCCATAGTTTTGAGTTCTTGCATCATCCTGGTGTCTTTTCTCTGAATGTGCTTCATAGGTTACTCTGATCTGAAACAGAATTAACCATCTCCTTTGTCTGGCACATCCTACTGGCTTGAATGCAGCTAAAGACCACATTAGCATGCTTATGCTCACTCCATACCATTGACTCATATTAAATGTGGAGTCCACAAAAACCTTTCAATCTTTTTGTTACACTAGCTGCTTTCAAGCTCCCCATCATTGGTGATTATTGGTTTGTTTTGTTTTGTTTTGACTCAAACGTGGGACTTTATGTTTCCCCATGCCTGGCTGCAGTGCTAAATGTTCATCAGCTGGAAACACGAAGGAGGTCTGAGTCTGTGTGCATGCTGCCGTGGGCTGGACTGCGCCCTTAGCCGTGTGCCCAGAGACGCATGAGTACTTCCAGCGCTGGCAACCCTAGGGTATTGCTCATTGTTGTTGAATAGCAGGATCGGTTTATTTTTATAACTATTTACTGCAGAACAGCTTAGCAGAACCTCCTGGGTTTCACAACTCTTCCGGCTCTGTTACATATGCGGAATGATGCCAGCCTGGCTCCCAAGCTCTCTCCCCATCCCCATAGAGATGCCTACTGGGAACCAGAGCGTCAGGTTAAGGCTTAGTGTGAAGCATCTGGGCCCAGGGCTCAGGGAGACAGGAAGGAAGCCTCTGTGGGACCTTAGAGGGCAGAGCCGTCTCGCCCTCAAATAGCTGAGAACAGAAGGCAAGGCTTTCAGTTTCTTTAGAGCACAGTGGGAAACAGCACCTGCTTATGTAAAATCAGCAAGGCTCAACAATTCCTCAACAATTCTAAACTCAGTCTAGAGCCCAGTCCCCAAGCTTCATCTCCCCCTGTGTTTTGCTTGTCTTGGCTTCACAGCTTTGCCCCCGTGAGAGGCCAGGGGAAGCATATCCCCTTCTCTCCCTCCATTTAAACACTTTCAGTGGCTCCTGTTATCCTGGATTCTTCCTGACGCTCTCTTGACACAATTGACATGTCCTCTTGGTGTGCCCTCCTCTTCACCTATTGTCAAAATCCCACCTATCCTTCAGGGCTTGGTTCGAACACGCACCTACATGAAGCCTCCCTCAGTTCTTCCATGGAGCGTAGCCTCCCTCTTCTCAGTGTCCAGCACAGCCTGTCAGTTACAGCCCCCACCATCCTGGCAGGTTCACAGAGGCGTGTTGCACTTGGTGTCTGAACTTGCCTTACGTGGACCCTATTTTGCCCATTTCCATCTAGTCTATGCCTGTGGCAGAGACCGGTGTCCTCCAACACCCATTCTTCCCTTTTTCCACAGCAGTAGAAATTTTAGCAGAGCACAGGGTTGCCCACAGCAAAGATTGCCATCCCCAGCCTCCCTTGTAGCTGGACGTGGCCAGTGACCAAGTTTTGGCCGATGGGATGTGAGTGGAGACGGTGAGTGCGATCCCTTTGCCTTTAAAGGGAAGGAGCCCACCCTCCCGCAGCTCCTTACCCCCTTATGTTGATGGGAATGTGGATGTAGTGGTGAGCTGTGTTGACCAATGCAAGTGAGGACAATCTAGAGATTTTGGAGCAAGAAGAGAAAGCCTGAGCCTCCCCTGACATCACCTAGCAGGGCCATTTCACCAGCTCAGGTTTAACTTGAGAAACACACTTCTACCTTTTTAAAAACACGGTTACTCACGCCTGTAATCCTAGCACTTTGGGAGGCCGAGGCGGGCGGATCGCTCAAGGTCAGGAGTTCGAAACCAGCCTGAGTGAGACCCCGTCTCTACCAAAAATAGAAAGAAACTAATTGACCAACTAAAAATATATATACAAAAAATTAGCCGGGCATGGTGGCGCATGCCTGTAGTCCCAGCTACTCGGGAGGCTGAGGCAGTAGGATCGCTGAGCCCAGGAGATTGAGGTTGCTGTGAGCCAGGCTGACGCCACGGCACTCACTCTAGCCTGGGCAACAAAGTGAGACTCTGTCTCAAAAAAAAAAACACGGTTACTCTGGGTCTCTGTCCCATGTAGCTAAACCTGCATCCTAACTAATATAGTGCCCACCCCTCTTAATGCTTGGGTTTCTGGTTTGCTTGTCTCTTTCCCTGCTTCTCTGGCTTTCAGCCCACGGCTTCATCTCCCAGCTCCTTAGCTTGGCCCTCCCCTCTTGGCCTCACCTGACCTCTTGAGGTAGTGTTGGATCCTGGGGTGTTAGTGGTCAGGCTGGCATTTCCAGATTCTATTTTCTGTCTGTCTCCAACCTCTGCTAGTTAGAGGTTGGGTGTTAGACACCAAGCACCTAGTACCTCCTGAGTCCTTGTCTCATCCACTTGTTGTCCCAGGAACTTGTTCATAGTGGGCCCTTAATCAAGGTGTGTAGATGCACATCTTGAGATTCCTAGCATGCCACAGTGAGCTCTGAATGGTGCCCAATGCTGTGGGCTTGTTACTAGCTTTCTCCAGTTATGGAAGCCCACCCAGCCAGAAAAAGCAATTGGATCAATCAGTCAACTAGCTGGATGTTTCTCAACTGGGCTCTTCCAAGAACTTTTCCTCTCACCCCACCCACAAAAAAGGGGGGTTATGACATTCAGCCCTACTCAATCCCCTGGCATTTCAGCCTCCCTAAGACGAGCTATGCCCACCTACTGTTGACCTTTAAGTGTTGAGCAACACACCCAGAACAGGTTAAATCTTAGTCACTGATCTGAGAAGAAAGAATTGATCTGTACTGTACCTCCTGTAACACCTAAAAATAACTTCTCCTGTGGAGCTGAGTGGGAAAATTGACTGGGAAAAACAATAGAACCCTTAACTAAGTAGCTGGTGGAGCACGGGTACTCCCTCTGCACCAGGCTCTCTAGGGCAAGGAGAGTTAGAAGACTTGTGCCGTGTACCTGAGGGCATGGTTTTATTCCCAGCAGTGGAATCAAATCTGGGGGAAAGGAGGCATGTTTTAGAGGGCTTTACCACTCCTTCTTCCATGACTGGCGTGGAGAAGATCCCATGGGGATTTGGAAGCCATTGGACGTAGAGGACAGAGCACCACTTAGAAATGAGAAAACTGTGTCCCAAATGCCAGCCCTGCCACCTCCTGCTTCCTGGGTAGCCCTGAACAAGTCCCTGAAGTTTTCTGGACTGATTTTCCTTCTCTTCCGAATGGGAAGAGTGAATGGCATGTTCTCCAAGTTCCTTCCAGTCACAACATTCTGGGAGTCTGGTGCTTTCCCCTGGTCATCTGCTTCATGATTTCCTCCGGCAACTCTCTGCCTTCACCCCAGCCTTGCCACCCACGCTTTCTGATGCCTTTCCTCACTCCTCCCTGCCGTCTGCTCCTCATGTCTCCAAACCAGAGAATCAAGCACACTCAGAGTTTCCCATAAACACAGAGTCCATGAACAGCAAACAGAGAGGGACGAGGGGGCAGAGGCAGTGCGGAGCCGGGGTGCTGTGAGGCTGGCTCCGTGGACGCCTGGGGTGGGTTGTTTGTCCATTGCCTGCTCCGTGCCCAGCTCCATCCCAGGGGAGCAGAGGAAGGAGGAAATGGTGGGCCAGACCCCTCCCTACAGTTTAGTGATTCCTTTAAAACTCTGAGCTATTTTCATGCTATTTTCCTGGCCAGTTCCAAAGTCTTGCCACACATCCTCACCACCTCAGTCACTCATCAACATGTACCTTCTTAAATTCTTCTTTTTTCCTACCTGAATGAATAATCATAAGCTATTACTGGCTCCCAAAGGAAAGAGTATCAAAATAGTCAATATTTGGTGTCTGCTTGCTGTCTCCCAGCACACTTACTCAAATATTATGTATTACTGCAACAGCTTGGCTTTATTTAATTAAATTCCTGTTTGCCCCTGTGGCAGATGGCAAAGATAGCCACAATAGTTTGCAGTTTCCCTCATCAATAGGGAAGCCTCAATTATTCAACTGTGATAAGATACACAGAACATAAAATTTACCATTTTAACCACTTTTAAACATACAGCTCTATGGCACTAAGTACATTCTCAATGTTGCACTACCATCACCACCATCCATCTCCAGAACTTTTTCATCTTGCAAAACTCTGTACACATTAAACACTAACTCTCCATCCCCCCCCCAGCTCCAAGGCAACCACCATTCTAATTTCTGTAGGGACTTGACTACTCAAGTTACCTCATATAAGTGGAATAATACAATATTTGTCCTTTGGTGTTTGGTCTATTTCACTTAGCATAATGTCTTAAGGTTCATCTATGTTGTGGCATGTGTTAGAATTTCTTTCCGTTTTAAGGCTGAATGATATTCCATCATATGGATGGCTACATCACATTTTGTTTATCCATTCATTTGTTGATGGACATTTGGGCTGTTTGCTTCCACCTATTGGCTATTGTGCATAATGCTGCTATGAATGTGGATGTGCAAATACCTGTTTGAGTTCCTGCTTTCAATTATTTGGGGAATATACCCAGAACTGGAATTGGTAGATCATATGATAATTCTATGTTTGTTTTTGAGGATTCGCCATACTGTTTTCCATAGTGGTTGACCATTTTACATTCCCACCACCAGTGCCAATTTTTTCACATCCTCACCAACTCTTATTTTCTGTTAGTTGTGTGTGTGTGTGTTTTAACAGTAGCCAACCTAATGGGTGTGAAGTGGTATCTCATCGTGTTTTTCATTTGCATTTCTCTATTGATTAGTGATGTTGAGCAACTTTTCATTTGCTTACTAGTCATTTATATATCATCTTTGGAGAAATGTCCAGTTCCCCATTCCTTGAATCTAGACTGGCCATTAGAGTTGACCAACAAACCTGGTTTGTCCAGGACTTTTCCAGTTTTTGTGCTGAAAGTCTTGCATCTTAAGAAACCCTCAGTCCCAGGTAGATCAGGACAGTTGATCGCCCCAGCTGGCCTGTATCTTACTTTGATCAATAAGGTGCATTAGAAGTGACAATGTATAGCTTCCCAGCTAGACCTCAAGGAGCTTTGAAGTTTCCCCTCTTGATTCTCTTGGAAACCTGCTGCCACATGAATAAACTTGTGCTAGCCTGCAGGTTGATGAGAGACATGTGGCCCTGTCAGCCTGTAACTCTTGCTAACAGTCCACTAGCTGCCAGACGTGTGAGTGGGGCCATCCTCAATCATTCAACTGCCAGCCGACTGCCAGCTGACCACAGATGCACAAAGGCCCAGCAGAGCTCAGCCAAGCTGGCCCAGACTGGATGACCTCCCCACCCAGCCCACAGAATGAAATCTAAATATATGGTGGTTGTTTTCAGCCGCTATGTTTTGGGACAATTTGTTACTCCGTGAAAACTAATTCATACAGCTCCACATAAAAGATGCTAGGGTCACCGTTCCCATGAGAACTTTGCTGTGGACAGGACACTCCTGTCCCCAGTGCCTCATTCAGTCATCGTAGCGAAAAGACCTTTACCTACTCTTTCATTGCAGCCTGGCCACTGAAGCAGCCAAAGGTCATTCACTCTCTCTGCCAAAAGGTGACAAAAGCTTTCCCCTTTTCCAACCCCTCTGCCCTCCCCTCATCATCCACTTTTTATTGAACGAAGAGAGATGTGCTCATTAGATATAGAGACTGAAGTGGCAGCAGGGCCCTGTCTGCATACCACAGCCAGCCACTTTTTCCTACAGTTTCTCCTTTTCTCTCGCCTCTCTTTTTCTTCTTGATCACGAGACACCTGGGAGAATTTCTGACTTGCTTCATATGCTCTTTCTTCAGTTGGCTGAAGCTTCTGTGACAAGACTCCTGGTCAGCTTGCTTGGCTCTCGGGCAGCTGTGATGGAGATGAACTGTTTTGGCACCGGAGCCTGATCATCGCAGCCTCCGTGTCTGTTCCAGAGCTGTTCGGGAAACTTGAGGTCAAGCAAGACTTTCAGGAGTCTTCTTCTAAAGTAGATCTGTTTCTTGCTGGAACTTTCTCATTATTAACCCTCTTAAGAAATGTTGAATTAAAAAAAAAAAAAAGAAAGAAAGAAATGTTGAACTGGCATTATTTGTTTGATGATGACATGCAGAATGTCTGTTTTTCTTCTAAGCAAGCCTTGATGGGCCCTTGCACCTGCAGGCTACTTACAGTGCTGCCCTGGCCTCCAGGGCTTTGGATGGTGGAGCTGATTCTTAGCCTCAGAGTGATGAGAATTCCACTTCCCTAGTCCTGGATCAGCAAAGACAGAGGCATAGATGTGTCAGGATTCTAAGGACTTTAGAAATCACCTGGTCCAATACTGCCATTTTACAGATGAGGAAACTGAGAGCCAGACTTGCTCAAAGTCTGGAAGTGACCTGCCCAAGGCTACCCAGCAAGGTGGTGGCAAAGTCAGGGTTAGAACCACGGCCCTCTGACCTCTGGTTTGTGCCGTCTCAATTATCCGCTGCTGCTGACAAACATTCTCCAGTGATAGGCTTTGGTTGATTTTTGAAAAATGGGTTAGGAGAAGCGAAAGGAAGCCGAAGATTTTCTGCAGACCAGTCTGTGTGGTGGCAGAGCCTAGGCCAGAGGACACTGCCACCAAGGTGAGAAACCCCACAGAGGCTCCTCCTGGCTTCTTCTTGAGGCAAGAATGTCCACAGGGAAGAAACTCATGTTAAGTAGGAAAAGGAGCCCAGCCCTTTACCTGAGCCAACATATGCACAACTAGCAGAAAGAGAACACCTTATCTCCCTACCTTCTAGTTTTATTTAACAAACATGTGTCTTATGAACTTATACAACTTTTCCAGAGGAAAAACCCATTGCATATTAAATGTCTTTATTTCTGGTAATTCCCTTCTGACATTTGTCAAGATTTCATGTTGTGTAATCAGTATGAGTGTATACTTTTCAGTGTGTTTTTTTCTCTAAAATTATTTCATATTCAGATTGTTTTGTGTCAATAGAGTCCTCGTATGTGTCAGTTTTAATTGCAATACTGCATCTCTTATGTGGGTGCATCATAATTGCTTTCCGATTTGCCTCAGGTTGAATATTTGCAGTATTTCTAATTTATTTGTATTAATAACACCGATATGGTTATTTTTATTCCAATAGCTCTTTTATTCCTTTCGGGTTTGTTTATTCAGGGTGTGTTTTCCTAGATGGAATGATTGAATCATAGTGAGGTTTCAGCTATTGCTCAGCTATTGGCAGTTTACATGTGACCAATTTTTAGAGCCTCCAGCTCCATTTAAATGTGCCATTCTGGCCAGCACAGAACAGTGTTATCATTGAGTTTTGCCATTTATATTCATTTTTTCCATGTCAAATTGGGGAAGATGAAACAGTCAGGAGTATTAGGAAGTATATCAAGGGAGAGGATCTGCCAGATAAAGCCAAGAAGGAGAACTGGGCAGAAGCTAAGACAAATGCTCCAAATGGAGCTAAGTGAATGAGGTTCACTGTTAACAGACAACTGTCCAGGGTCTGTGGTGGGCTGGCCTGGGTTGAAAATTCAGGGTCAGGGTCAGGGTAGACAGCAGTTTAACAAACTGCAGTGGAGACACTAGTTTAACAAATATGTAGTGGAGGCTGTAACCCATTTCTAGCTTTGCCTGTCTACCCTTTTTAGCCAGTCTATGCATCCTTCTGTGGATAGTTTGCTATCTGTAGTTCTTTGTTCATTATCTTTGATTCCTTGTCTTAAGGTCTCTTTTCTCTGCTTTTGCAAGCCAAAAATCAGAGTCCCTGAATCACAAAGGAGCATAAGGAACTTTCCACACTAGCATTTCCTTACCCATGGGTTCCATGGTTCACACAAAGGCACAGCAGAGTGGCTCCCAAGTGTCATTCCCAGGAAAACAGTCCTTCCTGATTGTGTTTGATCTGCCAAGTTGCCAATAGCTAAACTGAGCTCCTCGAAAACTCCTGGGAGAAAGTAGTGTCCCAGACAGCAGAAACAATGCACCAGAGAGAGAACCCTGATACCCAGCTACACAGGCCCATCTCTGCCTTTGTCCAACTTTCCTCACCCACATGCAACTGTTTTTGGAGAGGCTTGGTGCAGGCTAACTTTCAGGAGTCCCCTCAGGGACTGCAGGCCAAGTTTAGAGACCACACAAAGAAGTCTATTGGTCACATGGTCTGCCCTGAAGCTTGCAGCATATGAAAAGCTATATTTAATGCGCCAGGGAGAAACCAAATATAGGAAAGCCAGTTTGTGGGATACAATCACTCCTTTCCTAAGAAGTATCTTTGCCTACATGTTTGGTGAACCCTCAGCCCTCTAATAGTTGGGCTATGCGTTCTCTAGTGTTATAATTAGACATGTGTACAAGCAGAGGTTTTAAGAGGTAGAGGAACATTCTAGGATCCTCGCTAGTCCTAAACAAGGTCTTTGTCATCCTGACAGAGATGGTCAGCATCTGACTGTCACCAGGGCAGACTGTGTGACTCTCTCAGTTAGCCCAGCATGCTGTCTACTGGCCTGCCCCAGGGCTGGACTATAATCCTCTTTTCCTCCTGAAAGCCTGGAATTGATAAGGAAATAGGGTGGGAGTAGAGAATGGATGATCTCATTTTCCAAGGGAACACTGGATTAGTCAACAACTTGGTCCCTCACTGAAATATCTCTTTTTGTGACTATTTTATCTACTCACGTGCCAAGGTCCCAAGGCTTCTGAAAGGACTCTTGCGATCATACAGCACAGCTGCTTCCTTTCCTCACTGATGCTGAAACATCATGGCCTGTCCCCACTCCAGATAGGCTAATACTGAATAAAGCCCTCCTATAGCTCTTAGAATAAAGACCCCAAAAGTCCACTGCAAGGCCTTCTGGCCAAGCCTACCCTTGTGTAAGATACAGTGGCTGGTCTCTGAAACAGCCTGTAGAGACTCCGAATGCTGGCGATTGCATTTAATGTTGAGTTAAAGGAAACAGGATAGTCGATGGACTTCCTTGAACTCCCAACGTAAACCTGGAGCAAAAGAAAGAGGGGAGAAGGGTGAGCAGAGATGAAGGCCTTCTTCCCTGGAGTGGGCCTGTGTGAACATGTTGCGGAGGCGCAGAGAGGCAGGGCACTCAGGCCGTGGAACTTCAGGGGTTCAGCAGAGCTACACAGTTCGAGCAAGGGCACTGCCCAGGCCTTCTTGGGCCCTAATCAGGAGGTGACCCTTCTCCAAAGGGAGTAGATGTTGTAGGCCTCGTCGTATCAGTGTGGGAGCCAGCATGGGTACAGGATGGGGGCAGACCCTCAGATTAGGGAGGGAGAGCCATGAGGCCAGGCAATCAGACTTATTTATCACTCTGGAGGTAAATGCATAAAGCCAACAACCAGCGTTTTGTAGAGCCGCTTGGGGGAAGAAATGCCATCCATACAAACCAATTGAAAATGTCTGCTCTTAATGACTATGAACTTAGAAGTAAAAGCCTTGAAAGAAAAGAAGGGACATGAGCATGATACAGCAGGAGGGGATGAAAACAGCATGGGCGAAGGGTGAGACGCAAGCACCCAGAAGACGTGTGGCAGAACTGGGTCAGTGCTGGGAGAGCTGTTCAGACTGAACCAGAGTCGATTCTCTTGGCCTTACAGTCCTTGGCGAGGCGAAAACAGAAGTTAACATCATAACCTGAGCCTGAGTGGAGCCTCAGCACCATCAAAGAAAGAACAACTTCTGCATTTGGAAAGCCTCGGCCTCTCCTTGAACTCGGTTCTCAAGGTTTCAGCAATGAGTCACCTCGTGCCCCCTCATCAGCTTCTGTCTTTAACCATAGCGCTGACGTGTCTGAACCCGCACGCACTCCCAGAACTGAGCACCCGTCATCTTCACGCCACGGATGACTAACCACGGCCTGCTCCTCATTATCACAAAATGAAAACGCTCCATGTCTGAAAGCTGAAGTTTTAAGAACAAAGGGTTAGAAGAGCTGCAGAGACGACAGAGATACAGGGTGGCAACGAGCTAACCTTTCGACAGGCCTTCGTAATCCTCGGGAGCAGAGGCCAAGCAACCAAGGATCCAGATAGGGTGTTCTCCTTGGCAGGACCGCATTGTTAATATCATTCATTACTGCCTCTGATTAGGTGCCCAGGCTCATTAAAATCTGTGTGCCTTTGACTGTTTCTCTGGGATCAGATCGGATTCCACTTTGCAGAGAATTGTCAGGGCTTTCCAGAGTCCAGACGCAGGCCAGATACCATCTCTTGGCTTGGCTCCTTCCTGAAGTTTCTCCTGTGTCTCTGTGTGTGCACCGCTGCCAATGACACAAGTCACCACTCAGGCACGCAGGCTAGCAGACCCACTCCTGTCCGCTGAGCCCAGGGCTTCTCACCCAGACAAAGCCAGCGTATAAAATCCCAAACACTTAGCTAAACTTACTCTAAAACTTGTGGTGGGACAGGACAGGGAAAGACACTCAGAGTGGACACAGAGAACCACAGCTAAGGCAACCTTTAAAAAAAGGAGAGTGAAGAGGGGCTCTTACCCTTTCTGATATGAAGGCATATTATTAAGCCATCATAATAAAAACAATAATTTTTAAAAAACATAAAAATTGTTAATGGAACAGAGAGCTCAGATACAGACCCATATACATGTCATAACATAGGATGAAGGTGGAACCACAAATCAGCGGGGGAAGGACAGATTGTTTTGTGAATGGCATTTGGGAAACTGCCATTTTTCTACATGGAGAAAAATAAGACTGGATCACTACTTAATACCACATACAAAAGAGGGGTCTGTGCGATTTAAAGACCTAAGTATAAAAGGTTAAAGAAAAATAGTAAAAATAAAATTAGTAGAACAGAGTACAGGAACATACTTTTTTTTTTTTGAGACAGAGTCTCGCTTTGTTGCCCAGGCTAGAGTGAGCACCGTGGCATCAGCCTAGCTCACAGCAACCTCAAACTCATCAGCCTCACAGCAACGTCAAACTCCTGGGTTCAAGCAATCCTCCTGCCTCAGCCTTCCGAGTAGGATTACAGGCATGCACCATCATGCCTGGCTAATTTTTTCTATATATATATCAGTTGGCCAATTAATTTCTTTCTATTTATAGTAGAGACAGGGTCTCACTCTTGCTCAGGCTGGTTTCTAACTCCTGACCTCGAACAATCCACCCGCCTCTGCCTCCCAGAGTGCTAGGAATACAGGCGTGAGCCACGGTGCCTGGCCAGGAACATACCTTTGTGATCCAGGAAAACTCTCTTAAAAGAAAACATAAGGCAAATTTTTTAAATGAATTTGATTATATCAAAATTAGGAATTTTTAATCAACAAAAGTCCCAATGAACAAAGTTAATAGACTGATGACAGAATAGGAATAGATATTTGTGACATCAAAACCAATAGGGATTGATACGAAGAATATGCAAAGATCTTGAACACTTATGTCTGCAATTAAAAAATGGAGAAAATATATAAACGGACATTGTACAGAAGATGAAACTCCAAAAAGCTGACAAGATGGCATAGGGCAGTTTTCCTGGGAAGCAGATTCCGAGGTAAAGAGTTGTGAGCCCGAGGTTTATTTGGGAGAGGTCTCAGGATTAACACTGAGAGGGAGTGAGGCAGTCAGGACGGGACTGGGCTGGGAAAGAATCTGAGCTGCGATGCAGGTACGGCACAGGCCTCTGCAGGTGCGTCACAGGCCTCAGCTGACCATGGGGGATGCTGATGGTGGCACGTCTCTTCAGAGATGTCATGAGTTTAGGCAAGGGGCTGGGCTTTGTACACCCTCATAGACTAGTCATTGATGCGTGCTGCACCCATGGAGGCTTTATAAGCTTAGGTAAGGAAGTTTTCCTGGGTGGAGGGCAATTCCTAGGGAGGGTCTCACCTGGGAGCCATCAGCAGCCACCACCCCTGGCATCTGGGGAAATGAGGGCCTCAGTCCTGAGGCAGGGGCCTGAGTGTGCCAGACCACACCCCCACCATGGCAGATGTGAAGAAAGACTCAAAAGTTTTAGCAACTGAGAAATGAAAACTAAAACAACAATGAGATGTCTCTGTATGCCTTTTATTTTTTCGGAGTTTTTTTTTTTTTTTTATTTCAAAACATTACGGGGGTCCAAATGTTTTTGGTTATATGTATTGATTTTGTTATGCTTGAGTCAGGGTTGTAAGTATGCCCATCACTCAAATAGTGTTCGTTGTACTCATATGCCTTTTATATTGGCAAAATACAGAAAGACAGGTAATGCCAAGTATTGGCAGAGAGCGGGACATAGCCACCCCTGTCCACTGCTAGCAAGAAGATGAACTGAGAGACATCTGCATTGACAAATGTTCTACAGAGCATTCTGGCATTGTCAGTCACATTTAGTACAGCATGCAAAAAATTTCTCTGCTAGGTATACATTCCAAGACATTCTTATACAACTTTTTAAGGAGAAGTGTATGTGAATTTGTGATGGTAGTTGGAGACTACCTGAATTTCCATCACTGAGATTGAGAAATAAACTATAGTGAATGCACACCAGGGACTACTATGCAGCAGGCCTGAGACAGACAATTAGATGTGCACATAGCAGCCTGGATGGAACTTAAGCACAGTGAAAAAAATGGGGAAAAACCATTTTAAAAAGGTTAGAAATAATGAGTTAGAACATGTACATAAATTAAAAATACTGCAAACAGATATTGTTTATATGAAAATGTGCAAACAAAAAGATACCCATTAAACACCTAAGAATCATTGTGGGTGAAAGATGGGAATGGAATTGAGGGATGGGGAGTAAAAGGAATAAAGAAGTAAACAAATTCAAAAGAGTGGCTTCACAGGGACCAATGATGCTAATATCCATGAGTTGATTAATTCAACTGTCTACATCCGACTTCTAAAACAAGCAGCAGCAACCACTACCACTCGAGCCCTGAGAAAGCAAGTTCAGACTCTCTACCTTCTGTTTTTCTGAGATCTCCCCTAAAAGGTCACAGGCTGAGTCACTGGATAACGGCAGAGCCCTACCACACACCACTCTCTGCTCTTAGATGTAAATGAAATGACATCCATCTCCGATCTCCAGCGGGTAAAAAGGTTGCACCTGCATAAAGGTTCATGCCTCTCCCAGGCAGAATGACTTTGCCACAGGGAAGGATGCTTTTCATTCTCTGTCCTGTGAACTTTCCCACCTTTGATTTCAATCAAAGACACCGCTCTAACTGAAATGCAATAGGCATAAGCTTAATGTCCCCCTTTGATCAAGACCTGAGTGATGGACAGAGGAGACACAACCAACCAGGAGCAATGTCTTAGATCTTGCCCACCTGGGAGAAGGCCCAAAACAGTGAGATGATATCCCACTGGGAAATGGGCTCACTGACAGGTTGGCCCACGGGTCTGACAAGTCCTCTGTGCCGGTGGAGAATGAGTGAGGTGTGAACTCCTCTTGTGAAATCTATCCCGCATGACCCTTCAGTCCCAGAAAAACCGGAGACCCTGAGAGAGCCAGAAGAATAATGAGGCTTATCAGTTGTTCTTGGGCCCTGTTCTCCACAGTGGCTATTCCAAACCACAACTACTCCCCCTGAAGTCCCCGGCCCTATCCCACAAGCAATTGAGAAGTGCGGTTACCAGTCTGAGGTGAGAAACACAGAGATTAAGATTCAGGGATGCAGAGGAGAGCTGGGCTGGGAAGAGTGAGGGAGGTCCTGCCACTCAGGCTCATAGGTGGAAACAGAAAGTCAGGGTGACCCCCTGGCCAGGCTCTGGGGGAGGGGCACATAATTAGAAAATAGAATCAGTATAGAAACATACAAAATGGAAATTGAAAATCACCTTCTCCCATTCTTGAAAGTAAACTATTATTATTAACAATCTCTTATAATTTCATCCAGAAAATTATACATATACTTACATATATTCTTTTTAAAAGGTACACAAAAGTGATATCATAACTGATATTCTCTAATTTGTTCTTTTTAACTTAATGTACCTTTTACATATATATATGTAAATCCACTTTATTCTTTGTAACAGCCAAATAATATTTTATCAAATGGACTTACAATTCGGTCCAGGAGGACTTTGAAGTTTCTCTTCTTTTGTGAACAGTAGCTCATCCTCCTGCCCCTTGATTTCCTCTTGAAAGTCAGACTTGGCCAGGAGCTGTGATTCAAGTGCCAAGTAAAACAGAGAAGTCACCATGTACCCAAATGTTCAGGGCAAAAATCACTGTGAAACTGTCATGGGTGACAGTGTTTGCTTGTTTCCCTTAGTGGAGAAAATTTCCACAAGTCAGTGGCCAATTTGCCACATATGTTGGTGGTTGAACATTTTGGACAAAACTTTAGTATTTTCAAAGATAAAATTTCATATTTGGAAAGGATATAAACGTCGTTTGATTTAACTTCCTTGAACTTACTGTAGAAATTTCTTCTGCAAGTTTCTGTGTTATCATTTGCTATCGCTATATCATAACATGGAGCAGCTTTAACTAACAAGAAATTCTTCCTCGTTTCCGCAGATGAGCTCCCACGCAATGCACCTGCACTGGCCCTGGCTCTGCCCTTCGAAACATCCTTGAACAAGTGTGTTCCTCTTCCCATGGTGCCTCTCTGGATGTTTGAGGGCAATACTCATATTCCTGTGAGCCTACTGTTAGGGACAGGTGTAGGTGGGCAGCATTAACCACCAGAAAAGAGGAGGGGGCAAAAGTGAGGAGGCCAATGCGCATTCAGAACCTAACCCGCAACAGCAGGAACTTGCGGTTCAGGACTTTTCCCAGCCAGGAACGTGCACAGAAACTAGGAACTCATGTCCAAAGGTGACCTTTTCCCCTTAACATACATTAACATACTAAAAATCACACCCGCTAGCGCCATGACAGTTTACAAATGCCATGGCAACCTTAGAAGTTACCCTATAAGGATAAAATTGGGGAAGACTCTTAGTTCTAAGAATTCTCCACCCAAGCTGGAGCGTGGTGGCTCATGCCTGTGATCCCAGCACTTTGGGAAGCTGAGGAAGGATCACTTGAGTCCTAGAGTTCAAGACCAGCCTGGGCAACATAGTGAGACCCCATCTCTAAAAATAAAAATTAAAGAAAAAAAAAAGCCTCTCTATCCTTTTCCCAAGAAAATAATGAATATTCTATCCACTATTTAGCATATCATAAGGCATAGACATAAAAGCAGAAGTGTGGTAGAACCTCAGGGTCTTTTCCACTCATGGAGATAGACCTGTATCCCTTCAGGAAACATTCTTTCTCTTTCTATTTCTGTGTAAAATAGCCCGCAATAAAGGCTGTTTGTGTGGAAGTGTTACGCGTGTGTCATCACTCCATCATACCAACCCGGCTTGTGATTCTTCCAAGCCAGGAGCCAAAGAACCGGGGCAACACCCCTCAAAAGTCAACCCTGACATTTACCCTTTATTCATTTAACACATATTCCTCTACAGCCTACTACATTCCAAGAAATGTTAGGCACATTGTAAATTCCACAAAAGCAGAGAATTTAGTGTATATTGTGATGTGCTTTAACCACAGCACCTAAAATGGCTTTGCATACAGGAGGCATTTAATACATATTTGTAGAACAAGTGAATAAATACAAAGAGGGGGGAGCAGAACTATAGGGAATTCTAATTGAGGGGCAAGGAGAGAACCTCAGAGTTAGATAGGGAACTGCTCAACAAGGAGTCATAAGACCCAAACCAAGATCCCTGATAAAATAGGAAGCAGTAGAGAAACTGGCCAAAACCCAGCTAGAACCAAGATGGCAGGGAAAATGGCCCCTGGTTACACTCACTACTAATTATACACTAGTTATAATGCATTAGCATGCTAAAGCAAACTCCCACCAGTGCCATGACAGTTTATAAATGCCATGGCAACTCCCAGAAGTGATATGGTTTAAAAGGGGGAGGGACCCTCAGTTCTGGGACCTCCTCACTCCTTCTCCAAAAATCTTATGAATAATCTTCCCTTTGCTTAACATAAAATTAAGTAAAAAGTCTAAAATGAGACCCTGGAAACTCACAAAGTGCTGCTCTCTGTTGCTCCAAGACACAGCCACTGCTCTACCTATGGAGTGGCCTTCCTTCTATTTCTTTGTAACTTCAGTAAACTTGCTTTTGCCTTACTCTGTCAGCTTGCTCTTGAATTCTTTACTACATGAAGCCAAAAACCCATTTGGCCTTCAGAAGGGAACCCACTTTTGGAATCTACTTTCTTATATCAAGAGGAGAGGTCACTAACCCAGCATTCATTAACTTCCCTTAGCCATCATCTCCCTTATCCACTGCCACATCAATCAGATCATTTGTCATGACCTGTCTGCATGTCTGTCTTCCCTACTGGTAGCTCTTTGAGGACAGGAACTGAATCTCACTTAACTTCGTATCCCTAATGCTTAGCACAGGGTCTGGCCTAGAGGAGGTATTTCATATTTGTATAATAAAAATGAAGTGACTGATTAATAGATGGCTAAATGAATTAATATATTAATATTCCTACAGAAAAAATTAAAATAACTGCTTTTATTGGCTTAAATTATTCTTGCCTTAAGATGTATCAATATAAAAAATTGGTGAAGTAGAAGTGGCAGAAATCTTGGAAGAAAGTGATCATAAATAACATCCTGGGGTTCCGAATAGCCTCACTATTTTAACAAACATTTAATGAGCACCTACTCTGTGCTAGGTACATTGCCAGATTCTAGGTTGAAGCAAACAAGACATTTCCTGCCTTTAATGAGTTCCCAAACTAACAGATGATGCACATGGAAATTATGATGCTGCAGGTGACCCTGGCAGTGCTCTGACAGTGTGCCAAGGGTGCTGTCAGGAAGACTTCCTGGAAGAGGAGATGCCTGAGCTGAGTCATGGGAAACTGCCCAGGGAAGGAGATGGAGGAAGGCACCATGGGCAGAGCCCAGAGGTGTGAACAGCGTGTGAACAGAGAACAGCAGTTCGGAAGTACTGTAAACACCTGGGGAATGGAGGGAGTGGAAGGGATAGAGATGTATAGACACAGACCAGATCAGGAAGGGCCTTATATGGCTGCTAAGCAATTTAGACTTTACCTTGAGACCACAAGGAAGCCATTGAAAGAATTCTAAAATTCCACAATGATCAGATTTGCATTTTAGAAGATTACACTTACAGCAGTGTAGAAAATGGATTGGAAGACCAACGATGCTGGAAGACAGATCTATTTGGAACATACTTGGAGGGACAAAGCGACCTAAAAGACATTAAAGAATCACTTGCTAGCTCTTGATAGCTGCACTGACACTCAGGCTTCAGACTTGGGTGACTGGCTGGGTGCAGACACCTTCATCCTAGGGAGAGAAGGAGATGAGAAGCCTTCCCTGACATCCTAGGGAGAGAAGGAGATGAGAAGCCTTCCCTGGACATGAAGGAATGAGTCCATCGGGTGTGGGCAGCTTGAGGAGCCTGTGGGACATCCAGGCCTGGAGATCCACAAAGAGGATGGAAGGTGGTCAGGAGCCCCAGGGACAGAACTGGGTCATCATACTGACCCGGGAGCACAGGGGCAGAGCAGGAGGTAGGGCTACAGTAGTATGGCGTGGGGTGAGAATAGGAAAGGGCCACCTGAGAGTCTCAATAATCTTTTCTGAAGATTTTCAAAGCATTTTAAAGAATCTTCTGCAGAATTTTTACCAACTAAGAGCTGCCTCCTGTTCCAAAGAAAATATGGAATTCAGGAGAAAAGCAATTCGAGAAAAACACCAGTACTGAGAGAAGAGTCTGATTTTCAAGTGTCCCCTGTGGATAGCGGCAATCACATAAAAGGAGCTTCATAAACTAAAAGATGAGGGCTCCCAGATGAGGCCTGCTCAAGCTTTGTGGTTTCGCCTATCTGGGGTGATGTTTGCATATGACCCATACATCTAGCCCACCCCCTGATCTGGCATTGAGTGGTAGGTTTCCCAGGGGTGTCCACTCGAGCCTGCACCCTTGTGTACCTGGCTGCTTCAGTCTCCTGCAGACAGAAAGCCCTGTTAAATCTTTGTAGGTTACAGCATCTGAGCCACATGATGGCCTGATCCAGCCAAATGCATGTGTAAAGCTGTCTCCTGGCTGTCAGGAATAAAAATCAATATTTTAAAGTCTGAATTATTCAAATGCTATACCCCAGAGGTGATTCATAACCCGAGGGGTGCCTCAGTAGGAGAACAGCGGCTGAGGATTTGTGTGAACATGGCTTAGCCTGCAGTTTCCCCTGCAATCAGTCAAAGGGCTGACAAAAGATAAAATAACAGTATTGTTCTTACACAGCTTCCCAAGGAGAGTCTGAAGGAGCCGGGCTGCTCCTGCTAAGAAGTCTAGACTGTCATGACATGGAAGGATGAAACTCCTACTAATGAAGGAGCTGAGGGTCCCCTGGGCTCTCCAAGTGCTGTTGTTGTCAAGAATTCCTGGGTCCTTTGCACACGGGAAGGCTGGTTAAGCTGGGTGGAGGAAAGGGGACTATTCTAAGTACTTTTAGAATAACATTTACGATCTTTTCTCTCAAATCCCTGACCCTAAATCACCACTTCATGCAGGCACTTAAACCTACTGCCGGGTCTGCTCAGGGCACGTGCTGTCGAGACCGTGGGTCATCAAGTGGACTGGGGTCGGGGTGGGGTGGGGGATAAAGCTGAGAGTGTGGACAGTTTGGTGAAAACTCGTCTCACTAACGGAGGAAGCGGCGAAGCCCATTCTAGAGGGAGGGAGGCAGAGTGGATCTTCCTTGGATTTGGAATAAAGAGAATTTGAGTTTTGAGTCTCTAGCTCCACCACTGTGTGACCTTGGACGACAGTTATCCCTGTGTCACTAGTTCCTATATCACTAAAATAATGATAATCCTCTGCTCTCCGGGTTCTTGGGAAGATCAAACGGAGTTAGGATGTGCAGAAGCAATTTGCTGTTCCCTCAGACAGTGTATGAGTTAGGACATTGCTTTGGTTGCTGTGACAGCAACCAAATAACAATGGCTTGAACAAGATAAAGTTTATTTCTCTCTCATGTAAAACCCCAGCTGGTGTGGCCACTCGGGTCTGGGGAATTGTCCGAGGCCCGGCTCCCTCTGTCTCGTTTCCTTCCTTTGTGTGCTCTGGGATGGCTTCCCGCCACTGCCCCACCCCACACAGCAGAAGGGACACAGGAAGGCAAAGCTGTCCCCATAACCCAGAAATTTACACACCCCTTCCTCTCATTTCCCGTCAGCCGGAATGTGATCCCATAGTCACCTCTACCTGTGAGGGCCACTGGGACACGTGACTCAACTGAAAATTCTGTGATTATAGAAGGAGCAGAGGTGGGCAATTCTCAGTCCCTGCCATCTCCCCTCTTTGTCTAACCCCTTTTAGTCCCCAGGTCTTGGATGCACTCACTGTCGTGGGGAGGCCTTCCCCGACGCTCCAGGCTACCTTAGATGCTCCGGCGCTCCCTCACACCTCCTTCACAACACTCGCCGCAGCTGTTATTTTTGGTTTACTGTCTATTTTTCCCATGAGAATGTAATTCCGTGAGAGTGGGACTGTGTCTGTCCTCCTCCCCGTGGCCTGCCTGTGCCAACACAGGGCCAGGCTTAGAGTGGACACTCAATTTATCCACGCCAGCGGGCTAACAAGGTGCTGTCACCAAAGGGCTCTGGGAGTTCCTCGGGTCGAACTTTATAGCTTCGAGGCCACCAACAAGTCCTCTCCAACCCAGATTTGTTTGGAAAGTAACTGGTACCTTCTGCTGCTTCCTCGGCGGTGAGGGTGTGGCTGTCTTGCTGAGGACAGGTGGGACTCTACCTGCACCGTGACCTTTTATCCCTTCCCCTGTCTTGGTGTCAGCTTTTAGAGCTGTGCAAGTCCTGCGTCAGATAGTCTGTGAGCGGGTGACTGTGCCCTTCCATAAGGAGCACTTGCTCTGCGGCTCTGTCACTTAGAGTCTGGGGTGAACAGAGAACATGTGGGAAGAGCTCTTCCCAGCAGAGGGGCCAGAACTAAGGACACGTGAGACATTTGCTTTTCTACTCCCAGTCTTTGTAATGCAACCAGCAGGCCTAATGCCTGCCCCATGAGGAGGAGGGTCAGGAGCCTTAGTGGAGGATGTCCCTGGGGAGTCGGCCCACACCTCCCCACTCCGTGGGGGCAAATGGCTGCCCAAGGTCCGGCCCAGATAACCCACTGTTTGTTTCCCGAGCAGCTCCTGGTGTTCCATTTTAATGACCTCTAGCTCATTCTTGTTTTGGCATAAAACATCATTTTCTTAGAAATCTCCTTCTTCTTAGCTCATTTTCTTTGTTACCAACAATGTCTTTGGAGAATCCCATCAAACGTGGCTCTGGTTGCCGAGCTGAATGGAGGGCCAGGCCCTAGCATTGACCTCCAGCCCATCGCGTTCTGGGCACCCGTCATTTTTCCTTGATTTAAACTAGAGGGAAACTCTAGGCTTAGGCTCTGAGCAGCCAGCTCTTTTTGGCAGTCTCCAGAGCCACTGAAGGGCCAGTCACCAGACACCAAGCCCTGGGGGTTGCTAGGTGCTCAGGTTACACTGATACACAAAATGAGCCTATTCAAGAGCCAGGTTCAAATTTCCTTGCTTGTATTTTCCAGAGAGTGGAGGGAGGGCACAGCCATATCCTGCCAGCAGCCCCTGAGAACTCTGCCCCGTTCTTGGCATCAAGGGCATCTTTTCCCTCCCGACTGTGGCACGGGACTGACCTGGGAACGAACACAATTGCAGCTTCATTCCGGCAGCTGTTTTTCCCATAAAACGGCAGTGTCCCTTTAATTCCCTGTAGGTCTCCTCTCCGGAGCTGGCAGTAGGTAAACTGAATCAACTGACCAGACTTTTCTCACCGGGGGTTCTGGGCTGGAAATTCTTATTTGCTTCAGCTTGTGTTCAGGAACAAAGAGCAGTTAAGAAGGGATTAATTTTTCCTTCTATTGGTTTCTTTCTCCTTTATCAGAATAGTTCCACTTCTAATTCAGGGACATAGGTTCCTCTTGGAGCCCTGCTTCTTTCCTGGTTCTTTTTTTTTTTTTTTTTTTATTTCGGCATATTATGGGGATACAGATTTTAAGGTTTCAATAAATGCCCATTTCCCCCCTCCCCCCAAAAGTCTGAGTCTCCATCATGACCATCCCCTAGATGGTGCACATCTCACTCATTATGTATGTATATACCCGCCCCCCTCCCTCCTCCCACCTGCCCAATACCCTATTACTGTAGTACCTATGTGTTTTCCTGGTTCTTTATTGACTGTGCACAGAGCTACAGAAAGTTTCCCGGCTGCTTTGGGCTTCCTTGTTCCCATCATGAGAGCAGAGTGTCTCTTTGGGTCGATTCCCCAGCGTGTCTTCCTGCACCCCTGATTCTGGCTTCACCCTTTTCCCTCCAGCACATGCCCTGGACTGGCCCCTACACATTCTAAATAATTTTAACCATGTTATTTTCCCCCAAGTAGGCTTTTCTTCTGGGGAAAGAGTATGTTGATCAACTTATACACATATTCTAGTTCTCATTAAAATTTGACAGCAAGGTGTGGTAGAAAGAACACGGATTTGAGAATTAGTGTTTCTGGGTTCTCATCATACCTTTGGTATTAGCTAGCATGTGACCTTGAGAAAGTCACTTCTCTTGACTAAGCCCCATTGGGCCCCTCTGTAATGTAAGAGACTCCTAGTGCTAACATTCTAGGGTCTGCATTAAATAGTCTTGCAGTCTCTTGTGAGTTTGAGCAGCATTTTGTCAATCCTCATGACACTGGATCACCCTGAATATGCACAGATGAAGACTTGACTCAGTGGTCACAGTGATGAGCAGGATCCCACGGTGCCTGGCCTCGGCTGCCGGTTACCCCTACACTAGATCTCGCTTTGTCTGTGCCCTTTAGAGAAGAAGATCCACCAGATGAATGGGCACCCGGTGGTAAGTGGGACAAGACTCAGACTGGAAGTTTGGCAGGCCTGACTGATGTCCTAGGATCTAGGCTTTTCCATTACCGTTCCCAAAAGGGACACAAAGTGTTTTGCCGTCCATGCTAAATACAGGGCTGAACTAGAACGCCTGGGCAGGGTCAGGGGACCGGTGCGGAGAAGGCTCAAGACAGACATTCATACGCCTTGTTCAGTTCTCCTTTTTAAGGTTCTTGCAGACAGAAAAGTGGCACTCTCAAGCAGCCTTGAGATCAGGCTCACCCCTTTCTGTCCCCACCATGGCCTGAAAGGCAGGTTTGACTGTGCTGAGACCTGAGCAACAGTGTCACCCAGCAGCCATGTGTCAGTGACTTCAACTTTCCAAAATCCTGGGAAGAAATCTGCTCTCCAGATAAATGTGAAATATGTGAAAGTCTAAAAAAAAAAGAAAGAAAGAAAAGAAAAAAATCCTAGGTCTGTTTCTATAGGAAAAAAAAAGGAGCTATAAATGTGGTAATTAGAAGCAGATATTTCCCCCTTCCTTTTAAAGCAGTGAAGATATTGTAAGGCTTGCAAGTCAGACCTCTCTGTGACAAGGACCATTTGGGAACACAGGAGTTTGGCAAACAAATTCAGGAAAGCAGGCTCTGCCTCCCAGGGAAGCTGCAGACCTGCAATAGCCTGGAGCTCTGGCATGCCCAGGAAACAGGATCTGCCTAGGGTTTGAGTTTGGGAGGGGAGGGCTGTGGTGGGGGAGGACAACACCCTTCAGGTGGATGCTTCAGGTTGCCATGGAATTTTCAAGAGGAAAATGCCACAGTCTTATGTGGTCCCAATGTCAGTGGGAGGAGGTTGTGTCACAGGTCTAATCTCAGCTGTCCCCACACCCAATACTGTGATTAGACCATTGGCTTTCCTTCCAGGCTCTCTTAATGGAGAGACTGAAGAGTGGATCATCACGAATGCTACCTCCCGCATTCGTACAGCCTTAACTAAAAAGCTTAAGCCCCGCAGATGACTGAATGGAGCCTCTCTTGGCCAAAGGGACCCCAAAAAGAGCCTAAAATTGAGATGCTGGCCATGAGAAGGAAGGTCAGACATGCCCCCTCATACTCCTTTCCCTTCTTGGAGATATTTTTTGTAATTCATTAACAGGCCTAAGGCTACGCAAGACAAAACTTAAACATACCTGCAGATCCTTAACTTACTTAACGTATCACTTGAGCCTCCATATATGTTCAGTGGCTTGTCTAAGATTAGCCGACTTTCTTATCTTAACTTAAAACACTCCAAGCCTTTAGACAAAGCTTCATTTCTTTAATCAATTGCAAATCAAAGAATCTTTAAACCCACCTGTGACCTATAGTCCCCTGCTTCAAGATGCCCCACCTTTTCGGGCCAAACCAGTATATGCTTTCCATATATATATATATATATATATATTTTTGAGACAGAGTCTCGCTAATTTTTTTTCTATATATATTAGTTGGCCAATTAATTTCTATTTATAGTAGAGACGGGGTCTCACTCTTGCTCAGGCTGGTTTCGAACTCCTGACCATGAGCAATCCACCCGCCTCGGCCTCCCAGAGTGCTAGGATTACAGGCGTGAGCCACTGCACCCGGCCTGCTTTACATACATATATTGATTTATGACTTTACATGTAATTCCTGTCTCCCTGAAATATATAAAACCAAACTGTAACTGTATAAAACCTCTGCTACCTGAATTGTCTTTCCTACTCCGCCTTCAGACACGCTGAACCAGGAGTTCATCTCGGGAGCAAGAGATGGTGATTTGAGCCTCTAGTTGTTGGGAGATCACTACAGTGATGAGACCACATGGTGAGGCCACTTGCTCAAGGCTTTTGGGACATGGCTCCAGGCTATGGTCACTCATACTTGCCTTAGAATAAATTTCTTTAAATTATTTCACAGAGTTTGGGTTCTTTTCCTTTGACACTTGGCTATATTACAAACATGCCAAATAGGAAACTGGTTGCAAAAACTACTTGGCCAAACTTGTTTGTCTATGTTATTACTTTAAGGCCTCCAAAGATCTGGCCAACCTAGGTAGCTTGGGATAAATGTCTTTACTTTTGTTCTTTTTTTATGCAGGTTGGCTGCTCTATGTAGGTGTAGCTTCCCATTGGCTTTATTTGATTTAAAGTGTGACCATCTTAAGTTTTATTCAAATATTAAATTTGCTTGCTTGGTACACAAGCAAAGCCTACAATCATTAATTTTGGTTGTGTTTAAAATAGTGATTCCCATGTATGGCTGCAGATTTGTACAACCACAGAAGCTTTATAAAAATTCCCATGCCTGAGGCTCACCCCCAGAAGATCTATTTTAATTGATTTGGAGTAGGGCCTGGGCATTGATTTTTTTTTTCTTTTTTAAAAAGCTCCCAGATGATTCTAATTGCAGCCAGGATTGAGAACCATTGTTCTGAATGATGCCTGAGAAATGTTCTAATTTAGTGGGGGGTGGGTGGGGGAGAACAGTCAAATGAGATCTTAGTCTGAATTGGCTGGCTTGTTTTGTAGGCCTTCAGCCCAGTATCTGGATAGGAACAAAGCCAAGATTACAGTGCAGTTATGTAAGGTTTGGAGGATAAGCCACTTCGCCTAAAACTGACTCATTACTGTCTGTATATTTCATTTAGAGTAATCTAAAGCAATATTGTGGAAATATTGGGTGGGAACCACGTTTTGTGAATATTATTAGGCCCCAATAACATTCAATAAAAATCACACTATGACCAGAATGGATAGGAAACAATAAAAAAGAACTCTTATATTTAAAATCATCTGCACTGGAAATGCCCTAGTGTTTCTGGTAAAAGCAGCTCATAATGAGCCGATAGCACAGACTCATGTTGCCTTGAATGTCAAACATCACTCTAGTGATCTCCCAACGACTAGAGGCTCAAATCACCATCTCTTGCCCCCGAGATGAACTCCTAGTTCAGCGTGTCTGAAGGCGGAGTGGGAAAGACAATTCAGGTAGCAGAGAAGTGAACAAAGGACAGTCACTGAATAGGCGAATTTGAGAATTTGAGCCCGTTAGTAGTTAGCCCAGAATGGGACTAATCATCTCTCAGCGGGATTTTCAGGAGCTGCAAATGGTTGGAACCTTTGTTTTCCCTTCCCTGGGAAAGACAGGCCCATTAGCTTGCCAGCTGCATTAGTGCTTAATTTGTTTTTTTCCAATGCTGTGGAGGGGATCGTACATTTCAAAAGTTAGAGGACAGCAAAGGGAGATTCATCCTCTTCAGAGGATATCGTTAAACATATGGTGCCTCAGGGGGACGGGAAGGTCATTAACAGATGCGAGCCAAGAGAGGGATTAGCTCATAAAGGGAAGGCAGTTGGGCTAGATGTAGGAAGAGCTGCCAGGTAAAGAGACCCAAGCCTGGGAAGTAAAACTCAGGTCTAATCGTGCTTTTAAAGAGCTGTCATTTTTTTTTTAATACATAAAGGTAAAGGGTTAGGAACTGCCCTCAGGAATGAGATGCATTAAATTCACAGACAAGATAAAAAAAATCCTTGGCACCTAGTGGACATTTCTCTAGGAGGGATTTCTGGACAGGGTGTTTGACTGCCCCCCCCCACTGATAGCCAGGGAGCCCAGGCTGAAATGCTCAGGGGGTTACCTGATTCCACATTTTCATAGGCAAGAAACTGACGTTTAAGGCTTAAACAGAACTTCTTTTACAAGTAAATGATAACTTGGAGAAAAGGACTACCTGAGCCAGGTGCTTGACATTTTCAAACTAACTTTCTTTTCAAAGAAACCTGGAAGATTAACTTTCACTCCCATCAAGCTCTTCTCCAGCCTCCTGGTGGAAAGGGAATCCCCAGCCCCCTGTGGCACCTGAGTATGACAAAAGTATGAGCTTAGATGCTCAGTCATGCCCTTGGCTCAGCCCGCTGTCCCTTCCCCAGGTCTGCCTTGCATGGGATGAGAAAGGCGTAGGTGAAGGCTTTAGGCGATGAATAAGCCAGGTGCAGCTAACGAGCACTGTAAACTGAACACCAAGAAAAGAAGTAGAGAAAGGGGCTGTGAGATTGCCTACTAAAGCAGAACTTTCTGAGACTGAATCCAGGGGAGGCCCTGTTTCTCATGGCCCTTGTCTGAGGGTCAAGGGTAAAACATAAATGTCTACCACACACTAGAGGCCAATTTCAACTCCTTTACCAAATAAGCAAAATATCAATACTGAGTATGGGTAGGTAGATCTTTATCTGCCAATCTATCTCCTTCTGCGATCCCTGACCTGTCCCAGACAGGGCAAACCACCTCTCCTCTGTGCTTCCTAAGCACGTGGAGACCACTGTGCTTACTGCCTTGGACTGTGGCTCGCAGGGAAAGCGATTCTCCCAGGCTACAGTGGGCCCATGTCTAATCGACCTGCATCCTCAGCAGTGGAAGGTGCCTGACCAGTGAATGGACCTGTGTGTTCATCTGTTGTCTCTAATAAACACTGAAAGCCAAAGGACAGGGATGGAGTAATCAGGAAACAGAGAAAGAGGTAGAAGTGACCACGAGGTAGAAGTGTAAGGCTGAAACACATTCAACCATTCATAGCACGTTAAATTTTCTCTCTCCCTATGACACCTTACTCCCCACATCCCCAAAGGAAGAAGTGCAATGGACAGGTATTGACTGAGGGGCTAGAGAACCTGGATCAAGAGTCAAGAGAGTAGTCTGTTGTCAGACTACGTGGCTTGGAGCCAGCCTTCTCTTTGTCTGGGCCTCCATTTCCTCGTCTACAGAATAAGATTAGACTAGATGGCCTCTCAAGGTCCTTACAATTCTGACATTTTATAACTTTATGCATCTAATGCTGTAATTCCAAGGTATTGGAGAAAAGGGCAGTACCTGTGGTTTGAAGGGCAGAGGACATAGTACAGAATGCACCAGGCCCTGAAATTACCCACCAGCTTTCAGCCCTGGAGGACCAAAGTGAGTTTCATCTTAAAAACACTCAGTGTCTCAAATGCCAGACCACAGCTGCACAAAATAGGAAAAATCTTGTTAGGAAATGATCACAGCCCCCTGGATCTGTGGAAAACATTGCCTCAGACAAAAAGAACTTTTCCATTGGAAAAAAAAGAAAAAATCAGCAGTATTGTGGTGCTAATGCTGTCTGCCCAGGCAGTTCTCGCAGAATCCTGCCTACTCAGGTCCTTGGCTCTGGGGCAGTTCTTTTCCACCCGATACTGGTCCTAATGATAAATGCAGGTTGCTCTCCTCTTCTGGCCCCAGCTGTCCACAGGAATCAGACTTGGAAGTCATTTTTAAATTCATCTTTGGACTGCCTGATTTTTCAGTGCTTCCTCCAGAGACAAAATCACGAAATGCTTTCACTGGAATGGATCTTAGAGATCATCTTGTGATACCTATTTAATCCCCTGTCTGTTGAAGAACATGTCAGGAAGAAATGCCTTGCTCAAGGTCACATAGAGAGGTCAGCGGGGAGGGATCCTGGTGCTAGTTCAGGACTGGTTGCATTTCCAAACTGTCCTTAGCCACAAGGTAAATTCTCTGCTACCCTCTCATGGCAGGTGTTTCCAAACCAACCAACCAGCAACCAGCTAACCAACCTTCAAATACTTCCTGGAAGCCTAGGACTGTGGATTCTGCTGCAAATAATTATTTTTTATTTACTGTTCTGAACTTCAGCAGTAAACAGTAGACACTCCCCTTTTGGGTCAGAGCCTGCCTCTTGGAGTCCTCCTCCAATCTCTAGAACTCAAACATGGTGTTCCACTTATTCCTTGAAAGACACCCAAAGTTACTTAGAATGTGTTGTATATTTTTAAGTGGGGTTCAGTGAAATTTCTGGTCAGATCCCAGTTCTGGAGCAGGGTGTCTTTGGTCTGCGTGGTGCTCAGAGCTATGCAGGGAGCAGCACCAGGCAGAGAGGAGGCCCCAGCCAGCCCGGGAGCCCACCCTGCTGCAGCCCCCTGTCTCCTCCTGAGGTTCCAAGGCTGGGCCAAAAGCAGCCCCTCCCCAATCGATGCTCTCCGGGTTTATTCACTCAAAATGGAAACAGACCCTTTTCTTCCTAGGCTACTACAGACAAGGCTAGAGTTTTTAAGAGAATATTTTTACTAAGAAAAAAATAAACAAAACCTAGATGTGATCATATTTGTAGAGTATAGATTTTCTAAATAAAATTTAAAACACATGTTTATGATAGAAAACTTGGAACATATATTTTAAGAATCCATAACTGCATTACCTCGCACTGCGCTGTCTCATGTGGCAGCCACTAGCTGCCACATCAATGTCGCCATCAAGCACTTGCAATGAGGCTGATCTGAATTGCAATGTGCTGGAGGTGTGAAATACACACTGGATTTTGAATATTTAATGCCCCAAAATATAAAATATATTATTAATACTGTAAAAAGTACTTATTACATGCCTGAGATTATAATATATTTGGCTGTAGTTGATTAAATACATTATAAAGTTAATTTCACCTGTTTCTTTTTACCTTTTTTTAGCAGCTTATGAAAAAACTTAGAATTACATATGTGACTCACATCATGTTCCTCTTGGACAGCCCTGATCAAGAGAAAACACTGATAACGTTTTGGTGTATTTCCTCCATGTTGTGAATATGTGTATTTGAGGAGTCTGGCTCCTGGTTAAATACCTGTGTGTGAATTTTCAGGCCTGGCCATGGACAGTTACAGAGGCTTGACCTGGGGGTCCTCCCCGCACCAAGCTTGGGGTGCAGCCAGGGTGCGGCAGTCTCTGAAGGGGGTTGCAGCCAAGGACTCCGCCCCCCCCCCCATGCCACGGTCTTCACATATTTGCATTCCTAGCCCAGTGCCTTCATTCCCAGGTCGCTTTTTCTGAGGCCTTGGGCTGAGGCCTCCTTCAGGTAGCTCTCCTAAGGCCTCCTTCTCAGGGGGAGGACGGAGAACCACGAAGCCACTTTTTCCCATTCAGTGCCCAACACTTTTCCACTCCTAGCCCCCTACCCCTCACCCCAGGGTACATAAAACCATTAGAGCCTCTGGCTGGGGGCTCCCTCAGCAATGAGACGCCCCCCACATCTGCGCTGATCCACCTGACCCTTGCATGATGCACTGTTTTGTGGGGAAAATGAAACGGGAGAGTCAGTGGCATCTCCGGTTTTAGCCTCTCGCTTACGCTATCGCAGTAAGTGATTAAAGGCTGCACTGTTATTATACTTTCATTTTGGCTCATTTGCTGTAATTGCTACTCTGACACCTGACAGCTCAGCTCTCACTCCCAGCTCAGCAGAGCTCCCGACAGTACTTTTTAAAAGAAAATGGAAATCATACGGAAATATGATTTTATATCTGTACCAGTCAGTCCCAACAGGGGACAAACAGCAGTGTCCAATTAGGACAATTCCAGGAGGACTTATTTACTAAGGGATAACTAATAACAAAGGTAAAGTTGGAGGATAGGAGAACCACAAAGGAGAGTTCAGAACCCCAGGGCTAGTGGTGGCAAACCTGACTATCCCTAAATCCGAAGGATTCAGACGAGATAGAGGTTGTCAGAGCCAGGAGAGAGAGAGCTGTGCAGAGCTGGGTTGGACCGAAAGGAAGGAAACGGCTGGACTAAGGCACTGTCACAGGAACACAGCCAGGGGAAAAAAAATGCCCTGACATCCCCCTCCTCCTTCCCTCTAACCCACCGAGGCTCTTTGAAGCTCTTCATTGGCCGAATCCAACCAGGAGCTGGAGGATGTGGAAGCCCTTTGCCGTAGTCCATTTGCAGTGCAGAAAGCAGATGGACTGGGCCGGGGATCGGGTGGAGGGCATGCATCTAGAGAGGCAAAGAGCTACCTGCATTTTTTTCATTCAGCATTGCCCTAAGTCTTAGCCTAATGGCGCTATTTCCTTCCTAATATAACTAACCAGTCTTAGCCCTTGCAGTGACTGAGTGGGCACAATTTATAGGACACCCAACCCCAATACCGTAATCCTGTCTGGGCTTCTAGCCCAGGGTAAATTCAGAGGGTACCCTTTGAAGGTGCATGTGTGTGTGCAGGTGTACATGCATACACATGGCTATAATAATGCTAGTCCCTCCCAGAACATATTTCCTTCCAGGGCTTGTGTGCCTCCAGCCTTGCAAAGTTGATCCTTGGGCTGATGCTTGGTTTCCCACCAACCTCAGCCTCTTCTTTATCTCATTCCACAACTCCCACCACGCCACCCCACTCCTTGCTGGCCAACCACAGTGCCTGGTGCTCTCCTAGTCCACTAAAAGAGGGTCTGAGGAGGATGGGGTGATCTCCCCGGGCTAAGATGTCTACGTGACTGTTCCCTGGGACAGCATGAAAAACTCCCACTCCTAAGTGAATCTTTAATTGTCTGGTATAAATTTGCTAAAAAGTTAGATGAAGAAACTACCCAGGCTACGCACTCCTGGAGCCAAAGCCTGGGAACGTGGCAGGGAGAAGACTGCATGTGGGAAGAGGGGGTTGACCTTTCTCTTGTCCTCTACATACAAAGGCCAAGGGGTACTGACTTGAGGCTGAGATGTGGCCAGAGACCAGGCCAGGCCTTAAGAGTCAGCTTGGGGAGCTGTGTTCAGGAATAAGGAGGCTTGTTTGAAAAAGAAGAAGGAGCCTAAGAGAGGGCTGTAGAAACATCGAGAGAAGGTAATGCTGTGGAGGGGATGTGGCGAGCAGACGGGAGTCATTTTATAGAACAGGAAACAATCTGTTGCAGGGATTATTATACCTTCTGACGAAGAAAAGGCAATTTAATTTTTGGGGAAAAGGCAATTGGAATGTAAACTGATGAGAATGCCATCTGAAGGAGCAGTCACTCTGCACTTGTCAAGGCGCTGGCAATGCAGGGACCCGTATTCTACCAGAAGCAAGCCCAAGGGACGAACAGGCCTTTCTGGCCGGAAGGAAGGTGAGGGTGTAGCAGTGACATCCTTCCAGCACTGTGCCTGGCACAAGTGGACACCTGGCACATTTATGCCCAACTGGCTGTTGGTGTCTGCCCTGTCACCTGTGTCCACATCAGATGCAACTCCATACTCCTTCCTCCATTCCCTCGTTCATTCACTTGTCCAACAGACGTTTACGGAGCTCCTTGCTCAGTGCCATTGAAAGGCAGGAAAGAAAAATAAGTCAGAGTTTTCACGGCCAGGGAGCTGATAGTCTAGAGGAGGAGCAAGCCAGTGGACACGCTTCCAAGTCTCCTGTGCAATAAAGGGCTGTGACGGGGAAGAGTTAAGTTTGCTGGTGCAGGGACTAGAGAGGAGTTGAGGAAGACTGCCCCTATCAGGGGAGGGCTGAGGAAAGGGAGTGGGGCCCGAGAGAAAGGCCCAAGAAGGAAGAGGAGAATAAGAAGAGAGTTTATTCTCCCAGTCCAATGGGTAGGTTTTTGGCAAGTATTTCTCGACCCTCCCAATAAAAATGGAATGCATAAATCAGAAGGGTCTAATAATTGGTCTTATGAGTCATGCCACAGATATAGTTCTTCTCTTAAATTTACCAAGGAAGATGGAGTTTCTGTGTTATTTTCCACAGATAAAGATGAGGCACCCTTTGTGTTCCCCGTGCCTCTGGGGATGGTCCTTGGACAGCTGCTGAAGAGTGTGCAGATCTGAGGAGCTGCTGACAGTGGAAAGCTGAGGAAAGATTCCTGAGTGGGGATGCCAAGTTTCCAAGCCCAGGTAACTGAGAAATTGCCAACAGTGGCTCGGGGTCTTTAAAATGTTCTGGGTGGGAACCTGAGAAGCTGGGCCCCTTGAGCTGCTGGCCTTGAGGCAGCTCTTGCATCTCTCTGTCTTGCCCAGCTTTGCCCTCTGGTCTAGACTCTGCTTGTCTCCTGCACTTGGGCAGTCTGGTCCCCCAGAGTGGGGGGAGTGGGGCTCAGTGTGCCTCCCATTCTTAACCCCTCCTCCCTGTCATGATCCACTTTTTGAGTGTCTAGCAAAATACCTTCTTCTAAGGCACGACTTGCAGGGCTCCCAGATCCACTTCTGCTAAGTCCAGAGAAAACTGAACTCAGCAGAAATAATAGCCTCCTAAAAAGGAGAGTCCCTTTTTCTAGCTTATTCTAGCTTACCCTACCATTCACTTCCCCACAGGCCGGGGTCCTCTGGCCTTCCCACTGGTAACTACTACCAGCCCTTGGAGAGCCTGCCACTCTGGAACCCAGCCTCAGGCTTAAGATAACAAGTCACCTGGAACAGAAAGAATGTAAAATTACAATATGCACATAGATCCTGTCACAAAGAGTGAGTGGGAATGATGCCCTATTTCCAAACAGCCCAAAGTGCATGTGTGCCAAACACGAGCTGACTGCCGGAGATAGCTGACACAGATCTGAGGACACAGAAAGAGGTTCTTTAAAAAGCCAAAGCAACAGCAAGAATGTGAGAAGTCTGATTAATCCACCAAGGGCTTATCCATGCGTCAACAACCGACAATTGCCTATGTCTTCTTCTCATCTGTATTCCCCGGGTACTTCCTGGCACATGCAAGACCTTCAGTATTTATTTATTGGATGAACAATAAATACATGAATACTTGGACTGACTTGTCTCAAACTGCCTGAGCTTTTGACTACTCCACAAGGATATTCTGGGATCATAAAGACTGAGACATTGAATATTTAAATACAGATGTAAGCACGTGGAGTTCACTGATTTCCTTGTTACTTGCCTTGTAGGAGGTTGTGCACCACTGGACAGAGAAAGGAAAAAAATCTCTGGTGCTCATTGATAATCATGAGAGAAAGATGAAATTGTGGTGCATGTGTATGTGTGTGTTTAGCTGAGGACAGCAAAAAAAGAGAAAATGATTCAATAATGGAAAAAATCTCAAGTTTTAAATATTTATCTTTGTGAGGACTCCCCTGAGCAGTTCCCTTGAGGTGGACCCCTTCCTTGCTGTCCATATGACTAAGCAGCCAGTTTTCAGGAGTCTGCTGTGAATTTAAGGGGACCCTCCAGTTCTCAAGAGGTTGTTGTCCATTTGCCCAGATCTGGGGCCCTCCCATCATGGGCAGTGGGAACTTGCACATGAATTTAATTTCATTGCTCTCTCACTGCAAGCAAGAATGTCCAAACTGTCCACCAGATGCTTGTTGTCCCCACTTGGGTATGATGATGCACTGGGCAATTCTATAATTAGGGCTAGACCCGCTGCAGACCCACTGTCTGGGCCCCACAGCTTGGTATCAGCCAATGGAGTAGTTGATTCTGCTTCCATCTTCGTGGGGAGCCAAAGGCACTGGAGAAGGGGGTAGACACCCAGAATCGTAACAGAGGTGCTTATTAGGGAAGGAAGAGATTGTTTCACATGACTCCAGTGGGCTTGGAACAGGTCTGGGTAGCAGCTTGGGTGTGACAAATGCCAGGCAAACCTGGCAGCTTCAAAGGGATATGATTTTGCCTCCCAGCTAATGCTCAAGCAAGGGGAGCCTGGGTGTGGCAACTCGTGTGGTTGTGGGACAGGGTTGTTTACAGTCGTGCTGTCTGAGAGAGGAGGGCCGTGGTTATGGGGCTTAGAACTGGCCAGATTTGAAAAGTCTCTTCATCCCCCTAAATCACAAACTTTCCCTTAACACTGACATGAAGCTGTTTATGTTCCCTAGCAAAAGACAAAATCTTTCACTGACCAGACTGGAAGACGAACAACAGATTGTAAACTTTCTTTCTCTTTGAGTGGTTACAGAGTGGGAGGGGATGGAGACATTCACAGACACAGCCTTGATGAATTAGTCTGTCTATGAAGTATTTGACCACACACATTAAATTAATTGGAAATCAGCAGTCCGCTCTAATATGTTTATACCCAAGTGAAAAAAGTCAGACTGTTAAGTTTCTGTTTTTCTGACATTTTAATAGCATGAAATAAAAATCCAACAATGAAGGACAGCAAATTCCTTGTTTCTTTTGTCTGGGGGAGTAAGGGAGTGGGAAATGAAGATATATCTTATACCCTCATCAGTTAATAGATTTTAATGGAATTACTAGGCCGGAGAGTATCCTATTACACGGAAAAAACCAGACTGGCTTTCCAGTTTATTGCTAGCTTAGGGATCGACTTCATTTGAGCTGATGTTTTCTTTCTATTTTTTTTCCTTTTCTCCTTCTTTAATGAAAATGAAAGTCCTTTGTGTACAATCTCGCTAAACTTTCAGAACAATCTAATTGTTTTTAAGTCACATGACTCCTTTGGGGACACACGAAGGGCACTTCTAAACCCATAATCTGGGCTATAAAAAGGATCTGGGGCGACTGATCAAAGGTGAACTGCCCATTTACAACCTCCCTTTCAAGGCCCCTTAGCATGTCCCTGACAGTTTTATAGAAGTCATTCTCTTTCGCTCCAGCCCGGATCAAAGAGTTGGATGCACGGGGTCTCCCCACCCCCTGCCTGGCACGGAAGGAAGGGATTACCCCTGGAATTAAAAACCTTAGTGAAGTGGGCTTACCCACCCCCCTGGGGGGTAGTGGGTAAGACCTGGAGCAGACCGAGACAAAGGCAGGATAAACTCAGGGTGCCCTCTCTGTTCCTGCAGCAGAGGAGATAAACTTTCTCTCTCTGCCTTCTGGCCTTCAAAAGAGAAATTCTCTGACTTTTGCGCACTGTTTTAGTTAATTTCTATAAGTTGCTAGAATCATATTTATTTATCAATAAACCTCCTCTTTTCCCCCCATCCCCCATGATAAACCCAAGCAACAGTCCCCACCCAGGGCATCGGAAGCTCCCGCTAAACCCTGAGTCTGGGTTATCGGCGCTCTGGGAGGGAGGTGTGAGGAGGCTGAAGCCAGGTTGCATGGATTCAGGTCACCGCCTCATCTATTTGTTCATTTGTTTTCAATACCACCATCTACTCTGAGTGAGCACACTGGGATTTTCTGAGGTCTTAATGATCATAGTCATTTCCTGGGAATGCTTCTTTGAGGGCTGGAACTGCCTTAGTCCCTGGAGACTCTGCACCTAATCCTGAAATGAGACACCAAGAGGTAGGTGGGTGGGAGCAGGAGCGCCAAGAAGCTTCCCTTGCACTGGGCATCACCGGGCCCACTTCCCCTCCTATTCAGCCCTGACCCAGCACACCAGGGTTGGTTAGGGCAGACCCCCACAGCAGGGGTGTTGACAGAGGTGGGACACACAAGTTCCCCAAATCATGGGATCTTCTAGTTCAAAGGGACTTGAGAGATGATCTAAGACTCCCCCACTGTGGTATAGAATAATCCTACAGAGAAGCAGAACAAGCTGGGTTCACCCAGAGTCACCAGCTCAAGCCTCATCCTGAAGCCAGATATCCTCATCCAAGAGGGCCTCGGCTACCACCCGATGCCTTAGTTAGATCTCCATGTAGGATGCCCCACAAAGGAAATTCAGTTCCTGCAGTGTTCGGGCCCTCTGGGACTGCTAGGGAAGTCATTCGGCTTTCTCTCTGTCACTTGTAGGAAATTGCACAAAATTGTGTTTGCAGTGAAGATTTTCTTTCTTCAGGATGCATTGTGTTGTTATCCAGTGGGCTAATTAACTCTAACTGTTGTAACAGATTACATTATGGGCATGGAAAATGATTGTGCCTGTTCTTTTCCTGTTCTTCTGCACATAGTCAAAAGGGTCTTTTTGATTATTTATATTTAGCTTCCCTTAACCCTTAACACCTCAATTTTTTCTGTGTTTTTGCTTCCTTCTGAGGTTCTTAAAAGTCTGTAACATTATTCTAAATACAGCCTCGATTTTGCACCCCTCCTTCCATCTTTGTGCGTGTCCTCCTAAAATCAGCACTCCTCAGCAGAAATGCTGTTTTCTTTGGATGGCTCTTTTTCTTCTCCTCTCTTTCTTCCTCATTAGGATCATTTGCAATTTTAGGTTCTGAATTTTATTTTTAGAGCCATCCTTTTTTTAGCTATACTCCCTTTCAGAGGTTCTCACTATGAGATCATCTATTTAGAATTTTTTAAAATCTGCTTTCCGTAAGTCTGTAAGTCTGAAGATGCACAACCTGCTTTCATGGGATGATGGGCACTCTCTCCTGGGCTCTTGTTATTTTCACATCACAAATAGTTCTTTGCTGGTCCCCTTGCTGTTTCCTGTTCCTTTCAAATGGTGAAATTTTTAATCAGGCCACTTAAGACTTTACTAACTGTTCTGATTTTTAGAGAAATGTGAGGCTTTCAGACTTCCACAAAATGTATATATTTTTTAAAGTGTTAACATTTGTCATTGTATTTTGCCTCTTTGCTAGTTTTCCAAAGATGTCTGCAACAATATCTCCCATCTAATCTTATCTTATTTCTATGTGACGTTGACATTTCTCCGCTCAAATGGTGTAATCTACGCTTCCACCTCTTAAGGTGGGCAGGCTTGGGACTACGGCAGAGGAACGCTAGGCGACTTCCAAGGCCACCTAGTTCTCTCTGGGGATGCTCATTCTTGGAACCCAGTAACCATGTTGTGAGGAAGACCCAACGAGGTCATACAAGAAACCACATGAAGAAGCCACATGTGGGTGTTGTAGATGACAGCTCAAGTGAGCTCCCAGCCAATAGCCAGCAATGACAGCCAGCCATATGTGTGAAGGATGCCCCCAGATGATGCCAGCCCCCAGCCACACCAAGACTTCATGGCTTTCCAGCTGAAGTCCCAGACATAGAGCAAAGACAAACCATTTCTTCTTTGCCCTGTCTGAATTCCTGACCAGCAGAAACCGTGAAAGAGAATACCATGATTGTTGGTTTTTTAAACCACTGAGTTTTGGGGAATGATTTGTAAAGCAGCAATGAAGAACTCATGCAATAATTAAAAGCCCATTAACAAAGAAACAGAAATTAAGACTAATTAAGAATACATCATCTATACCCGGCTTCTGATTGATCAGTCCTGGATTTACTCCCATACCAAAGTTCTATGCCTGCAATTTAGATCCAGTTCCACCAGGTGGAAGTGAAGCCATGGTAGCATTCATCTCCAGTCATCAGGCACAGTTGGGACTCCCTTTCCCAAGCCATTTAATCTTGGTTATAAAAGCAATTAGATTATGCCTGCTTAGTATACTGTGTGAATTTTTAAAAGAGCAAAATTAAAACATCTCTCACATATGTCTCTAGCTGATTAACATAACACAATTGTAGCTAATTTCAGACCCCCTGCTGGAAAATGTTCCCTCCTACTCCAATTTATTGAGATCATTTAGTTGCAATGAACAGAATCCACTCAAGCTGACATAAGCAAAAGAAAATTGATTAGAAATAGAGGGATCTGGTGGATCCCAAAGACAGGAAGTGAGGTCAGGCTTCATAGGAATTAATGCCAGAAACTGTAAGAGCCAAGCTAGCTTGTTTCTCCAAATCTCTTTCTCTCTAGAGCTATATTGTCTTTTACTTTTAAGTCTCTAGGGCATAAGCCTCATTTCCTCATTCTCCTCTCATTCTCTCCTCTCTCTCTCTCTCTCTCTCTCTCTCTCTCTTTCTCTCTCTCTCTCTCTCTCTCTCTCTCTCTCTCTCTCTCTCTCTCTCTCTCTCTCTCTCTCTCTCTCTCTCCCCTCCAGAGAACAGTTTAGCATGTGGTTAAGGGCAGTCTCTGGAGCCAAGATGCTTAGATTCAATTACCAAATACCAGCTTCACCACTTAGTTATTTATGACCTTGCACAAGTTCCTTAAGCTTCTGTTCTTCAGTTTCCTCATTTGTAAACTGAGAATAATATAATAAGTATTTACCTCAAAGGATGGTTGTGAGATTGAGTCAATAGATGCAAAGTTCTTTGAACAGCACCTGGTACATTCCAGTATTTGCTTTCATTATTATCTTTCTTTGCTCACTTAACCACACCCAAATAAGCGTGCCCTGATACTAGCTTTATATCTCAGTCCATTTGTGCTGCTATAACAAAATATCTTAGACTGTGTAATTTATAAATAATAGAGATGTGTTTAAATCTGGAGGCTGGGAAGTTCAAGCCAAGACACTGGCAGATTCAGCATCTGGCAAGGGCTCACTCTCTGCCTCCAACGAGTAGAAGGCAGAAAAGGGTATTAACACTGTGTTCTCACATGGCAGAAGAGATGGAAGGGCAAAAAGGGATTGGGCAATCCCTCAACCTCTTTTACAAGTGCTCTAATCCTGCTCAGGAGGGTGGAGCACTCATGACTCAATCACTTCCCAAAAGGTCTCACCTCTTAATACTATCATGCTGAGAATTATGTTTCAGCATTTGGATTTTGGAGGTACCCCCACATTCAAGCCATAGCAATATCCAACTCATAGTTCAAGTGTGCAGCAGGAACATGTGAAGTTCCTGAAACCCAATTTCACATTCCTAGGACAGAGCAGCTGATTGGACCAGCTGGAGCCACATGCCTCCTCATGATCCAATCAGCTGTGGCAGAAAGTGAAAGAGCAATGAGAGGACTCAATAGAGGGCTGGATTATCTGAGGAGGGGACTTGGTGGGTTCTCAGAAGCAGGCTTGCGTGCCAGTACTCCCAGATATGTCACCACCAGCATTTCACATCTGACAGCTCTGCTACTTTGGGCCTCAGCTTTAGCTCCCTGCTAAGCAGAGATTGTTCATATTATTGACTGACTCAAACGGCACAAGGAGGGTGGCTTTCTTTGGCCAACAAGCACTCCTCTCTCTCCACATACCCAGCTCTCCTCCTTCTGTCTGGCACCGAGGGCTCTATTCCTCGAGATGCAAAACATATGTATCTCTTCGTACTAGAAGATGATTTTTACAAATCCTCACCTAGATATTCCTCCCAGAAGTTAGGGAATTTTCCCTCTAACAGACAGGACAAAAGAAAGAATCATTTCAGATTCTTACCATTTGGTATCGTGGATTTAAACTACTCATTTTAACACGGCGGCTGTTAACATGTTGAGGCTCCTACTGGTAACGGAAACTTTGAGAAACAATACTTAAAGATCTCACCACAGAGAAAAAGAAAAGTAATCAGAATGTTGAACAGAAAGGTAATTGAGTTATCAAAAGGATAGTGAGTTTAATCTGTTACAGAATTAGTTAAAAAAAAAAAAAAAGGATAGTGAGGATTAAGGAAATATTGCTCCTTTCGTTTCTATATGTTATTCCAATCTGTTAGATTTGGCCATTTAGGGTAAAAAGCTCTGAAAGAACATATTTCAAACCCTATTCTTCAGAAATACTTGAACGTCAGGGACAAATCGATAGCTCTTTAAATCAGGGAGCAGAGCTAATTAGTGGTCTTCCCTGCGGGAGGAGAAGCTACATCTGCCCACTCGGCAGTATTAGGCCAGACTCCAAAGTGGCATGAGCTGACCTTTTCCTTGGGCATTTTGTTCTTTTATTGGTGATTATTTCTGTAAAGTGTCAGAAACCTTAGTTACAATAGCCAATATTCTTGGTGTTTTAGGGTGTCGCCATTAGACTTCCTTTCTGAGCGTCTGAGCTAGGCTATTAAGCTTTGTGTATCTTAAGAGGATCATTTCAGAGAAAACAAGAGGTTATTTTAGGGGGAAATGACCCATGGTTGAGCATTACCTCTGTTAAGCAATAGACAAGAAAGGAGTTATAATGTTCTCATAAGCTTTAAATGAGAAGATTGCTTACAATTTATGGCCCATATTTCCTACATCCAATGCCCTCATTTCCTTTCCTCTGATTCATCCTTTAATGAATTGATTGCTTCCCCTATTTTTCCTCAAGGAAATTGCTCTCTATGCAAGGTTATCAGATTTACTTGCAGTTTGAGTCAAAGAAGCAACCTCTTTCACTCCATCCACTTCAACCAGACGTAGACTGGACTGTCTAAATCTAATCAAATAGAAGGTTAAGAGAAAACAAGACAAGTGTGGCCTGTTATTAAATTACTGCTAAATACTTAATAAACTGTAGGTGTCAGAAACAATACATATAAATGTTCCAAGGCATGTGGAGACAATTAACACAATTTACTCTAATAATAATTATAGGTTCACTTATGCTCAATTCAGAAGCCCACAAAAAGCTTTATATTTTTGATGAACTTGGCAAAGCTCCTGGCCAGCTCTTCCAAAGAGGCCACTCAACTTCTCTTTAGCCCATCACTCTATTTAAATTTTTCGCATAGCACTTACCACATTGATATTTTTATAATTCTTGTTTTTAGTTTTTTTAAACTTATTTATTGTTTACATTCTCTACTAGAATGTAGGGAGAGCAGAGCCCTTTTCTGTCTCTCACCACTGCATTCTCAATGTCTAGAACAAAGCCTAGTATACTGTAGGCACTCAATAAGTACTTGTTGCATTAATAAAGCCCTGAGTGTGTGGGCCTGCCAGCCTCACCACCAGTCCCTAAAGAATATATCATCTGCCTTCCTGGAAGCTCCTTAGTGGAACCTGTTGAGGCTCCATAATCCACATCTTGGGCTGCTGTATCAGCTGTAGCTGCAGCTGTGGCTCCAGCTGCCAGTGGTGAAGGTAGCCAGCTAGGTGATCAGTTTGCTGGGCAAAAGAGAAGGTAACCTCTGAGAGACATTTCATAAGACAATGTCATTTTCAAAAGCCATTTTTTCCCCTTTGAGTAAACCCTGAAAGAGTCGAGTTTAGCCATAGACTCATTTTCTGATTAGAAACCAGTCAGGCATCTAGGGTACAAATCCACATAGCAGCCCAGGAGGCGCCCTGGACTCCAGGGAGCAGCCAGGAACCAGGCCTAGTATGTGGTGAGCATTTAGAGCTACAATTTCAACAGCAGAGTGTACAAAACCCAACAAGATCTCCCCTAAACCTCCATATTCCTGACATCCAGTCTTGAGCTCTTAGTCATTTTAGTTATCTCTGACTTCTTCTATTATACTTGCATGTAAGTCCTCTGCAGAAGCCCTCTCACTTCAGCCATTGTACCGCACCTCGCAAGTACTTAAAAGTTCCTGTTGCAGCTCAGTTGCTTGTTTACGTTTATTGCCATTCATAGAATATTAGTTTCTTGGAGTCTGAGACCATGTCTTATCATTTGTTTTTCCCTCCCACAGCATGGTGACTTTCATGTGGTAGGAATTAAAAATATATATTATCTGTCTGACCTTATGTCTTCCTAAGCAACTATGCTCATCTAGAGAACGACAAGAGATCATATGTAAATATAAAATACAAGGGAGCTATTTGGGGGACAGTAAAGCAGTATGTGTAATAAAGTAAATAAGTATGTGTAATAAAGTTCCAAATTTATGTACAACTACTCAGAGGTGAAAAGAAAATGTGGAGGTTTTTCCATGACTGATCTAGTCTACCTGCTGAGTCCTTTCCCTGCTGTGGAAAGGGAGGGAAGATGAGGGGAACTTTATTACCCAAGTACTTGGGTCCCTATTTCCTGGTTGTTCAGCTCCCACATCAAAGGCCAAGTCTGAGGGCTTCAACTCATGATTTCTTCCACAGTGTAGAAGATCTCTGCTTTCCTCATGGTGGCCAGGCCATGAGGGCCACCGCCCCTGATAAAGGGCATAACACAAGATGAAGAGGTGGGGAGCCTCCCTGTCCTGCTCCAGTGGGCACTGAGAGAAGGAAAAGAGCTAAAAATAGGGGAAGGAAATCATCAGGCCTGAGTTTTATAAATCCCCCTCCCCTCAATTTGAAATACAGGAGGAGGGTGGGGAAGTTAGATAGCTTTGGGGGACAGCCAAAGGCAAAGATTTTCTACACGCCTTCCATTTCATGGTGGCGCTCTGAGAGGAGGTGGTCAGCTTGTAAGGCCCCATCATAAGAGGAGGTGGCACATTCACGTGAGGTCGTAAGGCCGGTAGAGGCCTGTGAGCCAGGGTGCTCCCTCCAGGCTCTCGAACTGTGGAAGGGCCCGTAGGTTCTCATATGCCCCTTGGGAGGTAGAGATGGTTGTTGGGCACATGCCAGTGTGCTTGACATGGGGACTCCATGGTGGTGATAGAGTAGCCTTAGGGTGGAGGGGAGAAGTGGTGAGACTCAGAGGATGTGAGCCAGCCAGGCGGTGCCCTAGGCCCTGACTGAACCATAAAGTCTACTGCAGAAACCAGAAACCAGTCCAATACCTGGCCTGCAACAGGACCCGCTAAGACCCAGAGGCTGGCACAGCACAAGCAAGAGCGCCCAGACTACTCCCCACACCTCTGCTGCCATCGTGGGGTGGAGTAGGGGGAGGGGGAAGAAATGAAGACTTCTGAGCATGTAGCCCCACGAGCCTCTCAGAACCAGAACAGACTGAGCTGCTGTCAATTGCCAAGTTCCCCTCATCTTCCCTCCCTTTCCACAGCAGGAGAGGACACAGCAGGTAGACTAGGTCAGTCATGGAAAAACCTCCACATTTTCTTTTCACCTCTGAGTAGTTGTGCATAAATTTGGAACTTTATTACACATACTTATCAAGTATTTGCTCTCTTTTTATCTGAAGCTTCCTTAAAATATGGTCTAGTGTTATGACTACCAGCAACACCAAAAAATTGGGATGTCTTCAGAACTCTTAAAAATTGATATCTAGCAAATGGATGTGGTTCTAAGATAACACCAAGTTTAAAAGAGTACTGCAGTCTGTGTCATTACATTAAGAACACAGGACATCTCCGTTTGGCTTGTGCAAAGCCACAATAAGGGTCCCCATGTGTACTGTGCTAAGTCCCCTCAGGTTGTCTTCCAGCCTCTTACTCTCCCCTGTGGATTGCAGCAAGATGGGTTCTTGAGAGGAAAGGAAGGCAAGGTGGCATGGAAAGCCAAGTTGATAAATATTCTTATTTGTCACTACACAGTCCTCTGTCATTTTCATCCTGTTGATTTTGTGCTTTGCCATATGTGTCACTATGTCTAAGGAAATGACTGTACTGTGAACAATCTTGCAATCGAGTACTCATAGCTCAGTAAAAGGCTTCAGGTAAACCTCCTCTACCCCCAGTCTGTCCTCCGATCCCCATTTTTCTACCGCTGTGTGTGGTACAAGGGGATGGGCCCTGTCGGCAGCTCTCCAGCCATTGTCATCGGTGTCCCCTCTAACTGTGAGATCTGGAAGGCCCAGTCTCTGCAACATATCCATCCTTAATCTAGTTCCCCCTATGTTTGATGAATTAGTGAGTGCATGGAAGAATGTATGAATGAGTCTAGGCAGAGAGGTAGCCCATAGCTCTTAGAAGATAGCAAATCCCTGTGGGCTTGATTTGACTGGGGAAAGGTTCAGAGGTCTAGCAGTCTCCCATAGAAAAGATATGTTGGTCCCTGTCTTCTCCTAGCTTAAGAAACAGGTCTGGAGCAGCCCTAGAGGGTCCTGGGGTAGCCTGGGATCCTGTATGACTATGAGAGATCCAGGGTAGCCCAGAATTACTCCTAATTAAGAGAAGTCCCAAGAATCTGTGGTAGTTCTGGAGCAAAGCAAGTGGCTTCAAAGCACACTCAGCTTCCACTTACCTGATGAAAACCTCAGAGGATTGTGGGACTGAAGGAGAGTTGGGGTTGAGGGAAGATCCTTCATGCCTACAACAGTCCTTTTGATGAGGGAGACTAGGGTAGGTGGGGATTCCTGGAGGGAAAGGGGTCCCCTGTGAGCAAAGCAGAGAGGTGAGAAATGGAGAGGGTAAAAACACAGAAACTAAGAACCTGAAGGCCTCAGATCTCTAACACTACTCTCCTCCTTTTTTTGTTTTTACAAGAAAACTCAGTCCTTGAGTAGTTCAGGGCCACACAATCCAACAGCCCAGAAATGCAGAGGCAGGTCTGGGTGAAGGCCAGGACCACTGGCTCCTGGTGTAGTGCTCCATGAGGCTTGTGCAGCACCTCTGGACCCCCAAGAAGAGACAGTGTGACCGGGCAGGTTGAGGATGTAGCCAAAGTAAAGAAGAAGGACGAGAAGGATGAAGAGGTCAGGAAATCCATGCGACTTTGCCCAGTAATGGTAGGTACCATCCCGTGAACCACGCAAAATCCTCTCAAAGGTCCTGTTTAGGAGGAATTGACAAACCACTGAGCCCGTCTTGACTAGAAGGGAATTATTGATGAGAAAATGTAATTGAGGCCAATGCCTTCCCCCATACAACCCCAGAGCAGCCATGAAAAATATCAAGTGTAGTTCTTCTGAGATGTCAGCTGAATTCCTTGAGCCTCCTTTACCCTTGCCACCCCCCCACCCCCCTAACCAAGAAACCAAAATCTCCTCAACACAACTGCAAGGGCAGGGTAAACGTGTTGTTAATGAAGGATATGTTCATTATGGGTTTAGACTGTACTGTTTTGGAGGGGACAAACATGTTTTTCTTGGGGAGATGTGGTTTCTTCAATCAGCCAACCAATCAAAGGAAGTGCTAGGCATGCTATGGCACCTCGCACAAGAGGCCCCTGTTGTCTGGGACCATGGGGCCTGTGAGACAGGATGGCACGGACATCTATGCTCGTTCCATGCCACCTGGGTGTTACTGGGCTCTTCATGACTCAAGAAAGATCCAGGAAGAGCTCTTTGTGAGTTTTTGGACTCGAAGATTAAAGATTGCACCGACAAATCTGAGAGCAAGTGAGTCAGGCTGGGAGGGCATGGACATGCTCTCAGAGGATGCTCATTGCAGCACTGTTATTGGTAGCAGGGAAGTTGCAAGTCACCCAGAGTGTCTCAGGAGGAGAGTGGAGGGGAAAGCAGGCTAGAAGGGCACACAGCAACATGGATGGAACTTAAAGGCATAGTGCTGGGTGGAATAAGGGAAAAACAGAATATACTATAGGATACAACACCATTTATATAAAATAAAAACATCAGCTGGGTGCAGTGGCTCACACCTACAATCTCAGCACTTTGGGAGGCCAAGACAGGAGGATTGCTTGAGGCCAGGAGCTTGAGACCAGCCCAGGCAATACAGCAAGACCCAGTCTCTACAAAAAATTTAAAAAATTAGCCAGGCATGGTGGTATGTGCCTGTAGTACCAGCAACTCAGGAGGCTGAGGCAGGAGGATTGCTTAAACCTAGGAGTTTGAGGCTGTCGTGAGTTATAATTATGCCACTGCACTCCATCCTGGGTGACAGAATGAAACCCTGATTCTTAAAAAAAAATCACATGAAAGAAAAATCCCACGAAAGTATGACCATGTAGTTTGCACAAAATACACAAAAAGATACACATGAAATCCATGACTATCTATAGGGGGAAGGAGAATAGGAAGGGTGTGTGGAAGAAAAAGCAAATGAATAATGAACACAAAAGCAGGCCCTGCACAGAACAGAGAGGAGAGTGTGCCTCTGCACTTGAGGTCCAAAAACAGGAGTGGGGGTGGCATCTAAGTGGGCCCTCATGAAGATCTAAGTCTGTCTTTGTGAGATTCAGGAACAAGCCCAAATAGGCTGGTGCTCTAGGTTCTGTTCCTATTCTCTGAAATCACTGTATCCGTCAGGAAAGAAATCTGCACGTGCGATGTATCATTTTATGGATGCTGAAGGGCCAGCGGCTCTGAGGAAGAGGAGCCTCTTCTACTTAGTTACCTCTCGGATGCCATGCCTGTCTGGGGGGCTTCGGCTCAGAATTCCAAGTGTTTTGGGGGGTGTAGCAAGGTGGCCCAAAACAATATAGCAGCAGTAGAAAGAAGTGCTACTATCCGTAAGAGAGGACACTTGTACAGGACACTGATGGAACTTCTCATTATCTTAGAAGCAAATGTTACCCTCTGAGAAGTAAGCCAGTAGTCCCCAGCAAACTCTTGGGATATGTACTATTATCAATTTGCAGATAAATAAACTGAGGCTTAGAAAGGTTAGGCAGTTTGCCCAAGGTCACACAGCCACTAAGTGGCAGGGGCAGGGTGTAAATCTAGGTGTGTGTGGCTCCAAACCTAAGCTCTTAGCTGCATTTGATAATGTATCCAGAATGGTTCCACACACACACACACACACACACACACACACACGTATGTTACAAAAGGTACATGTTGGGAAATGAATCCCTACTCCTTTTTTTTGAGACAGAGTCTTACTCTGTTGCCCGGGCTAGAGTGCCATGATGTCAGCCTAGCTCACAGCAACCTCAAACTCCTGGGCTCTAGCGATCCTTCTGCCTCAACTCCTGAGTAGCTGGAACTACTGGCATGTACCACCATGCCCAGATAATTTTTTCTATATATATTTTTAGTTGTCCAGCTAATTTTTTTCTATATATATATATTTTAAAGACAGGGTATCGCTCTGGCTCAGGCTGGTCTCGAACTCCTGAGCTCAAACAATCCTCCTGCCTTGGCCTCTCAGACTGCTGTAATTCCTACTCTTGGAGCTTTCTTTCCAGGCTCTTGAGGGCACCACGAGAGGGCTTTCTCAGGAACGAACAAGGATAGTTGGGATGGAGGCAGAATTCATCATGTGAAACCAACTAAAAATAACAAGGGGGCAGCCTCGGGGCTGCCGGGAGCGCCCGGGCGCGACTGCCATGTGGAGAGGCGTCGGCCGAGCGCGGAGCGGGACGCTTGCTCCAGCCCCGGGCCGACCGCCTCGGCTTGCCCACTAGGACTGTTTTAAGAAAATGGCAGACAAACCGGACATGGGAGAAATCGCCAGCTTCGATAAGGCCAAGCTGAAGAAGACGGAGACGCAGGAGAAGAACACCCTGCCGACCAAAGAGACCATTGAGCAGGAGAAGCGGAGTGAAATTTCCTAAGAGCTTGGAGGATTCCCTATCCCCGTCATCTTCGAGACCCCAGTCGTGATGTGGAGGAAGAGCCACCTGCAAGATGGACACGAGCCACAAGCTGCACTGTGAACCCGGGCACTCCGCGCCTGTTCCACCGGCCCGTGGGTCTTTGAGGGGACCCCTAATCGGACTGCCAAATTCTCCGGTTTGCCCTGGGATATTATAGAAAATTGTTTGTATGATTAATAAAAATAAAACACACCTCGTGGCAAAAAAAAAAAATAAAAAATAACAAGGGGGAGACAGACAGGAGGAAGAGTGGGGTGGAGCAAATGGGGGCCGATTCTCAGCGTGTAACAGGGCTTTGGAAGCAGCAACTGGAGACAGATTTGGAGAGGTGCTTTGCAGCAGCCATGTCCTTGGCTGCAATTCCATCTGAGGCCGAAAGAGAAGAAAACAATGAATGTCATCTGAGAAGTTCTGGTGCACTAAGTTACCCAAAGCACTTCTCATGGCAAATGGCAATGGTAGAAGAGGGAGTAGAATTCAGGGTCTGAAAGGACACATAGAGGTCACCTCAGCCGATTTCTCAGTGGGCAATGGAGAGGACAGGGACTTGCACCAGGCCATACAAGCCTCCGGCTCCCAGGCCAGCGCTGGCTCCCCTGTGCCACACATACCACTGTCCTCCTTCAGCCAGCCTGGTGGGACAACGCCCTCTGGCCCACCCAGCAGACGCTGCTCTTTCCTCTTCTGCCGCTCACAGCAGCATTTTCGTTCTTTCCAGGAGATATTGCTTTTTGGGAGAAGCTGAGAGGCAGGGAGGCCAAGGGATGCCTCTCAGGATTGGAGGGCAAGTGCTCGGCGAGGGGGGGAGGGGATTCTGGACAGAAGTTTGGCCACAGCTGACCTCCCTCCACTCACCTTCTTGTCCAGCTTATTCCTTCCATAGCCTTCCCCAACTTCTAAATCCTCCCATTCTTTCATTCTAAACTTGAGGTGGAGGCTGTGGCCTTAATTTTTTAAATTCTGGTCAGTTTGTTCTTCAGAGAGAGACCTGGGCCCTGATGCCACCACAGCGGGGCCTCCCTCAGCAGAAGAACCAGAGCCTGTCCCAACGGATTTTCTTTCTTTCCACCAAAGCAACAGAACATGGAGAATCCTGTCTCCTTGAGGGACTTAATTACTGACGTTAGTTACTCTCCTCTTCAGTACCGGCATCTTTGCCTCACTGCTTCTAAGAAGAGGGACAAAGAATTTACATTCCTATCCAGGCTGGGTAGGAGACGTTCCCCCCAGACACACAGAGACGGGTAAGATAAGTGACCCCGAACACAGCTACCATTCACTAGCTGGTCCCTGAAGCCCCCCATCAGAGTTTTCTCTTTAGCTTTGGAGGTTATGGGCAGTTAAAATTCAGATATTCCTGGAAAGGATGATAGCTAGGACCAACCATTTGCAACTTAGTATAATTTATTGTCAGATCACACTCCAAAAGCATTTTTTAGAGGGAGAGGGAGAAAAGCAGATGACTGAGGAAGGGGAGAAGCTGGAGGGAGAGAAGGGTCCACACGTTGGAGGGAAGGGAAGAGCCCAGGGAGCGGCTGGGGGGCCCGGCCTGCCTCACCATTGGCCTAGAGCACAGACCTCAGTGTGCGTCCAGAATGGGCGGCACCAGCAGTACCTGAGATCCGTTACACACGCAGGTTCTGGGCCCTATCACACACCTGCTAAATCAGACATTTTGGAGACAAGGCCCAGCAATCTCTGCTAGAACAAGCCCTGCAGGTGCCTGATGCTTGGTCACGCCCGAGAACCGCTGGCTTGCAGCCTGTCCTGTGCACGGGACCCTCCCTCGCCCCACCGCTCATCAAGCTCCCTTCTCTGATCTGCGTACTCTCCTGGGTTCTGCACGAGAAACCTCTGCAAGAGGGAGGCAGGAGAAACCACCACAGGGTGCGGCTAGGAGAGTGTTTGGCAAACTGTAAAGCTCTGTAGCCATAGGAGGTGGGATGGTGATGAGAACAGGGCTGCCTTTGTCTAGAAGGAGAAAGGGCTTGGGGCGGAGCTGCTGCTGAAGTTTGGCAAGTGAGAATGAGTGATCATCTGAAGGAAGTTCCCCAGGGCAGCCATCTGGAATCCGAGAACTCAGGTGGGAAGTGTATTATGTGAGGATGTGGAAATACAGAGACAGAAGCCTGCCGAAGAGGGCCCAAGCCCTGACTGGGACCCCATAGGTGTGGGTTCTGAGCTGGGAGGTACCGCTGGGTGGGTGAGCTTACCTCCTCCCTCCCTCAGCATCTCCTCTCTTTGGGTGCTCAACGTGCATCTCTTAGGCAGTTCATTTCCTGGTTAATATCCCGCCAACTCCAAACCCTCATGTCCTGCCCAGGGAACCCTGGTGGCAGAGGCCAGGAGAAGGAGGTCCAGGGAATCTGATGGTGAAGACTGAAGTAGTGCATTGCAAGCTGGACATTTCCTTAAAATCCCCTTCCCTAATCTACTTTTCTTACTAGCACTTGTCAACATCTGAAATAGTATATTGTTGTTGTTGTTGTCTCCTTCCACTAGAACGTGAGCTCCATGAAGGCATTATTCACTGCAGTATTTACTGCTCCATCCCCAAAGGCCCAGGACAGTGCTGGCACCTAGTAAGCAGCCAATAAATATTTTTTGAAAAAAATGAATGAATCTTAAATTCATTCCAATCTTAAACTTTGCTCCATGATCTATAAATATTTATGTTAGTATAAAACAAATTTTTCTCATAATAGTTGTGAAAAATCAATGCCTCGTGGGGCTCCGGATGCCTGCACACACCACAGCTCCAAGCTCCACCGCAGAGCAAAGCTTCGCTAGGATGAGAGGGTTGGGCCTCTTTGTGAAGGGTAAGTCAGTTCACAAAGGTTCATATCTTGGTGCCTCAGCCAGTTTGGTGTTTCTGGGAGGTGGAAGTACAGGAAAGTTATATCCAAGTGTCAAGACAATGTCAGCAAACTTGTCTACTCAGTGGCCAATTAGATTACCAAAATCTCCATTTGAATCTGAACTTCAATGAAATCTTGATGAACAAGATATTCAAGGAACAGTCTTTGCAAGACCTTGACCTCAGGAACAGAGTCTTAGTCCCTTTGTCTTCCTAGTACTGGGCACAGCATGAACTTAGAAGCATTAGTTCTAAGTTTAGAAGCATGCTAAATGAATGCTTGATGAATGAAAAACATTCATTTCAATCGATTTTTCTGGATATTAAATTATATTTCAGGCCTTGTGGGTAAAAATCATCCTAAGATATATTCAGTAACATTTTTACATTAGCAAGTAAAGAGTAGTGCATCTTCCTGTGGGAATACAGGATCTTGGAAATGGTCATAAGCAAGTACCCCGACCATCCCTGACCATGAATCATTGTGGGAGGCTGAGGGTAGGATGCAGAAGGGGTATGCGATTGAATTTGTTTTAACCCCAAGAAATCATGGGGCACTAAAACAATTCCTGGGTACCTTTTTCCCATAACCTAATTTGACAAATGAAGAAACCAAGGCCCAGAGAACCTATTTATGCAGGCACTGCATGCTTTACATGTATTACCACAAGTAATTCTCACAACAGAGTAATGAAATAGATTTTTGTGCTAAGCCTCCTTAGGTTGTTTGTGACAGAAACCCAACTCAAACAAGCTTAAGAAAAAAGGGAATTATTGGTGTATATGAATGAAAATACCACAAGTTATCTAGCTTCAGGCTAGACTGGCTCTATGTGCTCAAGCAATGCTAAAAGCCTCTCACCTTTCATTTCCTCTGCGTTAGTTTCACACTGTAGTGTGTTCTTTCCATGTGACAGGCAAGATGACCTCCAGTAGCTCTGACTCCCACGAGCCTCACATCTTATAATTTTAGAAGGAGAGAGCCCTGTTCCAATGAAATGACCACATCAGCTCTCCTTAATAACCTTGTTTGAGCTTCTTTGGGCCACATGAGCATGGCTGTACCAATCATTGTGTCTAGGAGAACAGAGTATTTTGATGAGCCACTCCATATGGTGGAGAAGTTATTTTATCAGTGAAATGAAAGAGGGCAATTCCTAATCCCATTTTACATAGGATGAAACTAAGAGAACTCAAGTACTGCACTATAATCACCCAAGACCACACGGCTGTTAAGGGCAAAGCTGGGACACAAATTCAAACTATTTATCTCCAAAGCCTATTTTTTAATTTCTTCCTGGTTTTCTTAGTTGTTGTTGTTGAGGGGAGAAGGAATAATTCACATATCCTAAAATTCACCATTCTAAAGTGTACAATTCAGGGAAAAGCCTGTTTTAATCACCAGGCCAGGTGTTCTCAACTTTGGTGTGATCAGTGCTCACTTGTGAAGTAGGTGGTAAACAATTTGCTGCTATTAATAATTGAATTATACAAGTTATTAAATGATTTACTTAAAAAATAGAAATCAGAATTAATAAAAGATTACCCCACTAATAATGTCATCCCCATTTCATTATACTCTGATGTACTCTCTAAGGTATAGCCAACACAACTCCTGCTTAAGAGGGTATTTCACCTATTTTGAGTGGTTCCAATGAGATAACAGTGGAACACATGCTACAGTTTACCATAGAGCTGTCCCCATTGCAAGACAGAGTGGGTAAGCACCTGGAGAAAGATACAGTGTGTTCTAGGAAAATTAACAGAAATGACAAAAAAGTTCAGCAACATTGCAGATTACAAAAAACATTAAATCAATAACATTTCTAGATTCCAAAGATGAAAACTAGAAGGAAATACTTGAAAAAAGATAGCTTATTCTCTGAAGAATCCAAAACATTAAGTATTTTCGAATTAACCTAAAATGACATACAAAATTTATTTTAAAAAATTATAAACCTCTAATAGAAAAATAACTTGAATAAATGGAGCTTCTGGCTGGGAAGATTCAACATGGTAAATGGTATATTCGAGGTGTAAAAGCTCATGCAATCTTGGGCTAGGTTAATACTCTGCTTTAGAAGAGGGAGGTGACACTCCTACTCTCCCCTGAGCTGCCAGAGCACAAGGAAGACCCAGACAAACTAGAACATGGTGGAGAGGGGTTAGCAAGGCTGGCAACAGGTCTGGAAATCAGGACACACAAGGAACTGAGCAGTTTGGATCTGAATGTTAGAGAACTGGGGGCATTTCCTCCAAGCGAGAGAAGATTTAGGGTGTTGAAGGGCTGTGGTATGGAAAAAGTACTAGACTTGCTCTGTGAAGCAACAGGAAGTAAAAATTACAAGAAAAGAGATTTTGCCTCAAACAAGGTAGCAACTTTCTGAAAGTCAGAATTGTCATTGATCTAAATTAAATGATGCAAGCAGGCAGAATAGATGATATTATTACTTCTAACAAAAAGATAAGAAAAGGTCCAGCAAGCAGAATCGACTCATCTGTAATCACCCAGGGAGGCACATGAGACTGTGGACACAGCCCACAGTGGCCCCTCTCCTCTCCCAGCAAGGAAGTCACAGGAAAGCTACCAGTGTCAAAGGATGACAAACAACTCTGAATATCCTGTGGAGAGGAGGGTCAGGCAAGGAACAGTGATTTCCTATGGGAAAGAAATGACTTCTAACAGGAAACAGGAATTTCTGACAGGAGACCAGGGATTGTTGACAGGAGAGCAGTGGTTTGTGACCGGAAAACAGGCATTTCTGACAGAAAATGTTGGCTTCTCATGGGATATTTGTGGATTTCTGACAAGAAAACAAGGGAATAGTGATTTTCCTCAGGATGGTGATTTCTAAAAGGAGAGTGTTTATTTCTGACAAGAAAACAGACTGTTGATAGGAGAGCATGAATTTCTGACAAAACATTAGTGTCTGCTTCATAGGAGAGTGGTGATTTCTGACAGGAGGTCTTTGACAGGAATAAGAGTCTCTGGAAGGACAAAAAGCAGCAGCACAGAACAAAGTGAAAAACAATAGAGAGGAATCAGATTCCCTCTGGGAAGAGCTCCTTGGATGTGTAGGGAGGTTCATCAATAACAACAAGCTGGATCAGTGGAGGCTCAAATTGGGCAAGGTCTTGGGTCCAATATGTCTTTGGCAGAGGGGGATTGAGTGGGTTGGAGGGACAGTATCTAGGTTTGCACACTATGTGTGAGCATAGGTGACTAGGAAATACATTCTCATCCAGAGGCTTGGAGAAAGGAGAGGGAAATCTGGCCCTTCTTCAATCCCCCAAACCCAGAAATAAAAAAGCCTTGGTTTTCACTCAGGAAATTCTAATGAAAGCTTCTGCCTTCTTAATTCATTGCACATTCTTGGCAAGGGGGACAAGACAGGAGAGAAAGGATCTCTCTAATGCTGTAGCCATGGCACTACCCAGGTACAAGATCCTAGCAGGCCTGGAGAGAGATCAGCATTGTAGTGGGGAAGAAATGAATTCAGGGAGGTGGGGATATCAATAAAGAGCCCCTGACAGAAATGGCAGCTGGCACAATCCTGATCAGCAGGAGAGGTGATTGTGACCACGCTCAGCGCCCACGCACCTGCGAGCTCCCAGGTGAGGCTGCGTCCCCGCCAGAAGCCCTCCCCGCGGGTGGCTCCGTTTGCTGTGAGCGAGAGCCCAGCAGCGCCCAGCTGAGGCGGGATGTGTCTCAGAGGGCAGAGAGCTTTCGCCGTCAGACTGAGCTCTCACTGACCCCGACCCCCCGGCACCACGTCTCCCACGTGACTGGATTCCTGCGGGCAGCGAGCGCTGGGAGAATGCTAATCGTGCAGATCCCCAGAACAGCTGCGGCGGCCGCGCCAGCCGCCAGACTGCGCTTCCGACCGGATGCGGGCTCAGCCCTGCAGGCGGGCGGCCAGGCGCGCAGCCTCGCAGAGAACCCCGCTGGCCAGGCCCAGCCTTCGCTCTCTCTGGGGGTCCCCACCACTGCCTTCCTACAGACCCAGGGAGCCTGCTCTTGTCTTTCCAGCTGCCACCACCTGTCCTCCCTCTTGGGGTTCCTCTCAATCCCGGACTGGATTCGGAGGGGGTCACAGAACTCCCCAGCTTCCTCCCGTCTTGATGCCCCTGACTGGTCCTCAAGCCATTTTATCGCTGCCATTGCCAACTGGGAAATAGACACCATGGTAATAAGAATTACAGAGGAGGAGCAAAGCTGAGATTTTTTTTTTCAATCTTAAAAAAAACTGCATTTCTGGGGAGAGTGGTGGTTTGCCTCCGGAGATGCTCACAGGGCTGGCCCGTCTCACTTTGAGAACCACGATAATAGACTTTCCCAGGCACAGCCCTCCCCTGGCTTCCCACCTGAGGAGGCAGGTGACGTGTCTAGTCCTCAGCTAGTCCTCAGCGGTGCTTCTTGTCCTTTCACTGCCAGGGCACTGCTCACCCACACACGCCAGGGAGAGCAGTGCTGTGAGCCGGCAGGCCGCTTACCGCCTCCAGGTCAGTCCCTTTCTGTGAAGACTTACTTGTTGCTTAACATCGCTAAACTTTAGTTACCTCATCTGTAAAATGGGGATAAAAATGCCTGCTTTGAGGCTGGGCATGGTGGCTCATGTGTGTAATTCTAGCACTTTGGGAGGCTGAGGCAGGAGGATTGCTTGGGCCAAGTAGTTGGAGGTTGCCCTGAACTATGATGACACCACTGTACTCTAGCCTGGGCAACAGAGCAAGATCCTGTCTCAAAAAAAAAACACAAAAAACAAAAAACAAAAAAAACCAGAAGGCTGCTTTGCATGGTTGTTGAGGTGATTAAATAAGATAATGTGTAAAGTATCTGGCACCCAGTAGGCTTCAGTAATTTGGTCGCCTTACTTCTCATCAAGGGAAAACAGTGTCCTTGAGAGCAGGTAAGAGCAGTCTGCACCTGCCAGGAAGGCACCCAGCTGGGCGGCATCGGAAATACCACAGGCCTTCACTGCTGTCAAGTGCACAGGCAGGTGGGGCTTCCTGCACAAAGGCACCCTGAAGGGAAGCCACACTGGCTGCTGGGTGTCTGTGCCAGGACCCAGCCACCCCACTGGGGAAAGAAAGAATGGCACATCTAAGGCAAGTGTTTGTAGTTTACCTCCTTCCCCACAGGTAGACCAAGCTCCCCTCCTCCCCTGCTTGTCATCAGAGGCCTTGGTGAAGGGCAGAACAGCTGCCACTGTAATGGGTTCCCCTTTTCTTGTGGGAGCTGCTTGAGTGGGGCTGGTATGCCTGCTTTTGCTCAGGCAGCCTTCCCTCCTTCCAGCAGGCCCCCCACTGGGACCATTTGCAGCGTCTCAAACTCACAGCCTTTCCCTTTACATCCAGGGCCCCCAAAGAGGCTCTCTTTAATACTATGGACAAACAGCCAAGTAGGGTTTTTTCTCCTCAGTAGGAAAAAACTAAAAGATGGCGATCAAGGCTAGCCATCCTGAGAAGCAAAGTAGCTCGGCAGCAGCCCTCATGGAAAGGGGCTTCCTGTGCAGGGCTGCCTTGATGTTGCCCTTTTCTGCCTCCATTTCTGTCTCACATGTTGCTAAGACACGAGACAGGATACATCTCCAAGAGTTGATCTGCATATTTCCCTTTCATTCTGCTCTCTCCCTGGTACCAAGGGCACCTTAGTCTGCACTGAGCAGAAACAAACTCTCACAGAGCTCACAGAGCCAGGGCTGGATGCAGAGGCTTAGCAGTGTGCTTGTAGAACCAGATTTTCCTCTCCCAAAGACTAAAATAACTAGGCTTGTAGAAGAGGCAGCTGGGCCTGAAGTGGGTGGGTGGAGGGGGGGAGGATACCTGAGACCTGAATCTACTCAGCCCGTGGCCCCACCCACCCGCAGTGCTGGACATGCATGAGGCCTGGAGCAGCTAACGGGGGCCTTGGAGGCCATGAGGAGGGATGAGGCCAGGTGGGGAAACCTCACCCCTGAACAAAACCAGGTCCAGTTTTTCTATCTAAGTTGGAGCTATGATGTACTCACACTGGTGAGGGATCTGACTGGGTGGGAATGCTCTCCTCAAATGAAGGGATTCCCAATAGCAGAATCCTTTAGAATAGCGGTCCCCAAACTTTTTGGCACAAGGAACCGTTATCTTGAAGATAATTTTTCCATGGACCTGGGAAGGTTGGGGGGGGGGATGGTTTCGGGATAATTCAAGGGCATTACATTTATTGTGCACTTTGTTTCTATTGTTATTACATTGTAATATATAATGAAATAATTATACAACTCACCATAGGTTCGGGAACCCCTGCTAGAAAATGCTGTAATCATTTCAGAAAAAAAAAAAAACCTCTATTCATTAGCACAAAGCTAATTGAGTTTCTCATGTGACTGGAATGGGGTTTTTTTGCACTGTTTGGGGGAAGAAGAGGTAAATAATAAGGAATCAAAAATAAATCAAGGATTTTTTTTTAAATAACAAAATACCAACAAGCTCCCGGGACTCCCCTGGAGTCCACATTTAGCCAGTGCAATTTGTCCCTATTACACTTTTGGAATAGGAACAATTGATCAGAAGAATGACCCTTGAATTACTAGGTCATCAAAAGAAGCTTCTAGTCACTCAGTTGCCAGAATCCCTATTTCCTTTGCATTATAGTGCAGCAAAGCCTGACCATATATCTAAACTAACTACAAGCTTCTTGAAATTGATTTTTCAAGAATTCTAACATCCTTTGGACAAAGGTGATACTATATATAAATTTAATGTATTGAGCCTTTAGGAACAAGGTGGTCTTTGAGAGGAAACTCAGGTGGCTACATCCCATAGATATTTGATGGGAATGAGAGTGGTTCTTAACTGGGTAATTAGTATGCCCCCCACACACACACACAAGGGACTATTTGGCAATGTCTGCAAACCTTTTTGGTTGTCACGGTTGAGGTGGGGAGTGGGATGCTACTGGCATCTAGCAGGTAAAGGCCATGAGATCCAGCTTCACATCCTACAACGTACAAAATAGCCTTCACAACAAAGAATTATCTGGTCCAAAATGTCAATAGTGCTGAGATTGAGAAACCATGGTCTGTGGTGATGTGAAAGGAGGGTGTACACCAGTGAGGGACAGTGGAGTGGCTGCCCTAATGCCACTCACAAGCCTCAGGGCCAAGCTCAGGGAACTATCCTCTCATCCATCACTTGGGGAGTTTTTAAATCTCAAAAAAAACTGCATTTTGCCTTACGAAGCTCTTAGGATGGTTCTAAGATATAAAACAAGGACATCTATCTGCAATAAAATATAACCATCAGAGTCTCTGTCTGCTCTATGCTGGCAACAAGGATGTTCAGCTGAGCCTAGAGTGGAACATAAGGAGTTCCATGAGTCACATACTGCTTAGTGCACTGCCAGGGCCTGAGACTGAATCCCTAGTTTAGTGTGTGTCTTCCTTAGTCTGTCTATACTGCCTGGCTCACCTGAGTGGAGCTACCTCTTCTAGGTTTCCACTTGCAACCATGCCTTCTTGTGACAAACACCTTCTTTCTTTGGATGTGTTAATGTCATCACTAAAGTCTAACTTCCTCCTGGGGCCAGAGTGCACTTAAGGTGATTGCATTTCCTGGGTCTCAATCATTCATTATGTTTACATTTTATAGTTTAAAATAGGAATTCCCCAGGCCGGGCGCGGTGGCTCACACCTGTAATCCTAGCACTCTGGGAGGCCGAGGCGGGCGGATTGCTCAAGGTCAGGAGTTCAAACCCAGCCTGAGCGAGACCCCATCTCTACCATAAAAATAGAAAGAAATTAATTGGCCAACTAATATATATATATATATATATATATATATATATATATATATATATATATATAAATCAGCCGGGCATGGTGGCTTGTGCCTGTAGTCCCAGCTACTTGGGAGGCTGAGGCAGCAGGATTGCTTGAGCCCAGGAGTTTGAGGTTGCTGTGAGCTAGGCTGACGCCACGGCACTCACTCTAGCCTAGGCAAGAAAGCGAGACTCTGTCTCAAAAAAAAATAAAAATAAAAATAAAATAAAATAGGAATTCCCTGATCTAAGATCAGAGGGAATTATTTTGAGAAGCCAGCTAATCTGTGAGTGCCTGGAGTTTCATGAGCAAACATAGTTTGCTATAATCTAGTACCAGCATTTTCAAAAGTATTAATATGATGTAGCAATTAATAAAGTAGGAACAATTTAAAGAGTGTTCATAATTCATAATAGATTGTTGTCAATATGTATTTCTCAGTCAACAAATACTAAAAGTATAAATACCATGTGGGAATGGGTCTGGAAAATATTTTGATGATAAAATGGAGGATCTATACTGGAAAAAGTTGGAACTCACTGGTTTGACTCCCAGAAGGCCAATTTCCCACATTTCTGAGTTCTTGAGAAGGGAGCACAGTTCCCCAGGGTTGCTGCCCACCCTGTAGAATCTGCTTGCTTACTCTGCCCCTAGGGACACCCTGTGGGGAACAGCCTTAACCTTTGCATTTGTGTGCTTTATAGTTTCTAAAACATTTTCACATCCATCATTTCACTGGCTCCTCCAACCTCCAGTGAGAAGGTAGAACAGGGGCTACCACTTCTACTTTAAGGATGAGGAGTTAGCTTGGGGAGCTGATTTGTCTACGGATCTACAGCCTGCAGAGCTGGGGCCTGGGCACCAACCTCTGATGTGGGACCCAGAGCCCTTTCCATTTCTAGCATTAGTAATGGACCCTTCTGGAAGTCTCTGATCCATCCAATATCAAACTCTGCTCCACAGTAACTAGTGGATGAAGAGAACTGAGAAGTATTTTTGAGGGAGTATTTGTGATAATTTAATACATTCATATAATATGTAAAGATCAAATCTGTGTATTTGAGATAGCTACCCTCTTAGATATTTAAACATTTTCTTTTCCTTATGCTAGAACCATTCAAATTCTTCTCTTCTAACTATTTTGAAATGTACAATAGATTATTGTAAACTATACTCACCCTACTGATCTAACACTAGGTCTTATTTCTTCTGTCAAATGTATATTTATATCCATTAGTACTCTTCATCTCCCCTCCCTCCTCCCCATCCTAGCCTCTGGTGGTTACCATCAATCTATTTTCTATCTTCATAAGATCCATTTTTTTAGCTCCCACATATGAGTGAGAACATGTGATATTTGTCTTTCTGTGCTTGGTTTATTTCACTTAGCATAATGATCTCCAGTTCCATCCATGTTGCTGCAAATGATGAGATTTCATTTTTTATGACTGAATAATAATCCACTATATATACCACTTTTATTTATCCATTCATCTGTTTATGGGCACTTAGGTTGATTCTATATTTTGGCTATTGTGAATAGTGCTGCAATAAACATGAGAGTGCAGATGTATGTTTGACATATTGATTTCCTTTCTTTTAGATATATACTCAGTAGTGGAATTGCTGGATCATATGGGAATCCTATTTTTAATATTTTGAAGAACCTTCATACTGTTCTCCATAGTGGCAGTACTAATTTACATTCCCACCAATAGTGTATGAGGGCTCTCTTTTCTCCCCATTCTCGCCAGCATCTGTTATTGCCTATCTTTTTGATAAAACCCGTTTAACTGGGGTGAAATGATATCTCATTGTAGTTTTGATTTGCATTTCTCTGATGATTTGTGATGTTGAGCATTTTTTCATATACCTGTTGACCATTCATATGTCTTCTTTTGAGAAATATGTATTCAGATCATTTGCCCATTTTTAAATTAGATTATTTGTTTTTTTTCTGTTGAGTTGCTTGAGCTCATTATACATTCTGGTTATTAATCCCTTGTGAAATGGGTAGTTTGCAAGTATACAATTGCATTCTACAATGCATTCTACAATTTGTCTTTTCACTTTGTTGATTGCTTCCTTGGTACAGAAGCTTTTTAGCTTGTCTATTTTTTGCTTTGGTTGCCTGTGTTTTTGAGGTCTTACACAGAAAATCTTTGCCCAGACCAATGTCTTGGAACATTTCCCAAAGTTTTCTTCTAATAGTTTCATAGTTTCATGTCTTAGATTTAAGTAGTTACTCCATTTTGATTTGATTTTTGTCTATGGTGAGAGATTGGAGTCTAGTTTCATTCTTCTACATATAGTTATCCAGTTTCCCGACACTATTTATTGAAGAGACTGTTCTTTCCCCATTGTATGTTCTTGGTACCTTTGCCAAAGATAAGTTGGCTATAAATGCATGGTTCTTGATTCCATTCCATTGGTCTGTGTGTCTGTTTTTATGCAAGTAACATGCTGATTTTATTACCATAGCTTTATAGCAAATTTTGAAGTGAGGTAGTATAATACCTCCAGCTTTGTTCTTTTTGCTCAGGACTGCTTTGGCTATTCAGGGTCTTTGTGATTCCATTTAATTTTAGGATTTTTTTTCTATTTCAGAGAATAATGTCATTGGTATTTTTATAGAAATTTCATTGAATCTGTAAACTGCTTTGGGTAGTATTTAATATTAATTCTTCCAATCCATGAGCATAAGAATGTTTTTCCATTTTTTGTGTCCTCCTCAATTTCTTTCATCAGTGTTTTATAGTTTTCTTTATATAGATCTTTCACTTTTTTAGTTAAATTGATTTCTAGGTATTTTATATTCTTTGTAGCTGTTGTAAATGGGAATGCTTTCTTTATTTCCTTTTCAGTTTTTTCACTGTTGGTGTATATAAAATCTACTGACTTTTGTATGTTGACTTTGTATCTTTTAATTTTATTGAATTAATTTATCAGTTCTACCAATGTTTTGGTGGAGTCTTTAGGGTTTTCTAAGTATAAGATCATGTCCATCTGTGAACAAGGCTAATTTCACTTTTTCTTTTCCAATTTGGATGCTGTTTATTTCTTTCTCTTGCCTAAATGCTCTGGCAAGGACTTACAGTACTTTATTGAATAACAGTGGTGAAAGTGGGCATCTATGTCTTGTTTTAAGTCTTAGAGGAAAAGCCATCAATTTCTTCCCATTCAGTATGATGTTAGCTGTGGTTTTGCCATGTATGACCTTTATTATTTCGAGATATGGTCCTTCTATACCCAGTTTGATGAGAGTTTTTATCATAAAGGAATGCAAAATTTTATCGAATGCTTTTTTGGCTTCTATTGAAATAATCATATGGTTTTTGTTCTTGGTTCTATTAATGTGATGTGTCACATTTGTTGATTTGCATATGTTGAACCATCCTTACATCCCTGGAATCCCACTAAAATCATGGTGAATGATCTTTTTTTTTTTTTTTTTTTTTTTTTTGAGACAGAGTTTCGCTTTGTTGCCTAGGCTAGAGTGAGTGCCGTGGCATCAGCCTAGCTCACAGCAACCTCAAACTCCTGGGCTCAAGCGATCCTTCTGTCTCAGCCTCCCAAGTAGCTGGGACTACAGGCATGCGCCACCATGCCCGGCTAATTTTTTCTATATATATTAGTTGGCCAATTAGTTTCTTTCTATTTATAGTAGAGACGGGGTCTCGCTCTTGCTCAGGCTGGTTTCGAACTCCTGACCTTGAGCAATCCACCCGCCTCGGCCTCCCAAAGAGCTAGGATTACAGGCGTGAGCCACCGCGCCCGGCCTTGAATGATCTTTTTAATGTGTTGTTGGATTTGGTTTGCTACTATTTTGTTGAGAATTTTTGCATCTATTTTTATCAGTGATATTGGTCTGTAGTTTACTTTTTTCATTGTGTCCTTGTCTGGTTTTGGTATCAAGGTAATGCTGGCCTCATAGAATGAGTTTAGAAGTGTTCCCTCCTCTTCAATATTTTTGAAGAGTTTGAGTAGAATTAGTATTAGTTCTTCTTTAAATGTTTGGTAGAATTCAGCAGTGAAGCCAGCAGGTCCTGGGCTTTTCTTTGATGGGAGACTTTTTATTATTGCTTAGATATTGTTATTCATTATTGGTTTAGCAAGGTTTTCTATTTCTTTCTATTTCTCCATGGTTCAATCTTGGTAGGTTGTATGTGTCCAGGAGTTTATCCATTTTTCTAGATTTTCCAATCTGTTGACATATTGTTATTCATAACAGTCCCTAATGATTCATTGTTTTTCTGTTGTCTCAGTTGTTATGTCTCCTTTTTTGTTTCTGGTGTTATTTATTTGGGTCTTCTCTCTTTTTTTTCTTAGACTAGCCACAGATTTGTTTATTTTGTTTATTTTTTCAAAAAAACAGCTTTCCATTTTATTGATCTTCTGGGTTATTTTTTGGTCTTAATTTCATTTATTTCTGTTCTGATCTTTATTATTTCTTTCCTTCTACTAATTTTGGATTTGTTTTGTTTTTGCTTTTCTAGTTTCTTGAGGTACATCATTAGTTTGTCTATTTGAATTCTTTCTACTTTTTGGATATAAGTGCTTATTGCTATAACTTCCCTCTTAGTACTGATTTGCCATATCCTATAGATTTTTGTATTTCCACTTTCATTTGTTTCAAGAAATGTTTAAATTCCTTCTTAATTTATTCATTGACCCATTGGTCATTCAGAAGCATGTTGTTTAATTTCCATGCATTTGTGAAGTTTCTGAGGCTCCTTCTGTTATTGATTTCTAGTCTTATTCCACTGTGGTCAGAAAAGATATGTGATATGATATCTAAATTTTTTGAACTTTTTTGAATTTGTTCAGACTTGTTTTATGGCCTAAGGTATGGTCTATTTTAGAGATTGTGCCATGTGCTGCTGAAAAGAATGTGTATTCTGCCAGAGTTGGGTGAAATGTTCTATAAGTGTCAGGCCTAGAAGATCTAATATGTAGTTTAAACTCCAATGTTCCTTTGTTGATTTTCTGTCTGGATGATCTGTTCATTACTGACAATGGGGTGTAAAGTGCCCTGCTATTACTATATTGCAGTCTATCTCTCCCTTTAAGTCTATTAATGTTTGGTTTATATACTTGGGACTCTAGTGTTGGGGGTGTGTGTATATATATACATATATATGTATATATATGTATATATATATATATATATATATATATATATATATATATATATATATATAATTGTTATATCTTCTTGCTGAATTGACCTCTTTATCACTATATAGTAACCTTCTTTGTCTCTTTTTACAGTCTTTTATTTGTAGACTATTTTATCTAATATAAGCATAGCCACTCCTGCTCTTTTTGGTTTCCAATTGCATAGAATATCTTTTTCCACCCCTTCACTTTCAGTCCATGAGTGTCTTTATAGATGAAGTGGGTTTCTTGAAGGCAGCATATAATTGGGTCTTGGTTTTTTTTTTATCCATTCAGCCACTTTATACCTTTGAATTGGAGAATTGAGTCCATTTACATTAATTGATAAATAAGGACTTACTAATACCATTTTGTTTCTTGTTTTCTGGTTGTTTTATAACTGTTCTCTTCCTTTCTTCCTTTCTTCCTGTCTTCTTTTGTGGCTAAGTGATTTTCTCTGGTAATATATTTTAATTTATTGCTTTTTATTTTTAGTGACTCTATTATAAGTTTTTGCATTGTGGTTACCATGAGGCTTACAAAAAACATCTCATACATGTAATGAGTTATTTTAAAGAGATGACAATTTATCTTAGATCTAAAAAAAAAAAAAAAAGAAAAGAAAAAAACAAAGAAAAAATGGGGAAAACTTCACTTTAACTTCACCTCCCACATTTTGATGTTTAGTATTCTCAATTTAAATATTTTTATATTATTTATTCTTAAACAGGTTGCTATAGCTATTACTATTTTTGAGAGATTTGTCTTTTGAGCTTTATACTAGAGTTATAAGTGTACTGAACACCACAATCACAATATTTGAGTATTTTAGGTTTGTCCATGTTCTTAATTTTACCAGTGGGTTGTATACCCTAAAAGGTTTTTTTGTTTGTTTGTTTTGTTTTTGCATATTAGTGTTTATTCTTTAAGATTGAAAAACTCCTTTTAGCATTTCTTGTAAGATGGGTCTGGTGATGGTTGATTCTCTCAGCTTTTGTTTATCTGAAAAAGACTTTATCTTTCCTTCCTATTTATAGGATAACTTTGCTGGATACAGTATTCTTATATGGCAGTTTTTTTCTTTGAAAATGTCATTCCACTCCCTCCTGGCCTAAATATTCCACTGAGAAGTCTGTTGCCAGACAAATGGGAGCTCCTTTATATTTTATTTGCTAATTTTCTCTTGCTGCTTTTAGGATCCTCTCTTTGTCCTTAACCTTTGAGAGTTTATTGTATGCCTTGAGGTACTCTTATTTGGGTCAAATCTGTTTAGTGTTCTCTGACCTTCCTGTATCTGCATATTTATATCTTTCTCAAGTTTCAGGAAGTTTTCTCTTATTATTTCCTTGTTAAGCTTTCTATCTCTTGCTTTTGCTCAATACCATCTTGAACACCAATAATTTTTAATTTGGTCTTTAGAAGTAATTTTCTATATCTTATACATGATCTCCATTGCTTTTTATTCCTTTTTCTTTTTTCTCCCGTCTGTCCAAATAGTCTGTCTTCAAGCTCAGTAATTCTTTCCTCTGCTTGATCTATTCTACTATTGAGAGCCTCTAATGCATTTCTCAGTTCAGCAAATATATTTCTCAGTTCCAAGATTCATGGGTTTTTTTTTTTATTATTTCAATCTCTTTTTAAAATTTCTCTGATAAGTTTCTGAATTGCTTTTCTGTGTTATCTTGGAGATCACTGAGTTTCCTCGAAACTACTATTTTGAATTCTTGGTCAGAGAGCTCACATATTGCTGTCTCATTAGGGTCAATTATTGGTTCCTTGTTTTTTCTGTTTGGGGACATCATGGTTTCTTCTTTGCTATTGTTTTTTAGGGATGTATATCTATGTCTTTGCAAGGGTTAGTTATTTAGTCCAGTTTTCTCTATTTGGCTTGTTTTGTTTTTTATTGGATATTTCTGTTTAGAGGTTCTTTACTACTAGGTCACTGCTTACTTTTTGGCTTTAGGTGACACCTTAAGCCAAATTCACCTCAGCTCTTTTAACCAATTGCAGTGCTGCCCTTCTTGAATGGGGGAGGTCCCAAAGGGACTACTCTTTGTGGGAAGGCTGGCTAGGGGTTCATGCCCAGGGGACCTGTGAGACAAACCTCCTACTGTGTGGTGCTGCTAAAAAGCCACTCTGATTTGACATCTCCTTTGGCTGGGTTAGCAGTTTCCAGGGCTGGGGATGGTAGTCCTGCCTCCCACATTTGTCTCTGTCAGTCCTCAGGAATATTTCTTCCTCAGGTACTCATGATGCTTCCTGTGAATTAGGTAGCATCAGGTATCCTGCCAGAGAATCAAAGGTAGTGAGAAAGCTACCTGCCCACCTCAATTTTATTTTTTTCAGTGTAGAAACAGTGAGTTGGGGGGAAATTTTCTGTGCACTTGGTGCCAGGCAGAATGGGGGAAAGGGGTATAGCGGATTTAGAAGTCCAATTTCTTACCATTTGCCAGAGTGTTTTCACTTCTCTATGGCCCCATGAACTGTCTCATCTTCATATTTGAGTTCTGGAATATTTCTGGTGATAATCTCACCACTGTATATTTGTTTTGGGTTTTCTGTTGCAGTGGGTAGGGGCAAGTGAAGCCGGTTTGTTTCTATGCCACCGTTTTTCCAGTGAACATTTAAGAGTTTAAATAACAAACTAGTCATAGCACATACACCTAAATCCCAATTGGTTTATGAGAATTTCACAATGATAAAAGAGAAAGTAGTGAACAAGCCCATATTCAGTTGCCATGAGACCCATGTTTACCTTAGTGTTCATATTTGGTACAATTTCCTTAAATTCTCCTTGAGGATTCCAGGTGATCTTGGGGTTCTCTGAATCTCAATTTCTAAATATATTTAATCAGATTAGATATTTCTGGGTTATTTTACCTTTGATATTCTATTAGTTTAAACCTATGAGTTCTATCAGCATCATCAAAAGAACTCTCTAGAATAAATGAATGTTTTGTTATATTTTTTCAAGAGACATCCATCCATTCATTCATCCAACAAACATTGAGTATAAGATTACAGACTTAAAAATAGAAAAAGTCCATTGAACACAAACTCATATAGCTAACTTCTATAAGGAAATCAAGAACTACAAGAAAGTCATTATGACTGGCTTACAATTGATGTTTCAAACCACTTTTGATGAAAAGTTAAGGGCTCTTCTATTGGAATGTAAAGTATGCAGACTAAGAAAATTTCCTACAAGTGAGTCAGAAATTCTCTGAATTCTAAACAGGCTCTCAAATGGCTATAGTGTTTAGAGAAGACTAGTAATAGAATATTTTACTTTCAGTTCTGTGTGATGATAATCTAAAATCTCATCATATAAACTTCAAAACAGTTTCCAGTGCAACTATCCTGAGGGCAAGAAAAAACTGTTAGATTTGATCTAGAGTGTGGAATTGGCTGCTATTCATTAATGGACTTTCGTCCTCAAAAAAAAATTTCTTATATAGTACAATTCCATTATTCACACAATATCTTTTCATTTGATCAAAAAGTAACTACATTTGATTTGTAAGGGAGAGATGGGATTGATTTGGCAAATGGAAACTAAGAAAATCTTTCTAGATGGATATTTTGACTTTCACTGTTCCATGGAAGAGAACAAAATTAAGCAGGATATTATAAGTCTATGATTCAAAGGAGGAAATTACTTGTGTGGTATCATGTAGAGGATCCACTGAGCAGGTGCTGGTAACACAAAGTGAGGGGCTTGGCCAGCTTTTCTGTGTAGTTTCTGAGTTTGCTGCTTACACCACTACCAGGTGCCATGCCCTGAGCAGAGGCCACTAAGATGAGTAGGAGGCTGCCCCTGCTCTTGAGATTTTATAGTCCATTTGGGAGAGACTCAGCCAAATAACTAGACAGTTCCAGCCCAGCACGATTGGGACCCTAATGGGGCCAGTGCCTGGGAGCACATATGAGGGTTCTCACATCTAGGCTAGGGGACAGGGGTGCTGCCTGGACACAGAAAGACAAGAGTCTCTCTAAAGTGCCTTTTAGGTTTAATGTTTTACAGGTGGCTCTGAAGAAAAAACAAATAAGTATAGGATCACAACACTGTGATATAAAATCCTCCAGGGGAAAAAGCAGTACATGAGAATACTATCAAATTCTCTAATGCCTTTATTCAGTCACACTTGGGTAGAGGAAACTAGGCAGATAGGGAAGCTCTGGAATCCGCAACACCTACCCCCCAGGTTTGCTCAGGTTGTTAGGGGATCTCCAGGGACATCCTCCCCATTAGCAGTGAATTGGGCCAGAGAACACACCACAGCGGCACTAACATTTGCTCTATTAGATTACAAAGCCACATAATTGCCATTTAAAGTTCAAATAATGGTGAGGTCATTCATCTGTGTTTTTGTTCATTTGTATAACAATTAATTTGTACCTAAATTAACAGTAAAAGTGGTTATGTGATCCAATAAAGTAGAAATGATGGAAGAAAAAAATAACCTTGTCTGTTTCACCCTACTAGCAAGGCTAAATCCCCCTTTTCCCCTCCTGCTGTTGCTTGTCTCTCTGGAGAAGGTTACTTTCAGGCGGGCAGAGTGGGAACCAGGAAAGCACGCTGGCCGCTGTGAGGGGTCCAGCCTCAAAGGCAGGGGACAGGAAAATGGGATTTGTGTGACGCAAAGTATTGTTCATTTGAAAGGGTACGACAGGTCAGTACTGCAGCGTGCTCCCAAGGCAAGCCAGGAAACAGGCCCCTGGAATTGTTTAAGGCAAAGATAGACACGAACTAACCCAGAAGATGTTAGCATAGAATTAGCAAACTGTGGCTCTGGGCAGCATATGGCTGGCAGACACATTTTGTTTGGCACAAATGGGTTTTTAAGTTTTTGGATTTGCTTCCAATGTTTAAAAATTAGGATATTTCACATGAATAGTTGGAAGATTGCTGGCGCTATATCCACACTCCTGCCTGACGACATGTGGCTGGAGCTGAGAGGTCATGTCCCCTTCAGTCAGGCAGTGTTTGCTGATTTACTGCCGTCCCCACCACTCTCTATTGTCCTGTACTGTGCCTGCCTCTCTCATAATTACCCTACCTGGCTCCTATTGTAGGATTTGCCTGGTCACTTGCAGGAGTAGCTTTCTTGGTTGCCATTTATATCAACTTCACTTTTTAACTTCCTGGATCATTTTGCTTTTTCAGAATTTGAATGTGTTGGACATGGAGGCTGCTACCTGAAGGTCTTAGACACCTGCTGCTGTGTTCTTTGGTTTTGGCATTAAACTTGTTGCTATTGAACCATAAACCTATCCGGAGGGAAGTTACTTTGGAGAGTGGCATATCTACCTACCTCTTTCAGGAACTAAGGCTCAGAGAGGCAAAGTGGCTTTTTTAAGGTCACACAGTGACTTGAGACAGAGCCAAGACTAGAACCAGTTCTGGTGCTTTTCCTACTACATTTCAGCCTCTTCTGGGGTGCTCATTCATGGTATTGCATGTCCCAAAACAAGAAGAAAATTTCCCAAGTCATTAGGAAATATTTTCACCTTGAAAAAGTTCGAATAGTTGCAGACCTCTCGGGCATGGCTGTCTGCTGCACTCCTCGATGGGCCCTGGTCATGGGAAGCAGTGTTCCAAGCTTGGTTTCTGATTCGGTCTGTTGATTCTGAGAGGCTTGAACAGGGAGTGAGGCCAACTGGGTTTCAGTCTAGCTCTGGCTCTTACCAGCTGTGTGACCTCGGGCACGTTTCCTTGCCTCTCTGAGTCAGAATTTTCCAAGTGTGAGACAGGAATGCCTGCTCACAGGATGTTGTGATAATCACAGGACATTAAAAGAATCAAAGAAAAATATAAAAAGTTAAATGCAAGTTACTACTACAGGCTATTGAGCTGAGATATTTCAAAATTCCCTTGTTTCACAGGTATGGAAATGGAGGCTCAAGCAACTCATCCAGCCAGGGACCAGCAGACTTCAGATTAGCAAGTAGGTCTCCTGTCCTTCCTGCTGCAGCCACAGTTGGAATCACAGATCTCAGTTAAAGCCATCTGGCCCCAAGTGCGCGGGCAGCTAGCCATGGGATGAAAAGCGAAACGCCCTAACCTCCCCTCACTAGGCTTTGTGGAAGCAGAGTCCCAACCTCAGAAACAGAATCGGTAAATCACACGGACTCTAAGGGCAGAGGCAGTGAGCTGGGGGAGGCTCTGGCACCCTTCCTCCTGGGATTCTGGGTAGCACAAACTCAGAGGAAGAGGCTTGGAGACCCCCAGGAACAGAGCCCCACACTTGCTGGTTGGTGACTGATTCCCAGCCCGTGAGCATGGACTTGGGAGGTATACTGTGCAAATGAACACCGTTTTTGCAAATCTGTGGGATCTGCCAGCTCTCTCAGTTTAACTAGATCTCTGCAGTGACATCCAGGCATGTTCTGCATTAAATTAGAGCTGGTAATTTCAGAGGGAAACAGCTCTGAAATGGCATGAAAGACAAAAATCTGTTCCTTGAAAAATGACACCATATGTGCCTGCATTGCTGCAGTTAGGGTAAAAGGCTTTTCCTCCCTTGGTTACTCATCAAGCCGCCAATGTTAATGTCAGATTTGCAACAGAACCATATACTAATGGAACCCAAATTAGCTCTAAAATTAGCTCTTAACAAGAAACTCAAGGCTAGCTCAAGGCAAGCAGATTTCTCTCACTGTGAGAGACGGAAAGCACTTTAGCAAAGCAGCCACATATTGATATTCTTAAGCCTCAAAAAAGATCACTATTTGCTCTGAGTGAATTACCCAAGAAGAATTGTGCACAGCCTGCTGTCTGCCTCTGCATCAGGAACTAGCACTCAACCTGCAGTTTTAAGAAAATCTCCTCCCAAACAAAGAAGCTATTGAGAGTTTGGAGCGTGGGTGAGGAGAGAGAAAGACTCAGGGGGTCAGATATGGGTGAGGGACTGGCTTTTGGGAGTGGCACTGTTCAGATTTTAAAGCATGTTCCATTATCACTGTTTATCTAATACCTTTAGAGAACCCAAAGACTACAGAGTAATTAGTTATGGAAAATATTTATATGGATAAATGATATTTAGCAGCTGAAATTAATCATTATGAGTTCTCTTCCACCATCCTTAAAAATTATGGACTGAACTTTCTAAAGAGTAGCCTGTCAGTAGTAACATTTATGAGACAGTCATAGAGTGGTAAACTGCATTAACAGGCCTCAGTCTAGCCATGATTTTGCTGCCCCTGGCTCCCCAGTAAGTCCCTCAGGGGTCCCAGGTGGGAATTTGAAGGTCAGTGAGTCTGCATTTTGAAGGCCACTTTGGTTTTGGAGTTTACTCCAGGATTTGTAGACCGGTGCTGGTGGGAGAAAAAAGGTGCAGGAGGTAGCATGGGTGACTAGAACCACTAAAACATACCCAAGAGGAAAAAAAAGAACTAAGAAAACAAAGTCAAGATGCAGTTGGGAGTAGGAGGAAGATGACATTATTTTAGGTGCAGGTGGCTTGAATTAGGCATCTTTCAATCAGGAAAAACACATTTAATTCTTGTGGAAGAGACATCTATGTTCCCATCTAATCAGGGAAGCAATGAACTCCTGTTTGGCCAAGGAGTATCTCTGAACCTGACATTTTAGGCCATGTGAATTCAATTCAGTGTCTTGCCCTGAATGTGCATTGACCCTTGGGTGGGTATTGGGTGGGTTGAGCTGAATAAGTTGTCTTCTCAATCTATTGGGATGATAAGACAGGCCCATAGATAACCAAAATACAAGCTAGTGATTTGGGGCTAAACATGAAGGGGAGATAAGTTTTGTGTCGTATCAGGAGAGGCTGCACAGAAGAGGTAGCATCTGAACTGGGCCTGAAAGGATGGGTAGAAATAAGTTATGGGACTTTTAGACCATCAGAGGCCATTTGCCACATGTACAAACAAGTCCCCCTGGAATTCAGGCCATTCTGGCCATGACTCAAAGCCAGCCTGGCCTTTCTTTGTCAGCTGGCTCCCTTTTCCTGAAGAGTGCTGGAGGAGCAGCCCAGGAAGTATGGCGATGAGCTAACATGACAGGGCAGGGACAAGTCTGGGAAACCATGGTTGCTCTGGAAGAAGGTGGAAATGAGGGAGCAGAGACAACACATCTTTAGACAAAGTCCTGGGTGGAGATTAAGACTGAGACTACCAACTGCAAACAGCAGCAGCCGCCACAGATGGCTCATGACTGTGCTTTTCCAGAGTGACTGACAAGCTGCCTGTGATTCCTCCTTCCCATCTTCCTTCTGTCCCTAGGCTTTGATCCGGGCATCTAATCCCTTCAACTAGGAATGAGGAGAAATCAACCGGTTTTCTGGTAGCCCTGATACTGATTCCCTGTAGATTATTTAAAAAGATAAAAAGTTGAGATATTTATTTGCATAGTTGACACTTACAAAATGGTAGTTTTTTGGGCTTCAGAGTCACACACATGAATAGTTTCTAGGAATGCCATGAGAATTCAGGTGTTGGTTCCAGATTGTTCTTTGGGGTTGTGGTTGGGCTGTTGCTGACAATAATGCTACCACTTCGTGAAGATCCATTTGTCTCTACTCAGTTTCCCCCAGGTGACAGTGGAACAACAAAAAATCTGGATGAAAAGAGGTGGTTAATGGGTACAAAAATATAGTTAGTTAGAAAGAATAGTTCTATTGTTTGATTGCACAGTAGGGTGACTATAGTTAATAATAGTTTATTGTATATTGTTTATTGTATATTTCAAAATAGCTAGAAGAGAAGATTTGGAATGTTCCCAACACAAAGAAGTGATAAATGTTTGAGGTGATGGTGATCTCAATTACCTGATTTGATCATTACACCTTCTATGCATGTATCAAAATATTACATGTACCCCATAAATATGTACAACTATTATGTGTCAGTAAAGAAATAATTTTTTTTGAGACAGAGTCTCCACTCTGTTGCCCAGGCTAGAGTGCCATGGCATCAGCCTAGCTCACAGCAACCTCAAACTCCTGGGCTTAAGCTATCCTACTGCCTCAGCCTCCAGAGTAGCTGGAACTACATGAATGCGCCACTATGCCCGACTAATTTTTTCTATGTATTTTTACTTGTCCAGCTAATTTCTTTCTATTTTTTTAGTAGAGACAGGGTCTCGCTCTTGCTCAGGCTGGTCTTGAACTCCTGAGCTCAAACGACCCTTCCGCCTCAGCCTCCCAGAGTGCTAGGATTACAGACCTGAGCCACCATGCCCTACCAAAGTAATTTAAAAATAAGATAAAATTCACCATTTTAATTGTGCTTTAAAAAACCCTCTAAGCCTGTTGTGAAGAAAGAAGGTGGTATCATGGAAAAAACTGTCTCAGGTTCTAATCCCAGCATGAAAAATTAATGTATATCTTTGACCAATTCATTTGACTTCTCTACATTCACCTTCTTTTCACAATTAAATGGAGTGCTGTGTATGAATGTGCTTTTTAAAAAGTAAAGCAATACACAAATTGCAGTCATTAGTAATGATACATATAATGCCTCGCAGGGTTGTTCTGAGTCTTCTTTGAAAGTGCTGTTCAAAAGAAAATTATTATCAGAAATTCTAGAATCTTTGAGCCCCAGAAAGAACTGCAGATGCAATAAAGGTTTATTGAATTATCAACAACTGAAGGAAAAAGTGAAGCCCAGAACATACTGTATTAGGTTAACTAGAATTACAACTGGCAGAAACATATTTCTTATTAAATAAAAAAAGAGTCTTTTTGATAAGACAAATATCAAGTTATCTAATGATGCTTATAAATCAATTTTTAAGATGAATAACTTGCTATCATAATCACTCATTCTTCCTAGCACTGCTTGGCAGGAGAAATCTCATAAATTCATGACCTTTTGTGTCAGTACAAACAGATCCATCTTCTCTGATTATCTCTACAGTTTAGGATCTCAGTGCAAATATACCAATATTGGTGGGTGTGAGCTTTCATTTATCCTTTTCTAAATTTGCCAAGAGCTTCATGAGGTGGTTTCCAAAAAACCATACTTATCAATAAAACAAGCTGCCTTTGAATATACATATCAAAAATATATAAATATGCCTCAAACTCAAGAAAAAACAAACTCCCAATTAAAAAAAAAAACAAAAAACCTGACAGTACATAAATGAAAAGTATGAGCTTGCTAGGGCTTCCATAATAAAGCACCATATAGACTCGGTGGCTTAAACAACAGAGATTTATTTTCTCACAGTTCTGAAGGCTACAAGTCTGAAATCAAGCTGTGGGCAGGGTTGGTTTCTTCTGAGGCCTCCCTCCTTGGCTTGCAGACAGCCGCCTTCTCTCTGGGTCCTCACACCGTCTTTCCTCTGTGTGAGCGCACCCTGGGTTCTCTTTGTGTGTCCAAATTTCCTCTTCACCAGTCAGACTGGATTAGGGTTCACCCTAACAGCCTCGTTTTAACTTAATCACCTCTTTAAAGTCCCCATCTCCAAATACAGTCACATTCTGAGGTGCTGGGGGTTAGGATTTGAGCATGTGAGTTTTGGGGGAAACGGTTTAGCCTATACGAGGTAGACAGACACTCGGTGTCTATGTAAACTCTGATGAAATGCTCACGGATACCATCCATAATACCAGTGGAAAGCAAAGACACGCACACCCTTCTCCTGCGCAAACTGTACACGTCTGTGCCACATGTCGCACCCACCTGTGGGGCTGTGTATGGCCGGTGCACAGGCACAAATGGCATAATGCAGTGCCTTTCAGGTAAAGCAGCCCCTTGGGGAAGGGTTGTGGAGAGGCTTTTCTGTCAGTCCAAGGTCAGCTACGCTGGCAGCCGAACAGCAGCTGCTGGAGCACTGGGCAGCAATGGGGCAGGGGAAGGGGATCGTGCAGCTTTTCCAGGAACCATGTTGGCTCTCCTCTTCCTGACAGTTTTTTCCCCCTAAAGGAATTTCTCCTAGCTAGTTGGGAGATCAAGCAGTAGACCCTGAGTCTCAGATCTGCTGCCTTTCCCCATCCCAAACCTAACAGACCGGCAACATCTGATGGGGAAGACAGAGATGGAAACATTGTCTTCATGGCAACAGGCTCTGTCCTTTCAGATTTCCACAGAAATCCACAAAGAAAAACAAGTGTGTTCAAACACCACCTCACTCCACCCAGTACATGGGAGGCCTGGGCCCTGCAGCCTGGAAGCTTCCTGATTTTCCTGTGGGAACAGCCAGTGTGCTTTGAGGCACGCTCCAGAATGCCTGTAATTTTCCACCTGTGGACCTCCCTGACAGCTACAAGCCTAGACAGGAGCGACAAAGGGAACCAAGGGAAGCACAGCTTCCCATCTAATGAAATAGGATCACCCAGAGACACTCAGAACTAAACCAGTCGTGTCAATGAACCCAATTATTGAGTGCCTCCTATGGGCTAGGCATGGACACAATTCAACACCCCACTCTGAGGTAGAGACCATTTCCCTCACAGGTGAGGAGGCCCAAGTTCACCAAGGTCAAACAATTTCTCCAACATCAACACCAGCATCTGTAAGTGACAGGGCCATGTTGGAACTGGAGCTAGGACATCTCTCCTCAGTACTGTGCTGGCTGCCCCCGTGCCCAGGCCACTGGTGGCCGAGTGCTGTGGCCCACAGCTTCCTGTGCAGCCCGCCCCAGGGGCCACAGTCACTGAAGTCAGCACCAAGCGGTGCCTCTGCCTCTGCCAAGTGTGGTCTCACGTGACCGCTCAGTGCCTGCTCAGGACTTAGCACGTAGAAGGCTCTTAACAAAGGGGAATTGAACTCAAGTATCATTAGGTCATGACACAAGCTGCACCAGGCCACTGGGGCAAATGCCAACACCCTGGTTCTGAGCAAAGGTCCTGGGAGGCCCAGGGAGCCCTCACTGGATGAGTGGGGCGCTGGCCTCTCAGCCACAGAGGGTGCTCAGCTTCGGTCCTGCAGGGTGAGAGGACAAAAGGAGTGAACAAAAATAGATTTCCAGACCTGAAGAAGTGGCCTCTGTGATCTAGGCTGCCCCTCTGCCTCCCCTCCTCAGTGAGTGGTGCTTAATGCAGGGTCTTTACAATAATGTCTATTCTGTAACTGCAGCTGCACCAAGAAGGCTGACAGCAGAGAGCAGTGAGGTCTACTGCCATCACTGTGTTCTTCCGGACAAATCGTCCCCTGTCACATGCTCTGCTTGCCTGGCTGCCAGGTGGGGCCAGTGATGCTGACCACCTATTCCTCTGGGGAGAGCAGAGTGTGTTTACATTCATCAGGGCTCCAGCTCCAGGAGAAAGTGTCAGATAAACACCGTACAGTTCAAATGGAGTCCAGCGTTGTTTTTACTTTCGCTGAGGAACTAAAAGTTCACAGCGTTTCCAATTTGTCCTCTAGAGTTTTAAAAGCTTTTTTCATTTCCTGAGTGCTTTGGGAAAGAAGGTACTAATCTGTTTTAGAAAACAATGTATTTTCTCTTTTGGAGTTTGGGATCTCTGGATAGGTAAGGGAAATTAGATTAAGGAATCAATCTAGTTGTTAATTTCTACTTACACACAAACCCTCCTTGACACATCAATCTAAAGGTCATAGAAACACTGTCAATCTGGGGGAAATCCTGCCTCATCTGCTCAACCTCACGGAGGGCAAGCATTTGTTTTCGCTTTTTCTTAATCTAAACTCATTTCTTCCCTGAAGCCCTTTCCAAACTGCTATTGATTTTCCTTGGCTTGGATAGGCCATTAATAATGCCGGGTCCTCAGGAGTCCCCTCAGTGTCTTGTCTTTGTTTGGGGTGATATTTGCGCACTGAGGCCCTCTGGGGCCTGCCCCCCAGTCCAGGGTGAGCAGCCCACAGTGGGCTTTCAGGGAGATTTGCATCACAGCTTCGCTGCAGCCCGGGCCAGAGGGTGGGGACGTGAGTGTGCCCGCAGCCTACCCCGCCCCCCGGAACCTCCACCCACACCCAGGCCCCATCCATGTCTGGCTCCTGCTTCCAGGGTTCCCAGCAGGCAGGCACCTGCTGACGAGCTAACTGGGAAGTACGGGAGAGCTGCTAATGAGATGCAAGACTGCCCTTGAACCAGACACCTTTTAAATACCTCCAGATACTCTCTGGCCTCTCCAAAGGCCACTTGCTTCAGCCTCAGCCTCCACTGCGGTGATCAACAACATGCGGGCTCCAACCTACTTCAGCTGAGCCCAACCCAACAGTGCCTCACCTCAAGGCCACACCATACACCACCCCACCGGTCCTGGGGCCTCCCTGGTGACCTGCGGCCTGACTGGTGCTCACGCATGCGCAGTCTGGAGGAGTGGAGGCATTGGTGCCGCCTGGTCCAAATGTCTCCGATAAGAGATGGAAGACAGCAGAAAAATTCTTCTCTCTTCCTCCTCCAGGCCGAGAATGAGTGTTTGATGTGGTTGTTACACGGCCTCTCAGGAGACAGTTTCGTGAAATGCGCAGCTGTGGGCAGCTGGAAGACACGCCCTCTGCGGGCTCCCGTCCCGCACTTCCCCTCGGGGGCGTGAGCTCCCTAATACAGCGGAGTGCCCGAGCATTGACCTCAGGCTCTGCCTTCTGAGGAACCCAGGATAGACCGCACTTCCTAAGGAAATGAACACGCTCAAAAGGGAGTCTTGAACGAGGAGCTATCAAGGTGCCAAGAAAGCATTCTCATGACGCAGCTGTGGACAGTGGGGTTGAAGGAGGGTAACGTCACCCCAGATTTGCAGAGAGAGAAAGAGAAAGAGAGACAGACACGGGGTGGGGGACAGAAAATCGGGTGGAAAGGGATGACGTTCCCTTTCACTGCCCTGTCTGCTCGTGCCTCCTCTTCCTTCTGCCCTTGCCTGGACCCAGGCTTCTCTCTGCCAGCTGTGCTCTGACATGCTTTTTTTCCAGTTGTACATTCTGCTTCCCAAGGTGTTTCATCCCAGAGAAACACCTGCTCCCTCTGAAGGAGGTTGCTGGAATTATAAATGAGCCTCCAACAGAGAAAATGTGCTCAATAGAAGGCAAAGGAGAAAAACAGGTAAACAAGCGCCAGAGCATTTCTCTGTGCATCCCAGGACGACGTAGGCCGTGCTCCCTCTGGTCTGAACCCTAAAAGCAGCCTCAGGATGGTGTGGACTCATCCTGACGACCACCTGCTTCATGTGCCCTGGGCTTCCCCCGCCGTGCTCCTTGCCTGGTCTTCCTCTGCGCAGGGGTGCCCTCCCTCTCCCCTATGTCTCTGTGTCCAAACACCGTGTGTTCTTCAAGACTCAGAACAAAGTGCTCGTTCCTGGATTCCCCAGTTGGCCATGATCTCTCAGCCCCCCGTTCTTTTCCTTTCCGAACTTTCCTACCTCTGAGCACAGCATCCTATGAGGAGGACTCTGGCCCATCGCCCTTCGTAGTCAGCTAACGAGTCCTGCTCCTGGTAGTTGGAAATACTACCAGGAAATAACGGGGAAAGGCAGGCAGGAAGGAAGGAGGGAAGGAGGGAGATTCTGCGGGTCTAGACAAGCGCTATGAGTCTGGGATATGGCAGGGTCAGCAGCCAGTTTTCTTTGCTCTCTCCTTTGTGTGCACTTCTGGGGCTGCTAATGACAAGTCACAGCAGAGAGTCTCAGATGAGCTGCTCTCAGGTGAGGCATCGCCTGAGGTCATTCTCGCTCGCTGCTTCCCTTCCCCTCGCTGAAAAGCCTGTGTCCAGAGCCCATTACTGGCTTCCGTGTGTGGACCAGGCAGGGAAGACCTGTATAAGGACAACGTGGGGCAGTGGCTGGATCCCAAGCGCCCCATCAGTGGGGAGGAGAGGCTGTGCTGGGGTACGGGAGGCCCCGAACCTTGCTTTCTCCTCAGTCCTCTTCCCAGCTAACACTTCCTCACCCTTTGCCTTGTCCCTTTTGAGTCTGGTCTCGTCTCCTTCCGTTAAGGGAAGGAGACCTTTTTTATTCAATCCCACTAAGGTTTAAGTCCATGGTAGCTAGACCTATTGTCTTGCACATTTAGACAATGCTCTTGTGCACAGGGGCAGCACATGAGACATCTAGTTAAATTTGAATTTCAGATAATAAAATTAGTATAAGTATATCCCATGCGATATTTGGAATATACTAATAAAAAAATTATTCATTGTTTACATGAAATTCAGATATAACTGGACATCCTATATTTTTATTCACTCAATCTAGCAGCCCTCCCTTAGAGGTTTCTGGAACCCTTTGCTATAGTCATTCTGGAGCACCCAGCTATGGCTCCCCTTCTGGGCCATGGAGGCCAAATAGAAGTAATGTCAGCTGCAAAAAACTTCAGGAGTTTAGGGATTATTGAGTTTCTTCTCCTTCTCCCCCAAATTATTTTGCAACTAGAAAAGAAGGAATCATTTTTCTTTTTAGGACTGCTTTTAAAATGGGTTAAAAATGGGTTAAGAATATATGTTTTGTTATATGGTATATGCCATATAGAAATTGTTAGATTTGGAGAGGAGTTTATAGTTTACAGAGTGTGGTTACATGTTTTCTCTCTTTACTCTCAAGATTAAAAGCACCTGGACAGGAAGGTGGAAAATCACTATAGTTACAGGAGCCAAAACAAGTGCTAGCTAGGTCTTGGGCTCCTGGTGCACCGCTCCTTCCTCCCGTGCAGACAGCCTTCTTCTCAGGCCACTGGACTCCAAGTTAATTAGGCAGCAAAGAAGTCTTTGGGAGAAGCTGAAAGTGAGAGGAAGTGCCCTGGAGGGGCTGGTATAGGGAGAGCAAACCAGAATGGCATGTTTTAATTGATCTTTGATTGTGCCAACAACTGCCAGCTCCCCGGGCAAGCAGCTGCTATTTCTGAGTCAGCACCCTCGCTGGAGGTTGGCCTGCCCAGAAAGCAAGCACTTCTGGCACTTTTTTTCAAGCTCTTTGTGTGGAAAGTGGGTCTATACAAAGCAAAAGGCTTCTCTTTTAATTGGCCAAGCAGCTGGGAGCCTAGAGTCCTGAGAATACTGTCTAGGGTCACCTACAGCTGCCCCCTACCTGTCCACTCAGCTTATCCTGGAAGCCCCAAGAGATCCAGCTCTGCTGATGAAGCTAGACAGAGCTCTGAAGACATTGCAGGAAGCTTTGGAAGCACGATATACCCTGTGAAAAAGTTTGAAAACTTCAGTGCTCCTTAGCAAGTTTCTTACTTAGCAAGTTTCTTAGCATTAGTGGTTATTTAGGGGCTCCTGAGTGGCATATGCACAGCTGTAACCCTGGAGAAAGAGAATACTTCCAATAGGAAAAAGGAAACTCTCTCCAGTCTCACTATAGGCCTTGATATTTGTAAAGATCCTGTCACCAGCCAGCACGAAGGACACTGTGCTTGAGGGCCCTCTTGCCATTGAACTTACGTAAGCCAATGCTTTGCCTGGCATCTTCACAAAGGTGTCTAACAGGCATCTCAAACTTGACAGAACTCTCGATTCCCTCCCTCTCATCCCCAACATGTGCCTGCTCTTCCCCATTTCAATAAAATCAATGGTTTGGGTTTAAACCAAAAACCTAGCCTCATCCTTGATTCCTCTCTTTCTCACACGCCCACAGCCAAGCCATCAGCAAGGCCTTTTGGCTCTACCATCGCGAGATAGCTTGAATCTGTCCGTTTCCCTCCTTCTTCATTGCGCCATTCTCTGTCCAAACCAGCCTCATCCATTTGAACAACCCAGTTAGGTCTGTCCAAGGCCACCCTGGCTCCATGACAATCCATTTTTGCATACATCATCTCAGGCCCTAATCTGGCTCCTGCCTACCTCCCCCACAACGGGCTTCTCTTCCTTCAGGTAGAACTGACCCTGTTTAATTCCTTCAGTGCACTTAGCAAAATCTGCCCTTTTAATTCATTTGTTCATGTTTATTGTCACACCTCCTCATCAAGGTGACAGTCCCATGACTTATTCTCTGCTAGTCTCCTATTTGCCTATGTGTTAGTTTCCCAGGGCTGCATAACAAAGTACCCCGAACTAGGTGGCTTAAGACAATAGAAATGTATTCTCTTGCAGGTTTAGAGGCTGGGAGTCAGAAATCAGGGTGTTGGGAGGGACATGCTCTCCCTTAAGCCTCTAGGGGAGGATCCTTCCTTGTCTCTTCTGGCTTCCAGTAACCCCAGGCCTTCCTTGGCTTGTAGCAGCATAACTCTAACCTCTGCCTCCTCCTTGGCATGGCAATTTTCCCTCTGTGTCTGTGTCTGTGTCTCTTCTCCTCCTTTTATAAGGACACCAGTCATATTGGAGCCAGGCCTACCCTACCTCAGTATGACCTCATCTTAACTTGATTACATTTACAAAGACTCTATTTCCAAATAAGGTCACATTCACAGGTACCAGATATTAGGACTTTGACATATCTTTTGGGGCAGCACAATTCAACCTTTAACAGCCTAGCATAGTAGATGCTAAAAAAATATTTTGGAAATGAATGAACATTTTTCAGTCAATAGAATACAGTGAGCTGATTTCCAGAGCAGTGAATATTAAATACAAGGGCCTCAGGCCGAATGTGCAAGTGGAGGGAAGCCTGTAACTATATAATGCCAAGCAACTCACTGGAAAGAGAACATTCAGATAAGCCAGTTATTTGGCATTACACAATATTTTTAAATCTTGGAAACTGAATTTAAACAATTTCCTGCTGATATAAAAAAGCTGGCCCACAAGGCAGTCTGCAGTTTATAAATGCTTCTACCTATACCCTGTCTTTGGCTTCTCACAGAGCAGTGGGCATGTGCAATGGCTGAGGACGCAGAGCTCTGCGGAGGACGTGGCTTGCCTAGGAAGTGGCAGGGCCAGGGTGGGGGCCCAGGCCAGTCTGACTCCTCGGCCAGTCTCATGAAGGCAGCAACTGTGTCGGCTTCACAGGCCCTGGACAAGATCCATCATGCACAGTGTTTGTGTGGCGCTGCATGACAAACACTCAAGAATGAAGAAGACAAGATGGGAGGAATTCTGTTTAGTCTTAAACGAATCCAACTAGCCAGGACTTGAGTATTCAGGAATGAGATTGATTTTGTGCATTAATTCCATTAAGAAACAAACAAACAAAAAAAAAAAACACAAAAAAGACTCTAGAGCAACATCTTTTGAGATCATAGCTTCATGGTAGATTAAAGCTGGAAGACACTGTATTTCAGTTTTGTGATGAGGCCCTGTCCTCAAGAAGGATGAAGTCTCAGGGGTAGGATTAAGTCTCAAATGGCTCTAAGACAAAACAGAGCATCCTAAGATTGTTTCCAAAGGTTTCAAGGAGACTCAGCAGTGGGACTACAAGTCTCTCTAGCTATGACCCTTAGGAAAACTTCATGAGGGATGGGAGATCCCTTTGACCCAGGTCTGGAGGGAAAAATGCAAGTGTCACAAGTGAAAATGCATTCTGAGAAGAGGGAATAGCTTGAGCAAAGAAGATAGAATAAGGTATATTTAGAAATAGGGGGGACATAGCCAAAAAGTGCATTGAGACCATTAGCTCATTCTTCACAAGGATCCTTCAAAGGGAATAACTCTGGCTTGGTGCTCCAGCCCCAGTTGGGCCCCAATTCCTGGAAGGACCTCTCCCCTGGGCCCCTGGGCCTGTTTCTTCATCTATAAATAAGAGGGTTTCCCAAAGATCCTAAGTGAGGCCTCCAGTTCTTCAAAGAAGCTGCTTTGATAGGCTTTCACGCTGAGCTGCCTCATCAAGACTTTATCTCAAGATTGGTTTTTGTGCTTTAGAAACATTTAAAAGCCACTGATATCAATACATGAGTTCCCTCTAACTATATAATTCTATTTCTTCCTGCTGCAGGCTTGAGAGATTCTCTGGTTTGTTATTCAAATGAAGCATGACTCACATAGGATTGTCTATGGCTGTATTAAATCATTTGCCCTGTTTCCAGTGGAAAATCCATTTTTATTTATATCCTTAGGAGAAAGAGCCTGGTGGGGCTAAAAGAGCCCTGGGAAGCAAGTCAGCAGATCTGGCTCCACGGCATAATAACAAATGCCATTCATAAATATGCATAAACTAATGAATATTCATTGAATACATGCTAACCAGCAACACTGTCTTGGGCAAGTCTCCTTGACCCTCTGACCCATCTCCCAGATTGGGACCATGCCTGGCTGGTTTGCCTCACAGCATTTTTGCAAGGATCAAATGAGATAATACACTTGAAAGTTCTTTACAAACTGTAAAGTGATTCACAAGTATCAGGTGGTGGGTAGTACCTGGAGAGTCAAGGCTTGGAAGAGCAGCTTTCCTGGGTGACTGTGGAGGGGTGGTTTGACTCGGAGACCTCAGGAAGTGACTGATTTTCTCTGATAAGCTTGGTTGTATGAAAGGATAAGTAAAAAAAGAATAAATGCATGTGCCACCTATTTTAGATGTTTCCCCTCACCTAAGTCCCAGCTAGCCTTCTCAGCCACAAGATCACTGAAAGTAAGACTTATCATGAGCACTCGCAGAGACCCACTGGAAGGAGCTTCCGCCAAGACAAACCCCAGGGAAGCCAGAGGCAGGTCTTGTCTCACTTCCAAAGATGTTGATCAGTTCCTTGTGTTATTTGTGAGCTCAATAGGGGGCTTTTAAAGTTATTTTTGAATTCCTAATTAAAGTCACATCATTAGACCAATGATAGACTGGGCACAATTTCTGCTACAGTTTAAGAAAGTACTGATTCTTCCATTGAACTTATTCACTGACCAAAATTTAACTGATGACATCTGTCCCTCTTTAGCCCAAACTACCATCCCCACCAGTTCTTTTGACCTTGTACTGCTAGAGATATTTCTCAGGTGATTCAAATGTGCTAATCTTCTCAATGGAAGGATGGAAACACCAAGAGATTGCAGCTCTAGCTGGGCTGTCAACCTGGATGCCAGAAAGAATTCCTTTGCCCAAACACATTCCAAGGCTCTCCATCTCATCAAACCTGGCTGGAAGTCCATCGAACCTGGCTGGACTTATTCTGCAAGGAGCAATGTCTAGTGGCAAGACCCCTGAGCCTGAGTTTATCCTTTCTGCTCTCTGTGCCTCAGTTTCCCTTCTGATCCAATAAAGAGGTTGAAATAGTCCTGCTGTAAAGCTCCATTCATTTTCTTGGGGCTGAGGGAGCAACACTGGCTAAGAGGGAAGTTGAGAGGATAGAACAGTTCTGCTTTTAGCAAGTTGACACATTCTGAATCAGGTTCACTTTGGTGAAGGATTCTGTTGCTCAACATGCTTAAAAAACTGGCCTTCCCGCCATAACTCTGAGGCTGCCCCCACAAATTTCCTTCCCTCTGACCTTGCAAGAAGCCTTATGGCTTCTTGCTACAGTGACTTTACTCAAACCCCTCAGCGTAGCCTGTAATAGCCATGCTCCAGTTCCAGCCGTTCTTTCTCCAAGAGGCAACTTGTGCATGAGGTTGTACCGGGAGCCATGCTTGCCTTGGAGTGCCCTGTGCCAGGTGTCTCGAATGTGTTCCTACTTCCTCAGCAAGATGGTGAGACCCCTGGGGCAGGGACCAACCTCTCTGTTCCACGCCCACCATTCCCTCCTGTGAAGAGGCCAGACTCTACCTCTAATCTGTCTCTGCCCCTGACAGTGGATGGGATTGTGTGAGTCCCTCTGCTTTCTGGACCTCAGTTTCCCAGGTCCTGTCTCATCGACTTTTCTAGAATTCTGCCACTCTGTTGCATGGATACCTTGTTAGGGTGGTCTATTAGGCTCAATTCGGCCTGTACCCTGGGGGCCTCACACTTTACTTTCCTTGGCTCCACTCCCTGGGGGGCCATGCCCCACCACTGGGTCCTGCCCAGCCACAGACCTCAGCCTGAGTGGATACCCCAGGCTTAGCCCCTCTGGCAGGGTAGGTGGGACAAAGACAGTCTTGGCTCTTCTGATATTGTTCACAGTACAAACTAGGGAGCCTCCCTGGGCCCTCCTGTATGGTATCAGTGACATTTTCTGGGCAATAAAGGTAGCCAGCCCAACCTTCTGAGAGCATTGCTGGCAATGCTGAGAGGGACAGCATGCTCCCAGAGAGAGGCTTGTGGGGCAAAGTCCACAGTCTGACCTTGGCAAGAACCCACTCCCTCCCACCCTTCCTTTCCCCCTTTCCCAAATGTTTTTTGAGCATTTTCCATGGGCCAAGCCCTCTGCTAGACTCTGGGGCTTCAAAACACAGTCTTTGCCCTGGAGAACCTTGTAATCTAATTGGGAAAGCAGAGATGAGAACCTTCAATATTTCCCCTGGGCCTCAGTTTTCCTATCTGCGGAATGAAGACGTTTCAGCTCTGATACTCTGTGATCCACTCTATTCAAATGCTACTTTGTGATGCTCTCAGAACATTAGGCCACCAGCTCCCGCCAGTTTGGTGAAGTGGTAGGCCACAGTCAGCAGGTGACCTGCAGGAAGAGTTAGCAATAAATGATGACTTGAGTTTCGTTGAAGGCAGTCTGCATTGTGGCTTATTGTGGCCAACGGACTACTGTGGTTTGGTTCTTGCCCTCCAAATTTCCATTCCCTCAGCTACCATAGCCAGCAAACCACACTAAAACTGTCAAGGATAATTTCAGCATGTCCAGGGGATCCAGAAAGGATCAGATGGAAGGCAGATCATACTGTTGATGACGGAGCCAACGTGAAACTCAAGCTCCTCTGACTGTTGGTCCAGGCTCTCTACAGGCCCCAGGTCCACATCCTTCCCCTCCTCAGATGGGAATTGAGGGATACAAAGAACATGTCTGAGTGAGTAAGAAACTCTCAGGGTGAAACTGTTCCACTGGATTTCTAAGGATCTAGCATTAGGTGGCCCAGGGTAGGGTATTACTTAACTGTTTTTCTGGCTAGTGGCAAATCTCAGACGTTAGAGAATTCCTTTGACATCCACCTCTTTCTCACACACCCACACCCACATTAGCCATCCTCCCTCCTCTCTGTTTCTCAGGTTGAAACCCTGCAAAGGACAAAGAGGATACCCAGGTTATTGGACACACCCAGGAAGTCTTCACCATCCAACAGAAGGCTGTCAGCCCTGGGTGAGAACCATGCATAGCAATCTCCTCTTGGGGACCCTTGTCATTCCATCAATTCTATTGTTGGTCCCTTTTCTTTCCTCCACTTGTCTCTGCTTGATATTCTCCAGGATTTGGTTTTCAAGGTCCTTGCCTTACATTAGCAATATCTGCAGGGGAAGTGATCCTAGCCAGTCCCAGCTCCCATGAGCTGGTATTTCTGGTATTCCTGGTGTGGCCCAGGAGGACACACCTTTCAGGTACACAAAAATACAACGGTGTTTGGAAAGTGTCCAGCCATGTAAACCATTCTCGTTATATTAACAATGGCTGGATAATTTCCGGACAGCCCTCCGGTTGCCAAAATAAATATAGGTTGCCAAAATACTTTTCGTTGCATTGTTTAGCTGGAGTATCTTAGGCCAGAGACAGGGATGTGGCCAGGCAAACTTCAGGGGTAGTTGTGGAGCTACCAGAGGTCTTGTGCTGAAAAGTGAATCTAGAGACTGTTCTGTCACTAAATGTGCAGTGTGGTGAATCCCTCTGCTTTCCAAGAGGAAGATTCCAGAAATGAGAGGGCACATGGAAGCAGGTGGGATGAAATTGTCTTTACCCTGCACACCAGCTAAATGTCCCCCTTGGCCTCATGGGTAGAGGAGCCCTCCACACGTGGCTTACAGGTGTCAGTGCTGTCTCTGATAGGCTGATATCAAAGCATCCAGTTTGACCAATAGAAAATCTCAAGATTATATTCGTTGGTTTTACTTTTAGCTTTGGAAGCAGTTTTCATCTTGAACTGCACTGTTGTTTTGCAGGACAGCTTGTGACTAGGCACAGAACCATATCCTGCGGGTTCTTCCCGACATTGCTGGATGAACGCTGAGGCTCATGATGAAGTGTTGCACTGAGACACTCTGAGTGGGTCACGGCTGCTGCGAGAGTGACTCACAGAGGAAGCCCAGGCCTGCCTGAGAGGCAGGAAGAGTAACATGTAGGGACTGATGGGCCCTGGGCCATGACAGACAGAAGCAGATGGGATGAGGCCCACAGGGACATTGTGTTATTCTAGGGTGACCTGAACAGCACCAAATGCAGTTGAAACTGCCAAGAAGAACACTGTTGTCATCATCTGGTGGGTTTACAAATCCCTTCCTTTTATCACTTTCTTAAAAGAAATCTCTTCTGAATTCTGTCTGTGGCTTTAGTTGGGCTCTAGCCAAGCTATCTTTTAAAAACAGGGCACATTACATAGTTATTGAATTATCCAGCTTTTGTCAACATCACCATCATCATTATCAAAACACAATCCAGGTGTTCAGGTGAGCAGATCCTTGCACAAAGCAATTTAAATGTATAAACACACTTCTTTCTCATCTCTGGGAATTTAGCTGAGACGCAAAAACCAATACTAATGTGGATGAAGATGTTAAAGGACGGGCAGATAGACACTGTGCACACAAAATCTGGGCACACAACGTTATGAAGGAATAAAAGATGAGGAAGCCTGATCCTTAATCACACCTGACCTGTTCCCAACCGACAGCACACTGATTATCATTTGGGGCCAGTGGAGAGAGAAGAGTGGATTTGAAGGGTCATTTCAAATTCTTTTGAATCAAAGTGACCTAGACTGGGAGCCCTTGAGCACAGAGATCATGTTTTTTAATTCTGAATCTTCACCATACAACACAGAGCCCATCAGTTAGGCAATAGTTTGATTATAATAACTATTATTTTATTGTTATTATAATCTCTGTTGTGAATGTCCCTGCATCACCTCCTAACTATGCTACCACATGAGGCTGTCATAATGAGGGTTAATGTTCACAGATACCTTCAGCTTATCTAATTTTGTGGGAAGTGCACCATATCGCTGTCCTGGAAGCTTTTTCCTTCAGAATTCCAAAAGCTGGAACAACTATTTATGAACCTCATTTATAAGAGATGACAATTGCTAGTAGTACAATGAAGTGTATGCCGTGAAAAAAAAATGAAATTAACTGTTCTAATTAATTAAATATAGGTATAGGGCAGAGAGGATTTTTATATCCCTTTAACTCATACCCTACTCCCTGGCCTTTTCCTGGGGCCTGATTGACCAAAGCTAGAACAGCTCCAGGTGGAGGGAGACAAGTGATTCTGGGAGTGTATCAAAGCACAGGAGCTGCGGCAGGCAGAGACCAGCGGGGCAGAGAGCAAGGCTAGCTTGCCTTATCAATCCAAGGGCCTGCTTCTCCCACCAGCTCCCAGCCCAGCCCCCGTCCAGGTAAAGCAGAACCCAAGGTGGCCCAGTGCCTGACCAGGAGTGGGAGGGGCCCTGAAGCCTCGCTGGGAGGAGGGCTGAGGGGAGCCCAGGGATTGGAGCAGAAAAGCCAGCCCAGAACCCCACCTTCACTGACCCTGACTGATCTGGAAGACAGGACTCAAGCTCGAAGGGCTGTTTCCTCCCTGCAGTGTGGAGACAGATTAAGCGTAAAGTGGTGTCATAAACTGCAAACCACTCATGCCTTCCCCTCCTCAGGGAGATGTTCTGGGATTGCTTTATGTGCATTTCCTCTTTCTTGCATAAAATAAAAGGAGTCATGTTGCCCTCAGTTTTTTAAAGTTTGTCCCCAACTCCCTCTACTTTTCCTGTGTCTGATGGGGACCAGCCAGTCGGAAGGACTTCACCACACAGGCAGGGTAGAGCTTTCTAAACAGGCATTTGTGAAGCCCTGGGTGCTGGCAGGGCAAGGCAGCGTCAGAGAAATGCAAAGCATCTCAGGCATCATCCGGGAATTTACTCCCGGCCCCTGCTCTGCCCACAGCATGGCCACACCAGGCCTCAGTCCCTTCCACTTGAGCTGAAGGAGCCCCGAGGCCTCTCTTGGATCTTCACCCTGTTGGCCCCTGTAGAGAGGGGAGAAGAGGCTTGGTCAGGGGGAATGCCTAATGAATCATCATGCAGAAGGAAATAGCAGAATTTGAGCAGTTGCTTTTGCTGGTCAGGTCTAGAGAAAAGATGTTTCTGGACCCATGAATTAGGTGAGCAAACCAACGGGGACAGCCCACAACCAGTGGAGAGAAAACTCCTGAGTTTCCTGGAAGTTTCTGCTTCCTGAACTCTGGGACAGGCTGGCCAGCTGGGCTGGAGGCTGGCTGGAGGGCCTGGGTTTGGGGGTGCCACCGCCTGAGTATAGCAAATGGACTTGACACCTCAGCGGAGTCAAGAGGAAGGATGGATGCTAAATGGGGAGGAAGGATTAAAACAGGCTTGGTGGGCTTTCTAGCCTGAGGAGAGGAAACACATGAGGAAAAAAACATACCCTACTGACAGCCCAACAAATTCCAAGGAGAGGTGGGATGAGGGTGGAGGGAGCTCATTATAAGTCATTCCTTTTGCAAACCCAGGTGAGCCGCTAGAGCTTCTAGAGAGTGAAAATTCCAAGAAACCTGGAATGAGGTTGGGGGGGACCATATGAACTGCACTTTATGGAGCATGGTCACAACCAACACCCCACAGGACATGCCAATGGTCCTGGGAAGACATGGCATCACTGCACTGCACCTATTTTACAGATGAGGAAATTGAGAGATGTGGGAGGACTTGGCCTACAGTGATGGGCCTCAATTAAGGTGAGGACCCCTGATTAGCACAGAGGATTTAGGGCTACAGGGTAAAGAGCTGCACTAGTAGGCATGTATTTATTGTAATGAGCCTTTAAAAATGTAATTAAAATAATCAAATCTGTGAATTCAAGGATACTGTTGCTTAGGAAGAGGCTGTATTTTAAAAGTGAGTTGATTTAAACCTCATTTAAATAAAGTATTAAAGAAATAATATTACACACAATACTTGGTTTTGATTTTTCTAAAATGCAAAGGTGTGAAATCAAGTACTGAATGGTGGTGGTGATGATGATGATGATGATAGCAAGCCATTTTATAACACTTTCTATGTGCCTAGCACTTGGCATATATTAAATTATTTATTCTCATGACAGCTCACAAGGTCAATACAATTGTTACCTTATTTACCATAGGGGGGCTGGGGAGGCACAGGCTACAGCAGAGGACTGCATCCAGGGGCTCAGACGCAGTGCGCTCCCTCCTGCAGGCAGCTGTGAAAACCTCTGGCCAGGGGCCTGGTGCAAGGGGGTTGAGATGACACCTGTTGGGATGGGGAGGGGGTCTTCCAAGGCAGAACTGTAGGAGACTCCACATTTCACAAGGGTATTACTTCCCAATGCAAATGGGGACAAGTGGTGGCAACAGACAGCAAGGTGATTTCATTAGCAGCTCCAGCAGCCTGTTTTGCTCACGGGGCAGTGGTTGCATTGAACAGCTAATGTGAGGGCCTCGGGCAGAAGCCCAGCTAACTCAATTTCAGGCTGGCCTTCCTGCCTGCCTGCTAAACTCTTCCAGATGATTCTGGCTGGATTTGAGAGGCTTTGCCAGACAGGTTTTCTCTGTATTACAGGAGAGGTAGGGGACATCTGGAAAATGCCTAGAGAGAGGAAAGAAGAGAACTCTGAGTTCGGGTGGCTGCTGCAAAGCCTCACAAGACCAACGTGGACAGGAAGAGGAAAGCAGAGACCACTCAGGCTAATAAGTCCTAGGAATCCCTCAGCTGAGAGCACAGAAACACCTGTGCTAGCCAGGTGTGGTAGTGCACTTCTGTAGTCCCAGCTACGTGAGATGCCGAGGTGGGAGGATCCCTTGAGCCCAGGAGTTTGAGGCTAGCTTGAACAGTAAGCAAGATCTCATCCCTAAAAACAAACACAACAACAAAACAATTGTGCTTCTTAATTTTCACACAATGGTTAAAAATCCTCCAGCACATCCTCTACTTCAGCATAGCATTGAAGAGCAGGAGCTAGAACCCCAGATTCACCTCTCATTAGCCAGGTGGCCTTGCCCAAGCCATTTAGCCTCTCTGGGCCTCAGTTTCTCCATCTGTAAAGAAAGAACAATAAAAGTGCTTTTCCCATGGGGTACTGTGGAGATGACATGCCGTAGTCTTCGCACAGCATAGGATGTGTGTTAAGTGCTCAATCATGGTGATCAATACTATATTCTCACTATCCCCAGGGTGGGGTGCAGGTCACCACCTCTCTGAGGAGACTCCATCTGGCTTGGATTCGTAAGTCCAGGCTGACCTACCAAAGCAAAGTAAAACTTTAGAAATTCTTACTTTGATATAGTTAATGCCCCCAAGATAATAATTTTTTAAAAAGCATACATACACAGACAAGCGTGCTGATTTAGTGGGACACTAAGCCAAAGGTAAGGAATCAAAGTGTCCAGAAAAGGGTTCCAAAGTTGAATTCATGATTTCTCCCTCAAAACCTACTTTTCCTCCAGTGTTCCCTGCCTTAGAAGGTAAGTGATACCTTCTAAGTGTTGGGGTGGTCATGAAAATGACTCCCCTCTTCCAGTTCCAGCTCAGAACCACAATTTTGGACTGGTCAAACTGGTTGTGCCACCCTGAACTGAACTTGCCTTCCAGACTGCAGACTTCTACCCCAGGGCTAAAGCAGGCCCCATTGAGCTCAGCATGTGATTGTGGCATTATGAAGGAGAAAGGGGGTAGAGCCCCTCTCAGATGGCATGCACAAGGATTTGAAACTTGGCTGAAAGAGCAGGAAAATGCATTTGTTGGCACTGACTATAACAAAAATCTCCAGTATTTCTCTGGGGAGTAATCTCTTCCAGGTTGCTGCATCTACCTGTGAGTAGACATTTGTCATTTTGTGGGATGCACAGCACCTAAATCCCCTCTTCAGTTTGGGGCCATCTCCATGGCATGGGTCTTTCTGGGAGGCAGCCAAATTTCTTTCTACCTTTTCCTAAGCCTGGTTCTCTAGCCTTCCTGGTGACTCTCAGTGCTACTCAATATCCTTGAATAAATTCCTGCTCTACTTAAGTCAGTCAGAATTAGTTTCTGTTGTTTGAAGCCAAGAACCTTGACTGGTTCACTCTGGAGCCAGCACAGCAGGGACGTCTGGCTTTTCCACATAGCCAAGCATGTGCCTGTCAAACACATGGGTGCCAAACATGCAGACGGCCCAGGACTGGACAGGGCCACTTTGGCAGGCTGAAAGTTAGGAACTCCTTGGAAATGGGGGAGAGAGAGTGAGCATTTTGAGCCAGGCAGTGTCTTTGGATGGAGTTGGAGTTCCAAAAATCTGTGGGGTGGAGGCCACACCAGGGAAATCATTCTATTTTGGAGATATGTCCATAGGGTGGGTCACTGAATACACCCCAGACTGGGAGCCTGGGAAACGCCTGCCACACTGAGGCCCAGGAACCCACAGTTGGCTCGTGGCTTCGTGGGAATGCGAAACCTGCCCCCTGGGCCTTCTGGTACTGGTGCTTTTCCTGAACTGACTGCACTCTGGGAATCTGCTCAAGACATGTTTCCACTTCCAGGACCCTGAGAACAAAACATGGGAGGAAATAATAATCAGAAAGTCAGAGTGCATAGACCACACTTCCTAAGGCCTGAAATAATAGGATATCAGAGCAGGAAAGGCCTTTGGGACCATCTAGTCTTATGGTCTCAAACGTCAGTGGGGCTCAGAATCACCCAGAACACTAATTAACAGTGTGGGTTTCCACAGACTTCCCCAAGCCCAGCACTGACCCACAAGGCCTGGAGTAAAGTCCCAGGATCTGGGTTTTGTGCAAACTCCCCAGGCAATCCCAATATGAGTTGTTAGGAGAATAGCGATTTTCCTCCTTCATCCCATCTTACAGAAGAAGAAACTGAGACTCAGAAATGCCCCAGAGAAGTGGTTGCTGAGCTGGACACCGAGCTCAGCCTTCCTGACACCCCCTTCCCGGGCTGGACAGAGCTGGGGTGGAGCATGAGAAGTATTTCTTCCCCAAGTCAGTTGCATGAATTTTGTCCCCTAACAGGGCCCTCCCTTTTCTGATTATAGGAGGGTCAGCTTGCCATGGAAAATGCTAGACGTAAGGATGGATATCCTACTCTTGTCTTGGCCAGAGAGGCTGCTGTGGCCTTAGTTGAGTAGGAAACCCCATAAGCCAAGCCAGGAATATGGCAGGGCCCTCAGCCCAGGTTCTGGTTCTGGGTCTTCCAATGACATGCTGTGACCCTGGACAAGTCACTCTCCCTGCCCCCCTGAGTCTCAGTTTTGTCCAGTTTGTAAAATGGGGAAATGTAAAATCTGCTATCTGCTATCTACCCTGCCTACCCCTCTGGCCTCTGGTGTGAACGTGCTTTGTGAACTCCCAAGCACTGCCCAAGCAGGAGGGATTACAGACACTGGAGGTGTGACTTGAATACTGATTTCCACTCAGGTCCCTTGAGGACATGCCAGGCCCATTTGGAAACAGCAGAAGCAGCTAAGAAGCTGCCAGCGAAGCTCGGGGGACGTTCTCAGAGCCTTTGGGGCTGGCTGGCAAGGAGAGCCCTTCTGCTCGCACAGCCTGCTTCCCCCACGCTGCTGTGTCGGGGAAGGTGCAGTGGACGAGGACACTCGCGTTGGCAGGTATGTGTGTGCCTGGTGGGGGACGGGGGTGGAGAGTAACTGGATCAGGGACCTATGCCTCTGGCTTGGTACTGCCAGGACCCTCTGTCCATCTCTTAAACTATCCTGGCTCAGGAGCCCTAGCAAGTGTTCAGAAGACCCCAGGAGACCCAGGGAAGTCACCTCCCACGTTTCCATGCCATGGCCTATTTTGGCTGCTACAGCAGATTTCGGAGGGTGGATTAGCTCAGTCACCCTCCTTCCTTCCCACCACTTCACACCTCTCAGAACCATCTCCCCAGCTGGTGGGAGTCCCCATTCTCCGTAAGTCCTCAGGATGCCAGGATTCTTACACCATCCTGCCAAAAACTTGCTTTGTCACCTGGCCCAAGTCCCTTCATCTCTTTGAGCCTGTTTTCTCATCTGTAAAGTGGGGGAAATAACTCCTTGCCCCTCCCACCATCATAGGTTTGCTGTGTCCAGTGAGAGTAGGGTTCGGGGGCTTGGTTACACTTGAAGGATTGTTCTCTTAGCAGAGGAGGCAGGACAGAGGAGGCCTGGACAGGGGCGTGACAGGGGATGGGCACAGAAATGTTCTTCCACTGCAGGAGGCCGGAGAGCTCTGCAGAATAATTGAATTCCTGTCTCTAGCTGGAGTTGCTCCGGGCAGCAGTTCCTTTGTCTTAGGGCAGCCTAGGGACTCTGAGAGGAGAAGATGTCAGACTCGGGCATCTCTGGTGAGCAGGCCTAAAGGGAAGTCTTTAGTTAGAAACATAAGCAGACAAATTCCTTGGTGCAGGTGGGAAGTCATCTAGGCCAGTGGTTTTCAAACTTAAAAACTTTGCAGAGCCCTTTCTTCCATAAGATCTTGGCCAGGCCCCGTGGCTCACGCCTATAATCCCAACACTTTGGGAGGCCAAAGCAGGAGGATTGCCTGAGGCCAGGAGTTCCAGTCCAGCCTGGGCAACATAGAGAGACTCTGCCTCTACAAAATAAAAAAAATTAGCTGGGTGTGGTGGCAGTATCCCAGCTACTCAGGAGGCTGAGGCGGGAGGATCTCTTGAGCCCAGGAGTGGAAGGCTGCAGTGAGCTATCACGATACCACTGCACTCCAGCCTGGATGACAGAGTGATACTCTATCTCTTAAAACAAGCAAACAAACAAAAACAAGATCTTAAAGCAAACCCTTATCAGATACTTCTTAAGAATTGCTGAGACTCTAGGAAGCTCCACTGATTTATTGCATAGATAGGGAAATGAAGCTCAAAGAGGGACAGAATGTGACCAAAGCCACACAACAAACCGGTGGTTAAAACAAAGAGGAAAGAAACCGGTGGTTAAAACAAAGAGGAAAGAAACCTCACTCCGAATGCAGGTCTAACCCTCCCCAGAGTTGTCTCCAGCATGGTGGGGTGGAAGGTCTCCTTCATTTAGGGGTACTTTGTGCAGGCAGAGGATGCAGACTCACAAAGGGTGTGTAGCACAGTAAATGGCAATTTACTGACACGGTTGCAATAAACCAATCTTACCAGGCAACCAGGAAACTCTTGATTTCCTTTGAAAACGACAAGAGTGTTTGGCAAGATGTTTCTGAGACACTGAGCCCCCTGCTGAAATACGGCAGAGCAGGTCAGGCAAAACTGGACAAATGGGAGTCGCTTTGGCTGCCCTGGCCAGGCCTTCCCCCATTGCTCCATGGTCCCATCCTCACAAAGGGCCCCAGGTGTCTCCCACCAATGCTCACAGGGCGCTCACATGAGCCATGAGCCAGAGGGAGTGACTTTTTGGTGGGACTTTTGGGGGAGCTCACTGCTACTGGGAGCTGACAGTCTGCAGGTGGGGAGTGGGGAGTCAGACACCCAAATCTCTCCACATGTTAACATGGGACAGGTGCATAAATGGAAGGACAATCCACACAGGCGAGGAGAGGACTGACAGGCGTGGTGACCAAGGCCCCCTGTTACTAAGCACAGAGCTGAGGACAGGGAGTGGCCTCAGAAGGCAGGGGAAGGGGCGGGGATTGGAGGGCGTCAGGAGGAGACGTGGTCCTCCCCTGGTTGAGTAGCTGAGCCGGCCACAGAGCTGCACGCCAGGACCGAGCCAAGCACAAGACCCCTGGGCCCTGCCCTCGTTCTCGTTGGAGGGGATTTTGCTCACCTAGAAAACATACAGGCCATTTAGGGGCCAGTTATAGGCAGGGGAGCTAGCAGATGATCAAGCCCTTAATCCCAGTCTCACGTGGCAGAAAGCAGGGCACCACTTCTTCTCTGCCCAGGGCTCACATTCTATCCCCCCTTTCCTATCCCCCATGCCTCCTGACCTTGTGGGAATCACAGAATGTTCCAACTGGAGGGGCCCTTAGAGACCAGAGAGTTTTGTGGCTCTCACGTTGCTATAGAGGTAAAGGAGAAGCCTCCAGGGTAGCGTTTTGGGGGGTGAGCATTTAGACCTCCACCCCCATTTCACCCAGTCCCCCCCACTTTGATCTTTCCTGCATTGAGACATTGTGTGAGAGGTCATTTAACGAATGACTATGCTACTAAACACAGGTTTGAGATCCTCCTTCAAACCTATTCTCATTTTCACTTGATTGTACGTGATCTTGGACAACTTAAAAACCTGTCTGAGGTCAGTTATCTGTAATAGCACCTCCCTTACGGGGCTGCTGTAAAGGTTAAGTGAACGAATGCACATGAAGGGTTCAGAACATGTTGTGTCTGGGGCACAGTAAAAAATCTGTATTAGGCATTGCTGCTGTGGTTGTTATTGTTATTGTTATTATTATTATTAAATTATGATGAAGAGAGTGAGGCCCAGAAAGGATAAGGCATTTGCACCAACGTTTCTTGACTGTCTAGATGGAATCATTATTTCTCAGACATTGATGCTCCGTGGAAACATTTAAAGATAAGCAAAAACCCATTTAGTGGGAGGTCACCTGTGTAAGGGGCCTTAGGCACAACCTCCATGATCCTAAGGAAGTGAAAATATGGGGGGTCAGGAGGGAAGGAGGAAGAGGAAGAGAGAAAGGAAGGTAAGGAGAGGAGGAGGAAGAGGAAGGCAAGGAGTCTTGAGCCCTCTTGGCTCAGCCACTAAACAGAAGATGGCCTCACCTGGGATGCTTTAGAGGAGCACCAAGTCTGAGAATTTTGTTTGAAGAATAATGACTACAGTTAGGGTCACCTACACTCTCAGCCTGTTATGTGGTCAATTTCAGCACAGTCACAACCTTGTGACTCTCCTTTCCATCTAAGAGGAGATACAGCCAGCCCACCTCCCCTGCCCCTCTGGCCCAGGTGAAGTCTAGGAGGCTGTGCCCAGCTTGGCAGGAACCCTCCTTATTGCCTGAGGACACTGGGTGCTTGTCCCCAGCAGTCAGAGAGTCTGGTTGTGAATACTGTCACTTTCTAACTGACTAGGCAAGGTATTTAAACCTAAGCTTCAATTTAATCATCTATAAAATTGGGATTATAATTCCTGCCTCATAGTATCACTGGGAGGATCAAATGGGATAAAGTATACAATGTGCTTAACTCAGGACCTGACACGTAGGAAGTGCCCAGTAAATACTCATTACTTGCCATCAGATGTGGCTTCCTGGCCCTCCTCCACCATGTGTGTGCAATGACTTTCCCATCTTCTGTCCAGCTGGGCTAGGGGTTTATATTAGTTAGGATTTGGTTTGCCAGCAAGGAAAGAATCCTAAAATAGTAGTGATGCAGAAAAGATAGTTCACTTCTTCTCACATGTAATCTGGATGGGTGGCCAAAGGGGGAATGTGGTTTCCTAGTATCTGAGATCAAGACACTATCTTGTTGCAACGCCATAGATGCTGGGATTTCATGGTTCAAGATGGCAGCATCCAGGTTCTAGGCAGCAGGATGAAGGGATGAAGGAGCCAAAGAAGATGCTTATAAGCTATCTCCTAAAGTAGGCTCCTGGGAGCTATTGTGCTACCATTTCTGCTTGTATCCAGTTGGCCAGAACATAGTCCCGTGGCCACCCTTAGCTGTAAGGGAGTCTGGGAAATGTAGTCTTTATGATGGCGGACATGTGCTCTGCTAAGCACTGGTTGGATATATCCCTATAGAAAGGGAGAATGGATATCAGGAACATGTAGCAATCTCTCTCCCTAGGCCTCCAGCTTGTCCAGGCCAGGTAGGCACCAGACAGCCAAGTACCTGAGCACTAAACAACGGGGATCAGAGCATGTCACTTCTCCTCAGCTGTCTCCAGTGGCTCAGTCTGCAACTGAGAATGTGGAACAGGAACTATAACTCGGGCCTCCTGCCATGAGTCCGAGAAAGCCCTATCCTGTTAAACAACCTCCCTGATAGTTCCTGGCCTCAACTCCAAAGGCAGGAAGGATGCTGGAGAGGCAGCTGACTTCCCCCTGCTGGCCAAGGAGAGGACGCTGAGCAAAGCTGCAGCTCCCGGGGCGGAGGGAACAGCAGGCAGGCAGGCTTGGCACGGCTTGATGGAGTCTCCTGTGGCAGGACGCACACCTGCAAATTGTAGGGAGGCCGTGCTCCCAGCCAGTGCCACAATCCAAGTGCCTACCTGGAGGGACAAATCTGGACTGGGGGCTTCTGCCCTTCTTCCTCTTAACATTCACACTCAATTGGGCCACTGGGCCTCTGCCTGGCTCACAGAGCCCCTGTGTCCCCTCCTTCCTACCCTTTCTCTTACCCCACAAAGGTCTTTGAAAATGAGAGGGAAAAAAAATAAAAAATAAAAATAAAAAAAATAAAAAGAAAATGAGAGGGAAATTCACTAGCATTTCATGATGCTGGTGCTTCTGAAACAAGCCCCTGAGCCCTTTCTGCTTTAGGAGTCTCACTGCCAGTAAAAGTTGGAGCTAGTAGCCACCAAGGGACAAGCAAAACTACAGCTGCAAATGTTCCAGCTCTCCCAACACATGTGCAAGGGCAGAGCACAGTCTAGGGGCGGGACACTGGGTTCTAGCCCCAGTTCTGTCACTAACTCAGGATGGAGCATCCCCTCTTTGCTGATCATCCCTTTCCTGGCTGTGCCTTGCAGTCGCATCTTAGAAATAAGTTTCCTGGGCTCCACCCCAGACTTACGGGTTCTGTTTTTTAACTAGTTCCCCGGGAGATTCACATGCAGTCAGTTTGGGAACCAAGGGGATGGATGGCTTTTGTGGTCCAACTTGGAGTGATCTGCTTCTGCCAGGGTCAGGCCTGCCTGCACAGTGCCCTCAGAGATCTCACACCCACTCCTTCTACCAGCCCTTTTTTTCCCAAGGACTGCAGCTCTTCAAGCCTCCCCCTAACGATTGCACTTTCCCTTCAAAGGTTCCATCCTCCTGAGCTGCTGGGACTTCCCCATGCTGTTGTGTTGGATGTGAAATGCCTGCCAAGTGCCCGACTTCTGTTTCTACCTGTCAGAACCCTCCACACTTGTCAAGGCTCATGAAACATGAACCCCTGTGGGAAGCATCTGTAACCTGCCCAGTCAGAATGCCCCTCTCTGGGCTCCCCCAAGTGTTGGTTGTACATCCAGTACTGCCCAGGCTGTCCTGAGTGGCAGGTCCCTAGGTTGGTGCATCCCATCCGGCCCGTTCCCCATACCCTCAGCCCCATAGGACTGGGAGCTACTTGGGGCTGGGAATGCAACCTCACCATAGATCCCCTGCAGCCTGGTTATAGACAGCTCTGAACCTTCACTTGACGCTGAACGCTTAAGAAGAAAAGACAGAGAGGAAGTCGGAAGTCGGGGCCTGGGTAAGACAGGAAGAGCTCAAACACCCATAGCCAGGGGAGGAGCTGACCCACTCCCCTCCCCAAGCTGAATGAATGAGCTGATCTCCCTGGACAATTGTGAGGGCCTGTACTTCAAAAAATACCTCCCTTCGTTGTCTGGAATGAACTTCTCTGGGCTTTAAGGCTTATACCCTTCTGGCCTATAATTCCTTAATCCACTCAGCATCCCCTCAGGGATTTCTGGCAAGGAGGTGATGCAGGGCTGTAGAGTTTGCTCTGTATTTAGCAGTCAGAAAGGGGCACCAGCAGAAGGAAATTCTCTGTCCCAGGGCCCTGGGATGAGCAGGAAGGTGGGCTCTGGCTGCTGTGGTTCAACCCTGAATGTTTCCCAATTTCTGTCTCTGCCTGTGGAACACCTCTGGCTAAGGCTTGTGCATTGTTCAGAGAGACCAGGGTTGGTGGGGACGGGGATGGGTTCTGAGGCCCTGACCGCACTGGCCGGGCACTGCCTGAGTCCCGGCCGCTGTGCCAGGCACTCTGCTAGGACGCTTACACTCACCTAATCTGCACAGCAACCTTGCAAGGAACTGAAGCCTCGGAGAAAGTAGATAACTTGACAGCATTATATAACCGGGAAGTTGCAGAACAGGATCAAAGTCAGATCTGTCTGGCTCCAAAACCTCTGTTCTTTCTAACTGACCTCGCCCAGAACAAAGTTTCCGGCAAGGCCTGTTTCTTTCCCATCCCTCTGGCCGCAGAGTCTCTGAGGTCCCCTCCATCTCTAATAGGCACGACCAGTGGGCTCCGTTTCCCAGGGCAGCTCACTTGGAGACCCTTCAGGTGTGCCCGTTCTTTCTCTGCTGTAGAAAACCAAGAGCCCTTCTGCCTCTTTTAAAAATGTTCCACTATATTCTTTTGTTCTACACTTAACCACACAGAAAATAAATCCCCAAGGCTGAAAACTCCAACTTGTCATAGTCTTCAAGATGGCATCCACTCTCCCGTGTCTGGGTCAGCCCTCGGCCCCCATGGCACATGCCCAGAGCCCCCTGCCTGGTCCTTCTTCCAGCGGCGCCAGCACCCAGCACCGCTTGCGTGGCCACTCCCATTGCTGGCGTCTGGGTTTCTCGGGCCCTCACTTTCTATTATTGCTTTGGGAAACCCACGGGACTCCCCAAGTAAGGAAAGACCTCTGCCCACTCGCACCCGCACGTCAGCTCTCGACGTGGGGCTCCGGGCTGTGCAGGGCAGAAGACAGAAAGCCTGCGCGTGAATTGAAAATGCCTGTATCTGTATTCGTCTCGGACAGAATAAAGCCTTTGACTTCCTGCCCCAAATCTTGGCACCTGCTACCCTGGACTGCACTGGGCAGGACTGCCAGCTCTGGGGGCAGGGAGCTGCCTGCCCATGGCCCCCTGTGCCTGGACAGGGCCTGGAAAAAAGAAGACACACAATAAACGGGCAGGGGGAGAGGGAGCAGAAGCTGTCACCGTGAGGCTGCACTCTGGACGTGAGGACGCTAACGGCATTGGGACTGTCATTGCCCGCCAATCCTTCATTTCCATCAAAGCCCCTGAAACCACACTGTGCCTCCCACCAGGTTCTTCCATGGGAACAATAGTCTGTCAGTCCTGCTGTGAAGGTACAATGCCCGTCCTGATGTCACAGAACTTTTGTCCGTCCCTGGTGGCCTGCTGCTCTTTATCCTGATGCTTTGAAGGTGCCCTGAGTCTGCACGAAGCTGTGTTTTCTCATCCAGCGCTGTGCTCACTTTGTTTCCTACGGCAGGTCCCGAGCCATCTTGTACACCTGTGATCAGCACCTTTGTCCAGAACACAACGTAAGTAGGAAAGAGAGGTTCCAGCGGAGTAAACAACCAGCACAGGACAGAGTGCTCCCTGGCTGTGAGCGGTCCGGGCAGGGCGGTGGCCGGTACAGGCAAGTGCCCCGTGCAGCCCCGCACCCGCTGTCGTGGTCTAGCAGCACTTGGGGCGCAGCGGGCAGCTCCTCCCGGAACTGGAGCGTAGCTGGAGCCCAGCAGAGCAGCCAGCCCGCTGCTATTTCTGAAGGAGCCCAGTGTGGTTACTCCGAGAGCTGTAATTAAGCTCATCTATAATTTGATAAGTGGGAGTAACCTCGCATTTTATAGCGTAATTAAGTCTCACTGAGAGAGCAGACACAGTGTTTCTGGGACCCAGCGTCTCCTGACGTTGGTCCCTGTTCCCACTCTCTCTCTGACACACCTCTGTGGATGCCCAGGCCAGGGTGGTCCCCAGCCACAGCCCTGGGGATGCCGTGTGCCCCTGCCCCGTCCACCCTCCATCCGCTGGGAGATTCCAGCAGCCACAAAGCTGGGGGACAGGAAAGCCTGCACCTCCCTCTCCATGCTGCTCTCTGCACAACTGTGGACTAGCAGGAAGCTGGCCTTTCTGCTCCCCGCCCGGCCCCGGCACTGTGCTACACGCCAGACTCCGACCTCGCCCAGCCCACCCGCTCTAAGGCCCTGACGGGGAGATAGGACAGCCTGGGGGTAGAGGAAGGGCTCTGAGGATGGAAGCCTGCAGGCCTGGTCTCATCCTGGCTCTCCCGTGTTCTGGCTCTGGAATCTGTAAGATGGCGCTAGCAGTCCTGCCTGACTCATAAGCTGCTTCTGAGGATCAGATGAGAGGTGTCGTGAATGCACTGGCGTGGAGTGGCAGCATCTCACCAGGGGTATGAAGCCTGTCTCAATGCTCTTAGCTGTGTGAGGAGAACTCTGATGGCCCTTCACCCTGGTGTGTGTCATCAAGAATGAGGGATGACGGGATGACCACAGCTGGAATCTCTGTTCAAACAGGGAGGAGTATGGAAATCTTGTCAAATGAGGGACCTGAGCTCTTGATCCTGACTTGGCCATTTCCAAATATCCGAAAGCCTATTTGAGAAGAGTTAGATTGTTCTGTGCAGATCTGGGTTATGCATAACCAGGTGCCCAAATAGTTAAGTTAGAGGTGGTAGATTTCAGCTTAGTCTCTGAATACATTTTCCCAAGCCAAAGAAATGTCCTCTTAGGAAGTAATGAGCTCCCTGTCACTGGAGGGGTTCAAGCCCTGATTAGCAGGCTCCTTGTCCAGGAGGCTAAGAGTCAGGAGTGATGACAGCTAAGTCCTTCTTTCCTTCTCTGTGTGGGGGTCCTGGCAACCTCTGTGAGTCCTGCTCCTTGGCCCTGGTCCCAGGCCCAACAGCTGCCCCCCCCCATGCCTCTGAAGCCGCCACTCACGAGTCACCTTTCTTCGTGCCTGCATGTACCAGAAAGGCCTTAACTGGTCTGGGTTGTCTGTTTTGTATCCCCCAGAGCACCAGGGCCCCATGGCTTTCTTGTTCTATCTCTTTGAGCAGAAACAATCCCTGTATCTCCCAAGCTCCATGCTCACATAACCCCCAAGCCCTTTGAGGGCAGCTCTAGAATCTGTCTGTGCCCATGTCTGGGCTCTGGCACTCCTGGAGCAAGCCCTAGAGGGGCCCCTCCTGGGGCAGTGTTAGCCCAGCCACGGCAGATCTCCTGCTGGAGGGATGCTGCTGAGGTCCCCAACATGTTCTCAGAGGGTGGCACTCAGAGCCCAAAGGAGGAAGGGACAGAGGAGCTGGCTTGTATGGCAGTGCTCTGTGGTTGTCACTGTGCACAGGCTTGAAGAGTCTTCGGTTACATAATGGAGGTGTTTTTCCCTCCTTATTTTAGATCCCGGTGCCATCTGCCCTGTTTTTCATGCATCACCAGCTCTGGGCTGGAGGTTAGATCTGGCTTGACACCGGGCTGCCCCCCCACACACACACACTTGGTGACAGACGTGGGGAAGGCTGTTTCCTTATCTGTGAAATGAGATAAAACCCCACCCTGCCTACCTGCCGGGGCTGTTGCCACAGGAATCAGAGGAGAGGTGGCAGCGACCTGGCTGGGTAACATGCCCAACACTGCATACATTTGCCCAGTTGCTACCTGACTGCTCGTGCCTGGGGCCGCCCGTGCCAGGGGAGCCTCTGCCTGCTCACGTTGGCACCTGCACCACAAGGGCTCGCACAGATTTGCAGAGCCCGGCCGTTTGAAATACACAAAATGAACAGACCTCACAAGTGGGGAGTCTTTGTCAGACTCCCTGCCATGGGTGGCAGGGATGCTGCCCTAGCAGCTTGTGACAGGCAGGGCCAGGCCGGCCTGTCACCTGCTCAGGCAGCCTTTTGGCCCCAGGTGGAATGTTAAGCACAGCATGTGCTTAGTGACAAGGCACCGGTCAGGGACATCTTGCAAAAAAGTCCTCACCTGCCCCTAGCTATCAAGGGAGCGGTGTGTGTTGGCTGGAGGCACCAGACCACGGGGGTCGCCAGACAGAGGCCTCCTCCCTGCTCCCCACCCCAACAAGTAGGGGCAGTTCTTTGCCTGCAGATGAGCAGCAAGAGTAGGTATCTGGTGACCCCGACTGGCTTAGCTTCCAGGGCTGCTGTGAGCCACAGCATAATGTGACGGTGAATTGTACCGCTCAGGAGACTTGTTCTGGTCCTGGTTCTGCCCAATGCACTGTGACACTGGGTGACTCACTTCCCTCTTTGGTTCTCAGCTATGTTGTCTATAAAATGGGAACAACAACCTCTGTTTTGTCCACTTCACTTACCTCTTATAAAGATCAAAAATAGCTCCTGTACCCAAGTGGACTCCAAGCTGCCAGATAGTGAATGGTAAATGTGTGGTTTTAGTTAGCACTGAGATTATCTGGAGGGAAGGTGCCCTTTCAATCACAGGGATGAAAATTAAACATCAGGACAGTCCTGTCCTCCTGCCGAACACTCCAACAGACGCATGTGCAGCTTCTCCAGTGTGCAGGTTACTGCTGATCGCGGCCCAGAGCGTGTGGCCACATCCCTTCCCTCCAGCTCCCAGGCAGGGCTGCGTGTGTAGTGTAACTCCAAGTGCTACATCCATTTTCCTTTCATAAAGTGAAGAATGAAAGCAAATTCTCAGCTCTCCCCCAAGTAAAAATGCAACTCAAAGGGTCCTGCTAGAGGCAGACTCAGTGGTAGGAAAGAATCTTATTGTTATGCAAACACAACGCCTACTGTCCCTGTCTCCCCTCCCTCCCCAGGCCTTCTTGGTCTCACCCAGCAGGCCCGGAGCTGGGACTGGGCGTCCCTGTTTGAAGACTGAGGGGGACAAAAGCCCGAAAGGCAAGCTGAATCTGTTCATTGCGAGACCCCCTTCCTCGGCCCTGCCTGAGCTCCGTGGCCCGTTCCAGCTGCCCGGGTTCTTCTGCCTTCTCCTGGCAGCAGGCTCCAGGTTGAAGCCAGGCAGCTGCTAGAAGAGCGGGAACGCTGTTTCTAACTAACGGGCTTTGCTTCTTTGTTCCCAGGCAGTTTCCGAGGTGGGAATCCCGAACCCTTTGAGACTCAGGCCTGGTTGGAAGCTCCCCAGTCTGGGGCCCCGAGCGCCAGCTCCGGCTGCGGAAGAGGCGGGGCGCCCTCTAGCGGCCGGCCTGGACCTCAGGGAGAGGCGGAAAGGCTAGTTGGCTTTGCAAGGCTGGCTTGGGACTCTGCCCTAGGGCCTGTAGTCACCTCAAAGATGGTAGTGCCTGGCTCTGATCCAAACATCTGGGCCCTGGGCAGTTGCAGGGAAAGCAGGCTCCAAATCCAAGCCCCAAAAGTGATAATGCAGACTGTGCCTATCAGTAGCCTCACGGCCGGACAGCAAGCCATCAGCGAAGACCACCCTGAGCCTCCAGACCAGGGGTGTGTCTGTGTGTGAGTGTGTGTGTGTGACAGAGTGTAAGCACCTTGTAAGACAAACAAGGAACCCAGACCCAACCCTGGGGGAGAAGGTGCCACTGTGCCCAGCCTTGCCACCACTGTTCCCACAAGGGTGCCCCATCGACATGGGCCCCACCCCAAGCAAACCCAAGCAGACCCAAACCATAAATGACCTGTCCTCTTAGTCAAGGAGCACCTCCACACACGTCTTTTCTAAGTCCTAAAAAAGGTTGGAGAAATCTCAAATGGAAATCTCCAGAATGATTCCCACGCCCCCCACCCCCCCATTCAGCAGCACCAGTCACCCAGCACCACGGGCGCGCGGAGGTACACGGGGGCACTGGTGTGTGTGGCTCGGGCAAGGACACAGTTAGGCAGAGGCTTCTTGGATAAACGGATCCCAAACAGCCCTGGAATGCAGCATGTGAAGTGTCTCAACAGCAGTGACGGGAACACATGACTTGGACCATTTATAAGCAATAAAAGGGTTATTTTATGTATCCTTTTTGAGCTGCAGATTCTTCATGTTTTTACAGAAAAAAAAATCTGTCCTTTTTACTCATGGGGCTGGCTTAAGGATCAAATGAGATAAAATGTTTGAAGTGATATTTTGGCTTAAGGATGTAAAAGGATCTGGATTCTATTCTATAATAAATCTGTTTTTAATATAATGATGTTTTCCCAAAACCTCTGTATGAAATGAATTCCAGATAGACGGATGCACCCTCTTTGCTCTGAGGCTCAGTGGCCCCTGCCCGCCGCTATACACTCTGTTTGTGAAGGTAAACAAGTCAGGCGGGGTTGTTCCCTCTGGTCAATGCTAAAACTAGCAATGGGTTCCCTTGGGACAATGATAACACACACGTGAAGACTCAAGTGGACCTCACCATTTGAGCCGCCCTCCTCCGCCCTCCTCCGCCCTCCCTCCGGCCAGGGCTCCCCCACAGCGGCCCTGGTGAAACTGTCAGTGTATGTAGATCTTGTCGGAGATTGCTCCGGGCAAGTGGGTCATGATCTGCATTCGCACCCACCAGTAGTAGTCCATGGGGTGGTAGCGGGTGTAGGGTGTGGCAGCGGTCAGGGCGTGTGTGATGGCATCAATGACGGGGGTCATGTCCGTGGAGCCGCTGTTGCAGTAGTTCTCCACCTTGGCAATCTTCTCGTCGAAGTACTTCTTGCCGTAGTCGTTGCGCACGATGTCAGGCAGCCCGTCCCACAACTTCTTGGCAGTGGCCCGGATGCTCTCAGGGCTATAGAGGCTGGTGGCAGCGATGAAGTTGCCGGGCTCCACCACACTGACCTTCACACCCAGGGGGTGCATCTCATAGCGCAGGCAGTCAGAGAAAGCCTCTACCCCGAACTTGGTGATGCAGTACGCGGAGCGGGCGGGGTTGGCCATGCGGCCCAGCATGCTGCCGATGTTGACGACGCGGCCTGCAGAGGGAGAAAGCAAACACCTGCTCAGGTGGCACTGGCCTGTGTGGCAGAGGGCGGGGGCCTGGCATGTTTCCAGAGGCCTGGCTGGGACCATTTCTGAGCCACCCAGGGTCGGGGGCTTCCCATGCGGTAGCAAGGCCAGCTCAGGCCCACACATCAGCATCTTGATCTTCCCCAGGTGCCCAGGTGTGCCAGGCAGGAAAGAGGAGGAGCAATGAGTGAGAAGCAGGCCTGCATGCCAGCAGGGCGCAAAATAATGGGCAACAGTCAACTAACTCAAAAACCAGACAAAGCCCTGCCCAGTGATAGTAATTTGGGGGCGAAATGCAGTGAGAGAACGTTGGAGGTGAGACAGCTGTGTCTGTGCGGATCGGAGAGTTCACAACAGGCAAGTTCTGATGCTGGTCAGGGAGAAATACAGTCTAAAACCTCCTCCTCGTCCTCATAGACCTTAAAGTTCAGCTCAGCTAGTAAGATGTGCAGACAAGCAGCACACCAGGTCCAGTGTCCATCACGATGGCAAGGCTAGGGATGGAGCCGGCTGTGCAGAAGAGGGGGTACCCCCAGGCTGCAGCTGCCAGGAAGGCCCTTAAGGCAACCCTGAAAGAGAACAGGACCTGTGCTGTTAGCTCCGAAGCTCCCTGGGGTGGCAGGAGCAGGGGTTCTGAACCTGACTTCAGGGCAGAGTCCCAGGCACTGGAAGGGAGTGGTGACCCCGAAAGGCTCTCTGCCACAGCCCAGCCTAGGGGTGGCAGGGCTCACCACAGCTCTCCCAGCCCTGGGGGCAATGGGGTGGATGGCAGATTACATTCAGCCCAGCTGGGTGAGCCCTGGCAGACCTGGGATCAGCTTGCCCACCGCGTGCTTGCCCCCAGGAGGAAACACACAGCCCACCTGCACGCTACGGGAGGCGCCTTTCAGAGACTCTAAGTGTGAAGTCACTGAAGGGTTGGGTTTTCTTCTAAAACCCTACAGCTGCACCCTGCATTCATTCCTGTTATTGTTAGGACTTCGGGATAGATCTATGCATCTTGTTCTTTTTGTGACACTTATTTGCTAGTCTGGAGAGAAAATCAGAGTCAGTGACTTCCAAGGTGGTTTGCTTACATCTAGCTACCATGGTTTGGATGTTGTGTCTGTTTTCCAAATTTCTAGTCTTGGTTATTACCATTAATTCTCAATACCACAATTGCCTCGTTTTTTAACTATAGTATAGTAACCCACAGAATGGCTCCGGCACATTATACTTAACCACACCCTATTGATACCATGATGTGTACATATAGCTTTGTGCAAAGGGTGATTATTTCCCTAGATTAGGTGCCCAGAGTGGATCACTGCTATGATCTCGAAGCCATTTATGCATAGGTGGCTGACCTATTCCTGAAAGCCTCAGGCCCCTTCCCACCTGGCCACAGCCCCTGTGCCCACCGTCACCCCCGCCCAGCATGGCCCCAGGACTCAAGAGCTCAGCCTTGCTGGGTTGTGGGTGTTGGATCTACTGGGAAAGGTATTTCATTCGGAGCCAAGATGAACAGAGGAAGCAGGTCTAGGGCAAGTAGGAGCTCCCTTCCCCACTCACCTTTGGCCCTTCGGATGAGGGGGAGAAAGGATTTCGTCGTCCGAACCAGGCCCCAGAGGTTCACATCTGCCACCTCCTTGTATGTCTCCATGCTGGTGAACTCCACCTCCCCGAATGTCGAGATGCCCGCGTTGTTAACCAGGCCCCACATCCCTGGACAGGAGAGGACAGACCTGCGGTCACCACATGGGCTCAGCCTCAGACACCACCCATCAGCCTGCAGCCCACTCCCCTCCCACTGTTGTCCCTTGTCCCTGTGACTTCCCAGCCTCTTGCCCGAGGCTCTCAGGAAACTTTCTGGAGTCATTCAAGAGTGACAGGAGATAGAGAGGCCTAAGGTGCTGGCTGTGACCCTCCCTTAAGTCCAGAATGTCCAGTGCTCATGTCCCATCTGCCTGACTCAATTCTCCGGGCCCATGATGACCCGGCCCCGCCAGGGCCCCCTGCCTCAAGTCCTACGTCACCTCAAACTCCCACTTCCATTCCATGCACCTAGCTCATCCCCACACCTGCACCTGTGTACTCGCTCCTGCCTCTGAGCTTTGGCTCACATCCTCCCCCCTTGCAGAAACTAGAGGAACTTCAGGGGTCTTCCAGGCCAAGCCTCCCCCCGCTGCAGGACCAGAGAGGGGACCACGCTGCTCAGACACACATCATTAGAGGTTCAGCCAAGCCTGGATCACAGGCAGGCCCAGTCCTGCTCCACCCAGAGACCCTCCTAACAACTACTCTGTTCTCTCCTCCCTTCCTCTGAGCCATGGCACTGCTTGCTGGCCATCACACGTGTGGCCCCACCGGGCTGTACACAGGCAGAGGAAATGTACGTGCTCACGGCACACCTGGGTTGACAGTTTCCTGTGAGGCTAAGTAAGGGTGGCTGGCTTTTGCAGACCCAGAGAACGCTGGTGCTGGACGGTTCCCTGGAGTTCATGTAGTCTATTAACTAATCTCATAGCTGGGGAAACTGAGGCCCTGAGGGAAAAGGACAGGCTTAAGTTTACCCAGTGAGTCAGAGGCAGAGCTGAAAGTGGCAGTGAGGATGCAGTGTTGTTTTGCAGGGCCCTTCTAGAGTTCAGTTTTTTGGGGTGCAAGGGCTGGGTGGGCCAGAGCCTCAGGACAGACCCAGGCCTGCCGTTTTCTTGTGGAAACCCTCAGGGTTTAGCCTCCTGAGGGCGTGCTCCCTCCCAAGGCACAGCCTCAGAGCTCCCCTCCTGGGGCCGAGAACTGACTGTGGGAACTCAGCCCTGCTTCAGTTCCTGAGTTAATCATGGAAATGAGTTTGTGTAAATGACAGAGTAATTGGTCTCTAGCTGCTTTCCTTCCGTGTTCCCCAAATTAAAGGTCCTCAACTGACCTCTGCTGCCTTCTCCTTCAATTATGGAGAACTAAGGACATTTATTAACTGAAGGAAATTGCTGGTTAACAAAGTATCTGTGACCAGCTCACTCCCACTCCCCACCGAGGCCATGTGGGCGCCTCCCGATGCTCCCTCAGGGCTCACCCGTGACCTCACCGAGGACACCAATGACACAGAGTGATCCAGGGCAACCCCAGCTCCCGCCCTCTCCCTGCAGACTCCCCTGGGTCTCAGCCTCTTCTCTTCCCCGGATTGCAGGAGGCCTCCCCGCCTGTCATGGCTGACGCCTCACCCGCCATCTTCAAAGCTGTAAGACACTGACCCTTCTCTCTCCTTTACACAACTTCAGCTTTTCCCTTGCCCCTGCTCCTTCCCTTCCATGCTGTCTGCATTAGGTGCTCAATAAATGTGAATTAGGTGAATGAATGTCTACAAGTACTGAATCTCCAGAGCCTAAAGAAGCTTCTGTAACCGTAGTACCTGCTCTCCTCCCCTCCGCGCCAGCCTTCTGAGGACGGCCTGCCCTCCCCATCTCCCACCTCGCCACACTGGCTCTCCGGACCCTGCACGCTCCGGGTCTCCAGGGTACACGCCCAGGCCCCCGCCGCAGGCTTCACGCTCCTCCACCTGGCTATGATATGGTGCCACTGATGCTCACGATGCTCACTCCACCCAGGGTGTCAGTGACACCCAACGCTTCCTGTACCCTCCCTGATACCTTTCTTCCACCTGCTCCTCCCCCCAGATACAGGTGTCCCCCAGTGTCCTAACCTACTTTCCCTGAATTACACTCAACCCTTAGGTGTCTTCATCTTCTTCATGTTCCTGGAATTTCCAGCTGTTTTGTGTTTGATTCATAAGGGACCATATCACATGCCCCAAAATGCATACAGTCCTTTTTCCACCCCAAAATAAAGCAATGACATCTGACACTACTACCTCAAAAAAGTCTAATTAAATGTGGCCTGTGCAAGCACACTGCTTCTGGATTAGAGCTTTGCTGACTTGACAAGTAGTAACAGCTTGCGGACCCCGCCACTCTCTGGAGTCCTCAAGAACGGTCCTGCTGGCCGGGGTGACAGCGTTTTCCTGCGTAGCCCCAACATCACGTTCACATGATGGCTCCCTTGTCCCCTTCAGGAGTCACGGCTCTCTCCTAACTCCAGTCTCCTCCTGTCTCACTCCCACCTGAATGTCCCACAGGTCCCCAACTCACCCTGACCACAGCCAACACCCCAAGTTCCCAGGCTGCCCCAGCCTGCTCCTCCTCCGTGTTAACTTTCATCTTTGACTTCTCCAGCCTCTTCACTTCTCCCCACCAAAGGAGTCACCAAGTACTGTTACTGTTACTGCCAAAGATTGAGGTGACAGCTGCCAGGCCCCACACGAAACACTGTGCATCCATTAACTCACCTGATCCTCACAATCAACTCTACAGTAGAGACTAAGTTGTCCCGTATCTGGTTGAGGTAACCGAGGCTGGGAGAGGTTGAGCACCTTGCTCAATGCCACCCAGTGAACAGGTGGCGTGGAGGGGATCTGGGTCCAGGTCCGTCTGAGGACACAGCCTCACACTGAGCCCTGCTGCTGCCGGTTTTCTCTGCTGGGTCATTAGATTCTTCTTTCTGGATTCTTCCTTCCTGCTGCCGCCTGCATTAGCTGGCCGATACCTCTCTCCTGTACCATGGGAGAAGCCTCCTCCTGGGGAGCTCCCTGTGGAGCTCTTTCTCTCCACCTCCATCCTCACCCCACCCTCTCAGCCACCCACCTTCCTCTCCCCAGCCATTTCCTGCTCCCAGGGTCCCCATCCTGTAGCAGGGTACAGGGCCTTTCCCAGGCTTCGCTCCCACTCCCCATCATGGACTCTGCCTTCCTGAGTGAGAACAGCCTGCCACCGCCATCATCAGGGCCCCTCCTGCCCCGCCTGCTCCCCACCCCCCAGCCTGAGAGCCGCTTGTGCTGAAATTCTAGCCATGCTCCCTCAGTGGTCGGATCTAGTGTGAGCACTGGACGGCGCGCAGAGCACTTTCCCCACTTCACAGATGGGCAAGCTGAGGCCCCCACAGCTGAAGGTTCAAGGCCAAAGCCAGGCTTTTATTAAGAGGTGAAGCCCAGTCTTCTGCCTCCCAGACTGAGGGTGTCCCAGATGTAGAGTCTTCCCTGTCCATGCATAACACCCCAGTGCTGTCACCTCCTCAGAGGTCCTGTCCCGAAGCCACTGACTTCCTCTTGACTGGTGTCCAACCACAAACTCCTCCTGTTAGGTCATACCCTGCTAGCGCTCAGCACACTATGAAGTATGCAGCAGGCGCTCAATGTTTACTGACTGACTGGTATTGATGGTGCCAAGATCAGGCCATGACACAGCTGGGGCCCACTCGCTCCGCTTTCCCCTGGGGTGGGGGTGGGGAGGGCCAGTCGCAGGCTCCAGATGTCCAGTCCCTCAGAGCCCTGCTGCGGGGAGGGGCTGGTGGCAGATGGCCCTGGTGCTCTAGTCAGACAATCCCTTCATCTCGCCCCCATGGCTGGCTCCCTGGGCTTGGGCACAACTGCTCCACAAAGCCAGGGTGAAGGACATCAAACTCACCACCAAAATGTGCTCCCATGGTGGGGGGATGGGGAAGGGAAGGGACACCTCTCCCGAAAGGTTCCTGTCTGGGAGAACCAGAGGCAGCCCCTGCTGGTCTGAAAGCCCCGAGACGGCGCCACCTGGTGTTCAAAGCCAGCATTGCCTGAGAAGGCGGAATTTCCCAGCCTTACCAGGAAAAAGACAGCCCAAGGCAGAGGGGAGGGAGAGAGGAGGAGAGGAGGTGGAGAATGGAGGGGAAAAGGGAGAGGGAAGGAGGGAGGAAGAGACAAGAGGAGGAGAAGGGGGGGCGGCACACAGCCGCATCTCTTACAGATTTATTTTTTTCAGACCTAAAAACCTTCAAATTCTTTTTCCAAAAAATGCAGTAGTGGTTAAGTCGTGGTGAGTGGTTTATCAAACCCTCCCCCAATGTGTCATGTGGAAAAAGCAGCAGGGAGAGGTTTGTGCGCCAGGGTTGGTGCTGGGGTTTGAGCTGGGATCCCAGGGTGGGGGTGGGGGTGGGGATGAGTGGCCCGGAGCCCAGCCGCTGCGGTTAGGCTAACTGGCCAGTCCAGTGCAGAGAATGGAGGTGGTCCCGCCCCAGGGGCGGGCGGCAGGGGACAGGGGCCCTGAGCAGCCCCATTCTGTGCCCAGGTCCTCGATGAAGTCTTTCCACAAACCCATAGGCTGTAATGAAGTGGCGCTGAGGCAGCTGTTTTCCTGCCTAATGGTTTATGGAGGCAATATCCCAGCTGCCCAGGGGAGGTGGCGGGAGGAGGATTTAGCACCAGGAGGGGCGAGGCAGGCTGTACATTCCAGGCTGGTAATCATCCCAGCGGGACCAGCCTGCCTTCTCTTAGCGGGACAGGGGCGCTGGCTCTGCCTGTTAATTATTAAACAGATGCGCAGTGAGGTTGGACTCACAGGCCTCTCCTGGGAGAACAGAGGGGCCTGGGAATGGCCTGTGGAGGGGTGAGGGCGGCACTGGGCTGACGAGGTGGCACTTGAGTGACAGGCTGACCGCTGAGCAACAGCGCCACCAATAGCCACTCGGCACAGCTTCTGAGGCGGCTGCTGGGGGGTGACAGCATGTCAACCTGATACTCGCTCAGCACCTGGGGCCTAGCACAGGCTCTGGTCACACCCAACCTGGCGAAGTCGCCACTTGGGCATGCTGCTCCCACCCCACTCTGTGGGAGAGCAGAGCTCAGTGAGGCATACCCTTTCTGCCTAGGCCGTCAGGGAGCTCAAAGGTAAATTTCATAGACTCGCTTTTTCACGTATGCTGCTGCACTGCCCAGCTCCAGGGAGCTCTGCCCATCACTGCTGCCTTCTATGGGAATGGTGCCCCCAGGGTTGTACAACAGAGTCTCTGCCCCAAGGTCCCCCACATGGCTGAACTGGAAGGTCACTTGAGTCCTTATACTACAGGGACTTTCTGCAGCATTTGGCCCTGTTGGCTAAGGGCCCCCCAAACTTTCTGTTCCTTTAGCTTCTGGGGCCCTGTGTCCAACCTCTCTGACACCTGTCCCCTCCCCTCCTCTGGCCCCCAGAAGCTCACATTCCCCAGGACTCCTACCCTGCATTCCCCTCACTCCAGCCTCCCTTCCCACCATGAGCACCTGACCTCAGCCAGGACGCTCCCCCAGGCTGGGCACTTCAGCATCTCCCCAGCCCTCTAATTGTTCCTGCAGTGAAGGGTACCAGGTCAGGATAGGGGCCTCTCACCTGTCCTTGTCCCCACATCCAAGCCACCAAGTCCAGCCAGCTTTGCCTTCTCAATACTCCTCAAATCTGATCCCTCCTTTCCCAGTGCCCACCCCCTTGGTTCAGGACTCTCAAACCCATACTTAAACCCCCCTTTAAATCCACTGTTGCTGCTGCAGTGCTCAGAGTGAGCTTCACAAGTCTGACCAGGGCATTCCCCTCAGGACGGCCCCTTCAGGGCCCCCGGGTGTCCTCAGGAAGGCAGCCATGCTCTTCTGCCTGGTACCAAGGGCCTGGACAGCTTCCCTCCCAGCCCCATTTGCTGCCACCACCTCCACCAGACTTGACTCCTGATACCCACGGCCTGTCACTGCACAGCACACCCTGTGCCTCTCCCCACTGTTGTTCATGCCCTCCCCTCCTCCTGGAATGGCCCTCCTGCTCTCTGCCACAGTCTGCCCTAACCGGTCTGTTCCCACCGTGCCCCCAAGACCGGACTAAAGCCTCTTTCCGGTGCTGCTCTGCCTCTCTCAGCGCACTGCTGTCTAGTGCTGAAGTCAGTGCCCCACTGAACTGTGAGATCAGCGGGGACAGACTGTGCCTTGCCCATCTTTGTGTCCCCAGCACACAGCGCAGCACCTGGCGCAGCGTGGGCATTTCAGTGAGCGCAGGCTCAACTGACCTGACCAGTGCATACCCCTCCCCCACTCCTACAGATCCTCAAATCTCCTCCTGGCTGTACTTCACATGCCCTACGGCACCGGTGTGTTTAATCCCCTTCCTCCTCCCGTGCAGGAGGAAGAATTAACAATAAAGAAAGGAGGCTTGTAGCAGGAAGCCAGCCGATGGAGGGTGGTGTTCAGGAAGGGCCCCTTCGAACAGCCCCATATACGAGCCCTGCTGCCCCAAGGCGCCCCCTACCTTTCTCGGGGTCCTTCAGGCTGGAGCGGACAAGCTCCACCGCTTTGTCCACTTCCTCACTGCTGCAGACATTGAGCTGGATTGTTCTCAGTCGGTCGCTGTTCAAGCTGTCCAGCTGCTGGACCCCATCATGCCCTTTGTCCTGGGGAGGTGAGAGGCGTGGGTGTCAACCTCCCTCCTTCCCACCCGAGGCGGACTCGGACATGAGGCCCACTGCCAAGGCAGGAGCTGGCCCCAGGTCCCTGCCAAAGCCTTGAGCTTGTTGACGACTGCAGACGGCATTCTCTGCAGGCCCAGCCAGGCCTGCCCCCGCAGCACGTGGTCTATTCCACCCCTGAACACCGACGTTATCAAGCGCCAAGCCAAGCGCCACAGACACAGCCAAGAATAGGGTGGAGACCTTGCCCCAAGACCTCACTGACAGGACTCTTTCTCTAAGCAGGGGTTGCAAATTAATGGGAGTTTGGACAATGGGGAGGGCGGGACCCCGAGGAAGAAAGCATGTGTCAGTTGTCGTCCATGTGGTGGTATAAGCCCAGGGTTGCTGGATGCTTAGATTTTTAAGCTAGTAATTGGGATTTAAGTGGGAAATCCCCTCATTTATTGAGTGTTGGCAACCTATGCACATTAGGAGGAAAAAAACACTTGTGTGGGCCAAAGCCCATCCACAGGCCACATGTGACCAACAGGCTGCCAGTTTGGCACCACCTGTGTTCCAAGCCCCATCAACCCCAAACCGGTAAGAGGCCAGAGCCAGGCTCTAACCCCAGCTCAGTTCCTAACTAGTTTGTGCACACCCAGGGTGTCTCTTAGCAGGTGTGCAGTTTTTCTGGCTGTAAAATAAGAACATCACCACCTGTCCTGACCTGTTCAGATTAATGGAATAAAGAAATAGATTTTTAAGAAACCTGTTAAACTAGAAAGTACTACACAAATGCAGGTATTATCAAACACTAGAAAAACATCACTCATTCAACAAACATGTCCGGGGCCTCTGTGCTGTTCTGGGTCTGTGCTAGGAACTGGAGATGCAAAGATAAAGAAGCCAGTCGCTGTCCTCAAAGAGTCAAGTAGCAGAGGAGACGGATGAATGAGCAAACAATATGGTGAGCGCTTGCTGAGCGGGGCCTTGTGGGAAGAGGGAGGGGGCACGGAAGGAGGGGTGGGCAAGGGGGACTTTCCAAAGGCAGTGACAGCTGAGGACATTAATGAGAGAGGGCTGATGGGGATGGGGCACTTCAGAAGAGGTAAGAGGACACCACTGTAAGCCTTCTGCTGCAGGCTCCCCGGGTAGACGCACAAGGAAGCGGTGGGCATGAGGCTGGAGGGGGCAGGGGTCTGCTTGGGTGCACTGGCCGGCTGCAGGGGCTGCGAGTGTTTGCGATGTCGTGCTAGGCGCTGATGTGCTCTGCTTATCTCATTCGCCTTCGCATCATGAGGTCACATTTCATCCTATTCTATGACACACGCTTTTTTCACTATAGGGATGAGCTACAATCAATGTGAAAATTAGATATCATCAGTCATAACTTAATTGGTGGTGATTTTTCTGAGTGGTGCATGGAACGGTGATGCCTCTTACAGGAGGGCTGGAGCAGCTGACAGAGAATGAAGTGACAGAGAAACGCCGACTGTCCAGCCCAGCACTTGCCCATGGCACACGCAGCTGGGCCTGCAGCAAACATCCCAGCAAGGCAAGGGCAGGACACCCAGGACGTCAGCATGCGTCAGGGTGGAAAGTTCTCTGCAGGTTAGGCTGAGCCTGGTAAGAGGAGGGCCCTATCCCCAGGAATGGAGAAACCACGTTATGTGATTTCAGAGGGACATAGGAGAAATGGGACCGTGTCAAATGGGGCTAAAGGTGTGGACATAATTACTCCAGAAAGAAGACTCAAGCAGAACATGACTGAGAGAAACAGCTTGCTCTACACAGCCACAGAGAACAGGGCCAAGAAGTCAAGTTCACCTTAAAATCTTATGAGTGACTTTCTCAGTCTGGAGATGGCACGGGCTGCGCGGAGGTGTTCAGGCAATGAGTGGTAGAGGGAGGGGATTGTCGGGGGGTCGGAGGGGTGGCTGGTGGCGGGCATTGGGAATGCGGTACAGAGATAGTCCTGGCATCAGATGCGAGGTCTGGCTGCTTTCCCCTAACAGCCCTTCCACCCCTAAACTGTCACCATCGCAGCTTGGTTTCCACCAAAAGGGAGCCTCCCCGGTGGCCCTTTGAAGAAGCAATGGGGCATGACCCACCCACAGAGTCTCTGCCCAGCCTGGGGCCAGGAATGCCAGTTACACCCAGAGTCACCTTTGCACAGAGCAGCCAGGCTGGAGGTTCGGTTAGTTTAGGGCTTGGCTCTGAAATCCCCGGGATATGCCAACCTTCCCAAACAGGACGGCAGGTATCAGATCTACAAAACCGACAGGCCTGGAACTTATACTGTTGTTCCCATGAAAGCGCCACCAAAAAAGAACCAACGCCATCTTCAAGTCCAGGATGGGAGGGTGCAGTGCCCACAGACACCTCTCTTTTCCACAGACAGGACACAGGCACTAGGAGAACACGTGTCTTGCTTTCATACAGTCTTCCCATGGGGCTCCTCAAATGCTCTTGGAGTGGAGCCCACATGGTCTGAAGCTCAGAGGTGTTTTTTATAGATTCTAGCTTAAATGTGCGAGAGCTGAGTGTCCTCCTTCTCAGGACGTTGTTAGCCCTGTTGCCATCGTTCAGCTCCTCTGAGGCCCCTACACAAGACGTCTCCTTGTGCCTCTAGCCAGCGTCACAACAATGCCCCTGCAGTTGCACCTCCAGGTCAGGGTGTCCACATGAACTCTTAATTTGGCAGTCTGGCAGCAAAGAGCCTCCTCTGAGAGGAAACTGGGGTTAATGTCACGGCCCATGGCTTCAGGGTTAGCATTCAGGCTCCCCAGGAGAGAAATCCCCATGTCCCACCTTCAGCTGACAGACTACCCCAGGAACCCTCATCCGCCTCTGAGCAGCCTCCGCTCCCTGCTCCTGACAGCCACGCCAACAGGGACAGAGACTGGAGCTTGCCCCCAGCTATTCACAGGAAACCTTCCAACCCCCTCAGCCTGCTGGCCGCGGACTGTGGTGGCCCATCCCTTCAGGGATCCACTGTCCTCAGTCCAAGACCACACTGCAGGCTGTGCCACCTCCCTGGTTCCAGGGTTTCTGTGCTCTGGTGTCTCTGTCCCTCTGCAGGTCTCTGGAGTCTCTGGCCACCTCTGTCCTGCTGCTCAGGGACGAGCTCATGGTCCTGATGTGTTGGTGCTTGTGCAACTGGTTTACTGATAAACCTACTTCTTTCTCTCACTATCCCTTTAAACCTCACTTGTAAGCTATTTTTTCCTCCCCTTGAGGGAATTTCAGGCAAGTCTTGTTGCTTTTCCATTCATTTTCAGATAATAGACAGCCTCTTTGTTTTGGCATAGAGTCCTGTTCAGTCTATTAACCAAATAACTCCAGCCTAGTCTGGTGTGAAAACCCAAACTCTCGAACTTGTATCCAATTTAAAACTTTAAAGGCCTCATTCTTGGGCCTTTAGACTTCTTGTGGTAAATACTAACGTAACATTCTGTGGCCTCAGACTCCAAGACACAAATAAACAATAAGCTCTCCAGGGAGTTCATCTGAAGCCCACTCTTTTTTACTGGAGACCAGAGAGAATATCACAGCACACTAATGACCCTTTCCACCCTCTCAGCTTCTTGCACTGTGATTTCTTATAACATCGAGGCAGGCGATGAGCCGCTCCTGGTTAAAAGGTTTTAGGTCTCTCAGCACACATTTTCAGGTGGTCTAGCACTCAGGGCAGGACACGAGGACACTCGGCACGTGTTCTATGTGAGCATCTTACCACACGTTAGAAACACCATGACAAGGGCAATCCTGGGGCAGCGTAATATTTACAGGGGGAGCAGGAGGAAGGGGCAGGCAAAAGAGGTGGGAAGAGCCAAGAGAGCATGAAGTCAAGAAAGAAAGAGTCACAAGCTAGAGCGGTTAATTTGGTCAAGAGCTGCAGGCCGGGCGCGGTGGCTCACGCCTGTAATCCTAGCACTCTGGGAGGCCGAGGCGGGCGGATTGCTCGAGGTCAGGAGTTCAAAACCAGCCTGAGCAAGAGCAAGACCCCGTCTCTACTATAAATAGAAAGAAATTAATTGGCCAACTAATATAGATACAAAAAATTAGCCGGGCATGGTGGCGCATGCCTGTAGTCTCAGCTACTCAGGAGGCTGAGGCAGGAGGATCGCTTGAGTCCAGGAGATTGAGGTTGCTGGGAGCTAGGCTGACGCCACGGCACTCACTCTAGCCTGGGCAACAAAGCGAGACTCTGTCTCAAAAAAAAAAAAAAAAGAGCTGCTGCTGGTTGAGTAGCCGTGTTCTGAGAAGTGGCCATGAACCTGGCAGAATAGGGCTGCAGGTGTCCCTGATAAAAGCCGGTCAGAGGCACTCAGGCCCTTCAGGTCTGGTCCTGCTTCCTGTCCCAGCTCCCCACTTCTTCCTCCACAGCGCTTCAGCTACCTCAAACTACTGGCAGGGCCTCAATAGGCCACCCCCTCCCATTTCACAGGGAACCACTGCTCGTCCTTCCAGAGGGTGACAAGATACCACCTCCCACTAAGCCTCCCAGTGCTGACACAAGATCTGCGCCTGGCCAGCCCTGGCAGCACACTACACCTGCATGTACCACCTCCCCTTCACTCTATGTGGCCACAGCGACTTCCTGCTCTTTCGGACACACCAGGCCACTCCCTCCTCTGGACCTTTGTGCTTGGCTGTCCCCTCTTCCCCTAGACATCTGCAGCACTTGCTCTCTCACCTCCCTTGGGCAGGGCAGCTCCAGCCTACCTTCTCTGGGAGGTCTTCTTCCCTCTGGAAAATTGAATGCTCCCTCCACCACATTCACACTTCATCTTCTTTTCCTGCTTGATTTTTCTCCAGAGCTTTTATCATCCCACAGAGATGCAATGTACCTATTTATCTTATTCCTTATCTGTCTTCGCCCTGCCTCCTTGATATGTAAGTGCCACAAGAGCAAGAACTTCTCACTGAATTGTTATATGCTGTGTCTCCAACAGAGTATACCGTTGGTGCATTGTAAGTGCTCTATAAATACTTGTTGACTAAACACAGTGGTAGGGGCAAAGCCTGATTGAGGTGGGTTGAAAAGAAAATGGGAGGTAAATATGTGAAAATCATATAAACAACCCTCTAGGGGTGCTTTTCTACAAAGGGGAGCAGAGAAATGGGGAGGTAGTGCACATAGGATGTGGTGGTATATGGGTTGGTGTGTGTGTACCAGAATGGTCCAGTAGAGAGTGAGGAGTTAATGATGTAGGAGGGTGGAGACATCCACTGGAGCTAAGTCCTTGATTGGCCCAAGGCAACGAGGGCTGAGGCTTAAGAGGAGGGATAGCTCTAAAGAGCAGGCAGAGTGTTTGGGTACAGACATAGCTAGAATCTGTCCTGTGGCTAACATCTCAGCACCCCCCTTTCAGCTCCCAAGGTGGCTCTGACTGCTTTCCGATTTGCATAAGTAACATGAGATATCAGGTAGAATTAATCAAGAGGTAGATCCAATACATATAGCCTGGCAATGATCTTGTCTGGTCCTTTCTTCAAAATACCAGTTACCGGCCGGGCGCGGTGGCTCACGCCTGTAATCCTAGCTCTCTGGGAGGCCGAGGCGGGCGGATTGCTCAAGGTCAGGAGTTCAAAACCAGCCTGAGCGAGACCCCGTCTCTACCATAAAAATAGAAAGAAATTAATTGGCCAACTAATATATATAATATAAAAATCAGCCGGGCATGGTGGCTCGTGCCTGTAGTCCCAGCTACTCAGGAGGCTGAGGCAGGAGGATCGCTTGAGCCCAGGAGTTTGAGGTTGCTGTGAGCGAGGCTGACGCCATGGCACTCACTCTAGCCTGGGCAAGAAAGCGAGACTCTGTCTCAAAAAAAAAAAAAAAAAAAAAAAAAAAATACCAGTTACCTAATCATAGAATTACTGCCATAGGAGTGGAAGATCTAAGATCACCAGTCCAATCCTATTATTGTAAGTAAGAGGAAACGGAGGCCCAGGGAAGGGAAGTGTTTGTCCAATTCCAGGGTTAGTGGCTGATCTGGGACTAGAACCCAAGCCCCTGACTCCCTCTTGAAGGCTCTTCTGCAGCACTGAGCAACCTCTGCCCTGCATTGTGGCTCCCTGTGTCTCTAGACAAATTAGGACAATGTCACAGACACTGAACATATGACAAAGGAATTTAAAATGTTTATGTGGCATCACAGTTCCTACCAGGACCTGCTGTGGCAAGTCCACATTATGCAGAGAACCCAGCTCCAAGCAGGTCACACCCATCCCCCCACCAACCCTCATGAGAAAGCAGGTTCTCTCATGTGCTGCCAGGAGGAGGAGACCGTGGAGAGGCTTTTAGGGAAGCAGTTTGGCAGATTTGAACAAAACCTAAAACCTGCGCTCCTTTCCAACTAGCACTTTCACATCCACAAGATTGTCCTAGGAATTGCCAGTGAAAGCAGGCAAAGATGTATGTGAGAGGCAACTCGCTGTGGCTTTGATTACGCAGGCTGAGTTTCCCTCATCCATAAACCTGAAATCCGAAACACTCAAAAATCTGAAACTTTTCGAGCGCCAACATGACACTCAAAGGAAAGATTCACTGGAGCATTTCAGATTTCAGATTTTTGGATCAGGGATGCTGAACTGGTTGGTACAATGCAAATATTCCAAATTCCGGAAAAATCTAAAATCCAAAACTCTTATGGTCCCGAGCATTTTGGATAAGGGATACTCAACTTGTAAAAATAACAAATTATGCATATACCTGCATTTACGTTACCTTGGGGCAAGAGATTGGGAAGACTTCACTCTTTGTCCATCATACACTTCTGTATTGTTTGAATTTATTATACTACATACTATTATTTTTACAATTCAAAAGAAGATTAAAAGGACAAACAAAACCTTCTCTGATTTGGAATGATGTTAAGAGCATGGCAATGAGAATTACTTTATGTTTCGTACTTGTTTTTATTATTGAAACTTTTATATTGAACAGATATCAAACTTCACAGACATATCAAATACAATATAAAAATTCCTTCCTTGGGTTCCTGCTGCCTTCAAAATAAGGAAAAATGTCTCACTCACGGGGCAGAGACAGCAAATTGTCCCAAACATCCATTCTTCCCTTCTTCTACAGCAGTGGAGCACCTGATGTTTCAGTCAGGTACATATTGTCTCAGAATACCCACTACATTTCCCAGCCTCCCTGGTGGCCGGGTAAGGCCAGATGACTAAGTTCTGGCCAATAGAATGAGAGCACAGGTAATATATGTGCAGTTTCTGGGGCATGCTCTTAAATAACAGGGGTGTGCACACATAAGAGAAATAAAAATTAAAACTACACTGAGATACATTTCTCACCTATCAGACTGACAAAAACCAAAAGCTTGAAGCAGACTCTATTGGTGAAAGTGTGTGGAAACAGGCACTCATACACTATTGATGGGGATGTAAAATTACACAACCCCCCTGTGGTGGGAAATTTGGGACTATCTTCAATAACAACATGTTTTATTTACCTTATGACCTAAGAGTAATTTCACCCTTAGGAAATTACCCTAAAGATAAACCTCCAACAATACAAAAATACATAGTCACATGGTTGGCATTATTTGTAATTACAAAATATTGAAAACAACCTAAAAGCAAAAGTTCATCTATGAAGACTAACAGAGTAAATTACGGTCTACCCACTCAGTAGAGTACCGTGAAGCTATTTAATAAAATGAAGAAGATCTTTGTGAAGTCATATGGACTCATTTCCAAGATATGTTGTTAATTTTTTTAAAAGTACAAAAGAGTGTATACAATGTGCAAACATTTGGGTAAAATGGGGGAAATGAAGAGAATAGAGAGGAAAAGATAGATGGGGCAGTAACACCACTTTGAGTGTACCTTTTATATAATTTTGACTTTATAGTCTTGTTAATAATAAGGCTTACATATTCAAAAATTAAATCACATCAACAAGAATGGGGGAAAACAAAACATAAACAAGTAAATAAATGGCCCAGTATGTCAAATAAATAGAATGACAAAGAAAACCAAGAATTAATCCAAGTAGATTTTTAAAACAGTATTTTGTAAACCCTCAGTCAATAGCCGAAAAAACCATTAAGCTCTACCGTGGTGACCATGGAGATGCATCGCTCAGACTGTCCTGCAGGAAAGCCTGCTGCCGGAGCAGTTGATAGCCACACCTTCCCGGCCATCGCACCTTCACTGCGGCATGGATGCCTCAGCCACCCAAGCCTGGGTTGCTCTCATTTATATTTATAACTTTATAATTTATTATTATATTTATATTTATTTTATATTTACAAATGTAAAATAAATGAGGTTCTAGTGACATCATATATATGAGACAGATATAAATACAGTGTGTGCATATGTGTGTGTGATTATATATACATCTTCCAGCTCTGTCCATGGAGAGGAACAGAGATCAGCCATGCCCCATGTCCCATGAGCAATGAGCACACCTAATGCCCAGACTTTGGTTTGCAAATTTCGTTAAAAGGAACCAGGTAAAGACACATGTCTACACACAGATATGTACAGCATTATTCATAATAACCAAAAATCCAAACACTTCAATCCAAATAGGTATCGACTAGTCAATAGATGTTTTAAAATCTAGTATATTTATACAATAGAATACCATTCAGCCATAAAAAGGAATGGACTACTGATACATTCTACAACATGGATCAATCTCAAAGACATGATGCTGAGTGAAAGAAGCCTGGTATGAAAGGCCATGCATTGTATGATTCCATGTAGATGAAATGTCCAGAAAACCTAAATCTAATAGCAATCAGTTGCTGCCTAAGGATAGAGCAGGGGTAGGGATTAACTGTAAATGGTCAAGAGGGAGATTGTGAGAGATGGAAATGTTCCAGAAATGGACTGTGGTGATGGTTGCACAACTCTCTAAATTGAGGGACTTTCCCCTGCTTATTCTCGTAGCCTCATGTGTCAGTGCTTCATTCCACTCGATGTGTCCCAAATGACCCTGAGCTTTCAGGCCTATGCTCAGGCTATGCCTTCTGTCTGGAAGATCACTCCTACTAGTCTCCACCTATGACAGCATTATTTATGCTCCATGGCCCAGAATCAATCTTCTTACGTACTCTCATTGAATGTTCTTGCACATCCCTGAAAATGTTCTTCACTCTAATTCTTCAGCTGTGTCTATGCATGGCTGTCCCCTCGCCACTGGACAGTGAGCTCCTGTGAGGCAGGGACCAGGTCTTATTCTTCTACAGCACCTAGCAAAGTGTCAGGCACATCATTAGCATTTGGCAGATGAGTGGGTGGATGGGTGGATGGGTGGATGGATGGATGGATGGACAAAGCTATTATATGAAGCACAAGTGAGACTAAAGCCAGTTGAAAAGATACAGGCTGTTTTAAGCAACAAATGAGCCAGATGTTAGGAAAGCAATTTTTTAAAAACCACAAAACAGTGACTATGTATAAAGGACAAAGGTGGAGAAGATGACCCATCTCTTACCTTCATTAAGCAGCCAGCAAACACAAGGAAGCCTTTTGAGTGCAGGTGCTTGGCCAAGGAGAACCCAAATCCAGAGTCGCAGCCTGTGACCAGGACAGCTTTGCTGCCAACCTGTTTTAGAAGGTCAGAACCCACATTAGGAACCCAAGGTCCTGTGGCAGAGTGACCAGGCTTCCCACCCTGGGCATTAAATTTGGTGCTTCCTGAGCCGCCCAGGCCTTGCTGTGTGGAGAAGAACTGTGGTATACTGCAAAAGCTTGGACTCATGATCAAGAGACCAGGTTTTTTCTTTTTCTTTTTTTTGAGACAGAGTTTCGCTTTGTTGCCCAGGCTAGGGTGAGTGCCGTGGCATCAGCCTGGCTCACAGCAACCTCAAACTCCTGGGCTCAAGCAATCCTGCTGCCTCAGCCTCCCGAGTAGCTGGGACTACAGGCATGTGCCACCATGCTCGGCTAATTTTTTGTATATATATTAGTTGACCAATTAATTTCTTTCTATTTATAGTAGAGATGGGGTCGCGCTCTTGCTCAGGCTGGTTTCGAACTCCTGACCTCGAGCAATCCGCCTGCCTCGGCCTCCCAGAGTGCTAGGATTACAGGCGTGAGCCACCGCTCCCGGCCAAGAGACCAGGTTTTAACTCAGACTCTATCAACAATTGACAATGCTGCCTGGGGAAATCACTTTTGCTTTCAGAATCTTAGCTTCCTCATCTATGATCACCATTGTTACCATTGTCTTCAGCATCTTTATCATCAGAGCTAGTGTTTATTAAATATCTATCATGTGCAAGGCACTTCGCATACGCTATTCTTATTTAATCCTCACAATAGCCCTATATAGTAAGTATGATTACTATACCATGTTACAAGTGGGAAACAGAGGTATTTTTTAATGCCCAATGTAGTTAGTGATGGAGCTGGAATTGAAATTAGGGCTGAGATCCCAGAGTCTAAACTTTTTTTTTTTTTTGAGACAGAGTCTCGCTTTGTTGCCCAGGCTAGAGTGAGTGCCGTGGCATCAGCCTACCTCACAGCAACCACAAACTCCTGGGCTCAAGCAATTCTCCTGCCTCAGCCTCCCGAGTAGCTGGGACTACAGGCACACGCCATCATGCCCGGCTAATTTTTTGTATATATATTAGTTGGCCAATTAATTTCTTTCTATTTATAGTAGAGACGGGGTCTCGCTCTTGCTCAGGCTGGTTTCGAACTCCTGACCTCGAGCAATCCGCCTGCCTCGGCCTCCCAGAGTGCTAGGATTACAGGTGTGAGCCACCGCACCCAGCCAAGATCCTAAACTCTTAGTCCCTAAGTTGCTGGGTATGGAATGAGAGTTCTGGATCCCTCCAGACCTCCACTGACACCTTCCTCATTACTGCTTCCCTCATGTAGAAGGAAGGGGCTCTGAGGGAGGGGTAAGGGAGAAAGTGACTGTGAATGTCCTGGAAGCACTGAAGTCCTACTCTGAAGATAGCTCAGGGCCAGGGGGCTCAGAGGGAAGGGCTCTGACCAACCGACTGGTTCCCAGGTAGCTGGGCTTCCACTCACCGGGTCCACCTCACCAGCATATGTCCGGCTCACTGGGATAAAGGAGGCAGAGCAAAACAACAGTGGGCGTCTGCAAGAGAAAAGGAAGCCATGAGCAGGGGGCTGCAGTCCTAGACCTTATTTCCAGGGCAGAACCAACTGGGAGAACCCTCAGCCACTACCCAGCCCAAAGTAGCACTGACCGTCTCCCCACACCAGGCTCTTGGACACAGCTTGCTAGTAGGGCTGAGCAGGAGGCCCTCTTTCTGCAGGGCTGCTTGAGCCCGCATTTGCAGTGGCTGTCTTTGCCACTGTACAGCAAGGGCTTTCCTGAGCATAATGCCAATCCAGAAGCTACTTTTGTTGGGAGGCCCTGTCAAAACTTGACTGTTCTGTGTCCCACTCCAATAAAGCTCCATCTTCTGCTTTCCAAGGTGACATAAATAGGTAATGTTTCAGACAAATGCAAGGACGTGCTATCCTTTAAGTGATAGAGCTTTGTTAAAGCCTTCTGCAAATTCAATGTCTTAACTCCCAGTAGGTTAAGCTTCCTATCCCCAAAGCTCTGTTCAATTAAACTTTTTATTTTGAAATAACTGTAGATTCACATGCAGTTAAGAAATTAAGAAATAATACAGAGAGATGCCAGGTCCCTTTTACCCAATTTCCCCTAATGGCAGCATCTTGCAAAACTATAGTACAATATGATATAATCAACCAAGATATTGACATTGATACAGCAAAAATACATAACATTTCCATCACCACAAGGATCCTTCTTGTTACCCTTTATACCTACACCTACTTTCTTCCCAGCCCATACCCTCTCTAATCATTAATCTATTCTCCATCTCTACAATTCTGTCATTTCAAGAATGTCATACAAATGGAATCATACAGTATAATGGGAACTGGCATTTTTCATGCAACCATAATTCTCTGGAGATTCATCCACATGTTGTGTATCAATAGTTTGTTACTTTTTATTGCTAAGTAGTGCTCCATGGCATGGGTGTAACACAGTTTAACTATTTACCCACTCAAGGACATCTGGGTTGTTTCCAGTTTGTAAATATTATGAATAAAGCTGCTATAAACATTACTCTATGGGTCTTTGTGCACATGTTTTTATTTCTCTTGGATAAATGCCCACGGGTGTAATTTCCGGGTCACATGGCAGTTGCATGTTTAATTTTTTACAAAACTGGTAAACTATTTACCAGAGTGGCTGTAGCATTCTCCATTCCCAGCAGCAATTACGAATGACCCAGTTTCTCTATATCCTTGCCCGCATTTGGTGGTGTCACTATTTTCTATTTTAGACATGCTGAAAACTATATCATGATATTTCATTGTGATTTTAATTTGCATTTCTACCGCTTGTTGAATCAGCGACAAAAACCAGTAACCCAGCTTTCTGCTCAGAGCAGCCATGAGTTGACTGGACAGGCTTAATCTAACAAGGTGGGGCTTAAGAGGGACAAATAGCAGTGCACAAGTACAGCTCAGGAAAAACATGCCCTCACAGCAGCATTGGTGAAAAAAATGTAGTCTGGTCGACCACAAAGCACAAGTACGATGTGGCTGCCAAAGGAAGCTATTAATATATGAGCCTAGGCTTGACATGGTCGAAACTAGGATAAGAGAGGCCCATCCGGGAGCCACTTGGCAAATTTGAATAACGTCTATAGATTTGTTAATAGTATTATGTCAATGGTCATTTCCTGATTTTGATCATTGCACTATGGTTGTGTAAGGTGTCAGCATCTGAGGAAGTTAAGTGAAGGAGATCCAGGAACCCTTTATACTATTTTTGCAGCTTTTGTACAAGTCTAAAGTGATTTTTAGAGGTTTTTAAAAAGCCATTAGGAAAGATATTCTTCTCTGCCCTGTGAGACCTGGGAAGGTCTGTCTTCCAAGGACACCTTTGGGTTTCCTTTGCTAGCAGACACAGGTACTGAGAGACAGCTCATCGCCGCCTGCTCCATCCATGTGTGAATGGCTCTGCTTGCTCAGAAAGTGTGACCCTCAAGGCCATCTCCACCCTTAGTTGCTTACCTTGCTCCATGTTCTCTGTCATACATACTGAGGGTTTTTCCTGGGAGCTGTGACAGGAGTCTGGAGAGGCGGGTGGCCAGCATCGTGGCAACAAGTGGTAGAATGGCCCACTTCCTCCTGGTGGTTCTGAAACACAAAATGCACCCTCAGCATTACCTTGTTGCCTTCAGGGAATTAGCCCATGCTTCTTTTAGGGTGTGAAAATCAAACGGGGCTGGTCCACCCAGATCCAGTCCTGGTGCCAGGCAGTCCCCTCCTGTACCTCTCTCTCAAGCTGCAGCCCCATGAGATGGGAAAAGTCAGGAGCCAGGGTGTCTGGAAACCTGGGTTCTGGCTCTAGCTGTGCCATCTATGCACTGGGCAACCCTGGACGAGTCATCACCCACCTGTAACATGGTGAGGTTGGCCCAGAGCAGTGATCCCCAAACCAGGCATCCACTAGAAAACTCAGGGATCTAATCCCTTGGGGACTCTGACTCAGTGAGCCTGAGCCCTGTGCCTTGTCCGTGTTCCTCATACCTACAAACCATCCACCTGTGGGGACCCAGGGCACCAGCCTTCACTGCTGATGTGCCCCCATGCCTCTGCAGGCAGCTTGCCCAGCCCCATGCCACATACCATGAAACCCAGCTCTCCACCTCGCTCCCCCTGCCCCGACAAACACGGGGGCTCTGGCTGAGACTGAATTCATTAATAACTCATTACAGCATGGAGCTGGAGCTACAAAATGAGAGATTCGATCAAAATTAAAACACACAATCTCCCCCTTCCACCCCCATTCAAGGTTAAATCACCCTTACTGTAATATGTCCATGTATCACTTGGTGTTGTCACCTTAATGCTACTTAGCGCCATGACTAGCAATGCATTGTTAACTGTCAGTTAACTCCGTAGTGAGCTGCCCTCCTGTTCTGGTAAACAGTGACTCCTCCAGGCCTGATGGAAGGAAGGGGAGGCTGGGAGGAAGTTGAGTGAGGCCGGGAGAGCCTGAGGGAGCTGTTGTTCTTCCTGGTAGATGGGTTTGGGCCTCTCCCTGCCTGGCTGGGTATAGTTGGTCACATTGTTCTCTCCAGGCATGAGGTACCGCCTGGGAGGCAGCTCCCCCTGTTTGTTTGCTGCCACCCCAAACCTGACTGTTACCAGCCTCCTGGGCCAATAGGTCAGAAGCAAGTTCCTTCGCTGGCCAGTGTGCACTGCAGGAGGCAGGTGAGTGTTTAATCTGTTTAATCGCCAGGAAAGGAAAGCAAGCAGGGGGCCTTCCCTTGTGTTATCTTTGTGCTTCTGCCCCTACACACCTCACTCTGTTCTGCAACCAGTGTTGAGATCTTTGTAACACGAGTCAGTTTATGCCACTGGCCTGCTTAAATCCTCTCCTCCAGGCCTGCTGGGGCTGTCCTCTACCTCCCTTTCTAACCTTACCAGGCCACCTTCCCCTTTGCTCACAGCACTTTGGCCAAGGCTGACCTTCTGACAACTCCTTGCTAGGCCGAGCTATCTCCTGCTTCAGAGCCCGGGCCCTCGCTCTGCCCTCAGCCTGGATGCCGAGTCCTCTGACACTTCAGGCCCCAGAGTGGCTGTTTCTGACACCCTTACTGAAATAGTGCCCATACAATACACAGAGGTTGCTGTCTATGAGATCACTCCCGTAGCACGTATCTTAATCCAAAATTAGCTTGTTTATTTCCATTACCTTCCCCCACTAGATCATAAGCCCAGTGATGCCAGGAGCCTCAGCTATCTTGATCATCAAGAAATTCTCAATGCCTAGGGCAAGGCTGACACAAGGAGGCACTCAAAAGTGGAAAGTCAGCCTGTAGCCAAAAGAGAAGTTCCCACAGCAAGTACCTTGCAGGCAGCAGCAGAAGGGAGCCCAGACTGGCCCTTTCTAAAAGGCACAGGCTTGTGTTGGCTCAGATTCTTTAACTGGGTGCACCCTGGCCCCCCTAATACTGACCAGCTGGCTGAGAACACACATCTCTAGCTCCTCCTGCCAGGATGGGAGTCTGAGGTCACCACCACTGGGTGACTTCAAATCCAGTTGTCTATAATTAAAGTCCTTTCCATCCCTTCAGCTCAATGCCTGTGGCAGAAAATGCTTTAATATAATCTCCCAAAAGAAGGCTGCTTTCAATTTTGTTTTCTGTAAAGTCAGCAAGATCTAAAATTACTAGAGTCAAAATAAAGTACATAAAAACTCAGTCACTTGAACAATGCACTATTTACAATGTAGTCTCTTATGTGCAGAATGGTAGAAATTTAGACTTCTTCATCTTCTTTTTGAAGTTTCTGAAACACGTGGCTATTTTCACTCCAAGCATGATGCTATAGGCCAGGGGTCCTCAAACTACGGCCTGTGGGCCACATGCAGGTGATTTTGCCTGTTTGTTTTTTTACTTCAAATAAGATATGTGCAGTGTGCATAAGAATTTGTTCATAGTTTTTAGTAAACTACAGTCTGGCCCTCCAAAGGTCTGAGGGACAGTGAACTGGCCCCCTGTTTAAAAAGTTTGAGGACCCCTGCCATAGGCACTGGGACTCCCAGGGACTCTTCAGGGCTTGTTTACCTTTGCCTTGTGCTGAGCTGTATTCTCTGTAAACATCAAGTTCTCAAACTTGAAACGCCACTCATTTGCCTTTTGGTTTAGGAACAGAAACATTTGTGTGAGGCAGGTGATGCAAGGAGAAAGCAGAGGATCCATGGGGGTGGGGGACAGTCTCTTTAGCCTTGAAATGCAGGTACTTAGCTGTCCCAGAATGACTGGATTCAGGGGTTTGATACCCAGGAATTGAACTCCTAAGATACTGTCACAAAATAAATCAATCTGTAATCTCATATAGCAATCTGCAATCTCAGAGAAATTTTTCTAATGCTAGGAACACTTGGGTCTGCTCTCAAGGGCAACCCCTGCCCACTGTCAATGCATAACTCACACAGAACCCATGGAAAGCACTCCCCCTCAAAGAAAAAAAGTGTGGGCATCCTTATCCTGGTGCTGGGCTCGCCATGTTGCATTCTGCATGACTATCTTGCAGAGGACACAGCTGGCTGCTTTCCTGTGGGTGGCAGCAGGATCTCCTATAAAAGAGGCAGACATTCCTAGTCTTGACATTCTCAGAAGAGGCAGGGCATCCACAGGAAACAGGAGCACAGGAGGCAGGCCTTAGGCAGGAAAGAGGATTCCTGTGTTTCTGGACATGAAACCTAGATGGCACTACAAAGTGGGAGGGGAAGATCCTGTTCCACTGAGAAGGCCAAGCTGGTTTTAGGCAGGAACCCCACACTGAAGAGCTTAAGGCCAGTAATCTCCTGTATTGGATCCCAAAGTCTGACAACTGGCAGCCTAACTCCAACATGCACTACTTAGCTGATTAGTCTGGCCAGCACAGTGGTTTAATAGGCAATGTAACTAGGCAGCTAAGCTATGCTGGCACTCAATACAGACAGTTTGCACCTACTATCTTAAAACTACCCACATCACCTTTGTTAATTGCCTGAGTTTTGAGATCCCTACCCAGGCAGATATATATTATCCTTTGGCCACTTCCCCTCTGATCATTTAGTATAGTCGTGCTTGAAAGTTCCAGCCCAGCTCAGCTATGTATGATAACTGCACAGTTAAGGGGACCATCCTTGAGATCACCCAAAAGGGAAACCTGACAAGTTTTAAAGTGCTCATTCAGAAAGACATCTATCATTCCTTTGAGAGGTAATGATTCTGGAACAAAAGAATTATATAGGAACATAAAGTGATACGGTAGACAATGTTCTTACCACCATGTTATCGTAAGTGCAGGTGAAACTTGTATAACTTGTTTCACAGAGAACTTCATTAGAGACCAAGGATTTGACTGCATAGTCCAATTCAGCAAAGGCACACCTAATGCAGACACCTTGATTAGTCTGAGAAACATTCTAGTCACCAGATCAGACTTGGGTGATGGCCAGTTCTTCTCAGATAACACATCACAAGCACTCTCTGCAGTGGTCACTTCTTGGAGGTCTGTCCTGCTCACCTGACCCCTCTCCTCTCGGCCTTGCTCGTCCCACACGGATTTGGCCTCTGCAGCTGTAGCTGGACTGAGAGACTGTGCCCTTGGCCATGGAGGACTGGGCCAGGGAGAGACACCAGACTCAAGAGGAACCCATCATTCTGTCCCCTGGCACTGTGAAAGAATGCCAACCAGCCTCTGTGGGGCAGGGACATGTGCTCTGGCTGCTGGGGAGGGCAGCTACACTACATTGGGCCCTAGAGCCAGAGAGAGGGAGAAAGCCAATCCAATCTGCAGAGAGAAAGAGAGAGGAGATAAGAAACACATGCAGAAAGCAAAAGAGATGGAGATAGAGAAGGAGGGAAAAGCAACAGCAGCAGCTGCCCTCCTGTCTTCCAGCTCTGTGAGGCATGCTGTGTCTTTATTCTCTGTGTTACTGAAGCGAGGTTAAAGTTTCTGTTACCTGGTGCCAAAACAGTATCGACTAAAACACACTGAAGGTAGGTCAGATTTTGGTCACAGTGGCTTTCTTGCTATCCTGGGAACAGACCAGCTCCTGCTTCAGGGCCTTTGCCCTTACTAGTAACTCTACCTGGAGCACTCTTCCCCTAATATCCACCAGGCTCACGTCAGTCCTCTACTCACATGTTTACTCAGTAAGACATCCCCTGGCCACCCATCAATTCCACCTCCACCCTGACATTTCTATCTCCCTTCTCTGCTTCCTTTTTTTTTTCCTCCCTCCTTGGCATTTACCACATCATACCATTTTACATATTGTACTTATTTATCTTATTTGTTATCTTTCAGTCCCATTAAAATGCAAGCTCTCTGAGAAGAGGATTTTTTGTTTTGTTCACTGTTGTATCTCCAACACATAGTACAGTACTCTGCCCACAATAGGCGCATAATATTTCAATAAGGAGTTTTAAGCAGAGGAGTACCATGAGCAAACTTACATTTTAATAAGATAACTTTCACTGGGTTAATAACAGATTGAGGATGGACAAGAACAGAAGCAGGGAGACCAGTTAGAAGCCATGGATGTAATCCAGGGCCGCAGTGTATAGCTATGCAGGTTGTACACTGCACAACTCCAGTGAAATGTGAAAAGGTGCTCTTTAGAAATGTGTAAAAAGGTTGCTAGCCCTAGTAGAAACTATGAGGTTTCTAATCAGACTTGTTCAGAGTCTGGCTTTATTTTGAAGGTAGAACTGACCACCATTTACCAACAGGCTGAATGCGGGAAGTGAAAGAAGAAAGAATCAAAGACAGTTCCAAGATTTTTAGGCTAGAAGTAAAAAAAAAAAAAAAAAGACATTAGCACAAGTGATAAATTAAGGAGCCTTTCTATTCACAAGTGTTTATGACATTTCAAATCAGAGTATACCTAGTCCTCGCCTGGCCCCTGCAAATCACATCTCCAACTATATTTTTCTCGAGTACTCTTATTAACCCATTGGCTGCACCATCCCTCAAGAAGCCCTGTACTTTCCAACCTGTGCTCCAGCCCTGTACTCCCATGCTAGACCAAATCTGTCTTCATGTGCCCAAACCCTAGCTGGTTCAAATAACACCTACTCTAAGCTGCCTTCCCTAACCACCAAAATAAAAAATCAATCTTTTGCCCAATCCACTTCCTTCTGTGCCTCTGTAATATCACTTTCCTACTCGGGATAGTAATAGAGGGATTTTTGTTTATAACCAGTCACAAGCCCCCAACCACCAATCCCCACCTGCACCGTGAACACCCCACAGACAGGATCCTTATGTTGAATCACTGTCTTCTGGCTCTTCAAAATATCTACTCGCCAGGAAGTGGCGACTCTGTAAAGGTGTGTTGAGTGAATATGAAAGCTATGCAAATTTCAAAGGTCAGCTTTTTGTCTGCCAGGTGTATATATGCTTTGTACAGGGCCGGGCTCCAACGGATCTATTAAAAGGAAAGGCATTTGCTCCTCACAGCAGATCTTGGCGGCAGTAGGCCTGCAGGCAGCCTTCTGTGATGGAATATATGCCCTCTGCAACCCCTCAAAGTAAGAACGGCGGGGTGAATCTGCATCAGCTGACTGTGGGCAGTTGGCTGACTGGCTGGAAAAAGCCGCAGAATTTAACGCCAAGCTCAGCGCCAATCCCCTCCCCCAACTGGGCGCAGTCCTGCAGTGGCCGAGCGCAGGATGCACACTCAGGACCCCCCACCCCCGGCCCCATCAGGATGCCTAGACCCACGCGATCTCAGCCACCCTCCAGCACGCAGGCGAACCGCGCGGACACCCCAGCGCGCAGGCGCCGTGGGCAGCGCAGCCAATCCCGGCGCCGCGGTCCCTAGCTGTCCGCCGGCGGGCGGGGAGCCAGAGGGGCCAGGCCAGGGCCGCGCTCCTCATTGGGTGCGGCGGCGCCGCCCAGACTAAGCCCCCTAGTACCAGCGCCACCGAGCCGCAGTGACTCAGGCCTCGGCCCTACCCGGCCGACCCCAGCCCGCAGCCACTCCGGCGGCACCCTCCTCTTCCTCCTGGCCCTGCCCTGCGACCCGCCGCGCCCTCCAGTAACCGCCGGCTCGGGTCTTGCTCAGGCGTGCGACTGGCGGCCTGACCGCGGTCGGGAATCCTTCCCGAGGGCTCAGCGGGCGCGGAGGGAGCATCCCCCAGATCCCGAGAAGGAGGACGCGGGAGGACGCCTCGGGGAGGACGCGGGGGGAGGGGAGGGCGCGATCGGAAGCGGGGAGAAGCGGTGGGGAAGGGAGCAGCACCTAGAGCCCGGGGCTGGAAGGCAGGGCTACGGGCTTGGGTCCTGGCCTTTAATTTTTTAACTACGATGTGACCTTGGCCGGTTCCTTCCCATCTTGGGGCCTGGGTCCCCTTCCGTAAAATGCGCCGGAAATCACCTGGGAGCCGCGGGGCTGCGTGCCAGCCCCGGGCCTCCTCCCGCCGGGCACATTATTCCGAATAATAAAGGCCAGACCGTGCCGCTGGAGACGCGGGCGGAGGAACCGGGAGGGCAGCGGGTGGAGATCGGCCCGGCTTCCTACCTTTATCCTGCCGCGGCCACAGGGCTCGGCCTACAGGGTGCGATGCCCCTTCCCCACCCTACCCCGGCTACTGGGCGAAGGGGCCGCGCCCGGCCAAACCCTCCGAGCACAGGGCGCTGGGCCGCCCCGCCCGAGCTGCAGAGATGCGGACCCTCCCTCTTACCCAAAACCGAGTGCGCAGGGGGCTCCGGGCCTGGGCGGGTGGGGGCGCTGCCGCGGCTTCCTTCTCGCAGCCCCTTACCGGCTCTCTGGCTCTCTCCCGCCTCTGCCACCTGGAGGCGCCTGCCCGCTTCGGGTGCGCGCGTTCGGGCCGCGCCGGGCGGGGCGCGCCGGTGGGCGTCGCGGGGGCGGGGAGTGCTCCTGCGCCGTCGCCTGCGCCCCAGGCCCCCGAGCGGCCGGGCCTCCTCCCGCGGAGGTGCTCCGTCTCGCCGGGCACCCAGCCAGGGATTAACCCACTCCTGCCCGTCCTCTCTGCTCCAAGCCGGGCGCAGATCCCCTCCACCACCACCTCCCTCCCGCACGGCGAGGAGGGGAGGCGGAGGGCGCGGAAGGGTGTCAACCCCGGGGGCTGCGGGCGGAGAGGAGAAGGTGCCACTCTGGGGAGGGAGGAAAACCCTGGTGAGGACGAGGCTCCTTCCAGGTCTTGTGTGCGTTTACTGTCTTTAGAACTCATCAGGGTTAGTGGGTTGGTTGGTTTTTAATTTTCTTTTGATCAGATAGAATTTATTTAAAGATTTGCCCCTAAGGATCTTCAAAAATAATTTAAGAATAGCAGAGCTACCCAGAGTTTCAGCAATACACAGATCAGGCTCCCCTGCCAACCCCTGTACCCCCCAACACACGTCAGTTTCCAGGATGAGAAACAGGCTAAGGAGAGAAGATACCTGGGCGAATTAATGGCAGAGCTATGTTTAGGTAAATTGCAGAAAAGGACTGAATAGAAAGGAACCAGGCAGATGAAAACGGGGTGGAATTGCTGGCCTGGCTGGCTGTAAAGAAAACTGTTAGCTCCCTTCCATGAGCTTCCTGAGGGCTGAGGCTGTGTCTTCCTTCTTTATCCCCAGCTCCTGGCACAGAGAGCCTTGAAAACTGGGAGAATGAGGAAGGGAGGATGCACTTGGTTTTCTGTACCCATTTCACAGACAGACTCTAGCCATATATTTGCTTCAGGGATGGGTGTTTCAGAATAGTTGTTCAGTATATTGCACCACAGCGATGACAATAATCGCTACAGGTTACACGGTCACCTCCTGTGGCCTCACATCTTCCCAGCCCAGGTCTGCTGTGGCAGCCAGCTGCACACAGGTGTAACCTGAGAGCACCTTGCCTCAGCTGTACCTGGTAGCTCCCTAGCTCTCTGTCACTACAGCCTAGGACCCTGTAGAATCCACTGCCCATTTTGACACATGACTAAACCTGCCAGTGCAAAGGAACTAACACCTCATGAGAAAACCTTTGATCAGACAGGAGTGTAGGGGACTGACATATATTTTCCTAGTTTAAGAATTAAAGTTAGTGAGTAATGTACGTGTTCTGTCCAGAGTGTTTGAAAGTAATCTGTTCCAGACAAGGTCCTTGTGATAAACAAGGATGTTGCCTAGAGGCATAACAAAGGACCTGAGCTGCGAGTAGCAAGAGCAGCCCCGCCACACGGCATTGGGAGTCTGGAGGCCACATGATAAACATATTGTTCCTGTGATTGCTGCGTACACCCCATAAGATGGCTGGTTAGTCAATGACGGGTAAGACCCCTCAAGGGAGGGGTGACCTAATCCAGGCACAGCCACCGGGGTTCAGCCGAAGATCTTAGGGGATCACCCTAAGAAAAGCTGGGGATGAGAAATGTCCCCTGTGGCTCACCTTGCCCATCCTTGCTAATCTCAGTCCTTTATCTATGCCTAGTGCCTAGAGCAACCACCTTGAGATTCTGAGTCAGGGAACGTCTGCTTCCCTAAGGCTATTCCGGAATATAAGGCCATTGCTGCAATGCCTGGGTAGTTGCGTACAAGGAACTAACTTTAATCTTTTAGAGTACAAAAATAAAACTGACCCGGTGTATTATTACTTGAGTCAACCATATGTACGTGTGTCTGCATTTTTCTTTGTGTTCTGCGTCTGTGTTTTATGTTCTGTGTTCATCCTCCGTCCTGTAAATGGGCCACGACACAGGAGCTGCTGGGAAAATACTCTGCGCTTCCATTCTTCTCCTGGGCAATTCTGAGGTACATTCTACATAGCTCCTAAAATGATAACATGCCATTTTCTGGTGGTGTACTCAACTTGATCAACTCAATACCATCCTCTTAATTGACTTTCTGTTTCCTTCCCTATTTGACTCTTCTCAGTCCTCCCCTCCCATTCACTGGGATTTTGTTATATAGCTTTGAAATGACTCCAAACACTTACATAGTTTGCTAAGTGAGTAACATGTTTTGCTGATATGAACACGGAATGAACTCCCCCTACCTGAGAGAATGTTACCATCACACTCTTATCAGACCACATAAGTGAGTTAGTGACCTCAACTACTGCACTCCAAAGCACATATAAACTCAAGGTTTTGACAGATATTTTGAGAGCTTAGACTGTGTCAGGGCTGCTCTGTCAACCTTGAAGCTAGTCTCTGAATCCTTGCCTCCTAACACCAGCACCGCCCTCCAGCGTTGCAGGGACCTTGCCTGTCTTCACAGATCTCAATTGTGTTGGTCAAGCTGTCTCTCCAGAAACCTTCTCCTAGAAAGGTACACCTCAAACCCTGATCAGGCTTTGTATCCACAGAAGCCTGCTTCCATCCTAATTTAGCAATTGAACTTTAAAATTGGACTCTAATTGAAATCGGAACTCATCCATTATGTGGTTAATGTACTTTGTCTATCAAGTGTATCTCCTGTGAGATTTGCTCTTGTTATGCTCCCCCTTTTCAAGAATTGTGAAAAAAAGAATAATCTCTCTGTCTGGCAATAAACCATGTGATTTGTGAAATCATACTTTGACAATCACCTTATTTTAACCAAACAAAACAGATTCATTCCCCAAATTAACTATCTGTACACAAGTCCTTGCTCAGGCTCTGCTTTTTGGGGAAAGCCACATTAAGTCAATGGTTAACCCAAAAGTGGCATCTCAGCCTGCCTTTCAGATCTTGTTCTCACTAGACCATTCCCAACCCTGCTAATGAGGGGTTAATGTTATTTCCCAATTGCTCTCCTTCTAGGGTATCACTAATAAATTCTCAGAGAGAGGCAGAAAATATCACAGACTCCCAAGAGAAAGGGCCAGCTGAAGGGTTGGGACTTAAAGAGTCAGACAAAACCAGCCTTAGCCCCACCTGAGACCTTTCTCCTCTTTCTGAGGCCTGGCTGTTGACTTTGGAACTGGAGAAACTGTCAGCAGAGACTGCGGGAACCAGGTCACTCCCAACACAGAAGGTGCCAAGGTTCTGTCTTCCCCCAACCCCAGTAAGAGCAGCTCCTCTCTGCCCAGATAATTAATACAGGCCTCAGGCCAGGGTCTTCAGCACCTAGCACATCTCTCCTCAGCACCAAGAGGGTGCTGTTGCAAACTACCAAGCTAGGTTTGGGAGGAAAATAGCCCTTCGTCCCTGCCTTCAAAGAGAGAAATGAGGCATGTCTATAAGCTAAGTGAATCATTAGAAATTCTGTAAGTCTTCTATAAAAGGAACATATTAGTATGGTCTGAGTTCTGACGGGGGTTCAGAATAGGGTTTGTAGAAGAGGTAGTATCCTGAAAGATTCTCAGTCAGAGTGAAGCATCTCTAAAATAGCCCCCAGCCCTAAGATACCACCATGTTTGCTCCTGTCCCTGGATCAGCTCCTAATTGCTTCCTAGTTCACACCCTTCTGGATACCAGCTCAAGGTAATCATTCCCCAGAGGCTCCCTTGCTGGATCGGGTACTGCCCCATTTCTGAATGCCCCTGGTCTTCCCTGCCCTTGGTGTTAAGTGTCAAATGCCAGACATTCCAGGTTAAATCCAGCCCTTAGCCAGCCACCTCCATGTCCTCCAGGAGCCCAAGGGTGCAGTACACTGTGCTGAGTTCTGCTGGGGGTAACACCATCTACTACACCCAACCCCCTGCGTCTTCTGTTTTAACTGAATTTTCTCGGAAAAAAAAATATATATAAATATATAAATATTTTTTTTTTTTGCAAGAAATCATACCCTTAATCTGTAGAATTCTAGAGGTATCAAATAGCTTTTTCTATAATTGCCAGTGAAGGAAAGAAGAAGGCTGATGTGCTGCTTCTAAAACAGAGCTGTGGTGGTGCTCAGAATCTAGCGTGTTGAAAACAGCCCTGACAGTTGATCCAAATGTGACTGCAATACTGAATTCTGCAGATGGTCGACACCTGGAGGAGCTGTCACTCCCCTGCAGTGACTAAGCAAGTAAAAGGAAGGCTTGGCCTCAAGGGGAAAAGAGGGGCACTCCCTTCTGTCTCTGGGCCCTAATGCATTTCAGTAAACTGATTGTTGAAGTCACAGCATTTTGTGTATGGAGATGGGTTGTCTAGAAATTCAAGCAAAGTTCTTTTGAGGCAATTGGGATCTTTGAGGAGGGAACAGTATGAAAGGATAGAAACTCAACTGTATTCCACTTCTGCCCATCCCACCCTGAGCTACAGCAAGACATAAATTCATTCACTCAGTTCACATTGATTGTGCCCTCATTATATCCAGGGATTGTGCTACCTTCTTAGAATGCAATGACAAATCAATGCAGAATCTCTGTTTTCGATAATGCTACAACTTAGCAATTAATGGCTGGTCACTATGTACCAGCCACTGAGCCAAAAGCCTTCTATTTATTATTTAATTAATCGTGCAATAATCCTAAAAGTAACCTAAGATTATCCCGCCCATCTTGCAGCTGAGAAATTGAGTCCTAGCAAGGTCAAATTCCTTGCACAACAAGGAATTGTGTTCCTCCACAACAACATAACTACGAAGTGGCAGAGACAGACTCCACCCATCAGTTTAAATGGACCTTCAGTCCAAAACACCTTCACAGAAACATCCAGAATAATGTTTGATAACACAACTAGGAAATGGCAGAGACAGACACCACCCTATTCTGTCTTACACCAAAGACTGGATTTTAAGCACACTACCAATTGTCCTGAGCTTCTTTCTTTGAAGTAAGGGATTAAAAAAATAAATACCAGTTTATAAGGCTATTTGGAGTATAAAATTGTTTTATAACAAGTTGTGTACTGTTTCTGTGGGTAATCCAACAGAAGCTGGAATTTCTTTCAATGAGTACAATACGGGCCGGGCGCGGTGGCTCACGCCTGTAATCCTAGCTCTCTGGGAGGCCGAGGCGGGCGGATTGCTCGAGGTCAGGAGTTCGAAACCAGCATGAGCAAGAGTGAGACCCCGTCTCTACTATAAATAGAAAGAAATTAATTGGCCAACTAATATATATATATACAAAAAAAAAAAAAAATTAGCCGGGCATGGTGGCGCATGCCTGTAGTCCCAGCTACTTGGGAGGCTGAGGCAGGAGGATTGCTTGAGCCCAGGAGTTTGAGGTTGCTGTGAGCTAGACTGACGCTACGGCACTCACTCTAGCCTGGGCAATAAAGTGAGACTCTGTCTCAAAAAAAAAAAAAAAAAATGAGTACAATACGGATGCCAATTTTGGATGCCCTCAACTAGGAAAAATTACAGATTCTAATTGAACACATAAACTATGAAAGACAAAAAAAGTGACAAGATTCTCAACTCCTGACTCTGATTTAATTTTCTGAACTTCAAATTCTATTTTTCCAGAGAATAATTAATATATTACAATAAGCTGTTTTTAAAAACAAGATACAAAACCATATAACTATTTTGGTTAATTCTTTTCCTAATTTTTTTCCCCAAAGCATACATATTATTTCTGCTTATTGCTACCTGGACAGAGCCTGCTATTCCTTCCTTCCTTCCTTCCTTCCTTCCTTCCTTCCTTCCTTCCTTCCTTCCTTCCTTCCTTCCTTCCTTCCTTCCTTCCCCCTTCCCCCCTTCCTTCCTCCCTTCCTTCCTCCCTTCCTCCCTTCCTCCCTTCCTCCCTTCCTCCCTTCCTCCCTTCCTTCCTTCCTTCCTTCCTTCCTTCCTTCCTTCCTTCCTTCCTTTCTTTTTCAGAGGCTGCTATTTCAAGAAGGAAATCTAAAGCAGAGCTGCTGCATCTCTGTTTTAGTTGCCAGCACCTCTTTCCAAAGGCCTAGTCACTCCTCTCCTACCCCTCTCCCTCCACCAGGCCCCACCCAAGCTGTCTGCTGGGAGCTGTCATGTTCAGCCTTCTCTCACCTTAGCCAGTGGGGGCTGCAAAGCTCTCTCAGCTTATCAGCACGCAGGATCCTCTCCAGGCAAGTGACCAACCAGACACTCTGAAATCCTCTTAATTCTCAGTCAACAGGGTGTAATAGACACCTCTGGACACCTCTTCCAGGGTTGCTGTGTATTCTTTCTATGCTTGCCTGTAGCTGGGAAGGGAAATTTGCACACACATGTAATCAGTAAAGGTACCTAATGATAAAGTATAATTAGCGGTTCTGAATGTTTGTGTGTTTGTCCTTGAAAAGGCAAAGTTCAGCTTTGTAACTGTTTGATTTAAGCTTAAAATGTCTGTGAGTTTGGCCCTCTGACAAGCAGAGGGTCAAGGGTAGATCCTGCTGCTTAGGGATACATTAAAAAAAATGATGCCAAAGGTCAGCTCCCGCTGACTCCAGCTTGAGCCCTCCCTGCCAGGGGTGTGTGGGCGCAAACTAGCACAGGAACTGGCCTGAACATGACGAGAAATATTCAGCAAGTGCCCTGAGCATGGCCCAGAATCAGGACCTGAGAAAGATTTCAAGACAGGGCCACTTGCAAGATGGTAGGGCCAAAATCATACCCATTGAACGCCGCAGAGGAGGTTAGGAAGAGTATGTCTGCAATACAGGAGATCCCTTAGGGTATTTCTTAGTGTGACCGTGCCTTGTGATTAAACTCAGTGGAAAATTACAAGAACCCAACCCAGGCAGGACTGCTAATAGCCCAGAGCCTTCGGGAATGAAGGTTTGGGTCACCCTACCAGGTAAAGATCCATGACCAGCTCAGGTGCTTACTGAGGGCAAAGGGACTATAGAATGGGTAGTGAAATAAGGAAGTTATAAATACTAGCTATTAATACAATCACAAGACTTGTTATAGAAACCAGGATTGTAACTGTCGTGTTTCTTCCTTATTGTGCAATGACTATATTTGTGTGTGTATATAGCACATACCTTTGTTTCCTTCCCTTTCTTATGCCTTTATCATGTAACATAACAGATATTGCTTTATCTCATAATATTTGGTAACTTTATATCATAGTATTTCAGTTTTAAGTTATCAAGGAGAAGAGTAAACATCACATAAGGACTTTACACCCTCTTCTGGGGAGAAGGTTAGAGCAGCAGTTGTAGGAAGGACAGTCGTATGATATTAGAAGTATGAGCTTGTTATTGTCTGTATTTGGAGATTAGGTATGATTTAAGGAGATATGTATGGGTGCCAAGTTGACAAGGAGTAGACTCATGATGGTTAATTTTATGTATCAACTTGGCTAGGCCATAGTGCCCAGATATTTGGTCAAACATTCCAGATGTTTCTGTGAAGGTGTTTTAAACTGAAGGTCCATTTAAACTGAACTTGATAGACTTTATGTAAATCTGATTAGCTCCATAATGTGAGTGGACCTCATCCCATCAGTTAAAGGCCTTAATAGAAAAAGAGTGACTTTCCCAGGAAGAGAGGGAATTCTGCCAGCAGACTGCCTCCAGAATCAAACTATAACTCTTCCCTAAGAGTCTCCAGCCTGCCAGCCTGCCCTGCAGACTTTGGACTTGCCAAGCCTCTACAGGCATATGAGCCAATTCTTTAAAATCTCTCTCTTTTTATATATGTGTATATATATGTGTGTGGGTGTGTGTGTATATATATATATATCCATACATACTATATATAGATTGATTCTTTTTCTCTGGGGAACCCTAATAGACTCACTCCCAGTGGTCTGGTTCCCTGATTGGACCCTTATACAACATTGAGACAGATTCATTTACTAAGGAATTGGTCCCTCAGGGGCCTAGAGTGTAGGTCACAGGGAGGGGCTGGTCTCAGGCCAAGTTGGGACTGGTGAGGTTTGCTTTTCACCCTTTGACCCCTGAGGTCTCTGCAGCCACTGCCTTCCAGGCACTCACAGCCCAGGGAGGGAAACAGACACATCTGCTGTTTACTCCTTTCCAGGGCAGCATGGGCCCAGGGGGTACATTAGGCATAACCATGGCGCTCTGGGAGTGGGAAGAGGGAACTACTCCTTCAAGTTGGGGCCAAGGAGCAGGTTTCATGGAGGTCACTGCCTTGGATCTCAGATTCAAAGATAGGTGGAATATGTTTCCTTCAATTTTTTATTTTGAAAAAGTTTAAACTTACAGAAAAGAGGAAGAGTATAATGAACACCCAAACATCCAAGATTTACCAATTGTTAACTATTTAACTTTCTCCCTATATATACACACATATATATTGCTGAATCAATTGAAAGTAGTTGCAGAATTGTGACACATCATTTCCAAATATTTCAGCATATATCTCAAAGAACAAGGCAATTCTCCTACATAACCATGATACTATTGTCGAATTAAATAATTTAATATTGATAATAATTTTATCTAGTTAATCTATACTCAAATTCTTTCAATTGTCCCAATAATGTCCTTTATAGTTTTTTTCCCCTCAATCAAGATTCCAATCAATGATCATGACTTGCATTTAGTTATCACATCTCTTCAGTTTCCTTTAATCTAGAACAGTACCCTGCCTGCCTTTGGTAGGGGGTGTTCTTTCACAACATTGACACTTTGATGAGTTCAGGCCAGGTGTGTTATAAAATGTCCCCAAATCTTGATTCTGGATTTGTCTGATTATTTCCTCATGATTTTCTCATTATTTCCTCATGATTGGATTCAGGTTAAACATTTTTAGTAGGAATACTACTTAGGTAATGTGTAGGTGACGTGACAGGCTGAGGTAGGGTACATCAGACATAGGGAACAACAAAAATTATGTTCCTTATCTGTGAGAAGGCCCAGTATGTCTGGGACTCACTGTGGTCCCAGGGAAATGCACTGAGTCATGGGGCATAATGACAGGGGTGGGGGAGGGTAAGTAGCAGGAGATGAGGATGGCAAGGGAAGTTTGCTCCACATTCAATGGCCTTTGTTCAGAAGGCACTGGGAGCACATCAACTTTTTATAAAAGAGTCTCATGTATGTAGAACAGAAAACTGTGGCAGAATAATAAAAAAAAAAAGAGTCTCATGGCTGGACATGGTGACTCACACCCATAATCCCAGCACTTTGGGAGGCCAAGGCAGGAGGATCTCTTGAGACCAGGAGTTGGAGACCAGCCTGGGTAACAGACAGAGACCCCACCTCTACCAAAACATAAAAATAAAAAAATTAAAAGAGTCTCAAAGACCAAAAAGCCTTTAAGACCTAAAGAAAGGAGTCTCAAATGGTGAAGTTCCAAGCATCCTCCAGACCACAACATACCATTAATTGGCAAAGAAAGAAAAAGAAAAGCTCAATTAAGGAAAAAGGAACATGATTACTTTTAGTGTCCTCCCTCCTCCTTTCACTGTTGTCTGCCAGCTCTGTCATTAGCCATTTTCCTTGGAGATGTTTCCTTCAGCCCCTCCCTCCCTTTACTCTCCCCTCTTTCCCTTTCCGGTCACCCAAATGCCTCCTCTTCACCCTCACATCCAGCTAGTCTGACCCTCTGTGGCCATGATTTAAAATGCATCATAAGATAAAAAACATACTAAGCTAATTAGAACAGTATGTAAAACATTTAAAAAATTTTTTTAATTAAAAAGAAAAAGAAAAAGAAAAGTATGGTGCTGGTGCATCAATAGAAAAAGCAGATTAGGCGCAGCTCTGTGGCTCATGCCTGTAATCTTAGCACTCTGGGAAGCCCAGGCAGGAGGATTGCTTGAGCTCAGGAATTTGAGACCAGCCTGAGCAAGAGCGAGACCCCATCTCTACTAAAAATTGAAAAAAAAAAAGAAAGAAAAAACAGATTAATGGAACAAATAGGTAGCTCACAAATAGAACCACAAATTAATGGAAATTTAATATACAATAAGAGCAGCATTGCCAAGAAAAAAGATTATTTAATGGTGTAAGGTCAATTGTATATTTATATACTATATACAAAAATAAATTCTAGGTGGACTAAAAATAAAAAAAAATTTTGATTCCATCTTCTACAGTGAAGAAAAAGAAAAAAAAAAATAAAAATAAAAATAAAAAAAATAAAGTAAAACTATAAAAATGCTAGAAGAAAAAATACTATAAGAAACTATTTCTATAAACTTGAGGTTGGGAGAAGATTTCTATAAACTTCAGGTTTTGGAAAAGGATAACTCTAACACAATGTCCAGGAGGCATTAAGGGAAAGACTGCAAAATTAGACCACTCAAAAATTTGAACTTTCGTGCAGGAGAGTCACCATTCAAATCATTGATTGGGAGAAAATATTTGCAACATACATAAAAGATAAGGGCTAAAAATCTATGAAATATAAAGTGTTCCTATATATACATAAGAAAAAGAGAAACAATCTAATTGTAAAAATACACTAAGGGTAGATAAATCACAAAAAAGAAAAATAAATGGCAATGGCTAATAGGCATAAGAAGATATGCCCAATTATGAATCATTTTGAAAAGCAAATTTAAAATTATATTTTTGTCAATCAGATTGGTGAAGATTAAAAAAACTAGAGAGAAAATGAGGAAGTAGCATATCCAAACACTGCTGGCAGGAGTGAAAATTGTGATTTTTCTCCTGGAAAGGTTTTATTATGCTGAGGGAGGAGGGCTCAGTCCTTAGCAGTTGCTTCCTTTGTTGCACCCAGGATGCTATTCTGCTTCTCACTCCTCCTCATGGTGCAGATGTGCTGTCCACCCTTTTCATAATGAACACAAGGGTCCATTTGTCCTTGGGGACCTTGATCAACTCCATGGCATGCTGCTCATGTGGGCAAAGCCACACACCTATCTATGTCCTGCACTAACTCAGTGTGTGGTGAGGCAGGCACCCCTGGCGGCAGCTGCCCCAACTAGGCTTGCTCATGTTCTCAGTCACTTGTGGCTCTTATTGAGGCCCATGGCCATGGGGTAGTGCATCAGAGGGACAAAGTTGTGGGAAACATCTACTCTAGAGTCTAATAAGAAATAAGCAGTTCAGCAGGTCTGAGCACTTCTCAGTCAACAAAAGCAGCATCCCGTTTCTGCCACTATCTTGCCATACACAGAATGACAAAGCAGGCTGGGGTAGTATTGAAGATCACTTAGAGTTCTGATTTCCCATCATTTTTATCCATCTGGATGCCCTTTCAAGTCCCCAACAAATGTGCACCCAGGGCACGTAAGCAGGAGACTAGGTGGAGAGACAGAGGGCCCAGCACCCATTCCCAACAGTGGTAGCAGCATTTGTGAGAACCTGTAAAGAACCAAACTGCTGAGAGGCTGAGAGTGCTCCATTTAACTGAGAAATAAGTAAGCTGTATGTTGAGTTTATGATATAATTAAATATTATCATCCCACAGTGTATCACTGAACATTTTAGGTAAATAATATTCCCTCAAATATCAATAGCCTCTTCCAGTAGTGGGTGACCTGCTAATGTTTACACTCATAATTGCCTTGCTCCTTTTCTAGGAGAAATTAATCGGACTTAGTTTTGGCCAGAAACAGTAAGAAATTCAATCTAATGGGCTTTAATTAGAATAAGGTTTTGCAAGATGCCTCTAAAATCTATTGCTGAACAAATTGGGTACCACATAGTAGATATTAATATTTATTTCCTTAATAAAATTACCATGTAAGATGCATCACTTTGCTCTTAAATACCCAATGACATTTTTAGCAGTAGCATCTGCAAACCTTAGAGGGTGTTTAGAATCTTGCTTTCTTGACTATTGCTTTATCTCTCAAGTCTTTTGGTTACTCCAAGCTAAGTTTCAAAGGTCTTTGAGACCCAGGCCAAAGAACTGCCTTGGAAAGGCAACAACCCTCTAAAAGATCCACATCCATGGTGGCAGGGCCAGCTGGCAGGAGAGTCAGGCCTTGGTAGGTCCTTCTGCAAAATGCACCTGTGCTTCCTGACACCACCAAGCCACCTGGCTCCAGAACCAGGCAGCCTGTACCACTTAACCCAGGCGTCCTCAAACTACGGCCCGCAGGCCACATGTGGGTATTTTACCCCGTTTGTTTTTTTACTTCAAAATAAGATATGTGCAGTGTGCATAGGAATTTGTTCATAGTTTTTTTTAAAACTGTAGCCTGGCCCTCCAATGGTCTGAGGAACAGTGAACTGGTCCCCTGTTTAAAAAAGTTTGAGGACCCCTGAACCAGTGAGATTTGGATATCCTTGCACTGTTCATGGCATTTGTCCAGAGCCACGCATCTTGACCCATCTCCAAGTCCATTCCGATCCGTCCTGAACGTCCCAGCTCATGTCTTATTTTGCTGTCTTTGGGCTAATCTAAACTACCTTTTAAACCTAATAATGCTTGACACCCTTTCTTGCAGTTTTGCTTCCATTCTACCCAACTCCTTTCAGGTGTCCCCAGGGCTTGCAAGTATCCTGGAGCATTACTGGAGAAGAGGGGCTTCTAATCATGGGAGAAGTCTCTGAAGCAGAGGGACATCAGGGGTTCTGCTCAAAAGGGGACAGGGAGGTGTCTTAGAGACAAAGCAGGAGGAACAGGCCCTTGAACCTGCCTCTGCTTCAGGGCATCCAGCCGTTATGGGATATCTACATTCTACTGCTGGAGTGCAGTGGCCTGATGACTGCAGCCTTGAAGTCTTGGGCTCACGCAATCCTCCAGCCTCAGCCTCCTGAGTAGCTGGAACTACAGGCATGCGCCACCACACCCAACTAATCCAAACACCAACTCTGGCCTGTTGTGAGACTCAGGTCCTGGGCCCTGCCTTTTCTATTTCTCCTATCTCTCTGTCCTCCTCCCAAGTTCCTGCTTGCCTTATTTTGGGTCTACATATACAAATTCTCTTCTTTCACCTCCTTACTCCAAAAGTAGAGCTTCATCCATTCAACAAAAATTTACTGAGCACTTATTATTTTCCAAGTATTGCTCTAAGCACTAGGGATACCGCTGGGGGGAAATACATACAAATCTCTGCCTTCAGGAGCTTAAATTCTAATGAGGGAGACAGAAAATAGGTAAAGATTAGTATTGAAGATGGTGATAAGTTCTAAGGATAAAAATAAAGTAGGAAAGGAGGACAGGAAGTTGCCAGAGATGAAGGGATGGTGGTGCAGTTTTTTTTTTTTTTGTTTTGTTTTTTTTTTTTTTTTTGAGACAGAGTCTCACTTTGTTGCCCAGGCTAGAGTGAGTGCCGTGGCATCAGCCTGGCTCACAGCAACCTCAATCTCCGGGGCTCAGCGATCCTACTGCCTCAGCCTCCCGAGTAGCTGGGACTACAGGCATGCGCCACCATGCCCGGCTAATTTTTTTTGTATATATATATTTTTTAGTTGGTCAATTAATTTCTTTCTATTTTTGTTAGAGACGGGGTCTCGCTCAGGCTGGTTTCGAACTCCTGACCTTGAGCAATCCGCCCGCCTCGGCCTCCCAAAGTGCTAGGATTACAGGCGTGAGCCACCACGCCCGGCCGGTGGTGCAGTTTTAAACATTCACTCCAAAGGTGATATTTGAACAGACTTGAAGGACATGGAGTCGCTCAGACACCTGGAGAACAGGCGTAGATCCAAGTTCTGTGGGACGCAATGTTTATACAATTTTGAAACCCTCTTTAAGAAACAGAATATAAAATTATCAATACTAAATTGGGCACACGTCTAGGAGCGTGCCGATCTAAGCGAAGGGCCGAAGCTTACGCTCGATCAGCTTAGCGGTAACCCAGCCCCCGCTGAAGGGAGAGCGGTTCTCCGGAAGAAAACGGCCGGTGGCCGGGGCGGGCGCTTGCGCAGGAGCATGCGCAGTGAGTCGGCAGCGCGGGCGGCCGGGGCGGCGGGAGCAGAGCCAGCGGGAGGGCCTGCGGAAGGCGGGGAGGGCGGAGGGGTGGCGGGGCCCTGACTAAGTAAGATGCTGGACTTTGGTGTTACTAGCCGGGATGGGAAACACTGGAGGTTTTGAGCAGAGGAGTAACATGATCTGACTTTGATTTTGAAAGAATTCCTCTGGCTGCTATTTTGAGAGTAGATTGAAGCCGGTCAGGGATGGAAGCAGAACAGTTAGAATAATTTAGGACAGAGAGGATGGAGGCTCAGGCCAGCCTGTTAGCGGCAGAGGTGTGATAAGTGCGCTGATTCTAAACATGCCTGGAAGATAAGTCCACAGGATTTGCTACCAGAGCAGATGTAAGGGTAAGGAAGAGAGGGAGATGTCATGGGTGACTCCGAGAATTTTGTCCTGAGTAACGAGAAGGATGTGGTTCCATTAACTGAAAAGAGGGGAAATTTGAAATCTGAGAGCAGCTTTTAAGCTGAAGATGAGAGTTCCGTCTTGAGCACGTTAAGTTTGAAATGTTTATACATCCCAAGGGAGGGATGGAGTCTGAAATTCAGTCTAGTAGAGATCTGGGCAGGAAATAATAAATTCTTGAACCTGGATTAGATCACCAAGGAAAGGAATATGGTAGAGAAAAGGAGTGTTCCTGGAGTTGAACCCTGAGACCCTCTGATATTTAAAAGTCTGGGAGGAGAGAAAGAACTGACAAAGGAGACAAAGAACAGGCAGAGAAGTAGCAGCAGGACCAATAAAGAGTGATCACAAAGTATGTCAAAGAGGTGGAAATGATCAAGTGTTTCAAATGCTGCTAACAGGTTAAAACGTGAGGACTGAAAATTGGCCACTGAATTTACCAACATGCAGAGATCACTGGCGATCTTGACAGAAGCAGAAAGGCTTATCGGTGAGGATCCAGGCCTTAGCCGAGTAAAAAACAAACCACAATTAAAGCTTCATCCTTGTATGTCTGGCTGGGCTGCCTTCAGCACTGGTAAGCAGTTAATTTAACATCTTTTGGTCTGGTCTCTGGGACCTTCCACCATCAGCCAGGACTTGTGAGCCATGCCTGCCTCTAGGTTCTTTTCAACCCTACAAGCAGAACTCAGACACCTGGGCAAGCATTTTACCTACTGGAAACCACTAATCTCCTAGAGAATTTGGATTCTATAATTATGTGTGTAGGGAAAAGAGACAGAAAAGCAAAGAGAAATAAGGAGAAAAAAAAGTAAACTCGAAACAAAATGTGTTACTCATTTTTAGTTTCTGCTGTAAGTAAATACTGGCCTTACCTTGTGAGTTAGCTATTAACAAGACTGTATCAGTGACTGCAAAGACTCAGCATGATGGCAGGAACACAGCTAAAATGGCATTATGTAATCTTCCAAAGGAACTTTCCTTTTTTTAATTAACATTTAGAATTAAGTCTTAAGTCTTGTTGGTTTTGCCACTAACCAGCCATGTCTCTTCCCCCCTCTCTGGACCTTTGGACAAGAGAGTATGAACAAAAATGATAATGTTTTGATTTTTATAGTTTACTTGGCATTTGTGCACATAGTACCTCAGTTAGTCCCTGTTTGAGTTTGTTGTCAGAGCATTTAGTATTTATATGATTAAAACAATAACAAAAAATGTGCTGAGTAAAATTTTTCAGACACATCTGATAATAGCCCAGCTTCAATCAACAACACAGCGGTACCCATCATGTACGGGTATTGTGCTTGTCCAGGTGTCTGAGTTCTGCTTGTAGGGTTGAAAAGAACCTAGAGGCAGGCATGGCTCACAAGTCCTGGCTGATGGTGGAAGGTCCCAGAAACCAGACCAAAAGATGTTAAATTAACTGCTTACCAGTGCTGAAGGCAGCCCAGCCAGACGTACATGTGGCACTGGCCAACAGAGCCACAAGTCTGAGAGCCTCCTTTCTAGGCCAGTGGAATTTTGTTCACCCAGTTGCTGCCAGTTATTTCTTCTTTTCTTTATTTCCAAGGTAGCAGGAACCCTACAGAAACCTAGAAGAAAATATTTCACATGCTGATGTGTGTTTTCTTCACATATTTCCCTAGAAGGCTGCCAGCCTGGGCAGTGGGTCAGCAGCCCCTCTGCTGGTTCACAAGGGATGGTCAGGCCCAGGGCCTGCAAGTTCAAGGAGGAGCTCTGGCCCTGACCCAGCCTCATCTCACCAATGAGGGGCAGTGGGTCAGAGGATTTTCTATGACTACAAAAACAACTCAAAGGCCAATCCTTCCCAGCACTGGGTAAATATCAACATCCCTAATTCTGAGAGAGGTCCAAAGAGGTGACCTTGACCCTGTGAGTAGTCCTCCATGGCTGGTTCTTGATCGTTGATCTGAACTCTTTTTGGACCTGAAGGACCAGGTTGGATTAATCTCTGTATCCCAGGGCTTATCACGGTGCCTGACACGTGGGTAATGCTGTGCAAATGTTTGCTGGGTTGCCATTAGGGCCTGTCCCTTCCCCTGCCACATCTTATCACCTCTGCAAACAGGTGGCTGCCCTTGGACCTCATTGCTTTGGGTTTTGAACACTCAGCTCTATGAAGCGAGTCCATTGACTTTCAAAATCTGCATTCTGCATCCAGAAAAACTCACCAGATGAGGGACTTTTGACGATTTGCTCACATTAATATTGAAAGTTTATCCTAGACATTTTAGAAAATAAAGATTACTATAAAATAAGATAAAAATTATATTTCTCATCACCTCCTTGCTCTGACAGAACTCTTATGCTGCTGTGCAGCCATCTCAGGCAGTAAATGTCTCACCTCCTGGAGTAAATGCCCTCTTTGCTCGTGACCGCCTCTTCCAGGCCATTCTGCCATCAGCTTCAGTCAGACTGTAGGCAGGACTTCATTGATTACCAGCCTTTACAGACCCCCAGTCTAATAAAGAGACCACAATGATGCTTTGGGTCTTCAGGTATCATTTTCAACTCAGACAAGTTGACTGATTCCCATATGATCCAGCAATTCCACTACTAAGTATATATCCAAAAGAAAAGAAACCAATATGTCAAACATACCTCTGCACTCCCATGTGTACTGCAGCACTATTCACAATAGCCAAAATATAGAATCAACCTACATGTCCATTAGCGGATGAATGGATACAGAAATTGTGGTACACATACACAATGGAATATCATATAGCCACAAAAAAGAATGAAATCCTGCCATTTGCAACAACATGGATGGAACTGGAGAACATTATGTTAAGTGAACTACGCCAAGCACAGGAAGACAAATCTCACATGTTCCCACTCATATATGGGGGCTGAATATTAAAAACAATTGATCTCATGGTGACAAGAGAGTAGAATGATGGTTACCAGAAACTGGGAAGAGTAGTGCAGGGGGAGGGAGATAAAGTGGGGATGGTTAATGGGTACAAAAATATAGTTAGATAGAATTAACAATGTTTGATAGCATAGCAACTTATGGTTGACTATAATCAACCATAAGTTAGGTATACTTTAAAATTACTGAAAGAGTGAAATTGGAATGTTCCTAACACAAATGTTAAATGCCTTAGGTGTTGGATACCCCAATTACCCTGATTTGATTAATTCACATTGTATGCCTGTATCAAAACATCATATGTACCCTATAAAGATATACAAATATTGTGTATCAATAATTGAAAATAAAAAATTAGAAAAAACATAAAAAACAATGGGGATACTTTTTTAGTTTATTCTAATTGGAAATCAACTGTAGACTTCAGAGGCTCAAGAGGTAACTGTTTCTTCTTTAAAACATAATTAAACTGGCCCATCAGATTGTATTGGTAAAGTTTGAGTCTACAATATATGACATGCTTGGTAAGGGTAGCTTTTATTATCCAGAAGTGGTATTGGCTAGGCAAACTATTAAACAAAAATCATGCTGCTTCTTCATTTTTTTAGCAAGTCCAGGTGCAATGGCCACACCTGAAAAAGCAGTGGTATTAGGAGTTTGGAAAGGACAGAGTGGACAGCATAGGTGAAAATTGCCTTTTGTTTGCTTCTCTTCTCTCTTTGAATCCAGGCAAGGCCCTCCCTAAGAACAACGTGGAACAGGGGTTCTCAAACCTTCATGTGCAGCAGAATCACTCCTAGTTTCTGATTCAGTGGGGCTGGGGTAGGACCTGAGAATTTGCATATCTGACAAGTTTCTGGGTGATGCTGATGCTGCTGGTCTGTGAACCATACTTCAAGATCCACTGGGCTGGAGAAGGAGAAGAAAAGAAGGTTGTGCTATCATGCTGGAAACCCACTGGTGGAACTAGGCCCAAAGGGCTGTGTGAAACCAGACTGAGAACAACTTTTTTTTTTTGCCTTCTCTTAACTTGCAAAAAGACAGGTACCTTGTTCTTTTCAGCCAAGCAAACACCACAAGAAACTTTTTGTTTTGCTAAAAGAAAATTATGTTAACAGTTTTTTTGAAGATGACTTAAAACACTAGGTAGCCTCTGCATCTGGGCTACCGTGACCGCTGTGGTCCAAGGCTCAGGCCTCTGAATTTCTCCCTGCATCATCTTCCCACCTCCTACTGATGGCCTGAAAGAATCTCAATAACGTGTTTGTGAACAGCAATTTGAAGTTTTATTAGCATTTAGAATTAAATAGGAGCCTTAAGGCCAGTTGGTTTTGCTACTAACCAGCCATGTCACTTCCTCCCTCTCCAGACCTTGGCTTCCTCATCAATAAAAGGAGAGGCTTAGATAAGTGAGTATGAGCAAAAATGATAACATTTTGATTTTTATAGTTTACTTGGCATTTATTATTTTGTTATTTATCATTTATTATTTTATAGTTTTGCACACATATTATTAATATCTGAGTTAATCCCTGTAAAATAATTTTTATTCTATCCCCATCTTTCACAGAAAAGGAGACGGTCATTTTTGAGGACCAATATTAAAAATGGCCACATAGAAACTTCTGCAAAAGCACCACTGGTGACAGAGTCCTCTATTTACTTAGTGTCCCTTATATAACAATTTATGTGAAAAATTTCTCCTAAAAGTTAGTGCTTGATAAATAGGTCCCTCCAGAAGATGTAATATGTGTCATTTTATAAGACAATTTTCTAACACTTAATGTTTTCCTTTTGTTCTAACTGTCAAGAAGCTTAGGACTAATTATACTAAGATTATAATAAACACTTACATCTCAAATTTAAGTGTTGGAAACATTATCTTTCATATCCGCTAAATCAGGCCGGGCGCTGTGGCTCACGCCTGTAATCCTAGCTCTTGGGAGGCCGAGGCGGGCGGATTGCTCAAGGTCAGGAGTTCAAAACCAGCCTGAGCAAGAGTGAGACCCCGTCTCTACTATAAATAGAAAGAAATTAATTGGCCAACTGATATATATATAAAAAAAAAAATTAGCCGGGCATGGTGGCACATGCCTGTAGTCCCAGCTACTCGGGAGGCTGAGGCAGGAGAATCACTTGAGCCCAGGAGATTGAGGTTGCTGTGAGCCAGGCTGACGCCACGGCACTCACTCTAGCCTGGACAACAAAGCGAGACTCTGTCTCAAAAAAAAAAAAAAAAAAAAAAAAAGAAGATCATATCCGCTAAATCCTAATGCCTAAGTGTTTTCTTACACAGACTGTTGATAGGGTGACTGTGTAATTTACCATCCAAATGGGACTCTTTTCAAAGTGAAAGAGAACACTATTAGTATTAGTAATTATGCCAGCGTAGCAGAAGTAAACTAGGACTGTCCCAAGCAAATCAAGGAGGGTGAAGAGGACACCCTACCTATAATTGGAAACAGGTCTGGCAAAAATTATATGCAAAGTGCACTCAATTTGACTTTGTTGGTGCAGCTGTTGGGGTCTCATTAACCTCAGTGAAGTCACGTAGGGGTAGGGATAGGTTATAATTCATAGGAAACAACAACAATAACAAAGGTTCTGAACGTATTTGGGGTTACATGACTCCCATCACTATCCCTGTGGCACTTTATTCCCCAAAGCATCTGCCCCTAAGCACCAAGGACATCATGTCCTGCAGCCAGTCGCGGCTCTAAAATTCTTTATGGGAGGAGCTTAGGCAAGGCGATCCGTTTAGAAGGGAATGACAGAGGCCCTTTAGTCGGAATTGTGTGGCACTTTATTAAAGAATGGAAAAATGTGATTGTCCATCTCCAAGAACGGGATGGTGGTGATGGTGGGGCCCGGGAAAGTCAGTCGCCGTGCAGTCCCGCTCCCTCACGGAGCATGCCATCCTACGTTTGCCTGCTCCCGGCCTGCTGAGCTTTCCCGGTGCAGAGGACAGGACAGACCTCCCCGCCTGTGCCCTGCGGCACCCAGGCGAGCGGCCTCGCCCTCTCCCTCCTCTGCAGGCGGGTCCCGGGGGCTAACGGGCGGGAGGAGGCCGTGGCGTCTCTTCTGAGAACCAGCACTAGAGGTCGCCCTTCTCCAACGTCAGACGCGGTTCCACCGAAGGTCAGGCTCGCGGCTGCCGCGGAGGCGCTGCGGGAGGCGGGCCGCTGCCCCGATCGCCCCAGGTGGGCAGGCGCCGCTCTGGAGAAGACGGGGACGCTGAGCCCTCCAGGCTCCTGGGGGGGGCCAAGCTTGCTGAGGGGACGCCGCGCTGGGCTGGAGGCAGGGCGGGCGGCTCCATAGTCCTCCCTAGGCCCAGCCATCCTCTGTGCTCTGTGGGGAGTCCAGCGCCTTGGGACCTGACGAGCTGCCTGGCGGCCAGGCTGAGAACGGCCAAATCCTTTCCACAAGGGATGAACTTCTGGGAGCAACCAAAGCCTGTGCAGCCTGCGGAGCACACGACTGATGTGTGTGTCAGCTGTAAGGTGCTCCCACGCCGAGGCACTGCACCCATTTTTAATTGGCCTATTATTCTGTGCAAATATAGACACTGTCAGGGCGGCTCAAGTGTCCCATAAGAGCCATCGTGGCCAGGGCTGCCTGGCTGCCTGTGGTTCTCCCTCGCTTGTGTTCTTCTCGGCCATACTTTTCTCACAGAGGCCTGCTTGTCTGTGTAAAAAGAGAGGGTGCTTCCAGCAGGCAATTCTACAATCTTCCTTTTCTGTTCATACCCTGTTTTCAGCTGGAAGCCAGAGGGCTTGTTCTGTGTGCACGTGGGAATGCTGGGGGTTAGAGAGGCTAAGTCCCCAACCAACGTTAACAGAGACACTGGTCTGGAACCCAGGATGGCTCACTCGGGCAGCTCCCACTCACATGGGGGCCCTGCTTGCCCTCCTCAGCAAAACACGCAGAACTGAAAAGAAAACTCTGCCTGGGCTAGTTTTAAACTAGGTAAGGGCCTCAAAACAAAAGCAACACAACAAACAAGCAAAAGTGAGCATTACCTCTGAGCCCTGTAGGCCCTGTAAGTTACTCACCCATGAGCCCTTTGGCTCGGGCCTTTGGAATGGGAGAGAGAGGTCATCTGCTTGCTTCTACAGCAGTGACCCCCAATCTTTTTGGCACTGGGGACTGGTTTCATGGAAGACAATTTTTCCACAGACTTGGGGCGGGGGAATGGCAAGCCATGGGGAGTGGCTATAAATGCAGATGAAGCTTCACTCATTTGTCCACTGATCACCTTCTGCAGTGTGGCCCAGTTCCTAACAGGCTATGGACCGGTACCTGTCCTCAGCCCAGGGGTCGGGGACCGCATCTCTACAGCACCCCGAGCTTCTCTTTATCCAGGCCCAATGGCAGACCTCAGCCGGCCTGGTTCCACACCAGTAATGCTCAGTTTGTCCAAAGTCAAATGCAGCCGTGTGTGTTCCACAGGTGAACAGACAGGAGTCATTGCCACATAACTCCCAAGGTACCTGGCATGTGACGGCCCCTCCTCTTCCCGCTGGGAGGAAATTGGGCAACCCATTTCCCAGCTGGAAGGTGACCCGGAGGTCCTCCCTGGACAGGCCATTTAAATTGGGCATCCTGGGATAATACAGGTCACACGGATGCTATCACACACAGTGGAGGTCCGTGTACTCACAGAACCAAAGTAGCTCTCTCTGTGTCGAGAGTGTAGCCTCTTAAGGATGGGAACCATGGCTGATTCATGCTGCTGTCACCACAAACCCAGAAACACGGGGTGATGAGTGCTTTGTGAAGTTCTCATCCATCAAAGGCTTCCAAATTAACCTCAACGCTAAATTGAATTAAACCACAGCTATCTGTCTTGGGAGAAATATGTTTTTCTGGAACACAGGGAGGATCTTAGATATAACAAATCGACATTTTGAAACATAATAACCCTTTAAAGGCATCTGTTTACGTTTTTTTAAAGTAATTCCTGACAAAAGGATGGTTCATAGCAGTATCGAATGTTTACCAAAAAGCCCGTTATATTTCTTCTTTGTTTCTATCTCAAGAACTAATGATTTTTTTCCCCGAGAGAGTGCCTTCCTCTGTATTTCACCACCCTGAGAAGCCACATTGGGAAGAGAGGTAAGCCCTGAGAACAGGACACTCTTCAGCTCTTCTTGACCTTGAAGATCTTTTTTGTATCGGAAAATAATACAAAATATCCCTGAGATTTCTGTGCATTTCTCCTTGCTGGTGGATGTAAGCAAGATTTCTTCTATTACCAAAATGTCCCAAGCCCCAGCCTATGGCTGTAAAGAAGGTCATGTGAACACAAAAGTCACATTTTTATTTTCTGTCACCCCACTCCCACCTGCTGATTCAGGATCCCAGCCCACCCACCCGGCATCTCCCAGCGCCCCACTTATTTCTGGGAATGCCCTAGCAGCTTAGACATTCACAGTCTTCACTGTGGCCCGCTGTTCAGGCTCCCAGTGGGAAGGCCCTTCCCAGGGCATGCTGCGGGGGTGGTCTCCAGCACCCCCACAGTGGCAAGTGGCACTGTTAAGATGCCAAAGTGTCTGTGTCCCCTGCCAGCTGACACCTCGGAGGAGAGGGAGAATGCTCTTCTTCTAGAAGGTTCACTCTCTGTCCCCTGGCCAGCTAGGCCTGACCCCACTGCCATCCCAGGAAAGGGGCTGCCAGAAGCATACATACCATGGAGTACGTACCTTCGCCCCCTTTCTTGGGTGGGCGGCGATCCCATCACCTGGACTGCAGAACAGCGAGACTTGATGTAAAAGCTCCTTGCCTAGTGGCTGGTGGACTACTGGGAAAGTTAAATTCTCTGAGCCTTTGGGTTCTCACCAGTTAAAGGACAGGCTAATACTACGTTTCTTACATGGTGGTTGTGACAATGAAATGAGATACCTTATTGGAAAGCACTCAATAAATAACGATTTCCCATTTAAGAAGTAGGTAGGTGGGAGGTGTTTTGGGGTCAAAGGGTAGGAGTGCGGGTAGGAGTAACAAACATAAAAGATCTTTGAAAGTAATTGCTGTATGTACTTTGTTTTACATATACATTTATACTAAAACTTGAAGTCATGTACTTCATTTTAATTATTGAAATTTCTACTTTTACATTATTAAATTTCAAAGTTCTTCAATATCATACCTGACAATAAAGAATGTTAATCAGTTTTAAGGAAGCAAAAGCAGAATTTCTATATGCTATAAGCTTAATTGTGTAAAATTACATATGGGAAACTCAGAAAATAGGTTGAATTTGGGGGAGCACAGAACCTAGGGTGAATGTCTTTCTTTCTTTTCTTTCACTTTCTATTAAAGTTGATTGAAGTTTTTATTTTCTCCCGAGATGTAATGGGAGAATTATCTGATGGTGAAGTGATGAACTCAAATAGGGATCACATATATTATTGGGTCAGCGTGATAACCTGACATTATTCCTAGACCTTATTTCCTTGGAACTTTCTTCCCCTAAGAGCTGGTCCTTGTCCCAGGCCATTTCCATTCTCCTTGAATCATTTAACAACCTGCTGGGTGCTACTTTTCAAAACTCTCATTCTGGCCGCATCATTATTTTTAAAACATGCTTATTAAGTTGAAGTTTACCTGGCAATTAAGCCTGCAGAGAATGCTTAAATTTTGTGCAGTTTCTGGGGGGAAAATACACATTTCTCTCCTGTTATTAATATTTCCACCTCTTTCTTGTTTCAGATAGGACTTGATGTCTCCTGTGAGTGGGTTGCGGTAAGTGCTAACCTAATCATTTATTTCCCCCACGTCAGAAATCTAAATCTTTATCTTTTGTCATGGGCCTTTTCACGGAGAAGGTTGTCACTGGCAGTGTTTCTCTTGCGCACAGGTGGGAAGGGCATGTGTCATCCCCACCCCAGCCCCCGTCAGTGTCTGAGTCACTCTGTTTCACATGCAAGAAGCTCCTGTGTGTGTCACTCTGCTCTTTCTCAGTTCACAGACTGATCAGGCCACTGTCCCAGGGGAGCAGATGAGACTGGGGTTGGTGACAGATGTGCCTCTGGATTAGAGGCATTGGCCTTGGGAGAACACAAAGACTCCTACTCCCCTGTGAACGCGTATGCTCTCCCCACCCTTCCTGATGGAAACAAAGGGCACATCTGGACCAGCTGTTGCTAACAGAATTATAGAGTAATCCTGCACACACTCCCCAAACCTCGTCCCATGCCCTGGCAGCAGAAGTGCTCCTCACTGACGTGGATGGAGCACTTGCTGTGTGGCAGGTGCTGCATTGTGAATGCTGTACACATACCATCTCATGTCATTCTCTCAACAGTCCCATGAGATGGGCACTAATATTATGTCCACTTTACAATGAAGGGCATACCAAGAGGGTTGTCAAAAATGAACATTTTTGCTTCACAATTCTTGCCCAAAGATTGATCCCAAATGGGCCATCCTAGGACCTGTGGTGGAGGCACTAATCACCGTGACCATGTGGGAGCCGTGCATGTGAAGAATTGTCCACAACAGCATGAAGCGATGGGAAGACAGAGAGGGCTGCTTCCTGCTCCTCCTGAGACCCAGGATAAGTTCCACTTACAGGCAGGCTGGCTTTGGTGTCAGCAAACTTACTCCCAAGCTGAATGCATCCCTCCTTGGGACCCTTAATTTTCTGGGGTATCTGGAAAGTCAAGCCAGAACTGATGGACACCCCAGAGCCCTCCAGGCCCTAGGTAGGACAGAAGGAGAAGACAACCAATGTTGAGCACCTGCTGTGCTCTAGATGTGTAATCTCATTTAACCCTCCTGTTAGCCCTGGGAAGTAGGTACTGAATTTTCATTTCACCTGTCATGTGAAAAGTTGTCATGCGCCCAAGAGTGGCAGAGCTCTGAAGACAGAGGATGGACTCCCTTACATTTTTTTTTTTTTTTTGAGACAGAGTCTCGCTTTGTTGCCCAGGCTAGAGTGAGTGCCATGGCGTCAGCCTAGCTCACAGCAACCTCAAACTCCTGGGCTCAAGCAATCCTCCTGCCTCAGCCTCCCAAGTAGCTGGGACTACAGGCATGCGCCACCATGCCCGGCTAATTTTTTTTTTTTTTTGTATATATTAGTTGGCCAATTAATTTCTTTCTATTTATAGTAGAGACGGGGTCTCGCTCTTGCTCAGGCTGGTTTCGAACTCCTGACCTTGAGCAATCCGCCCGCCTCGGCCTCCCAGAGAGCTAGGATTACAGGCGTGAGCCACCGCGCCCGGCCGACTCCCTTACATTTATGTGGAATGTTCTTCTCTTTAAGGTAGCCTGGCATGCATTGCATCATCTCGTCTGAATCTCACAGAACACCGAGTCACACAGTTGGGGGAGAAGTGGGGGGGGGATGGACCTGAATGCAGAAACCCTGCTTTTTGGACTGTCAGTCCCCTTCTGCCCAACTTCCACGGGACTTCACTTCCTTTTCCTTCTCTTGCTCCCCCTTCAACCCTCTTCAGCCCCTCATTTATCTTTCCCTTTCTGTTTTAATGGAAAGAACCTGGAGTGTAAAAAATGAAGCTCTTCTTTTGCCACTTTTTTTTTTTTTTTTTTGAGTCAGAGTCTCACTTTGCTGCCCAGGCTAGAGTGAGTGCCATGGCATCAGCCTCGCTCACAGCAACCTCAAACTCCTGGGCTCAAGCAATCCTCCTGCCTCAGCCTCCGGAGTAGCTGGGACTACAGGCATGCGCCACCATGCCCGGCTAATTTTTTTTTTCTCTATATATTAGTTGGCCAATTAATTTGTTTCTATTTATAGTAGAGACGGGGTCTTGCTCTTGCTCAGGCTGGTTTCGAACTCCTGACCTCGAGCAATCCGCCCACCTCAGCCTCCCAGAGTGCTAGGATGGTTTGCCACTTTCTGTGTGGCCTTGGGAGACCTCAGACTGTTTGGACCCCACTGCTATCACCCTGTGCCCTGAGGCCAAGGCAGGTGAGGCTCCAGCAGCCCAGCAGCCCTCCGTGAGGTGTCCCCTGGCCCTGCTCCCCTTCATCATGGGAGCCCACCCACCTACAGGGTGCACAGACGGCACTCAGGGGCAGAGTGCAAGAAACCCAGTCTGCAGCACCCTGTATTCTACAGGCCTGAATGCAGTGGGTGCTATAGGAGCGGTGCCTCATCCTCCAGGTGCTTGTCAGGCATTATCTCACTTAATCCTCACAAAACCCCCTAGATATTTTATCCTCACTTTGCAGATTAGAAAGCTAGAGTTAGAGAGTTCCAATATACTCTTTCACCACCCCAAGTACAAAGTTTCCCCGAATATTAACATCTTACATTCATGTGGCACATTTGTTACAATTGATGAACCAATGCTGATACATTATTAACTGAAGTCCATAGTTTAGAGTTCACTGTTTATGCTGTACAGTTCTACAGGTTCTGACAAACACATAATGTCATGTATCCACATTATCATACCAAATAGTTTCATCACCCTGAAAATCTCTTGTGCCCCACCTATTCATTCCTTTCCCCTTATCCCCTGGCAACCACTGACCTTTGTACTATCTCTATAGCTCTGCCTTTTCCAGAATATCATATAGTTGGACTCATACAATATGTCGCCTTTTCAGGCTGGCTTCTTTCACTTAGCAATGTGCATTTAAGGTTCCTCTGTGTCTCTGTGCAACTTGATAGCTCATTTCTTGTTATCGAATAATATTCCATTGTATGGTTGTACCAGTTTATTTATTCATTCATTCACTGAAGGACATTTTGATTGCTTCCAATTTGGGGCAATTATTAATAAAGCTGCTATAAACATTCATATATAAGTTTTTGTGTAGACATAAATTTTCAGCTCATTTGGATATATACCAAGGAGCATGATTGCTTGGTCACATGGTAAGAGTATGTTTGGTTTTGTAAGAAACTGACAAACTGTCTTCCAGATTGACCATTATGGGCTGAATCGTGTCCTGCTAAAATTCATATGTTGAAGTCCTAACCCCTAGTTTGACAAAATGTGACTGTTTGGGAGATAAGGCCTTTAAAGAGATAGGTAATGTAAAATGAGATCATGTGTTTGTTAGCCATTTATGTATCTTCTTTGATGAAGCACCTATTGAAATCTTTTACCCATTTCTTTGAGTTGTTTGTTGTCTTCTTCTTCTTCTTTTTCCTCCTCCTCCTCCTCCTCCTCGTCTCCTTCTTCTTCTTCTTCTTCGTCTCCCTCTGTCACCCCAGGTAAGTACAGTGGTGCATTATAGCTCACCGCAACCTCAAACTCCCGGGCTCAAGCGATCCTGTTGCCTGACCCTCCTGAGTAGCTGGGACTACAGGCATGCGCCACCACGCCCAGCTAATTTTTCTATTTTTAGTAGAGACAAGGTCTCACTCTTGCTCAGACTGGTCTCTAAGTCCTGAGCTCCAGCAATCCTCCTCAGCTTCCCAGAGTGCTAGGATTACAAGCGTGAGCCACCGTGCCTGGCCTGTTTGTTTTCTTATTACTGAATTGTAAGAGTTCTTTATATACTTAGAATACAAGACTTTCATCAAATGCAAAGATCAGATATCTTTGCAAATATTTTCCTACCTGTCTGTGGCTTGTCTTTTTATTCCTTGACAATGTCTTTTGAAGAGCAAATGTTCTTAAATTTGATAAAATCCAATTGGTAATTTCTTTTTTATGGTTCATGCTTTTTGTGTCTTAAGAAAATTTTACCTAATCCAAAATACACAATGATTTTGTCCTAGGTTTTCTATAATTTTTAGAGTTTTAGCTATTATATTTAGGTGTATGACCCATTTCAAGTTCATTTTTATATATGGTGTGAGGTAAGGATGGAATTTCTTTTTTTTTCTAAATGAGTATCTTATTATACTGGCACTATTTGTTAAAAAGATTGTCAACTATCCTTTCCTCCATTAAATTACCTTAGCACCTTAATCAAAACTCAAGCAACCACATATACATGGGTCTATTTCATTTTTTCTTTTATCTATATGTCTATCCTTTATGCTACTACCACACTGCCTTGATTACTACAGCCTTGTAGTAAATCTTGAAGGCAGATGGTTTGAGTTCTCCAACTTTGTTTTTCTTTTTCAAAATAGTTTGAATTATATTTCATTATT